>NW_027226431.1:2400000-3777923 GCF_022539635.2 Chironomus tepperi | reverse complement strand
TCTATGGGCCAGAAATTATTTAAAAATTATTTTCTTTGGCTTTTTTGATAGTCCCTATTATGCTCTATATAACTGTAGTCAAAATTTTTTCAAGTCGATACCTTGTGGGAGATATGGCATTTTGAAGTTAGTAAGTCGACCATTTTCATGTATCAATAAAATTGATCTCACCGATTACTATATTGATAAATCTTTTTGAAATTTTTTTGATTATTAGCTTAATATAGGTCCTTAATTTTGAGATATAAAAATTTTCCCAGGCATCGGAAAATTATGTGAAAAACTTGATTTTCTTGAAAACCACGTGGTCACAATGCTTCCGTTTGTCTAGCTCATTCTAGTGGAAATTTTTATTCTTAATTGTTCTTTATATTAAAGATAATAACATAATTAACAACTTTTGTGAACATATTGTATAGTTTTGTCCACGTTCTGATAGTGAAAATAGCTTTTCCTAAAAATTGCAATTTGACAAAAATCGCTCTAGCGCTTCAGGGCCATAGATGGTAGTGGAATTTTATTTCAGATTTTGAAAGCCTTCGTTACCACTATAAAAACAAAGCAATAAAATAAGAGTGCGTTCTCTTGGCAAAAGGCACTTTTTTTTGCTCCGAAAGTCACATGTCACGCACTCCTCATATAGAAAAAAATTCATAAAAATTTTACATCTTATTAAAATTTTCTATTTATAGTCTAGATTGATAGATCTATTCAATACGCATATTTTGAGTGTAAATATGTTATGGTTTGGTCCAGTTTTATGGGCAAAATTTCAAAATTTCGATTTTCACTAAAATTTTTAAGAAAAAAAATACTTTTTTTCTCGAACTCAATGAAACTTGTTCAAATTTTTTTTAAAAAGTTGTATTTTTATGTGTTTAACAACTTTTGTTCAGCAACTTCTCATAAATATTTGATTTTTGGCCTGAAATTTTTGAAAAGCTAAAAAAAAATCCTAATTTTTGGGCATTTTTTGAACAAATGTTACAAAATCTTATCAAATATCAATTTTTAACATGAGATTATTGACTAACTTTAGTTTTCGAGGATGATCTTTCATTATCCGATGAGAAACTTATAGGTTTTCATATAAAAATGTCTCTAAAAAAAAATGACTTTAAGCAGTTCGAGCAAGGAGACCAAAATTTTTAAATTCACTTTTTCATAGCTAAAACTATTCAAATGACTTTAAAACTTTCTTGAATTTATTTATTATTTTAATATTGACTAATTTATTGCTAGTTTTGGTAGTAACAACAGTTATAGCGATCGGATTTTGGTGACTAAAGAAACGAAAATTTCCAAAAAAATTTAGGATATTGTAAATTACGATTAAAATTGGTTTTAATTATTATTTTGTTTATATTTATGCCTGTAATTTATTTGGTTGTGACAGAAATTATTGAAAAGTAAAAAATGGTAAACAAAACCAAAATTTATTGATCATAAAAAAACCAAAATTAATCAATTGATAACCATGCTGTTTAATGCTCTTTGACGCATTTTCGAGTAGAACTTTTATCGAACTTGGTCCAAATTTAGTCAAAAATGATTTTTAAAAATGAAATTTGAGAAATTCAGTATATTTATGATTGCAATATTAAAAAAATTATTTGTTAAGATTTAAATGCAAAAATCAAAAAAATCCGATCATATAACTGTTGTTACTACCAAAACTAGCAATAAATTAGTCAATATTACAATAATAAATGAATTCAGAAAGTTTTAAAGTCATTTGAATAGTTTTAGCTTATGAAAAAGTGAATTTAAAAAATTTTGGTCTCCTTGCTCGAACTACTTAAAGTCATTTTTTAGAACATTTTTATATGAAAACCTATAAGTTTCTCATCGGATAATGAAAGATCATCCTCGAAAACATAAAGTTAGTCAATAATCTCATGTTAAAAATTGATATTTGATAAGATTTTGTAACATTTGTTCAAAAAATACCCAAAAATTAGGATTTTTTTTAGCTTTTCAAAAATTTCAGGCCAAAATCAAATATTTATGAGAAGTTGCTGAACAAAAGTTGTTAAACACATAAAAATACAACTTTTAAAAAAATTTGAACAAGTTTCATTGAGTTCGGAGAAAAAAAAGTATTTTTTCTTAAAAATTTTAGTGAAAATCGAAATTTTGAAATTTTGCCCATAAAACTGGACCTCAAACCATAACATATTTACACTCAAAATATGCGTATTGAATAGATCTATCAATCTAGACTATAAATAGAAAATTTTAATAAGATGTAAAATTTTTATGAATTTTTTTCTATATGAGGATGCGATGTGACTTTCGGAGCCAAAAAGTGCCTTTTGCCAAGAGAACGCACTCTTATTTTATTGCTTTGTTTTATAGTGGTAACAGAGAGCTTTCAAAATCTGAAATAAAATTCCACTACCATCTATAGCCCTGAAGCGCTAGAGCGATTTTTGTCAAAAATTGCAGTTTTAGGAAAAAGCCATTTTTTCACTATCAGAACGTGGACAAAACTATACAATATGTTCACAAAAGTTGTTAATTATGTTATTATCTTTAATATAAAGAACAATTAAGAATAAAAATTTCCACTAGGAATGAGCTAGACAAAACGGAAGCATTGTGACCACGTGGTTTTCAAGGAAATCAAGTTTTTCACATAATTTTCCGATGCCTGGGAAAATTTTTACATCTCAAAAATTAAAGGACCTATATTAAGCTAATAACCAAAAAAAAATTTCAAAAAGATTTATCAATATAGTAATCGGTGAGATCAATTTTATTGATACATGAAAATGGTCGACTTACTAACTTCAAAATGCCATAATTTCCACAAGGTATCGACTTGGAAAAATTTTTGACTACAGTTATATAGAGCATAATAGGGACTATCAAAAAAGCCAAGAAAATAATTTTTAGAAAAAAATCCATTTCTGGCCCATAAGGGGATGTGTAAGTTTAATTCATGGCAAGAGTAGGAAGCTGCTGAGCAGAAGGGAATTTAACATCTCAAATATAACGGGGAATCTTTGAAGATTTTTCTTTTTTTATTCATTCATGTGACACTAATACGCATAACTTTTTAAATATTATCTCAGTATGTCAAGTGAAACTGTCATGAAAATTTTGAAAATACAAATTAAAAATGAAAATTGCATAATTATTAATTCCTCATTATCGCAATATCATTTTCGCTCGTGTTTGCTTTTCCATAACAACTTACGCGATTTCAGAATTATTCCGATTCTAAGTTATGCTATTGCTGTAGTATAATTATACATACATAATTTTGATAGAGATTATCAATTAATCTAATTATAAATTAATGCATTAAATACTAAATATGCATATTTTAATACACAATTTTTCCTGAATTTGTTGGTTTTAGAATAAAAAATCCACCCCGTGTCTCTTTTATAATTTTTTAAAGTTGCCTGTTAAAAATTTTTTTTTTTTGAGAAGAAATAAAATAAAAACAAGAAAAATATCGCAACATATGTTGTTAAAGTGCTTGAAAATTACATTCATACAGATTTTTTTTATGCAATAATAAAAAAGAAATTTCATTTAATTTCCCATTTTCTTTTACTACAATAATGCTCTTTCCCGATGTTGCGTGCAAAGTGTCGCGGCTATGCAAACAGCAGAAACAAGGTTTTAGCAAGGATCAGTATTTCGAATCGATATTTGCAACTCTGTCGATTTTGCGTGAAATTTATGAGTCTGGCGAAATACTTTTCTAGTAATATCTTATCTTTTACAATTTCTGATACGAGATGAAAAGTTAAGGATTTCTTGAGTATAAAATATTTATTTGGTGACAGCTTTAAATATCCATTATTTTTCTTTGAAATCTTCTGACATATCAATAAAAATTTACATGAATTGTGCGAAAAATACTCTTTACTTTCAACTTGTTAAGTTGTTTCTGTTGTACTTTCCTTTTCCAGATAAATATGCATTTTATGGCAGTATAATGCTTTGCTACGCTTAAATTTCAATCACCCTGATATCCAGAAATTAAAACAACCGCCTATAAATATTTTGACTTTGAATTGAGCCATAGAATGAATAACAACATGAATGAAAAGTGGTGTTAATGACGCTAAATATAAATAAAATAGCTTACAAGTGTTCTTGCCTTTTTTTCGAACATACTGCCGGATAATTTGCGACTAGACACGTCAAATGCTTCATCGCTAAAATACGGGAAGTAAAACGGAAAGATCTCATAAAAATCTATTGCGCTATGGAATAAGGAATAAAAACTAATTTTAGAGCATTTTTAAATTTAATTATACTTTTAAAAGTCATCCTTATCGAAATTTCATTTTTTTTCTTCCTTCAAATATGGAAATCTGGATCTTGTTTTGCGGCGCGCAAGGTTACCGCTATTTTGTTTTGTGGCGAGGCGAAAGGAAATGAAGAATACAGCGGAATATTTGAAGGAAATTTATACGCATTTTTTTGTTTTTAATATTTTAAAATAAAAAACCTTGTTATATAAATTATAAATCTTGCAACTGTTAGAGTTAATTTTCAATACAAATTTTAATCAAATAAATATGCACACACTCGAATTATTTGTCGCATCGTGTGAAATCTGCCAAAACTCAGGATTTTCACTTTTCTTTAAAATAGTTTAAAATTATGCAGGAGAATTTTACATAATGCACACTTGACTCTATATTACAATAATAAATAAATCATAAAAATTATACAAAAGTGAAACAACCTAAGAAGAATACTTATAGTGTTAGGAAATATAAATCTTAGTTTCTATTGCTCACTAATTGCATGGAAAAATAAAAATAAATTTATACCCAAACAACTTCATTCATCTCATCAGTCTGGTTAAGGCCCCTATGATTTGCCTTCACTTTACTTTTTTTACTTAATATTCTTTCTCTTCTTCTATGATCATCCACAATAAAATAATAATATTAATTTCAATAAAATCGAGTGCCGCACATAGTCGACAAATTGAGCGTCGAATGGATTAGTGTATTCTTATTTTAAAAAAAGAAAGAGGAAAAGAATATTAAGTAAAAAAAGTAAAGTGAAGGCAAATCATGGGGGCCTTAATCTAATTTGATGAATGAATTATGGAGGGGATTTGTTTGGGCGCTCATAAATTTATTTTAACATACAAAAGCATAGTCAGTGAGTGAATGAGCAATAGAGCTAAGATTTATATTTCCTAACGCAAAAATAAAGAAATAAAGTATTCTTCTTAGGTTGTTTCACTTTTTTGTATAATTTTTATGATTTATTTATTAATGTAATATAGAGTCAAGTGTGCGACTGTAAAAATTCTCCTGCACTGAATTTAAAATATTTTAAAAAGAAAAGTGAAAACGATAGATCCTGGTTTTGGTAGATTTCACACGATAAATTAAATGAGCTATTAAATTCAGTATGTGTTGCTGACTGACGATTAAAATTTGTATTGAAGAAGGTGGCTTTCTACAACAGTTGCAAGATTTATAATTTATATAACAAGGTTTTTATTTTAAAATATTAAAAAACAAAAAATGCGCCATAAATTTCCTTCAAAAAGATATTCCGCTTTGTTGTTCTTCATTTCCTTTTCATAATTTTCATACAAAACAAATAACGATAACAGTTGTACGCACTTGACATACAAAAATTCAAAGATCCGAGATTTGCTATTTGAGGGAAGAAAAAATGAAATTTCGATGGGGTGACTTTAAAAGAAATATAATTAAATTAAACTTTAAAATGTAAAGTGGATTTTTTATTCCTATTCCACTATTTTTAATGAATTTATGAGATCTTTCCGTTTTTCGCTCCATGTTTTAATGATGAAAGCATTTGACGTGTCTAGTCACCAAATTATCCATCTGTTATGTTCGAAAAAAGAAACAAGAACACTTGTAAGCTATTTATTTATATTTAGCGTCATTAGCACCACTTTCATTCATGTTGTTATTCATTCGTTTTATGGCTCAAGTGCCAAAGTCCAAAAATATATTTATAGGCGGTTGTTTTTGGTACTATATGTTTGGATATCGGAATTGTTGAAAATTTAAGCGGCAGGAAAATTATACATTGCCATAAGATGCATGCTATTTGTCTGGAAAAGGAAAAGTACAACAGAAACAACTTAACAAGTTGAAAGTAAAGGGGTATTTTTCGCACAATTGTGTAAATTTTTTATTGACATATGTCAAGAAGATTTCAAAGAAAAAAATAATGGATATTTAAAGCTTTGTCACCAAATAAATATTTTATACTCAGAAATCCTTAACTTTCATCTCGTATCGAAATTGTAAAAGATAAGATATTACTAGGAAAAGTCTTCATAGTTTCATAAATTTCACACAAAATCATTTCTAGAGTTACATAAATATCGATTCAGGGGAGTAAACGATCCTTGCTAAAATTATGACAAATGTGCTTGTTTTTTTATGTACGACACTTTAACTTTAACATCAGGAAAGAGCAATGTGTAGTAAAGAAAATGGGAAATTAAATGAAATTTCTTTTGTGTACATAAAAAAAAAATCTGTATGAATGTAAGCACTTTTAGCAACATATGTTGCGATATTTTCTTGTTTTTATTTTATTTCTTCTCAAGAAAAAAAAAAATTTTTAACAGATTTTTCGACAACTTTAAAAAGAGTATAAGAAACACGAGTTGTAGTTAAAAAGTTTTTATTCCTTAAACGCCAACAAATCTAGAAAAATCATCGAAAGAACTCCATTGTGATTAAAATATGCATATTTGGGTATTACAATAAAATTAATTTATAATTAGATTAATTAAATTGATAATCTCTATCAAAATTATGTATGTATAATTATACTACAGCAATAGCATCAACTAGAGATCGGAATAATTCCTGAAATCGCGTAAAGTTTAATTTATGGAAAAGCAAACACAGAAGCGAAAATGATATTGCGATAATGAGGAATAATAATTATGCAATTTTCATTTTAATTTATGCGTATTTTTAATCTCAAACATGCCATGACAGTTTCACTTGACATACTGAATAATAATATTATTTAAAAGTTATCTGGTGTGGGTGTCACATGGATGAATGAAGAAAGAAAAATCTTCAAAGATTCCCCATTGCATATTTGAATAATTATAAATTCTCTCTATCTTTTCAGCAGCTCCTGCTCTTGCCATGAATTAAACTTACATCCTTACTATAAGTTGTGAAATGGATTTTTTTCTAAAAATTATTTCTGGCTTTTTTGATAGTCCCTATTATGCTCTATATAACTAGAAAAAATTTTTTCAAGTCGATATTCTGTGGAGGATACGGCATTTTGAAGTTAGTAAGTCGACCATTTTCATGTATCATTAAAATTGATCTCACGATTACTGTATTATTGATGTAAATCTTTTTGAAATTTTTTGTTATTAGCTTAATATAGGTCCTTAATTTTTGAGATATAAAAATTTTCCCAGGCATCGGAAAATTATGTGAAAAACTTGATTTTCCTTGAAAAACGTGGTCACGCATACTTCCGTTTGTCTAGCTCATTCCTAGTGGAATTTTATATTCTTAATTGTTCTTTATATTAAAGATATTATAATAATCTACAACTTTTGTGAACATATTGTATAGTTTTGTACAAGATCTGATAGTGAAAAAATAGCTTTTTCCCAAAAAAACTTCAATTTTTTGACAAAAATCGCTCTAGCGCTTCAGGGCTATAGATGGTAGTGGAATTTTATTTCAGATTTAGAAATCTCACTGTTACTACTATAAAACAAGAATAAAATAAGAGTGCGTTCTCTTGGCAAAAGGCACTTTTTTGGCTTAACTGAAAGTCACATGTCACGCACTTCTCATATAGAAAAAAATTCATAAAAATTTTACATCTTATTAAAATTTATTAATTATAGTCTAGATTGATAGATCTATTCAATACGCATATTTTGAGTATGAATATGTTATGGTTTGGTAACCAGTTTTATGGGCAAAATTTCAAAATTTCGATTTTCACTAAAATTTTTAAGAAAAAAAAAATACTTTTTTTCTCGAACTCAATGAAACTTGTTCAAATTTTTTTTTAAAAAGATGTATTTTTATGTGTATAACAACTTTTGTTCAGCAACTTCTCATAAATATTTGATTTTTGGCCTGAAATTTTTTGAAAAAACTTAAAAAAATCCTAATTTTTGGGTATTTTTTTTGAACAAATGTTACGAAATCTTAACAAATATCAATTTTTAACATGAGATTATTGACTAACTTTATGTTTTCGAGGATGATCTTTCATTTTCCGATGTGAATCTTATAGGTTTTCATATAAAAATGTTCCAAAAAATGACTTCAAGTAGTTCGAGCAAGGAGATCAAAAATTTTCAAATTCACTTTTCCATAGCTAAAACTATTCAAGATGACTTTAAAACTTTCTGAATTCATTTATTATTGTAATAATATTAACTAATTTATTGCTAGTTTTGGTAGTAATAACAGTTATATGATCGGATTTTTTTTTGATTTTTGCATTTAAATCTTAACAAATAATTTTTTTAATATTGCAATCATAAATATACTGAATTTCTCAAATTTCATTTTTAAAAATCATTTTTGACTAAATTTGGACTCAGTTCGATAAAAGTTCTACTCCGAAAATGCGTCAAAAAGCATTAAAAAACATGGTTATCAATTGATTCATTTTTAGTTTTTTATGATCAATAAATTTTGGTTTTGTTTTACCATTTTTACTTTTCAATAATTTCTGTCACAACCAGATAAATTACAAGTACTAAATATAAAAAAAAATAATTAAAACCAATTTTAATCGTGATTTACAATATCCTAAATTTTTTTGGAAATTTTCGTTTCTTTAGTCACCAAATTTCAAATCAAATTTATTGATCATAAAAAACTAAAAATGAATCAATTGATAACCATGTTTTTTAATGCTTTTTGACGCATTTTCGGAGTAGAACTTTTATCGAACTGAGTCCAAATTTAGTCAAAAATGATTTTTAAAAATGAAATTTGAGAAATTCAGTATATTTATGATTGCAATATTAAAAAAATTATTTGTTAAGATTTAAATGCAAAAATCAAAAAATCCGATCATATAACTGTTATTACTACCAAAACTAGCCATAAATTAGTTAATATTACAATAAAAAATGAATTCAGAAAGTTTTAAAGTCATCTGAATAGTTTTAGCTATGGAAAAGTGAATTGGAATATTTTGATCTCCTTGCTCGAACTACTTAAAGTCATTTTTTAGAACATTTTTATATGAAAACCTATAAGTTTCTCATCGGATAACGAAAGATCATCCTCGAAAACATAAAGTTAGTCAATAATGTCATGTTAAAAATTGATATTTGATAAGATTTCGTAAGATTTGTTCAAAAAATACCCAAAAATTAGGATTTTTTTTAGTTTTTCAAAATTTCAGGCCAAAAATCAAATATTTATGAGAAGTTGTTGAACAAAAGTTGTTATACACATAAAAATACAACTTTTAAAAAAATTTGAACAAGTTTCATTGAGTTCGAGAAAAAAGTTATTTTTTTCTCAAAAATTTTAGTAAAAATCGAAATTTTGAAATTTTGCCCACAAAACTGGACCAAACCATAACATATTCATACTCAAAATATGCGCCTTGAATAGATCTATCAATCTAGACTATAATTAATAAATTTAATTTGAATCCAAAATTTTTATGAATTTTTTTCTATATGAGGAGTGCGTGACATGTGACTTTCAGAGCCAAAAAAGTGCCTTTTGCCAAGAGAACGCACTCTTATTTTATTGCTTTATTTGATAGTAGTAACAGTTAGCTTTCAAAATCTGAAATAAAATTCCACTACCATCTATAGCCCTGAAGCGCTAGAGCGATTTTTGTCAAAAAATTGAAGTTTTTTTGGGAAAAAGCTATTTTTTCACTATCAGAACGTGGACAAAACTATACAATATGTTCACAAAAGTTGTTGATTATTATATTATCTTTAATATAAAGAACAATTAAGAATAAAAAATTCCACTAGGAATGAGCTAGACAAACGGAAGCATTGTGACCACGTGGTTTTCAAGGAAAATCAAGTTTTTCACATAATTTTCCGATGCCTGGGAAAATTTTTTATATCTCAAAATTAAGGACCTATATTAAGCTAATAATTAAAAAAAATTTCAAAAAGATTCATCAATACAGTAATCGGTGAGATCAATTTTAATGATACATGAAAATGGTCGACTTACTAACTTCAAAATGCCATATCTCCAAAAAGGTATCGACTTGAAAACTTTTTTGACTACAGTTATATAGAGCATAATAGGGACTATCAAAAAAGCCAAGAAAATAATTTTTAGAAAAAAAATCCATTTCTGGCCCATAGTGGAATATATTTAATAATAGATTTTGTACATAGATTTTCTCTTCAAGGTTATACTCCTTTTGGGCAAATTGCTTATTTATAATAAAAATGCTAAGTTAATAACCGAAACAAAAAAATATATATCGAATTTATTGTGTAACACTCGTAAATTTGTATTTTAAATAAATAAAATGTGCTAATAAGTTTATTTTGCCCAGATGAGTATTTCATTATCACGTCTATTATACACTGTATTGAGGGCAGTTTCGTTATTCAAAGATCATAAACCTAATTTATGAGTCATGGTCATTTTTATTATTTATTTAACGGCCATTTTAAATTTGAAATGTCGTTCAGTAGTTCAGTAGTTTATCTCAGTTCAGTTCATTTGAAATTTTGAAAACCGTTAATTTTTGAATTTGAAAAAATCGTTGACAATCGTAATTCTGAGACTTGATGATTAGTTCCTATTGATCCACTGAGAATCATCAACAGGCTTCTGTTCCTGACAAAAACGACTACTTCTCTGGTTTCTTGAGTTGTTGATCTGCAGTTGCACACCAAGTGAATTCTGAGACTTAGTCATCCTTAAATGCTTTAACAACTTGTCATCATTAATATTCATTAAGACTCCAGACAATTAAGCCCAAATGAGATCCTTAACAATAATCCTCAACCAATAAAAAGGAATTTACGTCAACATTGACATTGTGTGTCATAATTGTTCACAAATCATCAACTTCATTATCATCATGTGCTTTCTTTTTATAGTTATGACCGCCAATTATGACTTTTTACTGATATGGACTTAAAAAATAATAATTTTCATCATCACTTGTAAACAAAATCTTCATTTGCTTTTTTATTGCATAATTTACGATGTTTTTTCTGCTTCTTATTACTTAAAGATGGTAGAGAGTATAAACGACATAAATCACTATTGCACTTGCTGTAAACAAAAAATTAAATATTTATTATGTTTTTATCTCTTTTTCTTTACAGACAAACCAGTTTTTACTATCGGAAATGCGCCAGTAATAAGTGATACGGATAATTTTAGTGAGGTGAGCTTGGATCGTGATGGGAATTCATCAGAAGTTGGACAATCCGATCTACAAACAGATTTGGCTAATCCATTTTATCCAAGTCCATTATCGGATCTTGATTCTTATAATAATTTGCAAACACTTCACGATTTACAAAATCAACCGCCACCGACACTTGACATAAATAGCAACAATCAACAGACGATTAATGATGCGAACATAAATCCAATTTCCGCTTTTGGAACTGCCGCATCGACAGTCTTCTCTACGTTCTCAAATATTATTAAGGGATCAACGTCACAGACGAGAATTGAAGATCAACAATATCATCATAATCAGCCTCCACAAATTCAGGAACAATCGTCTTTTACAAGCGAGACATATCAAGATAATCAAATGATTCCACCAAATCCATATGCTCCATATAATATCCAACAAGATACAAGTGCACCACCACCATCATTCTTTACGCCTGGCGATGAAATGTTATTTAATAAACGTCCACAAACGGAAGTTCCAAGTAATACATTTAGATTGGGTGGACATAAAAAGAAGACTTATGCACCCATTCCAGGATTCAGTTCCACATCCCAATCACAAAATGTTCCACAAAATTTCAATCTTAATCCAGTTATGCCTCCATTACCGCCACAAACAGTAACTCATGTTGATTCGATGCCTAATTTTCAACCGCCACCTCCATTGCCACAACAAAGTTACTATGATAATAATAATGTCCAGCAGCAGCAGCAGCCTCAAAAGCCAGCACAAATGCCAAATTTGGAAAAGTCATCAAATAAATTTTCATTTAGTTCATTACTTGATAAAATACCAGTTCCATTGAGTCTATTTGGTAGTTCTGAACAGAATAGTAATGAGACAAGTTATAATTATCAAAATCAACCACAAGCGTCCGTCTACCAACAACAAAACTATTTTGCACCGCAAATGCCTGAACCACAAATCATTAATTCTGTACAACAGGAACAACAAGTACCATTAATGAACAACTATTTCAATTCACAGCAGAATTTCGAGTCTGAAAATTTAACAATCGCTACTGATTCAATAAATATTCAAAAATCTGACGTGACACAAATAAAAGAGAATATTCCACAAACAGTAAATTTCTTTAATCCACAACAATTCAATACGACTCCATTTTCGAAAGTTCAACAACCTCCAATGCAAAAACAACAACAAGGAATTGAGTCGACTGAAAGTCAAACGAAAAATGATGATAATAATTCATCGCCTGCACCGGTGATGATGATGTCACAGAATCAGTTTATGCCACAATCGTTTTCGTCTCCACCGCCGGTAATGACACCAAGTACTGACAATAATAATTATCAGCAAGTTGAGACACAGAGTGCTGACTTGACAGCACCACCAATATTCTATAATCCAGTTCAGGCATCTGAATTGTTTAAGTCACGCCAAAATGATGATGGAAAGCCTAAAAATCCATACAGTAATACTCGTATGCGTGGCGTTGGACTTTATCGAGCACGTACATCATCATCGTCTGACTCATCGAATGTGCAACAAATGTTTATTCCACCAGCGGCATCTTCTCCTTCATCTCAATTATTTACGCCAACACAAAACTTTAGTGACGCTGTTGATCACTCAAAGGAATCATCTCGACCACCATCGATTCCATTAAGTAGCTCTTCAAATAATACAACACCAAGAGCTACTCCAATACAGAGTTTTGAGCCTCAAGTGATGAATTTTAATATTCCAACACAAGTTGCATTTTCACAGCCACAATTAACACCAGTAGATGTACATCCAGTACAGAAAAAGTCAGACTTGAATGTTCCTGATAGTGAAAACGAAACGATTCCGTTAACAACACATGAACAAAAGATCCAGCCAGAATCGACTTCTGTTTCAAATGTCTCAAATTTCTTTGCATATGACAATAACAAGGTCAATGAACAAGTCTCGGCATTAAACTTTTTCCATGTCAATCCGGAAGTTAATTCACAACCAGTTATAGATAGTTTTGGTGGCCAGAAGCAAGATAAATTGGCATCACATAACGATTCTTTGAATGCTATAAACTTCTTTGCAATGGATACAACAGTAACTAATACCACGTCGGTGCCTAAAAGCGACGAAATGCAACAATGTATTGAGAATGAGAATGAGAATGAATATGATGAGGATATAAACAGGAAAGAAGAAAATCAGGAGGAATTTAATTCTCCAATCACGAGTTCAACAATGCAAGGTAGTGATTTAGTCAATGATATAACTGATAAAATGGAGAGTTTAAGTGCATGTAGTCGTAGCACATTAAGTCTATTTGCAACATCGGAATTAGATTCAACAATGGGTCAAAAATTAATGTCATCAGCGCCTGTTGAATCACTCATACCAAAATACCTTGAGCAACAGCCACAAATGGGTGCAAATTTAAAGCAATCGGAATCACTAGTCAACGGAAGTCATCACATTGAAAAATATCGTCCAATTTATTGCCACTGGTTTTATCAAAATCTTTATTGGCATCCATTCTCGATGACCGACTCAATGGCAATTGATCAAGCGATTTTGAATGGCGATGAGTTTGTCTATACGAGTGGCGGACGATATGAAGTCAACATAAAAGATCGTAGACGGTCATCAATTTATTGGATGAGCGGATCAAATGCGATTAGGAAGTGCTCATGGTTTTTTATGGACGAGAAAAATGGAAATCAAAATTTAATTCCTTATGATGAGCATACTGGTGAATTTTTAGAGAAGGAATATGAGAAGGCAATGACATCGGCAACGTGGAATCATAAAATACATTTGCCTAATTCACATGATGTGATTGTCATGAAAGATCCAAATAATATTGAACTTCATAAATTGGAACAAATTTTGGTTGTAAAACGTGGCATCGATGAGTTTGATATTGATGACGGTGAAGAAGGAATTGCCGATCACTTAATTATATGTGTTAGTGGATTTGGCGATAAAATTGATGAGAATGGTAAGTTGATTATTATTCTATGGACGGCTACGGACATATAATGAAGCCATTAATAATCACTCGAAAAATTGCATCGAGTTTTTTTCCATAAATGCGTCGTAATTTGTGACATACTGGCTTACTGTACAGAAACTGGCTATAATTTAATGCAAATTTTGGGTAATAAATTTTCCACTCGAGGTTCCTTGTTGGTTCTGGATTTAACGAGATAAATGCTGTTTAAAAATCCAGAAATACTACTATCTGAATGCTTAATTGTGTTAATTTCTTGATATTTATTGGTCTCCAGAGACTGGAAGTTTTAATTACGGTAATAAAATACTCAGGAACTGGTATTCTTTGTTTAACGACTTTTTTAAATTTGAATTTTTTTTACATTAAAATTTCAAATTTTGAAAATCGTTAAAATTTAAATCTGAAAAGTTCGTTAAATTTTCAAAGCTAAAATTTTAAAATTTCGTTATTTTGTAGCTAGCCAATAAGATGCGCACTAACTAAATTAACACTAATTTAACTTTTTTAAAGAAAATTTACAACAATTTATTTTTTTTCTCCACACAGCTGACGAAGTCAGAACAAAATGTTTGGAAACAATTCAACAATATTATTCCGAAGCGTTTGATTGTGGCCAAATTAAGCGAATAGAAGTCCTTCCGATAATTTTAAATTCAATTGATGTACTAAAAATGTTCGAAATCAACAATAATATTTTAAATGCATTGCCATCAAAAAGTCCATCGAGGGAAATTAATGAGCATGTTATGCGAGCTATGCTTTATTCAAATGAGAATTTTTATCAGGTAATGTTCATTTCACACATATGTTTCCCACAAAACTATAATTATGACTTAATTCAATTTTTGGACACTTTCATTTCCATAGAAAATAATGAATCATTTGGCATTTAGTTTAAATGAAATCGTATCAAAATTCAATCAACGAAATTCGGACTTTAGTGGTGAAATATCAGTAATGAGTTCATCGTATGAGGCGCTGTTCTTATTTGATATGCTTGCGAATGATAATACATCAGAATTTTGGCAATTAAACTTTGACATTTCAAAATTCTTCGCATGTGGTATGCCAGCAAGCTTACTAATGATTAGAAATGGTGACAGATTAAAGCACGGCTTTGAATTGACAAGATGCAAAAAATTATTCAACTTTATTCATCCAGCTGACGATATAGCACAGAGAATTGAACCATTACTTATACCAGAATATTCAAAATTACCACCAGAATCAGCCGAGAACTTGACAGCACAAGAAAGAATCGATTTCATCATGCCTGAGGACTCTGCCTTAGAGAAATTCAATAGCTCAAACTATTTCTCATCGGAAATTTTAATTAGAAGAATAACAAATGAAATTTATGGTGCAAATCACATTCAAATGGACTCTGGTAGTTTATAAACGGATTAAAAACTGAATTTAGGTAGTCGCTGACTAATATTATTAAAAAAAAGTTATTTTATATGTGTTATCGAAAAACTATTTTTTTTTTGTATTTTGAACGAAAGTTAAATAAAAAAATTCCTTTTTTTTTCTTTAAAATAAACATTCTGCTTTTATTAATAATAAAATAGTCAACATAATAAGTTGGAATTAAATATTTAAATGAAGAATTCTTTTTTGTTTTTTGTGGCTTGGCACAATGGATGCTTTTTATAACTTTTTTTGTCATTATTGGTTTTAAATTATATTAAAATTATGAGATTTTTTTCTTCTTTGAATTAATGAGGACATCACTTTATTTTAAAAACATTCAATTTTTTAACGGAAAATTTGAATTTGAAAAGCTTTTAAGTTGTTTAGTAAACTTTGGTTCATTTCGGTTGAGTTTAGAAATTTAAACGTCAAAAAACCGTTAAAATTCTATGAAATTTTAAATAAATACTATTCAGTAATCCTGTGTTCATTTCAGTTCAGTTCAACTGTTTTCAAGTTTGAAAAATCCGTTAATTTAAAATTGTAAAAACCGTTAAAATAGAAATTTCCTATTAAAATATTGAGCCTCTTTTCAAGCTTTCTACCACTCAAATGGCATTTCCGTAAAATATTGAATATTTTTAAAATAAAAGTTCATTCCTTTAAAAACAGTAAACAAAATGACAAAACAAATAAATACGCTTATTTTAGAAAATCCTTACGTGTGATGATTCCAGTCACATGATTATCATCGTCAACGACGACTAAATGCCGAAGACCGAGAGCACGAAACAGCATAAATATTCTAGGAACTGACGTGGCTTGATTAACCTTATATGGTGACGGATTCATAAATATCTCCATATTTATTGTATATTTATGAGCAAGTTTATCATTATTTAATTTAATATCATCAATGCATGGAAATCGTGGATATTCGTCGCGGAATGCTTCAATGGAAATCAATTGTTCCCAAAATCTCTTTGTTTCCTCAAAAAATGATCGTTTCAATATCACAATTAATTGAGATCTTAATATAAATCCTCTTAGTCTTCCGCTGTTACGATTAATGTCATCAACTTGATCAACAACCGGAAAGCCGTGATAACTTGTATTCTTTAAGATGTTTACGATATATTCGACGCTTTCTTTCATTCGTACGCAAACGACTGTTTCGCTCATAATTTTATTTGCCTTTGTCACCAAAAATTTATTTGGTGAATGCCAATGAAGGAACGGTACTTTTGATACTATATAGTAAATGAATGATTTGAAAATTTAATTAGATATTGTTTTAATTTTTGACCGTTAATTTTCAAATTCAAATTTGATTTTTACATAATTTGAAATTTTTACGACCGTTAAAATTGCAAATACGCTTCAATAAGAACTCACCTTTAATTTGAGTATCGTAAATTCCTTCGTTGAAATAATCTCCCATCCATTTAGCACTCGTCAAAGCCAAAATGATTGGCAATGAGAACCAAATGTTTCCAGTTGTCTCAACTAAGATCACTGCCAACGATATATTCATACGAACAGTTCCACCGAGTTGTGAGGCAGCTCCAATTAATGCATATTTGCCTGGATTAATAAATGTTGCACCTGGAAATCCCAATGCTAAAAATGATGCTGCTAATCGTCCCCATGCTGCACCGACCAATAAACATGGTATAAATATTCCCAAGCTGACCATTAAGCCATATGTAATGTTTGAGAGGAAGAAGTAAATTGGAACAAATACCAATAATGTTGTAATTTTATGTGAGCCTGTTGACAGTTAAATTAATTGAATTAATGTCAAAAAAATTAACAAAAAGCTTAATTTAATTAATTCTCACCTGGAGGATCATGGAATAAGCTTCGTACACTCTGTTCCGGTGTTTGGAACCACAAAGCAGCTGCTGCATTATATTCATTATCTTCACAAAATAATTGAACAGGTGATATAGTTGGGTCATTTCCCAATGGACGACAATCATTAATGAGATACATCATTAAACATGCAAATGAGGCACTGACAGCAGCAACCATAATTGCTTCAATTATGCGTATCCATTTCTGTTTAATGCATTTATCACGAAATATATTTAATGTTTTATTGATTTTAATCCAAAAAGCTCCTGATAAGCCACCAAAAACTCCCATCATCATGAAAATTGGTAGTTCAAAATATTCAAATGGAAGTGCTTCAAATTCACCTAAATTGAATAATCCGTGATATGTGAAGTTTTCTAATCCATGATAAGCTGATAGAACAAGATTTAATGTAAAGGAACTAACAATTGCTGAGAATAATGTTCTCCAAATTAGACTTTGATTCCAAAAGCTTGCAGCTTCTTCCAATGCAAATAATAAGCCACCGATTGGTGCTCCGAATGCAGCAGCAACTCCAGCACTTGCACCACATACTACAAAGTCTCTCTTTTCATGATCATCACGGAAGTATCGGAACATCTTAAAATCTTTATTGAAGGACGAACTTTTTCCCTGCGAAATTCCAGCCGCAATCACAGCACCACAATGGACCATTGGTCCCTCCTTACCACCTGCCAATCCGCCGCAAACAGATGTGACCACACCGATGGATTTAACGACTAATGTCTTTAATCTTACAACTTTGGGGATTTTAATTCCATTCAAGTAGCACTTTACGAGTGGAATTCCTGAGCCGGTTGCAACCGGTTCAACGTACGTGACTAATAAACTTCCAATCATCACAGGGACTGCATTCATAATGACATAATAAATATAAGGCATGACTAAGTCTCCACGAACTATGTTCGTATGCACAGCTGTTGAAAATTAGAATAATTTTAAATACAATGTGAATAAGCTGATAAGAAAATTTTTGTACAAACCTTGCTGCAACCAACCATACTTAATTTTACTTATTTCTTCAATCGAAATTGCTATAGCACATCCAACTAATGCAGTCAATATACCAATAAATAATGATACGATCCATCTTGCAAAATCTTTTTTAATCTTTAAGTGTGGATCTTTTGTTAATTGCTCTTTTTCCCACAATTGATTCTCGCATATATCGTAATCGAGTCCCTAGCATGATAAAAAAGAATAAAGAAAAATAGTTGTGGATTAGTCATTGATTTTATAGTCATTGGAAGCATTTTAAAGAAAATAAAAAACAATTTTATCAAAATGATGTCAAGGAGTCATCAAAAATCTCAATTTCAAGGCCAGACAGTGGCCAAAAACAGATGACTAATGTGCAACGGCGGAGTAAATCTTCCAATTGGATTTACTTACTTCGTATTTAGATGTTGGTTGGATTGCTCGAGCTCTGAATATCGGAATCACATCATCTGGTGCCAATGGTGATGCTTGAGCCTAGAATTGTAAGTAAACTGATCGTCATTTACGAGATAAGTTTAATTACTTTGTAGATAAATTTTACATTATTTGTTTGTTCCTCGCTTTCATTGTCTGAGACATTGATTAGTCGTTCCAAAGCCATTTCTTCATTTAATTGATATTGTTTGTGAGATATTTGATACTTAACACATTTATTCGACGTTTTTATGATATCAAACTGGTTAAAAACTTAATTTAATTTACTTTTGTATTACAATCTAATTTTTTGCGTTAAAAAAACAGAACTCTTTGTTTGACGATTAATCGAAATTATTATTGTTTTCGATTATCCGACTTTTGGTGCTCGACCATTTCATCGAATATTGTTGGATTTGTTTTATAGTAGTGTCAAATTCACAAGTAACAATTCTAGTTATAGTAAGATTCATGAATTGAAAGTTGTAATTAGGTAAATTAACATAAAATTTATTTTTTCTAGTCGAAACCCTACAAAGTCCAGTTAAATTATTGAAAACATTACAATTCCAAATAAAATCTGTTGTAAGGTTTCAAATGTTCGATTCAAAATTCAAAAATCAATTTAACGACAATTATTTCAAGTTCCATCAAATTTCATCGAACACCGAAAAAAATCCATGTATGGAATGTCGATCATGTGGTATGTCACCGATCGTTATATTTTAGACACACCTAAGTAGCAAGCAGAGTGAATTAAAATGAATATTCTTCAAATAATTGGTATTTTTATTGCTTTTATATTAATAAATATTTGCAATGCACAACGAACACCATCAATCAGTTATATTTCACAAGAACAGATCAAAGATATAGGAGGAACAGTAGAATTAGATTGGTAAGTTTATGAATCACAATGATCATTATCCAGTTAATCAATTTAGCAAGTGAATTATTTAATTAACATATTTTTAAATATAGCTCAGTACAATATGCTCGCGAATATACAGTTGTATGGATTAAAACTGGAAGAAATAAGGCTGATTATGTTTTCTTATCGACTGGATCTTCACTAGTCATTAAGGATTCACGTTTCTCACTTCGTTATGATGGTGCAAGTTCAACATATACATTACAAGTTAAGGATATCCAAGAAACCGATGCTGGAATATATCAATGTGAAGTTGTCTTATCAGTCAATAACAAAATTACAGCGGAAGTTGAGCTTTCTGTTCGTCGCCCTCCAATTATTTCTGATAATTCAACACAGTCAATTGTTGCTTCAGAAGGACAGTCTGTTCAAATGGAATGTTATGCATCTGGATATCCTACACCAACAATCATATGGAGACGTGAAAATAATGCTCTATTGCCAACAGGTACGTGAATACTTAATTACTATAAGTCATTTGTTGATGCATTTTGCATTAATACTTCAAAGCACATGACAATTTACATAAATCAGCTTAACAGATGAATGAATCTTTTAGGTGGAAGTACATACAACGGAAATGTCATGAAAATCACAGCAGTTCGTAAAGAAGATCGTGGTACATATTATTGTGTTGCTGATAATGGAGTGTCTCGTGGTGACAGACGTAATATCAATCTTGAAGTTGAGTTCTCTCCAGTCATAACAGCACCAAGACCTCGTCTAGGTCAAGCTCTACAATATGACATGGATTTGGAGTGTCATATTGAGGCATATCCACCACCAGCTATAATTTGGCTTAAAGATGACATTATCTTGTCCAATAATCAGCATTACAGTATATCCCATTTTGCAACTGCTGATGAATTCACTGACTCTACACTCCGTGTTATTACGATCGAAAAACGTCAATATGGAGACTATAAATGTCAAGCTGTCAACAAGTTGGGACAAGATGAGGCCAAAATTCATTTGTTTGAGACTGTCATTCCTGTGTGTCCACCTGCTTGTGGTAAGTTGGACATTAAAAATGTTGAATATTAGTAGATACATAATTCCTTTATTTTCAGGACAAGCTCATTATGGTGGAACATTATATATCACTGCATCGACAGCTACCGTTTTGATAGCTGCAGTCATTGCCTTATTCTTCAAATAAATTCCTTTAAGCAGTTATTAAACAATCCGTCCATAAGTATAAGAAAGTCTTTTGATAGAAGTTTTACATCCGCTAGGAAACGATACAAATCATTCCAAATGTAATTAAGCAATTAGTTAGACGTAAAAAGAATCAACGTGCAAGTGCCTTTTTGTAATTTGATGATTCATATCTGTCGCACAAAGAATTGTTTTTAAAATTAGTGAATCTCTGTTTTAGATCTGATAAGTTTTATATTCAAAGTTTCTCTGACTTTACTAATTTGTACAAAAGTCGAGGATGTCAAGGGTGGCGTGTGTGATGAACGTGATCAGGCAACTATGATGTGAATTGGAAACTATAGTATTGAATAAGATGTGAATATTGAATCAATTAGCTGATGATGAAGTTTAGTGATTAAGAGCAATTAATTTGCTGTTTAAAAACAGAAATACAGTATTAGATCGTGTGCCTTAACACTCTTGATCAAGAGTCTTACCCGTGGACAGGCATCTAGTTAAAAACTTGCCATTTACTTGCCTATCAATGGCTGGTTACTTTCCAATAAACTAGCCTATGTAACTAACCGTATCTGAGACTAATGACATTTTTGGAACGTTCCATTTAACTAGACATATGTACAGTACTTATGTATAGTTAATTTCTAGTTAACCATAACCATTTAACGTACATGAAAAAATCAAAATTTGCTTAATAATTTTATATGTGGATATGAAGACATTTGTTATTTTAATTAATTTGGAAAATCAGAATTCCACGTTCGTAGCTGACATAAAAACATTTTAGCAAGTCACATATTAACTAACTTCTGCACTTTGGCAAAAGTCATTAAGTGCACGCCATTCATTGTACATAAATGTATTAAAAGTTTTCAGAAAAAAATTGGTCTTATAAAAGTGATTTCTGATTGCTCTTGTGAAGTATATGGTTTCAACAAATTTCTATTTGTAATTTCTGCTTGCACTTGTGAAGTATATGGTTTCACACAAATTTCTTTAGAAATCAACTTTCCATGTGTCAAGTTAAAGTCTCGTTAATGTCTTGTTACGTTGTCGTGTATATTTTTGGCGAAATAAATGGCTAGTTGAATGGTGTCTAATAGTAGACATTAACTAGCTGTGTCCACTCGGGTTACAATTCTTAATCATTCTTAATCAAGATCCAGTAACAAGAAACAAGACAATTCAAAACATCCAGAAATTTGTTTACTTCCAAATCGTGGTCAGTAAATTTTTATCAAAAACTGTATCCGTTCATAAAATTGCAATCGTACTTTATTTCTGGAAAATTTATCATTCATCCACATCCTGCATTCTCGACTCAAAGACATTCCAATCAAAAATCAATTCTATATATTTTTGTTGTACTCATTTTTATCGTAAATAAGTGACTTAAAAATCAAATGCCTTAATTTTTATTTCATGTCTTTTAACTTAGTTATTCTGGATAGTAAGCATAAGTGTAGTAATTTTTGAAATATATTGAATTAAAGCAATAAATTTTAAATTGAAAAATTGTCCAAAATCAAATCTCTTTTGTATTCCTTAATTTTTGTTGGATATACTGCCTAAATGATGATTCTCAAACGTAGTATCAACCTGCTCAGCAACCTGTTAGATTCAACAACAGTGTTTTCTTTGTAACGGTCAAAAATTATTCAAATTTACAAAAGCATCCAAAAGCTCAATTTATATGATTTCTATCATAGAAAGCTTTGTATGTCATAGAAATGCATAAAAGTATCATATTTAATGACTTTATTTAAAGCGCATTATCTGAGAGAAATAACATGATCATGATTGAAGATATATCATGTGTGTGATGAGATTTTTCATCAACTGATTAATAAATTTATTAAATGCAGCATTTTAACTTTACATGTTCAGTTCATAATGGTGAGAAAATGAATAATATTAATCTAACTGCATGTTACTGCACGTCTTTTGACATTCCGTAATTAAAAAAAAATTTACACGAAATAATTCTTTTGAGACGAAAGAATTACAGACAGAATAGTAATGAAAAAGCTATTGTCTATGATAAATGCACAATCATTTCCATATCATGATACGAAAAAATTCATTGAATAGATCAAAATCTAGTTGAAAGCGTAGCTAAATGTCAAATTATTCCAAAAAAATTATATAAAAAGATTGAAATCAATTAAAAAACATTTTCCGATCTGTTGCACATGATGGGGGAGAAGCGCATATGAAACAGATGTGTATCATAGATAATGTCAATCGCTACTGACTAATTGACTTTTGTTTCGAATTGTCAAACGATACCGCTACGCATCATAGTAAACAAATATTTGGTCAATATTGTAAAATTATTCTGTCACGGATGATGGATTGATGTATGTTGCTCTTATTGAATTTAATTGCGGTGATATTGTATGTTTAAGTATGTTGTCAGGCTACATTCTAAATTTAAAAAACTTAAAAAATTTTTTTGAAAACTTGATTTTGAAAAAATTTAAATTTTTGAAAACCGTTAAAATTTTGATTTTTTTGATGCTGTCAAATTGTATTTCTAAAATTTAAACTCGTAAAAATCGTTAAAAAATAGAATTTTTGAAAATTATCGAATAAACAAGTTTGAATTTTTGAAAAACGTTAAAAATTTAAATTCGTAAAACTCGTTAGAATTTTAAATTAAAAATCATTCAAAATTTAAATTTTTGACATCCATAAAAATTTGAATTTTTGGTTTTTGTCACAAAATGTTTCTAAAATTCAAAATTTGTAAAAATCGTTAGAAACTAAACTGAAAACCATTCAAAATTCAAATTTTTGAAAACCGTTAATATTTCAAATTTCTAAATTCCGTTAAAATTCACTTTCTCCAAACTGAAAATTAAGCGCTTTAGTCTTTCCATCCATAAATATCTCGATAATTTTAATTTCAAATATCATAGTTAATTCAATTGTTCATTGCCCCAAAATACTAATAAATTTCAATATATCAAAAATTTTCATGATGAATAGCCCAATACACATTCAAATCCATTCAAATTGTTCATCGTATTCACAAAAATTGTGTGCTCTTTCCAATTAAAATAAGCCCAATACACGACCAAAAAATGAGTAATTATTAAAGACATAAATATTAAATGATTTACATCGCATTCACAAGGTCAATTCTAATGTACATTTATAGCTTCATATTTATGATGGTGCATGTGTGGAGAGACCGAGAGAGGTCATGGCTATTAAAGGAATATTCAGTCGTTCCTCTTTATGACTTAGGAACCAAAAAAAAAAGTTTGTTATTGTTATTGCCGATTCACAATAAATGTAATTGTAGATGATATTAGGCTGTGTATAGCACAATTCCTTCGTGCGCCTTCATGTACATACGAAGAGAAGAAATATACAAAACATTACCTGCGAATATTCCCGCAGCGAGTCGCTATACATTTTTCATTTGTATGTTTAAGCTGTTCAGTATAAAAATGAAAAACCTGCGTGCAGGTTGTGTTTTATTCATCGCGACAATCTCGCTCTGTAATAGTCAGCGAGCTCCCGTCATAACATATATTGCGGATGATCAATGGATTGATCAAGGTAGTACGGTTGAAATAGGATGTTCGGTACAATATGCTGGTTCGGAATATCCAGTAATTTGGTCAAAAATAGGAAAAAATAATGATAATGTATTTATATCGACTGGAACGTCTTTAGTGCTTAAAGAGTCTCGATTTGCGTTGCTTTATGACGGTGCTAGTGCCACATATATAGTGCTTATAAAAGATGTACAAGAAAGTGATTCAGGCACATATCAATGTACCGTAGTTCTATCTGTGAATAATAAAATAACAGCAACAACAAATCTATTCGTACGACGTCCACCAGCAATTACTGACAATTCAACACAATCAATCGTTGCGACAGAAGGTGGTTCTGTTCATATGGAATGCTACGCAACTGGTAATCCACAACCGATTATCGTATGGAGACGAGAAAATAATGCTTTATTGCCAACGGGTAAGACGTCAAATTTTATATAGTTTTAGTTCAAGTTTGAGGTCAATGAGACACAATTTTCGCCACATTTTCCACAAGGAGTTATGAGTGATGATTGACATTTTGTTTTGGCTAGAAATGTGATATTGATTGTTTGTTTGTCGTATTCTGTTATTTAAGTTCTAGTTTAGTGCATATTATGTATGAAGTTCTCATGGAAATCGGAACTATTGGTAATGAATTTTTAAAGTGACAAATCGATTCTAATTAAAATTTTAACCAGTTTCAAGCATATCTAGTTTTTTGAATATTTTGAGGAATAATGGACAGTAAAATTTGTTTCTGTAAGTGACTTCAGTGTTTCAAATTACGAATATAAAAACTTAAACAAATGTATTACTCTGTGACTTAGAAGTAGACCGGTTTAAACAAATCTTAAGTGGACAAGCTAACTATATGTAAATCTAGTGTAGAGTTGTAAGGTTAAGGTTAAGCGCACATCTCATAACATGGATTAATTTACGTATGCTCTCTATTAATCTACTTATCTAAGGTACGAAGTAGATTCATAGACATTGTCTGTGCTTATATTTGTACCTATGCCAAGTCATTGTCTGCGCTTAATCGTCCCTACGTCTAGTCATTGCCTGTGCCTAGTCGAACCTATGTCTAGTCATTATCTGTGCTTAATCGTACCTTTGCCAAGTCATGTCTGTTCTTAGTTGTACCTATGCCTAGTCATTGTCAGTGCTTAGTCGTACCTTTCGTACTAGTCATTGTCTGTAGTCGTACTATTTCTAGTCATATCTTTGTGATCGTAGTCATTGACTGATTTAATCGGCAACATGTCTCTAATCATTGCCTTACTAACTGTCAGCTCTTTTATCACAGTTTCTGTAATTAAGGAAATCTAGGCTTTATAACATACATTTCATATAAAACAGCAGTGCGCAACCTTTTATTTCTCGGTACACCTTGGTGGAAAGCCTCGACCGAAATTGCACACGGCATAGGGTCAATGGCATTTCCTAATAAATGTTGTGCGACATTGGTGTGCCGCGGTCCACAGGTTGTCCACCACTAGTCTAAAACTAACCTAAGAATGCGCTTTAATCACCTAAACTTAATCTTTTCCTACTTTTTTTAAACAAAAATTTTTCTTCATTGTTCGCTGACTTGTTCAATTTTTGTTTATGTTCTATATCTTGTATAAATTATTTTTCGGCAATTCTTTTATTCTTAATCTCACGTATATCCACAAATATACACAATATATCTTCGTTTAAATCAATTAAAATTAATATTGTTCATCACGCGAATCTTCAATTATGATGAAAGCTTAGAAGCTTTTTGTGTCTAATTTATGAATTTTAACATTTTTGGCCATTGGGTCATGTGTCACACAAAAATTTGTTTCTGTGTCTTAATATTTTGGGTAATAACTCATTACTTTTGTCATAGTTTTTGTGCAATCAGCTTGGCATTTTTATTTGGAATTCATAAATTAATCATGTAGCTCCGGTGAAGAATTTGAGTATCTTGGCACGAATGGAAATATTTTATTGACATGTTTTAAAAACAAGACTCTTGTTTCTTTTAGTCATGTGATAATGAATCATTAGGGGATTTCGAAGAGATAATTAATTATGGATGTAAAATCGGATCATTGATATAAGAAGAAGAATATTTGCTCTTAAAGAGTTCGTGGAACTTTTTAACAAGACAATCCATTTTTATGGAATATTCCATAGTATTTACGGATTGTTTGCTTATGATGTCTATGATTGTGCTGTTGAATGATATTAAAATCTGAAGTATCGAACCACATGTAGTTGAAACTGCCGGTGTGACAGTGAGGTCTCTGTGGCCGAACAGTTAGACACACCGGATAGAGGACGTGGGTCGAATCCCACGACGCTGATGAGCACTTTATGACATTGAATTTGTTGCCTTATTGAATACAATGATTTGTCGTGGTTCCTGTTCTTTTGTCCTAATGGACGTTTTGCTTTCCTCCAACTCTGTCCACTCCGCGGTCCCGTATGACCCAGGGTATATCAATACAACATACCTAGTTACAATTTGTGTGTCGCGAATCACACAAACCAAGTTGATCTTACTAGAACAGTGAAAAACCACCCGAACTCAACTATATTTTTCCTGTGATCGAACCCGGACCTTTCAATTGATTGCCCGAGTTCCTAACCAACTTGGCAATTGCCGCTTTTTTGTTGTTTTAAATAACACAGTAGGAAAGGCTACAAATAGAGTTGCAAAACAGGTGCCTGTGACAGGCAAAAACCGTGTAAATTCTTGATAGTTTGTATGGTTTTGTAGGAGAAAGCAACTCTGGCTAAAAATCCATTTTATCATAGACATCACTTCCAAACAATCCCTAAACAAATATAAATATTATCTAGTGCCTTAACGATTTTTAAATTATGCTGAGTAGACGATATTTAAGTCAAATAATTTGACTAATGTACACTCCCGTACATTCAGTTCTGCAAATACTTCAAATAGAAGTACAAGTAATTTGAAGGTGACTTTGTGGCGTCTTTTTAAATGTCGATCTCTTTCGGTGATTCCCAGGTATATGTAATGAAATATCCAGTCACATGATGCTATATCAATAAAAAGAAGCGGATTCAGTAAATTTCTGTAGTTCAATTACTAATTAAATTTAATGTTGTCGATTTACTTGAGGATTTAAACTGTGTACTGGAAATGAGAGACAGTGGATGTAGAAATTCGAGGGATTGATACTTGATCAGTACTTGAGTATTGACAGTTGAGTAAATTTCTCGAATAATAATGAGTGGCTATGGTAATGACGGGCAATAATTGCTGGTTTCGAAATCCGGAACAATAACAGAGTATTTTTGGTCTGTTGCTGGATTTTGGATCGATTAACCAAGCAGTACCGCGTGGTCGTTAGGGGATCGATACTTCTTCGTACTACTGGAAGCCTTGAAGGTCTCCTGACGGTCATGACAGCCATTTATGGCACAATTTTACAACAATAATTGAAAAGTGCTGAAGTATGACGCAATGTAATTATTTCGAGCGATGAGTACTAAGCAAGTATTGAGCACCAGTCAAGTACCAATCCCTGAGAGTTCCCTATCAAGTGCTCAGCACTTTCCGATCAAAATGACAATCTAAAAGCATTCTTCTCAAGGCAAAAGATTTCTAAATAGTTCCATAAAAGTTGTTTTTAAGCAATAAATCCACCAATTTATTGTGGAACTTGCTGACATCAGACCTCTTTTAACTTTAAATCGCTTATTAAATGTCATCATAATGTAAATAAGTTGATAAACAGAGAATACCGTGCTTACAGGTGTTGAAATATTAAATTTTTGACTCAAAATTACACACATCTGTTTCTTCTACTCAATATACCGGTAAAAATCACTAAAATTAACTATTAATAAGATATTTTTAGTCCACGACTATAATACTATAATAAAATAAAATTCCCCAAATACTTCAAATCAATCTAGAAAGTCTTTGTCTGCTGTCTTCCTATCAAACTACTCATTTATCTGTTTACGATCTTTGATTTTTTTACGATCGTCCATGCCACATCTTTTTATTCCTTTTTTTTCTCACTCTGCGTATAGCGAAAATATTTTTATGTTTTGAATAAAGTCTGATTGCAGCATTCGAGAGGCAATTGCACGTCTTATTGCAATATTTCTTTATATATATTTTAATAGTACGAGATATTTTTAAACACATGTAGATAATATATATTAGGTTTTGACACTTGTTAATTTAATGCCTAGATTACGGACATTAAACTAATTTATTGAGATATGTGCAAATTGAAATATAGACTGCCCACTAGGTATGCTAATTGATGGCTGTTAAAGGCGTATTAAGTAACTTAATTGGATTATTATTCACTTGTTCTTTAAGATTCTTTGATAGTTTGATAGATTTCATTATTAAATACTCATTTATTTTCATAAAGCAAATTATAAAGTTTTAACGGTTTTTTGTTAAGATTCAAAAACTAATTTATGATTCCAAATTGAATTCTTTAAAATTGATTTAAAGGTTTTCAAAAATTTGAACTTTTTTTGGTTATAAAATTTAACGTTTTTGAAAATTTGAGTCTTTTGAACGATCAAAATTTAACATTTTGAATTTTTTGAAAAAATTTGAATTTTTCCAAAAATTGTAAAAAAATCCTTTGAATGTTAACCGGTTATAAAACCGTTAAAATTTGCAATTTGATTTATGAATATTATTCGCACAAATACTCGCAGATACACGTTTTTATCGGACATTAACCAAATTTAAAGTTTAAAAAGAAGGAAGCAAAAAGAGAAAGCAGCTATAAAAAGACAACCCCAATAAATCAGGAAGAAAATCACGCGACACGCGCGTGTGAATGACTATAAAATTTTGGATATTAAATATCTAAAGTCCACTCCTTGATATTTCGTGAAAGATGCCATTAAAGCAATCATTATCTTCTATGCAAGCTTAATGGAATCTAGAAAAAATATAAAAAGAAGCAATAAACGCAGAAAAGTTGTAATACTAAGTTTCTTTAAATACGCTAGCGTAAAAATTAATGATCATTCATACTTATTTAACACATTTCGGATTATTAAGATTTCGCGCATTAGGTTGGCAAAAAACTTGTCTTTTTTCTTACAAATTTAACAGTAAATTAACCAATCGACACATTTATATGATGAATATAAAAAACAAAATAGAGATGAAAGGGAAATAAAGAAAGATATGCGAAGACAAAGTATCAAAGACTATTAAGCATTGATGGTACTGATATATAGGCATGATATAAATCATGTAAATGACTCAAGAGAATGGACATCTCGTAAATTTTCTATGATGTTGTAAGCGATGTCTGAATCAGATTGTACTTGGTTGGATATAATTCTTATCGGTTGAAGGTCTGCAATAAAATTCTCAAAGTTCATTGAATTAAGCCATAAAACCAAAAACCTTGTCTAACTACGACTATAGTCAACCCACAAGTTCAATACACACATCCAATAAATTTAGTTGTTTTTGCCGGCAAATGTCAATGACTCAATCAATTCCTCCCTAGACTCAAATTCTAAACAACAACTAGTTCAAGTTCCCAATGTTTTTTATTTCTAAAATTAAGCATGCCAAACATGTATCGCCGTTGCCATGGGTCACTATCAGAGTAAATTGAGAATTATTGATTTAATATTGCTAATTTACAAACGCGATTCGTTGAAAATCGAGAATATTGTGCACTTGATATGTCTCTGTTGTTAATAAATTGTAAATTATTACTGAAAATTTCACATTCAGCTAATTTTATGCGGAGGCAGTAAAGTATTTAATTCATTCAATGATTTTCAGCTTACTCACTTAAATAACACAAGTTTTATGATATTAATCATACTGAATTACTCATTTATAGTCAAAAATTTTAATTGAGTTTTGTCTTGAAGTCTAGGTTTAAATTGTGTACTCTAGGTCAGTGGTGGGCAACCTGTGTGACATGGTACACCAGTGTAATCAGTCACACAGTCGAGTAAATCATACTCAATAGTATACTCTGGTGAATAATCCAGATAATACTCTGAATAGTCATCATCCAGAATAAAATACAACTGGAACTAATAGAATTCCATAGACTAATAATTAAATTAAGGTACTGTCTTTCAATCGGAACCTAATATATCTTCTAATAATTAAATTAAGGTACTGTCTTTCAATCGGAACCTTATTTGAATTCAAATAATTAAATTAAGGTTACATGCGCTCAAGTCACCCAAACCTTATATAAATCTTCAAACAGTAATCGTGTTTATTGTTTCCTTGGCTCCTTAATGTCAATAAAAATTTACATATACATAAAAAAGGGGTAAAGCTGCACATGATGCAAATTTCACGTTTCTTTGTTCACTCTGTGAATTCCTGCAAACAAAAGCTCAATGATGAATTCAATTTTTTTTTTAATTGCAATGCTTACATTGATTATGAATAATTAAGTCTGCTTAATTACATATTCATATGTCATCATTACATGATGACAGTTAAACAAAAAGTTACTCATCTGATTTACTATCGTAGTTACGGTAATAATCTTGATTATTATATTTGATCATGGTAACATGCAATTCTGATAACAAAATTCGTGTAATTTGATATTCTAAAAAGAAGATCATTAAATTTCATGCTCTTAGTTCCGTTGTTACAGAACGTGTCACATGAATGGAAGAACAAATTACACATTTCAAGTGCATACGTGATAAGAATGTGAAAACGATGCAATCTTACAAAGTTATTTGTCTCCTTTTAAATTAACATGCTACTGTAATTGGCTTATGCCTTATTAAGTCTTGGAATGGATGCTTTATTATTGTTCAATTGGTAAGGACAAATCACATCTTGTGAATTCTTCGAGACACAAATGGTATTTACAAGTAATTTGCGAGGTAGGCAATGCAAATTTTATGAATTATATGGCACAAAATCTTTCTTTATGGATATGCCTTTTTCTGAAGAAATGACAGTGTTGTGTCATAAAATTGGAAACTGAATTCATCTTTAAGGGAGATGTGCTTGTGTATCCATAAAGTAAATACAGCCTTGGTGGGAATATTGGCGGTTTAATTTGTTGTTTTGTGGATTGTTTACTGGAACTTAATATTCTATTGCTACTAATGTGTAGGATTCAGCTGTTTTAATATGAAAAGCTTGTACTTCAGTTTACGTAATTCAACTTAGAAGTTCCTCTGCAAAATCAACAAGAAGCTCTGTTTAGCTAAAACTGACAATTTACCGATTTTTTGAGCTGATACAAAAGTCTAGACCAGTGTTGGAAATGCCACGAATTGTATGTCAGTCCGGTTTCGGTCGAGGCTTTCCACCAAGCTGTGTCGTGTCAACCCTTTGGACAACACTGCTCTATACTTCACAGAATACAAAATCAACCCCAAAAATTGCCTAATTTATGTTCTAATTCCTCATTTTTTTCTAATTATAGAACATAAATAAAGTTTTTGGGATAGATGACCTGTTTTTTACGCAATTATTCCGTTGCGTGATAGAGGTTGTCAAAAAACGCGATGTGGAATTCCGACCAAACTCGAATTTATGAAAAGAATTACATAATTTTGAGTAACCAAATGAAGAATGGGAACTCGAGAGTGGGAATCCCCTGAAAGAACATTTATTTTGAAAAGGCAAATACATTATGTAGCTTTACTAGTTATTGCCATAATACGGAATACGTCAAGAATGTGTAGAATCATCACTCATTTTCTGAAGTTTAAATTATGGGAGGATTAGGGCCTTTCCCAAAAGTTATAAATATGAATTTTGCGTTGATTAATGAGCATTGCAGGGTTGGATCTGGAGATTTTAAATCCAGCAATTAAGAGTAATTGTTATGAAGGACCGGACGGAATCTATTAGCTGGATTTTCAGCCTATGCATTACTACAACAAATAACCATGTTACCTAACCATCAATTCAATATATTCAATAGATTATCAAATATCAAGTAAACAATCACAAATGTATAACATGTAAAGTAGTTGCGGTGCTTTTTGAATCGCCATAAATCATGTAACAACTTCATGCATAGCATAAACAATAAGTTTATTGAATATGTTGTTTAGTGATTTTATTTGATTTAAAACACGAATAATAATTGTTACTGAATATAAAGCACATTTGATCTAAATTCTAATAGTAAATAATAGTGTACGGACATGACAATACTGCTTATTTGTCTTTTTGAGTGTGGAACAAGTGAATTTTTTAATAATTGAATAACAAATTTGATATTTTACTTTAATTCAGTAAAACACTTGGTTTTATGTCAATATTTAAAACATATGTTTATACATCAATCATCTACACATTTTTATACGTATGGTATTTATCCAGTATACCGAATAGAGCTAATTTAATGCTAATAATATTTAATTAAAAGTTTTTAATCGTAAAAAAATTCTTGCATGTTCGTGATAGAAGAACAAGAAAATGGAAAGTCTTCTTCTTTCCTCTTTTGTCGCAACAAAACGCAAATTACAAGATGTCATTTTGTAGGTTGAACTACTGCACGTCATTCGTAATGTGTACAAAAACCTCAAATTAATGGGACAATTATTATAAATTGTTAAAGAAATATGGACAGAATCAGTCAATGCATATCTAAATGATAACTATGATTCATATTGCATGTCTAGCTTAATAATAAACGTTCAATTAAAGTACATGAGAACAATAAATGCTGATTTTGTGAATTCTTTCTGAAGAATTATTATTTAAACAAATTTACATAATTGTGAATGAATCAAACGCACGGAATGCGTATTTATATAGGCTAGTGCTGCTTGTTAACGGATGGATGCATCAATGTGCTTACGTTTTGACTATTTAACTGATTAATTCTTAAATAATTCTTACCTTTTTCAATGTTTACTGAGAACTTTACAAATGTTTTTTGTTTACAATTTCAAAGGAATTGTAGGGTTTTAGGTGAATTTGAATTTTTAACGCCGGTTAATCAATTATTGTCAACATCGCTCATTCCTTAACATCAACAGACCATTTCAAACTTCCCAATTGTTCTTTTAGAAAACATATGTTAATAAATAATCATCCAGCACTAATAATTGAATTATATTTTTTTAGGTGGAAGTTCATACAATGGAAATACAATAAAAATTCATAGTGCCCATAAGGAGGATAGAGGCACGTACTACTGTTTTGCCGATAATGGAGTTGGGAAAGGCGATCGACGAAATGTAAATTTAGAAATAGAATTTTCTCCAGTGATTACCGCACCTCGAGAGAAAGTCAGTCAAGCAGTTAATTTTGATATGGACTTGGAATGTCACATTGAAGCATATCCACCGCCACAAATTACATGGACGAAAGATCAAAGTATCTTGTCTAATAGTAAAAAGTATAAAATATCGAACTTTAATACAGCTGATGAATTTACGGACTCAACTTTAAGAATCACTACATTGGATAGAAGGCAATTCGGTGAATATAAGTGTGAAGCGATCAACAAACTAGGACGAGCTGAAGCAACAGTGTATCTTGAAGAGGCAAAAAATCCTGTTTGTCCGCCAGCATGCGGCACAGCATTCTCGTCTGCTAATTGCCATAAAATCTCATTAGCCTTTATTACTCTCTCATTCATTCTTGCAATCTCATCATTAAAAAGATGAATTGGAATGATACATACTGGGAATTTTCGAAATTCTCAGAATTTAGGACATTAGTCAGCAAATTGTGATGTAAATTCCGTCCATTTTTATAACAAAGTATTAAGTTGAACGAAACACGATGAACAATTTTAGAGATGTAAGGAATTAGATGTAATGGTAGTTTGAGTATTGAGATTTTGTTGAGCCAGTTTTTGTGTATGTGCAAAATATTCGAATGCATCAATTTAAATTTCCAATTAGGCATACATCAGAATTCTTTTTATGTGCATTTAAGTACAATATTGAAGGGTCATAACCTCCAAATAGGTTGATCATGAAAAATATCAAACTTCCAGGAGAGAATGGGTGTTGTCTGTCACTAAATTTATATGACACTTCCATGCAGAATAAAAAAGCATTGTGAATGACCCAAAGTTGATCAATATGCTTTGGCTTTTGGACATAAAATCTAAAATAAACTAAAAATTTTGGTCTATACGATTTAAAAACCCCAATTTAAATAATGTGTACAGAAGCTCATTTCACATTCCTTTTGTAGAAACATTAAATATACTTTGCATCAAACGTATCCTAAATCCAAAATGATATTGTCATTTAGACAAGTAGTTATTAAGTCATTTGCTTTACAATTTTATCTTTTGTATGTTTTTACATTAAGATTTATTGAATAAATAAACAATTTTAAGCATAGTTTACTATTCTTTAACTTATACAATGTCCAGGACAACATCATTAAGACTGTCCTCAACACTTCAATCTTCCTAAAACCGTCTTCCTTAAAAGACACTTCCTTAAATTTATATCTCTTAAATCTAGAGACTTTTAACTCTTTTTTTAATATCAAGTTCTGTATATCAATGTGGTGTCTGATCCAATTTCAGTCAGTTACAACGCATCCAGGATAAGCTTTATCCTCTTTCGGTAACTTTAAACAATACATGAAGATCATATCTAAACCTCCGAAAAATAACAAAGTTGATGGTGGGATTCGAACCTTGAAGTTTGAACTCAACACAAAAATTTCTTGAACTACACCTTAATAATAGATTTCTCATGACATTCTTGCTTCTTCAGTTTGAGAAAGTAGATTTTCGATCTTAAGAACAGAGTTGGAAAACGGTTGTCCATCAGCATCTTCTATCCTCGTTGATTAGTGCTTAATGTCAGTCATTGTCCCCGGTAGGTCCTAAATTATGAAAACATTGAGTTCTTTATTTTTCCAGCAAACTGCATTTGTACAACTTAAAATATATATGATCGTAAACATACTTTTAAAACGTTTGTATCATGACTTTGTATGAGAGACTTAATATTGTTCATAAGCTTTTAAGCCACATTATTGTTACTCATGAGCCACATCAAGAGCGACATAAAAAAGCTCATTCAAAAATAATTCAGTCGTTATGAATTTTAAACTTTTCAGCATTACGTGCTTCAAGTTCACTAAGTTCAGTTGCTTAGAAAATTAAGCATGACAATGTCACACGTCAGTTGCTGCTGGGTTTTATGCCGCTTATAATAAATGATTAATTATCTTTCTCTGAAATATAAAATGATATCCTCTAGCAAATAAATGATATTTTTAAGCGTATATTGCCGACCAACCGCTATTAGCGAATATAAAGGCAAAAATTCCGCGTGTGCTGGGGAATTTAAAAATCGTGTGAGGTTAAATCACAAATTTTATTACAAAATTAACATTTCTTTTCAGACAATAGTTAATCTCAAAATATAATGCGATAAATGCTTAACATTGAATGTCCTCGGGATAACCACAAATGTATAAGTTACGATCAAAATGTAAATCTTCGGGACATTTCTTGAGAACTAATCCATATTCAGCACATTGATAATATTTATTGCAGTCATTTTCATGATGATAATAATATTTTGAAATGTCTTCAGGTGTGCTCTTTGCGATTGATACACAATCTGGTGGTTGTTGTGATGTCACAACAGCAATTACTGCTGCAAAAACTGTTTTTATTTTTTTTTTTTTTTTACGAATGACAAGAAATAAAAGCAAAATATTTAAAATGAAACCTTGAATATCAATATTGTTGAAAAGACATACCGAAGACAATGGTAATAAGCTTCATGTTTGTACACCTTACACGTCTGAATCTTACTTCGTGACTGGAGGAACAGTGAGATCACTTTCGCTTTCGTTATGTCTCCTTTGAATACAATCTCGTCGATTGTACGAGAAATGAGATATATGTAGACACGAGTAAAGATGAGACAAATGCATAACACAGTACAAATGCAAAAATAATATCTGGTTCGACAGGTTTAGACTTTATTTTTGTGCAAAAATATAAGAATTTCTATTTATTTGTTTTGTTTGCATCATAGATAGCTTTTACAAAGAAGTCGAATGTTTTTTTTTAACATGTTACTTCGCGTGGTCGTCCACAGATGTGATGCTCACGATCAAAGTTCAATCCTTCTGGACAATTGAATTCCACAAGTCCATATCTCGAACACTGGAAGTACTTGTTACAGTCAGATCCGTGTGGTTCATAGTAACGATTAATCTTTAATGGATTTTCTTCAGCTAATCTCACGCAATCTTCGTCTGTTATGGCGGAAATACTCACAGCCAAAGAAACTGAAATCAACATTCCAATTATGACATGAAATGTAAGGAATTTAAGTAAAAATTTCTCACCTAATAATACGGAAAATAATAATAAATGCTTCATATTAATTAGCAAAACTGCTTGATTCACAAGAAAGAAACTCAATGAAGATGAATTCTGTGATGTTTATTTATCCAAAACCTCTCTCTGACTCTCTCGACGCGATGCTTTCAATTTATAATATCTCAATATATTTATATTTTGGTTTGTTAAAAGAAGATGATATTGATGATCATATACAAACAAAAAATTCGAGTTTAAATGTCATTGCATACTGTCAACGCTTCTGATGAAACGTGTAATGAGGAAATAATTTGATGTCTCATTGTACTTTAAGAGTTATTGCAAAAATTTTTTCGAAAGTTTGAAGATTATTCAATTGTTGTTTATTTATGAGGATTTGTAAGGCTTTGAAAGGAATTGTATGGATTTACAACTTCTTATGAAAATTGAATGTTTACGTGTTTGGAAACCTTTCAACAGTTGAATAACTGTATCATAATAAATCAATTCAAGCTATTATAAAACCATTTACAATTCCAAAAATGTTCATGTCGATCACATGTTTTATTACTTTTAATATCATTTTCTTCAATTCCGATTATATTTATGTGACTTCAATAAGTTGCTGCTTTCTTTTAATTTGTGAAGATTCCATAATTATCTAGGTTTTGTTCGAAGCATTTTGTGACTTTTTTCAATTTATCAAATTTTCGACGATTTTTCTAGTTTTCACGTCACTTGAACTAATTAGCAAGGCTTTATACTTACTTTTTCATGGTTTTTGGTCTAGTTTATATTCCAATAGCTGCGTTTTTTGATAAATTTGCAGCATCTTTTTTCAAGACGTGAAGAAATTCAGAAAAATAATTCTTGATAAATTTGGCTGAATGTTCAGTTCTGATCAGATTGATGATGTTTCCCATGATTTATAATGCTTACCAATGTTGCATGTGAGAATTATATAGTCTAACTGATTAAATTAACTTAATTTTCTAAGAATTCAATTCAACATAAAAGAATTTTAAAACAAAAGAATTTTGCAGAATTTTGCTGAATTCCGCTGAATAATTAAAATTTAAATAAATAACGACTTTTAACGGCTATTTCCTCAAGAAAATCCGTCAAAATAAAAATCACACGCGCGTAAATGATCAAATAAAACGCCCCTAATCCCATTGTTTACAGATGCGATGAATATCATCTCAGATAATCATAATGAGAGGAAGAGATAAATTAAGAAAAAATTAAATTTTATGAGAATTTCGTGAAGACGGGTAAAGAAAATTAAATTAAAAAACAGAAGACAAAAAAACGCAATAGCATCAGGAAAAACAAGTTCTGACCATATCGATAACAAGTCATGGAACCGATAAAACAGAGACATTTTTGTCATACACTGTGTTACGAGGGTACGCATGCCTTTTTTTGAGAGCGAGTTAAACAAGGTAATGTGTCTATGCATAATTGTAACTCGATGTTTTTTTATGTAATTGATTGGATGATTAAACAATTCGAAAATTTACATTGAATGAAATTTTTAAAAAACCTGAAGAATGTCACTTAACGGCTGGCATATGTTCTCCCAACCTTCACAATATTATTACATGATAATGATGTCCAATCAATCAATTTTAATGGGTTTTATGATAAAAATTAAGGAAAAAAAGAGAAATTGGAGTGACTTAAAAGTCATTAAATAAAGCACTATCAATTATTTAAGGAAAATCGAAAGTTTTATTCTTAAAATTTACTGAGTATAATTCATGATGTCATGGGTTCTTGTCATTAAAATGGCAACAATATAAAAATACACATTAATTCTAACTGGCATAAAATGAAATTTTATGTACGTGATTTAATTAACATACAACATCGTCTGGTCTACCGCACTGATGATTCTCTTTGTCGAAATGCATGCCTGGTGGGCACTTCATTCTGTTTATTTTTTGGAAAAGGAAAGTTAGAAAGGGATGTTAATGAACTGTGCTCTAGAAACATCCAGATCCTGGATGATGGATTTAGTCCAGAGCTTCAAGTCGACTTTGGAGCTCTGGGAAGTGTCTGGACTGGAAGTCGACCTGAAGCTCTAGATATTGACACTTACCTCATAGCACCATGTGCTGTACACTGATAGAAATACTGACAATTTTTCTCATGAGGGAAATACACCTGATCAATTGTTTCGGGATCTTCTTGATAATACCTCCAGCAATTTGGTCGCTGGCCATTAACCAATAGCACCAAGAGTGCTATAAACAATTCACAAAATCATGTATAAGCACAACTATCTCTTACTTTTTTCTCAAAAAATTCCACTGACTTACCAATTGCACAAATTATTTGCACCATCAACTTCATTTTTAGGTCTGCTCTGGTTTAATACCGAACTGCGTTTGCACGGCTGTTGTTTTATTTTTCATTTCATTCATCTCTAGGAAAAAAAAAATATGAGTAAGTATATAGACTCAATACACATGTGTTTAACAATAATAAAAAAAAGGCACCTACTACCTGTGGCCATATAAATGTTTTCGTGTATATTTTTTCTTATTGATACAATTTTGCAGTTTCATACTATTTTTCATACTTATGTATGCTTAATGTTCAGCATATAATGTGTGCATACAATTATTCTCTCGTGTACACATGTGAAGGTGTTGAATCGACAAACATGCACAAAATAATCTGAATTTTTTATTCGCTGTAAAGTCATTAACTGCATTTTATTTAATGCTAAATAAAATGATAATCCTTGATACGCATTTTACATTTTTCAAGTTCTCCTCGAAAATTGATCCGAATGTAAGCTATAAAGTTACATGGATTTAACGCATGAACACATTAATAGCCTAATTATATGTTGTAAACAAAATGACTTGCGAAATTAACGAAATGCGAATTGAGGAATGTGGAGGAAAGGAAGTTATTTGAATATTATTATTGACTTGTGAAGGATTAGAAAGGCGTAAGTTCCAGAAAATGTATCACAGCATGTAATAAAAGTTACGATTTTTAACGGTTAAGGAAAATTTGAAATTTAACGGTCAATCAAAATTTGAATTTTGTTTGTTAAATTTTTTTGACGAAAGAATCTTCAAAATTCGTTCATTTTCAAGTAACAATCAAGTCCAAAAACATTAAGTCAAAGTTTACCATAATTTTCAAATAAAATCACTCAACCTCCATAACAAACATTGTATGAATATTTTATGATCTCATAAGCGTCGGAATTGACTCTTTGTGGTACCAAAAATGCAAAAAAGACTTTATTTAATTTTAAAATCAACATGAAAAAAAAAAATTAAATTATTTTTCAAATTTAGAGGTTGAATCAAATTAGTCATGACTATTTGACAGGTAAATTGACTCGTTATTGGCACAAGTCGCGCATTAAACGATTATAAAAGATTTAATGCGCACGAGATACCGGTATGTAATTTTGTTTATTATTTTTTCTGTATAAAATTCAAAACAGGTTGCTAGAAATGAAGAAGAGAGAAAAAGTCGTTCCTACATCGTCATCATAAGTCAGTTTTTTATTGGTCTACAGAATCATCACCTAAGGTATATAATACAGTCATCAATTTTTGTTTTTTAGAACACAACTCGTCACTTCTCTTCATTCTTCTTATAATGCTCCATTATTGCTTCCATGATGATTTCCTCCTCATCAAATTGATATAAACACTTGACTGAGTCAGGCATCTCACAGCGATCAGAATAGAGATCATAATGTAATTTAATTCTATTATTAGCTCCTTGACATTCCTTCTTTTCGAATTGATATGTTGCACATTGCCACCAATAATGACAATCAGGCTTGTAGGGCAAAACAATCTTTTGTGCCAATGGATTAGCTAGAGTATATTCACGACAAAATGTATCAGCTGCATATCTCAAATCCCCATCGGCTTCAAAAGGATCGATAATTGTGCCATTGTTGGATGCCTTGGCCTCATCAGCGGCAAATGTTACCGAGACTAAAAATGATGCAATGCACACAGCATCTAAAAATAGACGGATAGATTCACAGAAAAAGGAAGTTTAGAAGCGAATAATTTCAATAAGCGAATATGACACGAACTAGTTATTTCGACGAGGAAGTGAAACTTTTTTAGATATTATTGAAAAAAATTGTAAAATTTTCAATAAAACACTTAATTTAATTAATACTTACTAATGAAATGCACTTTCATAGCTGAATTAACAATTATTCTCTTGGTTAATAATAAAAAAGAAAATAAAAGAAGCAGAATTGAGTTGAGCTCAAATGACTGAATGAAACTAAAAGCCTATGTATTTCACAGTATTGAGGCAGACTTCTTCATGGTATTTCATTTCTTTTGTTTGTTGTTGTGTTTTTAATTTAAATCAATATTGTAGCATCGGGTTTAATTCGTTTGTAATGTCTATACTGCATGTATCTCTTATGTGTTAAAGTTTCTCTTATGTATGACTTGTGTCTAGCTGAAACCCTGAAAATTATTAATAGCTTTCACTTGTTTAGCAGATTTTTTATAAGCGAAACTATACAATGACATCTTATTTACAGGCTGGGTTGATCTACAGATTAGATTGATGCATTGAAAATGAGCTAAGCTGTTACTGAATTAGAACCAGATTGTTGCTGAATAAGACTTATCATACTGAACAAGCTGAATTGGATTAGATTTACTGAACAAGCTGACTAGATTGACTGAACAAGCTGAATTGAACTAGATTTACTGATTAAGCTGAATTGAACTAGATTAACTGATCAAACTGAATTGGACTAGATTAACTGAACAAGCCGAATTGGACTAGATTGACTGAACAAGCTGAATTGAACTAGATGAACTGAACACGCTGTATTGGACTAGATTGACTGAATAAGCTGAATTGGACTAGATTGACTGAACAAGCTGAATTGAACTAGATTTACTGATTAAGCTGAATTGAACTAGATTAACTGATTGAACTTGAATGACTGAATAGGTCTAAATTTACTTATAAAGCTGAAAAGTACGTAATATACAGAATAACCAATATTATCTGTGCAAAATTCATCCGCAGATTTACCCATACCGTCTTGTATTCGTAGAAAGAGTGAAAAGTGTTAAAAAGGCTAACATTATTATTGTACTTTTTATTCCTATATAACTTAAGTTGATTCCTTTGTAAAACGATAAAAATCTTATTATAATACTTTTTTTTTAAATTCTTGACCTTACTATCTATAAAGTCTATTAAAGCATAAAATTTTATGGTTTGCGTCTTGCAAAGGTCTCTCGTGATGGCTTCTTCTTATTTTCCTTTATCCACGGATGCATCATTACTTCCTTTAGAGAGATTCGCAAGTCATTACGCTGCAGGAGTTTTGAGATCAAATCTTTAGCACCTTGAGTAATGAATTTTGGAAAGTTTAAGTCAATTCTTCTAATTTTAGCGTACGTTTTTTCTGAATCATCTGATTCAAAAGGAGGATTTCCAACTAAAAATTCATAGCACAATACACCTAAGCACCATTGATCGACTGAGTTATTGTAGGATTTTCCTTCGATCATTTCCGGCGGTAAATAGTCCAGAGTTCCGCACATTGTCTTGCGTTTATTTGATAAAGTATGAGCAGACCAGCCAAAATCAGCTGTAAATACATAAATTAGTATCATTTAAAGGAATAGACCTCAGAATCTAATAAGATCCAGAAGCCATAAAAATTTATTCACTTACCAAGTTTAACATTGTCTTCTGCGGTAAGTAGTAAGTTCTCTGGCTTCAAATCACGATGCATCACACTGTTCAAATGGCAATAATTAAGCGCATCCGCAACTTGATATGTATATTTAGCCGATCGATGCTCATCAAATCTTCCATAAGGAGAGGCTTTTAAATGCCTGTACAGTTCACCTTCACTTGCTAATTCAAGAGCTATATAAATTTTACGATCATCATAGAACCAAGTGAACAATCTGAGAATGTTTGGATGTCTGAAATTGGATACTTTTTAATGAAGGAAGTGCTTAATATTTAAATTATGAAGACATACTTAAGTCTTGATTGGATCTCGAGTTCTCGAAGTACTTGCTTTTCAACTCGACCTTTAACTAGTTCTGATTTGAAGAGGATCTTCATTGCCACGAGAAATTTGGACTGTCTTTCTCTCGCAATATAAACACGACCGAATTTACCTAAAAGATCCAGAATAAATTTTTTGTTTATATTTTACACAATTCAATGATAAATCCTTTTACATACCTTTTCCCAACGGCGTTCCTAGCTCGAAATCGTCTTTGGACCAAACATATCTGTTGTTATTGTATGCATCATGAGAAATAATTTTATAATTAATTTGTGTTACAGCATCTTGTAAGTGTTCAGGAACATTATCAGCTAACGAACTTAGATCCTCTAATTGATATACTTTATTTTCTTCGACTCTGCTCATTGTAAATAGTGTAATAAATTAATAAATTAAGATTTTGCTAAATTTCTTTGATCGCGCTGATAGTTGGGAAATATTTTGAAAAAATAATTCGAAATCGGATATCCACAAGTTTAAATTGCAAAAGTCCGTTACGAGAAAATTTGAAAAACCTTCAAAGGTTTTCGAAAACACTTCAAATGTTTTTAAAAGGAAAGTGTAACGAATTTATGACTTCGTCGAAACTGTCACTATACATCAACCATTTAATTCCATTCTTTATTCACTGTTTGTCGCTCAATTGCGTTGGTGTTATCTTTTTAATGACTCATTATTAAAATCTCAGATTAAACTCAAAATGTCAATTCAAAATGTCCCTCAAAGTTTCCTAAGATAGTCATCTTAATTGATTATTAATTGTTGTTCCATAAAATAAGAGTTGTTGGATGTAGGGAGAGAGAGTCATTAAGAATTCTTATCCCGTAGCGATATTTAATGATTTTTAATATTTAAAGATTTTTATCTCATATTGGTACTTACATTGTTGTTCAATAAATAATGATTGCTTACATCTGTGACTACTTCTCTACTATAATATTCTTAGATACATGCAAAATGTTACATCCAGCTTAATTTTGTCAAAGATTAAAAGGGGAAAAGACAATAAACCAGAATAGAGTGTATTTTAAGTCGAAAATCAATAATCAAATTGTTCATTTCTATCTATGTTCTATGTTGCTTTTTGTTACATTTCCAATCATTACATTTGACTTTATTATGGACATTATTTGGGGGTAAAAGCTTGTTTAGTTGGCTTGTAGGCACTTTGGTTAATTGACTGAATGTAATGATTGTTATAACGGTTATTTGAAATTTGAATAATATGTATTGTGCATAGTTGAATACCCCTTTTTCATGCAAAAATTCAGTCTGTTTTTGAACAACAAAGAATTAAAATAATTGTGAATAATTAAAGGCCGTAAGGTGTTCTTGATTAGATTTAAGCTCAACAACAATTAATAATCATAGTCAGCATGTAATCATAAAAGTCAGTGAAAACAATTGTGCAATTTTCAAAGTGAATAACAGTGAATAATTAGAACAAAGAAGACTGAATTTAAAGTTAAAGGACTAAAAGTAAGTCCAATATCCAAAAGATTCTTATTTTGCATATCCTCAGATTGCATTATATTGAATCCAGTTGTCAATAAGCAAGCAAATTAAAAATTTCTGACAAAATTTATAATTTGATCAAAATTGAGCCAAATTAGAATGAAACATCCATCATACGAGCTAAAAGCGTCACATTCATCATATAACACAACATCCTACATACTTAACCTTCTATTTTTCCCAAAAAATCCTCTTCTATTCCGTCAGCCATTACGAAGAAATAAGAATGGCAATGAAACTAGATGAATACATTCTATTGAAATGTAACAGTTGTTGCTTGCTTTATAATAGGAGCATACGATGAAAAAAAAACCTTTTGTGATTTATATGCTTACACTATGCCACAATACGGTCTCGACTATCACATTTGTTTAACCTCCTTAATGGCAATATGGATTTCTTTTTTTTTTTGCCCCTCACACAGTTCACCTACGTAAAAAAAGGAGTTGTAAAACAATTTCACTATCAAATGGAAATGCCATCGGATTATCTCAGGTGTAACTGATGGGCTCTTTGGTTTATGTTTGGGTTATTCATCCTTTCATGTTACTGCTATTATTATTATTGGCTTCGGTGCTGATGTTAAATATATATACGTGTACATAAAATAGAGATGACTTGATTGTAATGGATTAACATGATGGTCTTCTCATTTGGGGATTGTCGGTATCCGAAAAAAAAAATCTGCTTTTTTTTGCTACTTTGATCTCATTTGGTGAGAGGAAATCAAGTAAAAAAATCCATTTGTACCATAATTATTGTTACTAATTAATAATCGCAAAAGTTTACATCAATTAGCTTAATTTGAGTGTTTTGGTGAAATTTTCAATTATGTCATAGAAGTGACAGGTATTGTGTAAATTTTAATAGGCGTGGATGTAAAACTTAAGTTATTTACTCCTTTAATTTTGAATTTTTTGGCGAATTTCATTAAGTATTATGAGGTTTATATTTATATCAGCCAAATTAAGGCATGATGACTAATTTGTAGTTTGAAGAGCTAATAACTGGATGTTATTCGAGTGCTTATATTTAAAGAGCATCAATAAATTTAAATTTTAATTTGATTATTGACAAATTCAAAGAAGGGCAATCAACTAAGCCAAAATAAAATTAAAATTCAAATTCAAATAAACCGTTATAAATTCAAAACCCAGACAAAATGCAATTAAAAACAGAAGCAATTAAAAGAAAAAGCTCCAAAAAAATCAAAATGAATTTAATTATGAGCTGCAAACAGCCATACGAGACAGACATGTGTATAGGATTTTATGTAAAGCATAAAAAATTGTAATGACAAAAGAACGAAATATTCAAGGTAAAAGTGAAATTAAACCTTAAAAATTGCTCCAATTTCGTAATTACTCCCATAGTAGATGAATAATTGTCATGAGGATGACGATGGCAAACAATAATGAATTGAGAGGCAGCAGCAGTAGCAAAAAAAAAAGAGAAAAAATTGACGGATGTAAATGAAAGAGTAGCAAAGTGATTATTTTCATGCATGATATCACATCGGTTAAAATTACATCAACGCATTTATTAAATGAACAAATGAAAATTGTTTTAATTAGTGACCATCTCGTTTTATTATTCTTTCTCTATAACTGACAATGTGAAGAAGAGCTTGAGATGAAAATTAAATTTACATTTCATTATTTACGCTTTACTGTGCTGTAACTTTAACCAAGAATTTCGCTTCAAAGGATCCTCCTTGTGGTGATGTTACTACTGCTGAATATATAAGAATTTTATTTTATGTTGTCATAGCATTTTATTGCTATCTCAATTAAGAGACACACAGCAGATAGAGCGACAGACAGAAAACATATTTTTTTTTTTATACTGTCATTGCTTTTATGTGCTTTTTTCCATCCATTTATATTAGTTTTTGAGGGAAGATTTATGAAACAAAAGAAAACGGAACATTAATAAGTTGGTATCCATTAACAGCACATACAATTTTCTTGACTATATTTTCCTTCTTACTCACCTTTATTGTTATTATTAAAGAGTATATGTCTCTCCAAACCATAAAACATGAATAATGCAGGCAAACATTTCAAGAATTTTTCATTCCTGTTCTATAAATTTATCAAACAGACATTGACGGTAGGGATAAAAAGGTAGAATATAATAGATGCATGAAAAGCTTATGTGTGTACACGCTCATTTACTTTTTTCATCATTCTTTGGATTTTCATTTAATTTAAATGGAAAAGATTGCAATGAAGAAGTATTTGATGTTCATTTTTTGGAGGATAAGTGACTTTTGTTTGTGTTTATAGATGCGAAGGTTTTTGAGAGTAATTTTATTGAAATTCTTTATATTAATGTAATTTTGAATAACATTGTAAACATTTAGTTAGTTAGATTAGTGAATTATACAGCATTTATAATGCTTCTATATTAGCATACTTCAACTAAAAGTATAAAATTTTGCAAATTGAAATTAAAACCATTTTCTATCATAGTGTTAGTGTTTACAATAAATTCAAATTTTTTTGATAATTGAATTAGCAGTTTTACAATGGTGTACAGCTTGCTTTGTAATTGTGGCTAAATGTAATTGTAATTAAGAACTCTAAATGGATTAAATTATTCAAAATGATGTTTATTCTACGAAGTTCAAAAACGAACTGAACTTTTCTACGAAAAGGGAGTTTCAACTATGTACAATAAATATTATTCAAATCTCAAATGAACGTTATAAGAGCATGTTCGACTAAAATTCTATGTTAACTGCTAGAATGGCCCAAAAATTGTGTTTAGCGTTCATCTTAGTCTATTTTGAACTGCAAAAGGAAGCTATGTGCCTTAATACGTGACAAAGTGTGACAATTTAAATATTTTATTAATAAATCTCAGCTTCAAATTTAATTTTTTTTTCTACAAATTCCCATTATAATAAAAATAAATACCATACATGCCAACTAGCTTTTATTAATAATTTTAATGTATAGAACATTTGAGATTTCAATTAAAAACTTTTCATATTTTCTTTCATTATTTAGCACAGTAAAAAAAATGTTCATTAAGCTGCATTTATTTTTAAGATTTCTCCATACTTTGTCCTTAATATCACACACAAAAAAATAGTAATGCTCATACCATGCTGAGCTAAAAAACATTCTGAAGAAGAGATTTTCCCTGAATATAAAAAAAAGCATTCAACAACATTGTGTAAAGGTAGCATATGAATAAGCAGGAAGGAAAAACTTTATATCAATTATACATAATTACTATGATGATGAAAATGAATAGAAATTTCATGTTTGCATGGATATAAAAATAAAATATTGAGCATACATGCATATGAAAAACTACCGGGAATGTATAATGACTTACACAATGTCCATTAAAAGATTTCCACAACGAGTTTGGCAAGTAACGTTAAAAAATAAATAAAAAGTTTTCTTTACTCCAAAAGTGCACAAGTCTGACATTAAAAAGGAATCTGAAAAATATTTGCAGGCTAATTCACAAATATAATTAAATTATGAAAAGGAAGTGAAATATCCTTATGAAGCAGCCAGCGCGAATATAGCATTGAAAAACAAACTTCAAACTACGAAGGAATGCTGCTCATTTGAAATGATTTGATGCATGAAAATTTCACAAGAAAAATATCACAGTTTTAACTGCTGTGCTGCTTTATGACGCTAATGAAATGAGATTCAATGTAAGCAACTCTTGACATTCATAAGGACTCTTTATAGAAGACGAATACTTAAGTAGCATAGTTAGCTGCTGTGAATATGAAAATGAGAAAAATATTTTTCTCTTGATTATTTTCAAAGGATATTTGGATACGCTGTGTGTTTTTTTTTTTCATTAAAAAAAATTATTCAATCTTGCAAATTTTTAAAATTGAAATGGAAGAATTTCCATTTATGAAAAAAAATCCATAAAAATGAATCTCAACGTCCACTTCTTGTTTCTTGTCTGCTTCACATATTTGAATATATTTGAGCTAAGGAAGCAGAGTGGAGTTAAGGAATTTGGGAATATTGAATCATATACTCGACAAACTGAGAAAAATTACAATTTTCGATGTAAAAATGAGCCAAAAATAGTAATCATGATGTCGTCATGGCGGCTCCTGGTCATGTTCGGGATACATAAGGCGAATCAGGAAATGTGAGATTTAAGCTTATGATGCCGAGTGGGTAGACCAGCTACTTTGTTAGAACTTGATATGATTTTCAATAAAAGATAATCTATCAATCTATAGATACATATAGAATATTCTCAAGCAGCACAATGCACTTGCTAAGGCGAGGCTACGTTACTACATTGACAGCGAGAAACTTAATTTGCCACATTGTAGGTTTGAAGCGGTTGATATGATACGGATTCACATAACGTAAACAACCGTCATAATACCGACATGACAATTCAGAATCTTATCATTAATACGTCGACATCGAGTTGTGCTATTCTGTTCAAGCTAACTCATATGCTTACTTACTTGACTGACCGTACAGATTAAGTGTGATACGTTGCCTCTCTCAGTCGGCGCATGAAGCTAGCTCTATCGCTGGCTACCGCTTACCAATTACCTATTCCAAGTGTGATGCTATCTCTTTCGACAGTTTCTTTCCATGAGTTCTTATTCTAACTCATATAATTCACATAGATCTAGATGCACCCCCTTCCCCCCAAAAAATCAATACCATTAATAAATCACGACGAATCTCAAAGATTTCCAAACTCAATAACATAAATAAATTAGCAATTCTGTTTATTTAATGCAATAAGTGGCTGGAACTGCACAAAAGAAAAGGTCAGATTAAAGATTTGTCTGCGGTCACTAAAGCAGAAATTATTTAAAATTTAAAGGACAAACTTAGTCTCAATGATAATTGGTGCTTTAAGAAAAATTAAATAATTGGACTATTTCAACAAGTCACCCAATTAATAACAAACCGTCTATGAATCATGCATAGTAAAAAAAACTATAATATTTATAGTGTAATAACAACGTGCTGTAAAAATGCATAGCTATGTGCATTGTTACTTAAATTACAAAATTTGTTCCTATTCATTACTAAATCAGAGCTAATTTTGCTGATTCATTTTAGTCGATTAAAAAAAATATTATAAACTGTATTTAATGTGGTCATAATGTGGAAATTATAATATTTTGGAACATATAAATGGGTTAATGACATTTGTAGCTTGGGTATAGTTTTACTATGTTAGAAAGAATGACTTCGGAGTATCCGAAAACATGCACATTTACTAAGTACAATGTACTTTGGATACGCATCAAGTTTTGTCTTTGTCAATGCATGCTTTGGTCTTGAAGATACGTAAAGATAATTAGATAGTTGAATTTTGGGTGGAAACTAATATGATTAAGCTATTCCAGAAAGCACATGGTGTAGAAATGATCAGAAATCCGACTTCAGACCGACTTGTCTCTTGTCTGAGTCCAGAATTCATCGAATTAGTCCTGGAACCAGATTTACGCTGGTCTTGGTCGAACTTTCAGCCATGCCCTCCGGGTACACATCATTCCACACCCACATATCTGACAACACCAATAACTATACCCATTAGAGTCCCCACCTGTTATCCATCTAACAAGCTTCAAATGACATTCCTTGACAATCCATTTAACAAACTAAGCAATGCTAAAATAAAGCTGATGTGTCAATTTTCACATGTATTATTCGTCTCATAAAATTTAAAACCAATAAAATGACATAAAAGTGTTCATTGTTTTGCTCATCCAAAGTGCATAATCCAGTCAGAATGAGATTTAAGCCACAACTGTCATAAAAACATGCTTCAAAAAAATATATAAAATATGAAGTGATGAAGTACAGTTAATATCTTTCATTGTTAAAATGAGATTGTGAATGGCCTTTTAAGAATGAGACATATAACACCTTATAATGACGTTGATGAATTTCATCTCCAGAAATTCTTATGGGTCTTTGGGTCAGCGACGTCAAAAATCCCATCAAAAAACTATTATTAATGATCTTCAGAACGAGTTAGTTATTCCGTAAATTTAATGAAGTGAGGAGGAAAATGAGAAAGAGATATACAAAAGGAGAGTAAGTAATTGTAATGGTGATGATGATGCTATTATTATGGGTGAGGGAATGGTATAAAATCTGAAAATGCAATTTTACTTTGCTACCACTATTCTCAATTATTTTTCTTATAATTGCATTACAAATCTTCTCTCCTTTCACTGTTAATTAACTTATTTTCTCATATTATGGCTTGTTCTCATCACATCACTAAAAAATTATACACTCACACTCGTATGATGCAATGAAATTAAATTACGATGAAGACATTTTGCTAGCCGCACTTAACAATTTAATTTAAATAATATAATAAATTTCATGTACTGAAATGTGTTTATAATTTCTTATTTAGACATCTACATTACGGGGCAATGTCTATAATTTAATGTCTATATAATCAATTCCTCGTTGAAGATTGACGACATGAGCGTGACTTATTGAACCCTGATGTTAGCAACACTTTTGGTATGTTCAAGAGCAATTTTCGTTATTAATATTGTTCAGTTTGGGTTACTACTAGTCATTATAATGATGCAACAGTAGTAAGTGGATTTAAGTAATTGGTTTTGATGAAAAATAAAATTATTAGTGATTTTAAACAGTTTTGGACATTTTAACGGTTAAATAAAATTTGAATTTAATACCTTCACGCCCCTTCAAAATAAAAATCGTAGTTTCAAACCCTTTTTAACATTTTTGTGTTTTTAAGTCTCGATTCATAATTCAAACAGTAAACATCAATAAATTGATGCAAATATTATTATTATTGCTTTTATACTCTAATAATGGAAAATGTAAACTTTATAACATACTGCATACAAGCAAATCAATAAATCAAGGTATCAAATATATTAAATTAATATACTGAAAATAAACATTCTGGAAAATGCGTTTTAGGAAGCTTTCCGTATTCAAAAAAACATTTAACTATTTTTAGTCAAGCATACCAAATAAAAAAGCGAGGCAAGGAAGAGGAAGATGAAACAAAATAAGAAGTTGAAGAAGACGAAGACAAAATATTTGTTTTTATGCCAAAAAGACGGCAGGCACCAAAAAGGTAATCAATTTGTCAGATATTAATTGACCTGCATGATATAATCTCAAAAACTTTTTTTTCATATCCATTTTGTATTTACCATAAATTCATTTATACAAAAAATAAGATGAACGAACTGAAAGTCATATTCCGATGGTGAGGAGTTGGTTATTGTTCACGTTTTTTTTATTGTTCTTAAGTTTTTATAGCAATTCTCATTCAGTTTTTCTTTGTTTATTGAAGAATCAATAGAAACAGCACTAAAATCTTCTTCTTTTGCATGCACATTTGAACATGGAAATACAGCTTTTTCTTGTTAATTGATATTACAAGTTATAACACATAAAAATCGTTGGAATTGTAACTTTTGATGTCTTCATCATCGTTATATGCTTCTGCATATGGAGTCGTTCGCAAGTGACGTCATTAAACACTGAACTTTTAAATTACTTACTTCTTCTACTTCCTCAATACTTTCTTGGCTAAGGTCATGGTTTGCAAATTGTCAGTAACTGGGCGATGATGTGCAATTTATGTGTTTAACGCCCTTCAACCTCTGCTTCCCAAGTACCTACTTCTTCCACGTCACTGTGTATTCTTGGCTATGCTAAACCGCTTAAGCGTTGCGGTACTAACATGTGAGGCCTACCGAGCTCATCCTCGTTAAACAATCAATAGATACGAAACATAACGAATCACAGGCCGGACTTACCAACGACGACACACGATGCAGACTTAAGTGCATCACTATCGAGGCACTATCGAGGCAGCATCACAGCAACTTTTAGAATACTGTTTTTAAAAATTATCATAAAGCTCATCTTATAATTCTGACGTAATTTATGCACATATCCATTATCATATTTCTTACCTCAATATCAAGAAATTTTCTGTCTCCCTTTTCAATTTAATGTTGATGTGGAAAAACGATTTTCATTTTTCCAACCCACACCGACGAACTGCAAATTTTGCTCGTTTATAGAAATGCTAAATGAATTCATCGCTCAAACGATTTCATACATGAATGCGAAACTCATTACATATCAATTGAAAACTCAACGTAAGTGCTACAACACTTTATAAAAAAAAAATTGTGAAAATATTAAGGAAAGAAAAGTGCATATCAATTTTTGCTTTTTCTTCTCTTTATTTTTATTTGAAATGATTGAAAAAGTTTTTCTTTTCTTCTTTTTTTGTTCAATCGCTTTCTGAAAAAAGGGGGAACTTTAAAATTCACTCATAGTTAGTATGGATATCGTTCGGGGTTGCATTAAAATGAATGAAAACAAGTGGCAAGTAGGAAAGTTGGTAGAGGTGGCAATGTCGCTATTGGGTTAACTTTAGTGTCGGTTAATGTAGGTTAATTTGAGAAACCTGATTACAGTGACCTTCTAGGTCATTTTTACTTTGATTTTTTGGATGCATACACTATTTTTGGAATGCTCATAGATATAAAGAGATACAAATATGATAATGTAGGATTTGAATCAGTGGATTTGAAGAGTTGCAACTTATTCCCGTTTACTACAGTGTGTTTGCTAGGGCAATGTTAAGTTGACGTATTAACGTTAAGACACGAATTTGTGCTGAGGGACATTAATGCAGATTTGGCGGTTCGGCGCCTTGCTTCGTTGATTGATTTGATTCCTTAACTTTTACATTAATTAACCTGTATTCCATATCAGTTCGGCATAATAACTATAATCACTTTAACATATTCTTGCGCATCATTAATTATACTTTAAATCACATAATGTTCAATAATTTTTAAAGATTATTGAGAAGTTCTCCATAATTATTCGATGTTTTGAATGCTTTTATTGGCGCATTTAATTTTAAGAGAACTTCCAGAGGATTAAATTTAATTTATTAATTCCATTATAGTTACATTACAGTGGTGTAAATTTGTAGATTAAGTTAGCAGTTTACATAAGGCTAGGAAATGATTGGTAAATGACTGAAGGTTTGATGTAGGTGTCAAAGTTGGATTTCCCTGTAATAAATCTCTCAAGTAGTTTTCCTAGGGGTCGTTCGCTTGTTATGTAACGCAAAAATGAGTATCATTGACACACTTACCTTATTTATGCGGACGTCCTCGATTCTTTCATAAGGTTACGCAATAATCGAACAATATCTTATTCCTACGACTAGAACATACAACTCAAATACTATTTTTCCCTGTTATTCACCAGAAAACGTAACGGGTTGAATCAAAATTATGCTAAAAAATCATTTAATTATATTTAATATCTTCCATAAATTTTCACAAAGTTTGTAGAATTAGGAAGCAGGTTAACTTTATTATCTCAATAAAATTTAATGCTAGTTGGAGAAAACAAGGTCTAATTTTATGCGAATTCAGCTCTATTTATGAGAAAATCAAAGAACTAGAACGGATATCTTCATTCCTAAAAGTTGTGATTTAATAAAATTTTGGAATCTTAATTAACGGACATTTCGACCAATTAATTGCCAATATCCCATAAGTCGGAGATCAAACAAAGTAAAGAACGAAATTTTGCATATTAATTAAGCAATCACAGTCCGTTGTGTTTCTCTAACCGAACATAAACATAGCAAACAGACAATCATATTCAATTAGTTAAAATTTAATCAAAACATCATATTAATTGGACATGATGTTTAACGAACAGGAACATAACAGTAAATATACCTTTCTGTGGCAAATTAAAACTGACAATAAATTAAATCTCTGATCTACCTGGATACTTCCTTAATGAAAAAGCTGTCATCAAGGTTATTGGCATTTGAATATTTGAAACGGTCGAAAAAAAATTTTTTTTGAAAATAACGGTTTAAAAATATTTGAAAATTAACGGTCAAAAATTATTTGATTTAATAAAATAGCGAAGAAATTCGTAAAAATTTACGATTTTAACTTCTGAACAGGCAGACAATGTGGAGACAAAAGCATCACGTCGCTTAAAAAGTGCCACAAAAAAGGAAGGAAAAGAATTTTTTTTAATAACGGTTTGTCACTTAAATATTCATTTTTATCGAACAGATTGAATCACACAAGAAATTCTGTTGAAATAAGACAAGATTGATTTTATTTTTATTTAAGCATTCATAAAAAGTCGCACTCATCTCAACAGTCACATAACGTTCTCATTAAAAAAACAATTTCAGATAATATATTATTGATATCATCAATTAGATAGAAATCAAGAAGTGATAAAAATGAGAACGTGAGTAAGAAAGTAGCTCATAACAGTTTCGTTATAAAGAATCAATTTATTGCATAACAGTTCTCGTCATGACAACAAACAAATAACATTGATTTCATTCTTATTTAGCCTGTTTTACTTACCGATTTAGCTGTAGATTGAATTGATTTGATGTTAAGAGTTTGATGTGATTATTGAGCTGATTTGGATGGTTGACTGGATTGGATGATGAATGCGGTATGTCTTGAAGTCATGCATATTTCACGGAACAAGTGAACCTTGGCCGGCATCTCATTCCGCGTCCTTCAAATAACTTCTATCCTTCTTAAAATGATCCACATACATGGAAAGACTTTGTAGCTGATTGCATAGGTATACGTTAACCGAACAATCGACCATATACCTCCGATAGCTCATTGTAATGTCATGAACGTAGAGCTAATCCTTGTCACATCGACAGCTCTTTATATAATGATTGAACCATCCATCTCTAGTGGGAATCGAACCCGCGCACTCACAACAGAGTGATACAGATTTCTGTTCTGTTGCCTAACCACTTGACCATAGAGGCTATATTCTCGCTCTGGTAAATTAGCCAATATATCGTTCGATACCCCATATTCCACTCTATGCTCTACACCATACTTAGACAGAACACTGGGCAGTTGTGCTATTAACACGACCACTTAGCAGTTTAATAGCAAACATTTAGCAGTTTTATAGCTTGCCATTTGGATATGACATTATTGAAATGTTTAAAACATTCCTTTTAATTTCAAATCAATATAATCCGCTTAACTAAATGCGCCTCAATCACCACATGCCCATTGCAATCCACTTTCATTGAGATCTGTTTATATAACTCACATTTTATGTCATTATTATAATAAAGTGGAATCAGATTCTGTTAATGTTTAGAATGAGTTGAATTGAAGTCAAATGCTTACGATCATGGATTTGGTCTACTTATGTCATGCGATGATGCTGCTGTGTGGCACAATTCTTGTGAATGCAACGATATCAGAAAATGAGAGAAGACTTTACTACTTTTATATCTACTTTATTTAAACGTGTAACAGAAATGTGAGGATGACTGATAAATTACTTAAAGAATATTGTATGTCCATGCGGTAAATCAGTGTAGACCTTCTTGATTAATATCAATAATATGACTTGAAGGCAGTCATTATGTTAATAATTTGTTTGCTTCCATGTTCAACTGGATTTTAATTTGTGCACACTTACAATTATCTCGCTGCCTACTTGCCTTACTCTACGGACTCGACTTTATTTTTTTAATTTATTTATATCTAGACTGTCTAATAGCTCTACAATACATAGTAAATATTGTTGCTGCACTTTTTTGAATTTATACAAAGACGCGAATTTTTTTGTGCTTAAAGCGAATTCCTTGCACTTTTGCTAGTGCTGCTGTTGCTATTGAAACATAATTTTTTTTTTGATAAATGACCAATAGTGTGATAAATAATTGATTAATCTACTGAAATGGCTTACGGCAAAGGGGGAAAAAATGTGCAAAATAGTTTTGGGATTGTTGTCAAATGATGTTTGACATTTGAAGGATGTAAAGGGGACCTAGGTAAATGGTTGAATCACGAACGTGTCAAGAAATTCTAAAGTGAATTATTTTGTTCGGAACCTCACTACTTCTAAGGTTCTAGAAGGAAAGGCTCACTTCTTTACAACATAGCACGAGTGGGACTCGAACCCGCATTCTTCAATTTCCAGACTCGTGTTCCTATCACTGAGCTACCGAGGGTTCTTAGGCAGCGTGACACAAAGCACACTTAAACCATTTTTTTTCATTACAGTGGTCATCACATAGCTGTTATTCATAGGGAAAGGTCAACCTAATACCACTTTCCTAAATATACTCTTGAGTAGAACGTAGACCTAACGTGCTAACAGTTGTAGATTCGGTTCTAGGTTAGAATTAGTCAGAATCTTCTTGTAATTATAACTGACCTGGTCAATAGCTTGATTCAAGTCCATAGAATATTATTGTAGTCTATAGTACTTGACCTGAGCTAATTAATCCTTTTCATGTCTATTCATAATTCATTTCATGATTGACGTTATTTCCGAACGTTCCCTTTCTTGCAAAAATTAATATAATAAATTGTTTATCAACACATTTTTTTCAACTAACTTCCTTCATTATTCTCATTAATGTCTTCGCATAATAGACTTTCTCATGTACTAATTTCGTTCAGCTGCTGCCTAGGCCATTACCATGATATTACACCGTCTCGACAATACTCGCGAAATGTTTATATTAAGCTTTATTGAATATCACGGAAATCTACTATTTTTTTTTGTTGTATTGTTGTACGTCAAAATGAATTATGATTTTTTTGAAAATCGAAAGTTTATTAATTCGGCAAACTGAATTGGATCTTTTTCTTTATAGCTTTGAGCGTCAGACATGGCAAAGAAGAAGATTTTTTTTTTTTGCAAACTAGACTTTCAATTTGCTTTGAATTAATTTTGTATGCACTTAGTCATTAATAAGGATTATAGAGTTAAGGTTATTGATTGGGTTTGTGGTTTTATCGAATTTCCTGCTCAAATGGATTAAGATTTGCGAGATAATAAGGAACTTAATTGAAGTTGTTATGTAACGGTTGCTGAAAATTTGAAATTTTCGTTGACGAGAAGAAGAAATTTGAAATCTAAAAAGTCGTTAAAAATTTTGCTATGAAACGACCGTTGAAAGTTTGAAACTTTCCTTGACCTAAAGTTATTGATAGTAAAATTCAAAAACTAAATAGCCGTTAAAAAGTTTGTTATTGTTTTTCAATTTTCAAGGCATTCAGCTAGACAATAGAATATTTCAGCTTGCTTTCCTGCATAGGGCAGTTATATAAATATCCGTAAATGCATAAATTTCCGCAAATCTTAACCATTATGGCTTTATAATAGAATTATTTCTTAATCCCGCGTTAACTAATAAAATATTGATCAATTAAATCATAAAACCTACAATTGGAAACAACTTTTGAACAGATCTAGACGTTATACAAGACAGGCATGATAAGATATGTAAATGAAATATGAACATTTGTTCATTAATTTATGGAAATAATTTTTTTTCTATAACTCAATTATCGATCACTAAAATTACAGTAAATTACTCATAATTGAATGAAACAAATATACAATGAATTAGACACAATACAATTCATATCCATTAAAATTAGCTGAAATTTTTTTTCGCAATCCAATGAGACATACAAATAATAGTTTACAATTTAGTTAATGTGGATTGCATGAACTATAAATAATAAATAAAGTCATTTTGACATCGATCGTCTTAAATTCAATTAAAGATTATGTCACATCCTCAAATACCGATCACCAATTTTAGCAATTAGATTAGTACGTAACATCAGATTCATTCAAACGTGCTAATTTAAAATTTTTATTGTAATTCAAAAAAAGCACAATTCAAATTTTTTTTTATTTCTTTTATTGCCAAATTCCTCTTTTGTATTCAACCATTTTAATGCCAATGTGTGACTAAAAACATCTTCATCCTATTAGTTCAATGGGCTTAAATTTGAAGATGCTCATTAAAATCGACCCAGTTTTTATGCTTTTTTTTTTCGTCACTGCTGATTGATTGATTGTTGGTCAGTTTCTCTCAGGGAATAGCAAACGATAAAGATTTTTTATTATTTTTATGCACACGAATGTTGTTGACCTTTAGTATGCTGTGCTGACTCAACATATTTGTGCTTAACTCTCGATCGTTCAAAGCCATTACCATGCGTGTAAAATATTATTATATGGAAGCTCGTTTCTTTATAATTTGGGCAATTTTTTAGTCAATTTTATATATATATTCTCGCCAACTGCTTTTAGCGAATTTTTTGGATTTTTGGTTCGGATGGTGCTGTTGTCATCAGTTTGTCTGAAATGTTTCCATACTCTCTGTTCTGGTCAATGCATTTTCACTGACCCAGGAAGCGAATCGACTTTTAATTAAGCAGATTGGAGCTTCGAAGAGTGCACAACTTGACAAAAGATCTAGCTAATAACTAGACCTACGGTTGACTGATGACAAATTTTATCGAACGCTCCGAATTCATTAGTCAATCTTAGTAAACTAGAAACCATGTCCAGTTTTCAACTAGGATTCCAAATCACGGTTGACTAGAGCAGGCTCCGATAATATCAAGTTATAACTAGACAAACGGTCGAATAATTGATGCTTGTTCCATTTGGGTAGAGACAAAAGGCAAAGCTCGGAGTTAATTCGGATTTTATAAGAAAAAGTTTGGAAAAAGTCGACTCAAGTCAACTCGACTTCAAATATTCGAATCGGTTTCGAGCTTAAGGGTCAGCTCTTTATAGTAGATGACAAAAGATCACGAGGATAGTCAAAGATCTTGGCAAAAGGCTGTTGATAGAGACAGTGTAGCATTTGGTATCGGTAATTATTAAAAGAGTCCTAGTGATAGACCCATCTTCAGACGCCAACTAAGAGAGACCGTAGATTACAATTGATTTATACGACCAAACAACCAATAAGTGAACAAGGCCTAGGTGAGGGTTGTAATCAAAATTTAGGATGCTAGTTTGTATTTTGTCTGGGAAATTCCGATCATATTGAAACAACTTCCAAAAAAGAGAGGATTTGCGTTGACTTCGAAATCTCCCTTCCTCTAGATACGTCCTAGCCCTAAAATCTCTTCCATAATTTAAATACCGCGGTATTCTACAAACAACCAAAAAAATGCACCAATGTACCTCAGGCATTCTTTACTAGTTCAACTCTTCTTCACTCAATTCGGTCGTATATGTTAAATAAAAGTTCAGACAGCAACAGTTATATTACATTATAAATAAAAACCACCAAACAAAATTCGTGATGAAATATTGTGTAATTCACGTAAAATTTTTAAAATATATACTGAGGTATCCCATACAGGGAAGAAATAATAATAATATTGAAAATATGAATTTTATTTATTTTAAACAGAACTTCATCGATAGTAAATTGCTGACATAGCATTGATATGAATATGAATATGAGTGAATGAATGTGAATGATAATATAAAAATATCAGCAGTATATCAATTTTTATATATATTTTTTTTTTTTATATAAATGTGTGAATGCAATGCTATGTGGCATCAGCGTCAAACAAAAAAGGATTTTGATGAAAATATCAAACAGTGTGGATGAGATGGAGGAGGGGGGAGATATGCTACATACATACCACATCACTGAATGATGCAATATCAATAATATTAACAGCAAGAGTGTTCAAGGGAAAAAAATAATATCGTTTGATCGAAAACAATAGTGTCGAACTTCAATCAAAATTTTAATTTATCCATCGAATAAATGTGAGACAATGGAATTCTTTTTTTTGAACCTCCCCGTTGTTATCGTAATGACAAAAACCAGATAAAAACTGTCATGAACATGAAATTTCTTCCCTTCCTTGTTCGATAAAAAAACAACAAAAACCGCAACAATACAAACTATGAAGGTTTAATGGATGAAAAATAAAAGTTTTTTTTTTCTATTTTTTGTCTCCTGGGATTTTTATCAACAAAAGGTTAAATTATTTGAAATCAATTTTTATCTTAAATTAATTCACAAGTATGAAATTTTTACTTTTTCAAGTAGTTTTTGTTTCTTTTGAAAATGTTTTGAACATTTTTAAATTCGTTAAAATTTCTAATTTTGAAAATAGTCAAGTTCGAAATCTTAAAGGGTTTTTGGAATTTAAAATTTTAAAATTTAATAAAATGTGAAATATTTAAAATCTTTTGATTTTGAAACTCAAAACAAAAAAAATTTGAAATTTGAAAGATAAAAAGTTTAAAATTTGTTAAAATTTCAAGTTTTGAAGTCAACAAGCCAAAATTAAAGATTTAAATTTGAAATCATTCAAATTTTGAATTTTGAAATCTGAAAAAAATTTAAAATTTTAAGTTTTTAATATTTTGAATAGTAAAATTATGAATTTGAGATGAAAGTTTAAATGTTAACTGTAAAAAAAAACGATCAAAATTTTGAAATCTTTTGAATTGCAGTTTTGAACATAAAAATATAAATTTTTGGAAACAGAAATTTTTGAAAAAAAAATTGTTAAAAATTAAGATTTCAAAATTTAAAACAATTCAAATTTAAAATTTTGAAATCAAAAATTATGAAATTGTTAAAATTTTTAAAAATTGTTAAAATTTCAAAAATTGTTAAAATTTCATAAATTGTTGAAAATTCAAAATTTGTTAAAATGTTAAAAATTCGAAATTGTTCAAAACATTAAGTTTAAAATGTCAAAATTTAAAATTTTCCATACAAAATTTGGAATTCAAAAACTCAAGTTTAAAATTTAAAAATTTTAAAATTCAAAAAAATTAAGTTTTGTTTAAATTAAAAAATTTATTTCCTTTCTACAACTAATAAACTAATTTAATCGTAACCAACAATAAAAAAATAACAAGAAAAAGAGATAATAAGCTTAAAGCAACCACAAAATGAACTTTCTTCAACCTCAACTTAAAACTTAAAATTCATATTTCATTTCCATAAACTTCAATCTAGTAAAAAATAACCATATACAGCAAATCATAATAAAATTCCCTCAATCATACTTTACAGAACTTCTATACTAGCTCCCACTAAACAAACTTTAATGACTAAAACGCCAAAATAATAATAATAATTTTCATTTTACCCGCACGTGGATTAATCAAGTTTTATCAAAGTTTTATTTTATTTTAACGGTGGTTTACAATTCTGCTTACTTTTTTCCACTTATTCATAATGACATAATGATTAATTTAATAACAAGACATGTAGACAATATAATAATCACGTCATGGACATTATTTTAACCAAGTTGCTAAAAATAAACACACACAGTTGGGTTGCTTAAATGTCTGGCCATGATGCTTACTGTATTGAGGAACATGAGTCGAGTTCTAGTTCACTTGTAGTGAAAAAATGTATATAATTTATAAAAACAAAAAATAAATGTTAAGTGCTTTTATGTTTTGACAAAGGATATATAAAAATTGTCTGACGATAGACACAGGAGACATTGCAAAAAAAAATGTTTTGGATATAAAATGCTAGAGTTGAGTACTTTGATCTTTAAAAATGATTCATTTTATTTATTGGATCAGAGGCAAGCAAGTTGTACTGTTGGTTAAGTGAGGTTATGTAGTACATGCTTGAACACAGGGAGCTTTACTGCTTTTACTGACATTGGAGTCTTGGGTTCGAATCTTAGGAGGGCATTTGACTTTATCAAATTATTTGAACTGGAATCTGAGCCGAAGAACTCATGGAAAGAGGATCTGTTGATAGGCGTAGCATTGCACTTGACAGGGGCGTAGCCAGAAAATAGACCGAGGGGGGTCGTGATCCCGTGATCCCATTGGTCACCCTCCTTGGCTACGTCCCTAGCACTTGATAAACTTGGTAGCTACTGATGGAACCTATTTCAAGTGATATCTATTCCGAGCGGCAAAATGTGTCGAAATCAGTCGTCACCGTGCAGTCAAGACAAGTTCACGTCTTATCATTAATAGGGCGACGGTAAGGTGCCTAATGACTATATTGTGCTATTCAGGCTTAGGAGGTCTTTTGACACAAATGATCCTACATGCGATCTTGAAAGCAAGAATCTTGCATCCTCCTAAACAACTCCTACACTTTCCTTTATATCCCTCAAGCAGTGTCCATCCCCAGAAAACAAAATTTCACTTAAAAAAATCTGTCAGAGAAAATTTAATTCACAATTTAATGAAAATAAAAAAAGTCTTCAGTTTGGATAATCAAGAAGGGAGTTACGATAAAGAGAGAAAGGTCCGTTCAGCACTAACAAGCTTTTCAATTTCTAATAGAGACATAATACAAATTTATGTTCATGATGTGGCTATAAATTTTATAATTGAAAAACTTCTTTCATTACATTCAATCATGCTTACATTCTCAGTGAAAAAAATAAATAAAAATTGAAATACTCCATTTATAGTGTTAGATGAGATTTATTTGTTTATTTAGTTATTTTTTTCTACTCAATGCAGATGATGAAGAAGAAGGAATAACAAAGGTTTGATCAAGAGTGATCGACTAAAGGCGCATTTTTCCAGTTGAAGAAAAAATTGGAAAATTTGAAAAATAACGGCCAAAAAATATTTAAAAAATAACTGACAGTAAGTAATTGAAAAATTAAGTTAAAAAATATTTGAAAAATAACGGCTAAAAAATATTTGAAAAATAACGGTCAAAAAACATTTGAAAAAATGAAGTTCAAAAATATTTGAAGAATAACGGTTAAAAAATATTTAAAAAATAACGGTCAAAAAATGTTTAAAAAGTGAAGTTCAAAATTGGACAGTCAGAGAAATAGCAAACCAAAGCATCATTTCATTCAACAATAAAGCTCTAAAAAATTGAAATGAAAATGAAAGAGATTTTTTTTTTTGATTTAATGCAAATTAATTTTCACTTGTGGTATTTTAAATGAGATGAATAAATTGAATGTTTTCTTGTTGGATTCCTCACATACATATTTATAGATATGAAAGAAAGAAATCTCAATTATTCAACAATTTATTTAACTTACATACTGACTGAAGTCATTAAAAGATGCAACACTCCCCGAAGGCATTCATTAATTTTTACAATAATAAAAAATATATGCACGCACATTCGATAATGCTCTGAAAAAAAAAAATAATATTATTAAATACATATCGGTTTAGTAATATAATTAAACTTCCAAATGTACCACTTTTTAAACATTTTCTGAGGATTTTTCATAAAAACTCTTTCTCACGATTTTCAATCCGCTTTTGTGCGGTTAATTTTCCTGGAATTTTTTGTAGTATTTATGCAATTTATTTCTCTTCATATAGAGCATTACGGAATGATGAGGAGACGGCTTCGAGCTAAGAATCACTTATATGCATAACAAACTGAAATGATCTGAGATCTGAGGTGAGTGACTTATGTGGGTTTTTATTTGATTTTTTTGGAGGCAATGATGAAGTGTTTGGGAATCTGAATTTTATTATATCGTTAATTTTTAGATTATTATAACGTTTTTCTGAAATTTAAATACATGATTTTCTTAAAGTTCAATAATTTGAATTTAAAATGTTCGTTAAATGGCAAATTGGATTAATTGAACTTTTAACCAGAGTGTGGCTCAATGTCGAAAAGCTCGAATTTGAAACTACAACACTCTGCTTATAACAAAGATGTGAATAATGTGAATAATGAGCTTTTTTTATAACTAAACATTTTACTTCGGGCTCTTAAGATGCTTATATTGTAAAGGGAATTAAAGTGAGTAGGTTTCAATCGACTGGGTACGTTATTAAGATACCTGTAAGAACTTTATTAAATAAATTATTCAAATCTGACTATCAAGATGAAAAAAGAGCAGGACCTTAAAAACTCCTTGAAGGAGGCTGTTGATAGAGTACAGTGTTGTACTTGAAATTGTTAATTGGTACATGGAAGTCAGTGATAGAGTTAGCTTCAGGGGACATCTATAGAAGGTCATGGATCACAATTAATCTGTACGACCAACGCAGCAAGTAAGTAAGGATTCTTGATTTAATGCTTAATTTTCATTTCGTAATAATTCTTGAGTTTTCTTGTTGGATTCCTCACATACATATTTATAGATATGAAAGAAAGAAATCTCAATTATTCAACAATTTATTTAACTTACATACTGACTGAAGTCATTAAAAGATGCAACACTCCCCGAATCTAGAGCAATGGTAAAAAATATATGCAACCTGAGTATCGTGGAACTTTAGTGTACCATCAAAAAATTTTGAAAATGCCATTAATCGTTTTTCATAAAAACTCTTTCTCACGCCGTGTGCGGTTTCGATCGAGTATTTATGCAATTTATTTCTCTTCATATAGAGCATTACGGAATATGAGGAGACGGCTTCGAGCATCAATATGTAACAAACTGAAGTGTCGCGAAAGTAAAATATTGCCCATTACTGATCTTATTAGAATTTTTGAAATATTATACGTTTTTCTGACAAAACATGCTCAAAGTTCAATTTTATCCTAATTCCTACAAATCTGCAGTTTGGGTATCGAAGAAGGATTGTTCGGGAATTAGGTAAAGCTTAGGGGGTGGATGCTTGGTTCATTATTCCCTTATAGAATGATTATGGGATGAATTAGGGGAAAAAGGTCTAAAAATGTCATTTTAAGCGTTACGGAATTTACGAACGTTCCTAGTTATTCCCTTTGTCGTTAAACACAACCAAATGAATTCAATGAATAGGAGAATAAAAATATTGAAATATTAAATATTGTGATTGTAGTCATTTAATCGAGTTCAATAAATTCACATAATTGCATTAAAAATGTGATGGGATTAAAATTGTGTTCAAGTTACAATAAAGAGAACTCATATACGGCACCATAATCATCATATAAATATGAGCAATAAAAGTAAGGCAACTAAAGTGCGATGTTAATTTTTATTTAATGACTAGTTGATGATGATTCAAAATGGATTTTTTTTTTGCATTTGTGCATCATCTATTTCTTCTTGCTGAAGCGTATAGCTTTTTGTAGCTGATTCTTTTTTATCAATGCAAAGTTGCTTCGAATACATTTAGCGTTAATTGGTAAGAACGTTATATTAATGGGCTGATAAATCATAATCGTATTTTGCACTACAAGTATTTTTAATGATCTCCTTTTCTACTTTTTTTTTATCTACTAAATATGATGGGAGAGCATTAATAATAACATTCCATGTGTGACTCAGTTTAGTTTTGTGCAAATTACTCTAAGCTATTTTCTTTTTCTAACAGTATTTATTTGATTTTTTTTTTTTAATTTATTACGTTTTTAACGTGAAGAAGTTATCGATATCATGAAATTTATAATGTTTTTTATGAGCTATGGTCTAAATGCTTTTATAAATGCAATTTGATATGCACATAACATCAGCAATAATATACAGTATCAATAGAAAATTAGGTTGAGTTTATTGAATTTATACATATTAGTGTAGATTAGTTGAGTTTAGAAATTTAATTGAATTCAGTTTATTTAGATGAATTATTTCAGAAATTTAATTTAGAATTTGATGATGATTTTGATGTGCTCAATCATTCAGATAATTCAGCTGAAGTCAGCTAAATAAACGAAGTTATGTCAATTCAGCTTAAATTATTATTTTCAACCAATTCAGCTAAGGCCAATTTAATAACAGCTAAGAAGTTTAGACAATTATGTCAAATTTAAAACATTCAGCAGAAAAGTTCAACTAAAAATTGAACTAATTCAGCTAGATTCATCTAATTCAGCTATATTTAACCAATTCAGCCTAATAGGCAAAATTTGGTAACTCTGCAAAGTTCAGTCAGACTGACTCAAACTATCCTAATTAAATATTATTCAGCTTTGGTCAATCTATTTAGCTAAGTTCAGCTAATTCAGAAAAATTAACTAAAGCCATCCATTTCAGCTAAATTCAGACAATTTTACAAAGTTCTATCAATTCAACTGAGTTCAGTCAATCCAGAAAAATTCAAACAGTTCAGCAAAATTTAGTCAATTCGGTTAAGTTTAGTCAATTAAACTAAATTCAGCAAATTCATCTATAACCAGCCATCAAACCTAAGTTTAGAAAATTCAACTTTGTTCAATTAATTAAGCTAAGTTCAGCCTATGCAGGTTACCTCAGTAAACTTAACTGTTTTAAATCAGTTTAGCAAAATCTGTCAAATTAAGTTTGTTCAGAAAGTCAGCTAAGTTCATCCAATTCAGTTAAATTCAACCAATTCAGCTAAGTTCAGCTGTTAAAAAGAAGTTCTATCAATTCCGCTAAATTCAGCTAATTCAGCTAAGTTCATTTGATTCAGCTATGCTTAATCAGATAACAAAACTAATTAACCATAAGATAATCCCAAAGAACCGCACTAATTAATAGATAAACAAGAAATACCCAAGTCTATATTGCAGTTCTAAATCTCATAATGAGCTCACCAAGAATAGAAAAGAAGATGAAGTTGATAATTTCTACAGAAACTATGACCATATGCACAGCATGGTGTTTATCTTGAATATGCTTGGCTTAATTAATAAAAATTATAACTTGATTCACTTTTAATTACAATATGAACAGCAGAAACAGTTTAGTAGGTTTTAATTTACATAAAAATGCAATTAAGTCTGCTCAGTCAGTTACACACATAGAAAGTGCAATTTCAATTTTTTTACCACAAAGATTGTTTCTCGAGCGTTAAAGAAAATGCGTTTAAAGTCTCAGCTGACGTGATTTATAATTAATTATTATTTATTTGATAATATTGCTGAATTGCGTGATCGGAAATTGATAGTTTAATAGTAGGTGAACTACTACTGACCGGTTGACTTGATTGATGCTTTTCATTTAGGTCGGTTTTGACAAGTAGACTAAGTCTCACATTAGAATAAATCGTTTATGCATGAATATCCCATATAAAAATCCCATAATATGTAAATAAGATTTACCGCTAGGCTTCCTTCTACCCACCGTACCGAAAATATGACAAAAAAATTTAAAAATCAATTCTAATTTAAATTTTGTGTTGTTTAAAATATTAAAACAATAATAATATACAGCAATTAATAGTTATTAGCATTGAAATTGACTTCCAGTATAAATCAGTCAGTGAAACTTTTATTAATGCATAAGCAATCATATAAATAACAGCAGCAGCGGCAGTGGCAGTAATAACAACATCACTCACTCATTTGAATATGTGAAATATTCACGAAATTGAATTTTATGCAATCATTTTATGGATACATATTATATTCATACAGCACTCTCTTTCACCTCATGTCTGTGTAGGTATGCATGCATATTATTATTATAGAATAATTTTAAAATCATTCATATTCCCAATTTTGGAATAAATTTTTTTATTTTTTTCTGAAAACATTTTTTTTAGTGCATATCTCAAGCATTTAAATGCTTATGATGGGTTTGCGGATGTTAATTTGTCTTGGTGCTTATTGTTGTATTCTAATGACTACTGCAAATGATCGAGTTATTTGTAATTGAGATAAATTTACGAACATGTTCATTAATTGATATTAAATGAGATTTTAACGACAAAGAAGTTAGAACAGAATGTTAAATACGGGATTAATACACATTGAAGTATTATCCATACGGCTGCTAAGTATAAAGGCTTGGCAGCTGCAGCCACTTAGTAGCCATTTGGGAGTCATTGCCAAGAAGACAAATACTTCTTTGATATATTGTCTGATTGGACAATGTTGCAGCCACATTTCAAAGATATTTGGAAAATGGGATACCGAACGAGCTTTGAACTGTATTCCAAGCTCAAGCCCACTAGGTTTGACCGCTTTCCTAGATCTACAGTCCATTCCTAAGTATATAAATATTAGTGGCCAAGAACCACAGGCATGCAATTTCTGGCTGTATCTTATAGTTTGTCCAAGGCTGTAAGCTTGCATTTTTCGGATGAACTCTACTAAATATTAATCCAAGAAATGATCCATTGGAAACGCTATAACTAGTTAATGGCATTCTAATGTCCAGTTGATACACAGCTCTAGGTTTGAAAAATCATTAAACCATGTACAAAAATCTAAGCAATGTTAACTTTCTATTCTTTATTAACCAAGTCAAACACTGCCGAACCTCTATGAGCCTAGGATATAGCAAATATGTCATCAAGTCTACAGACTTTACCATGATTATCACAAAATGCGCTTTAATATCAAAACCTCAAACTTTCCAAACTTACTTCACGTATTCGACTTTGGTTGAATGAGTCATGACTTATGAATTCTCTTTTTTTGTTGAAGTCCAAACAGCCAAAAACAGAAAACAAAAACAACAAACGAAAACCTTTAATGATTGAAAACTGCAAAGAATTAAAGGAATAAATCATCGACTCATATATGTTTGTATGTGCGGTTGTTTGGGATTTATTTAAAGCACGATTTTGTAATTTGAAGATATTATTATGTTGCTTAAGGCTGCGGCTGCATTAAGTGCCTTATACCTTATACACTCATCTCGTCCTTTTCATTCAAAAAGAAGCAAATAAGAAATAACACCAATCATATATTCATGTGAATACAGCATCTTCTGTATTCATTTGCATTGTTTTCTGATATGTTTCGTGGGAAAAAGTATTTAGAATGAAAATAATAAAAAAAAAGTTGCGAATTATCATAATTACTTTACGTATACACATATATTTCATTCTACTCGAGGGTTAATTCTGAAAATTATCTTGTTCTTGTACACAAAACATAAAAAGACAGAGCACAAAAAAATAATTCTTGTTTCTCTCGTCCGCTGCTGGAAGCTGCTGTTTATGTATTAACAGAATTAAAAAAAGAAACAAATGAAATATTAAAAGTATAAGGTTAAGATCACTACCTACTAGCTATTATGACTAACATTTATTAATTTCTTTTGATATCGTTTTCGATTTCTGCCAGACAATCGCGTAGGTGCCTTCTCCTTTATTTAGTTCTCTTTCACAGTCACTTCCATGTGAATATAATTTAAATTACTTTAATTGCGTAACTAATACTTGAGAGTGACTTCGACGCAGTTTTGTAAAATCTACATTTCAACATTTCTTTTGAGATTCAAAATTTAACGGATTTTTAATGTTTAAAAATTGAAGTTCAAAACTTTGAACTTCGTGAATTTTGTTTGCTGATTTTCTTAAGATTAAAGTGATTAGAATAACTTTACATCAATTAACTAGGTTTAAAGCATAAAATTAGATAAAATCCATTAGATTTACAGTAATAAACACCTCGCAACAGGTTTAAAGTTCTGAACGACGACGAAATTTGAGATTCTAAACAGTAATAATAAAAAAATATCCAGTCAACTAGGTACTTAATCAGATAAACCGAAATTAATACCTCATTTGCTATCCCGAAATGTGTATGAAAGAGAACAACAAGTTGCTGGGAATCAAGTTACAAAATTGGGAAGATTCCATTCACAGAAAAAAAAATATTATATTTTATTGTTGAATTGAGATGCTTTAATAAAAATTAAATAGTCGTCTTCTCTTCTTCCACCTCGTTCCAACGTCGTCGAGGATTATTAATTGACTCACATTAAATGATGTCCATAAAAAATTAAGTTTATTGTCAAAAATAGAAAGAAGAATGGTCTTGAAGTTGGCAATATAAATTATAAATTTAAATGAATTTGAATTCGCTACTTTACATTATATTATGTCGATCCACATAATAATTGATGGATATTGTCGGACTGGTATTTAACTTTATTAATACTACTTATTTAATCCACATGATATCATCAACATTAACAGCAGTTCTTCTATATGTTTCTTTTATTTATTTTATCATACTTCCAGTGCAACAAGCACCTGCCGGTATGAAAACATTAAAAAACATTCATTTTCATTCATAAACTCATATTGCGTAATGCTTTGTTATTTGCCACTTGTTAGTGTTTTAATGTTTTATTGTAAATCTTTTTTGGAAATTATTACAATCAAAATAGACCGAATGTTGATCAAAAACATTCCTATTGTTGCACAACAAAACATTCAACATTTCTTCCAATGAAACATTCTGTAGATCAAAGCACGACTTTAGTCAAAAGAAAAAAAAATCATTCGTGTTTTGAAATCACCGCGGATAAGTCGATTTTTCAAGTTCGCTCTTACCTTTCATCAATTTTATTTGATTATTAAAGTTGAAGTTTAAAAGAAAAATAGAGCAGATTGTGTGTCTTTAAGTGCTGGATATTCAATAGAGTAATAAAGGAAAAATAAAAATAAAAAAAAAATATAAAAAATTCGTGGAATTAATTTGAAGAAGTTTCTCTCACAACTCACAAAGTGAAGATTATTTTCTAACATTTCACATCCACAATTAGCATACAATCAAGAATAAAAAGAAAAAATTTATATAAATGCATGAGGAAGAAATTTATATAAAAAAGCTATTCAATCGAAAATATTAGAAAAAAAGAGAGAAGATTAAAAAAAATTAAAAAAAAAATTAAAAATCTTGTGAAAATCATCAGAAATAAATAAAGAAAGTGAATCAATTGTTGGGATTTTTGTGAATCAGTAAAAGGAGAAAAAAAAAGAATTAACACAAAAAGCAATTAGTTCAATAAATTATTTATGGTGATTTGATAAGGAAAAATAAATTAATGGATTACACTACAAAAGCTTAAGGAGAAAAGAAACTCAACCTATTGTTCGGATTATTATGGTACGCAAAAAAAAAAATATTATTAATACCTATTTCTGATAATAAACGTGCTATTGTGTTTATAAAATATGTTGTCAGTCTTTCATCATGAACTGCTGGATGGATTTTTGTGTGTGAATTTTGTGTGATTTTTTACCAAAAAAAATATTAATAAATTTTTTATATTCTGACTGCTGAAACAGCTTATTTCATAACATATTTTAATCAACATTTGTGAGTTCAAGGGATAGTGAGTTTCTGAGTTTGACGTTTTATGGATATTTATGAAATGATATGCATCTCAAAATTCATCAGTTTTCAATTTAGAGTTGTTTGAACTTTCTGAGTTGATTTTGATGCATTTAATCATGTTTTGAATTTTGATAATCTTCTGTAGTCAATCTTCTTAACAATTCAGTTGAACAAATTTGATTTTATCTGAAACCTTTGTTTTAGAGCAATGGTTATGCAACCTTGTGCAGCACGATAGTGTCAAAAAACCCAAAAATAGACAATTTTTTAAAGGCTCTCAAATTTGAATTTCGAAAAAATATTCAAAATTTCAATTTGAATGCAATAATTTTGAGATTTTCTTGCAATTGAAACATAAGAAAATTTTTTCTGAATACGAAGTTTGTGTAAAGTTTTAGACGGTAATCCACAAAAATCTGAGATTGATAATTCCTCAGATTTTCAGCATAGATCTAAAAGATTGTAGGGTGAGAAAAAAGTGTCAAAATTCATTTGCGTTACGATAGTGCAGCCAAAATTTAGTGTCGAAATTTCTTGAAAATCTTATGAACCGTATGCCGAGTGCGGTTTCAATCATAGCTTATCTCGAAAGTGTACCATGACATAAAAAATGTTGCATAACACTGCGTTACGTAACAAGCCAAATTATTCCGAAAGTTTTTAAAACCGAATTATTCTCGTTAGAAATTTCTATGCTTTGAAAACAAATTCTCACTCAACTGTTAATTAATGATGCAAACTGTGTAACTCTGCACTGAACAATTTTTTTACCAGTTCTATTGAATTTGTAAAATTTTCATTTTCCGAAAGTTTGCTTGTTAAAAAATTTTCAATTCAAACATTTTAGGAATATTCTATTATTTAAAATGTAAAGCTTTTAAAATGCTCAAAAATGCAACATCAAAAGTTTTTTTTTTTTTTTTCAAATATTACAATGTTCTAATGCTTGCCCGAGTGCACAAAAATGCATTTGAAAAAATTCAAAAATTCTCTAATGCAGTTTTGGGCAACCTTTTTTACATGGCATCCCTTGGTGGGAAGAAAGGGTCAGTACAGTTAGTACAGTCTTGTACCTTTGGAGTGTCTGACCCTTAGATGGTTACCCTAGTTTGAATCTGCACACGACATACGGTTCATGGCATTTCCAAAAGATTTTGTCTACATACTTTTGTGCCGCGGCACACAGGTTGCCTAAGAGCTCGAAGTCGACTTAATTCGAATTGACTTCTTATAAAATTCAAGTTGACTTATTGTAAGTCTTGTCCAAAGTTTGTCCAAAGTTGACTCGAATTTTATAAGGAGTCGAGTCGAATTGAGTCGACTTCGAGCTCTAGGTTGCCCACCTCTGCTCCATTGCATCAAGCTTCAATAACCATTAAAGAACAATTCTCTTTGACTAAAATCCAGCCATGCCTATGAATGTTTCCATCTCTTGAATTAAAAACAAAAAAATTTTTTTTTGAATATTTGTGAGAAATTTTCACCGGCGAAAAAAAAAATTCTGATTCTATGAAAATTATTCACCGAAGCGTAATGCATAATTTTTCATTAATGAATATAAATTTTTGTTTAACAAAAAATCATGATCATCATCTATAGCCTGGCATGGGAGTTAAAACAAACAGTTGAGAGATGAAATGAAAAATACAGAATAAAAAACCTGAAAAACAAATGAAATTTTTTTTTATATATTCAACTTCTGAATTTTTAATGCTGTAGAAATGGCTTAATAATAGAATAATTTTTCCAACTGCTATGTTTTGTTCTTTTATTTCAAGTTGTTGAGTGTTTTTAACAAGTATATTTGAAAAATGAAAAAATTATGCGATATGAAAGCGCGCGCGAGAAGAACGAAGGAGGAAATGAAATATGAGGAAACTATTAGAAATAATAGAACTTGCGAAAATGCATGTTTAAAGAATATGTGCGCTGGTGATTGTTGAGAATAATTGTTCAAGTACAGTTTGCTAGAACTTTTTTTTCTTTTAGTTTTATTCATGCTTGATGGGAGAAATTTGTGCAAACCTTTAGCCGCGAATTGTTAACCGTAATTTTGTGTTCAGTTTTTTTTTTTCTATATTTAAAGACTCAATGAGTATCAATTTTGTGAATGTTCTGATGGGAACTTTTTGTAATTGAGATAGAGGAACTAAATTGCTTTATGCTTTCGTTAAATCGAGGCAATTTTAGAGATTTTCGAGTATTTTTTGGTGGGTAAATTGGCACTAAATGGAGTGAATATTTAACATTATTTTGAGATTGTTTAGGAAAAGTAGAACAGAATTGATTAAAGGAATGTGAACTTATGGGTTTCTGATTACAATTGCTTAGTTGCTTACTTCGCTGTTCATACAAATTCATTGTAGTCTCCATCAGATGTCGTCTGAAACTGACCTTATCGCTGGTTTTTGATTTTGTGTGTCGATACAGTGATAAACCAGAGAGAGGAAAACTCTATATAAAATGAAGAGTTGAACCCAGATGAATTTCTCAGATTAAAATGTTAAAATTTTTAACGATCAAAAAATTTAGTTTTTTTGTAAAAAACTAAATTTTCAGAATTTTTAATTTTTTAAAAAATTTAATTTTTTAAATTTTTTTTTCAAAAGTTTGAAATTTTTTAATTTAATTAAAATTTTTATATTTTTTTAGAACTTAAATTTTTTTAATTTTTAAAAAATTTAATTGAACTTTTTTATAAATTTAAAAGTTTTTAGGTTTTCTTAAACTTTTAAGTTTTTTTCAAATTTTTCAAATTATTCAATTTTTAAAGAATTTTCAAATCTTTCAATTTTTTAATTTTTTTTTATAAATTTTTGAGTTTTTTCATAAATTTTAAAATTTTTTCTCTCAGTGCAATACTTTATCAAGAAGCTCTATTAATGATGCTTTCCATCAATTTATTAAAATTCAACTTTTTAATAAAACAACAAAAACCCTTCAAAATTAATTAAATTTTAAAACAATATTTTCTCATAAAATATAAATAAATCTCAAACAAAAAAAAAATCTAATTTGGCTGCTCGACATCCTGAATTTCTTCTTGACTAAATTTCATTACACAAAAAATGATGAAGTCTGCCAGTGGGCTCAATAAATTCAATTTTTTGATGCATCCCACGCACCGAATCCTCCAAAAGAAGTTTTTCGACACGTTCAGTCTATAAAAATATTCATTTAATGCAGAACTCATGACAGCAATCAAATTCAAAGCACTTGTTCCAAAAAGAAATTTTTTTTATGTCCAAATTCATTTGGTCAGGTAAGAAAAGAACCTTCAATAAAAATTCATTGGACTCAAAATAAATATTAGAAAGCACAGCAAGTTCACCTTTCTATATTTTGACATAAAAGATGTTGACATTTTTGCTGCTACTTATCGGGTAAAATCTTTATTAGATAATACTCGTAATACCTGAATTAGAAATAACATGAATCATAGCGCATGTCGTTCAATTTGTAATATAAGCTTATAATTTTTTTTTTTGCAAAAAAAAATTGACTTTTGGAATTAATAATCTGCTTATTAATAGCATTACTTGCACAATATTTTATTATAGATGAAAGGTAATTGGAATTAGCTTTTTCATTAACTGATCGAATGAATAATTGTCATTGAAAATGCAATGAAGCTGTCGTCGACATTGTTGCAAATGTTTTTACACCAACCTAGACATTACCCAACACCTAATAAAAGTGCCAATAACATCTTAAGTGATTCAAAGAAGAAAACCTTTTTCAAATATAGGTAAATAGTAGCATATATTAGATGTATCAGCATGAGATTTATTAGATAATTTTTGTGGAATTAAAGATAAACAAATAATTGCGACTTCATGCTGTATAATATTGACGATTATTGGGTATTGAAAGGTGGACTAATGGGGTTAATCTGTAAATATTGCAAATAGTTATGTGAAAATGTGAGATATCGGTTCTTTGGAGTATTAAAACTCACTTCATTTCTTTGAATTTAAATTCGTAGTGCTGACTGTGAGGAAATCTATGGATTTGTACCATTTTTAGCCAATTTTGGTTAACAACAACCAGTAAATTTAATTAAATACATTATTTGAAACAAATTTGAGCTGAAATTACAAAACTGTAAACAAAAGGGGAGTGAAAGTATTGTCGATAAACTTAACGAATTAAATTTGAATTTCAAAAGTTCGTTAATTTGATAAATTGAATATTTTTGGTTCCTCTGTGAACAAAAGGGGAGAAAAAATATCGTCGATAAATTTAACGAATAAAATTTGAATTCCAAAAGTTCGTTAATATAACAAAATGAAAAATTTAAGTTTTTTTCGGTTCGCAAACTTATTTTGTACATATCAATTGTGATCCAAAATTTCCCTTAGAAGTCTGCTAAAACTGGTTCTATTGTTGGCTTTCGCTGCCATTAAATGCTCTATCGATAGTTTCTTTCCATGAGTATCTTGGGCCTTCTTCGCGCTCTTTTGCCATCAGCAACTCTTTGACTCTGCCAATAAAATTAATTCAAATCCACAATCTGCTTCAAAATTCATTATATCAATGACCTTTAGGCCAATAAAACGTGTAAAAATCACCTGAGCACCTGTCAAAATTTAGCACATATCCCTTAACAGTTAGCCTAGGTGTAAGCATAGACACTGCCAATAATCAAAATAAGAAATATCGATTTAACTTTCAACAAAAAAAAAAAATTCAAAATGCCAAAAAGTCTTCTTCTTATGCTGATAATTGCTATTCGCACTCTCGTTAACATTTTTATCTGATGGATTTTTGACAATGAATTAAATGCTTGAATTCCCCAACAAGTGAATATATTCCCACTGATTACAAAGATACAAATGGACTTGTATTATTTTTTTCCATGATGAAATTCCCAAATACCTCTTGCTGATTTTCAAATTCTTTTCTTTTCTTCTCAGCGCGTTTTCGTATTAAGAACGATGGAGTTTTAAAGAAAAAGAGTCGAAAAAAAAATAAGAGTTTTTCAGCTGGGAAGAAGTGTTGTTCAGTTATGTTCTGTATCTTGATAAGGAATTGCAAGAATTGTGGCATGTAACAGTGAATCACACATTTACTTCAATTCTCCCATCGAATTCTATTACTGCTTATTTATTTTATTTTTTTGTCACTTCTCCATCTTGCTACATATGAATGGGGAGAATTTTCTTCTTCATTCTTGTCGTCTTTTTCGTTCACCTCTTTTGGTACATGCTTGTTGTTTTCTTTTTTTCGTGAAGAAACATTTCGTAATCATGTTGATGCATTTTAAGTGCAAGGTTTTAAAATCCAATGAGATACAAAATATGTTCTTTTAAGAGTTTATTCTGAGTGTCAAGAGATAAATTTTGAAATTTCCAAAAGCGTTGAAATTTGAAATTTTGAAATTTGTTTAAACTTGAAATATTTAGAAATTGTTAAAATTTAAATTTTTAAAAATTTAAAATTTAATTTTTAAAAATTGTTCAAATTTAAATTTAAAATTAGAAATTCCTGAAATTTAAATTTTGAAAACTGATGAAATTTGAATTTTTAAAATTTGTTGAAATTTAAATTTTGAAAATGGTTGAAATTTAAATTTTGAAAATTGTTGAAATTTAGATTTTTTAAAATAGCTGAAATTTAGATTTTTAAAACTTGTTCAAATTTAAATTTTAAAATGATTGAAATTTAAATTTTTAAAAATTCTTTGTTGAAATTTCAAATTGAAATTTTTGAAAATTGTTAAAATTCAAATTTTAAAAAATGTTGGAATTTAGATTTTTAAAAGTTGTTCAAATTTAAATTTTTTAAAATTTTTGAAAATTGTTGAAAAATGTTAAAATTCAAATTTTTGAAAATCGTTGGACCGTTAAAATTCAAATTTTTGAACCTCCCAAATATGCGCTTAAGACCATTTATCCAACCATAAAAAGTCAATTCCAATGTAACTTTTCGTTGCTCTTGCGAATAAAAAATAAAAATAAAAATTGTTGAATTACCAAAATTGATTTTGAATGAGACAAGAAACGACTGTGTACATAAATAATTTTATGATCAACTATCTACGTGATTTCATGTGATATAATTAATGTACACGGAGAGAGAGAATGGAAGAAAATGCATGTAGTAAATCACACAATTTTTCCCACAAGAAAAGGCAACAAAAAAAAAGAGGCATAAAAACGCAAACATTTATGTACCTATAAACATAATAATAAGATGATTTCATATCATCTGATGGCATGTTCATATTTATTTGTCTATCTGTGTGTGCATAAATTGGATAGATGTAAACGTGATAAGCCCTGACAGCATACTGCGAATGATTTAAGTGCCGCAGTTTATTAAGTAGAGAGAGAAAGAAGTAAAAAAAAAAAATAAAAAAATTACAAATGATTGACATACTTCTTTACTATATAGAATTTCAATTCTTTTTCACTATTCTCAGCTGTCAGTCACAATCACTGGTAAAATAACCAAAGGTAAAAATGAAATGAATTGAAGTGTCTGAAAAGATTCAACTGTGATTTCATTTTCTTTCACTCTTAAGTCTCCTAGTGAGAAGTCGTTGTCTTTATCTTTAGCTTGATGCTTCGATATCTTCTAGTTAGTTGGTTTTTTGAGGACATTAGTGGATGTGGATGAGTTTTGTCTGATTGTAGATGAGACTGGCTTCTGTTTGGTTGATTGTATCACAAATTCTTAATCAAGAGTTCGATTTTTTCGTGCCACGGGTCAGGTATGATACTTTGCCATATCAGGTGTAGCATTATGCTGTACTAATGGTGTGCCTACATCGTGGCGTACCTGATTCCCACCATGTACCACCTTATAATCACCGGAGAAATCAATTCTCATCAGATTAACAAAGAATTGCCTAACTACCTACCCAAACAGCTAAACGGGAACTAATATTCCATTAAAGGTGACCTAAACCAGCTATCACGTGGTCGTCAAGATCCTTAGACCGAATTTCGATGTTAATACAGCGAAGAACTGTTGCCTTACAAACTATGTCGTACTGTTCGGATAATTGAGTATAGAATTACAAAGCCGTGACTCAACAGCACCCAAAACGTCAAAAAAACCCACATCCCGTACTTTAAAGGAATCGAAATTGGCAACCTTAACCATTAATCTAATTAATCACTTTAGATTCTGTCAAAATAATTGATACAGCCCCATTAAAAAAATAATCCAAGACTGTAGAATATCCAAAAATGGTGCATTTTTCAACAAAGAAGTTTCACTTCCATTCGAATATGTCAATCGGAATCAATCGTTCGAATCCAATTGGATCAAGATTTACTGCTGTTTGCTACTTTACCAAATTTAGAGTTGGAAGTTTGGCACTTTTCGGGTGTAAAATTCATTCTTTACCAAATATGGGTGAAATTTTTTGGGCAGCAAGCAGCAACAAAAAATGCGCTGTCATAAGACTTTATCTAAGACATCATCTTCTGGCTTATTTCCCCAGCTAGATGACTATCTTTATCAAGTTATACTTGAAGTACTTAACAAAAACTAAAGAATGGAGTAGAAAGAGCGGGAATGAACAGCATAATAAATTGAATTGAGTATATATTGAAATACCAAGTGGAAAAAAAGTATATTTTGTGAATTATTTTTACGAAAGTAGAGCTCAAGAACAATTGAGGAATAAGAAAAAAATACACAAAAATTCTCGACTTCTTCGTACTTTTTGTTAACTTTATTTTCATCTCCATTCGCGCTGTTTTTCATTAGAACAATACAACCCATAAATAAACATAATCGGCACGAGAATAAATAAATGGAAGTGAATGGGGTAAAAACAGTTGGATGTGATTATAAAAGTTTTTGATTCCAACTGACTGATTCATTCAATTAATTATCGCCACAAATTGTAGTGAAATTGTTGTTTAACCTTCAAAAACGTTATTCAAATTATGAGATAGAGCTGAGTGCTGGATGATAATTATGAAGCATTTACATACCGACTGAAATTACTTCCATCCACATCCACTCTTCTTCCATGAATAATCGCTCTAGATCTATAAAGATTATATTGATGATGTAAATTGATTAAATAATAAGATGAAATGTGTGTATGCAAATTGTATGGATAGACGATAGCTGCGTCCGTAGCGTATCTAGCGGACTTTGAACGATGTAAAATAATTTAATGATATGTCATTAACACAATCATTTTCAGTCTTAGTCGTAGAAGATGTAGAAGAAGCAAAAGAACTAGCACTGATAGTGAGATTCTTGTCAAACGAGAGTGAGTTGCGAGTTCAATTGCTTCTGTTGAAAGGAAATTAGAACAGATTCTTGTCGGTTGAGTTTTCAATAATTTGCGTACTTTAGTGTCAATAACCAGGCACTTCTGCGATCGATTCAAGGAACTATCTCATCATAAAATTTATTATTTAAATGACATCGATTTTATTCCTTAATGTTGCTTTTATATTGGACATGAATCGCCCAATGGCATTTTATTCACTCTCGTCCAAACGCATACACACACGTATTTCAAATGCAACGCAGTTCCGCTCATGACAATCATGATGTTTTGCAGTCATGCAAAACAAGTTTGTTTAACTAACAGCGAAAGAACCGATTGAAAATGTGAAGATTCACTTAAAATCTCGAGTCATTCACTCAATTATTTATTTATTGTGCAATTGGCATTCATTGAGTATCAGAATCGACAGAATGGAACGGAAATTGATGCGGTTTTCATTGATAATTGTGGAGGAAATTGAGTAATCTGTTTTAGTGCTCGAGATGAGAATCAACTTTAAGAGAATAAGATGATGAGTGCATTTTATGAATAATTACAGAAAGCACGAACTCGAGGAACTGGATGTCTGTAATCAAATCTTAAATTCTCTCTTTACACTTTCTCATATGTAATATGTTACGTGTATTATTATAGCTATTGATGGTCAAACCGCAATTCCAACAAAACTTCTTCTTCTTCTACTTGCTGTACTTACATGCGGATGTTCCTTTATACAATGTATTTTGCATGTCATTAACAATAATTCAGGCTTGACATGCTGACATGTTTCACACCTAAATGTCAAGGAAGAATCGAATTCTCTGTAGTATTTTTGGACATTCCTTGTTCCTTTATACATTCCATTAATTCCCTTTTTCATTAAATTAATTCCATTCAGTTCCTCGCATGCAATTTTTCTGTTTTGGATTTTTCATTACTTTGTATTTAATCCTGCCATCCTTTTCATGTCTTTCCCATACTACTTGAAAGTTTTCCTTTGATTCGTTTGTATCATAACAGTATCAGCATCATCGGATCATAGCAGTTCAATATGCTTCTTACTTATTCCTTATCTTATTTTGTAAAGAATTCTTTAAAGTAAATTGAAGGGAAAGCAATAAAGGAAGGATGGAAGGGAAAGAGGATATTTAGCATGTAAGTTTCTTATTTTAATGTCTCGTTCTTGTTTATCATCAGTTCTTGTCTCTGTTGTCGTATTCAGATGATAAAAATAAGCCTTAACTTCCCTCACATCACATTACACATGCAATATTGTGCTTTATAGGAACAACATATTCGATGATATATTAGTTATTCGCGGATATACACTGATGAGTGAGTGAGATGGAATGAGATGAAGGCACAAGGGAGGCAAGATTAAAGATCTTGAACTTTTATTATGCAAATTCTTTTCATTTTCATTCTTTTGCGCTTCTCTCTTTCGACATGCACAAGCCGCAATCGATCTGATCAAGCAATTGCCCCAAGACATTTCATGTACATTTTATGCTTTATTTTTCATTTTGTGCCTTCATGTACTTATGAGATGATTTTTATACTTAAATATGAAAAGATGTTTCCATTTAATGGCAACAATGTCGACCACAATATCTGATGACAATTGCGATGACGATCCTCAATTTCTATTGAACAAATTTGACTTTTTGTCTTAGGAACTGAATCATTGCTTGCAGCTATAGACTTGATGCAAGGTTGAAGGTTTTCTGATTGTTATTTTTTTGCAGTTTATAAAAAAAGTCGATCAATCATTTTCATAAAACTGGTTACTTCCATTCGATCTTTACGAGATAGTCTCTGTGGATTTATGTCTCTTGTTTTAATGCTGTATTTTGCACATAAAAGACAGATTTAATTGTCACTTCATGGCTCATTGTTGTTGAAGTCTTTAGAAATTTCTCAAAATAAAGTCTGTCAGTGGGTCTCATTACACAAATTCTATGCTGCATGCCATTATTATTCAAAAATTGTTTTTTTCTTTTCACATTTCAATTTGATTCTTTGTCATTTGTGATTTGATATGCCTTTTATTATATGCCATTATTCAAAAGAGAGACTTTTTTCTCACATCGCAATTCAGTTCCAACAACAGTCAATAAGACACTTCAACAGATATTTAAATGTAAAGGAGGCGTGGGTGACTTTTATGAATCAAAAGAAATTTTTCAACTTTTTTATGCTTATTTTTTGTTGTTTTTCTAAAATAAAAGCTTTAAAAGCTACTAAAATTATGCCGATACAGTACAGGAGCGTAGCCAGGGGACGGGTGAGGGGCATTGGGGTCTATTGAGGACACCCCCCTCCTCCGAGAGTTGGAAAACCGTTAATTATGTAACGTAATTTTTATTTTCAAATATTACGGATCTGGATACGCCCGTGATACAGTTTATTAAGCCGCCAAATACCTTTTGTAGTGTAAATCAAACAGTGTTGAGTGAAAGAAAACGAAGTCGATATTGATAGTTTTGTGACTTAATATAAATCGAAGCATGCCAGTAGCCGCGCTATTTGAGCGAAATGTTGTTCAAAAATTTCAAGACAACTTTGACGGCTAGGCTAAATATATCATCGAGTGAGACATATGCAATAACATTCGGAATTGTTATGGAGAGTTGTCCGGGGGCGTCAGATAATGAAAAAAAAAATAAAAAAACCTTTCAGACAACTTACAAGTTTTCCTATGCTCCAGTGCCAATTCATAGACACTTATAAACAATATTTTTTGTGTAAATAATAAATTAACAAGTGCGAAATGGCTTTTCGTGAAGTGGACTTGTGGACGCACTTTTTTTGTTTCGAGTCATGTTAATGGGATTGTGTGAAAGGTGTTGAACAAGCTTGACAATGGATTGTAGCTTTTATGGAATATACAGACTGAATGGATTATTATAATGTTTATTGGATTGAAATTTTGAGGTTAGGATAATACTTTTGAGGTTAGGATAATACTTTTGAGATTATTTTGTGTATTCTTTGAGTTAGGTTGTGTACTTTGTCCTTTGAGATTAGAACACCCATTATGAAGTGATGTTTCACATTTTGAGGTTATGTTGTTCATTTTGAGGTCAAGTTCAATATTTTAAGGTTTTGTTTTCCATTTTGATGCTAGGTTCAATATCTTGAGGTTATGTTGTCTATTTTGATGTTAGGTTCAATATTTTGAGATTATGTTGTGCATTTTGAGGTTAGGTTTATAATTTTGAGTTTATGTTGTCCATTTTTGAGGTAAGGATTAACATTTTAATGTTAGGTTAAACATTTGCCAAATAGTTTATTTTTAGGTTTATTTTTTTTGAGGTCAGTTTGCGAACTTACATTGCTCATTTTGAAGTTAAGGGTTTTGCCAGATTTTTGTGGTTATGTCATACAATTTTGAGGTTAGATTGCACATTATGGAGTTAGATTTCATATTTTGATGAATAGAACTTACAGTTATTAATTAGACAAAATGTATAAATCAACTTTAAAAGACTATATACTCAGCATTAGTAAGTAGTCAAACCTAATATTATCCTATAAAACACAATCAATCCAAAAAAATTGTTATCTGACCTAGAAAATACACCAAATGCACTCAATCACATGAGATTAATATTAAGCCATTACCCAATCTAATCCGTCCTTCCACGAAATATAAAAAACAATATTCATAGCTTATAGACAATTGGACAATTCACAATAATAATTAACAACAACCATTATAACCAGAAAAATAAAACCTTGCAATAAAACAGCAATAAAAAATGCTTTTGGCAATGTGTTGATTTTTCGACTGATTTATTTCTTTTTATCATTTTAATAAACATGCAAATACTCTATATCGAGTTTTTTTTTGTGATTAAGTAATTTAATGTACACATTGTAAAAGGCTGTATCCAGTATAGATTGCTTAACTTTCACTGCTATATGAAACAATTACAATTTGTTTTCAATTGATTGCAGATTAATTATCGAGTATTTTTATTAAACAGCGGATATTTTTATAGCATTAACATGTACACAGTATACATTACAGTATGTATATACATTTGATTAAATTGACCGACTCAACAAGGCAATCATCAATAACCAATTGCATGTTTATTCGTCTGCTCACTGCTTGATTAGAAAGAAAGGAAAAAACAACAAAATGCTTGATTGAATTTCAGATTTGAATAATGATGATGGTTGGAATTGAATTCATGCGGAAAATCCATTTAGTTTGTTAAAATTTTCTTCAACCAACTTTCTGTTGTTTTTATGTATGTATGTTGAGGTATTCAGCATCGTTTATAAAACAAGAGTATCTTTAGGGCATTAAAATTCTCATTATCATCAACAGATTTATGCTGTAAAATATAAAACAGTCGGCTGTCTTTCTTTACGTTCTTGATCATATTTACTAGCTTACTGAATTCTCTGAAGGGTCATAAAAATTCAAAAAGAAAAAAAATATGTCTTAACGAGTCTTAATGTTATTACAAATTATGACATTCGAAGTATAAAGAATTCCTTGTCTTCTACCATCAAATAAGCTCTTTTGTCTTCAAGTACAGGCATCTGTTTTTTCTTCATTCTCAAGTCTTCGGAAAGAGGCTGTTCTTAATTCTTTGATGTCATAGTTAACCCACTTCAACACTTTACTATTTGCACATCGCGTCCAATTCACAGTCAACTAGAAAGAAATAAAAACAAAAAAGTGACTGTCTTAAAAGCACTCATTAGAAGAAAATTGTTAAGCACATAAATATCTGTTTTTACAAATCATTCTAATTTCGAAGCTCTCATTTGTGATGATGAGGTGATGAGATAATTTGTGACCGATTTCTTTATATTTTCTTTTCACTCAACTTGTAGTAAAAAATGAGGTGATTGTTTTACAATGTTATAAATTTTTGTCTCACAAAATTGTTTTTAAGAGGTCTTGTGTTGTTAATGAACAATGGAAGATTAGTAGATTTATGTACGTTTGACTGCCAACACTATTTTTTCTTTTATTTTAAGAGCTTTTCTAGTTCAACAGTTTTTTGCCTAGAGTCATTGAGAAATTGTTCGTATCTTCTTTGTTTGATCGATTTCTCCGAAAAAAGTAGAGTGTATCCCAATGGAAATTAGTCAGAAGTACTAAATGACAATTGGCTTTGAAAGTTTAGTTTAAGTTTTGTTTTGTTTGATCTTAATTTAAGCAATCTTTGCAAAAATTACTTTGTAACGACTTTTTAGCATTTAAAAATCATTTGCTCAATTTGTTGCTCAGTCTACAGCAACATTGCTCAAATCAGTTGCTCAACTTTAGTTTTAATTTCAATCTAAAATTAAAAAGTTCAAAAGTTACACAATCTCAATTAAGTAATTGAAAAGTCTCATCAAAAAGCTGGAAAAACTAAGTTCAAACATCAAGTAAGCTTCAAACTTTATTAAACTAACTCAAATTTAATACAGAAATCTTCATAATCTTGTCGGATTGAAAGTTGAGTAAAAAAAATAATTTTATTGGCAATAAAAGAACATTGAGAAAGTTTTTGAATTCTTCTATTCAAAATTCATTTACTTAAAACTTGATTGATAAGTAAGCTGCACAAACTTGTTAACATTTCATGAAAAACATACATTTAAAGCTTTTAAGACTATTTTCTGTTCCACAAACCCTCGTTCTGTAATTTATTTCACTAGAATGAATGTGTTAAGGATGAATGTCAGAACTACATTTAAATCATATGAATGAGTTGGCAGAAAATTGCGATTTTTTGACCTTTTTTTTGCGTTATCATAACTAACAGTCGTAAAAGTCTTAATATATATGGGAATTAGGAGGGATTTTTGCTTTCTTTTCATTAATGAAATAATTAATTACTTTATGTTATTAATGGGAATGCGCCGTGTTTAATGCTCTTGACTTACATTTTCTTCTTAATGATATTAGAGGAAATTACGGACAAAAAAAAATTCACAAAATTACTTTTTTTCACACTCTATACACGACATTGTCATAAAATAGATTACAGTCAAGTAAGAAGAAATGATGAATGTAGTTACATTGAATTAGATTAAGTAAAAATATCAGTTGTCCACCCATTGTTATATATATACATATGAAAAAGAAGAAGTCATGAGACCATGAAAATGAGTGTTAACGAAATTATAATAACACTGATGAGTACATCATTTCACATGACTTTGAACATAATCCATCTATTCAATTGAAAATGACGAACGACGTCAAATGAAGACGAGAGTGTTGGAAACTAGAATATGAGGTTTATTAATGAACAAATATAGACGTAGAAGACAGTAGACGAAGAATTGAATAATTTTCTTTGTAAATTCTTGTACCTATGCCGCTCAAACATCTTATTTTCGCTCTTCTTCTTGCTATAATTGTGCTTAGTAAAAGGCAGACAGTAAAAAATGTTTGATTTGATATGTATAACTTATTATTAATGTTTATTATCTGCACACATTGGATTTAAATACAATGAGATGAGAAAATTACTGATTTGCGGTTTTTATGATGTAAATTTTTGTTTAGAATTTGAGTTTGAATGGGATATGAGTGATATAAAATTGCTTTAAGACAATGATTCTCGATGTATAGGATATTTATCGATCCCTATAATTCCATTCATATCATATTATATTGTTTAAGCTCATTCAAAAATAAATCAACATCGATACAATAAAGATGAAGGAATTATGATGAGAACTGTAAATGAAATGAACGTACAGCATAAAGAAAAGTGAAGTCGACGAGAGAGCCTAGAGCATTTTGCTATTTGAAGTTCATTCAACTCATATAATTCTTTGTGTTACATTTTTTATGTACCCTGACTTGCCTTCTGTCTCTTCTCTGACTCACATCTCTCATTTCATCGTGGTCATTTGCTGTTATAGGCTTTAAATTCTTTTTTTTTTTCTTTATTAAATAATGAACGCAATATTGAATAATGTCTTTCCATCTCTATCATATAAAACCGTCATCAAAAAAGAACATGTGAACAAGCTTGGATAGAAATGAATAAATTTCTTCTCGGGAAAGACAGAATGAAAAGAGACTGAGAAAAGAGTTAAGAAAGGCTTAAAAAATTGAATGAACGACAGATTTGCTGTGCTTACTATTTATTCCTTCGTGACCAATATACCGATTTGAAAAACAGATATTTATGTATATACACACGATATGTGCTATATACATACGTTCAGTCGGAATTGCTAATAAAAATTATTTAACACGATTTTTCTTTTTGAGAATATTGTCGTCTGGATGGTCGTTTTGGCCATAGAATAACATGTTTGGGTTGATACAGCTTACTATGATCAAGATATAAAGCCCAATTATCGAAAATCTTCATTAATTATTAATGCGAAAAATTCTTCACTTCACGATTTTAATTGTGAATTTCTACTCAATTCTTCATCAAATCTCAATTTGTACGACTATAAATAGTAAAATATTTATGAGCAAGCAGAGTTAAATCAAAATTTTACAGCAATTCAATCTAAAAAGCATTCAAAAGAATAATTTATCTATTTCAACTCATAAATTTGTTTACAAACAAGCGTGAAAATTTGGCGGGAAAAATTTAAATATCTTAAAATAACGGTCACTATCAATCTACGCTAATTAAATTAGTTAAAGATTTATGAGATGATTCCAATGAGAAATTAACATTCATAAAGCTAAGTCGGTGATTTGTAAAAAGAAACAGTCCATTCACATTTTAAGCCATAAAAATGTACTTAACATCATAAAAAGTCAAAACTTAAAAATGTCAATTAATCACTATTCACAAACTGCGCTACATTCATCTGATAAAAAATTAGTATTGGCGACTTTTACATTAGTTTTTTTTTTTTTTGTTCGGAATCAGCAAAGAACAAAACTGGGAAAAGGGGAGATGAAAGAATGGAAAAAAGAGATGTTAAATGCAAAACAGACATAAAAATTTAACATGTATAATAAAAAGAAGAAGATCAATAATGATTTTTTCCGTAGTATAAAATATCGGTCACTAAAGAAGAACAAAAAAAGGCGAAAAACAGAATAAGAATAAGAAACGAAATCAGATGAGCAAAAATCTAGTATGGACGTGGTCACTCGTGACCCACGGAAGCGCATTATTCCTCTACAGAATCAAAAGTTACATCTAGTCAGACATAGTACACAGATTTTAAGCCGAAGACCAAATCAAACTGGTATCGACGTGGTCACTCGTGACCGACGGAAGCGCATTTTCCCTGTACAAAATCAAATACCACCTCTAACCAGATTATATTTCGAAAATCAAATAAAAATAGCTTTGACCTGAGGAGGAGATAGGCCTACAGACAGACAGACAAACTGCGGGCACTAGCTCCTTTTCCTATTAGAAAAATTCTTAAAAAACACACAAAAAGCATAAATCTTTCCAAATGTGCGATCCGTTTAACAGTAGTAATGGAAATTTATTCTGATTATGTAAATTCCAGAATGAGATCTTTGTTTCCTGTCGCAAATTATGCTAATGATATCGAATAATATTTATAAGCATCAAACAGATTTTTTATGGGAAAACATAACTGTATGATTGTACAGATATTGATGATCTAATTTATAATAAACTTTTTTTTTTAACGATAGCCATGGAGGAAGTGAAGATTGTGAAGAAGTTAAATGAAGCATGCATACTTAGATAATAGAAACAATATATATATTCTTTATAACACACATATGTCTATCTGCATCTTAATATATGCATCTATCTACCGCTATAAGTTAATCAAGTTATGGAAAATACAGTGTTGTAAATTTTAAAATCTATATTATACATCATACTTATGATATGTTGTTGGAGATAAATAACAACATTCTACTTTATACTCTTTATTTTCTATAATTTAATTTATCGATTATGAATTTATCTGCTTTTTATTTGATATTAATAGAATGATAGAATAATGTGGTACTGGGAGGAAAACGTTTGAATTTGTGATACTTAGTTGGGAAGTAATTGATTAGAAAGCATTCTGGAGCTTGAGAATTAGCGTAGCTAGAGGGTCAAATCTGCATAATTGGATGATTCAGGATAATTGCACTTTACCAAACAATTTGTGTATCTAGAAACCCATAAAGTATACTGCGTAGAAATTGTCAAAAATATGGTTTCTGAGCGACTTGACTTCGACCTGAGGCCAGAATTAAACGAATCTTGGGGGACCAGTGTAACACTAGTCTGATGATCTTTCTGGGAAACAGCGAAGACTTCCTTAGGATCAAACCTGGACCGTTAACGTCGCAGGCTGAATCTGCACCTCGGCTGATGCTGCTAATTCGATGCCTTTGTATACATATACTCCCCTTGGTGTATCTAGTGGAGAGATCTTAAAATGCTTAGCTAAATGACTTAAGGGGTATACAGCAGTGTTATACAAACTTTACCCCATGACACAATCATCAAGGTAATTCAAGACCGAAATGGTATACAGCATGTCGTACTTGGCATTTCCAAAAAATTTCGACGGCTAGTGTGTCGCGGCACAAAGTTTGGACAACACTAATCTATGATACACTGACCAATTGGCCAATGGTAGAAATCTATGCAATAGTATCGACAATAATAGAATAGAAATCGATAGAAATTCTCTTATTCATTACCTGGCACGTAGCCGCGCTATATTATTACCATTCCACCCACAATCCTCCTCGTTACATCTAACCTCCATACCATAAGTCCCATTTTTAGACATTAAAATGTGATAAAAAATTTAACTTTGCATGAGACCTTTTAAAAAAATTTCTCTTTTACGACCTTATTGACATATTCCAGCTGATAATTTTTCATAACGCGCCATCCAACATCATTAAAATACCGAAATAATGTACAAAACTCAATCATCTCACATCTGTGTCATTAATAATAACGGCTAATAAAAAAAAAAATCTTGACGAAAGCAGACGACATATTCCATATCTCACGATCATCTCTAGCAGCGAGCTTAAGTGATTAATAAATTAGGCATCTCTAAAAGCAGATTAACAGAAAATTATAAAGTCAATATTGAAGGGAATTTTGGATATAAAAATATTTATTGGAAATTAATTTCATCAACATTTGTCCCGGCATGAAAGCATATAAATCTTAATTAGTACATGTAAATCATGCTATCTGCTGTGATATACATATTGCATATTGAGAATGGTGGAGCCATGGGGGAACTTATCAACGCATTAAGTCTCAATTCTTTTCGTGTAAATCTTCTTATGTGCATGTGCACCTTTCCGGTCTTTACATATTCAATTTTAATCCGTTGAGGACTAAATTATTAATTCCCTTATGAGTAAATTTTGTCAGAATTTTGTTTTTGAGGTTAGGATTTTTGGTCTGATTTTTTTTTGAGGTTAGGTTTTTGAGTCAAGTATTTTTTTGAGGTTAGGATACTTTTTTGCCTAGTAAGCGTTACCAGGGGAGATTCTAAAGGGTTTAAAGCTGTGGTAGGTAATCTACGTGCCGCGGCATATTTTAGTTGTAATCCTCATCTGAAACCGCACACGGCACATGGTTCTTGACATTTCCAAAATAATTTAACGGCGCATTAGTGTACCCTTCCATGTAGGTTGCCTACCATTGGTTTATTGGGTTGAAAAACCTAAAAAAAAAAAAATTTGAGGTTATGTTATGGAACAGTGGTGAGCAGCCTGTGTATCGCGGCTCACTAGTGTGTCACCTCAGTGACTACCATGTGAGGTTTGGATCGTGGCTTATCAGCAAGGTGTCTTATGATACAAAACAGATTTGGCAAACAGGCACCCTACAAATTTTTGATAATTTGTAGGGTTTTGTAATAAAAAATCTTACAAATTATCACGAATTTGTACGGTTTTGCCTGTCAAAGGTTTCTTTTTCGTAATTCTGGCACAAAAATGGTTATCCAGCACTGTAAAAGAACCAATAACATCTTAGAAGCCAGAACTATCTATCTTGAATTATCAATTTTCCATTCTAATGCAACTCAGCAATCATCCAACCCATTACGAATTGAATAAATTTAAAAACTTTTTCCATAGAACAAGCTTCACACCTGGAAAAATGCAATAAAAATTCACCTCAAGGCACCCATCTTTTTGTGCATGTCAAACGCATCCACCCAAAAACACATGCTGAATAAATTTAAATTTGCAATTAGACATCAAACAAAAAAGTATTTCCAATTCTCAACCATTGTCGTGTTGCATAAATTTAACTGAAATCAATTTGCGATTAATTCATCACGTAATCCTCCTTTTTAGCCTGTACATAGGAATTATTGCATACCTCCCATGTCATCAATGCTAAATTGAATGTCGATTGTGTTGTAATCGCACATGTAGTAAAAAAAAAAATAAATTCTGATGAATTACAATAACAATAATCAATATTAATAATAATAATAAATAAAGGAAAAAGGAACGTGAACCTGTTGATGAATAATTACATTCATAAGAAGTAGAAAGAGAGATGGAAAGATAAGAAGTTTAAGAATAAGAACCACAAAAAGAGGTGTGTTAATATTCTTATTCAGATATATGAGGACATTAACCCCGTACTTAACAATGTTACAAAGAGTTTTTCATATTTTTAATAAATTATAATAATATATTCCATTGAAATTGACTTTGTCACAATTGATGAATATACAATTGACTTGATTAACTTCTTGTACGATTCAAACTATGAAATAATATAATATATTTTATAAAGTATCAATGAAGGCGTTCATTTCATTCTAATGCTTAAGCAACGTCAGAATGAGTTTTATTTTTAATTTATTTTATTAAAATGTATTGAAAATTCTCGTGTCATTGATTGACGGGCTTAAGCGCATTTTTGTACAGTGATCAATATTTTCATTCAAACTATTGCATTCTGTTGCTTTCTTTGTATATGTTGGGTTCGGAGATGATAGGTATGGTTGTATAGCTTACGACTCCTATCCTGATTGGACGGCCACTCTTAAGAGAACTTGGGTAGGCTTTTTTAGGTCTTGATTTTAAAGAAATATCATTTGATCCTAGTTTTTAGTGATAACAGGGAATACCACGAGAATGTGTGCACTTGACATTCAAAACTTTGGAGTCGCTTTGGCTTCCCCAATTATCCAACTACTAACGGCTTTAAAAAATTCAAATCTAAAATATTTTTTTGACAATGATCCAAAAATATGATAAAACGGATCAAATTTTTTTTTAGGAAAATTAACGCTCAATTTTATTTGAAAATTAACGGTCAAATAAAGTTCAAACTTTTGACGAGGGTAAACTATGGAAGATTTTGAAAATAAATCGGTGGTTCCACCGATTGGTTGAATTTTGAAAATTTTTACTTCAATAATCCGTGTTCTAAATTCAATCATCAAACTGACATTTAATTTTGAGAATACCAGAAAACATCTTTATTTACTCACTTAATATCATAAACAGCATTAACCAAAGCATTTGCTGTTAATTATTTAATTTTGAGACGCGGATTGGGAATTTCGTTACTTATACTTTTTTTCGACAATGAGAATTTTTAATAATTAGCTTAGCTTGGTTTTGAGCCCTAATAAGCTAAGATGATTAGATAAGGAACCAACGATTAGAACCAAAGAAGCTTTAAAAGTGTTTAAATAGTCTAAATTTGGGTTTTGAATGATGTCAAAAACAACAAATTCCAAAAAAAAAGCCATAAAAATGGAAATATTTCCATAATTAAAGTGAAATACTAGATGACATATAACGATAGTAATTAAATACATGATATAAAATTAAAAGTAGTGAAAAAGTGAGTAAATGAAGAGAAATATCATTTTTTGTGGAAAAATTCATGGTGGAATCACCGAAATTGAAAAATTCAGAGAAAAATCATTAATTAAAGCATTTAGAGATAGTTTTAAGCTACTAGACTAAGCGATAAGCCAGTAACTCAATAGATCAGAGTACTCAAAGTACTTCAATAGTACTTCAAATCCAAGCCTATAACGATGTCTGGTTGTTGATATCTCGTGTCTCATCCAGCCATCAACCCATCCTTACTGACAAAGCAAGGTACCGTAGTGATCCTTCTGTATCATAAAGGAATGTAAATTCCTGTTAGGGCCAGCCGATCAAAAGGATATCAGAAAGCATCACTTTTCTTTCAAAACTGCGCTAAATAATATTATATTATTGAGTAGAAAATGAGAAGGCAATAGTAAGACATGCAAAGGTTGGCTTGTATCTCATTTTGATTTATTATGTTAGATTAATAAAGTCTTAAAGGACTTAAAGTCATAACGGATTTATTGAATCATTCATTTCGATATAGAAAATTTGAGTCTTAGAATGATTAATTAATTTGTTAATTAGAGATTTGTGGGAACATTTTCATGCTCGTGTATGCATAAGATGCTGTTATGTGAAGTGCAATTAATTTTGAAATTCAGTTTAAGTGTTATTGCCTATTGTGAGTCTTTTTTAATTAATTTCGTAAATTTTCATTCATAAATAAAAGCCTTGAAAAATGCTCTTAGAAAATCAAAACATTTTGAAATGAAAGCATTAACCGACAGCATTTTTCTATAGGTAAATAAAGAAAACAGAAGCAATAAAATGAGCTATTTGAAGTGTGGTCACACTTGACCGTCAGACTTGTTGAATCCAATGTATGATTGGGGGTCAAAAAGTGGAGTGAATATAATGAAAAGTCGAGCATTTTGAATAGATTTTGATTTATTTGAGGGATAAAATTTGATGGTTGATGCTAGATAATCGAGACAATTGAACTAAGCAAGGACTTTAGGAATGAAGATTTGGAAATTTTATGGTTGATTTTTGAGAAATGAAAAGTTTTGTAACTTTTTGGGGTTTAATTTGGAAATCTGAAAATTAAATGTGTGGTGTAAAGCTGATTGCGTCAGACACTGACTTGAGACTTGAGCAAAGCATACATGACCAGACCAGACATAAAGACTAGACCAAACCAAAGACAAGACTAGAGAAGATCAGACATGAGTCATGGGTTTATCCAGAATATTTGGGTATTTGTATTGACATCTCTAGAAATGACCAGACCAAACCTGACATGAATAGACCTGAATAGACCAAACTTCGGACAATTGGTCAAAAATTTGATCCAGCCACCGGCCAACTATGACATTTAAAAGGCAACCAGCCTGCGTGGCTCTGGCATGGTGCGCGACTAAAACCGAATCAGATTTTGCATGAAATTCTACTAGACTCAACTAAAATTGCAAAATATAAGATCAAAAGGCATTGAACTAACGAATAGGTTGAAAATAAAATTAATCTTAAATCGTGCCAGAAGTGAGACACAAATACGACAAAATAAGACAGCAAATTCAAATAATTTGACATGTATCGGATTTTGGATTCGATTTTTATAAAATTTAAATTTCAATGGATTGACTCATTCCGAAAAAAAATAATTTACTCAGAATTATTGACTCATGTTTCTCAGCAACGAGATCCTCAAAATCATTAAAAATTTGATATAAAAGAATTTAATATCCTGCCATATTTCAAACATTTCCGGAAATTTCTTAATTTATTCCGGTTCAAGCATAAAGTTACACAAAAATAACTTTAAGAAACACTTTAAGATTTTAAAGCGTGCTGATTCTTATCGATGACATTTCCCATGATACAGCTAGTAAGAAGACAACAAATTCCAAGGCGAATGATTGAAACTAAATACTCAATTCCCAAAAGTAAAGTATAGCAAATCGAAAAGCATTTCTTGGTCTTGAGTTTTTTATCAGATTTTTCAATTCTATTATAATGCTGCTGTTATTGGCTACAAATATCATGACATTAATATCATGATTTTAATCAAAATATTCAGTTACTTCAATCTTATAAATGTAACCTTAAGTTATTTAAAGGATAATGCAGAAGTAATGTAATTGAAATATTGGGGGTGAGGGGAAGGGGGTTTATATCTTAAAGTGAAGTTCTGGAACATAACAAGGAGGGGTTTTTTGGGTCAGAACCCAGTCAGAACCAATATCCTCCGAATTCTTCAATTTGCTAGAATTTTTGAAAATTCTTCATTTCCTCCAAATTTTTGGGTTTGATTCTAAATTTGATTTGACCGACTAGAGTGAACGTTGTTGTATCGGAGGAGCTTAGAATCTTAAGAATCGAGCCATTTGTAGGCGAAATTGTCAATACGCGAGTTAGGCCATCGTGGTCAAGTGGCTAAGCAACAGATTGGGAATCTAAAAACCATTCTTTTGTGAGGACATAAGTTCAATTCCTAGCAGAGACTCATTATTCACTAAACATTAGGATTCGCACCGTACAATCGATAATTAGTATGGTTATGTAGCCACATTTTTAAATGATCCTTTTTTGCGGAACTGCCATGAACTGAATGCTGTCTGCATTTTAGTCGAAGCTTTCCACCAAGGTGTTTCATGACGCAAAAAAGTCTCCGCAACACTGTTCAAGACGTTATTTATGAACAACCTCAGCAAAAGTATTTGAAACTCAGTACCAGTTGGAGAAAAATCCTCAAAAACGCCAACAGCTTCTCAAAAAATAAACAAATAAAATTTTTCTGCAAATCTTTCAATCCACACACAAAAATAAATTCTCAGAAGAAGTAAAATATAAAATTTATGAATTTGCAAAATTAGCATTCACATTTCCCAAGTACCAAAGCAAACATTGCTAAAGAATTTTATCAGTAAACACAAACAGTACAGAAACTCATTAAAATTATATCCCTCATTTTGTAGCCTTAAGCTATGATTAGCATTAAGATTCATTCAATTGATACAAACAATAGCAAATAAATGAACGAACTGTCTCAGATTTTATATGTTTGAGAATAAGAGCACTAGAACCGTCTTAAAGATGTTCTTTTCATTTTCTTATTAATCGTCGCTTTCAAAAGCGTCTGAATGGATATTCTATTTGTAATAGAAAAGATAGAATCGGTATTTAGTTCTTATTCTACTTTTTATCATGTTTTCTTCCCGTCTCGTGAGCATTTAGAAATTTTATACTTCATATTCTATTATGATAATTCATAATTTTTTTCCTTATTCCATTTTAATGTTCTTATTCTTCCTCTTTTTTTCTTTCACAGCAGACGCCTCAGCAATTAAAGTCAACATCATAGTAGTAAGAAAGCGCCGTTAAAACGCTAAAGCAATGTATTGCTTTTGTCGATCGTCGAAGACAATTTCTGTGCGAATTATACTCCTTGATGAAACCGATTTCATACATGAGATTCAGGTGAGTCCTACGCCTTCGTCTTTTGCATACGGCAGTGGTGAGCAACCTTTTAATAGTTTCGGCACACTTCGGTTTGCCTTGTAAGCTGAGTTGCAATCCAGGCCTATGACAGACAAAAACCATACCACTGCAATTTCTTGATAATTTATATGGTTTTATAAGAAAACAGACAAAACCATACAAATTCCTGATAATTGTATACGATTTTGTTTTTGGTGTTGTTGAATAAAAAATTATAAAAAATTTCAACTAGACAAAACCGTACAAATACTTGATAATTTATACGGTTTTGTAAGAAAACAGACAAAAACCGCACAAATTCTTGATCATTTGAAAGGTTTTGTAAGAAAAACCATACAAACTATCAAGAAATTGTGCGGTTTTTGCCTGTTATAGATGCTTTTTTTGCATTTCTGCTAGTAAGCATCGATCAAAACCGAACACTTGCCATACAAAAGCACGCTCATGTTTGGGGGCACAACAATATGCCGCGGCACACAGGTTGCCCACCACTGCCATATACATAAAATAATTATATTTTTTTATGCCTTTATATATTTTCATTTAAATATAATAAGAAATGACGTTTTGAATATTTATTTATTTTTTACGCCACACACATCGATGTCGATGCTTTGCTGTTCTTTGAACTGTTAATTTTAATATGGGTGTACTTGAGTAAAATGTGTCGCTTGCTCATGCTCTTTATTGTTATGTGAACTTTTATTTCAATCTCTTTTTCCTCCTTTTAGCTTGTTTTCGAACAAAAAACTCACTGAGGTTGAATCAGGCTGAGTGCATAAATAACAGTTAATTTCTTTCGAATTAAAGTGTTTAGAGATATTGCGTGTTAAAATTGTTATTGAGTTGATTAAAGAGGTTTCGAAATCAATCACAGAGTTGAGGAGTAATTGATGATCCTTGAGAAGATTTAAGGGTTCTTAATGACCGTATAAGATGAAATTTCACTTTCTTACTTAATATTTTATTAATAATTGACCAATATTAATGATGATTCAGTTATGAAACCAGGCTTGAATGATTAAGTAAGAAAAGTTTTAAGTCAGTTTCGGATTTAAGATTTCCGAAGTCTCATCTGAGAGGACAAAAATACGTTAGAGCTAATCATCAATTGGAAATTAACTTGCCATTCACTATTTATAACAGATTTTGGTCCACTTTGTTCAGTTTCGACGAATTTTCGAGACCGAGACCAAGACTAAGACTCGAAGACTTAGACTCGACTTTGAGAACCCTTAATTGGATCCAGAAGGGTGAATATATAAAAATTCCTTAACTAGCATTTTCGAGCAGCAATTTAATTTTTTGATGCCAAATGAGATGATAATGGTCGTCATGATGCCATCAAGCATCCTACGCATTTTTGCGTTTTAGTGTTAACACTATGACGCATCAGTCCCTTAAATACTATTGTGTTGCTCTGGATTCTTCTGCCCAAAAAGGAGTGTTCCCTTTCCTCTCAAAATTATCAAGACATATACCTGTCAATCCTATACGTATTAATATTCATGGGATTCGTGATTTGTGTTACTGCATTCAGGCCAGAAGAGAGGTGTAGCCAGAAAACACCTCATTCTCCATCTCCCTAGGAGGAATGAGGATGAGATCAGGAGGCGTTTTGTTTGGGATTCTTTTTCAAGTATACAATTTTAACAGCAATTTCAACAAATTGAAGAGTTTTGTCCAAAAAGAGGAAGACATTAAAAATTCCCCCCTTCTCTGAATATGCCCCTGTGTAAGAGATTCATATTCTAATCCTTACTAAAGAAATTTAAGTTCTTTTTTGACTATAACTCTCTGAAGAATCCTTGTGAAACTCAACCTCTTCATAACACTCATCCAGAGTTATTAAGCAAATCCAATTAAAATGCGCTCCGATTCAATCCAACTTCAATACCTTCCCTCATTGCATTTCCATCATTTAAAAACCTCACACTTATTGTCTTTTTTTTACGAGCAAACAAAAGAAAAAAGGAATAAAAAAGACATTCAGTTATTTGTGCTCGCACAAAAGTTGAGCCTCGGTGTCGAGTGAGATGGAAAGAATGTTATTGCGACACTTACATCAACAATTGTTTGAAATATGAGAAAAATGCTTGACGTTGTAAATCTTTGAATAATAACAGCATTTCAGTTACACCTTAAAGCAATTTTAATATAAATATAAATTGTGTACAGAACGAAGAGACTAAAGTTATCAATCTTCCATTTTTTTTATATCTCTATCTCTCTCCTTTTATTTTCTTGTTTTGCAGAAAGAATTATTGGGACAATCACTTCTCGAGGTTGTTTTCAATCGCCTCAATCTGCTCGAGACTGCTTACTTTGGCCTGAGATATTTAGATTTTGAAGGACAAACGGTATGGTGTGAAGAGAGACTCCAATAACTCAATTAGTTCATATCTATATATTTTTACTCTTACTTCTGTTCCTGTTTAGCACTGGCTCGATGCAAATTCACGCCTATCACGTCAACTAAAAGAGAATAAAGATATTTATGAGCTTTATTTCTCTGTTAAATTTTATGCTGTCGATCCATGTAAGCTTATTGAGGAGATTACAAGATATCAATTCTATTTACAATTGAAGCAAGATGTATTGCAAGGAAGACTGCCGGTTCCATATGATTTGGCATCACAATTAGGAGCTTATGTTGTTCAATGTAAGTCTATTAACATACATCATGTTCCTTCCAAGTATATTGTATTCTCTCTTCTTTTTCTACAATTCATTCTCAGCCGAAGTCGGGGATTATGATCCAACGAAGCATACATACGGATACGTATCAGAATTTCGTCTTGTGTCAAATCAAACAAAAGAGCTCGAATATCGTATTAGCGAGCTTCACAAACAATTGAAAGGCGTCGGACAAGCACAAGCGGAATTTAATTACTTGGATAAAGTCAAATGGCTTGATATGTACGGCGTTGACCTTCATCCAGTCTTGGTCAGTATATATGTGTACATAATAATACATTTCATAGACAATATTAGTATATCTTTTTTTTTTCGTAAGTTAAATACTAATTAAAGCTTTATAGTCCGGCCGTTAAGTCAACTTTTTTTAATTTTTATGTCTTTTTTTCTCTCTCTTCTCTCATTGTGTCCATTTATACTTAATCATTGGACACGATTAAATAACGTCAATTCTATTACTGTTGTTGTCCTCAATTTTTTCGATACTTATAACATCAGGGTTGGATAAATACAAAAGTCAGTATAATTGGCAGTGATAAAATGCTGACACATATCAGCAACAGTTTTGGAGAATTGTTTAGGGAGGAACTTGGATAGAAGTCAATCAGATGCAAATGCTTGACTCAAGTCGAGATTTACTAGTCTTGGTCGAGATCACCAAGTTCTCTCGACTTGTTTTACAAAGAGCTGGCAGGACTTTGAGGATAAAAGTTCAAAAAGGCATTTCCAATCGAGTCCGAATTCCAGTGGAGACGCCTTCACCTTGAAGTCCTGCCAAATCTGGTTCTACATTCGCTTAAGTGTGTTTGGGTCTAGTATCAGTGTTGTCTAAACTTATTTGCTGCATGACACATCTTGATGCGTGATATACGTCATGCGATTATTTATGACGACAACAGTGTGTCACACTGTAGTGACACTGTGTGACTAGTCACACTGGCAGTGTGCTGCAACTCACAGTTTAGACAACACTGCTCTAGTCACTCAAACCAGTCTGCCAATAATTAACTAAAGACATTTCAAAAACTGTTGCTGATCATCCTAGCAGTTGGTATTGTCAATCACAGTAGCTAGTAAACATCCAATCATAATATTTTTTTGCAAGAACTTCCTAGATAGTTGACAATTTATTGATGGCCTTTTACTCCAACATAGCTAGTCAATCTTAAAACAGTGAATGACAGCACTGACTGTTGGCATTTCCAAAAACCATTACAACTGACAGTAATAGCTACATATTCATGTCAGTTGCTAATGTCATCTATTAATCCAACACTGAAACTAACAGTTTTCATATGATTTTAATTGCAGGGTGAAGATAGCGTAGAATACTTTTTGGGATTGACACCAAGTGGCATAATTGTGCTACGTAATAAGACAACAGTAGCTCATTATTATTGGCCTCGTATAGCAAAAGTTTACTTTAAAGGACGCTACTTCATGTTACGAGTATGCGACAAAAATGTAAGTAGCTTTAAGTTTTTATCTTTTAGCGACGAGACAAAATGAGTGGAACTGAATCAAATGATGAGCACATCCACACTTTCACTTAATTTGTCTGAACAATTTTTTGTCTTCTTTCTATGCTGTATACTTTTTGGAGGGTGTAGACAAACATTTAATTTAAAAACCTTGCATTTACTTTAATTTTCATTATTGTCACTTCTCTTCTGTCGCTTTACACATCTTGTTCCATATTTATTCAATATTTTGTATATTTTTATATGTAACATAGAATGAAGTGAACACGTATGGATTCGAAACGCCCAAAAAAGTAGCTTGTAAGCATTTATGGAAATGCTGTGTTGAGCATCACGCCTTCTTCCGATTAGTTCGTGTCTCACCGGCACATGCCACTGGCGAATTTTTCTCATTAGGTTCACGTTTCCGCTACAGGTAAAAATTAAATATTTATTTTGGACTTACTTTACTTTACTCATCTCTTTTATTTTTATTCTCGTCTCGTTTTACTTATTTAAACACAAAAAAAAAAAAAAAATTACTTTTTGCAGTGGAAAAACAGAACAGAAAGCATCAAAGGATGCTTCAAATATTAATAGAGCTCCGCCATGCTTTACGAGAAAGCCGTCGAGAAGACAAATAAGAAGAAATTTTGACTCGACTCATCATGAACAAAGTTTCGAGACAGATAATAAAAGAAAGTTTGAAACTAAATCAATTTCCGTACCTCAACCAGCTTACACGTATGTAAAAGTTATTTTTTTGTTCCTATAGTTCCTTATGAATTTTCCCTTCTATTCAACCAGCTCTTTTTTTATTGTTCTCATTCCTGCTCGTTGATGCAGTTTTGTTGTTGGTTCCTTTTTTTGTGAAAGGATTAACTGAATTTTTTATGTGATGTGGGATTTCATCGGTATTTTGCCTGTCTGTATAATGTCCTTTGTTGATGTTTTTGGGGATTTTCTGTTTTGAGAAGCTGTATTAAGTTTGATTCTTGCAGACAGACGTTTATGTTGAGTAATTATTTTAATTAGCTTTCTACTGGAAGTTACTGAGTTAGATTTAGATTGAAATACTTGATGAAATCACATTAATTAGTAGATTTAATTGAATAACAACTTAGAAACTGAATGTAAATAAAAGGGGTGAAAAGCTACGATTTTCGTTAAACTTGACGAATAAAATTTGAATATCAAAAATCCGTTAAAATAAAAAATTCGTTTTTTGACAATTTTAAAAGTCGAAATCGCTCATAACATCAGTTTCAGACAACTCTTTATATACTTAACATGACAATATATCCAATTTATGCAAAAATCTGGCAAAAACCCTTTAAATTCATCAAAATCAAAACCAACACAAAATGCTCTTACGTTCCGCATTGTCGCCGACGTTTCCTATTACTTCCACTTCCTTCAAACAATTCTATTCAATATACAATTCAATTTCATCCTTTCAACTCGAGAAACAACGACAACACGAAAATTTTGTGGTTTTGAAATTTTCAAACAAATAAAAACATTTTTTTTTTCTCTTTTTTTCTTCCCTTTTTATTCAATCTACATCACATCACATTACACGATAAACATGACGACGTACACACCAATTCCGTTTAGAATTGACAATGTATATAGATCGACATGTAGCATACCAGCAGCTCTAAACAACAATAATAATAATAATAACAACAACAACAATAATCATAGTAACACAATGAATAGCAGGTACAGCCATCATTCAGCGCCAGATTCACCACGTAGTACACGAAGTGCTGGATGGATAAAAAGTCAACAGCGCGGTTTGTTTGGCATAAATTCGAGTCCAAAGTCGGTACGTTCAGCATCGTCGCGTAACGGAAATTCTCAATCGAATGGACATCGACAACGTTCAAGTTCAGTTGAGAGTCAGTCATCAAATGATTCACGTACCGGAAGACGACATCGTTCACGTAGTAAGAAAATGTCTGATAATGAAAGTGAATTGTCTCGTGGCTCAGGTCGCTCGGGAAGATCTCATCGTAAGCATCGACGTCATAGATCTCGTAATCGTGAATCGGGATCGGAACGTGGAAGTAGCACTAGAGACTATAATTACAATGATAAATCTACAGATCAGCCGGAGTTAGTTGACTCCAATAAACAATGGTTGGAAGTGCAAAGAAAGCAGGCAGAGAAGTCGAATATGGGAACCGTGCAACAAGCATCTGTAATTAAAAGCAATACAGCACCAAAGTCAAACAATTCCACTGATACTTATAGCCGTAACAAGAAACATAGGAAACACAGGTAAGGCTGGTTTTAAGTTTCTTTCTGGTTTATTGTGTGTGTTTTTTGCTTTTGTGTGAAATTGATTATGGGAAATTATTGCTATCATCATAATTAATGGGAATTCCTATTATTCCACATTAAACACACCGCAGTCTATATTTACATTACATTATCTTCTTCCTACACGAAGCAATTTCAATGTTTTTTAACTCATCCAATTTCACAGATCTCCCACAGATTCTAGAAATAAAATTTGGTCTTCGGAACTCACGAGACATTTACAATTTGATCTTGTTGATACATCTGGTATGACGGAAGATCAATTAAAAGAGATTCCTTATACAGTCGTTGAGACAACACAAAATACACAAAATCGTAAGCGTAATAGTAGCACGAATTCACTTAAAGTGCACAAAAATTCATATGGAAAGGATAGAGTTGATAGAATAAGAGGGTAATGGATATAATGCTTTATAATAATGATGGAAAAAAAAATTGATTTGGTCAATAATAATATAAATCTACTTTTCCTATACAGGCCTCAAGTACCATCAGATAAGAATATGATGGATGGTTCAATACGATCTGGTAGCACAAATAGCTCATCTCAGGACTTTGATCGAAATAATGGATTAAATCGTATGATGTCAAGCTTAAGTATTGGAGAATTTGCAATTTCATCGAATCTCAACCGTATTGATTATGCAGGCATAAGAGTTTCACATGAGCACACAGACTCCGGTCTTGGTGATCAAGATTATGCATATTCATCGGAAAGGTATGCATTTCTTAAGTAAATATGACTTACAGATTTTCTGTTTGGGGTCGTTTATGAATGATGTCATACGACACACTAGTGTGACATCATACGACACACTCGGCTGACATCATTCGAAACACTTGTGAGACATCATACGACACACTAGTGTGACATCAAACGACACACTAGGCTGACAACATAAGACTTTAGTGTGACATCATACGACACATTAGTGTGACACCATAGTGTGAGACCATGACAAACATACACCATGACACAATAGTGTGAGTGTGACATCATACGACACATTAGTGTGGCACCATATGACATAATAGTGTGATATCATACGACACACTAGTATGACACAATAGTGAGACATGACATGACAAAATAGTGTGACGTGGCACTAGTGTGCCGTGACGTACAGATTACTTACCACAACACAACCGCAACCCTACTCACTTCCCTTTGAATCATCGACGTCATAACTGAACAACCCCTAATAATAATATTACATTCCCACAGGTCATCGGACAGTGCCAAATATACAAACAAATCATCGGGAACATCAGTTCTATCGGGCAATACCAATACATTCCACACAAAATTTTACAATAAAGGTGCACGACATCATGAGAATGAGAGGCAAGCACAACACAAAACACCGATATCAACATCAATGTCTACATCAACGGCACCGGTACATAATAAAAAGTTTGTTGCTAAATCAAATCATTGCGATAGCAGTAATCATTTTATAAATCGCTTCTTTAATAATAACAACGCACAATTCAGTAATAGTAATCACAATAACAATAACAATCATTACTCATTAAGCTTAAATCGTCATACAGAAAATCATAATCACATAAACTATGGTGTTGGTTGCATCAATGGCACATTAACATCTCCATATGCATTTACAAGTGGTAATGGTATTGAGAGAAATTGCGGTGGAACAAAATCAGATATTGGATATCCAATATCATCATCTCGTGCCGGTGTGATGAAAAATAATAATAATTTAACAAAAAATAATTATTTTGTACATGGTAAGCCTTCATTATTGCCATCCGTACATTCTGACTTATCAATTTATGAGACAACATTCAAAGAATCTCATCCAAATATACCTGATGTTCATAGAGATATTTTAAATAATAATTTTAATAATAATAAAAATAATAATGGTAATGCTACAACATCACCGACAACAAACAATGATGATAATACACCAATGACAAAAACGACAAGTTCTAGTGCAATTATGTCATTATCAAAGACTGGCTCAAAACTTTTATATACAAATAAGCATAGACTAGATATGACTAAACATTATAATAATAATAATTGTAATCCTTTGACATCCACGTACTCACACAATGACATGAATACTATTAGTCAACAAGGTCCTCTTATTTACAAAAATGATGATGAATTAATGCGTTGTGACTGGAATAATTCAGTCTTTGATAATCCAATTATGTCGGTAAGTCCCGTCTACTTCATTTGATAATGTCCCCTCCACACCTCATACTCCTCCGTCCATCAATGTAGCATGAAAGCTAGTTGGCATGAATAAGAAATTATTTTAACTGCAGTTCTTACTATTTATTGCCACTACATTCTGGCTGATTTATATTTTAACGTTCTTTCAATCTACTGTTTTTGTCCATAAAACTTGCTTGGCAAATGTTCATCTATTCTTATTCTTCACTTTTACTTGACTTTACTGTACTGTATATATATGTAGTTTACATAGAGATGCTTTAGTTTTTCATTATTGCATGATTTTGTGTTTTTTTTTTTGTTCTTGTAAAATACAACTTACTTCTTGTGCTCATTTTGACTAGAACAGTTGCATGAATTGAACAGTATTGTAAATATTGAATGATGTACAAAAGATTTTTTATTTTTATTGTAAATTGAAATTGTAAAAAGCTTCTATTGAGAGACGGTTAAAGATTTTGTTTTGTTTGATGTTTAACGATTTGAGATGTTTACATACATCTTAAAAAGTATTGAAACAACTCATTTAAGTGTGCTGAATTTTGAACCACGCTGAATAGTTTTGAACTAAAAAGTACTAGTTTTGAACTAAATTGTCGCTGAATGTGCTTAATTGAATTCAAATAATTGCTGAATTAGGATGAATTTGAGCTGAATTTTGTAAAATTTGAGCTGAATTTCGATGAATTGGAGGTGAATTCGAAGTAAAGATCGAGGACTATAAAATAAATTGCGCTGAATTTAATGCAAATTTTACTAAATTATCAAAATTTGCTAAATAAAAAGGAAATTGAGATTAATTAGAATCAAATTGTGCTGAGTTCAAATCACATTTTGCTAAATTAGCATTCAGATTTGATGAATTTGATGTAAATTTCAGTGAATTAGAAGCTATGCTGATTTTAAGATAAATTTATTTATTTAATGTTAATTTTACTGAATCGTCAATAAAGTTCTGTGAATCAGAAGTGAATTTCGCTGAATCAGAAATATAGTACGCTGAATAGAAGAAAATAAATTATGCTGAATTATAAACAAAGTACGCAGAAATTGAAATTATTTATCTTGAATTTGAAATATATTACTCTGAATTAGAAGTTTTGTTAAATTTAAAGTAAATTTCTTTGAATTAAAGTAGATTGTGCTGAATTCAAAGGTAAAACGTGCTGAATTTAAAATAAACGTCCTGAAATTAATCAAATTTTGCTGACTAAGAAAAAAATCGCGTAAATTGTGCTAAACTCAAAGCATAGTTAGCTGAATCAAAAGTTAATCGTTCTAAATTTAAACAAATTCCGCTGAATCAGAACAAAATTGCGCTTAATTCATCTCATTCACAATAAAAAGCGTTATATTCATACCAAAAACCCACAAAACATCTCCATCCATGAATGTAAGAAAAGTAGACAAGTAGATCTTAGTTGTTGTTGTTTGTGGGCTGAATATTAATGTTGTACTAAACCATAAAAAATCTTTCACTCTGCTGCTGCAAAAACTTTTTATATTTTTTTACATATTTATATTATAAAAATGAAAAACTTTTTCTTTTTGGCATTTTCATTTTCATTTACTGAACTGGCAACGATAGAGAGAGAAGTTTGTCCTGAATGCCAAAAAAAGTCGAAATAATAGAAAAACGGTACACAAGGCATATAAATAAATGAAAATCTCCAGATTATTCCCCAAGAATATATTCAATGTAAATGAAATTATATGTGTGGCATGCACCATACAATGAACTAACTTCCTTTTTGTTTCATAACTTTAAGTACGTATGCTTAAGACATTCATGATAATTTAAGTGAGAGTGTGGGTCTTTAAAACCATCGTTAACATATGAAACGAGATGGCACGAAAGTTTACGCAATAAATTTTCATATAATCTCAATTTAATTTCCTTATATAAATTTTTATATCTGTACAGCATATTACACACATAAGGAAAATAATTTTTTATTTGCGCTTTGCCTCCTTTTTGACATAATTTCTTCTCTGTACATTGCCATACACACATTATAATGTATGTGATAAAAAAAAGAATTTTTTTTTTTATTTTTGAACCCTAATAAATAATCGAGCTTTTGTGCTTAACATTCCTTTCCGAAAACAAATAAAGATGCCAATTTATACAGATACTACATCATACATGTGGAATTTACAAATGAACAAATTTGTAATTTAAATAAATGTCCTGGGAATTTTCATTTTATAATTGGTATAATCGTAAATAAGATTTATATTGTAATCCTGAATTTTTGACAATTGAAATTTATTGGACGACTAGATTGGAAAGCTTTTTGTGGAATGATTTCAATGAAGTTCAACGCTTACTTGAGGTTGCTGAATTCAGCTTATTCAGCTTTACTTAGATAATTCAGCTTATTCAGCCAGATTAAGTTTGGTCAGAAGATATTAGTTTATACATCTTAATTCAGCTAATTTAAGTGAATTCAGTTCATTAAGCTAAACTTTGCTAATTCAGCTGATTCAGCTGTACTGAGACAGTTTAGCTCATTCATCCGAATTGGGTTAGTCCAAATGATATCAGCTTATTTATCCCAGTTCAGCTAGTTCTACAAAATTCAGTTTATTCTGCCAAATTCAGCTAGATCAGCTCATTCAGCTAGATCATGTTAGTTCACCGGATTTAGCTAGATTAGGTCAGTTCAGCTGATTTAGCTAGATTAGGTTAACTCAGCTGATTCAGCTAGATTAAGTTCAGCTGATTCAGCTAGATACGATTAGTTCAACTAATTCAGTTCATTCGGCCAAATTCAGACTATTAAGCAAAATTCACATATTCAGCATGTTCAGCTAATTAATCAAAAATCAACAAACCTAAATTTTACAGCAAAATATGATAATAATCAACCTAAATTACCCTAATACTGCCTAATACATTCCAATCCACACCATTCTACCATAAATCACAAAAAGTTATGAAAACTAGACCCAAAATAATTTCTAATATTGAAAAAAAATTGCCACAACAAAAAAAAAATCGTTTGAACTATTCCGATCTAACCTTACCATTTATAGCATTAGACAAGAAGGTCAGTTTGTTATAAATCTTATTGTTTTTCCCCTTATGATTATTTTTTGATCGATATTTAATTTGCTTACAATGATGTATTTCCCACATGAATATGATGCATGAGAATCTGAGATCATATACAGCATACAGCTTGTCTAACATGAAACAAATTCAAATTTAATTACCTTGCCAAAAAAAAGCGTTTCACATACTTACTCGGTGGTCCGAGGATCTTCAAAATCTTAAATTCCATTCACTAACTTATTTAAATGGATTTCCTTTCAAAGTCGGCTAAAAAAAGCCTTTTTTTAAATAGAGACACGCAAATATGTTGACCTTTCGAGTACGAAAAAAAAGAGCAGATCGCAATCTTTAAAATGAGAAAAAAAAAGCCTTAACTGTATCCATATAAACCGTAATAATAAACAATGATAAATTGATTGCAATAAATTATGATATAAAATTTTGAAGTGAGAGAGTTAAATATAATGTATTTGCAATTTCATGCTTACTCATGCCTATAAAATGCCCAATATAAATTGAAATAGTCATGCAAAAATATAAAATACTTTTATGGTTAAAATCAAAACATTACAAAACTTCATAATCAGCATCAAAAATTTAATTTTGAGTCTATAGCTTTGCACAAAATTATTTCTCATAAATTATACAGACAGACACAAAGGGGTCGTGCACTTATTAAGTACCTTTAAGTATTAAATGATTTTGGGCCATGCAACTGTGTTGTCCTTGGGCCATGCAACTGTGTTGCTCTTGGGTCATGCAACTGTGTTGCTCATGGACCATGCAACTGTGTTGCTCATGGGTCATGCAACTGTGTTGCTCTTGGGCCATGCAACTGTGTTGTCCTTGGGCCATGCAACTGTGTTGCTCATGGGTCATGCAACTGTGTTGCTCTTGGACCATGCAACTGTGTTGCTCATGGACCATGCAACTGTGTTGCTCTAGGACCATGCAACTGTGTTGACATTGGTCCATGCAACTGTATGTTCCTAAAGTCATGCAACTGTGTTTTCCTTTGGGCCATGTAACTGTGTGCTGCCCTTGAGTCATGCAACTGTGTTGCTCTTGGGTCATGCAACTGTCTATTGCCCTTGGGCCTTGCAACAGTGTTGCAACAGAGTGGGAAGTTCGGTCAAAAAATCGCGTTACGTAACACGCGAACAACCCCAAAACTAGAAGATCTAAAAATTTATTTCAATGATATTTTGATGACAACCGGAAATTTTCCATGTAATGCCGTTCATTAAAGTGACACAATTAGATACACAATTTTATTAACTTAATTATGAACAGAAAGTCTCTTCTATGTCACATTGCATATATCTTGTTGTATGCTCACCAACATGAATACCTTAATTATATGGTTTTATTGTGTGTACTTTAAAGAGCTTTTACGGCATGAATAAATTGAACTACATCCAAAAATTACAACTGTCATTAAATCTTATTTAAGACAATTTAATTTTCATTTCATTTTCGTGTCCAGTGGAATTTGCTATCTCCATTCATTAATAATTTTTATCGTGATCTCTTGGCGGAATTGGATGAAATTTTTTGGCAATCTATGTGCTTTGGACGAGTAATTTGATAGGAATTTATGAGATGTTAATGAAAATGTGGAACTTTTTTTTGTGTGATTTGAATTGTTTTAATGTTTTGGGTATGCTCTCTATTATTTAAGGCTCGGCCATGAATTCACATCACATAAAGCAATTTGTCAGATCTGTTCACCTAAATCGCAGGATCTTTAGATCGGGTCCTTACTTAATGATCAAGACAAGGGTTCGATTCCTATTAAATTTGAAATATTAAACTACAACCAGACTGTTACCCGAAGTTTGCTTTCGACGAGTTTCCGAGACGTAGACTGAGGCTACAAATGAATTCTTTGAAGTCTCGGTCTCAACAAATCTCGAAACTGAAACCAAGGAATTCTTGGTTTCTAGCTTGAGAATCCGTAGTTTGAACTCAATTTCGAACCCGAAACAGGCTAGGATTAATTGATCTTATGTCCTGTTATGATCTTGTCATTTGTGAAACTTGATATTTGGGAGCTTGTCTTATGGTCAAATCTATAACTTGAAAGATAGTCGACTAATTCCAGGTTGTTCTATGCATTTAGGTAATGGCTAAGTAGAATTAATGTTTCTAGCAATTAAAATCCTTAAGTTAGTGTCTGATCCTTGACAGAGCAACTATTGGAACCGTGATGACTGATTTTGGTCAATTTTAATGACCAGTCATTAAATTTACCATCTCATGCCGTTCGGGTTGGTGCACCACAGTACATAATTTGAAATCCATTGGACCAGACTTTCCACATGCTTCAATTCCTCAGATTACGTAATTATTAACCAAAGTTCAAATTGCATTCAATCCCTTAATACCTTTTCTGCATGTTTTCGGACCAAAATACCAAAAAATTATATTTTCATTAGTGTGCTGATATGCTGCATAAGTTATTGGGTCTGAAATGAAAAAGAAAAGGTATTGAAATGTATTATAAAGTTGTATTTACCGCTTGTATTGCTTCTGATAACCATAATTATTTTATATTAATTCCTTTATATGCTTTACTTCATTCACATTGAGTAAAACAAAAAAACAGCAAATTTTTGCTTCTTTTTCTTTAGCTTTGCTGCTTGCTACATTTTCGTATGAGTTAAGTGCTTCTTATTATTTATTTTGGAATGAAATCATCATGTGATGTTTGTAATCAGAAAGCATGAAAAGCGTGCGCTGTTGGTGCTTCAGTAATAACAAATTAATAAGATCATGAAATGTGTTTTTGCTGTCTTCTTTTCCTTTATTCCTTTTAAAGGGGACGTTCACTTATTGCGATCAAGAGAGGAGGTAGCTCTGGGTGACACAAATGAAGAAGGCTCCACCAAGGAGCTTTTAAGGCTCCGCTTAACCTCTTTTACTATTAACATATGGAAGAAGCCTTATGGACGAGCCAAAAATAGGCAATTTCCATTTGGGATTTGCAGAGCCTTAAAAACTCCGTGGCATAGCTCTCTACATTTGTGTCGCTCAGGAGCGTAAATCTAATTTAAACAATAGAAACTCTGAAAAAACTCGATTATTTCCCGATCAGCACACATTGAGATGTTGCCATCGCGGTGACGAGGCGACAGTAAACTTAGAACCAAGTAGTCGCCCCTTGGCGAAAACATTTAAATTTGTTAATTGAGTACCACTTAGTCCTAAGCAGAGTTTCCAAACAGGCACCTGTGACAGACAAAAACCGTACAATTTCTTGATAATTTGAATGATTTTTAAGAAATTGTAAGGTTTTGACCCGTGACAGGTGTCTGTTTTGCACGTCGTGGTGGTGGCAACACTTTATTCGGGTTCAATTATGACAAAAAGTTCGTTATTTTGGAACGTAATAAGTGAATTGTCCCATTAAGGACGTAGCCAGAAAGTTTTACTTAGGGAGAGCTCGAAAAAATTTAAAAACAGAAAAACCGTTACAAAATAAACCATTTTCTAGTTTTCGGAAAGGGGATCTGTGCCCCCAAAGGTCCCACCCCCTGGCTACGTCTGTTGGTTCCATTATTTGTACATAAATTCTTTTCATTAATCCTTCCTCGAACATCATCAAAAATAAATTTAAAATTCTTTAAAAAAAATCTCATATTTGCCATATCCATACGTACAATATTTTGTATATGCAGAGTAGTGATGGATTGTCTAGCATCGAGAAATTAAATAATAATGCTGTTAATACATCTAGCACTAACGATCATAGAAATAAACTACCTAACTCTAGCAAATCATCAAGTCTGGAATTAATTTTAACACCAATAATTCAAAGTCGACGGTAAGTTAATGCTAAGATCTTTCTCACTTTTTTTTAATTCACTTCCCTCCTCCCGGAATGTAACAAATAATTCGATAATAATAAGCAATAAGCCTCTTGTAAGCTTTTATTACTTTTAAATTACATTGCACAAAATTGAGATTTAAACAAGACTAAATAGACATTGTTGAGAAAAAGAACTGAGCGAATTATTGCATAAAAATTAATACATATTTTTGTAAATTAATATCTCATATAAGTGGCTTAATTTTTATAGCTTTTTCATATTCACACCAAATTTTCAATTTGGGTGAATATATTGCTTTTGGTATTTTGAAATTTCAGTTTTTTTAATTTGCTGCATCAGGCTTACAGAATTGACAAATATTTCCAATAGTGGAAAGTCTGTGCCTGAAAATACCAATCCAACAGTGAAAACCGCATCTTGATTGGTGCTTCCTGTGCCGAGAAATCGCAAAAAAACACTTTCTGTTATTTAGTTAGTTAGTTAGTTAGTTAGTTAGTTAGTTAGTTAGTTAGTTAATCAGCACGATATCTCTCTTCAAACTCAATACTAAGACTTCGGGTTTTTTGCTTCTGGTAGGGAATGGGTATGGCAAGAACTGTATTGTTTTTGGAGCCATAAGATGCTTCCATTGAGGCACAAGATGTAAAAAACTGTCTTTTTTTGGTCCAAATTATAGTCGATTATTGCAAAATACATTTTTGTAAACAAACAAAAAAATAAAGTGAACTAAATCTTACTGGATCTCATTTTAATGGTCTGGAAGGTATATGGATCCTACTGGATCTCATTTTAATGGTCTAGAAGTGAACTGGATCCTACTGGATCTTGTTTTTATGTATCTGGAAGTTGTATGGATCCTACTGGATCTTATTATAATGGTCTAGAAGTGAACTGGATCCTACAGGATCTTGTTTTTATGTATGTGGAAGTTATATGGATCCTACTGGATCTCATTATAATGTTCTGGAAGGTATATGGATCCTACTGGATCTCATTTTAATGGTCTAGAAGTGAACTGGATCCTACTGGATCTTGTTTTTATGTATTTGGAGATTGTATGGATCCTACTGGATCTTATTATACTGGTGTAGAAGTGAACTGGATCCTACTGGATCTTGTTTTTATGTATCTGGAAGTTATATGGATCCTACTGGATCTCATTATAATGTTCTGGAAGGTATATGGATCCTACTGGATCTCATTTTAATGGTCTAGAAGTGAACTGGATCCTACTGGATCTTGTTTTTATGTATTTGGAGATTGTATGGATCCTACTGGATCTTATTATAATGGTGTAGAAGTGAACTGGATCCTACTGGATCTTGTTTTTATGTATCTGGAAGTTGTATGGATCCAACTGGATCTCATTTTAATGGTCTGGAAGTGAACTGGATCCTACTGGATCTTGTTTTTATGTATCTGGAAGTTGTATGGATCCTACTGGATCTCATTTTAATGGTCTGGAAGTGAACTGGATCTTGCTTTTATGCATCTGGAAGTTGTATGAATCCTACTGGATCTTATTATAATGGTGTAGAAGTGAACTGGATCCTACTGGATCTTGTTTTTATGTATCTGGAAGTTGTATGGATCCTACTGGATCTCATTTTAATGGTCTGGAAGTGAACTGGATCCTAATGGATCTTGTTTTTATGTATCTGGAAGTTGTATGGATCCTACTGGATCTCATTTTAATGGTCTAGAAGTGAACTGGATCCTACTGGATCTTGTTTTTATGTATCTGGAAGTTGTATGGATCCTACTGGATCTCATTTTAATGGTCTGGAAGTGAACTGGATCCTACTGGATCTTGTTTTTATGTATCTGGAAGTTGTATGGATCCTCCTGGATCTCATTTTAATGGTCTGGAAGTGAACTGGATCCTACTGGATCTTGTTTTTATGTATCTGGAAGTTATATGGATCCTACTGGATCTCATTATAATGTTCTGGAAGGTATATGGATCCTACTGGATCTCATTTTAATGGTCTAGAAGTGAACTGGATCCTACTGGATCTTGTTTTTATGTATCTGGAAGTTGTATGGATCCTACTGGATCTTATTATAATGGTGTAGAATGAACTGGATCCTACTGGATCTTGTTTTTATGTATCTGGAAGTTGTATGGATCCTACTGGATCTCATTTTAATGGTCTGGAAGTGAACTGGATCTTGCTTTTATGCATCTGGAAGTTGTATGGATCCTACTGGATCTTATTATAATGGTGTAGAAGTGAACTGGATCTTACTGGATCTTGTTTTTATGTGTCTGGAAGTTGTATGGATCCTACTGGATCTCATTTTAATGGTCTGGAAGTGAACTGTATCCTACTGGATCTTGATTTTATGTATCTGGAAGTTGTATGGATCCTACTGGATCTCATTTTAATGGTCTGGAAGTGAACTGGATCCTACTGGATCTTGTTTTTATGTATCTGGAAGTTGTATGGATCCTACTGGATCTCATTTTAATGGTCTGGAAGTGAACTGTATCCTACTGGATCTTGATTTTATGTATCTGGAAGTTGTATGGATCCTACTGGATCTCATTTTAATGGTCTGGAAGTGAACTGGATCCTACTGGATCTTGTTTTTATGTATCTGGAAGTTGTATGGATCCTACTGGATCTCATTTTAATGGTCTGGAAGTGAACTGGATCCTACTGGATCTTGTTTTTATGTATCTGGAAGTTGTATGGATCCTACTGGATCTCATTTCAATGGTCTGGAAGTGAACTGGATCCTACTGGATCTTGTTTTTTTGGGTTTGGAAGTTGTATGGATCCTCCTGGATCTCATTTTAATGGTGTGGAAATGAACTGGATCTTACTGGATCTTATTTTTATGGGTCTGGAAGTTATATGGATCCTACTGGATCTCATTTTGATAGCCTGGAAGTGAACTGGACCTTACTGGATCTTATTTTTATGGGTCTAGAAGTTGTATGGATCTTGATTTTATGTGTCTGGAAGTTGTAAGGATCCTACTAGACTTTAAGGTTTAGTGATCTATAAAAGTACAGTAATCTACCCAAGTCGGGCGAGCGAAGCTCAGCCCGGCTCGTATAGTGATCTATAAATGTACTGCAATCTACCCAAGTCGGGCGAGCGAAGCTCAGCCCGGCTCGTATAGTGATCTATAAATGTACTGCAATCTACCCAAGTCGGGCGAGCGAAGCTCAGCCCGGCTCGTATAGTGATCTATAAATGTACTGCAATGTACGCAAGTCGGGCGAGCGAAGCTCAGCCCGGCTCGTATAGTGATCTATAAAAGTACTGTAATCTACCCAAGTCGGGCGAGCGAAGCTCAGCCCGGCTCGTATAGTGATCTATAAAAGTACTGTAATCTGCCCAAGTCGGGCGAGCGAAGCTCAGCCCGGCTCGTATAGTGATCTATAAAAGTACTGTAATCTGCCCAAGTCGGGCGAGCGAAGCTCAGCCCGGCTCGTATAGTGATCTATAAAAGTACTGTAATCTGCCCAAGTCGGGCGAGCGAAGCTCAGCCCGGCTCGTATAGTGATCTATAAAAGTACTGTAATCTACCCAAGTCGGGCGAGCGAAGCTCAGCCCGGCTCGTATAGTGATCTATAAAAGTACTGTAATCTGCCCAAGTCGGGCGAGCAAAGCTCAGCCCGGCTCGTATAGTGATCTATAAATGTACTGCAATCTACCCAAGTCGGGCGAGCGAAGCTCAGCTCAAAACTATGACCGGTATTGAAAACCCTAACTGTAACCTAGTTCGGACGCAGTCCGGACTTGGTTGAGAGAAGCTCACAAATTTTTGCGACCTGAACGGAGCGAAGCGAGTGAAGGCGTGAAAATTTTCCCAAGCATTAGAAACTGCATATCTATGAATATATGTTGCCGTGAGTAGTTAGACGGTTCGAGCGAAGCTCGAACATTAATTGTTCGAACGCAGTTCGGACTTGGTTGAGCGAAGCTCACAAATTTTGCGACCTGAACGGAGCGAAGCGAGTGAAGGCGTGAAAATTTTCCCAAGCACTAGAAACTGCATATCTATGAATATATGTTGCCGTGAGTAGTTAGACGGTTCGAGCGAAGCTCGAACATTAATTGTTCGAACGCAGTTCGGACTTGGTTGAGCGAAGCTCACAAATTTTTGCGACCTGAACGGAGCGAAGCGAGTGAAGGCGTGAAAATTTTCCCAAGCACTAGAAACTGCATATCTATGAATATATGTTGCCGTGAGTAGTTAGACGGTTCGAGCGAAGCTCGAACATTAATTGTTCGAACGCAGTTCGGACTTGGTTGAGCGAAGCTCACAAATTTTTGCGACCTGAACGGAGCGAAGCGAGTGAAGGCGTGAAAATTTTCCCAAGCACTAGAAACTGCATATCTATGAATATATGTTGCCGTGAGTAGTTAGACGGTTCGAGCGAAGCTCGAACATTAATTGTTCGAACGCAGTTCGGACTTGGTTGAGCGAAGCTCACAAATTTTTGCGACCTGAACGGAGCGAAGCGAGTGAAGGCGTGAAAATTTTCCCAAGCACTAGAAACTGCATATCTATGAATATATGTTGCCGTGAGTAGTTAGACGGTTCGAGCGAAGCTCGAACATTAATTGATCGAACGCAGTTCGGACTTGGTTGAGCGAAGCTCACAAATTTTTGCGACCTGAACGGAGCGAAGCGAGTGAAGGCGTGAAAATTTTCCCAAGCACTAGAAACTGCATATCTATGAATATATGTTGCCGTGAGTAGAGAAATGGTTCGGAAACAGTTCATTCATTTAAATAATTTTAGTTACTCTATAAGTAATAATTATTTATCACATTTATTTCATAAATCAATTATTTTGTTCAAGTTGTGTTTTTAATTCTTGCACAGATACAGTTTTCTGATCTACGTATGGTGTGAATATTCCAATGAAGCGTGATCCGCTTCATTACTAGTTTTTTCATCACAATTTATATATTTTTTTGTTGTATTTTGCACCCCATAGGATCATTAGACTAATTTAAATTAGACTTTAATGAGTTTTAATATCATTTTAATTAGGCTAATTTCATGTTTGATTTGTTCCTTCATTATTTCATAATTTTTGTATTATTTTTCACCATTATTTTTTAATTATCATTTTATATAGTGTAAATATAGAAGTACAAAATTCATTCATTATTCATAATTAGCGGGAGTTTTGGAAATAAATGACAATCATGCTGGTTTAATCGTGGATTTTTTTGACTTGATTTTTATTGAATGACGGCTGGAAATTTGAAATTTTTAAAATTTGAAAGAATTTGTATTTGACAAAAATTTGAATTTTTTGTTTAAATGTTTAAAAGAGAAGTAGATGAAATTCAGGATCAGATACGAACTTTAAAACCTTAAAAATCCTTAATATTTCAATTTTTTTCAAATAAAAACTGAAGTCTTAATTATTTTTAAATTCAAAAGTTTTGAAATATTTTTAAATTTCTAAAATTTTACAAATTTTTCAATACTTTCTTATTAAAATTTCACTTTTTCAAAAAAAAATTGTAATTTCAAAAAAATTTATTTATCATCAAAAATTGTAAAAATGATGATTTTTGAATTGAAACAATGTAAAACTTGTTCAAAAACCTCAATTTTTAAGATACTGTTTGAACATTAATTCAAATCAAATTTAATTTTAATTCAAATTTACGATTTTAACTTCAAAATCTTAAGATTTGGTTTAAATTAAAATTTGAATTTAAATTGATTTGATTTTTACAAAATTTACTCTCCAAATCCTTCAAATTTTTCAAAATAATACAATTTTAAATTTTAAAATGACGTTACAAAATTCGAAAAATCCATTATTTTGACTAAAAACCCAATTTCAAATTGATTAAAGCCAAATTTAAAATCTTAAAAAATTTAAACTAAAGAAAATCAATTTTGAAATTCATCAAAATTAAAGTTTGAATTAAAAATCATCGTTAAATTCATTAAGATAAAAAAAATTAATTAAATTCAAATTTGAACTGATTATCATTAAGACTAAAACAGTAAAAAATATTCAAAAATTTAAATAAATTCAAATTTAAAAAATATTTAAAAATTCTAAAATTTAAAAAAACATTCAAAAATGTATTCAAATTTGAAATGACTGTTAAATTAATCAAGATCAAAAAATTCCATAAATTTTTAACCGAAACAAATCAGATTGCCACTGCTGTTGAAAAATCACATTTCAATGGCTTTCAAGATATTAATCTATTACTGATGGTTGTCGGCAAACATATGCTTTGATCTCCCGTCACTCGGAGATATTTTTTACCAGTTTTAATTTATTTCCATTATCATTTCATACGCACAATCAAGTGAACTGAGTGGATTAACTCACTTAGCTAATTGAGAGAGAAAAAAATACCTATTTTAATATACTTAATAAACATATTCATGTGTGTTTATTTTATTTAATGTCGCTTTTTGAAATTAACACAGTACTAATGAAATTTTAATGAATACATAATTCCCCCCTCCCTTTTTACAGATCAAAACATTAGGTGAAATGAGTACGGAACTTTGATAAATGGATAATAACACTGAATGAATGGAAAGGCGCTTTTTTTTGGACATTCCACAAAAAAATTAGAAAGAGGCGTTACTTTACATGTGAAAAAAGTGCATTTACATCTCCCATTTCAAACCTAATAAAATCATCATCATCATTATCATCATATTTCGCTTTACTCGTATAACTTTTTACATTAAAACAAAATGTATACTCAAAAATCACAATTTTTACAATTTTAAACATTTTCGCAATGTTCATTTTTTTCTGCAAAAAAAAAGCAAACCTTTTTTGATCTTTTTTTTTATATTGAATTATTCAAAAATTTACAAAGTGAAATTTTTGTTAAATGGAAAGTAAACAAAATGGAAAAAATAAAATTTTGTCGGTGTGCATTTAAAAAGTCATTCATAGTGAATAATTTCTCAAGTTGACGCTTTGCACAGGGGTGACAAAAAAAATAAAATTGTTGTTTTTCAAAAATTTGAAAATCAAATTTTTTATGGAAAATGACGATTTTTAAATGATTTCTGAATCGCATTCAAGAAGGGGAAAAGTTAGAGGTTTTGTTCTTTTTGGACAAAATTCCTTAATTTTCTAGGATTTTCTGAGAGAATAATAACACCTCCAATAAACTTCAAAATATTCAATATCTATTCATTCAAAGAGTTTAAAGAATATCAAATTGAGTTTAGAATTTGAATTAAAACCTTCAAATTAATTTTTCAAACTAAAATTTTGATAAAATTGAATAAAATTTCAAATAAGAAATTCGAACTCAGAAGTCAAACTTGAAACACAAAACTTAAAGAAATTAAAAATTTGAAAAAATTAAAAGTAAAAAAAGCTTTATATTAAAATTTGTCTGAAATTTAGATTTTGAAAAATCGTGATTCAAGATTCAAATTTACGACAGAAATTCAAATTTGAAACTCAAAATCGACAGAAAAAACAATTAACTTTGAATTTTAAATTATAACAGATATTTAAATTTTTTAAAATTCAAAATCAAAAATTCAAGATTCATGTTTAAATTTTAAATCTTCAATTTTAACAAAAAGTTAAATTTGAAAATCTAAAATTAAGAATTCAAAACCAAATGTTCAAGACCAAAAACTTTTGAAATTTCACCAAAATTCAAATTTAAACAAGAAACAAAATCAAATTTAAAATTGAAAATACGAAATTCAAGTTTTAATTTTGAATTTAAACTTTTAAAAAAACTTGAATTTAAAAATTCAATGTTAAAAATGTGAGATTAAAAATTCTATTTTGAATTTGAAAATACAACTGATATTCAAATTTTAGAATTCAAAATCTGAATTTCGAGATTCAAGATTTAGATATGAATTTCAAATTTGAATAGAAATTCAAATTGAATTAAAAGTCAAATTGAAAAGAAATTCAAATTTGAAAATTCATATTTTCTAAAAACTCAAAAAATGAAGAATTTAAATTCAAAAAAATCAAAATTTTCATCCACAACCCCTGAATTGATATTTCCGTTAATGTTTACTATGGAAAAATAAATCTCTTCACATAAGAGGTTTTCCCAAAAAATGAAACAAAAAGTCAACAAAAGGAATTTTCCACTATGAATCTTCTTAATTGAAAAAAAAAAAAATATTTTCATGAAAAATTTTATTATATTTGTCATCACACAATATTTGTAGTAATTTTAAGGCGTATTTTGTAAACGTTATTTAATTGTCTTAATAGAAATGGAAATAAAAAAAAACAAAAAATAAGTTTCAATAGGAAGCACCAAATGAATTTCTCTTTAATTCCACTGATAATGCTTATTAAGATAAATATCCTGCACAGCAACTCAGGCATAACCATCGGAAAAATAAATTCTCATTGTGCTTGTTATGTCTCAAAAGAGAGATGAAGATTTTATTCCAGCCACTCTTTTTTATTTCAGATATATAGTCAGGCATAGACCAGATAAACTCATTCTCCAAGTTGACAATTTTTTTTGTTTTTATTACATTCATGCACATATTTTTTCATATTCTACGAAGCATTTTTTATTGCACAACATCCACAGAACAAAAGTGCTATTATTTTCACTTTGGTTGATAAGTGTCATGGATGTAATATTAATATCAAAGTTAGTTGATATAATTCTGTGGAATTTGTTGTAAAATGAGGTCGAATTAAACATGGATGAAACGGGAGTTTTTCGCATCGCGAGACACTTTATCCAGCTGAATAGACATTTAAGTATAATTCTTTTGACAGCTTCTAACCTGAGTCAGCACAGTGGATTAACAGGGGCAACCATTTCGTCGACGCATGTGACGACAAGACGTGAAAGTCCTTCGACTGTACTGTGTTGGCTAGTATTGATTAATATTCCGATTATCCAAATTATTCATGACATTCAAACGACTGTCATATGGTGTCAAAGTGGCTGCCACACGTCGTCGAAGTAGTTGTCATGTGACATCGAAGCGATTGTCATATGGTGTCAAAGTGGCTGCCACATGTCGTCGAAGTAGCTGTCATGTGACATCGAAGCGATTGTCATATGTTGTCGAAGTGGCTTCCATACGTCGTCCATGTAGCTGTCATGTGGCGTCGAAGTGGTTGCCACATGGTGTTCATGTTGCTGTTATATGGAGTCTAAGTGGCTACTTTATGCCGTCCAAGTGGTATTCTCATGTTAACTGGTCAAAATTGCCACTTGGATGTCATGATGCCACCATTTAAATGCTATGTGACTGCAATGAAAAACTTGTGTTAATCGGATATTGATCAATTTCTATGACAGTGTTGTCCTATCTTGGTATTGAACTACGATCGATAAACTTGTATTAACGGCATGATCAATTTCTATTGACATTGTTGTCCTATCTTTTAAAAATTGCGTCAGCACATAGCTTTAGCAACACTTTTCTATGACAAAATAATATTCCCGAATTGTGTCATTCGGGTATGCTGTGCATCAATTTCCATGTCATGCAGCTTCCATTAAACTACTTTTCCATTCCAAAATGCGTCATATCAACCTTCCTACACAAACTTTTTCTGCATTATAGAAGCAAATTATTATTATTTTTTTTTTGGCATTGTACTACTGACTATCAAAGATCAGCAAAAAGGCAGTTGTGAAGAGAGCATAAGCATTTTTCTTATTTTTCTGGAATGCCGTCAAGCGTTGATAAAATATTTAAACAACCTCTGCTGTTGTTAAGGTCACTAACAATGTTATTGAGGGAGAAAGAATTTCTCTCCGCTGAATAATTCAATTTTTAAACAGAAGAAGAGAATAAATGGAAGTAAGGAGATTGATTGGATGGGATTGGAGTAAGGCGCATGTGGGTATATTACGTTCAATGATAAGCGTCATCGCAATTTAGAGCTGTGCTAGGGCATTTCGATGCTAATGATTGTTTAAAATGTGATTGTGTGCCAGACCACTGCAATCACTAGACCACCTACACAATGTATAGTGGGGGATCAGAACCATTCCCTTGATGACGCTATCATCAACTTATTGCCTGCCTTTAGCCTTAAAATAAGGCGATTTTCCACTGAATATGATTCGAAAAAGGACGAGTGAAAAAGTTTCTCCCGGCGAGTCTCGAACCCCTGACCGCTTGGTCGGTAGTACAATAATTTAGTACCGAAGTACTAAACCATTCCACCACCGAGCCACTTCGACTCACCAAAAATCTATAGGATTATCCTTATTTAAGTAAGAAAATCCTGATTATTGATTAATTAACCAGAACTAGACAAATGAAGAACATTATGAATGCCAATTGGAGACGGCCTCTTCTGGTGCTAGCAAAATTGTATTGACTAACAAAGATGTCTTGACTACACGCCAAAGTACGAACACATCATAGCCCCCATTCCCCAAATAATCGTTTACAAAGCAGCAGCTACATAAGCATCAATAGCAGCCAAAGAACAACAATGTTTTTTGTGTGACTTCTTATTATTTATTTTGTTTTCCCAAGTATGCTGTGGATTTTCAAGATAAAGTAAATTTTTGACACTTTTTCTTGTTTGTTTATTTTTTTTTAATGCCATTCTGCTTTAGAAGCTAAGTATTAACAACATCATTATCTCCATAAATTTTTTAAACATTGAAAGAGAAGCTAATTAGCTGTAATTGAAAGAGATAAAAGTGATGAAAAATAAACACAACTTTCTTTTGGGGCTTGTATTCAGTCATCGATGACCAAAAATAAAAACTCTTTCTTCGTTCCTTTTTAAGCTTAAATAGCATCAATGATTAACAGCAACATTATAATTTTATTCCATACTGATGAAGTGATTTAATTTACAAGAATAATGAGCGATAATGTTCCGTGTATAGGTGTATAATTAATAATTATTACAATAGACATGACATAATACAATAATAACATAATTTGGCGAAGCATCGCGATTCGAAGGCAAAGTAAAAGTTTAATTGTATCACTTCCCGTTTCTCATCTAATTTGGCGAGAGTGTTTCAACTCTTTTTAATTTTTATTTCAATTTCAATTCTTCGTTTTTATGCGCATTTTTTGAAAAAAGGGGCGCTCAACAACACACTTTGTTTGGCTAGTTGACTGACAGACTTACTGACAGGCTGGCTAGTTGACTGACAGACTTACTGACAGGCTGGCTAGCTTGGATTGACTGGCTGATTTGCTGATTGACTGGCTAGCTTGATGGTTGGCTAGCTGGCTGACTAACTACATAAGGATCGAGTTTTCGGCAACCAGACCTCGTAGAAAGCTCTTGTTTAAAACATTAGCTTAGTAACATCGATATTTTTGATTATTGATTGGTCTGGAAGCACAAAATCATCTCTATCCACGTTAATTAATGATTTTTCATTGTATAAACATGAGAAAAACATTTTTAAAGCGTTGCTTTAAATAAATTTGAATTTTTAGTAACCGTTAGAAATTTCAAATTTTAAAAAATCGTTAAATTCTGTTTTGTTGGAAATGCAAATCGATCCAAGTTTATTTCGTCAATTACTGATGGCTGAAGGGAAGGTGAAGACGCGTAAATACGCTGAATGTGCTGAATGCGCTGAATTTGCTGAATCACTCTGTAGAAACAAGCACTTTTGCAATATTTTCCATACTTTCGCTTTTCATCTTGTTAATTCAATTGATTTTATTTAATTAACGGCAATTTTTCTCTTAGAAAATGGATTTTTTTTTTGCAAAAAATTTATAAGCCATTATGGCTGATTGAATCTTCACAATTTTCGCATTTCAAATTGATATTTCTTGGTTATTCAGGTTGAATTAGTAATGTCTAATTTAAACTGACATTTTAAATTCTTTGATTTATTTTGGAGCAATTTTTTATTGGATTTTTTTTATTTTTATTGTTTTGTTTCTTCTTATGGAGAGAAATAACCAAAACATGTGATGAAATAAGCAAAACAATGGGGTATAGGCATCCGAGTAGTTCATTATGACTTGTATTTCGCAAGAAGATGGAATTTGGCTTTTGATGAGAATCAGATTATTATGCAACACTAGTAAATCAAGACAAATCCTTGATTTGGTTGCCTTCTAATTCCTGATCAATTAAGACAATGGTTGCCAAACTGTGTAACTCCAAAAGTGATAGGAACTGCCATGAAATGTCATCAGCGATTTCGATTTGGCTTAACACCAAGGTCTGCCAAGGTGAATAAAAGGGTTTCCTACAATTGATTTAGGAGCTTGGCAAGCATTTTACCCCGGGGCACTTTGAAGCCATGGTATTGCCCTGAATTTAAGACCGTTACTCAAGATGGTTTAAGAAAGAATTCACAATTAGATGCATTTGTGGATGATAATGAATAGATTTTCTACCCCTCTTTAGACTGTAGGTCTACTGGCGCACCCCGTCACGTCAATCAATTGTTAGTCATGAAATGCCTGAACGTAGACAGAATTCTTGGAGACAGAACTGAAAAATCCTAGAAAAATGAACAATATTTCCAATTAGGACGGTGGTGGCGCGATTGACTTCAAAACACCCCCTGAATACACCCCCGCTTGCGCCACTCTAAATAACAATGATCTAAACAGTTTAAAGTTTCTTAGAATCAATTTCCAATCTAGTGTCATTCGAATATATTTACTTGCCGCCCACTGTATCAAATCTCAATTTTTCCAGTCAAACAATCATCAAGATAACGTCCCACTGTAGCTCCCACGTCTTTAAACATGTCAATACAACGTCATCACGTTACCATGACGACTACAATGTATTGCTCGGTTCCATGAATATCCAATTATTCATTGCCGATTCTCAATGTTTAAGATAATCTTGCAAATCTCCTTCATGAGAAGTTCAATTCCGATAATCTTCATCAGATAATCCACATAATGATCCTGATATGGATTAACATCTTTAATTAATATTTAACCTTGAGCATTTAACCAATTTGATGTGGATTGGATAGAACCTTGAAGACTAAACTGTAAATATTAATAAACAACTCAAAATCAATAAGCTCTGTATGTAATTCATAGGAGAATCTAATCGCATGTTTAACACTAGTAAATTATTGTAGAAAAAAAATGCTGTTAAATACGCCCCTATGCTGCTTTAAGCTAACAATAGAGCATCATTATCATATTTTCTACCTAATAATTTTTTTTTATATATATTCGCAAATTGAATATTCATCGATCAATTTAAGCAACAGAAAATATGCGCTGCAATTATGCCATAATTGGGACTGTTAAGCCTCCTTTTTTAGCGAAGTTTTAAACTTTCGTGAAGCTTTTTTTATCGCCTTCTTTACAATTAAATTCAACGATAATGAAGAGGTAATTTTTGTAAATTAATTTATAAGAAAAGGGAAAAGAGAAGGAACGAGACGAGTCTGTCTCTTGACTCACGACTGCTTAAAGAGGAAAAATAGAGACTTTAAAGGTTTATAATTCTCGTGAGATTTTGGATAATTAGTAGAAATGACTGTTGACTTGCTTTAGGAATAAGGGTAGGAGGAGGTGATGATGTTTCATTTAAATTTTGAAGATTTATTTCAATTGCATGCAATCTTTGAATTGTTAATTGTAATTGATTAGGAGAAATTCAATAAAATTTTCATTTTTTCAACGGACTTTTTGAAATTTTTAACGGAAATTTCAAATTTTTACCGAAAGTTTTAAGCCTTTTAACGAAAATTTAGCATCAATTTTAAATTTTTAACGAACAGAAATTTTAATTTTTTGAACTTTTTAACGAAAAATTTGAACTTTTTCATGAAAAATCTTCAATTTTTAACGACATTTTTTAACATTTTAACGAAAGTCTTGAATTTTGAACTATTTTTGAACTATTTTTGAACTATTGAACAAAAATTTTGAACTATTTTTAATCAAAATTCTAAACGTTTTAGCAAATTTTGAGACTCAAAAAATTTTGAAAAAATAATCTCGTTGAAAAAAGTTAATTCAATTAACCTTCGACATTAGAAAATGCGCTAAAAATTTTATTATTTCTGCCAAAAAATTTTTTTTAAAAAGTTGAATAATGTAAAAGATATAACGCCAGACGTGGGGCTCGAACCCACGACATTGAGATTAAGAGTCTCACGCTCTACCGACTGAGCTAGCCCGGCTTATCACAGATATTTATCCTTGTGCAAATAATCGTTTTTATCCTTGCATATCAATTAATGCATAAAATTTACACCTAAACTAGTATTGGATACTAATTTATTCGATAGCGTCCGTAGCCCCCATCTTCAAAATTTTCACATGGCTTCCATTCTTGCATCAGCAAAGGAATTGGGTTTTTATTTGTCCTTCTGTCTGTCATTTCGCTCTAAGCTACGCCCATTTTTCATAGAAGCCCGACTAATTGTTAAATTAAATTCTTCATACCATGCTTGGTGGGGGATTATTCTAGTAATATAAATAATTATCAGCATTTGTCATTCTGTCTGTCATTCCAGTTTAAGCTCCGCCCCCTATTTGCTTAGGTATTTTTGTAAATTTGAAGTTTCATAACCCTAGTCCCATTTAATACCCATAGAAACTCAACTGTCGTGGTTTATAAATTTCTGCCAGTCATACTTGAATGGATGGCATACTAGTATTAGATAGAAATAAGAGCTCGATATTGACTAGGATTTTGTAAGGAAAAGTCGACTCGATCCATTCAAAAAATTTAAAAATTACATTAAAAAGTTCAAAATTGATCTCAGAGCTCGATATTGATTCTAATTTAGTATAGAAAATTCGACTGGACACTATACACAATTCAAGTCAACTTCGAGCTGAGATAATTTTCGAATTTTTTGACAAAAATTAAATAAATACTCATATCCAAACCCAAGAATCCCTAAAGAAAACCACAATGCAAGCAAAAATTAAAGTACGAAAGCAATCACACGATTATTTACAATACTTTTCCTCAAAAGAACGACGATAAAGAGAAAGAAACAGAGAAAAAAAATCACATAATCGCGATTAAATTACAATAAATAAAGACAAACAACAATTGATGCCTAATAAACAATCCATTGGCAAATTTTCATTATTAATAGCGTTCCATTACATTAAGACGGAATGATAATTTATCACCTTAATGTTTCCATTTAAGACACAAAAACAAAAAGGCAACAGCAGAAAAAAAAACACAATGTCTGGCATTGCTGTTAAGTCTGCGATGCAGTAATTTAGTCAATTACCCACCTTTTAAATTGCAGTAGCAATAATAATAACTGCCTTTAAGCCAAACAAGAACGTCTTTAATCAGTTAATATGAAAAATACTTTATAAAAAAAAACTTTTTAAAAAATCCTCGTTTTTCGCGTGGACTAAAAAGTAAAAAATAAATTTTATTTTGTGTTGTAGAGAAATCGGTTTGAAAGTTGAGACGACAGATGAATCATAAACTAGTACCTTGATCTTATCGTATAGTTCTACAACTTAAAACGAGGGCGCAAAGCTTTGATTAATTTCTGTTAACAAGCGCAAAGCTTTGATTAATTTCTGTTAACAAGCGCCCTCGTTTTAAGTTGTAGAACTATACGATAAGATCAAGGTACTAGTTTATGATTCATCTGTCGTCTCAACTTTCAAACCGATTTCTCTACAACACAAAATAACATTTATTTTTTACTTTTTAGTCCACGCGAAAAACGAGGATTTTTTAAAAAGTTTTTTTTTATAAAGTATTTTATTTTCAACTTTTTAGTCAAATGATTATTAAAGTTAATATTTTGGTAATCTTGGAACATGTTTGAAGGTTTAAGCTATATCGATAGGCATAAGTTTGAAGACCTAAGCTAGACCGATAGGCCAAGCTTCGCTTGGCATAAGTATTAAAGGATAGGCCAAGCTTCGCTTGGCATAAGTTTGAAGAACTAGCTAGACCGATAGACTAAGACCTAAGCTAGACCGAAAAGCCAAGCTTCGCTTGGCATAAGTTTGAAGAACTAAGCTAGACCGATAGGCCAATTCGCTTGGCATAAGTTTGAAACTTAAGCTAGAATGATAGGCCAAGCTTCGCTTGGCATAAGTTTAAGAACTAAGCTAGACCGATAGGCCAAGCTTCGCTTGGCATAAGTTTGAAGACTTAAGCTAGACCGATAGGCCAAGCTTCGCTTGGCATAAGTTTGAAGACCTAAGCTAGACCGATAGGCCAAGCTTCGCTTGGCATAAGTTTGAAGACTTAAGCTAGACCGATAGGCCAAGCTTAGGCAAAAGTTTGAAGAACTAAGCTAGACCGATAGGCCAAGCTTCGCTTGGCATAAGTTTGAAGACTTAAGCTAGACCGATAGGCCAAGCTTCGCTTGGCATAAGTTTGAAGAACTAAGCTAGACCGATAGGCCAAGCTTCGCTTGGCATAAGTTTGAAGACTTAAGCTAGACCGATAGGCCAAGCTTCGCTTGGCATAAGTTTGAAGAACTAAGCTAGACCGATAGGCCAAGCTTCGCTTGGCATAAGTTTGAAGACTAAGCTAGACCGATTATAAGCTTCGCTTGGCATAATTTGAAGTCCTTAGACCGATAGGCAAGCTTCGCTTGGCATAAGTTTGAAGACCTAAGCTAGACCGATAGGCCAAGCTATAAGTTTGAAGACTTAAGCTAGACCGATAGGCCAAGCTTCGCTTGGCATAAGTTTGAAGACCTAAGCTAGACCGAAAAGCCAAGCTTCGCTTGGCATACGTTTGAAGAACTAAGCTAGACCGATAGGCCGCATGGAATCCTGTACAGAATCATCACATTGAATTTTATGAACGAACACAAAATTATCAAAAAAAAAGAAAACGCAAAAAAAAAGTCTACTCATGCCTAGGTTTGAACTCATGACCTCTAATTTAATAAACCCTGTACTCTAACCATTACGCCACTACGACATATTACTATTAATAACCATATGGTTAAATTCGTAATATTAATAAAAAGTATTGATTTGATATTATTATTATAAATAATATTATTATCAAGATATATATATTAGCTTTAATTTAAATTTAATTTCTAATAATAAAGGGATAGTTTTTTCGATACTTTTCATCATGAGGAAAAAAACGTAAAATTTTATGTGAAAATGCGTGATGAAAAATATTAAATTGTTTTGGAAAATAGCTTAGAAAAGTGTGAAAATGGAAAATTCTATGTTAAAACATTATAAATTATCAAAACAGTATGAAAAAGAATTGAAAAAGTACGTCAAAAAAAGTTGGAAAATTTGAGACTTGAACTCATGACAGGCTTGGAAGTTTAGAAAAATAAAATTTTTCAGGACTACGTAAAAATTACGTAAGTGAAATGTACGTAATACGTAAGCTTGTTTTAAAAATTAATCAATTACAGCATAACTAAGCAATGGAATTCACAAATGCTTGAATATTTCATTGTCATCGAGAATACACATCCATAAAAAAATTCAGCTGATTGGAGCAGTAAAAGTGGTCGAAAAATCGATCGCAAGATTTGAACAAGACAAACAAACAAACAAACAAACAGACAAGAAAGCAAGTTAAGAAAAACGAGGTAAAATTGATAAAAAATGGCCTATAAACTGACTTAATGTAACCACTGACTGCATATATAGCTATGGATTCTTAAAGATCTCTCATATTCATTGTGGCTTTTTAACAAAATTAATCAGCATAGCTAGTCTTACAGTTATAAGTATGTACTCGTGATAGTAATCTATTTTATTCACCATCAGCATATATAAAGGCAAGCATACAGCATAGACTAAGTAGAATTTAAGGCTAAAAGAATCTTCTGTGAGAAATCAATAAATGAGGGAATATTTTAAGAAATAAATATGTGTACAAATAGTCTCAAAAACCCATTGCAAAAGTTGTAAGCAGCATCAATAGTCAGCCACAGGTAACAGGCTAGAGAATTTCATACAATATTAGAATGAAAGGTTGTGTGTAACAACAAAAATTATAATGCCTAATGATTTTTCTTTATATACGGTCTAACAGTACTTTATATTCATTCTTATGTTGTTGCTTTCTTTTATGTTTACGCTCTTACTCGCTTACTCACTCTACACACAACATAACATACAGACTCCATCTAAATAACTTTTTAGTGGAAAATAAAAGTAAATAAGCAAGGAGATTTTTTTAAAGTTTTATTTGTTTTGGGTTTGTGGCGCATTATTGATGCTCTTGTGTTAGATTGTTTGGATAGGAGATTAGGGAACAAATATCCTTAAGTTTTGTATATACTATGGATTTTCGATGCATATTAAGATGGAATTTGGCGAGACTCCTGGATTTCGGAGAGCACATTATGTAGAAATAGGGAACAACCGATACCAGACAGTATGATTTAGACCTGAGGCAGGATTTCCTGAAATCTGATATGAGTTTGGAATCATACTTACTTGCTTGGCGAAGGCGCACGGGGACCCACTGTCGCATTTAGAATTCGTCGAAAGCTGGATCTGTCTTTAGATAACTTCTGCCAGTTTCTAATTCCCAGCACTTTTGCATCGTTTCTCACACAGCAATCCAATGAGCTTTTTGGTCTACCTCGAGTTTGGAGTCATACTCCTGGTGATACGGATACCTTCCTGGAAAGTGCTAGCAAAAAACTTTCATTCGACTGGAATCGGAAATCTCTCAGAATCAGTTCGAATCATATTCTGTCTAATCTAATCCCAAGAATCAAACTTCAATGGCAATCCTTGAGGACTGGTCTTTTGATGACGCTAAGTGTTTTTGAGATTGCCACGAACCTCGTGAGGTTATGTACGGGTGCGCGGTACTTGGGACTTCAATTACCACTGTCTATTTCCAAGTCCAATGAGACAAGTACGTGACTCTTTTAATCGGATCAAATAGAAATTCAGCTTTTTAAACTAACTGTTTACTACACAATCAGACAAACAGACAATTCAGAACCAACAAATTCAAAGCATCCCAATAATTGCACTGAAAAACAGGCACATTTTTTCGTGTGTTCTTGCGCGCAGCATTTATTGGTGCCTCTTAATCGATTTCAATGAATCAGCTTTTTTTTCTTCTCCTACTTCATAAACATTATTCACGTGTTGCATTTTCAGTGAGTGGTATCTGATTTGAAACTGTATACAGTTTATGTACGATACATGTGGCTGCTGCTTAGGACATATTCCAAAAAGAAGAGAGTGGAGAATGAGAAAGAAAAATACGTGGAAATAAATAAAAAAATGTGTATGGGCATGAAATATTCAAGAATAAAGAGAAATGATTTTGAAATGTAATTAAGTTTGGGTCAACAGTTTGTGCTAGAAAATACATAAAATGTGTATTAAGTCATTTAAATGCCGCGATATTCCATTTTAATTATCGATAAACTTTCCAATCAACTCACGACAACAATGACTTAAGGAAAATACAATTTTTTGATCCAGAAATCAATCAATGGTCTAGTTCTTCTTGTTCCTCAATTCATTTGAGGTTTAATCACCTTTTCATTCTGTTTCTGTTTTTATGAATTGCCAATTCATGGTCCCACCTACACGAATAACAATTACTTGAGAGCTTTAAATGTTCTTTCTCTTACCCGGACTGACTGACTGACTGACTTAAGGAATTTCCTCAACTCGTAATATTTCAATTTCTGTGATTTGAATAAAATGAATATTAATGGTCTCATAAATGCGAACAAATTCATTCATTTTCTTCTTCCTATACACTTTCAATATCTATGATCTATTGTAATACAGTTTGTTCTACCTCTATCATAAATTATAAGGGATAGGGAAGCGGTAAAACAATGCGAAATCTTGATGTTATTAATTATTTTTGCTTCGCTTTCAAAAATTACTTTTCTTTTCGATCTAGAAGTTTGAGCTTACTTTTAATATACCTTTGGTTAATACTTCTATGCTTTCGTATTGTAGGAGGTTGGTAGGAGTTGTAGATAGAGCCTTTAATAATTATCATCATCATTTCTTTTTAATTCCACCTTGCTCATTCCGTAAATATCTTCTCATTTATTTTCCTTTTCTTCTACATTCTATTTGTACTGAAATTCTTGATTGTTGGGGAATGTTTTGGGTTCTATATTGTCTGCTGGAACCTCTAGGATCGTTGAAAATCAGTTATTTGATGAAAATTCTATGTAAACAAATTAATTTTAAAAGTTACTGAACGCACTCTTTGATATGTAAAATTGATATGTAAATTTTCAAATTAAATTTTACCGTTAATTCAAAATTCACTTCTAATCAACAATAAAGTAAAGTTAATGCAGCTAAACCTTTAATTTATGACTCAATCCACAAGAAAGAGTCATTAAAATATTAAAAGCCCATCAAAAACTGCATTCTATTCCTAAACAACATAAATTTACTTGTCTATCTAAATTCACCATAAAATGAATCACTTCCTCCCAATGCTTAGACTTAAAATTAATCTCTGATGAATTACCGCATCAAAAATATTCTTGTCGAATAGAACTTAAAGCGAGCCATTTACTCATGCAAATTATGAGCATTTAATGGCATTAGTTAAATGTCATCAATTATCGCTTAGAGATTTCTATCGAATGTTTATAATGGTGAGATAATTATAACCGACAAAATTTATTACTTCCGCTTTATAAGAGAACTTCTAGAGCTATAAAGTTAAGAATTCATGAGAATGTATAAATGTTTTTCACCATTATATTGACTCATTAATATGACTATAAAGAATATAAACAGAAAGTCTATTAAAATTTTTAAAAATACTCTTCTTTTAATTACGTCTAAACAAATATTTCCTTAACAAATTTTGAGCTTTTATAATAATTTTTGATGTAAACATCCTATGGCATTTTAATTTTGTTTATTCAAGAAATTCACACTTGATTCTAAGTCATGGGTGGGCAACCTGGGTGTATTACGGCACATCTTGAGGGAAAGCAACAATCAAAATCGAACACGACATGCGATTCATGGCATTTCCTAGCATGATACAGTGTGCCTCGGCACGCAGGTTGTCCACCACTTCATTCTAAACCAGTAATGCCGTCAAAAATGCCATGAACCGCATTCCATGCGTGGTTTCTGTTTAAGCTTACCACCAAGGTGTTCCGCCACACATAGGTTGTCCACCACTGGCTTAGGATGAAATGCTGACCAACCTTTGTATCGCGACACACTAGTCACATGCAATAAACCGCATGTATTGCAAGATTTCGGTCATGGCTTACCACCAAGATGTGCCGCGACACACAGGGTACCCAACACTTCATTCTAACCCCTCATTATGCTGCACACACAACAAAAGATATATGAATATCACATTTCATTGTAAACTAAATGAGAAATGCGCCTATTCTATCATCATCGTGCCATGCTTACCACTACCAGACTGATATCAACATCAAATCTATTTTTCAACCCCAAAAGTCATCACATTTCATCATTCATATCCATTTGTTGAAATTACTTCATTTTCTATCTTGAATTTTTACGTAAATAATCTCACTTGCTCTCTCGCCTTCCTTAATGGATTTAGACCATAAAAAAAAAGTCAATATCAGAAAAACATTTTTCTCATTATGAGTATTATGAGCCATTTTTCGAATTGAAGTTTGTATCATGTAAGGCTTCATGGTAAGTAGCAATATCATCGCAATAGCTGAATTGAACTGTTCGAAATGGAAGTAGAAACATCCTCAGGGCGATTTCTTTCTGTTTTCGTTCAATAAAATTAATTTGAAGACATAAGGAGGAAAATGATAAGGATTAAAGAGTGTGAGGATGAAAAGGAAATTGCCAAAATCAGGAAAAAAACTCATTTATTGTTATCAAAAAAGAATTGCTTTCTTCTTCTTTTGTGTGGGTGCATTTGGTATTGTCATCAGTGTGCCGCCCTTTAAGATACTTTTATTCTCTCGTTGGATGTGATTATCGAAAAAAGTAGTTTAGAAGTTTTGTGAAAATTAATTTTGTGCTGGCGCTTTTCGAGTAGATTTTGCTAATGTACATGCTGAATTTTGGGTAAAATAGGCGAGAATGAGCAGTATGTGGATAATAGAACCATCTTATTAATACACATGGAATGACTAGAATTTGAGCAATGCTATAAATTGTATTGTTCAGGTTATGCTATGCTACGGAGTCCTTTGTGCGGGTATACGTGGTTCCGTATACATCCGGACCAGTTTAGCGGCATAATAGACAAGCGCACTAGGTACACGACACGTGCTGAGGTTGGATTACATGAAATACCTGACTCAAGACCAGAATCTCGCCGACTTGATACCGGGTAGGGTGGAATACAAGAGAAGGATCCAGAAGGTGCATGTCCATGAAAAAGACAAACGTAACCAATGTGACTTTACCCTCCATTTAATCAAAGTGAGCTCCAAATGCTACTTGACCAGAACAGTGATGAAAGAATGTCAGCTCAATTGCTGACAGAAATTTGTACAAACTAGGTGAAAGAGTCAGCAACAGAGTCAGATGGAAAGCTCCTGTTGTAACCTAAGCTCCACATGGTTGCAGTAAGTAAGTAAGCAACCCAAGAGCAGAGTCAACATGCGAAGTCTAATTTTTTGTATTTTTCAAACTTTGTACCAACAGCCATATAAAATCAGTACAAGTTACCAAAGCGCACATTCCATTGATGCAAGGACAGAATATCCAAAGCCTTTTCAACTCTTCTTGAACTTCTGCCATTTCGAAATGTTGATAACTTTAGCGCCATTTTCTACACATCCAATTCAGGAACAAATTACACCCAAAAAAACATTCAATTACCCCTAACACCATCCTCTTGTTAACTTAGATGTCAAAATATTGAACACCATTAACAAAATTCCAATGACTATTGAAAATCCAACATCCAACAAAAAGTTTAAAATTAGATTTTCCAACTTCAAAAGTACCGGAGCAATTCACAGCAATAAAGACTATTACGTACCATACCCTTTTTCACAGTCTGTCAGATAGATTGATGAGTAAATGCATAAAAAAAAGGATGTTTTGATAGCTGAATGTACAAATGCTTTTGAAATTGAACAGAACAAGAGACGAAAGAAATTAAAGGTCAGATATGGTTAGATAAATGGGCGGATAGAATGAGCTGACAAACAGAATAATTGATAAGCAGATAAATGCGAGGAAATGTAAGAAGGTTGAATTGAAAATAAATATTGAGTCAATAAAGGTACAAAGCGGACTCATTTTTCTTACAAAAGTAGGCTAAACAAGAAGGAATGAAAAAGACTTCGTCAGATGATACCGAAAATTATTAAGCATCTTATTGTATAGAGGCAATTCAATTAAACCAAATGTCCCTACCCAGTTCTGCTTTTTGCTGTCATGGGCAGAATGAAAAAAAAGTGTGTTAATGACTCCTCAATATATTTGCCAATCAAATACAATTTGCACGATTATTAATTTTTTAAGGCTTTATAATAACATTAAGCACACTTTTTAATATCTCAAACTCACCGCTTCTCTCCGTCGTCTCAATGCTTCCACTTCTTATTTTCCAAGAACGTTTCTGTTATATGACTTTATTTATCATTGATTTGCTTTTATGCTTGCCTTTTCATGTGTAAAATACGAAATAAAGTTTATAAGCAGAAATGAAGCTATTGAGGATTTTGTTTAAAAGCGTAGTTTTGCAGACGAGCAAGCAGACAGACTGGCGGACAGATTGACGAACAGACTGACGGACAGACTGACGGACAGACTGACGGACAGACTGACGGACAGACTGACGGACAGACTGACGGACAGACTGACGGACAGACTGACGGACAGACTGACGGACAGACTGACGGACAGACTTACGGACAGTTTGATGGACAAACTGACGGACAGACTGACGGACAGACTGATGGACAGACTGACGGACAGACTGACGGACAGACTGACGGACAGACTGATGGACAGACTGACGGACAGACTGACGGACAGACTGACGGACAGACTGACGGACAGACTGACGGACAGACTGACGGACAGACTGATGTACAGACTGACTGACGGACAGACTGACGGACAGACTGACAAACTGACGGACAGACTGACGGACAGACTGACGGACAGACTGACGGACAGACTGACGGACAGACTGACGGACAGACTGACGGACAGACTGACGGACAGACTGACGGACAGACTGACGGACAGACTAACGGACAGACTGACGGACAGACTGACGGACAGACTGACGGACAGACTGACGGACAGACTGACGGACAGACTGACGGACAGACTGACGGACAGACTGACGGACAGACTGACGGACAGACTGACGGACAGACTGACGGACAGACTGACGGACAGACTGACGGACAGACTGACGGACAGACTGACGGACAGACTGACGGACAGACTGACGGACAGACTGACGGACAGACTGACGGACAGACTGACGGACAGACTGACGGACAGACTGACGGACAGACTGACGGACAGACTGACGGACAGACTGACGGACAGACTGACGGACAGACTGACGGACAGACTGACGGACAGACTGACAAAGGGACAGTTGGATAGATAGCCAAATGAATCTCTTGTCAATGTCAGAACATTAGAAAGTATTCTGGTCGGAAAAATACGCAAAAAAAATAAGTCTCATGTCTCTCTATCGCTCTTCATGTCGTGTGTATTGTTGCGGTACTTTACAACATATAATTTAACATTATGAGAGAATCATAAAAAGAAGAAAAGAAGGAGGTAAAAAAAAAGTAAATTTTTCGCAGTTTAAATTGGTGAACGTCACAAATTTGAAATGAATGTAATGGATAGCCATTAGAACAAATAGCAAAAATAGCAATTACATCACGGAAATGAACAACTCTCATGACACCATCAATTTATAATGATACAGAAGTTTATTACTAAAATGATATCTTTGCCTCATTCGTTTTATGTCGCATAATACCGTCCCCATTTTTATACTCTTCCCCTGGCAAAAGCTTGTCATGCACGATTCAATAATTTTAATGTCCATTCATTCTTTCGTTTATTCTTTTGATATCATACATTAAACGAACGACCGAGAAGTGCCTTTTTCATAGAACATATGATATTGATGATGAAGTGATACGATATACATTAAATCAAATGGCGGTCCGTTAGCCAATCATCAATTTTTTTTTATAATTTAATTTTAATTATAAGTCCATTGCAATTTCTTTTCATCTCGAACGTATTGAACGTTATTAATTTCCTTTACATTTTTTCCTCTTTTTGCTGCTTTTTTAATTCACTTTTTTATGCTGGTATGTTACTTTTTTGCTACTTTGTTGGAGGTGGAATGTTGCTGGCATTTTGATATGTTGGGTCAGTTAAGTGGGTTATCTGTCAGTTGAGTTTGCACAATTCAAGAATTAATCTTATTAAGCTAATCTAGATTCTACGGGAATAAATCTCTGAATTGATTGAATATAATCGAACAGTTTATTTCTGGCTTTTTCTTTTGTATCGTTCTGGTTTAGTTTCACTTGACTTTGGGTCTTATGGATGTTTGTGATGATTTTATCCGAGCTCGATTGATTGGTTTAGATTTTGTAAGCAACAGTCAACTTGTATTCATAACTACGGAGTATAGAGGATTCAATATGCATAAAGGGTTCAAGTCGAATTCGAGCTTTGATCTCAAGATTCTTATAGACAGCACAATGTCCGATGAATTATATCCATCAGCTCATAAGGGAGGCAGATATCGTTGGATAATATGAGCCGGCTCCAATGGAGTGTACGTCCACGTATCGGAAGACTCATGAATCTCCCAGAAGGTCCAATAAGTAAATCTTCAAGTTTACCTTTGGATACAATCAAAAATTACGTAATGCTTGAGTAGACCCTTCTTTTTCACGAAGTTTAAAGTTTTGATCACATTATATCGTTCATAAAGCGTTAAGTCTATTTTGTAGAAGGAAATAGACCACATAGCTGATCATCATAAAAGGATGTTATTACTAAAGACAGTATTGCCAATTGGTATTGTCAATTAGAACACATTAATCTACAACAGAGCCAGTTTTAAACGCCATCTAATAAAGACCATAAATTGAAATCGATCTGTATAGCAAGTAAGTAAGTAAACAAGTATGAACATTACGAGTACCGCAATGAAAAACAAGTTACTCATCTGATGATTAGTATTTACTGATAATATACAATATAAACTGTAAACATAAAGTTCTTAATCAACAAATATGCTGGTTATGCTAATTAACAAGTGATAGTTTTCTTGAAGTACAGCACGCTGTAGCCTACAAAATATTATAAATGGTTAGAACAAAGAAGCAATGAAGAAGATTCTTCTGACGAGTTGAGATTCTAAGCTTATTTACTTACTTCGTTGGTCGTACAGATCAATTGTGATCCGTGACCTCCTGTAGATGTCGCCTAGAACTAGCTTTATCGCTGGCTGTCGCTTGTCAAATTCTTGTTCCAAGTGTAAGATTTTCTTGAGTTTCGAACCTAAGATTACTGAACTGTTGATCAAATAGTAATGTTCTCATGTATCAATCAGAGTTGTAAAACAGAGTATACATCTGTCACAGGCAAAAACCATATAATTTCTTGATAATTTATATGGTTTTGTAAGAAAAACCATGCATATTATCAAGAATTTGTACGCTTTTTGCGTGTCATAGGTGTCTGTTTTACAACTCTGGTTCTGATGCATAAAACCATCTCAATACTAGGCCATATCACTCGAGAGTGTAAGAATTGACAAATCATGTTATACACCTACTTATCTCCATTTCATAAGTAAGACATGTAAGCTTAGTGTTCTGTGAATCCTGTTTTAAAAAGTTTACTTTCCATGTTGATCACTCAATTGACCCAAAAACAAAGCTTAACTCAATTACTTCCGGTACCTCGTTACAAACATTATTTTTTCGCGAAATACATTATAATAATTTTTAATGGCCCGTTTGAAAAAAGAGAAGTAAAAAAAAAATCTACTTACTTTACTTGAGGGGGCAACTGTGCGATGTTGAGAACGGTTATGCAATAAAATGCATTGAAACTGTTATATCGTTATTCATGTTCCACTTATTTATTTTTTTTTTCTTAATTCCATTTCTCTCCTCTATTTTTTATTCTGCCCTGGAATGCCTGAATGAGATCTACTTACTGCATGCATGCTATTTAATAGAACACTCAAATACTCTATTTTCAGTTGCCAATTAATTATGTCAGACGATCAGAAGACGTCTATGTACGTTTCTATAATTGCACTATACAAATGTCTAAACAAATTTTTATGCTGTATTTAATATACAATCTTCAATTTAATTGAGTGTCATTTTGTATTCACAAAAATATCCCATTGAAGGTTCCCGATTTTTAAAGTTTTAATAGGAATTGTAGAAATTCTCATCGATATTCAGACTCTAATGATATAGCTCGAGACGATATCGTTAATTCCAAAACGCATTTCTTTGGTACGCTTGGGGCATCAGATTGTCTTATAAATTAGAATTAAGCAGGTAGAAAATTAGATACCGTAATAATTTTTTTAGCTTTTTTTGATGGTGGTCGACATTGGGTCACGATATTCAATCGAGGAATGTTTTTTTGGAGTAATGCGGAAGGCATAAAGTTTTCACGATGGTTTCTTTCATAAATTAGAATAAGAAGTCATGGATTATATAAGATTTAATGAATTGGTTGCTAATTTGGTATTGAATTGAAGTTTTAGCGATGAAATCAAAAGCTTTAGTGATGAAAAGGAACAACTTTATGTCTAAAATATTGATTAATTCTGATATATTCATGGATATTTGGTATATAATGAAATATCTGTCCAAATGAGAATTGAACTTTTAACCGCGAAAAGATGAAATGAATGTTGAAGATTCGTTCCACTCAGTAATTAACTTCATTTCTGGTATTCGTCATGCTCTTCAGCCTCAAAACAGGAACGGGATTCTTGTAATGTCTTTTCAGCAGTATATCATTGGAAGTGCAGTAGTTTACGCTGCTGGCCATACAGGTCAATTGTAATCTATTGCCTATCAAAGTATGCATCTGATGCTGACTCTATCGCTGGAAACCGTTTGCCAATTCCTGATGCCATCTCTATTGACCGCGTTTCATCAAAAATCCATAGTTTATATAGAACACCTTGCAATACAGTCAAATAGTACCCGATAACTCAGTGATAGAAGCATGGGACCGGAAATCATAGGTCGTGGGTTCAAGTCCCACTCAAGATCATTTATTGTGATATATATATTTCTGTCAGAACAATAAGCTAATTGCTTATAGAATGCCAATTAGTCATTCAAACACCCGAGTGTATGTAACATAAAGCATGTACAAATAACCAATCCGGGACTATTTAACTCATACGTTAAAAATTAAATAATTACTCAGAATTTCAAAACATATTCCAAATCAATTAATTCTTAGCATCATGCTGTGCATGTTGTTTTTCGTTCAACTCCAAGACAAAACGTCTGATTCATTGACAACTTAAACGCATGTTGTTCCACTCCTTTAATAAACGGAAGCTGTCTATAGACAATTGAACATGCCAGAACGCAAGAACTTTGCAGCATCTGAAGTTGTCCTATTTAAACCGAAACCGCGGCACTGCTGAGTCAACATAAATATTTACAACCAAGCCTTTCGGAGTCATTTAGGAATGGGATCAATATTTGTTGACGAAATTTAACATTAAATGATCATAATCATAATTTTTGGGTAAAATATGTGACTTAAAAATCACCAATAATTATCCAAAGATGATCTTGGACATTTTGTGAAAGTTAAAGTAACAAAAAAATTGAATTTATTGCATATTCCGATGAGATAACCGAGCGATTTCGCAAAACTCAATTGTCGCATTATAAAATCAAATTATTGTCATTAAATGAAGCATTCAATCGCTGTCTTAAGCAACAATCGCAATAGAGATTATCGAACGAGCTCATCTCAAACGATAATCCCTTAGTAAATGCGCTTAAGCCATAGATTATGTAAGATTTTTTAGCGAAAATCTTTACAACAATGAGTTTAAAGAAATGCATCATTAAAAAATTTGAATTGAAATCGGAGAAATCTTCAAGAAGATGAAAAGAAAGAAATGCTTGCAAATTGATTTTTCGTCTACAGTCAAAAAAGAAGAACACTACAAGCAGTTACAAAATGAAAGATTTTTTTTCTATCAATAAACGACAATTCTATTACATCGAAATAAATTTCCCAATTTTCCAGCTCATGCATTCGGCAATAGCCGTTTCTTTGTATCATGACAGGGATGAAAGAAGAAGGAAAGTGGTTTGAAAATGAAGGCAGGAGAAAATATGTTCAAAAGCGCATATTTTATTATACGCATTTTGTGATGATGTGACTAATAATAGTCAAGTTTTAAGTATCAGAATTGTTCTTAATCATATTTTTGCTTGCTCCAGACTAAATTATTTATATCAACAAAGAAATTGCAATAGAAATGAATAAATTTGGAGAAATCATAAACCAAAAACTTGAGGTGAGAAAAAAAAGTCTTATTTTGGCTTGCTCCGAAGTAATCTACTGATATTAACAAAGAAATTTGATTAAAAATGAATAAATTCTGAGAAATTATCAGTCAAAAACTTGAGGTGAGACAAATTTTCATGGAAAATTGAAAAAATCCAAAGTCAATGATGTTATTATTTTAGCAACCAAATGATATTTGTCTGAAAAGTCACCTAGTTTCGATGGCCAGCATCGACCAATGACCTAAATATGGCCAAACTGACACAAAAAGCAAATTATGCACCTTAAAAATGCTCTGAAAAAATTTTTCCTTTTATTCTCATTGTCGAACAAATAAATGAATCAAGCTAAATCTGGACTTGTATAACAATTAATTTCACAAAGGACTTTTCATCTTTCCTCTTTTTTCTTCTATTTGCCTTTCATGTTCACAATATATATAAGAAAGAAATCATCATTTCATCTCCAGTACTTTACTGTTCTCAAGAGAATTTTATCTGCTCGCAAGGCTCTTCTGATGAAATTTTCTCTGACTTTAAGTTTGATGCTCTTTGACTGTATTGTTTTTATTTTTTTCAATAGTCTCTCTTATGTTCTTTAACAAAATAAAAATAAAATAATGAAAGCAACGAGAATGAAAATAAATAGAAGTCATCAAGCGATAAGCAAAGTTGAGAATGAACGGAATTTTCATAGATATGCAAGAAAACTTTTATACTTTTTTCAATTCAGTAATTTCGAACTTTTGTTCGATATCACCCAAGATATTTATTGTGAAATGTGAAATAACTCTTCACTTTAATGTTCAGCTTCGCTCGAACAGGCGACTTATTTTCATAGATAATAGAAAATTTTCACGCCTTCACTCGCTTCGCTCCGTTCAGGTCGCAAAAATTTGTGAGCTTCGCTCAACCAAGTCCGATGTTCGGACTATTAATGTTCGAGCTTCGCTCGAACTGTTTTTCTTCTCACGGCGACTTATTTTCATAGATATGCAGTTTTTAATGTTTGAGAAAATTTTCACGCCTTCACTCGCTTCGCTCCGTTCAGGTCGCAAAAATTTGTGAGCTTCGCTAACCAAGTCCGAACTGCGTTCGAACTATTAATGTTCGAGCTTCGCTCGAACTGTTTTTCTTCTCACGGCGACTTATTTTCATAGATATGCAGTTTTTAATGTTTGAGAAAATTTTCACGCCTTCACTCGCTTCGCTTTCAGGTCGCAAAAATTTGTGAGCTTCGCTCAACCAAGTCCGAACTGCATTCGAACATTAATGTTCGAGCTTCGCTCGAACTGTTTTTCTTCTCAAACATATTTTCATAGATATGCAGTTTCTAATGTTTGAGAAAATTTTCACGCCTTCACTCGCTTCGCTCCGTTCAGGTCGCAAAAATTTGTGAGCTTCGCTCAACAAAGTCCGAACTTTCGAACTATTAATGTTCGAGCTTCGCTCGAACTGTTTTTCTTCTCACGGCAACATATTTTCATAGATATGCAGTTTCTAATGTTTGAGAAAATTTTCACGCCTTCACTCGCTTCGCTCCGTTCAGGTCGCAAAAATTTGTGAGCTTCGCTCAACCAAGTCCGAACTGCGTTCGAACTATTAATGTTCGAGCTTCGCTCGAACTGTTTTTCTTCTCACGGCGACTTATTTTCATAGATATGCAGTTTTTAATGTTTGAGAAAATACAGTATTTATATAGATCACTATACGAGCCGGGCTGAGCTTCGCTCGCCCGACTTGGGTAGATTACAGTACTTATATAGATCACTATATGAGCTTCGCTCGCCCGACTTGGGTAGATTACAGTACTTATATAGATCACTATACAAGCCGGGCTGAGCTTCGCTCGCCCGACTGGGTAGATTACAGTTTATATAGATCACTATACGAGCCGGGCTGAGCTTCGCTCGCCCGACTTGGGTAGATTACAGTACTTATATAGATCACTATACGAGCCGGGCTGAGCTTCGCTCACCCGACTTGGGTAGATTACAGTACTTATATAGATCACTATACGAGCCGGGCTGAGCTTCGCTCGCCCGACTTGGGTAGATTACAGTGCTTATATAGATCACTATACGAGCTCGGCTGAGTAATTATATTCGTATTGTGTATATACGAACTAGGCTAAATGTATTGATTCTTAAGAAGTATTTTGATTTAACCTTGTTAACTTCGCTTTTGTTTTTTAAAAATTAAGCACATTAATGGATAGATATTTCTAATATCTACATTTAATATTTACATTTTTTTTTTTATACTTCATGTATTCAAAAAAAAAACTCAAAAAAAATGGAAAAAAAAATTTCAGAATTTCATAGGATTCGATCTAACGACCTGAAGATTTCAATTACTTGTAACCAAATGCAATCAGCCAAATCTCAATAAAAATTATTATTAATAATTTGGATAAAACATGTATATAAATTAATGAATTTCAGATCATGAAAAATATAGAAGAAATACTCTTAATTGTCTGCAATTTTTTTAAAACACGTGTTTTGGAATAAGCGGCTAATATTTAGGGAAAAAATTTCAGTTTTTTGCATTTTGTGCCTCAGTGGATGCATCTCATGACCCCAAAAACTATACAGCTCGTGTGATAACCAATATCTATCGATAGAAAAAACCGGAAGTCTTAACTTTGTGTTAAAATTGAGTTTTCGCGGAAACTAACTAACTTGCTAAAGGACAGAACGTGATTTTTTGCGATTTCTCGGCACTGGAGGCACCAATCATGAAGGAGTTTTTACCATTTGATAGGTAATACGAAGCACAAACTTTGAATGACCGAACTTTTTTTATAATTCGGCAAGGCTGAGGCAGTAAATCGAAAAAAGTAGATTTCTGTAAAACAAAAAACAATATATTCACACAATTTTGTGTGAATATGATTAAAGAGAGATGAAGAGATTATGATTTTAAACTTTTGGGGATGGTTTTTCATAGGATATAGGAGATTCCCTATGCAGAAAAAAAAAATTTTTATGTGCACCAAGGGGAGGAACAAGATCCAGTCGGATCCAGTTCACTTCCAGACCTTTAAAACAAGATCCAGTAGGATCCATTTTACTTCTAGATACATAAAAACAAGATCCAGTAGGATCCAGTCTACTTCCAGACCTTCAAAATGAGATCCAGTAAGATCCAGTGGACTAAATTTTTATTTGTGATTATGACTTTATTAATTGTGATTATGATTTTAAACTTTTGGGGATGGTTTTTCATAAGATATAGGAGATTTATGCAGAAAAAAAAATTTTTATGTGCACCAAGGGGAGGAACAAGATCCAGCTTTCACTTCCAGACCTTTAAAACAAGATCCAGTAGGATCCATTTTACTTCTAGACACATAAAAACAAGATCCAGTAGGATCCAGTCTACTTCCAGACCTTCAAAATGAGATCCAGTAAGATTGGACTAAATTTTTATTTGTGATTATGACTTTATTAATTGTGATTATGATTTTAAACTTTTGGGGATGGTTTTTCATAGGATATAGGAGATTCCCTATGCAGAAAAAAAAATTTTTATGTGCACCAAGGGGAGGAACAAGATCCAGTCGGATCCAGTTCACTTCCAGACCTTTAAAACAAGATCCAGTAGGATCCATTTTACTTCTAGACACATAAAAACAAGATCCAGTAGGATCCAGTCCACTTCTGGACCTTCAAAATGAGATCCAGTGAGATCCAGTTCACTAAATTTTTTTTTCACCAAATTAAAATATGTTTTGAAATAATCGTTTATTGAAACACGTGTTTTGGAATAAGCGGCTAATATTTAGGGAAAAAATCAGTTTTTTGCATTTTGTGCCTTGGATGCATCTCATGACCCCAAAAACTATACAGCTCGTGTGATAACCAATTCTATCGATAGAAAAAACCGGAAGTCTTAACTTTGTGTTAAAATTGAGTTTTCGCGGAAACTAACTAACTTGCTAAAGGACAGAACGTGATTTTTTGCGATTTCTCGGCACTGGAGGCACCAATCATGAAGGAGTTTTTACCATTTGATAGGTAATACGAAGCACAAACTTTGAATGACCGAACTTTTTTTATAATTCGGCAAGGCTGAGGCAGTAAATCGAAAAAAGTAGATTTCTGTAAAACAAAAAACAATATATTCACACAATTTTGTGTGAATATGAAATAAAATAATGAAAGCAACGAGAATGAAAATAAATAGAAGTCATCAAGCGATAAGCTGAGAATGAAGGAACAAGAAACTTTTATACTTTTTTTCAATTCAGTAATTCTTTTTTTTTATATCACCCAAGATATTTATTGTGAAATGTGAAATAACTCTCACTTTTCAACAGACGAAATAGCCCCGCAAACAGCATGTGAAATGATATAAATCAATAAAAAAAATATACAGCATACATTCTTTCTATATGTCGGCATAATAAATAATACATGATCCCTATATGTAGGTTACTTGTTTCTACTATTTTTAATGCACTCTAGTGTTGCTTTCGATTGTGCGTTTGGTTTTAATTCGTTTTGGCAGATTGACTTGCGAAGTGACAAGGTAAGTACTAGGGGTGTCGATTATTTGGGTTTTCAGGATTTGTACAAATCCCAAATACCCAAATCCCAGGACCCCAAGTACTTGTACAAATCCCAAATCCCCAATAAGAACAAAATATCATTATGAACATGCGCATTTTCTGGGATTTTAGGCCAACGCATCTAGATGCAAGTCAAATTTTAACCATATATTGTTATTTACTATTGTGAATCTTGTTTAAAATCCTTAAAACTGCGATTTTTCACTTGAATTTTCTCAAATAGCTTATAAAACTTTAATTGCAAAAATGGCAATTTTGGCCAACATTTTCTTAAAAATTTGAAAAATCCTGGAAAACTATGACTTTTAACCTCAAATTTCTTTTATCAAAGTGAAATTAATGGAAAATTGTATGTTTTTGACTGGATTTTCCTACACTAAATTGAAAAAGTCTCGTAAATGGAATTTTCACTGTGATTTACTTAAAATTAACCAAAACAAATTTTTAAATATAGTAAAAATTCACTTTGATGCATTTTCAACTAGGGGCCGGCAAAAAAATACCGATCTATAATGTTTTTTGGCCAACCCAAGATTTTTTTTACCAAATATTTATGAAAATATTAATGAATAATTAAATTTTGAAGAACTAAAAAAATAATAATATAAAAAAATTTAGTAATATAGGAAAAATTCTATTTTATAAAGATTTGTACAAGTACTTGGGTCCAAAACCCAAGTACTTGGGGTACCCCAAATCCTTACAAAATACCCCAAATCCCAAATACTTGGGATTTGTAATCGACACCCCTAGTAAGTACATGTTTGTCAAGTTTAGTATGAGAAATTTTGGCCTTTTATTGTCCAGGTAGCTGGTTTGTGCTTTTTGATTGACATTGCTAAGTTTCTGTGGTTCGATAGAAAACTAAGTAGCATTCTTAATGATTAATGCTTCTTAATACTTCCAGTTTTGACTAATTTTCGGTATATAAAGTCATTAATGTGATTTTCGGTAGTATTCTTGGCTTTTTAATTGCCTTCTTGAAGGATTTGGTATTTATCGTGATGAGGATTTTGTCTCAAAAGGACGTTTTTGCTTTGCACAACTCTGCATGATGCATGACCTAGGGTATATTAACGTACCTAGTCACAATGTGTGTCGCTAATACACAAATAGAGTAAGAGTGACTAGAATCGCGAAAAAACACTCGAATTCAACTAGATTTTCCCTAGGATCGAACCCGGGACCTTTGAGTCGACTGCCCGACTTCCTAACCATCCAGACCATTGCCACTTTTTTGTTCGGAGACATTCTTGGAATAAGGAATAATATATAGTATGTTTTACTATATGTTCATATCGATCAACAATACTGCTTCAGCCTCTAAGCTCTAACCTACAACACAATAATGCGCTCAATCCACTGCTGCAGTCACTCAATCCCTTACCTTTTCCTTTCATACCTTAAACACACAATTCACATTGAATTCAGACTTTTTTTTTATCCGACTTACTAAGTTACTCACTGTTTTTTTTCTCTGTTTCTTTCTTTAAATCTAATCTCTACCCATTTATCTGCCTGTATATCTCTCAATGCAATACTTTCAAGTTGAATTAAATAGTAATAATAACAATTATTATTGTTTGTATAGAATTCATAACATTATGTGTACTCAATACTGAGTGTTAAAGTCGAAGGAGGTGTTGTGGCATTCCATAAATGTAAAGTAGTGATTACTAAAGACACTTATGGAATGATTAATTCTCAACTTCATAATTTAATGTCGATAAATCGTCTTAAAAGATATATGTTTTTTGGGGGGAGTTTGGAGATGATGTCGAATGAATGCTGGCAACATTTGAACAATGTCGAGCTGGGTTTCGTCCTCGTGTACTTTAGTTATGATTGACTTTCGTCAAAGAACACGAAGTCAACCTGAATTTTGTATGGAAACGAGTTGAATACATCGAAGCCTTTTGCCATTCCAGAGAGTAATTGACTAAGCGATTAAGGTTTTTAAACCCGAAGCTAAAATGTACGGAATCTCCAGAATGATCCTTCAATCTTGGGATTGGAACCCTAACCAAAAATGTACCCAAGAGATCCGTATTTAGAGCTATGAAACAAGACCATTAAAATACCCATTCGTGATACACGACATTTACAATCGACCCCAATATAAATATTTATTAAAAATATTCACATTTCGACTCTTATGTAACGGAAGTTTAATATTAATTTGTCATTTTTTTCAGTGATTTATACTTTAATTGTATACATAAATCTTCTTATGATAAAGCTTAAGCTTTTTAGGCATTCAAGATTCTTCATTATGCTCCGTCATCGACATCATATCCATACATTAAACATAAATTGACTAGAAAAATATTATTTTTCTTTTCTTCCGAGAAATGATGAGGAACAACAAAAAAAAAATCAAAAATTCATGACACAGAAAATAAGATTGGATTCATAGATATATCGCTTGTGGCCCTTCATCACATAAAGCTTCTTTCTTTTTTGTTGTTAAGTCAAAAATTATAAAGTTTTGAAAGAAACTGCCAAATCTAATTAACGATTTACTCATTTTCTTTTTTTTATTGGATACAATCAGTGGTGGGGAACCTGTGTGCTGCGGGAGCTTTTTGGGAAAATCTAGATGACAGAGCCAGCAATTAGAGTCAGATGGACCTTTTGTTGTGACTTATGAGTCAAAGAGAACAGGCTTCGATGGGCTGGATATGATATTAAAAGAGCTGTAGTTAAGTAAGGTCTTGAAATCCGACTTTGTGGATGGTAAAAGAGCTCGTAGCAGATCAACGAACTCCTGGAAGTAAGCTGTCGATAGAGACAGTATTGCATTTGATATTGGTAATTGGCAGTCGGAATCCAGTGATAGAGTCAGCTTTAGGCGTCATCTAAAGGAGGCCATGGATCACAGTTGATCTGTACGGCTAACGAAGTAAGTAAGAAAGTAAAAAACATGGATACAGTAAGGAATTGTGCATAAAGCGTCAAAGCTCACGCCAAGGTGTACCAACTTACTTCCACGGTTGTACAGATCATCTGTGATCCATGGCCTTTTTAGTTGATGTCTAAAACTGACTCAAACGCTGACTGTCCTTTGAGAATTGCCAATACCATGCCACCAAGTTGCCCCGCGAAGTATAAAAAGTTACCCATCACTGGAATACATACATATCCGTTATATACCCGCACATGTTAGTCATGAAATTGAATAAGAAAGCAATTTTTCATCGTAGACATAGAATGAAAGTTTTGGAAAGAAAGAAATGAAATATTTTGACAGAATTTTTGTTTAGAGCCGTCAAGAAGCACAAGAAAAAACCAGCAAAAAGCACAAATTTCTTCATTTACAAAGCATGATTGCATAAAACAACAAGCAAATAGGCAGAAAGTAAAACAAAAGCAAGGCATCATAAAATTTAATAAATCTCTTGATAGCCATGAAGAATAAGAGAACGAAGAAGAACAAGAAAGAAGAAAAAAATGATTAATGATAAATCATAGATTCCATCCATAAATTACTTATTCAATCACATTACAACTACAAAATTTCTACATTAATTCATGACATGAAGAAGAACGAAACAATGAAAAGAGAAAGAAAATGTATAAAAATATAAAAAAATATGTGAGGACTGCATTCCATTTGCCAATTCACAGATGTCAATGAACAATTAAAGGTAGTGTAGAAACAAAAGACTATAAATCATCGGTGAATAAACCTGATTTGAAATACAAAGTAGCTGATGTATAAATGTGACAAATTCAGTCAGATATATTTATTTTTAATGGATGTTACGGAATACAACTCGTGTGACTTCCAGGTGGGATTTTTTGGTGGATATTGGTAAATGGAAGATTTTGAGTTTGATTAATAGTTACAAGGTCAGTAGAAGCGCTGATTTTCGAGGAACTACATGATTTTTGATTTTTTTTGAGTATCCATCCAATTAGTAAGTAATGCGAACAGTTGACTTTTCGACCTCCCAACCCCTCCTTTGTAAAAAGTGAATATTAAGTAATCTTGAGTGATTCAAGCTTTTTTCATTTATAAATTTCACTCCGAATTTCTGAAACCATTATGCTATGTATGCCCTTAGATAAGAACAAAATGGATTCTAGAATATTGAGCCATAAATAGGTAAATCTAGCAGAGCCTAAGTTGAATCTTTGTGGTGGACTGCCTAGCAACATGCCGTAAATATGGAACTCTTCCATTTGTAAGGACAGAGTTCGATTCCTAACAGGTTGTTGCCTTGTAGAAATTTGTTCAAGTTTATTGCAATACCTTTGGATGAAATTCACAATGGAGCCTGCATTATGGAGTTCAAAGGCTTCATAACGTAGAACAGTGATGAAAGAGTCAGCTTCCCGAATTGACAAAATAGGCTATATATAGTGTGGACATGGAATTACTTTAAAGTAATTATTACGTACAGTTGTCAGAGCTTTTGCTTTAACTCCACAAAGGGACATGCTAACAATATGGTGGAGCTAAGTTAGTTAGTATCTCCATGCCGTCTCATGGACCTTTAGCAATAGTTCCCTATTTAGCAATATCCATTTAATTTAAACTAGAATGTTAAAAAAAAACTCCAGCTCATAAAGCACCAGCAAAAACAAAAATCAATTGCATAAACAGATAAAAACAGTCATTTCCTTAAATGTGTCATATAAATTACGTTCCCAAAAAATATTTTTCATCCACAAACAATATAAAACTTTATACCCCACACCCATTTATCGTATGCCTTTACTCAATATTTCTTCCTTTCTTTTATTCCTCTTCATCACATCGCCTCATTCATCTTCACAACAAAAAGGTATGAATTATTTTCAGAAAGGCAAACGTCCAAACCCACTCGTAAGCTATAGCTTCATTATGCATTAAACGGCTATTTATTTGCCGAAAAAAAAAGTAAAATTAAAACATTTTCACAATCAGCTAAATAAATTAATTCATGATGTGTAAAACATTGACCTTGTACATCCACAACAAGACATTACAGGAGCAATAAACATGATTTAAGACAAACAATTTATTCTCATGTGAGAAACGAAATGAATAATTAATCATCATTATTCTCAATAATAAATCTTCACTCGCTTTTGTTTTGTGTGATGATGATGTATAGAAAAATAAGGAACATTCTTACTCACTTGCCCCTTTTTTTTCATCTTCTTTTTTAACAATTCACAAAAAAGTACTCAATTCCTTTTTACCTTAGCTTACCTCAATTTTTTACATTTTTAGAAGAATGGCTTGTGTAATAAATTAGACGAGAATTTAACATTAAATTCAAGTTGTTCTATTTGCCATTGCTACGCTTACAAAAACAAAAATTATGTATTTTAATGTCGGAAAGGTATGAAATGCCTTCTCAGACGATAAGTTCTTTAGTAAGATATTGAGGATCATTTGAATATTACGTGATGTATGCTACAAAATGAGCATTTAAACTTGGAGTTCAAGTCTTAAGTTAATGTTTATGGAGAACATTTGAAGCCTAATAACAGCTTACTTTGCATTACCTCATCAAGTAAGTCAATACGTATGTATGGATGCAACCAAGTCCTTCATAAACTATGATCTAGGATAAACTAGTGTGGAGGTCAAGGTTCACGAAATGTATGGTGATATACCAAATTTACGAAAGAAATGATTTTCATCAACAAAGTAAATTAAAAGGATTTACTGATTTGGTCTAATTTTATGAAAAGAGATGTGAAAGAAGGGGTTTATATTTAAGTGTGCATTGTGTCACATTCTCTATCAATCCCCGATAGCTCAGTTTGTAAAATCGTTTAACATGTAATCAACGGTGTGGGTTCGAATCCCATACAAGGTTGTTGATACTGGAAATGTATTCATTTTTTTACAACCTTAATAATTACTTTTTGAACCTTAGTATAAGCTAAGTAAGGATTCGAACAAGAAACAATGTCGTAGTCGGTAGAAATAATTCAAGACTTCTGTTGAAAAGCTGATGGACAAATCAGACTATTCTCGAAAGTAAATTGAGTTCGAGAAGAAAGTCCCGTACCAGGTCCCGTACCAGGAGTCATTTTTAGCCGAAAGGCCCTAAATTTGGCTTTAACTGACTGTTTAGAGCGTAACGTAACATCCAATCAACCCCCAATTGCTTTAAACAAAAAAATACTTAGCCTAGTTTAAAGATGAATGGTTTGAGAAATTGTCAAAGCTTAAAATATTAAAAAGTTTTACCGAAAAACTTTTTTTTATGGAATCTATGACTGAATTATTTTCTCTGGTTAGCTTGTGAAAAAGTTTTGAAATCTTTAATTGTTGGTGGTTGTCTAGGTGAGATTGAATTCTATGGAAGATAAAGTTTTTTAAACTAATTTCTTAAGAAACTTTCGTTGGGAATTCTTGTGAGACAAAAAATGTCTGTTTTATGATTTTCATGCAGCTTGGAAGCATATAGAACGGTGATGTACAAAGAGCAAACATGCACCATGTCTACATACAACATTAGAAGTGAACGATTCTTCAAACTCAAATTAAACCAAATCTAATCATACCTCAAGACAAAGAACGCAATTCCAGACAATTTCAATTAAGTTGATAATTAATCAAATTTTAAGTCTGAATACTGTGTAAGCTCCAATTTTTTTTTGGAAGTTGTGAAAAATTACCAGAATAATTTATTACTCCGAATAAATTTTTGATGATATGATGATGGGTTTTAATGATTGATTGCTCTCATGTTGAAAAAATTCATTGCAAAATATCGGCCTGAGTAAAATTGGCTAACTCAATTCTGATACAATTTATTTTCTCATAGAGGTATGAACTCTATCCGTTACTATGATACAATTACAAAAAGAGTGCAAAGTGTGAATATGTGTTTAACCTATATTTTTTTGAAATAAATTGATATATATTTTCATATTAATCCAATTTTATAAAATTATCGTGTATCATATTTTGAGGTTAGAAACGAGAAATTTCCATAATGTGATGGTTTTCTGACCCTCCAGTTTCTTTATAGTATTTCCTCATATCCAAAAAATACTTTTAGCTATTCAGATCATTGAGATCCAGATTCAGAACTGCCCCTAGTAGGCAAAAACGTGCTCTCATGAGTATGCCTGTTGCGCTAATGCAATTGTTTAAGTATGACGATGCGCTAGACTTTTTGCACTCAACAGACCCACACACAACAGTTTATAGTGAGATCAGAAACCACTCCTTAATTGACATTACTTCCTGTAGCCTACAAAGAAATACTGTGAGCCGCATTTCCACTACACTATTGACGAGTTTCGAACTCATGATCGAAGGTTCGGAATTGCAAAAATTGAGTACTGAAAATCTAAACCAATCCTTCATCGAGCCACTTCGACTTACTTGTTTCCAAATGACTTCTAATCATTAGAGTAGATACTTGTACCAATATTCAATTAGAACGCTTACTAAGCTGATTAAAGAATTTTCTCGATGATATCAAACGAAAGTCATAGAACAAAAAGAAATCTTGCTAGACCAATGGTGGTCAACCTGTGTACCGGGACTCACAAATATGCCTGCATCATACCAAGGAAGGCTGTGAGCCGCGTTTCTACTACACATGATTTGAAAAAGAACAAGAAAAAAAGTTTCATTTTCCCAGAATTTTAAGAAATGTCATTAACCATGTAGCGTGTGCGGTTTTGGTCGAGGCATACAACCAAGCTATGCAGCGAAAAAAAGGTTGTCCACTTCTGCTCTAGACAATTCAAATAGCTGTATTTCATCCATAATTCTTCCAATTTCATTACCGAACGAAAATGAAAGAAAAAAATATTTTAAGCACTATTACTAATTCTAGCAATAAGTAGCTAACATCAAATCCCATTAAGCATAACGAAAAGATAATAAATTAGTTTTTGCCAAATTTATACGATTATCCAGTTTAATATTCGATGAAGCTCTTCATTACATGTTTTTTATTTGTGTTTGATGATAAATTTGATGTTTTGGAAGTAGATCAATGATGAAAATTACATTAGCTGTACAAACATTGATTGACTGCCCTTAATTTTCAGTTTCGTCCAAAAATACTTATTGGGTTAAATTTTTTTTCAACGATCTTTTACTCATCATTTCTTGAGAATGGATAAATCATCCGATGAATCACATGTGAAATGAAATGTTAGACATTGATAATGTGTACCTCTCAACAAATTTATAACACACAATGGATTGAGACCCAGTAATTTTCAAAAAAAGTATATAATTCTCTTTTTGCTCAAATTATGATAAATTTCCGAGAAATTTTTATTTTGAAGATTTTTGCTCACTATTAAGTCTTAAAAATGCAACATCGAAATCAGAGATTTTCTTCGATGGGAGCCTTAAGCTAAAGGAATGAAAGAAGTATGAAGATTATTTTTGAATGACTAAAGCGCATTTTTTGTTAATCTCAAGAATATCAGAAATTGAAAAATACCTAACAATCATAAATCGAAGGCAAGTTGAGTTAACTACTGTTCGCTAAGAACCGATTGAAATTTGTATAAAATGTTATACTTCACAAGTGCCAGCTGAAAAAATTCGATGTAGATTTCATTCACTTTTTTTGCGAACTTCAAGTCAAATTCGCAAATGATACTTGAAAATGTAACGACCAAGAAAAATTTGAAAATATAACGGTCAAAAAATATTTGAAATTTCCAAAAAAAATCAGTTGAAAATTTTGTCTCACCTCGAAAAGTTTTTTGCTTTTTACAAGCCGAAGGAACAATTAATTCACTTGATATTTTGTCAGTATGATCTTTGAGATGGCAAGCACATTTTAAGCTTGGATTTGAAGCAAATAATGTCAATTTCAATGAATAATTTAGAAAACAAATTGACAGAAAGACTGGGTCCAGCTTCTTAGTATGAACTAGATCTTAATAGACATTATTTAGTTGTAGACAGATTCCATAACAGGCCAATATCATGCTCGAAAAAGCTTGCCCTACTTAAATTTACAAGTTAAGGATGCTTGCAAACATTACTCTCAACTTGTTCTTGAGAGAATGCTCTTTGCCTTCAAAGTGCAATAGATTAGCAACCAAAACATAGACAAAATGCAAAATTTTTTGACACTTCCCCCAAAGATAACGCTCCCAAAAAAGGCAGTCAGAAATCAGATAATATTTAAACTCCCTTATTGTAGCCATAAAAAAATAATCAAGAGACATGGAAAAACTCATTGGCATGAAAGCACCTCACAAACGGACGCCGCTTTTGTTGAATTTCATGTGTGTGAATTTATGTGTAGTTGCTGCAAACGATACAGCATAAAGAGAATAAAAAAATAATAAAAGCATATTTCATTCAACTAATTAATAATACATCACGACGCCGTTTTCGCGTCGTTCACGATTTGGTCTCAAAATGAAGATAAAAATCACTCTCGGGTATTTTGTTTCCCCCTGCATTTCTCATATGCACAGAGTCATATAATCTCTACTTTAAAATACCAATGATAATGAATCGAGATCCCTTAAATTCATCAGAATTTGGTTGCAAAAATAACAGGTTTATAGCGGGGCACGGGCAATAATCGTATCAAAATGAACAGCACAGTGGAAAAAAGAATTTTAAAAAGCGAAAAAAGGAAGATAAAAAATAAGGAAGAGATTGCCGAGACTGTCGAAATAAGAAGTTGAATTATAAATTCCATACTAAGCTTTTTAAAATCTGATTTATTATGGAAAGAACGCGCGCATTTAATAATAAAAAAGGCAACGAGTGAAAAAAAATTTAAAAGTTCTCGTGCTATTGATTGAGGAACTTACGCGCATTTTTCCCAGCGATCAGAATTCGATTAGGACAATCGAAATATGTATGAAAAGCAATTGAAAATTGAATGAAAAATAACGGTCGATTTTTTTTTTTTGAAAATTAACGGTACAAAAAAATTCGAAATTTCAAGGGGCAAAAAACACGTGAAAAATTAAAAAATCATTAATTAAAGCATTTATGCATGTTTTAAGGCTGTCAGTCAATCCGATAAGCCAGTAACTTCGTAGTCCGGAACTGAGTTTTCAATCTAGAGGTTTCTACGATGTCTAATTGCTAAGATCTCGTGCCTTATCCAGTAAATTGGTAGTACGTAGCTAATGCTTGAAACCAGAGGTCTTTACGATGTCTGGTTGCTGAGATCTTGTGCCTCACCTAGCCAGCCGATCAAAATGAAGTTGTAGCCGTCATTTTTTTTTTAAAAATTCGCCAAAAAGTGAAGCAAAAGAAGAGAGTAAGAACTCGTTTGATCCTTTAAAAAAATATGTGTATATATGTGCGGAATGTCTATACAAATTTTGGAATACTTCTTACCGCTACAGAAAAAGAAATGACACTGATGATGGGGAGAATTAAGGAGCAAAAACCGAAAACGTGTAGTTGAGGGGCAAAAGTAAATAAATAAGTAAGCAGAAGTATTATAAAGTCGAATGTCGTATGGCATTAGTGAAGTACTTTTCGCGAATAAGTTTAAAGAGATTTAATAAAAAAAAATATTTACTGTCATTCCGTGTATGGTTAGGCATGAATGAGTGCTTAGTATGAAAAAAAAAAAAAAATAAATAAAGTTGAAAAAATGAACAAAAAATAGAATTTTTATTTATTCTAAGCTGTATATCTAACTAAGTATCTTAATTGAGAATGCTTATAATGGATGAAGTGGTAGGTTGACTGTGGATATATTGTTAGCTTTTAATTTTGCTGAGATTGTAGATTTTGTGAGTCATTTTGTCAGTCTTTAGGATTTTCAGAGGTAAGAGCCATTCAGCATCGACTCGGAGACATTTGTTTTCTTTTCGAGTCAGCTGATTTCTACTGATTTATTTGTCATCATCCTTAACAGATAAATAGCGTCTAAAGCGAGCATGATCAACTTGTATGTATATTTAAGGGGAACAAACTTTCGAAAACATGATCAATGCTGATTAGGATACTTTAACCAACAGGCAAACGAACGTTATGACTAGTTAATGACAATTTAATGATGTCCATTCAGGATTTCCACTCAGGAACACAGGGTGAATTTACAGCTCTCGTATCCTTCTCGTTTTAACTACAAATTGCTTGATTTCCGCTAATAAACTGATACACTTAAGTAGCTTAAGTATCTAAATTTTTGAAAAATCATTAATCTGATGGTGGGATTCGAACCCGAGAGTTCAATTTCAATTTCAATTTTCGTCACCCGCACCTTACTAAGTGAGCTTACAAGGCACTTGTGCTTCTTCATTACAATCTGTATTGCAAGGGAAGTAATTAAGGATATTAGTTTTGACACTTATTTTCAAAAACCCTCAAGTATACAGAATAAAGTCCAATGCTCTGGTTCCAACAAAAATCAATTAATTCATAATTAAATGCGCTTCTGTACCAAATCTAATTATCCCCATACTCACTATTTTTCTTTAAAAAGGAAGAAGTTTTTGTATATTTTTTTATTTTTTCATTATGTAAGCAATATGAACTACGAAGCACCATGTTATCCGAATAATGAAATCACATTAACAAATGCTTTGGTGCTGAAAGGAATCATGTAGAATGTGTATAAAAAAATAATAATATTATAACGTTATACTAAGTATATCGAAAGAATACTAATAATATTCTCGTTTTAAATTATGATAGGCAGTACCTGACCGGAGAGACGAGGATAGAAAGAGAGAATAAAATTAATAAAAATCGCCTGTTTTGAGATAATCATCGATCAATAACAACGAGTGAAGTTTTTTTTAATTGAAATTTCATGTTGGTTTTTCGGCTACAAATTCGTTAATAAGTCCAAAAGTCGTTTTATTGTTCAACAATGAGACCACCTTGCCTTCACAAAATTATTATTATTTTTTCAAACATGTACCATAAAACAATTGATGTCTGGCAATTCAATCTGCACAAACAAATATGAATTCATGTTTATTTTAAAATATGTCTCATAATGCAAACATCAATTGTGCCTGTACAAAAGAGCCTATACATAGAGCAACATTTGAATGCAATTCATTTATTGCACAAAGCAAACATTTCAAAAATGTTATTCTGGTGCTGATGATGATGATATTTTTTGGAATTAATTTTCATGTCTCTACAATTCTTCATCTATGATATCATCTACAGAAAATCATTTTTATGGCATCACTTAGCATAATTAGAGGGTTGGAAAATACGTAAAATAAGAGCTCTTTAATCCAATACCACTCAGTTTTAATTTATAATAATTGCAATCATTTTACTGTAAATACTCGATAAAAAAAATAAATGTTACATAAATTTTACATCAGTAGACAGGAGGAGGAAATCAATGTAAATAAAAAAACGAAATTGAAAAGTCAGACAATTTACCCTTGCAGAATAATCAATTACTCATGGGGAAAACTACTTTGTTGTAAAAAAAATTGTTGATGGTAAGTTACACTAGGAAACTGTGGCGGTTTGCATTTTTTTGGTATGAGCTACCTCAGTTTATCGGAGTATGTGGTTAATCTACCACATCAAACAATCATAAAGTTAACATGTGTTTACTACTACAGTAGTTTCCTATCCTGAATGATAACCAAGATCCGAATCACTTGTAAACTCTGCACATTACAAGGATATGAGTACTTCGTAACACCTGATGTGCTGTGTAATAAACTAAACTAAGTGTCACTATGATCATATGTGCAATTTTGGATACAACAAAATGCTTTCCATTTAACTCTGTTACTGGCTGTTATTTAGTACAAATGCAGATTAAAATTCCTTTACGGTTTATAATGGGATCCGAACCACTTGACTGACATTGTTTCATCGCTGTTTCGTGTCAAGTAACTTTGGAAGATCCTGGCAGCCAGTAAGGTTGAGGAAGCCGAAGTCTGAACAAACGTCAAATGTAACCCTTGTCGTAGTATCTCCTGATACCGCTAAATACATAGCTGATGACCAAACTTACTATCGGGATAAATTTATATTAGTGTGCTTTATGGATAAAGTAAAAGCCTATCCAAAACACCTCATCTGAAGGTTGGCAATACCATAATCTAAGACATAATACTAGGGATGGTAAGGATTACAATTAATCATTTTTTAAATCAACTAGTACGTCCATGTGGGTATATCTAGCAATTGAGGCATGTTATGTGACAAAGCCCTAAAAAAGACACCCCAACACTCGAATAGAGCTTCATTACTAGAACTGCGAAATGGAAAAAGAGCATCGAAAATTAGATGTGACATGGGTTCGAACCCACTTCATTTGGTTCATTTGGGGATCACATCCCAACACTCTACCATTTAGGCCACTGTTGCCTTTTCATAATTAATATCTTCTTAACAAGTAATCAAATTGGACAAAATTCTATCCAGGGTATGATTTGTAATAATTTACCAAGAATTTACAAAGATTTTCATAAATAAATAGTGAATGAGGAGGAAGGAGTTACTACCTTTTCAATTAAGTATATTGACATTTTGATGAAGGCAAAATTTTCTAGTCATGAATGCTCTTGAAGGGTCTATTAATTTCTGTACTACAAACTGTGTTTTTGCTAGCTCTACCTCCCTCCCAAAAAAGAATACAGTTTCTAGATAATATTGGAAACAAGTTAAAGATGAAAAAAAGTCAACATCATCATCATATTCACATAAATTCCTGTCATTTATATTCTAGTTATTCACATTTTTTACTCAATTTTATGTACGACATGTATAAGTTATGGAAAGACTTTTTTTGAGAAAGAAAAAAAATTTATTCATGTTATCTATCTGCATACATGCTTGTACACATGTTCTCTTTGATGATGATGATTTCATGTGAATGAGGCGAGAGGCAAAGATGGAGAGACATTATTCAATGTGCGTTCATTATTTAATAAAGAAAAGAGTTTAAAGCTATAACAGCAAAAATGACCACGGAGAGAGAGAATGGTAGAAGAAAACATGGCAGGGTAAATTCAAAGAAAGTAGAAATGAAGAACGGATAGGAGTTGAATGAACTGACAAACAGCAAAAATGTCTCTAGGCGAGCATCTCATCGACTTTACTCTTTTTTTCTGTCATATTCTGCCCCTTTTTTACAATTTTTTTGCTTGTTTTGATCATCAAAATCAGATAATTATTGCATGAATAAGGTTTAATCCTTTCTTGCTACCATAAACAGCATAGCAACTGCTTTTACGTCAATAGACAATTTTGATAGAGTTTTCATAACAAACAAGCACCATAAATGGTGAATTTAGTTCCAGGAAAAATATTATTATTTGAATTGTCACCCACACCTCCTACAATTCTCAACCTTAGTGTCTTATTCACTTTATTATATGTCATGGAACTGCGACTCTCTCTTTCGTTTTGTTCATTTGAATAATGGCACATAATAAAAAGTATATCAAATCACAAATGACAAAGAATCAAATTGAAATGTGAAAAGAAAAAAACAATTTTTGAATAATAATGCAGCATAGAATTTGTGTAATGAGACCCACTGACAGACTTTATTTTTTTGAGAAATTTTCTAAAGCTTCAATAACAATGAGCCATGAAGTGACAATTAAATCTGTCTTTTATGTGCAAAATACAGCATTAAAACAAGAGAGAAAGACATAAATCCACTGAGACTATCTCGTAAAGATCGAATGGAAGTAACCAGTTTTATGAAAATGATTGATCGACTTTTTTTATAAACTGCAAAAAAATAACAATCAGAAAGGCCTTCAACCTTGCATTAAGTCTATAGCTGCAAGCAATGATTCAGTTCCTAAGACAAAAAAGTCAAATTTGTTCAATAGAAATTGAGGATCGTCATCGCCATTGTCATCAGATATTGTGGTCGACATTGTTGCCATTAAATGGAAACATCTTTTCATATTTAAGTATAAAAATCATCTCATAAGTACATGAAGGCACAAAATGAAAAATAAAGCATAAAATGTACATGAAATGTCTTGGGGCAATTGCTTGATCAGATCGATTGCGGCTTGTGCATGTCGAAAGAGAGAAGCGCAAAAGAATGAAAATGAAAAGAATTTGCATAATAAAAGTTCAAGATCTTTAATCTTGCCTCCCTTGTGCCTTCATCTCATTCCATCTCACTCACTCATCAGTGTATATCCGCGAATAACTAATATATCATCGAATATGTTGTTCCTATAAAGCACAATATTGCATGTGTAATGTGATGTGAGGGAAGTTAAGGCTTATTTTTATCATCTGAATACGACAACAGAGACAAGAACTGATGATAAACAAGAACGAGACATTAAAATAAGAAACTTACATGCTAAATATCCTCTTTCCCATCATCCTTCCTTTATTGCTTTCCCTTCAATTTACTTTTAAGAATTCTATACAAAATAAGATAAGAAATAAGTAAGAAGCATATTGAACTGCTCTGATCCGATGATGCTGATACTGTTATGATACAAACGAATCAAAGGAAAACTTTCAAGTAGTATGGGAAAGACATGAAAGGGATGGCAGGATTAAATACAAAGTAATGAAAAATCCAAAACAGAAAAATTGCATGCGAGGAACTGAATGGAATTAATTTAATGAAAAAAGGGAATTTATGGAATTTATAAAGGAACAGGGAAAGTCCAAAAATTCAACAGAGAATTCGATTCTTCCTTGACATTTAGGTGTGAAACATGTCAGGTAAGTCAAGCCTGAATTATTGTTAATGACATGCAAAATACATTGTATAAAGGAACATCCGCATGTAAGTACAGCAAGTAGAAGAAGAAGAAGTTTTGTTGGAATTGCGGTTTGACCATCAATAGCTATAATAATACACGTAACATATTACATATGAGAAAGTGTAAAGAGAGAATTTAAGATTTGATTACAGACATCCAGTTCCTCGAGTTCATGCTTTCTGTAATTATTCATAAAATGCACTCATCATCTTATTCTCTTAAAGTTTGTTCTCATCTCGAGCACTAAAACAGATTACTCAATTTCCTCCACAATTATCAATGAAAACCGCATCAATTTCCGTTCCATTCTGTCGATTCTGATACTCAATGAATGCCAATTGCACAATAAATAAATAATTGAGTGAATGACTCGAGATTTTAAGTGAATCTTCACATTTTCAATCGGTTCTTTCGCTGTTAGTTAAACAAACTTGTTTTGCATGACTGCAAACCATCATCATTGTCATGAGCGGAACTACGTTGCATTTGAAATACGTGTGTGTATGCGTTTGGACGAGAGTGAAGAAAATGCCATTGGGCAATTCATGTCCAATATAAAAGCAGCATTAAGGAATAAAATCGATGTCATTTAAATAATAAATTTTATGATGAGATAGTTCCTTGAATCGATCGCAGAAGTGCCTGGTTATTGACACTAAAGTACGCAAATTATTGAAAACTCAACCGACAAGAATCTGTTCTAATTTCCTTTCAACAGAAGCAATTGAACTCACAACTCACTCTCGTTTGACAAGAATCTCACTATCAGTGCTGGTTCTTTTGCTTCTTATACATCTTCTACGACTAAGACTGAAAATGATTGTGTTAATGACATATCATTAAATTATTTTACATCGTTCAAAGTCCACTAGATACGCTACGGACGCAGCTATCGTCTATCCATACAATTTGCATACACACATTTCATCTTATTATTTAATCAATTTACATCATCAATATAATCTTTATAGATCTAGAGCGATTATTCATGGAAGAAGAGTGGATGTGGATGGAAGTAATTTCAGTCGGTATGTAAATGCTTCATAATTATCGTTCAGCACTCAGTTTTTATTGCTCTATCTCATAATTTAAATAACGTTTTTGAAGGTTAAACAACAATTTCACTACAATTTGTGGCGATAATTAATTGAATGTAGAAGTCAGAAGTTTGTAATCACATCCAACTGTTCTTCTATTTTACTCGTTTATTAAATCTCGTGCCGATCATATTTATCTTGTATTGTTCTTTTAGCTAAGAGTAAATGATGAGACGAGAACAGAGAATAGACAGATGGATGGGAAATAGGAATAAAAAAAAGTGTTTCTGTTTATTCACTCGATTGTTCATCCTATCATGTCATCAGGCATACAAATTTTTCTAGTCGAGAGTCAATGACAGAATAGCACAGATAGCGTCAATACATAAGAACAAATCATGTTTGCGATGTGACATGAAATCTAATTTTTCATTTTATGCCTTTAAAAAAAGGCATAAGGAGAATAAGAATACGAGAAATCAAAGTACAATCGATTATAATCAAATACCAATAAGTCTCATTCTCATCTTTTATTGTTTTTGTCTTAAATTGTGTCTACATTATTTAATGGAATTATACGAGGATAGGAAGAAATCTAGCTCAATGACGTTAATTTCTTCTTCTTTTTTTTGTCATATTGTGAGTGACAGAGTAGAATTTTATAGAATAGAGCAGAGGTGGGCAACATGTGTGTCGCGACATACAAGTGTCCCGAGTTACACAAATGATAAAGGCTCCGCAACGGAGCTTTTAAGGCTCCTCTAAACCTTTTTTAATACCAAATGGAAGTTGCTTAAATTTGTAAGTCATATGGACGCCTAACGGAGTCCTTCAGCATTTGTGTCGTTCGGGTGCACCTAATTATTTTAAAATACCATGTCACATGTCGTGTGCCCTTCCTACCGTCGCTTGTCATCAAGGTGTGTCGTGTCACAAAAAAAAGGTTGCCCACCACTGAAATAGAATATATCTTGACTTCTCATGAGAAGTATGTCAATCACTTATGCCTTCATACTTCTTTCCATTCACTCTTTTTTGTTGTTCTTCTTTTTGATTCCATCAACAATAATGCAATAGTAAAGTGTTCTTACGGGCATCGGATCCTATAAATCTCTTTTTAAGTGTCAGCGTCGAGATGAGATTCTCTCATTCACATATAAGGCAAAAATAGAGTAAATTTAACTTTAATTCAATAATAAAAAAATGTTGAGGAAGTTATTTTGGGTTAGGTGTGTCTGAAACGCATGATTTTTAAGATAATTTCAGCTTCCTGATATCGGTGCTGAATCGAAAATTTTACCTCATCGATCAATTATGTAGGGTCAAGGACGTAGCTACAATTAATTGATACACAGTCATAAGTTAGGAATTTGGATATTGTTGCTTGCATCATATGATTAATGGTAATGTCGAGGAACACACTATCAAAGAGTTTCTGTAACAGGGATATAACCATTGACCGGATAGCACAAATTAGTTAATGGAACCTGTTAGAGTCACGTCGACCTGGTACTCGATTTTGAATCGATCAACCAACTTGTCATCTTTAAGATGGAATTTAAATCGAATCCGACACCATTTCAGAGTTACATCAGCTTGATTCCGGATTTTGGTTCGATTAGTCGGCTTGTGCTATTGATGATAGCACTTAATTCGAAACGGGCACCATGTCAGTCGATTAGTTGACTTGTAATCTTCCGGATCACCCCTAAATCGGATCCAAAACCAAATCAGAATCAGGACTCTTTAGTGTCGAATTGGAATCGATTAAATGACATGTGCTATTCAGGATGGTTATCTCAGATATACTATATACAACAACGGTATACCAAGCAATATTCCAAAATGCCAACCATAGACTCATCCAACTTAGAATCATGTTAAAATGCACAACATTTTCTCAGATCGCGCGGCATTTTGAGTGCCGACTACAAATTATTGTGTCTCTTTAAAAAAGACTGAATTGAAAATTTTATTAAAGTTCAACAACACTTTTTTTATTATTTCAATTCCATTTCATTTTGACTAGAAGTTTCATGGGATTTTAATTATGAAATAAAGGGAAATAAAAATTGTATGAATACTTTTAATTAATTTACAGACTTTTCTTCCCATCCATGTAATATACACGACTTTATGATGATTTTATACTCAAGAGATAGAATGAATGAATAAAAAGAGATTTTCTTATTGCATCTTCTTCTTCATGACTTTATACTTCATCATTATAAAGCATATTATACCAAATAGATGGATGAATAAATGAATAAGTGCGTGAAGAGGGTAATTATGAGATTTTTTTTATATTTTATAAATCCAAAGCAATTAAATCGTGCATTGAACGCAAGTAAGTAAAATTAACTGTGTGTGTTCTTTTGCACATTAAATTTAATATTCTGGTATTTATGTTGTCACAACATTATCAGATGAACTGTTAATGGCTTTTGTGGATATTTAATAAGCTCTTTAGATAAGTGTTCCCGATCGGCACATTTTGAAATGTTGCTGCGACAACATGTGGCGTTCGGAGATGGTAGATTGTAAAACTTATCATTCCTTTCTTGATTGTGAGGTTGCTTCCCTTCAGGTACGGTTTGGATGGGCTTTTAATGAGTCACCAACATCGCATTTAGCATTAACAGTGAATACCATGAAGGTATTTGATCAGCTTCGGAGTCAGACTTTGGCTTCCTTAATACACTGAAGGAAGGCGACAGTTATCGCGACAGTTGCAGTGTCATGGCGGCAGTTGCCACGACGAGGCGATATTTACCGCAACAGTTATCACTACAAGATGGCAGTTGCCGTCACAATTGCTACGATCAGACGGAAGGTGCCGCGACAGTTGCCATGACAGTATCTAGACAAGGCAATAGTATACTTAGAACCAAGTGACAGTCATTTGGCAAAAATGACTTAATTTGCTATGTCGCAGACACTTGATTCTAAGTATACTGTCGCCTCATCGTCTTGATTGCAACATTTCAACCCAAACAAGCAAGAGGCATGCTCATGTGTCATGTGGACCCTCAATTAGGTGAGTATGCTTATTTTCTGTTAGGCTTATATGTGCAATTCGGGTTTATTATATGAATAACCAAGAATTTTCTTTAAAAAATCGTAAATTTATATGACATCGACCTTTTTCATAATTAAATTTCAACTCAATTATGATGGATATGGTTACCCATATCTAAAATTTTAGATCTCATAAAAGATATAAATTGAATTCGCCTTTTTATTCTCATTAAAAAGCTTCAAAAAAGTTAAAAGCTTTTGATAAGATAGAAAAAAATGTTGAATTTTCATCAGTACTCATAATTCAAAGGTAAATTCAGCAACCGTAGGAGTCGGATCAGTAAGAATAAAAAAAAGAGCTGAGAGTAAAGACCTTTTCATGCACGTGGATGTCTTTAAAGAACGAAAATTGTTCTCTAGTCTCGAATTTCAATATAATTAAAAACTTTGACTTTAACAACATCAGTTCTGTTTAATTTGAACGCCTTTCATTATTGAGAGTTTTTGGAAAATGTTATTACGTCTAAAATTATTATTTCAATATTCTCCGTTAACAAACTCATTACAATAGAATTTCTTGTTTTAAATTTTACTTCTTAATGTAGACACAGATCCATAAAATTTGCAAAAATTTAAATTTCACAAAACAATGTTCGAGAACACTTGTAGCAATTTCTAATTTTAACTTGTAACCATTAGCAGCAGTGAAAACGAGAGAATTTTAAACAACGAAGAAAATGTTTTGTTGCAGAGTTGTGGCTTATGTTTCCTATAGATTTGCAGCATTTCTTAAGTATTGTTGTCGACACTACAAAATTTGTTAATTGAAACTACAGTTTTGCTTGGTTTTTGTTGAGTGTTTCTCAAATGGCACGAGGCTTCACTTTGCAGTAATTTGAAAGTCATGCACGGAGTTAGGAGTCCATTTAGAATCCGTACCCAAGTACGAATCCAAGATGCAATTACTCGACCATATACCTATTTATAAACTTAAATTTCTATGACATGTACCACAAATGTCGAGTTCATTACTAGACTTATTGCAGGTCGATTTTGACTCGCATAGCCTGTTGCACTATGAGGTATAGTCTTCATGTTATCACTATATCGATCTTTCAATGCCGAACTACCCAAATTTTGGCAAATTAACCCGATCGACACAAACTATTCATGGCAGACAAGTGGTTGTTATATGGCGAACAAGTGGCAATTTTCATGTAAGCTGTGGGATGTAAACCCAAACTGCAACTATCAGCTTGGCAGATACTAGAAGGCCGTCGTGACTCTGACTTGGTACCAGATCTAAACTGAATCTGACGCCAAGACAGAGTCATTTCGGAGTTGTAGTATCTAGCATGCTTAAACCGGATTTTTGACCGAGAAACCTATTTGATCTAAACCGAATATGGCAACAAGTCAGAGTTACGTCGGTCTGATGTTGAACTTTCGATCGGTTATCAAACTTAAGTTATTCGGGTACTGAACTGAAGATCGTTAAAATTCAAATCGAACCCCAAACATAACTTACCATACCCAAAACCCTAATAACATCTAAATCACCACCCCTGAATCTCAAAGATTCAATTTATAGTCCAAAAATTTTCCTAGTCAGATCATTAAACGCCTCTTTCGGCAATTCAATCGATGTACATACATATTGTTACACATTTCTCCAGTGCTTTGTTCTATCCACTCTTGGAGAAAGATGAATAGACTTTTTTCAAGCATTGTCTAAAAGGCGGTGATGTCTTAAAAAGAAGCCAAGACACAAAAAATGAGCAAGAATATAAAATTAAGAAGAACTCTAAAGCGTGAAATTTAATATTCGTAAACATAAGTTTATATCATGAATTCTATGGATCTATAGATACATTACACAGTAGCTAACAGTCCAATAGAACAAAAATAATGGTTGAGAACGAGAGGGGCTTATTGATTCTGATTTTCGAGTCTAACAACAAAAAGGAAGAGAAAAATTTCTCATGGTCATGTACGCAGTCAGCTCAACTGAGCTCGAGCTCGCAAACAATTTAAGCAAATGTTTCCTAAAAAATTTATGATATTATTTACATAGACTTGTCGAAATAATACACAAACAGATGAGGATATAGTCGGTGTGGGGGAGAGATGAAAATTTGCTGATCAAGGGTGTGGGAGACAGATGATATATATTTATCTTTTGTGAGGATGTTTATTTTGTATTACGAAATTTTAGACAACATGGCACCAAACCAAATTGAACTTTAACGAATATAAATGACTAGATATATAAAACTTTTTTTTTGTTATGTCCTAGAACAATCTAATTATAGCCATGGATCAGTAAATAGTTCTTTAATTATAAAAACGCCATTTTAACGAAAATAATCATCATCACATTACATGAAAATTAAAGGATTTAGTCAGATTGTGTGTTTATACAACATTTATCAAAAGCCTATCTCACATTACATTATCATCATTATCATCGCATGATTAAATAAGCCGATGATGTTAAATTTTTCATCTCATTTTTTATTTTCACAGTAATTTTATAAAGTAAATGTGGTTCTGTATTTACTTTGGCAGGTTGAACGGTTGAGTGAGTCATTATCGTCTCTGTTTGCATGATGCAAAAAGGGTTAACGGTGTGTCTCTTATGTCAGCTTTGGTTTATAGTTTTTACTCGTGAACTCCATTTGTGTGAGGGGATATTAAATACATATACTGTGGTGTGAATTAAGAGAGCTGTGACTTGTTGTATGGTAGAACAAAAAAATTCTTTAATGTTGAATTTAATTTTTTACATGAGTATGTCTGAGACATTGGACGCCAAAGACTTGCCAAAGACAATTTTTGCTAATCGCTGATTGGGTCATAAACACCACCTTGGACCGATTTTTGAGGTGGTAGTACGTTACAATCGAACACTTGGCATGGCAAAATGCTTGTCCTGTACCCATGACACACCAATGTTAAGCACGGTAAAGTAATGCAATAAAACGGGACAAGAAGTCACTAGTACGGGACAAGTAAATCATTTTGACGTACCGTACTGGAGGAATCGACGACTGGGTTCATAGATGTGCAAACTCATAGGTTGGACTTTAACATTCTTATAATTGTTCGAATTCAACAATTTTTATTTACATTCTGGTCGACTATTCCTTCCAAATTCCAAATCAGTTGCTTAATACTAAGCTCAAATTAATACAGCCGTGAATGAATCCTAGCCTGAACTGTACAGAAGTTCAAATCAAGGTTAAAATGTACTGCTACCCGAACAGCACACCGTGATCAATAAGGTAGGACGTAAAGTTGATCTGACAGCAACATGATGACTGATTTTGATCCATTTTTACCCGGAAAGTGCGGCCTGCCTTTTGCGCATCGCTCCACTAAACTCATCAACAAGCATATCTGCTACATATGTAACCATCATTGCTACTAAGACACCTTTCGTTGATGACGATATCAGTTACATGACAATCATATTATGGATGACTTTAAATCCTCATTTGAGGAATTAATTTGCCGCTCGGGTAGTAAAAGGGAATTTTTAAAAATCCTATTTGTAACATCAATAACATTTAAAATAGCTTTGAAATCTGTTGGGAATCAATCAAACGAAAATATCTATCCAATCTCAAAGATCAACATCATAAATAAACTATATAGATATAAAAAAATGCGTTTCAATATGCTCACGCAATTCGACCGTATAATAACTGCTTCATTATATTCTGTTGGACTTTAGTTGCATGTTAAACATAATGTACAGACATCAACAGTGCCAGTCAGATAACTCCCATAGTAATTGATAATGTGCATTGTGTAATTGAATTTGTGAATAATTAAACGCTTATTTTTAATTAATCTCTTTGCGCGACGACTGATGTGTGATGCGAACTGCTATAAATGTCAACTGAAAATTTTTATTTATTGCAAAATATTCAATTTTTTTGCGGGAGATCCTTTCTTGTCTCTTGGTGATTGAACTTTAAATTGGAAAAATTTGGCTTTAAAAATAACTTCTGTGTAGGAAGTGGAATTTTCAATTTTATAGATGAATAGGAATCCATACAAGATTTTTTTGACTACAAACAGATATCATTCCCGTGCGATGCAAATGAAGGAGGCTCTGCTATGGAACTTTTAAGGCCACGGTATAGCTCTTTTTTGGCATCAAAAGGAAGCAGCTTTTTTTTACAGCCTTATGAGCGGCATTCGGAACCGCCTTTTTTTGACAGTCATGTAGACACCGAACGGAGACGCCAATTTATGGCAGCCAAATGGACGCCATATGGAGGTAACCTTATAGGCACCAAACGGAATCGGCAAAGTAGATACCAAACGGAAGCGGCCATACAGGGACCAAACGGAAGCGGCAATATAGGCACCAAATGAGAAGCGGCCATACAGGCACCAAACGGAAGCGGCAATAAAGACACCAAATGAGAAGCGGCCATACAGGCACCAAACGGAAGCAGCAATATAGACACCAAACTTAAGCGGTCATGACACAAACAAGCGGCAATATAGACACCAAACGGAAGCGGCCATACAGACACCAAACTGAAGCGGCAATATATGCAACAAACGGAAGCGTCAATATAGGCACCCTGGCGAACCCTTAATAGCTTTTTTTGTGTCGCTCGGTTTTTCTTAGCTCATTTTCGCATTCGTACATCTGCAAAATATCATCACAACTCAGAGTGACAACAAAAACATTAAAAATTACCGCATTTTATACGCACACGAGTCAAATGATGTTCGTAACCATGACAGTAAAATTATGTTTTTTTGTTAGCAACAACAACAAGAATAACGTGTCCCATGAGAATTTGAGACAAAAAATTATTTCAAAGCGGAACTTTATGCTTTCATAACCATAAAAAGTACATAAAAAGTTTTATTATACACAAAAATATATAAATATTTCTATTAAGTCCTGTTTTTAACATATTTTACATACATCAAGTGTGTCTCACCCGATATTTTGGGTGCAATTTTGTTGCAATTATTGCACGATTAACATAAATATGTCCAACTGTTTAACAACTTTAATTTAGCCGACAAAGAAGTAAGAATAATTAAATGCAATTAAAGATTTTTTATGCGATGAGAAATAAATGAACTTTTAAAATGATTCTGGAACACCTCGGGGATTGTGCATAAGTTGAAGTTTTGGTTCTTTTGGTTTGTTTCTTTGTTCTTTTCTGGATTTTTGTAGAGAAAATGTAAATTTATTTTAGATATCCCTCTATCATATATTGATGCAATGTTTTTTAGGATGTCGACTGCGTATTTGTACGGAAAACTCGACTAGACTCGAATTTGAAGTGAAGAATTTAAACATGAATTTTACTGAAATCAAAAAAACAACAAAACTATTCTTAACTCAAGCCTTTAATTCGGTAAGATAATTAATTATGATTCAACTTTCTTAAAACCTGGTTTGCTTTATAAACTTAAAATATTGTAGCAAAAATGCAAGAATTCGCGCAAAAATATAAAGGTGTCTAAAAATTTAAATACCGTTCATAAAAACCGTTATATTTTCGTTCCAAAGATTTATAATGAAGGCAGATTCTTATTTTTGGCACTTATTAAGAAAAGACATAAAGACTCCAAAAATCATCAATTTCATTAGTAGCCAAACATGTAAATAACGAAAAACGTTCAAAAAGACCAACAAAAGTCTTTAAATTTAATCACTTTTGAACGACCTTTAAGTGAATATCCCTTCAGCAATCGTTCATTGAAATAAAAGTTCCTCCAATAAAAAAAAAAAAAAAAATAAAATTATATTTCAAACTTTTAATTAACGCTCATTTGTGATATCTGAGAGGCAAATAAGTGTATAATTAGTGCATATATTTTACGTTTTGATAACATATAGCCTTACAAATTCATGCAGATATAAAATTCTGATGAATTTATATTACGTATCTGTTAGCGATGAGCGATGAAACACAATCATGTGCTCATATTCAGTTTAAATTTGAAATATTTTTTTAGGAATTTTTATGAAAAAAAAATGTGAAAATTTAAGAGAAATGAAAATGTTTATTGCGAAATATAATAGCACTTTACATTACAGAAAATTCTACTCTCGAATGAAAATTTATTGTTGCTAGCATATTTTTCAGTCATGTAAAATATCTATTAATGCTACATGAATAAGCTTTCGTATTTGGACAGTAGCTATGCATGCGAAAATTTCCATATTGTACGTATCACGGACCGAGAACTTTAGTGTACAAGTTTTGTCATGGAAAATAGTAAAAAAACATCTTTTTTGATTTATTCAAATTTTGATTAATAAAATAACGCGTTGAGTTGATTGTGGGTTATTAATTAATATTTAATAGCTAAATTTATTAAATTTATAGGTTTCAAATTTCAAGGTTGAAGTCATAATTTAGAACTAGACTTTTGGACATAAATTTTGATTGAATGATTAAATTTGAATAAAATCGTTGTTCATATGTTAAATTTGTGTGAAACTCTCAGTTAAGTTACTAATTTAAGTTATTTCTGAATTGTGCCAAATGTGAATTCAGCCAAATAGGTCTCAAAAAGTTGAATAATCCAAAAAAAAGTTTTTAAACTGAACTAAAGAAATGCTAAATTCAGATAAATTGAACTGAAAATGCTGAATTCAGCTGAATGGTTTTGAAAAAAGTGATTAACTCCGCAAAATTGAACTGAAAAGTGCTGAATGAATCCAAAAATTCTTTGATTTTAGCTGAATTAAATTAAAAAAATTATAAATTTAGCTAAATTACAACACAATCTACTCAATTTAGTTGACCAATTTAAAAATGTACATAATTGCACACAGAAAAGAGCTTAATTTAACATTAAATAACATTCATAATATTAATTCACTAATTAAACCGCATTTTAAGCACATACAAGCTTAATTTCAAAATATTTGTGACCAAGCTAACGCAAATTCAATCAATAAACAGTCTTGGGTAACTGAAAACATTTACGACTATTTAAATCCGGATAATAACATATTATTTACGATATAATATGCCAAAAATTTCCATAGAAAAAATTATGATAAGCTTCAAATCATAATTGAATGACTTAATACGCTGAACAATATAATCTCAAATGTGCCATCATATTCACTAATGCCTTAAGAGAGAAGAAAAACAACAACTTTTATGAAATATTTTTCTTTTTGTTAAACGGCGAAGATTTTAGGATATTAAGGATGTGATTTTATATTATTTAATTTTTTTGCTTCATTCATTTCATCTCATTTCACATATAAACACATCTCATGTTACCATAAAATGTATGGAAAAACTTTCGCTGTTGCTAAACGATGTTATTCATGGTATACATGAGCCGTAGAACTAAAAACTAGTATAGACGTGAAGACGTGTGCCCTACAAAAACGCATTTTACTTTCATAATATGAAAAAACGAAAGTAACGTGATATTCAGCGTTACGTAATTTTACGTAAGTGTTTGACGTAACGTAAGGTCCACTTCGAAAAGTTTATTTGGAAAATCTAGCAGAGGAAGTGGATAATCAATAAGATATTTTGTAAGTCAGTTATCTGTGGCGGCAAGCATATTTTAAGCACCAAACCACATGTAATGGAGAAGTAGTTAAACAGTAAACAGATCAGACAGACAAAACATATCCAATACTGTTCATTGCCTTCAAAAATTCGAATTTAAAAGTAAGAAGAACGAACGAGAAAGAGAAAATAATGAATAATCAAGTCACAGAGGAAAAAAAAAAGTCGAGTATGAATAAAAAATTTTCATGTTATAAAACTAAAAGAGCAAAAACAAAAAATTGGAAGCGGCACTGACGAGGGATGAAAAAAAAAAGTTGATATTGCCGAAAAAAACTAAGTAAACATTTAAAGTTATGTATCGCAATAGATAAAGGCTATCAAATTATTTTTTTATGATATTGAGTGGAGCATAAAGAAAGAAAAAAATAAAAGCGGGAAGCAAAAAGTTCCTCAAAAGGCGAACAGAAGCCATGGAAGGGAAGCGAATGAAAAACTTTTTTTTTCTTCCTTTTATAAATGTTAAATCTTCCGTAAACGAAGTACATTTTTCCTATAGCCTTTTATGCCAACATTCACAAGATATGGTTCAATACAGAAGACGATAGCATTTGTACCTTTCAATAAAGATTGAATCAACTACGTCATCAACATCATCTTTCATCATTATATCAATATCAAAAATTACATCTGACTAATCAAAATAAGCTTTTACTGATAATGGATTTTGATCCATAAAAACCTCCTCCCTATCTTGTTAGACTCGACTCATGCTTACGTTATGTAATATTATTTATTACACATAAGGTGTGTACAAGACAGAAACGTCAGCACAAAAATCAGAATGAATATTGGACATGAAAAAAAGTTTTTCATTTTCTTTGATGAGGAAAAATTTGAAGATTCATCAATAACGGAGATCCATGTCCAATTTTCATCAAAAATCATGTCAAAACAAATTTTGAGCCCATCAAAAAAACTTTTACTAAATGAAGTGAATCTGTAATTGGATTCGAATTGAATTTGAGTGGAATTTTTCTTTTAAAGCAACAAAATTCCATTGAATTTTCATACGTCCTTTAATTTGGTAGCTGTGCTCTTGCCAAGATACTTTAGAGTTTGTTTGTGACAGTTTCTGTTTTTTAAAAAGAAACGAAGAAATGTATCAAGGACAGACTGTTCTGTTTTAAAGCTATAAATTCTTATTCATTTAGGAATGTCTCTAGATAGGGGGTCGTGTTTAAATGACATTCAATAATTAAAGACGTTAGGCAGTCTTTGGAGCTTTTTATTAGGTTAACTGTTGCTTTAATAGAGGTCATGGCTACGATCTACATATATGCATACATATATATCGGTTTCAAACCAGGGATTGGGAAAGCTGAAGTCTGACTCCCAAGCTGACCAAATTTTCAGCACATGTGTTCCCGTGGCATACCCTGGTACCATTGAATGCAACAGCTGACGACCAAGCTCTGTGCCAGGATATGAGCTTGAAAGGATAAATTAAAAGCCTATGCAGTCAGTCCTGTCTGAAGGGTAGCATCCTAATACTTAAAACCAACTCGAACAAGAGCGAATCCTATGGAGGAAGCGACATGGAAGTCAACCTCCTCTCTCCCCTCCATTTTAGGCAAAGATTCTTCAAAAAATCCCAAAATTCCACCTAAATTTAAAACCCTCAAATTTTCAAATTCACGTCATTTATGATCGTCCCATTACCCTCCAAGGATCCCACTTAATTTTCCTTAATGTACGAAATTTATGCTTTTAATGCGAGGGTTGCCAACATGCAAATAATTTAATTTAAATCGCATAAACAATTACGGTCGCTTTAATGCAAAAATTAAATTTATTACGTTGAAATTTTATCTTATCGTTCGCTTTTGATGGTAATGATCTTGATGAAGCCATGAGCACAGATAAAAAAAAATTCGGCTCTTAAAAATTGAGTTTTTTGAAATCAGATTCACGTGATATACGAGATGGCATCCTGCCGTTTTAATTCTTAATTTATTGAATTTTTGGTAGAATTTTGTCATTGTCTTAACTTTCGTTTTTCGTGGAATGATGTTGTCATTAAAAGTTCAGCTAACTCAGAAGTATTGATGGATTGAAATTAAGGTCAAAGGATTAAGTACGGTCTGTAAGAAAAGTTTTATTTAGGAACTTTGAATTGGATTTTTTAGTCATTTCATAGTATTTTTCTATACTGATAGCTGCTATCTTGCTAGTTTCGTTATGGTACAACAGATCGCAGTACCTTTTCGTATTGAACGGACCCGAAACTTTATTCTATTAGACTAGTTCCGGACTGTTTGTAGCTAGAGATGGAAGCATGTCTAGAAGGTCTGGATTTAGACTTACCCTTTATATAGACTGGACAGTAACCCGTCTTCCATGAAAGAATTGTAGCTTTACCAGTGTTGTCCAGCATGTGTTTCTTTACTTTTAGATTACTGATAATAAATCAGTAGTGGACATCCTCTATGTTTTGCGACCCAACCACTTAAGTGTCCCCTTGAGCAAAACCGACCACGGGACGCGGTCCATGGCGTTTCCAAAATATTTTAACGGCAAACTAGTGTGTCGCGGCACAAAGGTTACCCACCACTGCCTTATATTGACCTTTTTGGATATACAGAATTATACAGAGTAAGAACAAAACACTCAATTTCAGCTCATCACTAATAGCTAGTTTTGGTTGGAACAATTAAGACCAACTTCTCCATCCAAAAAATTTGCAATAATAAAATTTCAATCATTAATTTCCGAGATATTGGCCCAACATCAAGGAACAACTTTATTCATTAAAAAGTTCAATGAAATCATCCAAAATTAAATTAATTTACCTAAATTGTTTGAGCATCTCCTTTTTTTGTACGTGCAAAAAATTTGTCTTCACAACAGCATATTCATTAAAATTTTATAAATCCAATGGACCAAAATAATGTAATTTATAAGCCTTTGAGAAGTCATTTGTCAGAGAATTAATAAGCAAAAAATACAGAAAAAGAAAAACGTAACTGAACATTAATAATATTTAATGTTCTCACCATCCAAGATTTTGTGCATGTGATAATGCTTTCAATACTTCTTTCTTTAGTGACATTAAAATAAGTAATTATGGCTGAATGACACTGAAAATATTTTTCTATTGTTTTGTAATTACGATAAAAATGTTGAAAGATTTATGTTCCAAATTTTAGAAGTTAACGGTTTAAACTTTTGGGATAATTGTGAGCATAATGGTGTAGAGTTCTGTTTTCTTAGTTTTCAATCTTTTGAGTCTAATCTTTTAGTATCAGCATGACATAGTTTTTTGGAAATATTGTGTTTCTGATTTGGGTTATGAGACACTGTACTTATATCATGTTGCTATTTGAAATTATAAGTTCTGCATAGTATGCAGCTGGCAACTTATTATTTTAGGTTAGAGACAGATATTCTTACATAGATAGATAGTCCTCGATTTGAATAAAATTTAATCAGATCAGATTTATAAAAATAATTCACATAAATTAGTAATTTGAATAACACAAGTCGGTCTATTGATCAAAAATCCGGAATCAGATCGACTGGCATATTGAAGATTCAATCAAAATTCAGCATCAAGAAGTCAGAGCCATCCCAGCTTGGAACCGAATTTTATATCGATTAACCGATTTTGCTAATCAAAAATCTTTATTTTGCATGACAAGATACTCAGGTCCCTCCTTTCACTGTCCCATTCTTCAGGTATGTTTCTATTTTTCTCGCTAAAATTTCTGCTCGAAAATCGTTACTTAATCCAACATTGCCCAGAACTCCAATTTTGTCTTGATCACGTATACTACAGCAATTAAAGTTCTAAACTGTTGAAATAACACAATTTTGGAGTTGATAGGATTCGAACCGACGATCTTGGGATAATCACATCAAATTTAAACCAATCGTCATTCTGATTACTCCATACATGCACTTTAACTTGGTACACTAAACTATGAATTGTAGCTTCAATTTAACATTAATTCAGTCACATATTTTCCAAATAATTCTGAGAATTCAACCCATTTTCTCATAGAATAGAGGTTTAGTTAGTTCCAATCTATTATGTATCCACTCAGACGAGCTTAGCTCAGTAAAGCTCAACAACTCAGATTCCACAATAATACGACACCACAACTAAAGAAAGCTTACCTGTAAATGTCAATGAATTCTAGAAATCAAATGAGATATTATTGGATATGAAAAGAATGCTTGGAGCATTATTCATAAGAAAAACATCTGCAAATTCTCAATACTAATTCCTATAGAAACGTCATTTCCCCAAGCAACATTACATCTTCTTTAAAATTGTCTCAAAAATTCAGAAATCTTTAAATCTTCAAAAGATGTGATCCCATACCTAAAGTCGTTTTTCCCTTTGTCCAATATAATTCCTCTTTCACAAGAAACATTCATACCTCAGACAAAAGGAAGCCAGAACAGAAAAGTATAGAAATAGAATGAAAGAAAAATCATTTGAATCCATAGAAATTAATCTGAGCTGCTAGCTGACATGGAATTTTCTTTTGTCTACGTTCAACATTCCTTTATCTTAGTGCAAACTTCTCTCCCTTCAAGTGCCTATCGAGTATGTGTTTATGATGTGACTGAAGTGACTGTTATGTGTGATGAAATATTTTTTTTGTTATGTGATGGAAAAGAATGACGGAAGAGGTGGAAAGACATCAACAATAAAAATATGAGGAAGAGAATTGAGGCAAGGTTTATTGAATCTTAGGGATCGTAAAATTCATTCTTTTTTTTTATTATGATTTAGAACAGAAACAACAATCGCTTTTGTATGAGCCATTAAATTCAGACCTTTTGCATATTTCTTTAATTTATGGATACATTTAATAATACAGCATGTTACATGGGTTATATAACACTGAAGAGACATTATTAATATTACTATATTTTACGACATAATGCTGATGAATCATTGGATTTTTTTTGTGCCTTTACTATACATGCTCTTGAACAGAATTTTTATTCATGAGATCCAGAAAGTCATTTTCTTTCATTTGAGCGTGTCTTAAATGTAATCTTCAGAATATAGTGCGTTGTACTGTATTGTATGTATAAAAGAATTATGCACTTCATAAATATTTCTTCTCTCTCTCTCCGCGAGCATGCAAGCGAATAAAAAGAAAGAAATTAATTTTCGCATCGCTAGAGGAAGAAATAATTGCAAAATATTTTAAATTTAAAAGAAGCCATTATCAACATTGTATTTTACACCGCGTATTAGCTGCTTATGGATTATCGTGAGGATATTATGTACGCTTTGACTGGATTGGTGTTATATTCCATCGAGAAAATCTATTTCTGCTGTTACACAATCCTAGTATTGCTTTAAAGCTCAAGGAAGTAAAGGTGCCCCAGATCCCGCTTCTGTCCCACTCTAAAAGTATCTTATTTCAAGTATATCACACACTATAAACCATGGAGTAATCTGGTCGCGAAATAAATCAACTATACTTAGAAATACTTGAGAACTACAGCTCTAAGCAATCATTTGAAGTCATTCACAAATGAAGGTATATATCAGAAAACCAAGAGATCCAGAACAGCGCCATATTCATCCACCTCTTGATATCTTTACAAATTTCTATTCAACTGAAGCTTAATTTTTATCGCAATTAAAATAAGTGAGCGAAAAAGTTCATTCTTTTTTTTAATCACGACAGCAATGAATAAAGCAAGTGTGTGAGTGTGTGAATTATACGAGTTTTGAATACGGTATCGCGATAGATATACGGACATAATTATAATAGTTATGATTCACAATGATACTATGTAATGTATTGTATCTTTATTTGTAGACACTAATCACCTCATATTCAATATTTCTCGTCTTATAGCCATTTCATCGGTTTTAATGGTATAAGCGATATCTTTAACAAGATACATTGTTAAGTGAAATAATAGGATAGACGATTTACACAATATCTATTTTTTTCGCATAATACTAGACATTATACAAAATGATGTTTAATTTCTGTTTAATTTATGATAATGGTCTTTCTATTTTATCAAATTATCTCTTATTGAAGATATCAAAATGAGATTGAAATATATCCAAGATCTGTATTAATGAAATCGCCAATCGATGAGATACAGAACGGGAAAAAAATAACAAAAAGCTGTTCATTAATGATGCTTTGCTTATCTTAATGCTACTAATTTGGGAGCAAAACAACATCATTAAATATTGAATCTATGGCAGATTATAATACCTAGCTAGCTATTCTATTCTCCTTATTTAAATTGTTTCTTTGGAAAAAAGTATTTATTAATGAGTTGTTGTGATAACATAACACATGTAAGCGTTGTCTAATCTCTAAATGAAAGATTTATGAGTTATCTTTCTTTCTATCTTTCTCCAAAATACAATAAATTTATCAAATTGCCTTTCAAATTAATGAATGCTTACCTTTTTAGCCTAAATGCCTTCTGTTGATAATCAGAACCCTCCGTATCGTAAAGTTGAAATCAAGATTTGCTACATAATTAATTAGTTTCTTGATTTCTTAATAATTTTTATGGCTTTTTGAATGTTTATTGTGATTTTGAAGATAATTTTTTTTGAAAATTTAAAACCGTGCAATTTCGAGAGAGAGAAACCATACAAATGTTTTGAATTTGAATCCATAATGAACGTTAAAAGCGTCACTTCAATTTTCATTCAGAAAATGTGTTGAAAATATTGAAAACGAATTTCCATTAAATCTCAAATTGAAGTGTTTTCGTCTCCTTCCTTCATCGTCACTCATACTGTGTGTAACAGTTTGAATGAAATTAAAATTTAATGGAATTTCCATAAAGAAGAAAGCAAAACGATGTTTTTCGACCTCAGAAAATTCTTACCGTTCAAAGAATTTTGCATTAAATTTCTCTCTCAGCTATTTATCTTTTATATATTTTTTTGTGCTGATGAAATTCAATATATTTGGAGACTGTTATGTCATAATATTAAAGACGGTAATTTCATCACATCTATTTTTTTTGTGCTGATTATGGGAAGCTATCTAATATCAAAAAATTGATTCAAACATGTTACGTAAATAAGGAAGAATGATTCCTCATGTAGAAAATTGCTACATAATCATGAAATCGCAAAAATGCTCGACTTTTTTTTATTTTACTCAAATTTCTTTTAGTCAAAGAAAATTTTTTGCTTTTTCCTTACACGCTTCCTTCAAGACTTTTAATTTAACAAATTATTCCTCAATGTGCTTTCATTTATCATAGAAACAGAAAACCTAATTTAACTTCAAAATTATTTCCTCTTCTTGCCATTTTTTTCTACGAAACATATATGCGGAAAATATGAGTGCTCGTGCGTTCTAAATGTGTGTTTTTGGATGATTTGAATTTTGTATTGAGACTGAATTTGATCAATGAAGCGTTTTCTCTTTTTCAATATTTAACGGCTTTATGATATTTAAAATCAAACGTGAATCGTTACTCTTCAAAATCAATTCAAATTGTACAAAGCCGTACAAATGATGCAATTTCGTCAAATTCAAATTTTACAATGATGCAAAACTAATTAAATTTAAATTTTACAAAACCGTTAAACATCAAATGATACAAAACCGATAAAATTCAAATATTACAAAACCGTTAAAAATCAAATGATGCAAAACTGGTAAAATTTAAATTTTACTAAACCGTTAAAGTTCAAATTTTTCGTAACCGTTATCTTCAAATTTGCACAAAATTTAAATTGTGAATTTTTAATCAAGCTTTTATAAACAAAAAATACAATGCTGTTTAAATAGGCATTAAATTCACCAAGATTACCATAGAAATTAAAAACATAAAAAAGTTAATTTAAAAAAATTGCGCATCATTTCAAGTTCCCAAGTCAACCAGATTTTAAACTCGTGTAAAAGCTCATATCAACTAAACATGCAAAGTAGATTGAGAAGGGGTAAATAAAGTACAAAGAAAGATTAGAAAAATCACATCACATCCTCATCTATCCTTCCGCACATTCATCCTTCTTTTTTTTTCGTTGTGTGTTTTGAAGCCTTCAAGTTTACGATCTCAATAAATCACGATTATCTTTCACTTTACATGAAATTTATTCATTCGTGCAAAATTTATTGAGACGTGCGTGAATAGGGCGAATATATTTCATTAATTTCAACACATGCATAAATAATTCAATAAACACATTCATAAGCTTATTAATGAGACTAGGATAATAACTCGTCATGCTAGATTGAGACTACACTGGTTTAAGTATGATTGTGAATCTTCAGATTCATTTAACATAAGTGCCTTAAATCTTGAATTTCAATTTTAACGGCTTTTTAATTTTTGAATTTTCGTTCAGTAATCTTTCTGTTCATTTCATTTCAGTTCAAAGTTCAATAAAATTTGAATTTTTAATTACCGTTAATTCTTCAAATGCAATCCTGTAAAGTTCTCGGCACACAAATAACGAAAACTATAATTTATGATTTTAATGCTCTTTATTATTTAAAGTTTTTGTTTCATAAACAAGTAATAATATTTAATTTAAAGTTATAGATTAATAATAAATTGATATAAATTTATGAGAGAAATTAACGGAATTGAAGTGGCGAAACTTTAAGACCTTGAACATCTTTGCCAATTTCAGCAACACCACAAACCTCACATTTGTATCCTTTATAGTCTGGTATGTAACAGGCACTACACAATGGACATTTCTCTTCTGGTTTACCACGATAAATTGGCTTATAAGTAACAGCACATAGACTAAACGGATTATGTTCATCATAAAGTAATTGATGTTCATCTGTAGGTTGGGTTTCGCATGCTTGAAGCATCTTTCTTGCTTGCTGTGCTGTATCATTACGCGGTCCAAGTTCAAGTAAACGACGTGCAAACGAAGCTGCTGTTTTGTAATTCTTCATTTTAAAGAACATGTTTAATGCCGTTCTAAGCGTGAGAATTTGATGAACGGGTTGGAAATTACAATGTGTGAAGTATGCTGCTAATTCGCATAACCGTTTTTGCTCCTCTAATGTATTTTTCGGTAACGTTTTTCTGTGTGTTTCCATTTGAAGACCAACAACATATTCACGACAAATATTCATTAATTGTTGTGCTTCTGCAATTTCTTGTCTACTCTCGACAACCAACAGTGGAATATTGAGAATAATATATTGGAATTTCTCAATAGCTTCTGTGAACTTTCCGGCTGTTGTTAATTGATAGCATGTCTAGAGTTCGTGGGCAAACAAAGGATAATTAGCAAAACAAGTTCAAAAAGTTTAACGGTCAAAACGAATTTAAAATTTAACGGTCAAAATAAATTTGAATTTCAAAAATGAGCAGTTCAGAAGATTTGAAAATAAAAAGTCCGTTATCTTACCTGTAAAAGTGCAACTAAATCATTCAATTTAACGCCAACTGTTGGATGTCCATTCTTCTGTCCAGCTTCCTTCCAATTGCGATGTGGATGTGTAAATTTAGATGGTAAATTAGGCAAGCATGAATATGAAGTTCTGGCACCAGCAAACAAAAACATGAATAACTTCTTGTAAGGCTCAAAATTGACAACGCCAACTTGCTCATTCAAAATTCTAAATGCAGTCTCAAAAGATCCAGCTCGAACGTGATCAGCAGCAAGTAAACTTCCATTGACCCAAATTTGTGTTTGTGGAACTCCGTTTGTTGGTGCTGCAAAGAATTTTCCATCCTTAGCATCCGATTGAGCTAATTTGCTTGCTAATTCCTCTGGCAATTCAATGTCATCGTCACCAACATCCCATCCAGCACCTTCACCCTCAACTGTATCCAAAGCATCTTTCATCTCCTCATTATCATCATCCTCATCATCAATCTTCAAATCAGCATCATCCCAACAACCTTCAACTTCAGTATCAAGAACTTCAGTCGTGGCCAATGCCTTCGAGATTGTACCTGCCTGTTTTGACAACTGTTGACCTTCAAAGAATCCACGCGATACAGTAAGCAGTGGCCAATTAGATTCAGCTTGTTGAATTGGAAGTGGACCTTTAAATAATTTTGCATTTGGATTCAATGGCGGCAATTCCTTCCCTTCGGCTTCAATTTGTTCAGCCATTTCACTTGCCTCCTCATTTAGACCGTGCGTTGCGGCCGTCAAATAAGCCAAAGACTTTTGATTACAATTTTTGAGAATATTAAATCGTTCCTTAACATCTCCAAGCATTAAAGCACCTTGATATTGTGCCGAAACATCCTTTCTAATTTCAGCAATCTTATTCATCTTCTTTAATTTCTCAAGATTTCCTGTTATTAAATACAGGAATGAGAGTTTCTCAAAGTTCTTTGTACGTTGATAGCACATTTCAACGACTTGATGATTTCCTTGCATTAATGCCGCTTGACTTAATCTATCCCAACAATCTTTATCGTCTAAGCTTTTTGCTGATTCTAAAGCAATTTCGATATTACCGCACTCAAGTGCCAATCCAAATCGTGTCTTTTCGTCTTTAACGAAATGTAGAGCAACTTCTGGATAGCCTTTTTGTTGTAAATATGCAATTATACTTTGACCGACAAGACGTGCATTTCTGACCATATGTAGAACTTCTTCATATTTACGATTAATTAATGCAAGTTTAAATTTATATTCTGTCGTGTCAATATTCAGTACACGTGTACGACATTCACGATCTAAGCAAAAGACTTGATTACCTTTAACTCTTGTGATATAAATTGGCAAGTCTAATGTTCTGATGATTCCGTGATCACCATTAAGGATTGCATACTTAATATGATTATTTGTCGTGTAAATGAAAACACCGGAATCATCCCAAGCACCTGACTTGACTCTCGTACTTTCTTGAATCGTACACAATGATTCTAAACGACGATTACATATCATAATTGTATGTTTTGAGAGCAGTGCTGCATGTGACATGTCAGCAGACCATACCACATATTTACATTTTGAGATTTTAACTTGTGCAAGATTGCGTAACTGCTGAACATCAAAGAGCGTGACATGATCTGATTCACGTAGTAAAAGCATTCCAGTTCCTGCATAGAAAATCTCGTCACATTGAGATGTTTGGATTTTCTTTGTGACTTCATTCTTCTGATTCTTAACGACCAACTGACTGGATCTATCGAGAACTGCAAATCTGTTTCTTGCTACCCACAATGCAGTCACTCCTGATGATCTCTTTGAATCAACTTCGGAATTCGACTCTGAATCTTTGGGGATGTTGTACAAGTCATATGTGGAATTTTCCATATTACTTGTACGCGTACATAAAAGAATTGCATTCAATGCTGGATTGTAGGACATTGAAAAAACTGGTGTTTTTCCACCTCCTCGAATTTGCATAACAACGGAATCCTTGGTCGTTGTGAAATCCAATTTACGTAGGAATCGTTCCTTAATATAGTACAAAATATTTCCATGTACAGAATATGCAGGACGTTCACGTTCAAGTTTGAAAACAATCATTCCGGAATCGTGTCCGGCAGCAAAAAGATTGAGTGTAGGATGAGCAGTCAGAATCCAAAAACGTTCATGTTCACGACGGAAAGTATTCAGACACTGTCTCTTTGTCATATCCCAAACTCGAATACTCTTATCCTCACTGTTGGAAATAATCAATTCTTGACGTGGATGGAAAAGGACACATGAAACATTGTTGTAATGTCCTCGACATGTGTCAACTTCCCATGCCTTATATTCATTCATGCGCCACAATTTTATTTGACGATCATCGGCTCCGGATACAACAAGTGGAAGTGTTGGATGGAAATGAGCCCAATTTACTCCTCGGTCATGTCCTTCAAGGACGTGCTTGACAACTGCATCGGCTTGACCGAATAAATCTGTTGATGATGGATTCTTTAAATGATCTTCTAAGCCTGATGGACCTGGTGCTACATTCTTCTTTCTTAGTCCTGGAAATACAAATGAGAAGTTTAATTGGGATGCAGTTAAGGAATGTTGAGTCACAATTAACACCAATCATAAGCGCATTTTCCATCATAAGCGCATTTGCAACAAAGATGAGAACCTTACAAATGTTTTTGATTTTTCAATAATTTGTATGGTTTTTAAGCAAGTGTAGGGTTCTCATATTTAAATTGTCAAAAACCGTTAGTTTTGAGTGTTTTTGGAATTGAAAAATTTTGCAAGCTACTGTTCCTTTAGTCAGGAAAATGCGCTTTAAATCGCCCTCTAGTTGTTAGTTTAATATGAAAAATCAAGAACCAAATTAGACTAATATATATTTTATGATAAAAGTACTTGCAAGCAGAATAAAAACTCCCTAAAATATAAAGTATGTGATATGTACAATTAAGTATTTTTTTCCATGATAAATCTTTCATTTCAAATAAGTAAGCACGTCACCAAGTGTTATAAAAAAATTTAAAATAAATCTCAACTATCAAATATACACCATCAATGTGCCAAAAAGAGTATAAAAAAATCTCTAATTTGGTTCCTACCTTTCATTCCATCACGAGCAGCGACACCTATGAGTATTAGAACATAAAAATTAAAAATGATTCTGATAAGGCTGCTGATCAATCCATTTCAGAATGATTTTTGCTTGATAACCGCAACCAACGAGGACAAAATTAGTAACTTGAACTTACCTGAAAAGTCCCAAATGCGGACTGTCTGATCGAGTGATGCTGAGACAATTGTATCGTCTGTTGGATGGAATTGAGCACACATGACGTAGTGATTATGACCAGTTAATACACAGATACATGTACGCGATTGCCAGTTCCAAATACTGAAATGATTGATAAAATTGTTAGACATAGTCGAATATGCAAATTAAGCTATTGACATACCGAATAGTCTGATCATCAGAAGCACTCAATACCCATGGATATTCATGATGGAAAACTGTCGTTCTAACATAATCCAAATGTCCAAGAAGTGTAAAAATGCATCGTTTTTGTTTGTAATTCCATACTTTAATTTTGAAGTCGTCACCACCACTGACGAATAATGGTTGTTGATTGTGAAATGCAATACCTCGAACTGGACCGTCATGTTCATCAAATTTCTCTAATAATGTGCTGATTCTATAATCCCATAGCTGAATGACTCCAGTATGCAAACTGTTTTAAATGGAAAATATGAATTTTCACTTAGTAAATAATGAAAAACAATTTTTTTTTTACCTTGCAAGAATCCATGGACGTTTTGGATGAAAGCTTAATCCCTTAACTCGAGCTGATTTAGTCTCAAAATTAGTCAACATCTTTTCAACTCTTACTTATCTACCTGTTCCAATACTTTTTTAATTAAATAAACACGATTAACAGCAAAAAATTATGTTTTAAATTTCTTCCGACAATATTTTATCTGAGTTGGCAGGTTTCGAAGGGATAATAACTTGGAAAAATATTGTTTATGCCTGCATCTTTTTAACGTCTTTTTTCAAATTTAAATATTTTTCCAAGAAAAAACGAAATTAATGCATTTCAATTTTAGCTAATTAGACAGTTTTAGACAACACAACGTGAAAACAGGTTATGCTTTAATTAACAAATAAAACTATTTTACCCACTCAACATACGTTAAATAACATTCATTAATAAAATTGATAAAAAAATTATAGAAGCGCTGAAGTTGATCCGTGTCATTAGTGAAGCATCAAAAATTTGGCTTCAGATTTTAAATAATTTTCTGTAAATTGAAAAATCATGGGGAAAAAGACAGGAGTTTTCACAGAAGGACAACTGGTGTACGCTAAAGTGAAAGGGTATGCACCGTGGCCAGCAAAAGTGAGTACGATCGTTTTAAAACAGTTTTTAGAAAAGATCCAGAACCGGAAACTTAACATTATTATATACGCATAAAAATACGATAAAAAGGTTAAAATTAGCTTGATATGCCGATTTTCATCATATCCATAAAGACTATTTGTGAATTATACACATCAATTGACAAAATTTGCGTAATTTAAATGATTACTGGATCGTAATATTTTGTATGCTTCTTTTTCTGTCTTCTAGATTACAAAAGTTATAGCAAAACATAAATATGGAGTATATTTCTATGGAACGGGGGAGACAGGAAACTGTAAGAGTGAGGAATTAGATCCATATGACGATAAGAACCGTGCAAGGTTTAATACAGAGCGACAAATGAAGAAACCTGACTATAAAGAGGCAGTAGATCAAATAGAATTAGCGGCAACTGGAAATGATCCAGCACCAATAATTCCAGCTGATGATTCAATCAAACAAACAAGCCATGAGGATGAAGCAATTGAAAAAACAGAGGATATTTCACAAACAGACGATTTCGATCCAGAAGAATCTCATTTACAGATAGCAGAGGAAGTTCCTAAATCCACACCTGTTCAGAAAAAGAAACCGGTTAGCAAACCAAAAGCCGTGTCAACACCTATTGTAAAATTAGAATCCGAGACAAAGGAGAATGATGAAAAAGTCAGTAGAAGTGGACGTAAGATTAAGGAAAAGAAAATTAATAATGATGAGATGGATCCAGATGAAGTGTTCACTATACCGCGCAAGCGCTTAAAGGTTGAAGAAAGTCGAACAAATCAGAAACCTGTACAGGAGTTGAATGATTCAACCATAAATGACTTCTGTATTAGTAAAATGCATATCCTTCAAGATCCAGTTCGAAAACAATTCCTAACGACACAATTTGATATGATAAAGACAGTTCAAGAAATCAAACAGGCATTAGGCCTTGATGAAGTAGATATGGATCGAGCATTGGACTCATGTAAAACACTCAAAGAAAAGGTTGTCCCAAGCATCACACAATTTATGCTTTTAAAATATTCAAATACAGTTGTCACAATCAAACGATTGAGAAACTATATCGGTAATGTTATGTCATGGGGTTTAGAGGAGAAACAGCTCATCGAGTTTCAAGAAAAAGCAAAAGAAATACGCGATATTGCGTCCGAAATTTATTTTTCGTTAAAGGTAAACAATTTCTTTTAAAACTCATTTAAATAAATTAAGTTATGTATATAATATTGCAGAAACTGTTCCCGGAAGCACCTGAAGATTCGTCATTTTGGCAATTTTACACTGATCAGCACAAACAATTTCAAGAGAAGTATTCGAAACTTGACGTGACGGACTTGTTTGAAGCTTTCAACGAAGAAGGTTTGTAGATTGGAATTGATTATTTTTGGCATATCCTGGTCAGAATAGCCAGGATATGCCTCTGCTACATTTGACTGACAATTCAATATTCCATCCACAGAATTAGAATTATTTCTAAATAAATCAACAAATAATCACGATGCCGAAGTCCCGCAGCTTCCAGAGGATGATGCTCAAATGGACGAGGAAGCAAATGAAGCAGAGGAACCTGAAGATGATCCACAATAGTCACGAGAAACAATTTGAAATATTGTTAATTAAATGTTATTCAGATTAACGAATTGTCTCAATGACGTGATGGGAAAGGAAGAGAAAACTGAGTGCGTGAAACTTTGTCCACAAACTGACACATGCCTACTTACTGATTTTTTTTTTTTCATTCATAATTTTCTTAATAATAATTTTTTTTTCTTAATCTTTATGCAAAATAAGACAAAAAATCATCAAAAAAAAATGCAAATACTACGACTTTAAATGGTCAATTTATTTCACTTTCTCTGCTAAAAACAAAAAAAAAACTTTGTGAATATTAATAATATGAGTCACTTGGGGATGTATATCATTTCATTTATTGTTTACAAGACACTCGGCAAGAAAAGAAACCGATTTTCATATTTTTTAACGTTGTATAATATATAAAAATTCATTGATTTTTTTAATAATAACTTCATATGTTGAATTTTAAGAGATGAAAACACAAAGGAACTGTAATAAATAAAATGAAAAACGAAGATTGAACATCAAGAATAAGTTAAACACATGAAAGGATTTAATTGATAAGAGTTAATTAGTTTTTTTATTCTTAAAATGGAATAAATTTAAAAAGAAAATAATTAAAAAATAAATAAAGCATTAAAAATTAATTTTTATCTCATTTACTGATAAACGGATATAGGATAGACTCAGGATCCTGGAATCTATCAAGTTTATAACTTTTTGGTCTCATTTTTTGTATCCTCAGGAACTGTCTTACTTTCGGCAGCTGCTGGCTTCTTCTCATCATCATTAAGTCCCAAAAATTCTGTGATGATCTTAATGCCTTGATCAGCTGTTCGGCTGACAACATTAAGGATATCACCAACTCTAATACCACCAATTGTCTCATCATCTTCTGTTGGTTCTGGTGTTTCTGTTTCATTTGTTTCTTCTTTCTCTTCTTCAGTCTTTTTAGGTCCTTCAATCATACGAATTTCTTGTGGATTTAAGTCAAAGCATGGAAAGTCGAAAGTTACAGGTGATTCACCGAAAATTTTTGGTTGCATTGTGATACATCCAACGAGACCGTTATTTGAACTTGGCACTAATCCATTGAATTTTGAGCACATTTTAGCAAGTCCACCGAGCATTGATAAGCAGACAGGTTCCTCTGGCTTATCAGTCTTGATTGTTGCTGCTTTTGAGAATGACTTTCCAATTGTCAAGTTCATATGGACACCTTCGGACTGTGAGATATATCTGATCTTAACACATGCTGGGTCAAGTCGGAAGCTATCAGAAAATTGGAAGTCTAAACAGCACACACAGTTATTGCCTTCAGCATTTCCTTTTAGGCATACGCAGTCGTTCTCACGATCACGCTTTTGTGGCGCATCGTCTTCATCGTCAAGTGAAATGAAATCTTTATTATGCCATAAAAGAAAGAAAATATATAGATACAAATAAAAAATGAGAACATAAATCCCTATAAAAATAAAAAAAAATCACATTGGGGTCAATGAAATGGAGACACACTAAGGCGCAAGAAAAGTAGCACTTGATACTAGTTAACAATGAATCCAAAAAATTTCCATTTCAATTGACAGTTTTATTTTCTTAAGCGATCCGTGACTTCATGGTTTCGTTGGTGTGATAGAAAGTAAAACTTATTTTAATTGTTTGTATAGTCAGATATCTCGGGTTTTTTTTGGTTAGTCAAATGAAAAATTGTGAAAATTTCTTTGTCACTTTCTATTCATGACTTTTTATCACAATGATAATTGAATATTATGAGAATCTATTTAGGGGATTTTAAAATTTCTATTTATTTGTAATTCTTTTTAGCACTTTCGTGTGAACTTTTTAATTTTGGAAGCTAACACATAATAGGTGGTTGATCTTGACATTCATTCTAACTTTTTAAAATTTACCGGTTTTGAAAAATTTGAAATTTTTCAAAAATAGGTTCAAAAATTTAATTTTTTGATTTTTTCTCGCTCAATTCTTAACATTTCTATCTGACATATTTACAGCATAAACTTTGTCTAATTTCATGCTACTACCGGCTCGTGGTCTCTATTATTCAACTATCAACTGACAAGATAATTTCAAATATTCAAAATATAAATCGGTTCAATAATCGTAGTAAACAAAGATAAAAACTGATTGTGAAGTTTATTTTAATTTGTTGGCTTAAATAAAGGATTTTAATGCAGAATGGAGAGTCATCATCAGGTAAGAAACAACATCTTTCTATTACAATTAGTAATTTGTTCGAAAAACAAAGATTTCATTCTTAAAATGTTCAATTTGATAAAATTATCCGCTTAATATCATAATTCATGTGAATCAATACCTAATTCATAGGAAAAGTTAGCATGATAGAATATCGCAGGAAGTATGCTCAACAATAATTTTCAAGAACTTGATTTATCTTGCAAATATCATGCATTATATAATAAGAAAAGAGAATAAAAAAATGTACGAGTTGACACAACACGTACACAGGAAGCTTAAAAGAACAGGACTTTATGATATTGATAAAATATTCTTTGAATATTGCCGACTAAATGGCAAAGAAATTGATCAAAATACAGATTTTGATTACAGTTTCTAAGCATAAAACGTCTTTAAAACAAGAAGTCTGTATAAGAAACTGCTAAACTAGATCATGAACCTGAATTTGTCTTAAAAGTATAAATTTCTACCAATAAATCAGAAATCTTATTGATATTAAAGTCACGGAGAATAGCTCGCGAGTGAGACATTTCTTTAAGTCATAAAACAGAATGACACACTTTTCATAAGCCTACACTTCTTAGCTCAATAACCGAAAAAAAATTCACTTTCTTACCAAGAATACCACAACTGGCAATTAAAATATGTGAAGAAATCAAAAGGATGAAAAAGTAGTTGAATTTCATTTTGCTCTTTTTATGTCACTTATTTAAATTTATTGATACTTTATTTATTTTGTTAGTTCCTCTGTAATTTTCAGTCCGTTCAACAGTAAATCTCGTCAATAACTAAGCGCAATCTTTTGCTTCGATGTGTCTTTAGTTGACTTTTTTTTCTTTCCTTTTCTTTCTTTTTTTTTTTGTTATTCTCTTTAACTTTCTGTGCTTCTCATTTTATTTTCTTCTTTTTTCGTTTCTTTCACAATAAAATGGCATGATGAATCTTTAATTGATATATATAAACATAATAAAAAATGAGACATAAAGAAAAAGAGTGAGAGAGAAGTGCCAATTTGAACGCGAATTCATTGAACACAAATTTACATGCATGATACCTTGTATGCTCCATCGAGTGGATCTAAATCCAGATAAACATATAAAACGTACACGTGAAGACAACATAGACTCAACAAAATAATGTGGGAATAATCGCAGTGAGTCATACTTAGCAAGGCGTGAGAGTCACAATTTCATTATCTGTTTTTTGATGCTGGAGAGAAAGTGCAAACAGAATAAGATGAATGGCATTAAAAGTTGAATATTGAACAAGAGAAAGAACTGTTAAATGCTTTTATTTTGTTTGCATGCTTGTTCAAGCCAACGTGCAACTGATGATTTTTTACTTATTCTACGGCGCAGCCATGCGATAAACGATTAACGGTACTATTGCTGAAATTTATTGCCATTTTTCTATACAAGATATGTGTATACATAGAGAGTATTGAATAAGAAAAAGTAGAAGTCTGGCTTGCTCTTTATGCATAAAGCCATTTACATATAAGCTTTCCAATATTTATTCTAGAAAGTGAAAAGCTCATCATTGATAAAAGCTTTTTGATAATTAATGCGGTAAACATTCGTAAAACATTCGATCAAAACAATGGATTTATTTTGAATGTTGAGGTTAGATCGTGCCAAACTGATCGTAGATCCATAATAACTATCCTGAAAAGAATCAAGTTACAACTTTTACCTGATCAATCTTTATCTGTCTTATTTTTAATAAATGTCTGTGAAACACTCAGTAGTAATTTTATTTATTTATTTATTTTTTAAATAATTTTTACATAACAGAAATTGTCTATACAAAACATTAGGTTTCATCATTTGCTTTTTTTTTTTTTTAAATATACTTAAAGGTTTTTTTTTATTTCTTGCTAATTGTGATTTTTCATTTTCCTTCTGCTTTCATTTATTTTTTTTTTCTTTGATTTTTATTAAAACTTTTTTTTTTCAATGTTTCTTATATACTGCGCCATATCGCCTCGATGAAATGCATTTTTTTATATATTGAATTAATATTTTTCTTCATAAAAATTAAACTTCAAATATTTCTTATATTTTTAAATTTATTTCAAAACAAATTTTTCTTGTATTTTTTTCCTTTAATGAGTTGATTTTCGAGTAGTGCGTGATTGTAAAGGAATTCATTAGGTAGTCATGATGTGGTAGTTTAGATGGTATACTAGATTATTCACCTATTTTGAGATTTTCTGGAAGGTGTAGCAAATTTAGTTCTTAAATTAAAGATTGAGGTTAATTCAGGGTTGGTAGGACTTTATGAATCCGGATTGCAAAAGTCCGAAAAGGTGCAATTGACCGGACTCTATTTTTTGGAGTTTGAACTCCACGGAGTCCATTGGAGAAGCCTCCGCATTGGATTCCTATCAACTCTGTATTAATGGTTGTTTTTTGAACAGTAGGTCAGAAAATCTTGACAATATCTTCGCTAGACTTAATCACAGTTGATCTGTACTTTCAGCGAAGAAATTAAGTAAGACTTGGTCAATTATAAATGGACCTCTGTTATTTCAATAATGTGTAGGATATTCTGAATGAAAAGCTTCATAAATCTTTTATTTTTATTTGCGAATTGTTCAATTATTCTAAATTTTAGATGTTCTTATTTCAAGAATCAAACTGATGTCAATCGTCCATATGCATAACATTGATATTCCTTTCATAATTCATTGGACGATGTTTGCGTTTAAATCACAACCTTTAGAACCTCACATTGATTAATAGAAATTCCTATCAGCTTTGAATTCACGTATTCCGGATTTTTTTTTCCAATTTTTAAATAATTGTGTTGGTTGAACCATCTAAAAGGTGTCAGGAACTATTCCTAATCCAGAATATTGACTACCAGACTGAAGACCCTTTGCATCAATATCGCACAACTCGAAATCTCTCGTTACATCCATTAATGCAATAAGAATTGCATCAATTTTCATATTTAAAACAAATGATGTAGCCAAAGTTCTTTCAAATCTCAACGTTGTCATTACTTTTTTTTGTTATAGTTTTTTACGAAGATAATTCATTTTTATTTTTTTAGTTTATTTAACCCGTGTATTCAAATTTTTTTTTTATGACTTCAATCTTCTAAATGTGTTTCATCTCATTTTTTTACTTTTTTTTATATTTTAAATTAATAATTTTTTCTATGTGATTTTTGTTTGAGGGGGGTGCACAAATAAAAGTAAAATCTATTTAACTAACTTAGGTTTTTTTTATTTTTCTCAAAATTTTTTTGAGGTTAGTAGAAAAAAAGGAATTAATACACACTAATTGATATTTTTCTCATCTTCATCAACATCATCAATAAAAAAATGAACTAAATTTCGATAAATTTTTTTTATTAATTCAATTTTTTTTTTATTTATTTTTTTCAATTCTTAAACTAAGTTAGATTCAATTTCATTCATCTGTATTATGAAATGTAAATACCTCTTTTTTTCATCAGTTTACTTTATTATACTTTGTTTTTTTTAATACGACGACTCGAAGTTCACAAAACTAAGAAGACATTAACGAATTTTACACAATGTATCATCAACGTTTAGGAATTTGGGCAGTGATTAAGATTTTAATGTTTTTTTTTCTTCTCATTTCTCTCATCTTTCTCCTCTCATCATTCCTACATTCTTTGAGATCTTCTTATTAATCATAAGCTTTTCTAAATATATTTGTTATTTATTACTGCTTTTTTTTTTTAACTGACTATAGAGTAAAAAGATGTTTTTTTATGAAATTGAGTGCCATTGACTTGATGGTGTAAATAAATCAATAGAAAAATTATTGGAGCTAATTTTTTATGAAAAATATATTCTGTTGTATGATTTGACACAATCCAATTTTTATTTTGGCACTCAGTTATTTTTTTTAGTAATTTTTTTCTTGTCTTTATTTTTAAATGAAGTCATATAGTTGAGCATCGAGGCGAAAAAAGCTTATTTTGAATGGAATTTGGAAGAACTTTTGTGTTTTCTTTGGAAGATTTAAGAATTTTTTGGATGGGCTTTGATTGAAACTAGTTTATGGATTACGGTATTATTTCTAATTTGAGCGATTGTTGCTGATTTTGAGCAATTTTTTAATGGCGGGTTAAAGTTGGTCGGTTCAGATTTAATTTCTTAAAGTTTGATCCAATTGGTTTGGAATGCTATAGTTTCACATCGATCAATTTTAAGTCTAACTAGACATTATGTCATTTGAGCTTTTTGATCTAGAGAGTTAGTCATCAACTGGACATTAACTTGCCTTTAAATAGTTGTAATGTATCTTTGTCCACTCGGGAAAGCTAACCTACCATACTATATTTGACATAAGAGTAATATTTTATCTGAAGCTTTAAGTTTTGTATGAAACAAACTCGAACTACACATCGTATTTGCAAGGGCACCGTTACATTGCCGTACTAACTGATTTCGACTCATTTTCATTGAGAAAAATGCGGTTCACCACATTGTGTCCCTCTGAAAAGTATTTGCATGCCTAATTAAATTAATAAATTTAATTTTTGAGCACTTTACCAAGTTCTAGACGTAAAATCATTCTAGCTTACAAAACCACTTCCATTAATAATCCCAATACTTTAAAGTCCTTCCAAAAATCCATCAAAACGTCTTCGCCTCGAATGAGCATAATGATTTTTTTTTTTCGTGAATTTTATTTTGTATGCAATTAAAGATTAAATACTTTTTACTTTTTTTAATATTTCCATCATCGATTGTAGAAAGTTACTTAAGATTCAGCTTTAGGGTTCTCAAGTCTCAAGAATCAAAAGTAATTTTCCAGTTCATTCAATTATTTCCATTTTATTTTTCTAAATTTTAAATTCCATTCCCTTGCTTATGCATACGTTGATTCATTAATTGGAAAATTGCATGTTTAATTCATATATGTATTTCTTTTTATTTTTGTTAATTAAAAAAGAGGAGGAACAAATTTGTGGTAAACCAAAGAAAAAGTTTTTGGAATACTCAAAAATTGCAAGTTAGGTACATATAAATTTAATATCTTTTTTTTTTTATTTATTCACTTCGCGTTTCTTAAAATAGTATGCAATTCAATTATTTTTTTTCTTTAATTTTAATAATTTTTTCGTATTTTATTTTTTTGTTACTTTTTTTTGGCTTCAACAATATTGTTTAATACCTTATAAGAGACAATATTTTTTTTTCATTATCATAGAATGATTTTTTAACTTTGAAATCTTGATGGATTGACACATTTATTCATTTTTTTTTCGTTATAATGAAATTAATGGCAAAAGTTAATAACGAGAAATTAACAATTTTTTTTTGTTCTTCATTTTTTTTTACTATTCTTACTTCATTTCAATTATTATTTATCATCATTTTTCATTTTTTTGCTAATAATAATGATAGCGTCTTGAAAAACAAACAGAAAACAAAGAAATTAAAGGAGAAAATTAATGTAGCAGTCGTTATAAGAACATGATTTATAATTTTTTTTTCTTTTACTTTTCATAAACTGAGAAGATTGTAACAACTTTCAAAAATTCATTTGAACTAAAATAACAATTAAAAACAACAATTTAGTAGTAACTAGTTAGATTTTAATGAATTCACTATAAGGATTTTTTTTTTCATATATGTTGAATAACGAATTTTCAAAAATTTAAAAACTTTACGAATCATATTTGGGATGTGATTTTTGGTAGATTCTTAATTAGTCTTGCAACTTTAGGTTAATTTGCTGGTTTAGATTTAAAATGTTGGTAATATCAGAAGTTTTCATAATATTAATTTAAACGTTTTTTAAAATATTAAAATTGAAAAATAAAATTTCAAAATTTAAATTTTTGAAATTAAGAAATTAAATTTTTAAATATAAAACTTTAAATTTTCAAAATTAAAAATAAAAACATTTTAAAATTTCTTTGTTAAGATTAAAATTTTTAAATTAAAATGTAAAAATTGATTATTTTATTTTTAAAAAAAATTAATTTCAATAAATATTAATCTAAAATAAAGCCTTTTTGGCCTAAGTGATTCCTAATTCATTCAGATTTTCATAAATTCAACTGCAAATTTTAAACTAAAAATCTATCAAAAATTACAATCCCAAAAAATTATTAAATTATTCGCATTTTTTTGTCCATGAATTTAAACTATTCAAGAAGCATTTGTAATCGAAAAATGAATAAACTCTCTGAACTTTTAATGAGAGAACTTTTTATGTCATTATGAGGATTTTTTTACCCATAATATTTTAACTCTAAAATGTCGTTATTTTTCTACTTTTGAAAATTCCTTATTCATATTAATACTTATCATTTTTTTTTTTCATTTAACAAAAAGGATGTTTACCCTTACGTTTACACTTTTTTTTGCCTACAAACATTTTTTTTTATTTATTTTGCTTTCGTAATCAAACTCTATTTTTATTTTTATTTTAAAACTGCATTTTTTCTTCATTTATAGTTTTTTTTGTGCATTTTGACAAATATTACATTTGACAATTTTTACCAAGTTTTTTTTAGCTATTTTTGAACCATTGAGCTTTCATTTCTGCGTTTTTAATTTTTTTTTTATATTTCTTTATTAATGCAGCTAAATGTGTATGTGTGTAAAAATAAGGAAATATGCCATTACTAACAACATTCAATCATTTTTCATCATTTTTTTTTTTTTAAATATATTTTTTTGAGAGAATTAAAATGACATTTTTTTACTTTTTTTCATTTAGCAAAACGCAATAACAGATGCTGAATTTATATGAAAGCAACACCTTTTTTCCTTTAAGAAATTTTTTTTATGGATTTTTATTAGCTTCCGTACATGACGCACGGAAGTTAGTTAATTAATCTTCATTCTCGACTATTTTTTCTTCTCATATTAAAAAAATATTATTTGATGAAATAAAAAAGAGAGGGGATTGTCGATGGTGGTAGTCACTACACTAAATGAAGTGGAATTAAATCGATTGAACTAATTTATTTTGTTACTTTTTCTCATTTTTTTGGAATTAAAAATTCATTACTTATATTTTTTTTGAAAGCTTCAAATATGAGTTTCTTTTATCAAGATTTGCTAATTTATTATACCTTTATATTTTTTTGTCTTATCATTCTTATATAACTTTTATATTATTTTTATTCATTATTTTTTTTTCTTCTTCGATATTCTTATAAAGATTTTTTATTTTTATTTTGTATTTTATTTCCTTTTTTTCTTTTGCAAATATATAATTTTTTTTTAAAAAAAAGAAAGACTTCGTACATCCTCCGTACGAGGCTTTACATCTTATCTCATTTTTCATTATGGAAGAAAATTAATCATTATCGATTACTACATTTTTTTTATGTATCGTTTTTCTTAATAAATTTTTAAAAATTAAACTCAACACAGTACGTTTTTCATCTCAATTAGTAAATTTTTTAGTTTCCTTGAAGATAAAAATATAGTTCTATATAAGTTTTGGGTAGAAATGCTAAATTTTTTTCATTTTTATTTTTTTTACTTATTTTTTCATACCTTTCTCTTATTTTTTTTTTGTCTCATCAATAAAGGTGAAATGAGATTATCTAAATTAAAAATTGATTCGATACGTAAACGAAATCACATTTTAATGTTACCGGACTTTTTAATAGCATTTTTTTCTTGGTTTCATTTCAAAAAGTTAATAAAACATTAATTTAATTTATTAGATTTTCTTTTTTAATATTTTTTTTTCAATGATATTTTTTACATATTTAAAACATGGTGTAGGCACTCGAACATATTTTCCTGCTATTTTTCTACTTTTTTTTGCAACTATTTAGTAGTTTTTTCAATGACTTTCGAGTTTTAAACTTTGTCATTTCTTTAAATTCTTTGTAAAAATTGTGAAAAATTCACTAAATAAAGAATAAAATAGTTTGAAAAGATTTCATAACTCTATTAAGTTGTTCAAAATTGAAAACTAAATCTTTTAACAAAATATATTTAGGATTAAATCTTGTAACATGATCAGTAATCAAGATCTATTTTCTGTAGATTTGCATCACATTTGATCTCCAAAAAATCATTATTTCATAAAATAACAAAAACTTATCTCAAAACCAAGTAAAAAAGTCTCAAAAAAATAAAAATTTAAAACATATGAATCAGTGCCAACACCTTGCTTCAAATTTGTATTTTTCATGTTTTTCAAACAAAAATAATAAAACATTTAATATCATCATTTTGACCATTTCAATCATTGAATTCACTATGAACAATGGTAAATTTTTTTGTTATGCTAATTGTGCAAATTTCCCTTCTCATATCATGTTTTGTAATAATTTTCTTCATTTTAATCCATGTTCTGTCCTTTTGCGCATCCTAGTCCTATGTTTTGTTTGGCAGTTTTAAACATGTTTTCATACATTTTTTTATATTTTATTTGGCATCATCCAATTTGACACTCGTTTATACTTTTTTTTTATTTATCTCGTGTTTCACTATAATTTTTTTTTAAAAAGATTTTCTTTCCAATTTCATTGCCTAAAAAAATTTTTTTTATATGTGTTTTTAGAGTTATGATTTTATAACATTTAATGTCCTTTTTTTATTCTCTTTTATTTCATCTCATATTTATGCATGTCTTTCAATCACTTTTCGTCACCATCTTTTTATTTTTGTATGCTCCATCACCATTTCATGCCACAAATAACAATTTTTTTTTTTAATTTTCACTCCACTTGGTTTTTATTTCTTCTTTTTTTACTCTTTGTCGGTTCCATTATGCGTATGAGTTTATCATGTTTTCAATTTTCTTTTTTTTTGTTTTGTATATTATAGATTAACATATATTTTTTTTAATGATTAAATCATTTTACTTATTTAGTCACGTGACGTGAGTTGTTTATGGTTTAATAATTCTTTAGTACTTAGGTTAGTTATTCAAAAAAAAAAAAATCTCTTTATAATCTGTCCTCATCTTCTTCCTCAGGCTCATCACCGTTTTCCTCATTCTCTTCTTTGTATCCGGGATGTTCTGATATTGCATAATAATTGCCATTATAAATTACACCTAATTCACGAAGTGCATCACCACGTATCGTTGCTTTAATTGTCCAATTATAACAGTCATCTGATTCACTCTCTCGATCGAGACGTTCGACGTCGAGAATTTTGGAACTAAGTCGTTCCAATATGATTCCAATATCCTTGATGCTCAAGTGACGTTTCTGGTCTACAGATAATTGATCAATGAGCAACAAAAATTTCTCTGACGTTACCGTTTCGTCTTCCATGACTGTATTTTCGGTTTCACTTTCTGAACTATCCTTTTCAGGTCCGATATCTAAAAAACGAACGTGTCCTTTTGTTGCAGGCGCTCGTCTCTCTAATGAAGAAGCATTTATAGAACTAGGTTGTGGACTACTTGAGCCGTCTTGTATAGGTGATGTCGCAACATTTTTATGTACAGCAATTTTTCTTCCTTCTTCGTGTAATGCACAACAATGAAAATCACATTCTGTTGCGCCGGGACTTCCGGCCCTAGTTGGTGTATGAGCATGATGAGCACATTCTGGTGTATGTATATGAACAGCTCCGACTGCGCTATCAAAAGATCCGCCACCTTTCGACAGACGCCGACCTGAGTGATAAAGGTTTGATGGATCATCGTGATTTATAACTGTTATTTGTGGACTTGGATAACGTTGCGGAGCTGGAGATGACTTATCTATTGAGCTTTGAGCTGAAAGGCCCTTTTTTGACGGTGAAAATTTATCATTCGGCTGCCCTCCGATACCGCCGCTTTGTCCTTGCCTTTGATCCCAATGCAAAACAACGGTAACTCTTCCCTTATTATCCATAATTTTCCAAGATGGAGTTTCATCATGAAGTTCCAAGGCATGAATCGTCTCACAGACGATCTTTGGTATGGCAGATATTGCTACAATGTTTAGAATATTATTTAGAATTACAAAAAATTGAGATAATATAAATATGAGACACAAACCAGCTTTGATGACGTCAACCCCAGTGGGATACCAACGTTCACCCTGCCTCAAGAGCAATAGAATCGTGTTATTCGCCAAAGTACGAAAATACTCTCCATCTTCAACTTGCGTTCCATCGCTCTCTAAAACCAATCGAACTGGCTCTGAGGCAGGTATGCCTAATTTATCTTTCCCTATAATAATAATGTCAATTGAGTTAAAGTGTTTATTATTTTGATGCTGGTTTACTTACCTCTAACTATTAATTCTTCAAAACTTCCAACTACGAGACCTTTTCTAATATTTCTCCAACTATCCCAAATTTTTAAAGGTCTCTTTCCTCGAGACTCCTGTAAAAGGAAGAGAAAATGAAGAAAATTGATTAATGGAAGCTAATTTGGTTTAAGGATTGTTAATATTTGCGCATTATTGAAGCTTGGCTTAATTAAATTCTTAAAACTCATACTTAAAGTTGTCTAAAGTAGATCAATTAAAATTATCGTATTTTTCAGGGATTTTGCACATAAAAATCTTAAATTTCAATTCTTGGTAAACTTCTATGCAACTCAATATCCCTAATTACAATCAATTCAATGAGTAATTTTGTTTATTACTTTAATCAAGTTAAAAATCATTAATGCACAAATGTATCAGTAAATTAAGTATCAATCCTTAGATTCGATTCACAAATGACATGTGCACCATTTCAAATAATGGAAGTCATAGGTAAATAACCTCTAAGTAAAAGTAAATAAAACTTTAATGCAATACCGTTTGATTATGTTGTTGCTGTTGTTGTCGAAAAGTAAGACAATTGCAAAGATTCATAGGTTTTGTAACACCCAAAGTACATAAAGCCGTTGACCACATATTAATTTTTTTATTAATTTTTTTTTATATCTTTCGATTTACTTCGACAGTAATGACAATAATGGTAATAATTGAGTAACAAGTATGCTTCGCAAAGAACACAGTGTTCTTATAAATCACAGATATTAACACTGACTAATTTAGCAAAAATATTGTATTGTCTTTTTCATATGTTGATTTAATATTATTTCAAATATTGTAAAATGCATTTAGTAGATTTTTTATTGCCTCATTTTTTTGTTGTTGATTCATGTTGTAAGTCTAATTTAATTAGGTTTACTCCTTTATTTTTTGACTTCATATAAAGGAAATGTTGGCTTTTTTTTGAAAAAGTTTCTTCTTCTATGTTTTATGTGTGCCGAGAATCAAAAAATAAAAAAAATTGAGAATAAAAAGTTATCCTTCCAGTCTTTCCAATGTCTTCTATTCCTCTTCTTCGTTGCTGTCATTAAAATTGTGTGTATATATATACTTTTTCATGAATTGCTTTCCAAAATAACCAAACATAAGTTCATTGAAAGTAAATAGGTCACAATGTTCCACACACTAATACAAGTTCATCGAAGGAAAAAAAAAATGTTGAAATGAAAAAAAAAAAGTTCTCCACTCAATTTTTAGGTATGAAAAGCTCATCAAATGAAATTGATATAATTATTATTTGAAGGTATATATGTATATATCTCATCTATCTCTCCTTTTTTTATCACAAAATTTTTAAAAAACTTTTTTCTAAAGCTTAAATTAATTTTTTTCCTATTAAAAATTGCACTAAATTCAAATTTTGCTACGATATTATAGACGATTTTTTATATCCTTAAAAAATTTTTTTCTTCTTTTATTAACACAAATATGTAACTTTTATATCACTTTTTTTTATCTAATGCCTTTGACGCACTTGGTGAAAAATTTAATTTTTCATTCAGTAAAATTGTAAAAAGTTTTCTTTCTTTTTTTTTAATATTTGATTAAATTGGAGCAATGGTTTCTAAATTAAAATTAAAAGTGAACAGAAATTTGAATGCACACTCTCGAGGAAAGTCTGTATGCGAATGCGAATCAAAGTGCAGTGCACTTTCTTCCTGATTCTGACCGAATAAAATATTATTTTTTTTTTCTTCTTCACATAAGCTTTTTCATAGAAAAATAAAATCATGTGATTGTATTGGGAGGTGGATGACATATATACATTCAGTTTTCCAAGAGCTTTCACGCACACATGTAAAATGATATGGCAATACGAGCTTATAACGTAAAGTTCGTTTGTCCTCGTTTTTCCATCCTTCACACATTTTTCTCATTCCCATGTTAAACTTTTTTTTTATTTTATTTTTTGCTCTCTTCTCTTTACATAGGATTTTTTTTTATGATGAAAAGCTCCTTGCTAAAATGTGAATGTGATGCGATCATACACATTACTCCCACCAAAAAATATAAAACATACTAAAAAGGGAATTTTCTTCCTGTGCCAAGCCTTTATTTTACAATCTAAATACTATAACGATGATCTTATTTATTTTATTTAAATGGATGAATGAATATCTTATTTGAAATTAAATTTACTGCAGTACATAATCAAGTATTTTATCCTGCAAGCTAGTTTGACTTTTTCGTATCTCAAAAGTTTTATTTTTTTTTTTTTTTGTTTGAATAACTAGGTGAGATTTGATTTCTGTAAAGACATGCAATATTTTTCCTTGGAATACTTTACAGATTCTGCTGGATTTTAAGGGATAGAGACTGTAAACTAAAATCTCGTTGATTAAAAGCTTTTTATTTAAAAGTATTTGGAAATAGAATATATAATATGAGATTTCTTTATATATGTCGTTTTGGGCCATTTACTTGAGCTGAAAGTCTACTCGGATTTTTTATGGACCAATATTAAGGGGAGGTGGATGATAATCTAATCCAGCGCTACTCGAACTTTTTCTCGTAGCACAAAATATTAACCATAAATGGATGGTGGAAGGCGTAGTGGAGAGTTGGGAAGATTTTACTTCAAAAACTATCCCCTCACTGGATACTTCTTTGGTCATCAGTACACTGTGTAGCAATATGAAAACTTTTGATATAACATGGAAGTAGGGATATCAAACCCAACTCCTGAAACGTATTAATTCCAATTTCCGATACTCCGAGCCTAAAAAAGCCTCCTTAAACCCTCTCATGGCTACGCCCCTGGGTTGAATAACCTAATAATCATTCCCATAAAAATTCAAATCAAATCGTTAAATTCCTACTCCTGATGAAAATCAAGCTCTTAAAATATTTCTTCCCGTAAGCTTTCCACCCGATGATCTTGCCCTATTTACAAGTAAATAACCCAATGACAATATCCGAGTACACAATAAATTAATTGAAAGAGAATTTCTGAAACCAAAATTGAAAAGACAGCAATCGAAAATTAATAGAACATCAGCAATAATCTTGAACACAAATCAAAAGAAAATTGCAAAATTTATAGCATTTAGAAATAGATTTAGTATTAATTTAATGCAATAATTCAAATATCCTCAACAGTTCATCAAAATTTATTTAAGGGATCACGGGTGTATGAACGAAAATCTTTTAAGATTTATAATGTATGTCCATTTGAGAACATAAATAATTTTGGGTTGCAGTTATATTTTATAATGATAATACACATACCGCATAATACAATATGTATATTTAATACATAGCCGATAGTAAAATGCCAGGATGCGATATCAATTTTTATTATGTGCAATGCATCCTTTTTCCCACTGACCTGATTTTACAAATACCTTCTATGTATTGTATATAGTTTTTCTCTCCATACTATATAAAAAAATGGTATTATGTATAAATACATATTCCATCGAATCCAGAATTTCATCATTTGATGTGAGAGCATGTAGTGCAGTTTTAAGAAGTTTTTTTTTTGTATGTTTGCATTTTTATTCAATTTTCGTATAGTTTTCAGTTTCATTCTCTCGCTTTCTCTATATGTATGTAAATCTCATTTCATTTCCAATTTTATTTACTGTGAAATTTACATTTTGAGCGAAAGAAGTAAAGAAAATAAATTAAATTTTATACTCTTTGTATGATGCTATAGACTCCGATTTAATCATCATTATTTGATAATAAATTGATATGATGATGGTACTTGATAGAACTTTTAAATAAGATGGTAAATGAGGGCATTTTTAGTACTTATTGTCTTTTTAATCATAAGCCTTTCATTCAATTCAATCGTAGATCATCTCAAAAGTTTAGCTTAGTTTATTGGAAAACTGGAAACTTGGCAGAATGCTTAGTTTATTGATGTAAAATGGATGACTGGCTTAAATATGGTTAAATACGGAATTTTAAAAATTTACGATTCTTATGTCAATATCGAGGTTGCTTAGTAAATTGATAATCAGGAGATGGAAATCTAGGAGTAAACCGTAGACTTAGCTAAGGAATCCTTGCTTGGAATTAAAGTTTACTGATGCAAATCTTCCAAAAATTAGGAATTTCTAGTTACTAACTACAATCTACGTATTTTTGAGAATATCTTGTTTGTCATTGAGTTAAACACAGATTCAGTTAGACCCCAGTCTAGATCAGGTCTCCCAGATTAGTCAGTTTTATGTCCAATTCCAAACATGGCAACTTTAGAGCTTGTCAAGAAATGTCAAGGACATAACTAGATATTTGGTTGACTAATCGTACAATGCCCCAATAGAGACCTTTTCTACATTAGACGTCATTTGAGTAACAGTAAAATTCATTCAAATTTGTCTCCTACATTCTTTATTAAATAAACAATCGAAACCCACGATTCTAGTTGCACAAACCAAATATAAATAAATTCAAAAAAAAAAAGTTTAAAAGTCTTTAACCCTCGTGATTCTTGTATGAGCTTTTTCGTACAGACGTAAATGCATGTTAGATATCCACCTACAGTGTCTCATTTGCTTATATTTTTTTCTTCTTATAAGCAGAAAAAATATAATATTAAATCATCATGATTAAGCATGAATTTATGAATTTGCATATTATTATTTCTTCTCCCTTTTACTTCGTGATATGAGCATGCCTATACACTTGACGACATATTAAGGAAAGAAAAGAGGCAAAGTAAGAGAAATTAGTCGATTGAAATCATCTACTTATGTCAGCATTAAGTACAATATAATAAAGAATTGAGTATAGACCCTTTAAACATTATGTCATCCACTCCATATTTATCGATGCGGATATTGAAAATTCTTCATTATTACAAACGCATCGTCATCAAAATTTGTTGAATTAATCTTCAATTTCTACTTCTCTTCAATTTTTTTTATTCAACTCGCAAATGCTAATTATTGAGAGTCTAGTAGATCCTTGACATGAAAATTCCTTTTTCGATATAGGATTTTTATTCCACATTGATTTCTACTTTTTTTTAAAAATCAAGTATTTGAAAGCTTTTTATACAATAGGATATGTGGAATCAACTGCATTTGCAAAATAATCTATCTATACACCACTTAATACTCACTATATTTATAAAACGTGTATAGTATGGATAATGATGATGATGATGATGCTGTTGTATATTATATGTATCAATGTGGATGGAGAGGAAAGAAGGAAAATGTAAAGGAAGATGAAAATAATCAACGAATACTATCAAGGACAATGGAAAGCTTATTATATGTGTTTGTTGGGAAGAAGTTTCTTCTTTCTTTTTTTGCTGTGTGATGGAAACACAGAGTTATCTTCATTTTCTTCCATTTTCATCATTTCTCTCGTTTTTATAGTAGATGTTTGATAAAAAAAATTATATTCATTAATGAAATTATTGAAGTGATTATTGAATGAGATCAAAAAGTACAAAATAAATATTGAATTATTAATATTGAGTCATTTTTGGGCGAGCGGTGGGAACATTTCGAAATTTTAAACTTTGTTTGAGATGAGTGAAATCTTAAGTTAGTTAAAAATATTATAGTTTTAAATATAAATTAAATGAAGGTTTAGGAATTTTTATAAAATTTACAACAAAAAGTCGGAAGGCTAAAAATACTAAATTTTTCTAAAATTACTGTTTACTTTGAAGTCTGTTTTGAAATTGTCTCTAATTTCACGTTTGGAGAAGTTAAAAATTTGTTGACAATAATAAACAATTTAAGAACTAAGTAAGTAACCTCCTTTTTCGATAAATATACCGCATCTTTGAGTATTGCTAGTCATATATTGCTAAACCTTCTGCTTCTCTTCATAGATCGCATAAGAACTAGACAACAATTAACAAAGTTTTTAAAATATAATTTAGAACATTTGTCTTTCTGTAATTCAGCTTTTTAAGCTCCGCTTCATATTTCATAAAGCTCTATAATGGTTATATAAAATTTTGATATTTAAAATAATATTTAATCCCAATAATCTCAGCCCGAGTAATAATTAAAATTATATATTTCCACCTTGCTTGATGGGGTTTTCTTCTAGTACGAAATAGTAGCAAAACGTTTGTTATGTATCAAACCGCATAATATTGTAAGCAATCACTATATCAATCCTCATGTGGCGCATCAGGGGCGTAGCCGGAAATTTTTTGATCGAGGTTTTGAGATTTCTGTCTTGTTAAGTCTTTTGAAATTCCGGCTACTGAAATTGAATTTAATTCAAAAAACGGTAAAGGTTTGACCCAAAAATTGTCTGTGTCAAGAACTACAGGAAAATATTGTTTGAAAAATCAAATTTCAAGTTCAAAACTAGCAATTTTAAAGGCTTAAGTTGAAGAATATACTGAAAACAATGATTCATGATATGCCGGTGGACCCCAAAGTAGAATTTTCTTTTGATCCCATTTCTTATGTCCCCCAAAAAATGTTTAAAAAAATTCAAAACATTTTAAAATTTTCAACACACTCTAAAAAGCTCTTTTACATTTCCCTAATTGAAAGAATGTTGTAAGAACATTTATTTCCATTGTCTGAAAGAGTTAGAGAGCATCATTTTTTATGATGACGTCATAAAACCCCATCTAATGTACGAAATGTGTACTCATAATTTCTAATCATAGACTCGGAATAAATTTTAACATCCCCTGACGACCTTTGAAGAATAACAACCTTTCGATCTTTTATTTTAAAATGCAAATTAAGCATAGCATCAATTTAATCATTTTATGGATGTATGTAAAATATCATGGCATATTCAAATGAGATATATTTTTAAGCTAAATGCTTACTCATTATTATTCAATCTATTGTGAAATAATATATATAAAAAAAAATTTCTTTACTTCACACACGACTGACTAACTTTTCGTACTTTATTCATAAATTTCTATTATTCTATCGCAATTTCATTACATCTTCTCTAAATGTCAAAAAGAGGCTTTCCACCCACCAAAAAAAAAAAAAAAAAAATTTTTTTTTGAGAGAAAAAACAACAAATCGTTTATGTATATTGCATAACATTTCATGAATGAATGTGCGCTCACCACGCAAAATTCCATTTTCCAAATCGAAAAATTATTTCTCTTCGTTTTTTTTTTTTTTCGCAAATTTCATTTTCGAAAAGTGACATTTGGGGTAATTAAGGACCTCATCATTTTAACATCATCAAATTCATTCATTGAAATTATGAGAAAAAGGGGCTACTTAGAGTCATGCATACACACACCTAATTTTTATTTTCCCCGTTCATTCCAATTCCTTATCATCCACACACAAAACAGAGAAGATGATGAGAAAAAAGAAAAAAAATTGAGAAGTCTGAAAAGAAAAAATTTTCTTGCAGTTGGGATAGGCCAACAACAACCATAAAAATGCTTCATGCCTTCTTATCGCCATAATAAAAAAAAATATCTCTCAAGTGGTGGAGAGAGTAGGAATAAAAATGGAGATAATTCTTCCTAAAAATTTCCTTCATTTTTAATCAATTCTGCAATTTTTTTCCTATTGTGTGTGCCTTCCGCCTTTTATGTACTCCAGAACTGATATCTAGAAAAAAATATCGATTATTTTTTTTTCTTTCCTTCTTTCTTCCTCCATTCATCTCTGAGTGTTTTTATCCTCTCAAATTCTTTTTGATTGTCTCGAAAATTGAAAATTGAAAAAAAGAAATTTTTTTTTGCTATATTTGTATGGGATGGATGTAATATAGCAAATGGATAATAATAAAAGAAATTGAGAATGAAAGAAAAACGGAAAAAAATTATCGTCTTTTTTTTCAATTTTCTCATCACATAATTTCATTCCTATCACTAGAAACAATAAATTTCATTTCGTTTTTTAATTTCCCGAAAATGTGATGCTGCTTGCTATAGGGCGGATTTTCACATTTTCTCTCATAAGAGCTTTTCTTCTCTTTCTCTCAAAAAAAAAAAAGATTTTTTCTTCCTCAATTTTTTTTTTCTTTTCCTCATTTTCGGTATAATAATGAAAATTGGGTATGAATCTTGATAGTTTGATTTTATGATGATATGACTTAAAGTCCGATTTATCTCACAAAATTACTTCGATTATGGGGTCGATGACAATATTCACTCAATAATAATTCAGTTTATAGCTTAGCTGTGAATGCTTTCACAGATTATTAGCAGTTAAGTAGCAGCCACATGACCGCCATGACGTAATTTTTTTGCCGATTGAATTATCACTTGTCACTATTGTTTTTGTTAAGGAGTGTTCCTCTTTTGTGAGGTTTTCTTTTTTTCGGCAAATTTTCTGCAATTCTCATTATTTATTCATAGCACAGTATCTCGTTTTTCGGTATTGCATAAAAGTGATATCACATCTTAATGTCACATCCAAAAAAAAAACACAAAAAACTCACCTCTCTTGCCATTACGACATTTTCTCAGCAGAACGTTTTCGGGGGTTTAAGCCAGAAGAGCTCCCCCTCTTTAATTGCATTTAATTGATACTTTAAATAACGGCATTAGTATGTGATGATATCCACCTAATTTTTGAAGGACAATGGACTTTTTTTTGTATTCTTTTCTTTTCTTATGATTAACTATGCGCTTTGATTTCCTTTTTTTGACTCTTCACAAGGACGATAACAATTAATTATAATACTTTTAATACGATATTTTGTCAATTGCCTAATGTTATATTCCCTTTTTCTTTTTTGTATTAATTTTTTGTTTCTTAAATGATTTTTTTAATTTTTTTCACTTAATATTTAATTCGATTGCAACGTTGATAACTAAATGAACACAGAACTGGAATGATTGAATTATTCAATGATGAAACAATAGCACGAATAACTTATAACAATTTCCGTCTTTTCTCTTCTCTTTTGAGCAAAAAAAAAAAATTTAATTTCACAAACACGAGTCTTTTTTTTTTGACAAGAAGCCCTTTCAATAAACCCCCTTAATTGTTCACAATTTACACGTTTTGTGTCATAAAGCTACACTTCTTGTCAGAAATGAAAAGAATTTGTGTTTAAAAAAGGAAAAAAATATCACTTTTTAATGTAAATTTTTTAATTTATCCTTTTTTTCTCATATTTTTTTTACACCTACGGGAACATCGAAAATGTTGTGGGGCGAAAAGACGTCAAAAGGGATGAAAAATGACTCGCTCTCTTTTCTCTTATATTTTTCCGCTATACTCTATGTCTTCTCTTTCTTTGCTGTGAATAACTTTTTTTTTTTTGTATTATTTTCCTTGTGTATTTTGTCGCAAATCTACACACACGATCAATTCAAATTGGTGACTATACTTCGAGATTCAATATCAAAATCACTCTCTTTTCTCTTTTTATTTTCCTTTCCTTCGATATATTCTCTCTCCGCAAAAAAGCACATATATTATAGAAAATTTTGTGCGTCAGCGCAGCGCAGATTTACACCCAAAGATTTTGTCGACTCTGCCCCGTCGTGACGAATTTTTCATTCAACATTTGCCTTTTTTGCTACTAAAATCCCAAAGTATGCCACTTCACTCGATCCTTATCGCGTAACTTTGACTTTATCGCAACATTTAAAATCTATCGATTGTCCTTTAAAATACTATTGATGGCGAAATTTAAAAATAAAATTTCACGATGGACACGTTCACAATCGAAAAGTTTAGAGATTTCCAATGAAAATTCCTTCGAATATGTTCCAGTTGAGCGAAAAGGATATTATTCAGCTTCCAAATTCCAGTCTTATATGCCCCAATAATGTCGCATGAAAGTTCTTTTAAATTGATAAAAGTCGTTTATTTTTTGACAAAAATTAAACTTAAGCTTTATTTATTTTTAGGTTATAAAAAGAATTTTTTAAGGTTATTTAACTTTAAAACTTAAAATATAGTTTTCCGAACAGCATAACGTGTTCCTTAGGGTATCACCACTTCTTCGTATTAACGACGATAAGACGTATAACTGCCATAGCCGAATCGTAACCGCTGATTTGGACTTATTTTTAAGGCGATAAATCTTAAACTTTAATTAAAATTCAATAATCAATTCTACAAAAAGTAGAGTTGACAGTGACTTTTCATTTTCTCAAATTCAGTGCTATCATGCAGATGAAGATACTGTCCAAACATGAAAGCAAGCTTTTGTGCGTATTGAACGACAGCTGGAACACGAGTAGTACCACTCCAATTATAGTACAAATGACACCTGTTTATATAAAGCAATTTAGTAAGATTTATTAACTACTTAAATGAGATTTTTTTGTGAACTTACAATTGGTAGGAAAGCAACTGAATTTCCTTTGGCTTAAGACGACTCGTATCATAAATGATGTTGTATGAAGTAGGAGCCACGGTTCCTTGTTTTACACTTTGTGAAATCAAATAGAAGTCATATCTTTCTGGAAGTGTAATAACATCATCAACGACTGTTCCTGGCAATGGATTATCGTAAGAATTTCTTTCTTGTGAGAAAATTCTGGTGTTAATTTTTTTATTAATAATGATAAACGCAAGTTTAGGCTTAGATTGACATTTAGAATAATGACGGTTAAGACTTGATTTGACATCCTCTAATTCTTGACCAACAACATATTGAATTTGACCTTCACCGACTCCATCGCGGTAGATTATTATACGTTCTATAAAGAAGATTTTTTTGTAATTTATGAAATGTCAGATGAAGTGCTAATATTACCTGGAAGAGCTTGATATGTCTTCTTATATTGATCAATTATTTTACTAATATTTACACTAAAATAATCTGAGCAATTTGAACCTTTTGAATGCTTATTGACACAAGAAAAAAATGTACCATTTGATTTTCCAGGATTCATTGATGCCACCATAGCTCCATAAACTACTTTCTTATCCTTAGTATCATTTGTGATACTAAAACCAATAGTCAATAATCCATTGAATGGTATATTGATGCTCCACGGAATTCCACCTAATTTGCAATTGACTTGAATAGCCACATTAGTTGCAACTGATAATCCAGCTTTTGAATCCATAACTTTCAATGTAATAACTTGAGTTGGAGTTGGTCTAAATTGGAATGAGTATAAGCTTGTCTCTTTAATCGCACGATATCGTTCACAATTAATGTTTGGTACAACAATCAATAGAAATTCACAATCCTTTTTTAGATACGTTGTTATTGTGTCAACGTAACATTCTGGTCTATCATTAGCCAAAGGAGCTTTTTTGGGGTTAGTTATTTGCATTCCCAGTTTTTCACCAGCTTGAATGAACTTCTCCAAGAATGTTTGCGATTGCCTTTCCAATGCTTGTGGATAAATGAAAATCCACCGTTCAATAGCCATTGGCTTGTACATTACAATATCCTTCAAACTCGATTTCCATTCTCCAATATTTTCGGAACTTTTTAGATCAACTACTTTTACTTCTCCTGATGGAGTTCTTCCGAAAATAATTTTTTGTTCTGGCAACTTTCGACCATCAAATTCGACAAGACGATCATCAACACTTAATTGATTTGCATTAAGTGACTGTGCACCATCACTTTTCAATCTTTTATTAAAATTGAATAAACGTTCGACACGTTGAGCTGGTGTCATTCTTGTTTTATCAGCCAAATCTCTCATCTTTCCAAAATCATTTCTCATTTCATCGGTTACACCAACAGGACTGCATAGTTCGGGTATCAATACAATTGTATTGTTTCTTCCTCCACGACGATCTTTAGCTTTGGGCTTAGAAATTAAGAGTGGTTGTCGATTATCGCGGATATGAATGTTGTATCTTTCAGCAAAATATTCAATAAATGTCTTATCTTTGCCATTTAATTCAAAAGTGCTATTCGGTGATTGTCTAAAGTCAATGTCATCGACTAAATTTAATAATAGAAACAGAAAGTTAAGAATAGTAAAAAATATGATTAAAAATGATCAATCTACCTCTATAGTTCATGTTATTATAAACAGAAATGACAGTTATTCCAACTAATCTCCTTTTAGCCATAATATGATATTGATTATCATCTCTTGAAGATCGCTGACAATCTCTTAGAATATCCAATACAGATTCTTCTCGTATTATTTTGTGAGCAAAATCACAACATAAAAGAAGACTTTTTTCATATTTCCGTATTGCGGTTGCAAATCCTGGCCAAATTTGAAGTTTTGCACCATGAATTGTTAAGCTTTCTTTTGGATCAAAGTAATTTCTCCCAATCAATTTTAAATTCATATCCTGTAATGATTGTCTGATTACCAGATTTAAAATTTGAAAATAATTAGCTTCATTGTATTCAATGTTTCGACGAAACGTGAATCGTAGTGTGTATTTGTCTCCACTACGTAGTGCTGTGCTAAATGTTGTTTTGCGTGGCTCGTTCAGTAAATAAATTGAACTTTTTCCGTCAAATACATAAGCTCCAAGCTCATCTTTTAGATTGTTAATTATAGTACCGCAAATCTTAAAGTACACTGGAGGATCAAAATCAATAGTGTACATTTTCATTGCAACCGGGTTCAATGATGATACTTTGAAATAGTTAGCACAAAGCTTAACAACTTCATCATTTCCTTCATTTTCTCCCTTTTTGTTTAAATTTTCTGGTCTTGTAACAGGCGAGTCAAAAAATTCAGGTTTTTCCATACGATTTTGGCCTCCTCTGCCTCGACCACCTCTTCCTCTGCCACGTCCACTAGAAAATTTTCCTCGTCTTTCAGACCCGACAGAATCATCCCGTGGTCTTTTATTACTTTGGTCTGTAAATGATGTTATTACTAATTATTATTAATTTATTTATTTTTGTAAACTCACCACGATCGCTGTATCCTCGATCTCTACCTCTTCCTCTTCCACTATCTCTATCTCGGCTTCTTTCATATTCACTACCTGTTTCGCTATCTCTGCCTCTAAAGGTATCCCTGTTTCTTTCATTGTCTCTACCTCTATCTTGACTATTATCGTAGCCTCCGCGACGTCCACGTTCATAATATGAGCTCATGTTTCTATACACAAAATTCAGATTATAGTATGGAATTTAATACTAGATGTGCAGTTTTTTTATCCAATTCATAAATTGCAATTCAACTTTTTGATCCATTAAGTGCAATTATTAATGTTTAATGTTTACAATTATTGCCATCTTACTATTTGAGTAGTTTTGAAATTGAAGATAATTTCTTTTATGGTGCTATACAAACATAATTTAATGTCTATGGCAATTTTGGAATGTTAAAATGCTTTCATCATTCAATATTCTAAGATTTACTTTGTAAGTTGCACACATTAACAAATAAATCAAAGTAATTAAAAGGAAAATATTGTTTATGCTTCATGTTCGCTCATGATATAAAAAAATGCTGAATACTGTGACATATTAAACCGTCCCAAAAACGATCATTTCAGAGCCATCTTCTTAAATCCCTGGTTCATTCAATCAATCAGACACTTACATAATTAAAATATTCTGAACTGCCTTTTGTGTAATATTTAGTGACAATTTAGGGATATTAAAATTGTAAAACTTTTAACTAAAAATTGATTATCAAATCAAATAAAAATGAAAAAGTTTAAATTTTAACACATGACATGATTGCTTTTCAAATCTATGCAAAATATTCAAGGAATCGAATTACCTTATCATTTATCTCTTGAGATTCCACACTTTCTTCAAAAGTTAATATTTATTTATTCACTTCTGAAAGTTTAATTTTTAATATATTTCAATTAAAATGTAAGCATAATATATCTTAAAAACTTTGCTTTTGCAACCAACCACTTTGAAATTCACAAAAGAACTGAATGATCGAGCTCGAAGAATAATTTTTAAAATAAAGTAAAAATTTTTAAAATTGCATAAATTAAAGATTTTAAGATGATTAATTATAAACTCATTAAATTAAAATTAAGTTATACCGAAAAAGTTTATGAATGGGAAACATTTTTGTTAATTTTCTTAACATTTAAAAAAGGGTTGAATTTTGTAGTAAAGAATCATTTAACGGTTTTTGTAAGTTTTGAAATCCATTCTAAGAGAAAAAATTTTGTACGTGCATAACTAACATGGATAAACAATAACAAACGGTAACAATTTATTAGCTACTAAGGTGCACTGAGCGCAGTGTGATTTGTTGAACTGTATATTTTGGAATTTTTAAATGAATTTTAAAGAAATTTGATATTAAGTATTTTTAAATGATTTGAAAAATTATTGGAATTGACAAAAAATTAAAATTCTAGAAATTCAAAAATTTTTCAATTCAAATTTCAAATTTTGAAATAATTTATTTTTTAAAAAGCAAAATTTAATCAAAAATTGATTAAAATAAAATTTTAAAAATTCAATAAATATTCATTTTGCCATAGTAAATCTGCAAAACAAGACACCAGCTCAAAATGCTGAGTAATACATTTTAGATGGTAATTTGTTTATGTTTAAAGTGCTAAAAATTCCATAAGAAAAAAGAATTCAGTCAGAATGGGACAAAAAATTAAAATAAGTTGTTAAGAAATTAAATTATTCTTTAATTAAGTTATAGATGATGAGTTTTAATAAATAGTGTTTTGTGATGACGAAGGTCATGTATACCAGCTCACAAAAATCGAGCGAAAAAGTAAGTAAATAAAATTTTTTTTTCAACTTCATTCCTTTATATTCATTCGTCCAAAAGAAAAAAAAAAGAAATATATAAAAAATAAAAATGTTTACCCAATTCATCTTTGTAAGCATTGCCACAACGTTCTTAATATTGAAAGGTGATAGAGCATACAAAATTTTTTTATTGACATTAAAAATAATTGATAATCAAAGTGTGAGGACTTTGCAGCTGATAAGGAACCATTTCATATTTATTTAAATTTATTTTTTTCTATCAACTCATATATATAAAAAAAAAATGTTCTAACAAAACGCCCAAATCGATTTATTTCATTATTCTTCTTCGCTCGTTCAGTCAGTTCCCACAGATCGAAATTTATGTTTTTTTATTATTAAATTTTTCCTCTCTTTTCGCTCGACCAAATAGATATACTGCAGTTGACACATGAAACGAAAATACATTTTTATTTTTATTTTTTTTTTTGTATTTTTTTTAAAAAAGGAAAAAAATAACAGAAAAATAAAAATTAACGGGTCTAGAGTAAGACACGGGATGATATCATTTTTTAAGAGCTGTTTATTACCCCCGTACCCGATTTATCTCAATTTTTCTTTCCTTCAAACATTTGAATAGATTCTCAATCGTTGAAAAATAATACTCACTTCAATTCTTTTTATTTTCTATCTGTTTTTCCGACAGCATACAACGCTCTTTTTGATCATGATGAGACTTAATTTAAAGTATGTATTAAGTTCTCTGATTTTAATGGTCACTTGTGTAACGTTGATGTTATGGCATCGATGTGATTTTGTGAGAACATTTCCGAAAAGGTTTTATGGTAAGTTTCAATTTAATATGAGATATACACTAAACCGTGTATTGATAATGAAAGTGTACAAAATGTGTGTGCTTATACGCTAATTTAATCACATTTTTATGATCTTTTTTTTTTTCTCTTCCTTCTTCCTTCTTCTTAAATGTTCTCATCATTCGACTTGAATGTACTGAACATGCAGCAAATCAATATCAACAAATAACAGAAGCTGTAGAAATTGATTGTGTCATAAATCAAGAGTATTCAATAGGCTGTCGACGAGAGGGCGATGAAGTTTATCTCCCATTTTCGTTCATTAAAAAATATTTCGAAGTGTATGGCTCGTTAAATACAATTGACGGTATTACGCATTTTGATTGGAATCATAGTTACGGTAAAGTGAATTTACCACGTACCATATATGATCCAAAAGGTATATTTATGTATTTTGAAAATTATAATGTTGAAGTAAGGGATCGTGTAAAATGTATAAGTGCGAGTGCTGGTGTTCCCATCTCAATACAATGGGAGAGTCAAGGATATTTTTATGCAACACAAATTGCACAATTTGGCTTATCACATTATAGTAAGAATTTAACAGAGCCAGAACCAACACGTAAAATAATTGAGGATGCTGATTCAAATCAATTTCAATGGATAGCATTGAAGAATAGTTCAATTAGTCGAAATTATTCTTCTGATGTTACAGGAGTTGTCAATTTTGCAACAACTAATCAATTTGATAGTGCAATTTATGCCGATATGGATCATGCTGTCGACCTAATATTAAGCGTCGATTTATATTTTCAACTTAATGCGAGTCTTATCATCACAATGCAAAATCGTGAAACATTACAATTATACAATTTACATTATATTCTTGCTGACCTATCAATAACTGTACAAGATTCAAACATTTATCATGGAATTGGCATAAATGCCTTGCAAAAATGGAAACGCATAACTCGCGATCTATTTGTGGATGTTCAAAAAGGTGTGGCAGCGTCATACGTCAGTCGAAAGCAAAAAATGAGACGTAATGAATTGAAAGTGGTTAGAATAGCATTTTTGGGTAATGGTGCTTTTGATAATCTAACACTTAGCACATCCGAGCATATACAGCACTTTTATGACGCAGCAGATTGGTTTTTGCGTCATCAAAATCAATCGACTGGTGGCTTTGCCATACCCGTTAGACGAAGACTGGCATCAGGCTTTGAGGATCTACAAAAAGGATGGCTCTCTGCGATGGCTCAAGGACATGCAATCTCACTTTTATCAAGAGCCTTTTATCATTCGGGTGGAAATAGAAAGTATTTAAAGGCAGCAATGAATGCATTAAAGCCTTTTAAAATTCCATCGTCACAAGGCGGCGTACTCGCTAAATTTATGAATATTTTACCATGGTACGAAGAATATCCAACAACTCCAGCATCTTTTGTTTTAAATGGCTTTATATACTCTTTACTTGGCCTTTATGATTTACATCAAGTCGCACCAAAAACATCAAAGGGATCAAAAGAAGCTGGAATTCTTTTTAATCAAGGTATGGAATCATTGAAAAAAATGATATCCTTTTATGATACAGGTAGTGGTACAGTGTATGATTTACGGCACGTTACACTCGGCTCATCGCCTAATATAGCACGATGGGATTATCACGTTACACATGTCAATCAACTATTACTATTAGCAACAATTGATGATGATCCAATCTTTTCACAAACGGCCGAGAGATGGAGAGGATATATGTTAGGCAAAAGAGCGATGCATAATTAATGAATGAATGTAGAGAGAGAAATTTATATTATACATATATACATAATATTGACAAAAGCTTTAACGTGCTTTTTTCCAAAGTAAGTAGTTTTGTTCTATGACTATTTGCACACATAAATACACATAGGAATGTCTCTTTTTCCCCTTGTTCTTACTTCTTTTTTCATTCATTCATTTTTCTTCTTCGTATCCGAAAAAAAGCAACAACAACAAGAAAACTTTCTTTATCGTTATACTACATTTATTTTTTTACTATTTAACATTATTAACATGATTACGATAATGTATAAATGTCAGTTCTGAGTAGATTTATCTTAATTTATAAATAATTTAACATTTTAATGCTATACATGTAAAAATGGTGATTTAGTAAAAAAAAATCTTTTATACCTGTACTTAAGAAATGAATTAGTAATTTAATCATTTCAACTTTTTTCGTCCATTACTTGCCAGAAGTAAGCTTTAACTTATCAGTCTATTTTTTTTTTGTTTTTTTATCATTTTAATTACACTTCTCGTTATTATTTAATTATAGTTCTTTGTTTATAGGCAGCAAAAAAAAAACTTTTTTAATTTAAATAGTTACACAATAAGTTCATCAAAATGGATAATGTTGAAAGTTCTTTTGAGTGGAGTTTTGGAAAAAATAATATATATTAGTGGTTATCTTATAACGACTGCAAGCATGTTTTTGGAGAGGGAAGTGAGATTAAAAGATTTCATACCTGCATTAAGATCCTGGATGTGTCTCTTGAGTGCTTTTAGATGTTTGAATAGAAACCAAAGCACACTTTTCCTAAAAAATGTTTTTCTTTTGTTTTCCTCAATCTTTTTCATTAAAGGATGAAAATTTAATAGAATTCACAAGTTGTTTACAGTTTTGGATATGAGCTTTAAGTTTTAATCCTTTTTAAGTTAGTTAAACCTTGAGTTTTGACATTTTTTGTTGGAATTTAAAGTTTACAAGGTTAAATAGTTACTGAACGCACTTTAATGAAGAAAATTCAAATCAGAAAATACCGTTAAATTATTTAATTCGTTAAAAATTCATCAGAAACGATTTTGAATACAGATTAAATGCTAGACACGATTTACGATTGAGATGTAGCTGAAATTTAAATTCTATATTTCATTTAATCATACAAAAAAATATTAAAATTTCATCAGTTTTCCCCAAACACTCTTTTGTAAACACACATCCATAAATCTTGGTTACAAATATTCAAGAAATGAAAGGCATGAATAAATGAAGAGATATGACGTTTTTTTTTTTTTTGTATTAAAGAATAAAAGCTCCCTCAGAATACACTCTATTGAAACTTGCGATGAATTTGTTAAAACATATAAAAAAAATATACTACTTATAAGAAGTTATGATGTCTTTGGTTACGATTTTTGATGTAAAAAAGCAGAATGTCGTATGTGAAGTACATCATGACTGATACTAAAGGTTGTGAATAAATCTAAAATTTCACCCAAAAGATTTTTTATCCATTATCCAAGCAGTTCTTTTTTAGAATATTCTAATTTAAAATTGATGTTATGCAATTTGAGCTTCGACACAAAGAAAAAGTAAATGAGATAAAAAAAATCATACAGAATTCATAACAATAATGTCACACATGAATAGTACCTCAAAATTAACCTTAACCAATATATATAAATATATTATATATAATGTATAATGTAATGCACGTTTTGTATATATGAGAATACCTAGGAACAATAATTATCATTTTAATACAACTTTTTTAAAAACTTCTTATGAACGATACATGAACTTTCTGAAGAAAACAAAAAAAAATGTTTTGGAAAAATAATTTTTTATATGAAAAAAAAAAAATATGTGAAAAAAATGAAAAATTCTTCCCGACTTGAAAAAAGAATCCCTTTCTATGCAATACGATAAAAAAAAAATAAATAAAAATAAAAACTTTTTTAAAAAATGAAAAAATAACTGACACACATAAAAATACTATTTTTTGGTAAATAAAAAAAAGAATGTGAAGGAAAATCGATCAAAAAGTATGAAGAAAATATAAAAAAAAAAAATATGCAATTTCATAGTAAAAAAAAGTAGTGAGAATTTTAAATAATTGAATAAATGCTATAGGAATGCATAAAAATGGAATAATAATGATGTTATATTTCATATCATATATAGCAAGAAGTATATATCAAACACTTATTATTATTATTGGCATAGTACGCAGACATATTATATTATCCGTTATAAGCAAGCAACAAAAAAAACGAGAATAATGATGATGATAATTCAAATAATATTATTGTTCACTTTCCTTTTCATGGTAATACACACATAATATTTTTCCATTCAAATTTTTCTTCCTTCTCTTTTCATATTTAAAAAAAATTTTAATGTCATCGCCAAAAAAAAACGATGATTTCAGACAGTAAACAAAAAATAATAATTTCTAACAGTTTCTTAAATTTTAAATTTTCCAAGACACAATTCTAACGACTTTTCAACATACAAAAAATATTTGAATTTCCCAAGACACAATCAAACAGTTTTTAATCGAAGACACATGCTTAGTACTTATTATAGACATAAAAAAATTAGCAGATTATATTCAAATTTATCCAAGACACAATCCTCATTAACCATAAATTTAGCAGTTGAAAATCAATTAGCCGTGACATATTTTAAGCAGTTACAAAATTTAAAAAAAAACTTTTGTCAATTATTTTCTAATCTTTTGAATTTAAAGGTAGAAAGCTAGTTTAGTTTAGCTAATCGAAAAATTTAAAAATGCAGCACAAAAAAAGTCAAAATTTCTCTTAGAAACATTTTTCAAAAAGTTATTCAGTCTAGATCATGCAGAAGTCATCTGCTAAAAAGAAATGCGTAAATTTAAATACAAAAGTTTACACACAAAAGAACATATCAGTCCAATTACGTTAATTAATAATAGCTGAATCGACTCTAGAAAAAAATTGTTTCAAGGTCAAAATCTTTTTAGAATATTCAATTAATAAATTGATGAATTATAATTAAATTATGAATTAAACAGACCGAAATAGTAGAGAGAACGACTTTAGAGGAACTTCCAAATTTAAAAAAAAAAAGAGAAAAGTCTTAGAAAAAAATTTCTTTAATGACTAAGGGAATGTACAGGTTTTTGTTGATCAACTTTAATTAATTAACTTATGAATGTTAATTTTCTCTTTTCGTGATGTTTGTTGACAAAACAATTCTAACTTTAACTTGTAGCAATTTATTAAAAAACAAAAAAAAAACACTTTTTTATACCTAATTTAAGTTTTTTATGATGAAAATGGAAAAAAAGAAACGAATAAAAAAATTAATTAATTTAACTAGAATTAGATGACAATAAGAAATTATTTCTTAACTTATTTGAAAAAATTACAAAAGTCCTTGTGTTATTGATCGAGGAACTTAAGCGCATTTTTGTCCCAGCGATCAGTAATTGATTAAAAGTCAACCTCGAAAACAAGATCGGTAATCCAGTTCACTTCCAGACCTAATACACAAGATCCAGTAAGATCCAGGTCACTTCCAGAACTAAAAAATAAGATCCAGAAAGATCCAGTTGACTTCCAGACCTAATACACAAGATCCAGTAAGATACAGGTCACTTCCAGATCTTAAAAACAAGATTTATATAAAACTTCCAAAAATTTAAGAACTTCATCATTTAACGGATTTTCATAATTCAAACCTCATTACGGTCAAAAAAAATTCAAACATTGTTCAGTAAACACTCCAAAAACATCAAAAAACATTAAAGAACACTGTAAAACAATGAAAAAACGTGTTGTTGTTTTTGTTGTTGTTGTATATGAAAATGAAAAACTGTTAATTATAGTATTTATGCGTTGATTTGAAACTTCTAAATGACCGATAACCCAATAACTTGATAGAACGAAGCTATTAAAACAAACCAGAGCTAGTTTTCGAGATCTGCGTTCCAGCCGACCGACCGAACGACGAACGAACGAACGAACAAAGTGCATTATTAAGCTACCTTTTTGAAAACAAGTTTCAAAAATGCGCTAAAAAATGAATTTAAAAGCTTAAAAAGTTATGTTCTAGTTTGTAAAAACTACTATATTAGTGATACTAACTATATCTTGCCACTTAACTAAACTTTTATTTCAAATTGAAAAAAAAAATGTTCAGAGAATTATGCTGATTTTAAGTTATTTGTATCAAATTTTGTATTGGACTTACTAGAAAACTGCAAAATAATAATACTGATGGGAAATAAAAAAGGGAAATCTGTTGTCATTCTCAAAAAATTAATAATTTTTATTAAAATTTCATTTTTTTACAGTCAACGGTCGTTTTGAAATTTAAAAATTTATCGAAACCGTTCAACAGTTTTCAATCATTTTTAAATCTCAATAAACCGTTAAAAACATAAAAGTCATTTTGTTGACTAGACAATCACAAAATATAATAAATTAAAAAAATAAATAACAAGCTATGACCATAAATAATGTCATATATGGCATTAATTGAGTACGGAATTATATTAGCTTCTGTTTCTCCTCATCTATTGCTTCTTTTCGCAATTGAATACAATCGTCGGTAATGAATCTAAAAATAATTAAAAAACAATTTTGTATTGTCGTTATTAATAGATTTAAAAAACAAGATGTGTAAATGGCATGTTTCCTACTTGTAGAATAAAATTGTAATCGGCGCCGATGATAGATGCCATAATGAATGAGCATCGAATGTCCATAGGACTGGTGGAAAGTCGTAAACTTCCAATACAACAGTCGATAGTGCTAAAATAACAAATACGAGAATTTTCCACACATAAAATCTCTTCCTAATTTGCGATAATGACCATACAACCCATCCAATTCCACCGACTACCTATAAAAAAAATTTCATTACTTAATAAATTCAATTTAAATTAATGTTAAAGGTAAAATTACTCCTGTGAAAATGTTAACTCGCATGTTGTATGAATAATCGAAAGCATTGTAGCTTAGGTAAGCAAAATGATTAAGGAAGTAGAGTACACACATTAATGTTATAGCTACAGTCATCTTTTGCGATCTACCATGAATAACTCTATATGTAAAATTAGTAAACCATATCATTAGTATCATTTCCTTTAAGCGGATATTGCGTGTTAGTATAAAAATATGGATATTACCTTAAAATCATGCACCAGAAGGAAGCTAAAACCATTGAGTAGGCAAATACATAATCAAACAACTCAGTTATAGGATAATCTCGAGCATGAAACACAGTCGACCATGTCCATGCATTAAGACATATGATAGAAAAGGTGTGCCATAGTTTGTAAAGTGGTGCATCTGGTCGTACATCATGTCTGAATTGCATTAGTCCTTTGTAATGTACGAAAAAGTTAAGAAGTGAAAAGAATACAGATGCTGGTTCCTGTATTCCTAATATCCTAACAAATGGCCACTTTCCATGAAATTGAGGTATCTTCCACTTCCGTGCAATAAATGCATTCGTTGTCTTGTGCATGCATTGATATTTACATTCATCTCGGCAATTCCACGTTATTAAATTCTCAAATGTGCTAATTTGAAAGTTCCTATATCTCCACAAATCTATCAAGTGATCAATAAATTTCTCTTCCATGCCTTTCTTATACAGCATTACATCTATAAATAAACCAAAATTGAAGGATTTTCAATCGTCTCCGATTATTCAATAAGAGGAATTTGTACTTACTGTTTTGGCAAGTCTGCTTTAGGCAATTACTAACACAATTTCCATAATAAGGACTTTTATCACCTGTACTTCCAGTCACCTGTCCTACCAAGCTGATAATTATTATAAAAAGGAAGACGTAAAGGCATCTTTTAATATAAAACATTCTTATAAGAATTTAAGAATGAATGTGAGAAAATTTTGTTTATATTTCCGGACTTCGGCACTGCCAATAGTTCCGAACATATACATTATTGTCAATCGTAGCTGTCTTGCCTTCGTAGTTAAAAGAAAATTACGAGATAAAAAATAGGAAAAAAAATTCTATAGTTTAATTTTTTTATTAAATTAAGCACTTTTAGCCTTAAATCCAGCGATGGCAACCAAATCCTTAGTAATAACATTGATGCTTCCACACAGGACATTAGCAGTATCATCAATTTATAGTATGTAAGTGGATAAAATTTCATAATTCTCAATAATTTTTAATCATAATAATCTTTGTGTATTTTGCAGGACGAAACGGAACTTCCATCAAGGAACGATTAACAACTTTGAGTTTTCAAAAATATCAGAGCTGAAGAAACGGAGAGAGTTTTATGGCAAACAGCTGGTTGGGTTAGTTTATATTAACGACCTTGATCTATTTTCTATCCTTGATAATTATTTCTTTTTGCGCTTGACCTTGGGATTCTCTTCCTCTTCTTATCGTCGCGACCGCTTAGTTATGGCTATCTTCATGCTTAATTTGAATTCAATTTATTCAGTCTCTTTTGCTGATTGATTCTTACGATATTCTGGATTCTATATTGTTTATTCAGTTATGATTATTAAGGGAAGAATGTTGTCTGCCTTAATAGACCAACTAAAATAACTGCTGTGATGGATTTCAAATTAGAAGAATTATTTTAATCCTAGGATTTATTTAAACCTGATTTTAAATCCTAAGGCTTGCTTAAAACCAAATTGTAATCTAATGACAATCTAATGATACCTACTAATATTTGCTTCCATTACTCCTCATTCCAGATACTCAATGGAACAAATGTACTCAGTTGTCTGTAAGTAAATATTTAGCAATACAGCTCAATTTATTTGCTTATTAATGAACTTTGAAATATTTACAGCTGACGTAGAAAATTATTATCAGTTTGTACCATTCTGCAAAAAGTCAATGGTCTACAACAAAAAGGATGGATTCTTGACAGCAGATTTAGTAATTGGATTCCCACCATTATCAGAAAAATATACCTCAAATGTGACGATGACAAGACCTAGTCTTGTAAGAGCTGAATGTAATGATGGACGACTTTTTAGCTACCTTTTAAATCATTGGAAGTTTTCACCTGGTGTTAAGGATATCCCACAATCATGTGTCATCGAGTTTGCTGTATCATTTCAATTTAAATCAGCAATTCATTCACAATTAGCAAATTTTTTCTTCGATCAACTTGTGGTTCAAATGGAAGCAGCTTTTGTCGATGAAGCTGAGGAAAGGTACGGGAAGCCAGCTATAAAATCTCATGTTCTTGAGGCTACTAGTCGTGTTATATAAATGTTGACCATTCGTTATAAACCGTTATAAATTATTATGTACATAAATAATAAATTCTCTAAGTGCAAAAAATGTGACATTAAAAATGATTTTATTAATAATTTACATTTGACCACATTGAGTGATTGTTACAGGCAGTCTTGGTTTATTTGATCCAATTGTTGGGACATTCTCTACTTTTCTTACAATCAGCATGCCATCAAGTACTCTTCCAAATACAACATGCTTATTATCCAAGAAACTACATTTCGCACATGTTATGAAGAATTGACATCCATTTGTATCTTTTCCTGAATTAGCCATACTTAATAATCCAGCACTGTCATGTTTTAGTGAGAAATTTTCGTCTGCAAATGTTTGTCCATCGTATATTGATATAGCTCCTGTTCCATCGCCATGTACGAAATCACCAGCTTGGATCATAAAATCTTTAATTACTCTATGGAATGCTACTCCTTTGTAGCCAAGTGGAATTCCTGAAAATTAGAAAAACAATCAAGTTAGTTCTACTGGATCTCTTATGCACATATTTCGAAATTACCTTGAGGTTTGTATTCTCCAGTGCAGAACTGTCTGAAATTTTCCGCTGTCTTTGGTACAACATCAGCAAATAGTTCAATAATAATTCTTCCGATTTCTGGATGATTGTAAAATTTCCGGTAAGTTCAGAATTAATTAATTATTGACTTAAATCTTACCTGTATTTCCAATTGAAACGTCCACAAAGACTACTGGATTATTTGGGTGTCTCAGCTGGCTTTGAATTTGATTCCAAGTAGGCATTTTCAATTAATTTTTTATTAAAGTTGAAAATTGTAGAACCTGAAACGTTTAGTGATTGTTTGTAAACAAAACTGGCGTAGTTCCTTCCCTTTATATTTTTAACGGTTATTTTGAAAACATAAAAATTCAAGACAATTTAATTTCTATATATTTTATACATAAAATGGGTAAATTAAAGCATAAATTGCATGAAAACTGTATCATTATTAACATAATTAATTATTCTACAGATGACAGTGAATTCCTGAAATTGAGAGACTTGCAAGAAGATGTAGTTAACATGAGAAAAACCGTTCCTGAAGAAATTGCTAAATTAATGGAAAAACACAAAAGGTTGCTTATAATCAGACGGGTAAGCTTACAGTTTATTTAAATAATAAATGCGTACTAATATTAATCATATTATACAGACTGAAATAGAAAATGAAAGAGATGAAATTCCAAAACCAAAATTCAAGCTGAAACCAATAAAATTTGATGAAAACCTTCTGAACTTGAATCTACAGGAAGCTGTAAGTAATTAACATTTATTGATCCTAAATATCTTACAAAAAATATATTGTACATCCTCAGATAGTTAGACTTAATGCGCGGCACGATTCGCTGGAAAAAGTTAAGCAGTTTCTCAAAAAATCTGATCAGCACGCCAAATGATACATCGACGACAATTTTTGATACATTAGCCGTAAGCATTGAAGGTTCTAAAGTATAAGTAACAAAATCGTTAGTTATTAAGGCTATTTAAAGTAAGAAATAAATATAAATTGTACAAACATTTTTGATGACAATAGTCGGTGACTTTTTGTGCAGTTCCTTAGTTGTTAGGATTTGGAGGTAAAAGTCTATTTGGTTCTGTAAAATAAATTTATAGTTAGCTTGTAAATATATCAGTTAATTGATAATTAAGTCTATTCCGATAATTCAACCGAGATACAGGACTGGATCTTCAATTAGACATCATTTTAACTCACCAAGTGCTTCATCTCATTGATGACAATTTTATGAATATTTTCAGAAGGAATAAAGACCGTCGATTTGCGGATATTGAATGAATAATAAGTTGAATATAAAATCCCAAAATTTTTGATCGCTTTGACTGTTTCCTTCTCGACAAATGAGCATATAGCATTAACTGACAGGATTATAGGCAGACAAAACAAAAAATGCAGGCTTAAACTACTCAATTGTTTAAATACTATAAGGTAAAGTAGAATGGAAGTACTGAGTATCTTTATGTATCTGCTACGATGTGAACTCTTGGCTTTTGGATCCTGAATTGTCAGTTCCATGTACATGTCTGTCGACTGCATTTTATTATTGTATTCTGGGTCCTCAATTTGATTCATTTCTTTTATATTTTTCAATGCTAATACGATTGTTTATGCTGTGAAAAATGTACACAAACTGAATATGCTGTTTGTTTAGGTACGGTCCCCCTGTTCTTATAGGAAGTTGCTAACATTAATCCAATTAGATTTTTGCTACCTTTAACAGTTCAATGAACTTCCGTTCTTATCATAGCAACGCCCGTCCAACAATGACCATCATAATTAATATTTATACTTCAACATAAACTTGCCATAATTGATCATATTTGCTATAAAATATATTTTATACCGAGCTTCTTGGCTAGTAAAGTGTAAGATACGTTAGTAAGCAGTAATACAACTTGTTGAATAAATAGTTCTCCGTCCATAGTATTGAATTTTTTTTTTTTTTCTACAGCGTCATTTGACTTTTTTATTCATTCAAAATAGTTCCATTCTTACATTCGAGACGATATCTCGTGTGCATTTAAATAGAAAGTCAAAAGTTTAATAGAAAAAAGTGAGTCAATTGAAATTAATTATGTACATTAATATATTGTGAAATGAGTAACTTTTGGGAATGCTGAATATATACATAAAATGCCATCATTCATAATTCATATTATGAAATTGTTTGGGGATTTTTATTCATGATCATCGGAAGTGCAGTCATGCATTTCCACAACAAAAAAATAGCAAACAATTTGGTTGTCTTTTGTGCATAGAGTCATTATCGATCCACACCTGAAATTTGATTGTGGCATTATTTGACTGTATTAGTGTAATGAAGCATATTATGAAGCAGTTAATGATGTAAAATACCTTTAGTGTACTATAAAGTTTGTTAAAGAGACAATTTTTGCAGTGATATAATGGATAGAAAAAGAGATTATTGGACATTACCTTGGTAGTGAAAGAGTTTGTTCATTGATTTGTGCATTAACACTTGTTATGTGATATAATTTCTGTTGTTTGTTTGTCTGCAAAATTGTAATTGTTCCGGAAACTTCTGTTATTGATGATAATAAGCGTTTAACATGCTTACTCTGATGGGTTTAATTTTTAATCCGATGGGTTTAGCTGTTAATCCGATGGACTTGATTTTACTGTTACGGATTGATGCTTGGATCTGTTAGATTCAGCTTTGATTCAAGAAATTAAAAGACAATTTGTCAAATTTGAAATTATCTAATTTAATAAGTTTTGAAGCAGATTCAATGGATCCAGTTGGACTTAAAAATTAACCCACCCGATTTAAAGTTAATCCGATAAATTCAAATTGAAATCAATTAAGACACAAAAATTTAAATTGCAAATTCCATCAAAATGAACAGCAAATATGAATCATATCATTAAATTACGCATTCCCATTACAATTTTTCATCTAGTTGCTACACCAGCTCAAAAATACAATTAACAATAAGCATGCAAAAATCAAGAAAAAATAATAATAATATTTGAGTTCATTTTTCAACTGCTCAATACGTCCCTGAGCATTATATTAATGCTTCCAAAGTAAATCTGTTGCCATAGCACAAAACAATTAAGCTATTGCACAATAACTGGCAACTTACGCGAAAAAAAATATATTATTTTGTTATTATTATTATTATTATTAAACATCAGCAGTACATCACAAGCTGCTTGTGCTGAATATTTTGTTATTTTTTAAAACAGCTTAACAAACATTACTCATCGCTTATAATATCACTAAAGTGTTTGTTATAACATTAAAAAAAACATCTGTCATTTACAGTCACAATGGGAGTCTCCGGACGTGCAGATTTCTGCTCTCAAGTAGTAAAATATGGAATGTTCATCTCAAACTTGATAATATTCGTGAGTATATTTCTCCTATTTGTTTCATTTTGGTCGGTCGGTTCCTTGAACTCTATCCATTTAATTCTTTACTAAACTGGTTCTATTTTTCTCACTTTTTTTTTTTATTCCATTTCATACAGATTGGCGGCGCAATTGTATTTGTAATAGGCTTGATTACGATTGTTGACCGTAACTTCCTTAGCGAATTACTTGGTACAAATCTATTTTCGGGCGCTGTTTATGTGCTTGTAATCACATCAGCCCTTGTTTGTCTTCTCGCATTCTTTGGATGTTTCGGTGCGGTCAAGGAAATCAAATGTATGCTGTTAACGGTGAGTAATTTTACTTATTTTTGCCTTTACAGGCAGGCAAAGTGTCATATAACGACGAGAAACTTGATTTTTTTTTCGTTATTTTTAACTATGCCTGCTTGTTCAGAACTGCATGGATGATGAAAGAAGAAGAAATACATACGAAATAAAAATTGCGCGCGTATTTCATTCCTCGATTCGCTGACCGTGACCTTGGGAATTTCACATTCACTACAAACTTCTTTTCTGTATAGTATTTTTTTATGACGTGTGTGCTTGTAAAACTATTTCGTGGTCTATGCATTTTGACGGGTGGCTTTGACTGGGGTATTGACTTATTTATAGAACATTCTTATTCTAAAGACAGCTTTAAAAGGTTGTTGCTATAACATTGTTGCTATAAAACCGTTATAATTTTGAAAACAAATTTGATTTGAAAACCAATCAATTCCAATGTTTCAAAACACTCCAAATGTTTGGAATTATATTGTTTTATATTATTCAAAATTAAATTGTACGTTAAAGTTCAAATCTTTAAACCGTACAAATGCTTATCTATGTATGGAATTGTAAGGTTTTGTAAATTCAAATTTAACGGTTTTCCCCAAAAATTAGAAGGTGAATTTTTAATTAATTTGAATTTCCTGATTAAAATAATATAGAAACCTCAAACCACAGCTCAAAATATCCTCGAATTTTTAATGAGATTGAGTCAATTTTAGCCTACACTAACTATTTGAATATTGCTATAAACCAATACTCCATTTGTTAACATATATTCAAACAAAACAATGCGCTTGAGTTGATTTATTGTTATGTTTTATATACTTACGCAGTTAAAAACCGCACACGCTAGTCGATTCACTCCAATTATAATTAGACGTCCATATACAAAATCAATGACAATGACCCGAATTAGTTTATAGACCAAAAAACTTACGCGAAATGCATGTTTGAATGAAATGTGATAATTAATGGTTACATGAACTCCATGATTCATTTTTGTTTATTATTATTTTTTTGCATATTTTCAGTACTTTATACTGCTTTTCTTGATATTTGTGACGATGTTGATTGGCGGAATCCTTGGATACGTTTTTCGTGAAAAGGTCGAGCTCACAATGAAACAAGAAATGTATTCATCAACGAATTTATATGGTGTTCGACGACAAATAACATCAGCATGGGATACGACACAAACGCGCCTCAAGTGTTGCGGTGTCGAGACATTTAGAGATTGGAAAGGCAAATTGCCACTTTCTTGTTGCCAGGAAATTGATCGAGACGGAATTCAGCGAAAGCCTTGTCAAGATCATCCAACATTACAAAACACATACAACAATGGATGTTATGAAGTCGGTTTCCAATTTATACGTGATCGTGCAAATGTAATCGGTGCATCCGGCATAATTGTTGCAATCTTAATGATATTCGGCATGGTATTCTCATGTATGTTCTTTAATATGATTGAATGATCCATAATTTCAAGCAACGATGACTCAACGCAACAATATGTGTACCTTATAAATTGACGCACATAATTAATTGCTCTCATATAAAACATGAAAAAATAATCAACTTGTGACATTCGAAAGTTCAAATGCCTCGTAGGAAAATAATATCTAGTATCATAGTCATCAATACCGATGATGTCAGCGCATTTTCTCATACGAACGAGTTCTTAAAGTTGATTGAAATTAATTAAATTTGAAGATGTTTGTTCTTGTTTTTTCGTTCCTTGTAATTGCTTAATTTTTCGTAGAATTCATAATTTTTTGAGGTTTATTATTTAAGAGACAATTTCAAAAGATTTTTAATTTAATTAAATTCAATCAAGTTAAGGCTCTGTAATATATTTTTAAATAATTTAAAACTGCACAACATTTGATAATCAGAACCATACAAATGTTTTAAAAGTAACGGTTAATTTCCAAAACATTACAACAGTATTAATTTAACGGCAAAAATAATTTCAAAATTCAGAACCAATCAAATGTTTAAGTTCCAAAACCGTACAACAGTTCTATCATGACAAGCATTCCTACCGAGAAAATGCGTTGAAAACTGCTTCCATTTTAATGATCTGACATGTAAACATATTTTTTTATGATATTAAGATTCAATCTCCTTCTCTTTATTATTATAATTTTTGTAACTTTTACCTGATCAATTTACTTACAATTTATATACAATTAAAATTATGTTCGTAAATTTTATAAGACAAACTGAAACATATCCGTCCATATTAAATGTATTAAATTAAGTTAATGAATGAGAAATTGTAGTAGAATTAGAAATAGAAATTAATTCAAATGAAGATCCACACATGAAGATGTAATGTTGAATGTTCTGATAAAAAATTGTGGATCATAATCTCGATGTGTCTTAATAATTAGTGACTTGTAGTAATTAGTACTATGTTGAAGTATATACAAAAATAAAACAATGTTTCAAAATCATTCCATTTAATTCGACCTTTGCGTGACTCATTTTAATCACATTTCGTTCACTTTCCTTCCACAACAATTTTCGTCTTCGCGATGCTTTTCTAATGCATCAAGATCTAGGAACTTCCCTTTACAATAATGACACATCAAGGTTCCTTTTGATGTCAATTTTGATCCACTGTGTGTAGCCATGTGATTATTTAAATTAGTCATTGATGTGAATAGCTTATTGCAGATTTTACAGACATGATTCTGTTTGTGTTGTTTATGCTGTGTGAAGACGTGTATGCCAAGTTCCTTTTTAGAGTTGAGTACTTTACCGCAGAAGCACTTAAGATTACTTGTTGATACTTGACAGGACTTCAGGTGAACCTGCATTTGTTCGTAATTATGGAATTTTTGACTACATGTTATGCACATAAATGAACGATTGTTTTTTGGTGATGTTTCTGGACTAGCTTCATCTGAAAGTGCCTCAATTATGACTAGCTTCTTTGTTGGCTGTGTAAGTTGCATTAACGACTTTTTCGGCGGTGTTTCTTCACTTGTTGTTGGTCTTTCATGTTCTACCTTTATTGACGGTTTTGGTGCTGATGTTGTTGGATTTACTTGAATCTTTTTCACATTCAGATTTGAATATTTCTTTGCTATATCCTCAAAAATCATTTTACTTTCCTTCTTAACTTTTGGACGCATAAAATTTTCAATTTTAAGGATCCTTTGCGTATCCCTTATGTTCTCTAAGTTATAAACAATGTTTTTGACTGTTTGATAGCAAGTTGTACATACTTTTGATATATGTAGCAGCAATTCTTCATTGATGTTTATCTAAAAGATACAGGTAATTAATTATTTAGGATTTTAAGGATCAATTCAGGATATTTACCAAATTGGGAATTAGATTTGAGAATTTCTGTATTGCTTCATGATTAATATCGCAGAATATGTAGCCTTCTTTATTGCACAATCTACATAATTTAATTTCAAAACTCTCCATTATCCTTGTTTATGTTTCCTTTATTTATTGCAGCGCTGAACAACCTTTTTCAGTCCGCGGTACATTTTGGACTTCGCATCACTTTTGTTGTTAAACACTGATTAAGGGGACTATCAACTTGAATTTTTCCTCTTGAATTCTTATTGGAATTCACAGTTTAAGCAGGTTGTAGCATGAAACATGATGGGTATCTCTATACTTATTCAATAGCTAATTTATTAAGCTGTTAAATGATCAATTTGCAGAGAAATATTTGATTCGTCGAAAACACCAACTGTCAATTTGAATTTATTTAATTTTGCATGAATTCAAATCAAAGGAAACCGTTTATTTTGAAATAGTTTTTTACTTAATTATAGCTCATAAAGTATTACTGGATCAAATTTTATATGAACCAAACAATCTTACTTAACAGAATAATTGCTTACAGTAAGCAAAATCTGCATAGAATATTTTTACCAATTATCACATCGGAATTTGTTTAGTAAACATTGTCAATTTTGCCGGTATTGTGAAATTAATTTATTAAGTGAAAATGGAGGAAAATACTGATAATATAGAGAAAGAAGTACCTGAAAATAAGGAAGAAGGCTCACAGGAAGATGAGGAACTTGTGGATATGTCAAATTTTGAGCAGATAGAGAAAGTTTTAGAAAATGATTCCAGCACAAAATTAAAATTTTTGGATTATGAAAAGCAAATGTTTTTGGACATAATTTATAATGATGGATTAGTCATTTGCGCAAAGTAAGTATTAACTTTCAACTGTCTTGTTAATTATTTTACCATCATGTACTATTTTCAGAGGAATCAGCTACGAACGAGTGTTACTCAATTTATTCAAAGTTTATGTAGATCCAGCAAATTTAATTCTTGTCTTAAACAGCGATGATTATGAAGAGAAATATTACACAAAGTTACTAGATTCACCAAATGTCCATCAAGCATCCAGTAACAGCACAGAACGAGAAAAAACATATTTAGCAGGCGGAGTTCAGTTCATTTCGACACAAGTGCTGGTGCTAGACTTACTGCGAAACAAAATTCCAGTTGAGTTAATAACTGGTATCGTTGTATTAAGAGCACATAAAGTCATAGAGTCATGTCAAGAAGCATTTGCATTAAGACTTTACAGACAAAGAAATAAGAAAGGCTTCATCAAGGCATTTTCGTCATGTTGCGAGGCATTCACAATGGGATATGGTCATGTTGAAAAGGTCATGAGAAACATCTTTGTACGAGACTTATTTCTATGGCCAAGATTTCATGCTTTAATTCAGAAAAACCTGAAAACTTACGAACCAATTTCAGTCGAATTTCATATCCCATTGACTCCAAAGATGACACAAATTCAAACAAACTTAATTGATTTAATGAACTTCCTCGTTAAGGAATTGAAGAGAATCAATCCGACAGTAGATTTAGAGGAAGTAACTGTTGAGAATTGTGTGTCAAAAAGATTTCAAAAGGTATTACAGTCACAAATGGATGTTGTATGGGAACAACTTAGTTCCAAGACAAAAATGCTGATTAGGGATTTACAGATTCTCAGGAACTTGATGTTGTAAGTATAGTGATGCTTAAAATTACACAATTGGATTTAATTGAATTAATTTTTTTTACCTTACTCAGCACTGCAATTTATGGAGACTCAGTGACCTTCTTTTCTGCACTGAAAAAGTATCGATCTGCTGACTATGCACTAAATAACAGTGGATGGACTTTATTGCATGCAGCAGAACAAATCTTCAAGCTATCAAAGGAGCGTATCTTCAACGCCAAAGACGAATTTGATCCTGAAACGTGTCCAAAATGGAAAGCACTAAGTGACATCCTGAGAGTTGAAATTCCATCAGATATTAAAACCATAATTCAGGATGAAGCTTATGAATTTGACAAAGAGAAGCAAATTAAAATCTTGGTGCTTTGCAATGATTCCAGAACATGTCATCAAATTAATTACTACCTAACTCAAGGATTGGAAAGGACATTGTTCTATGCAGCTATGAGAAATGAAGTGGCTGTCAAAAAGTTAAGCAAAAAGTACGAAAAAGTTACCGGAATCGGGAGTGTTAAGGACTGTATGAATGTGAAACAAATTCAAGATCCACAACCAACGTCATCGACTGATAATAGCAAGGAATCGGAGAAAGTACCATTGCGACTAGCTGAAAAAGTAGCAAGAAAGCGAAAAACGGATGCAAGTCAAGAAACTAAGAGTAGTGAGGATCTGCATAGTGAACCAAGCAGAGAAACTTTTGATTTTGAGAGCAACGAAGACACTGATATTTTAAAGGACACATTCATACTCACAATGTCACAGCAAGTCAATGGAAATGAGACAATTCTTGCTTGCGATTTTGACACAACTTTGAAGGACAATGTAAAATTTGAAACTTTTAGAGATGAGTGTTTTGAAGAAAGCTTAAATGTTTCGAATATTGTGTCTAAAATGGAGAAACCAACTGTATTCATTCAGACCTTCCGAAGTGATATCCTTAGAAATTCATCGTTGAGTCAGACATTACAGGTGAGTAAACCAAATAAAATGTAACGGTTATTTAATATTTGAATTTTCAAAACATTTGTATGGTTTTGAAATTTCAAAATGTTGAAAATCCGTTACAAATTTTGATAATTTACACTTGAATCTAAAATTAAATTTAATTTCCACAGGAAATGTCACCAGACTACGTTGTTCTATATAACATCAATATTAGCGCTATCAGACAAATTGAAACATTTGAAGCTCGATATCAACGACACAAGAAAAGAAGGCTTAAGGTATTCGTATTGATGCATGGCAAGACAGTGGAGGAACAGAGCTTCTTAACAAGTTTACGTCGCGAGAAGCAAGCATTTGAGTTGCTAATAGAAACTAAAAGAACAATGGTTGTGCCTGAATATCAAGACGGAAAAACTGACTTTATAGATCCACATAAGGAACTAGAAGAAGAGGAAGTTGATACACGAAAAGCAGGTGGACAAAATTTACAAGTCAAGAAAGAGAATCCAAGAATTATTATTGATTCCCGAGAATTTAGAAGTGAATTGCCATGCTTGATACATAGAAGTGGATTGGAAGTTGTTCCTGCCATGATATCAATTGGTGATTATATAATTACTCCTGACATTTGTGTCGAAAGAAAGTCAATATCAGATTTGATCGGTTCCTTAAATTGTGGTCGATTGTACAATCAGTGCCAACAAATGACTCGATTCTACTCGAAAGCAATTTTGTTGATCGAATTTGATCAAAATAAGTCATTTCATTTACAAGGAAGATATATGCTGTCTCGTGATTCCGATAGCATGAATTTAGACATAATGCAAAAGTTGCAGCTACTGACTATCCATTTTCCAAAATTGAGACTTGTTTGGTCGCCGACATGCTACGCAACTGTTCAGCTATTTAAGGAACTAAAACTGCATAAAGATGAGCCAAATATTGAGCAGGTCTTGAAACAAACAGGCACAGATGACGATCCAATGCAGGAACTAGCAGTCGCTAATGACAATTACAATACAAATATTTATGATTTCTTAATTAAACTTCCTGGCGTCAATTCCAGGAATATTCATGGTCTGATGAGAAATGGCAAAAATTTCAAGAACCTCCTGAAACTCACACAGGCTGAATTGACCGATATTCTTGGAAGTTCCAAAGATGCAAAGTCATTCTACGATAGTTTTCATAATACCCCAAAACAAGTCAAAAAGGTGGAAGAAAAGCCTTATAAACAGAAGAAACAAATGATGAAGTATTGAATGGTGTTGATTATTATGTTAAGGAAGTGATTCTGTTCTGAATAAAGTGTAAGTTATTAAGTTTTATTGACTTTTAGTGTTTAAATATTTTTAATCCATTTTTAAATCCGAAGATTATTTTTAATCCTAGGATTTATTACTAACTCAGCTTAAATTCTATGTTGAGTCTCAGTTTGTGTGCAGTCATTAGTTCCAACTTTCTTCCACTATGCCTCCTTACTCTTATCTTCATGAACTTTTGTCAGATGCCTCTCCAGATCAACTTTATATTTGGCACTATAATTGCAAAATTCACAATTATATGCCTTTGGTTGATGAATACTTTTATGGACGTCCAGTAATTGTAATGATGAGAATGTCATTTCACATTGTGAACATTTGATATTCTTCTCAGCCTTATGTATCTTGTTCAAATGAACTCGTAATTGATTTGAATTTGCCAGAATTTTTGGACATAAATCACATTTGAATGTTTTGTCACTTTCGACATGAGCAGTCAGCAAGTGCATGTTTAAGTTCTGTTTATGAGCATATGCTTTTGTGCAGCCATCATAATGACAATTCCATACTTTTTCTCCAGTATGACTTTTGAGATGTGACATTAATACTGAATGGGAACTAAAGATTTTATCACAGCTGGCACAATTGAATCTTGGAGAATTTGTGGATTGATGCTTCCTTTTGTGTGCATAGAATGAGTTATAAGTCTTAAATGCCTTCTTACAGTCTTCAATATCACATAAGAATTTACGTTCACTTAAATGAGTTTGCATATGAAGGACAAGCAGTGTCTTTTTCATGAACTTCTTGCCACAATGGAAGCACTCGAAATCTCTTGTGGCATTATGGGATCTTACATGCTCATTATACTGTTGACGATATTTAGTCGAGAATCCACAAATGTGACAAATTTTGCCAGTGTCTAGGCGATTCCAGTCGCCACTTGAGTGCTTCAATAAATGGACTTTCAGGCTTTGCTGGGTCTTGAAGGCATTCGTGCAGATGTTGCATTGGAAGTTCTTCTCAGAATGTACAGGAAGATGTGATTTAAGTGCCATTTGACTAGAAAATTTCTTTGTACAATCCTTAAATGTACAGATGAATATAGCGCCTGTTGCTTCTTGATTATGAGATATTTGATGCTGCTTAAAGTAACTGAGCGAACTAAAAGATTTTTGACAAATTTCACAATCAAATTTCTGTCCAGAATGGATCCTCGCATGAGAAACTAAATTTCCCTTGACATGAAAGGATGCATTACATTCTAAGCATTTAAATCTTTTGTCTTCTTCGTGACTTCTTTTATGCACTTTTAATGCCTTTGGATTTTGATAAGCTCGTGAACATCCAGTAATTGTACATTTAAATGGTTTTGTATCATTGTGGAAGTCTCGGGCATGAATGACAAGTTTTGATGGACCTGAGAATTCATCGTCGCAAGTCATGCATTTTATGGAAAATCGCTTCGAGCTTTTTTTGCTGACTTTCTTCTCAGAAAAGCAATCAACTTGAATTCCTTTATTATCTACGCTGCTGACACTTTCAGTAAGTGATTTTGAGCTGCATTCTAGTAATTCCTCAAAGTCTGGCTTCAAATCATCCTCATTCATATAGTCTGTCACATAATCTTCATCAAATATGTTAGTGTCGATAAAGTCATCGTCGAAAATTTGGAATTTCGTCTCAAAATTGATGTTTTTGATGAATTGTTCTGAATTTTCACACTTCTGCTTGAAGCTACATGCTGTTTTAAGCTCATTGAGGCAATCACTGCATATTAAATCTGGCTTAAAATCAAGCTAAAAGGAAATTTTCTTCTTTTACTGGATGTCAACAATTAATCAAAATAGTCTTACATCTATGTTACTGCATATCTGCTGGATCAAACTTTTGATTGTGGAATTCCCTATATATTCACTAAAGTTAAATGTATTAAATGCTGACTCTTCTAGACAAATATTCACTAAAGTTAAATGTATTAAATGCTGACTCTTCTAGACAAATTCTACAACAATTCAAAATATTCATTATTTTGATAGAATTTGTTGTTATTTACAGCAGTGCTGCTTAACCTTTTTTTGTTGGTTATTTTGAAAATTTGGCGGGAAACTTAAGTATGTCCAAAATTATAGATCAGATCACTTTATGCTGCATACATATTGAAATATCAAGTCATATTAATCCTCTGAAGTCAATAAAATAAGTTAAAATCAGTGAATTCACAGTCTGTTCCGCGAGAAAATTCCATCACATACTCTGGATTTAATTTCATTGGTGCAGTCCGCAAAACTAAAGTTCATTCAATTAACTCTTTACACAATTTTGAGCCGGTTTAACATTCCATAAAGTTAATTAAATTATCAAAATGCCAAAAGCTGTTTGTGTTCTTGCTGGAGACGTTACAGGAACTGTCTTCTTCCAACAAGCTGTAAGATTTCATTACATAAATAAATTTGAAGTGCTTTTTCGTCTCTTTTTGCGACATACCTTCTAATTAGATTCTTGATTTCAATGATAAAAGAGAGCGTGTGAAAGAGACAGAATAATAAAGGTGACTTGCACAATCGATAATAATACATTCTCGTTATTTCTATAGGCTGGATCAAATGAAGTTCAAGTAACTGGAGAAATTTCAGGTTTAAAGCCAGGTTTACACGGTAAGTTCTAGATTATATCTATTAATAGCACTTTTCTAAAATTGATTGATTCTACAGGCTTCCACGTTCACGAGTTCGGTGACAATACAAACGGATGTATGTCTGCTGGCCCACATTTTAATCCATTTGGAAAGGAACATGCTGGACCTGAAGATGCTGATAGACATGTTGGAGATTTAGGAAATGTTACAGCCGGCGATGATGGTGTTGCAAAAATTGATATTAAGGATAAAATGATTGCATTGTCTGGTGAATTGAGGTAGCTTTTCTATTAATGTTGCTGTATTCAATGTTTTGATATTATTTCAATTCCTGATTTGTGCTTAATTTTAAAAACCTTTGGGATTTAATATGCTTTTGGTAATTTTATGGTCTATACCTGTATATACTGAAACTTTAAAGGTATTTTAGGGCAAATGTATTTCAAGGGATTTTCTGGTTTAAATTTAGAAGTGCTATTAGTGCTATTTATAAAGTATGCTATTTTTATAAAGATTTGCCGGCAAGTTGCTATATCTAAGAGCTTTTAAGCAGGGGGATTTAGAGTATAGTCTGTAGCTTTTCACTATCAACCTACTTTAACTGTCATTATTGTTGATAAGAATTTATTTACTTCCTATGCTTCTTTTGCGGTCTTTGATAACAAATTTTCTAGTTCCTTAAATGTTGTATGTCCAAAAAAATTATGTTATAAACCTTTCAAGCCAAATATTAGCTGTAAGCTATAACCATACTAACGATATTTAATTTAGCAACTAGGCGTTTAATTGAGGATATTCTGCAGCATAACTTAGAAATTTCTAGGGATAGTCGAATCTACAGAATAGAAGCATATCTAGAGTAGTCGCTAAGACATACATTCTGAAGAAACCATAATTAGACATCCAGTATTAACATTTAATTTATTTGCAGTATTCTTGGCCGTACACTCGTAATTCACGCTGATCCAGACGATCTCGGACGTGGTGGACACGAATTGAGCAAGACAACCGGAAATGCTGGTGGACGATTGGCATGCGGTGTCATTGGAATTTGTAAGGAATAAGAATCTTCAAAAAATAAGAAATACAAATGAAATTAACCATCGTAAAATTTAGGCTCGCCAACCAAAAACGTATCCTTACCTTCTGAAAATTTAAGACTTTCAAGATTATGAGAAAATAATTGTTTACTGGGGAGAGAATTTAATGGAAATTGGATATAAAGAATAAAGAGAGGAATTGATTGGTTCAAATTTAGTTTATTTAATTCCTTGAATCATAAAAAACTCAAAATAGCAAAAAAGAACTTTTTTCTTATGTCTTAAAAATTTGAACTTTAACTTTGCAATAAATAACCTTCCAATATTTATTATTCCTTTTCCTTTACTTGACTTGCTGCCCCCAATATAGCCGACAATACAATAAATATTCATGAATAAAATTTCGTAAAAGCGATAAACTTTAAAATTTAATTAATAAAAAAATGAATTTAGAGAAATTATCATCCATAACTATATATTTCAATCTTGTTCCTTATTATCGTCCGAAAATGAACTTTTTGACTTTAATTAAATTTTTTAAATATTTTCATCATCTCAAATTTTTTAAATATTAAGCATGTTTCATCTTGGTTTTTTTTATTGTTCATAAAACGAACACTTAGAATTTTTAATGTCTATACTTATTACTTTATGCCTTTTCTTCAAAAAATTTTATCTAATTTTCTTTTTTTTATAAAATTTCTCCATTTTTTCATTTCTTTTTAATACTTTTAATGTGCATTGGTGTGATTTTTTGTTCCTTTTTATAATTCTTATACTTAATTATTTGATTTAATCGCTATAATTGCAATTGCCTTTTATGTTTCTTAGGAATTTTTTTCATGGTGATTTTGTAGGTAAATTAAGATTTAGCTGGGATTTTTTGAATCTAGCAAGAATCTTACAGATTTAGCAATAAGTATGCAAATCCGTTAATGATTTTACAGATCTAAAATGATATTTTATAGATCCAGTAAAGATTTTACAGATCTAAAATGATATTTTATAGATCCAGTAAAGATTTTTACAGATCCAGAAAGGATTTTTCAAATTCATCAATAATTATGCAGATCTGGTAAGAACTATACAGATCCAATAGTGATTTTAAACATTCAGCAATAATAAGCAGATCCAGCAATGGTTTTACAGATTCAGCAAGAATTTCAAAAATTACAAATTAAAGATCCAGCAAAAAAATCATAAAATATTGCAAATTTCGTATCTATTATTCCAAAAATTAAGTATACTTAGTTTTGTTTATATAGCAGTAGCTTTAATGGATTATACCTGACACTAAATTAGACCAGTAGTTGAATTAAAAATGCTTAAATATTGAATATTCCTAAAATTCCATACAACTTTTAAACTCTACAACAGTTTTTTGTTATGATATTTTTCTAGGAATTTGTATGGTTTTAATGTGTACCTTCCAGTAACTAAGATTGCATTCTGACTCTTTTAAATGGAATTTTGGTTTTAAAGCAAACTTTTGCAATCAAACTTTGGGAAAGTTCCTGAGTTTTTGACTAAATAGGGACGAGTCTTTAAATCCTTAAACTTTGCTTTAATCTAAGCTTATTCAGTACATGTCTACATATCCATGTAATCTGCTAGCCAATGTACCAACTTCTAGTTTCTTCATCAAACTTTGTTGTTGTTCCTATTCATTTAGTTACTGGAATGTCAAACACAAAATTTCATAATATTGGCATAGAAACAAAGTGTCACATCAAGCAGCTTATATAGATATCAGTTAATAATTGATTTCGCAATTTTAGACAAGTGTGCCAGGTGATTTAAATTCATAGATATAAATAAATTATTGGCATCAATTTTCCATTGGCATTATGTTTGATGATTGAAAATAATGAAATTAATGGGGATTCGGCCTCATGAGAGCTATTCAGATGATAATTGGAGATATTTTAGAGTAGAATTTGTGAATTTGGATTACAAATTATTACTGAAATGGAAGTTTGAAAATAAATAAAATAACGGTCATTAAAAATTCAAAAATTAAAATTAGATTGAAATTAATTTTCAAAATTCAAAAATACGTTAGAAAGAAAGCTCCACGAGGCCTTTTCATAAGATTTTTCAATGGCTTAAATTATATCAAAAAGGTCATTAAAGATTATAAATCTTTGTGCATAAATGATTAAAAGTGCAGGACTCTGTTCTCAAAAATTTGGCAATTTTCATAATTTTTCTCGTAAAACTTTTCCGATTCTATTCTAAAGATTTTTCATTTTTTTGGCATTTAATCCTTAATTAATTTATATTGAAGTTATAACAACTTCTTGACACACATTAGTGATACAATTCTGTTTTGATCATTCGATTCTCATTAGAAATTATATGTGGATATGGATAACATTAAATTCCATCCATAAAAAGTAAGGGAATTATTCATTAAAGTGAAGAAGCTCGGTTATGCGTCTTATAAATCGTAACCGTTGTCTGTTGTGTGTGTGTTTGACACTTAAAACTTGCAATTGTTGTCGTTGTCGTCATTTGAGGAGGTGGACCACTATTATCGTCATCATCATCATCATCCAATGGATCAAATAAAAATTGATTCTCAATAGGATAAAAGTCATCAAAATACTCTAACGATTGATGACGTAATTCAGGAACCTTATCATTATTATAAAAATTATAAATGTCATCGTTAATATTGTCTTGTGAACTATAAAAATTGTACATGCCATCTGTAATGGCTGGAATTTTATTTGATTTATCCTCAGTTGGAAACAGTCCAACAGGTGGTAGAGACGATGACGATAATGAAATCTTTTTCAGGCGCTCTCTATTAATATCACGAAAGTCGAATCGTGGTTTAGGCATTGGCTGAATATAAAATGGTACTTGATTGGGTTTTCTCACGTGATATCTTTTACTGGAAATAAGCAATTCATTAAATTAATTGATTCATGTCGTGATCATTAGCAATGGAACTGAACAATTTATAAATTCAGTTCCTTGACCGCAAAATAATGTTATCATTAACTTACTGCCTATGTCTGGAAGCGCGAAAACATCCACATGAGCAAGAACACATTGAAGTATTGTCACCATCTAGTGATGAAGAATCCTGATGTTGTAGTTGTGGATAATATTGTATACTATGGTCTATATGTATCCTATGACCAAGGTGACCACTTAATATTGATCCATTTGATGTTATTACATCACCTTCTAGTCTTACAGCACCTGGAAGAAATTTATAGGATTGATTAAGACATTCTATATTGTTCTGTACAGCTTTGGTTAGTTTCAGTGCTTGGATTACATACCTTGAGCCGCTTGTTGAGCCTCCGCTTCATCTCGTCGCTCATCTTCTGTATTCATGGTAACGAATCGGAGTACAAGCAAGTTAAGTGAGGCAGCAACGATTGCTAATCCGAAGAGAATAAATATAAGAGCAAAAAGAACGTATTCTGGACGTGTGTTTAAGGAATTGTCCCGTTGAAGCGCGACCATATCACCAAAACCTGGAAATGAGAATTAAGGAGTGGAATTAGGTAAAATATTGAAGGAATTAACAGGAAGTCTTGAACATAGCAGCACAGTACAGCCGCTAAGGTTAATTCGCCGAGTTACCGACCAAATTCAAGGTAACTTCCTGTAATCTGAACGACCTTTTGGTAAATCAACCAGAAAGCCCGCTCTTAACAGCACAAATATCATATCCACCCAAACAATAATCAATGCGTATTTTTATAGCCATATTGCGACATTCTATTTGTAAAAGTCAACTCACCTATTGTTGTTAGTGTAATGAAACAGCTGAAAATAGTAAAGATAATTGATAATTAGTAAGGCAATTAAAAATATCGAATTGTCATGAACTGTCTATCATGGTGTGGGAAGTTATATCCACAAATGTAATATAATGTTATGATTGTCTAATGCTAATTTTAGATGCAATACTCACTAATAAACTGAATCAAAATATCTCCAGTTCTCGAATTTCGAGAAAGCATAAGCTCCGCCAGCTAAAATTAGAGATTAAACATTTTGATATTGACTTACAAATTTTGAGGAACTAAATTTAGAATTAAGGAAGATGTAGTATAATGTAATTTGAGGAGCTCATCTTTAAAAAGTTGGATGATTTCACTCAAAAAGCGTATCCAACAGAGATTTAGATGTCAAAAATTCCTTTTGGATTCACTCCTTAGGTTGGATTGTTGCTATGCAACAGTTGTCTACTTGAAAACATGTAAGCATCCCTAGCGTGTTCTTATGAGTAGAGTTGTTGTGTAAGCAACGCTTACGAGTATATTTAAGGTAAGCAAACTTTCAAAGCATGCTCTTTGCCTTCCAGGGTATGCAGCCTCACCAAACTATTAGTGACCCTAACCCCTAAACCCTTCTAATCTTCAAAACACAGTAAAATACCCACCAATAGTCAAACTGCTAAGAGTCGTGACAACACATATCAAATCCAGCTCCGTGGCTGTTGTCTTTTTGCAATGCAGAGATTTCCTTACGGTCTGTATGATAAAACTATAAAATAAATTGATTCAATTAGTAAGCTATATGCCACACGATTTATTATTAATTTCAAGACATTAATAATCCAGTCAATTCAACCCACCTACTCAGTCTGTTTACTCGTTCACCTATACTTTGGAACATAACCAAACCTACAAAAAAGAAATATGTACTTATTTATTTTTATTCATTAATCAACGACAAGAAATATGGATGGGAGGGTATGTGAATGAGAATAAAGTCTAAATATAATCACCCAACGGGATTCCTATCATTGCATAGCACATTGTAAACATCTTGCCACCCACTGTTGATGGTGTTGAATGCCCATAACCAATTGTTGTTAGTACAGTCAAAACTACATCATTCAGCATGAAGTTAAATTGATGTATTTTTCGGCGGCCGACAAATATTGTTAGAGGGGAGGGAAATGGAAAGGCAAAAAAGAAAATCAATGTGAAAATGTCTAATAAAATTTATGATTATGGCAATTATGGATTAATTTTACTCACCATAATAAAATGCTCCCGTAAATTTCCATTGTTTGCCTGCTTTATGTGGCTCTGTTTTTAATATTACTGTTTCAATTATCTTAAAATCTTCTAGTGAGATATTGTATTTTTCGACAATTATATCCTCAATTGCTTGTAGTGCTTCCCAGCGCTTCTTCTCTGTTTCAGACTCGAGGGCATCTAGAAAAAGGCAAAGTGATTTGTGAAATAATTTAATATGTTCTGTCTGATTATTGTTATTGCCTCAGCGGACACTTAAACTTCTGCATGCAGCCTTAATATGATAAAGATAAAATTCAGCTTCTAGACTCAAGTGGAATGAATAAATCAAAGCTTCTATTTCATTTTTTCATTCAACGGCTATTTGAAATTCTAATTTTATTTTTCTAAGCTTACTGTCAACTTCAAGTTGATCGAATTTATTGTTTAATCCGCACATCACAAAAGAAAACATTTTAAAGCATTTAGTGAATTTAAAATAATTTAAGTCTAGAGATTACTAAAGAAGGAAGACTAAGGCACGAAGAATCTAAGCAAAAAGAAAAATACTTCATAATAGCTAAGATAAGTATCGAAATTCATCTAACCAATTAAATTTTCGAATGTTGTCAAATAATTTTGATTCGATTCTTAGATCCAGAAATAAATAGTTCTTCTTTAACTTCACGTTTCGTTACAAATCTAATCCTTTAAACTGAACATTATTACAGTCTATTTGAAGCACATATTTATCACAGATAACTCTAAGCTTTAATCACTAATTTAACACTAATTAAGACTCCAAACTTACCAAAAACAGCAGCGCCAATAAGTAAATATGTAAATGTACAAACAATCAACGATAAAGTTCTTATATTTTGCTTCTTCATTCTTCATCTGGTAACTTTAAATATGTTTGTGGCACAATAAAAATAAAAGTTGTGTGTATGTCTCCCTAAAATATATCTATATATATATATATTTCCTTTCCAATATTGAGGGACTTTTCTTCTTTATTTGGCACAAATTTATTTCCTTTGTGTGCCTTTATGTCTTTGACTAGCTACTTCGAGAGACTTGAAAGTAGTCAAAGACAAATTTCTTGTAATTAATTTCAATTGTTCATGATTATTGTAGCTTTATATATGCACTTTTTCACAAAATTTATGGCTTCATTTCCACTTTTTTCCGCTCCAATTTTTTATTGTTTAAGAATAAAAATTCAGAAATAAATTTGAAAAGGAACTAAAATTTTATTGAAATTTAGCACTTTGACGTCACTAAGATACCATTTTTAATAATATATAGTCTCAATTAAGGTCTTCAATTTGATTACAAATGGGAAATTTTCATGTAATTTTCTTTTCTGTCTGTTTCGACTATTCCTTAATTTTAACTCGCTTGCCATGATTTTAATTCACTTTATGGTGGAAATTAAGGATAAATATCACAAATTTTAATTGAATTGTTGACATTTTGCCACGAAATTTTAATTTTTTCTCCGATTCATGATGAAAAATTTTTCACAAGAAAGAAAAAAGTGAATTTTCCCATTTTGTCAATGTGTTAGTAGTGATGTAATTTTCCCTGTCGTATTTCATATCGTCAGCCACGAGGTTTCCATTTACATGTGATTTCGGTCACTTCCAGTTTGATTGTTTATATTCAATTATTTTGATTAATTTGAATAAAAGTTTAGAAATTTATTGAATAAAATTGAAATTTTTCGAAATTTTTACAAAATTTCCACTTCCAATAAGCATGTCATCCCCAAATTCTCATGTTATGCTGTATTTACATAAAAACATCCTTCCAGTCCAAAGCACATGATGATCAAGTGGTTGTGACGTCATAAAATAAAATTGTTACCACATTACTTTCTACTTTTCATACAATTTTCCTTTATTATCAGCAACAAGCAGCTATGGCAATGTACCTTTTATCGCGCAGAATCAAAACATGTAGCTGTTGCTGAACATTTCCCAAAGAAGGCAGTAATGTCGATAGGGAAAAGCATTTAAGATTTTATTTCTGTTATTTCTCGTTGCGGACTCTTTTTAAGCAGGAAGTATATTGATGTCCATAAAAGTCATTTTATGATGCTATCGTAGGATATTCTTAGTATTTCCTTTTTCTGTTGATTCACTGTGATGATGCTTTTTGGGAGTCTTTTATAAATTATGTTTTCAAACATATGACGCATGAGAGGAACATACTGTTGATGCAGACAGCATTGAATTGATTTATATGGTCAGTGAAGTATGTACATATGTTGGTAAATACAGGGAAACACGGGGTGTTCCAAGGGTGTACTTTATGGATACACAAAAGTTTTTGCAACTTATGAGATTTTTTTGCATGTTGCATAGATGTGGCCCGGGGAAGGGTATGGTAGTGTCCTGGTTTGAGTCAAAATTACACTTTTTGGAGAAAAAGAAACCTTCAATTTTAAAACTTTCAATTTGTGAAAAATCCCAAACTACCCAACCCAAACCACCCTACCCCTTCCTAATGACATAATGATTACCCGCCATATATTATTTACCGCAAAATGGTTTTGCGCCATATAAATTTACTCCGCTAAATGATTTTGCCCATATTGTCCAGTATCTCTAATTTAGTAGCCATCACTTGTAATCAACCCCGCGGTTACCTCTTCGCCTACGTAGACTGTACAAAATCGTTTTTCTCTTAAATTAATTTTTTTAAATGAAGATTTATTTTAAAAAACTTTTTCCTTCACGTTTACGTGAAAGTAAATTTATTCTACCTTTTGAGTACTCAATGTCTGAAATTGTATGATCTATACATCAAAATGAATCTTTTGGTTCCTACACTCTCCACTTGATTCAAATGGGCAAAAAAAAGGAAGCAAATTTGAATGGAATTTTTCCAAATATAGAAATGAATTTGTTAAGGTCTTTGAAGTTTTCATTTAATAGGAAAAATATTTTTTCCCCAATTTTACCTCACTCATACATCATTCAGATTAAGTTCTGATGATGACGTACAAGTCAATTGCAAAAAAAAGATATTTTTTGGCATATATTTAATATATCCCATTTTGACGTCGACATACACACACAAAATTGAAACTTTCTATTTTCAATCAATGTTTTCAGAATCATTCATATACGAAAATAGTTTTGCTGGAGGTAGACATTGCGTAAATTCCTGAATATTTTGATTTGATGAAATTATTGATTGGAAAATGAAATTGTTTGAATTGCATCAATTTACAAATATTCTTGGAATATTCAGAAAATTTAATTAACATACTATTCTGACTGACTGGATCATGTAACTTTAGGCTTTGACCTGGTTTTAATCTTCTCGTAATACATACTTTGATTTAATCTTTATGAGAATGATTTTTGTTAACGGTCAATAAATTTGAAGGCGGCAAAAAATGATGCGAAAAGTGATGCGAAAGTCAATGTTTACAATCGTCTTCAATATTTTTTAAATTTGAATAATATTTAATTTTATCCTTGCTGCTTGCTAATATTGCATAAGTCTTAGGAGTATTAAGCAGCTTTAATGATGGGTTGGGGAGATAAAATGGAGGAAGGTTCTTCAATGTTGTTTGGAGCAAAAACTTAGAGAAAGAAGTTTAAAATATTTGTCAAGAAAGGAAGTGAAACATCTAAACAGGATCAAAAAGCATGAACATTTAGAGGAACTAGAGAAAGTCTGAATTTTCAGTCGAGGCAACTGATTTTATTGGATACTTAATAACTACAAAGCCTTTATCAATCCTGTCTTCTAGAGTCGATTTATCCGATATCAGTAGGATACGAAATAAAACCATTCCATTGGAACATTGAAGTTCCGATCATTAAACTCTAGTCACTAACTGATGTTCGGAAGTGGTGCACATAATATTTTGAAGTGATTTACCTGTACCGTGTTATACCAATACCTTAGAAATCAACAGAAGGATTTTTCTAGTTCTCATATATTCTACCTTCCTTCCTAACAAAAATGATCAAATTTTCAAAAATCAATAAGTTAACGAAGTTATTTATAGAACTTGATATGATGGTTTATCAAGTCCACACTTCAAACACAAACAAACCAAACTCTGTAAGATGAACTTGAAAGCAAAGTATCAAAAAAAGGAATTTCTTTTAGAATTTGAAAGCTTTTTTTGTTGAGCAACCAAGGAAAGCTACTTATCGAGCTAAATTTACATCTTTAATACTCACTTTTTGTGAAGTCTTAATTGAAAAATCTATTTGGAAGTTACGTCTCACTTGCTGTCTTTTAATATAGTTCTGTATGAAAATTTTATGATTTTCATGTTCTTAAAGCTTTTCTTCTGACAGACATCATGTCTGAACGACCCACTTTTCATCCCAACACTCCTTTTAAGCACCTATCTCCACCTATTATTTAAGTGAAATTGAGACAAAAGGGATAAAAAAATCTCTAAAAACTATAAAGAAGACAAAGAAATGATTTCAAGGTGCTCTAGAGGTGAATAAGGAAGCGTAAAAAATGTATATTGGATATTTGATGGAGCGAAAAGAGCAAAAAGAAGTCAAGATAAGATAATAAAGCCCAATAGGCAAAAAAAGATTCGTTCGTCTCGAAAGGCAAGATTTGTATTTCAATTGACTGAGATATTAGGAATTGATATAATTTGCAATGTTATAAAAAGGAGATAGGCAAGGCAATGAATGAGCTGTAAAGAGTATGAGAAGAAATTATAGAAATAAAAAGCAATTGGAAACGTGAAAGAATAAAACGACGTACACATAATTTCTCTTGAGAGATTTATTTTACATTGAATTGCACATTAATGTATGGCAACTAAGTGCGATGTGTGGTAAAGTTGTATATACTTTTACATGCTTCAATAGACATTGAGTAGATAGATAAATTATTACAAATAGATAATCAATAATGTGACAAATGGAAAATTCAATTTCAATTCTGAATAGTTTAACAAATATATGCATATAGTATGCATCGTAAGCATAAATTAATTCTGGCGCAATAATATAATCAATTACTTCCAACTCCTACTTTTAAATACAAATCCCTTACATTTTATTCATAGAATAACATTAAATCACTTTATCTGGTTTTTTATTGCGATTTAAGAGGATTACATTTTTTATAGTCGAATGGAGCACGGAGCAGTTTAACCTTAACGGCTATTTTGAAATTAAATTTCAATTAATTTTTTTAAATTTTCAAATTTTTTGCGCTGTTAAAAATTAAAAGGCAATTTGAAATGTTTTAATACAACGTTGGACTAAAACCGACAAACAACTACAAGACCGGCACAGTAAAATCACTAGGAAACTGCTTCGTAGCTGGACATATCGTCCATATGCCCCAGAAGAGCGTATCCAGAAATTTTTGAGAGGGTTTGAGATTTTTTTTACGAAAAATCCTTGGAAATTGAAGATTTTTGTCCAAAAAAGGGGGAGAGGATAACCCCCAAACCCCACCTCCCCTGAAGACGCCCCTAGATACCCTGATAAAATCGTTTAACAGGTTTAACTGGTCGAATATTGATTTTAAAAATTCATGCAGCAAACCCAAACCTTTCAATTCATCGACACAGGTACAACAAATACAAAAATGCAAAACAACTCAACAACAACTGCATTCAATATCTACAATCTCACAATTTCTTGAATTGAACAATTTTTCCATCCTCATTTTGTATGTCTAACAGCAAATGTCTGTCAGTTCATTTTTTGTTATTTTTAGACCAGAAAATAAAAAATCGATTTCTGTTTATTGACAGATCATTGACTTACTAATTTGCAACATTTATTTATTAATACAATGAAAGTGTTTCATGGACGTCCTTTTTATAGAATGATCGATTGTCCAGCAACAAATGACTTTAACCTGTTGTTAATGCTTTTGTACATTTTTCTCCTTGCTTTATTCAATGGTACGAAAGTAAATTTATTCAATCTGGATATACATTGGGATTTTGTCATGAATCCTTTCGGTATCTTGCGATTATTTGAATAAAGGTAAAGAACGAGGTCTTATGGGAGGTGAAGCTTTCTTATTGATTTAATCAAATTTGATCCTTTTGGAGTTGAATGGGTTAAATGATTTGATTGAGCAATTAATCCCTTTATTTAAACTATATGAATCCTCTAAAACAGTAATTAAAAAGCGTTGCAAATTCTACAGACAGCTCAACTTATTTCACACATTTTTGCATTTAATTTAATTTCAATTTACAGTATAAAAAGCTTAATGCAAGGCTTAACGTTTTTTCTATCGCTTTATGCGCATCCATTCATAAATTCATTTATTTTTTTTATCATTTATACTCACAACTTTTTTTTCCCTCATAGTTCATTCATGACTGTGTTTCATGCATGGTTACATTCAGATATGAACTATCGTAGCCCAAAGATAGAATACAAAGTAAAAACAAATCCTTAATTTTCATTTGCAACTTTTTTTTCTCATTCAATTTTTTGTTTGGTCCAAAATTCATTGAGCAAAAATATGTAAGAACGCATTTGGGATTTAAGGTACATGTTTAGGGGGATGAAGAAGACGATGGAGAATGTAATGATACAATTCTAGTTACAATTGAGTTTCTAAATAACATCTAAAAGGTAAAAAAGGGAAGAAGAATGATGCTGGAATTTAGTTTTTAATTAAACACAAGGAAAAAAGGAAATGATGGAAATAAACAAACAAAAATGTAAAGAGGAGGAGGTAAACCGAGCAGTATGGAAGTTGTGCGGTATGTACGGTTGCTATTTGTTTTTCTCTAGGCTGTTGGAATCCTCAAATGGATTTATATGATGTAAAAGTAACAAAAAAGTATGGGATTTTGAAATAATTCAATCTGCATCATTGAAAATTGCAGAAATCTACTTGCTGGAGTCACATCTGTAACTTATAAGCATAGGAACTTAGAAGCCTCTATCGGGAAGTAAGAACTAGACGAATATTTATGATCTTATTGTTTGAAAATTGAAAACAAAGTAAACATTCTTACAGAGGGGATTAACAACCATAAAATCATTTAAAAGGGGTAATCAACTAATTGTAGTAGCATATAAAGTTTGAATTTAAAATAACCGTTAACATATTCTCAACAAATTTCGATAAAGGATCTAAAATGACTAATTTACCAACACATATCAGTCAACAGATCCAAAGTTCCAGAAAAGAGTAACTTAACTAAATTCCACAAAAATAATTAAATCACCCGGGACTTTCATCAATATCAAAGAATCAACGTTTGATGTGGAAACAGAAAATGATAAAAAAGAAGAATAAGCAACATGAATCGACCGAGAATTTTCCACTTCACACAACGCAACATCAAACGTAATGGAATGAGCAAATGTATATTACTTTGCACTTGATTTATGTTGAGATAATTCAATAAGAAAACTTTTATAATTGAATGAGACCAAAATAAAACCCTTTTTACTCTCCCCGTGTCTTACCTTTTCATCATCACAACTTTTGTGTGCAGTAAAATATGTAATATTGTGTTATTGCTTTATATCTACAACCATATCTGTTTAATACGAATCAATTTATTACTTTTAATTCTCTCCATCTTTGAAACCCTTTTTGCTCTAATTTTTTGCGTTGGAAAAAAAAAATTAAGTAAGGTACGAAATTCCATTACATTTGATTAAGGTCGGGACACTTTGAATGGCATTTGTTGTACATTTAACAAAATCAATGAAGTTGGTGAGGTGAATTTGGTGAAAGGGGCGTTCAACTACGCAAAATAACATTTATTGTTTTAACGTTCATTTGAAATTTGAATTAAATTAATTTTACATAGTTGAACACCCCTTTTCATACCAAAGTTTAGTTTATATTTAAACTCCGATGAATAAACATCATTATGAATTTAAAGCTGAAAGGACTGTAAATAATTTAAAAATCAACAGAAAAGTACAACTTGATGGTCTGAGTACCACCCCAATTTATAGAATTTGAACACCTAAAATTTTTACATAACAATTTCTTGCTTCGTTTTCATCCAAAAAATGTTTATGAATTTTAATTTATCTCTTGCTGCTTCTCGTCGAAATTTTTTCTCGTACATCTTCCACCTGTAGACAAAGAAAAAGTTTCTTGATCTACAAAAAAGCACCATTGCAATCAAATTCCGTATTTTTTTGAGTAGAAAGAATTTTTTTTTTGGAAGAATTGAAGCCAAAGTTTAATTCATAGCGAGCAGGTTAGGAAGTTTATAATGAAATTGATTCATTTGATTCACATTGCGTTGCTGTGAGGTGTGCGAAAACTTTTAGATTGGTAAAATTTTCCATTTAATGGATATTTTAAAATGTGTGATGGCTTTGCCTTCATGCAAGTTTTTGCTCTCGTTACATTCGAGACTTGAATTAATTTTAGTGGTGCTTGGAATGGATGGAGCAAAAAAGCTATTTGATATTAACTTTGAACTGCATTTGAAATTGGTTTTATTAATTATTTATAAGTAACACTTTTAGCATTTGCAGTCGATGCTGATCGATTTTTTATTGCTTGAGAATGTTTTCGTCATATTTGGGTCGAGTGACGTCGTAGTCCAGATATTGGTAGAGGGGATGACATCTAGCTCCTTATTCAATTATCTTCTGTATGAGGTTGTGTTGTCCAAACTGTGTGCCGCGGCACAGTTGCCGTCGTCATTATTTGGAAATGTCATGAACAGCATGCCGTGTTCGTTTAAGGTCGTGACTTCCCATCAAGGTGTGCCGAGTAAAGCCCGATGGAACAGATGGACTACACCTGAATAGCACAAGTCAATTAATCGATTCAAACCATATCCGACACCAAGTCAGAGTCACAACGGCCTGGAGCTTGATTTTTGATCGACTAACCAACTTGTGCCATTCGGAACAGAAACTCAACACCCCCATACAATTTCTTAACCTAACCAAAATTCCGAAATAAACTTCATCTTTCATAACTTTCTGTCTGTCATATGTGGCATATGGTTTTGTAATTTGATAGACATTCCTTAATTATTTTCCTATAAATTCAAAATTTTTGAATTATATTCAAACTTTTGTGTGGCACCGAACATTCCCCAAAAATAATATTTAACTTCCAAAACTAATTTTTGTTTTGAAAATTCGAATCGATTTAATGTGAAACTTTTTGAACTTCCATTAGGAATTCTTCATCCATATCTCATACCATACTTTGGTTTCCTTTGCAAACAACTTAGAGTCTCCATTAAATTCAATAAGTTTCTATAAAGTCGACTTTAAGTTCATTAAAAACTAATCTCCAACCCTTCATCAGAAAACATATAAAAGCTATACGGCACTTTCTGATCACAAAGATTGAACTAATATTGCAAAAGCTAATCAATGTGAATTGGAAACTTTTATGTTCATTGCAAATTCTTTAAAATTCTTGATTCTCATAGAAAATAATGTCAAGCTTTTTCTCGCTTTTACATTCAATGCTGTTGAAAATTATGTGAAAACTTATTCATTAAGCTGTCTTACCAGAAAATTCCTTTTGATGCTTTGCACATTTTTTTTAAGCAATTGACGCGTTTGAATTTTAAATATGAAAATTGGTGTCGAGTTTCTTATTCCATTAAAGATTTCTAATGAAATTTTTGCGATATTTTTTATACTTAATATTATAAAGTAAATTTTTGAAGGCGATGAAATGAAATTTTTCTGAGAAGTTCTTTGTAAATGTGTTTCTTTGAGAAGCTTCTGAGAATTTATTGATTTTTAAGAGATACAAGTTTAATGAGACGTGGACAAGGATATCGATGATGAAATTTTGTACAATTATAGAAGTTTTTAACTTGATCAATGACAGTTTTTTAAGGAAAATTTTATAGCATCCACCATTGCTATATGATGACTTGAACAATCTACCAATCTCGAGTAGGTTCTCTAAATATGATGAAGTAATAGACACTGAAAGAGCTCATGGAATTGCTGTATGAGCAACGATGCAAAAGTGCTGGGAATTTGAAATTGGCAGAAGTTATCAAAAGACAGATCCAGTTTCCGGCGAATTCTAAATGCGGCAATCGGCTCCTGTATGCCTTCGCCAAGAAAGTAAGTAAGTAATAGACACTGGTCAAACTCACTGATCTTTTTCATCATAAAGATAGGAGTAGAGCAACTCAAGTGACAAAATTGGTAATTTTTTTGTCAGTTGTCAACTGATTTATCTACCATCGAGTAAAAATAAGCCAAAAACAGCAGTCATGATGCTGCTAAGACACCTTCATATCTTGCCGTCTACTCGATGACGTAGAGATGGCCTAGAGAGTGCATTAAGGTTTTTAGCTACTGCTTAAAACTGAATAATGACTTTCCATACTTTAATACCAAATTAGAGTAAATCATACCCCAATGTACAAAAAACAGTTTAAGTTTATGTCTAGTTAATGGATTAAGTAGCTTTGATTTAAGGATGGTGTCATGCTTGGTCAACGGAGTCTGTATTAATCGGATAATAATACTCAGTTGTTTGATGCCCTAATCTTAATTCATATGTAAAAAACTTGCTTTTCCTACTTCCATACAATCCATTTTCAAGAAAAAACATCAGAATTTAAAATTCAATTACATAAAAAACAATTTCCTTTTTTTGAACTATACAACAATAGAGCAATCAGACTCATGATACGCTTAAAAAAAAAGTTGATTTTTTTAAATTAATAAACTACCAGTGAGTTTTTAATGAAGATGCTGAAAGGAAGCAGAAATACATAAAGTATCCCACGTCTGTACAAACTTTCTCTTCCATTCATTTCACAAGAGCAAAAAAAAAAAAGAATAAGCAAACGTGTTATATAAATGAAGAAGAAGAATGAGAAAAATTGTTTAATTTACAAGTTTTTGTAATAAATTTCATATAAAATTGTGAATTGTATTTCATCGCTTCCTTTTTGCGAAATCTAAAGTAGTGTGAGGTGGGAAAAAGTCAAGAGAGAATGATTGTTGTTAATTGTTGGATTTAGGCGCATTTTAGGCTTCTAGATTAGTTGAATGGCCATTCATTGCATAAAAGAATGGAAATAAGCTTAACAAGGAAAACATTTAGAAAATTGAATCTTTAACGGTTTTTAAAAATTTGAAATTTTATTTTAGAAATAGTAAAATTTTGAATTCATCAGAATTTGGTGGCTTCGAACCTGTCATATTAGTCTGTCATATTGCAACGTACCTAAACTATCCAAAGCTTTATACTATATTCTATATTGTGGCCTGCCCAGTCATTAAATCTTCGACTCTTACTTATCTGTACTTCGCAGGCCCTACAGATCAGCTGCGATCCATGGTCTATCTCAGTAGACATCTAAAACTGGTTTTATCGCTAACTATCCTGTGGCAATTTCCAATACCAAGTGCTACAATGTCTCTATCAATAGCCACCTTCCCAGAATTCATTGGCCGCCCTCGTGCTCTTTTGCCATCAACAAAATCAGACTTTAAGCCTTTACTATTGGAAGCTTCACTAGGTCTCCTACTAGATAACAGTCATTTAGTCATCTATTCAAAATGAATCATTAAGCTACATTTTCTGCCCAAAAAATGCTCTAAAAAGTACTCCGCAGGTATTTCTATTTAATTTTCATATCGAAATGAACGGAATGGAGCAGCATAAGGCATAAAATAAAAAAAAGTAAAGAAGATGCTGATGAAAAATATGAAAAGGAGTTTTTAATTAATTACAAACAAGACTAAGTGCGAATAAAATAATGATTCTACTCTCTCTGTCTCTCTTCTGCCTTAATTTATCTCCATGCGAAGCTGTAAAAATCGAGAAGCAGAATATATTTAAATATTTAACAGCATAGCATCATCAGCGTATTTCACATTTTAACATTTGCCACCCTTTTTTTTGTGTCAGCCAAACAGCAATTTACTTCCAACATTATAAAGTACGACTTAATGATGACAGGTGCCTATGGTACTGAAAAAAGAAGTCAACCTTTGTGTACTAATTCAAAATCATTGACTCCATTTCCATTTTCATCCCTCAACTAGACACTGCTTTATTTACAATGGTGGATCATCAGAAGCACGTCTTAATGACTCCATTGAATATATTCTTTTTTGTGAATATCCTTCTTTGAATTTCCCTTCATCTTTGCCTCATTCATGAATCGACCGAATGGATGCTTCATTTATTTATTTTTAGTGAATTTTTCTTAAAGGAAATAGGCACTTTTGTCCGTCTGTCTGTCTGCCGACGAAGTGCTCCATCAGCTTATGACTTTTCGATACGGGCTTTTTCTGTGTTTTTGCTGGTTTTCTCTTTGATTCTCTTAGAATGTAATTAAGGATGGCGGCTTGCTATGCCAACGCACTCTCTATTAAGCAGAACCTCATTTAACTCCGTCCCACTATGTGGCTTGAATTGACGGTCTTCACCGCGAGAAGGTGAGGTTGGTACATGATGGAGTTAAGCTTTGAGCGGCTAAAGCCACATGTATTACGCGTTCACCACTTTTAAAAGACCAAGCAAGCGGCAGTCGGTGATAGAACTAGATCTAGGTGGCATCTGAAGGAGGTCATGAATTGCAATTGATCTGTACGGTCATCAAAGTAGGTAAGTAAGTGTGTTTTAGCCTAGGTAGGTGACTGTACGCATTTTTTACGTAGCCCATGACTTTTTAAAAATTCACTTCCGTCGGTCACGAGTGACCACGTCTATGCTAGTTATTCCTACCACCCCTTGAATTATGTTCATCAACTGACTGAATTTACACAAGAGAATGAGGGAAAAAATTTATTGCGAAAACCTTTATGAATTAACAACAGCACAAAATAAAATAATGGAAGTAAGCGAATTTAAATATTTTACTGTAAATATGTTTGCATTAAAGAATTGCTATTTAAAGCAAAAATATTTCAGATATTCGTTGAATACTGTCTGCATTAACATAAATGAGTTGATTAATTATTTATGTTTAATTTTTTATCTACTAGAGGTTATTTTAATATCTCCAGAGATGTACCTTTTAATGTACATAGATACATTATGTTTCCCATGATGTTTAAAGACCAAAAATCATCCTCATCAAAACATAAAGTAAAGTCAATAAGGGACCATGGTTAGCATGTTCTTTGGAATTTTTTATGTAATGGAAGGATGCTGGCTATAGATTTATATCCTTGTTGTAATCATGTAACTACATAACTTTTCAATAAAATCATTGTAGAATGAAGCAGAAAATCTTGGAATATCAGATAAATCCCTAGCGTTTAGTTGGCAGGATTGATGAGCTTGTCGGGCTTCATACTCTGATATTAAGAGATACTAGATCCGAAAATATTTATAAAGAATCTTATATTTTAATACTTACGTCCTAAAGCTGGCTCTATCGCTGTTTACCGTCTGCCAAATTGCCAATTTCCAATGCCATATCTAAGGACAGCTTCCTTCCAAAAATTAAATGAATTGTTAATTAATAGTCTAACTGACCACCATGCACATTAGTGGAAGTCAACGTTTGTGAACCACCTTGTGCCATGATACATGATATGGTAAAGTTTACTGAAAAGGAAGTAATAATTATTAGTTTGGATGCTTTAGTTGGACATCACTGTATTAAATATATGCATAGCTCTAAGTTGCAGGTAGGATGTGATTTTCAAACAGAGTTGGCAGGACTTTGGAGTCCGGACTCCACTTTTTTTTTCCACATTGGAGTCCTGCCAACTCTGCTTTCAAAGATATTCGCCCAAGCAACACAATGCGGGGTAAAAATTGTTCGAAACTAGCCGTCACATTGCCGTCAGGGCAATTTAAACTCTTACCATTAATACAGCGATGAAGCGGTGTCCTACCAAACGCAATATGTTGTTCGGGACAGCAGGCATTTGATGTTAATAAATGTGTTCATGACAGAGCCTAGAATGAGTCGAGGATGGGCTTTTTCCATTTGTATTCCAGAATATACCCTTAAAACTAATCCCCGATCACATCTGGATCTCAGTTCCTGGTAAATTCTAATACAACACAGCAATAATGCGCACTAGATAAACAACATTGCCAACATCATCAACTATATTTCGGTTTCTCTTTATTTAAAGCAATATAAAAGGGAAAAAGAAAAAGAATGAAAACTTTTCACTTGCTTTACACCTGTGGAAAATTTTTGTGTGCCTTCAAGGTTTAGCAACTTTGTCAGTAAGAAATGTTATAAAAGTCAAGAACGTTTTAGGAAATAATTTGAATTTAATGATGATTTGTGTAAAAATATGAAGGTTTGTTCATTATTGTGCCTTGATATTTGAACTTGCCGAATGATTCCATTAAGTAACAGCCAACATGCCATAAATTTCCTACTAAATAAAAAATCATCGAGTTCAACAATTTAAGTGCTTTCCAGTGAAAAAATGTAATGAAAAGTCATTTACGGGTCAGGAAACTCGAAGCGGCTGACATAATCTTTTGTAGGACATCTATAGATGTACAAATTCCATTTTGGATATTATTAAAATACCCAGAAGATAAATAAAATCCCTCAACTGAGTTGATTAACCTTGAATGTTTCAATATATTCATCAAATATATATTTTAGGTTCAACATTAACATGAAAGTAAAGCAACAGCAGACATAAAAGTTAAGTAAACAACACGAAAAATAAATGAAGACCACAGGAAATGAAATATACATGTTGGATATATAGAAACTTTCTCATTGGCAAAAAAATTGAAAAAAATACATAAAAAATGGGTGAAAGAAGATCCAGCACATGTGAGGAGATTATTATGCTTGCTTCCAAGTGGAAATGAATGAAAATTGTTTGTTCATTTTTATATATTTTATGTGAATAAGAGGAGCTAGAGCTTGAAAAATAAGAAATAAGAAACATTTTAGATTAAATTTTTAAACATTTTTTTCTTCTTCCTTTTCGCTATTCTATCTTGCTTCCTGTAACTGTCTTAAACATGTTGGAAATTTTCACAGGTGTGGTATGAAACCTGAATTTTCAATTTTATTTATTTATTTATTCCTGTAGCTCTTTTTTTAGCAAAGTTTCTTGGTGCATGAAGACGTTGGAGTTTAAGTTTACTTTTCTGTCTAGTTGCTTATTTAGTTTACTAATTGCGGTTGGTAAAGTTTCGTATGAAACTGGCAATTTGAGTTCAGCTGATTTTTGTACACTGACATTAAAGTTTATAATTGATGAAAAAAGTGCTAGACAAACTTGAAACTAAGATTTAAGAAGGATTAAAAAGTTTTCTCCTACGGCTTATAGAGCATTTAGTTATTCAGATCTAGAAGGTCTATCGATGTGCTTAAGCGTTAGGCATCTAATGATAGATTAAGAATTTACGTGAAATTGTTGCACTTGTATGCAAGTTTTGCACTGGAATAAGCGGCTTTCAGAAATCCAACCATCAAACCAAACAGTCTGGAGGATTGCAAAGCATTGCAAGAAAGGTTCAAAATCGATGCCACCGTTGATTGATGCAGATAGAACATTCATCACTAATAAGGAAAAAGCCAGCGTTCTCAGTGACTATTTTCGTAAAGCTCACGAAAATCCACTTGAGGACAACAACACAGTACATACCCAGGAAGTAGACAACGCAGTGAAGGAAACATTGGAAGGAGAAAATAGTGACTGCACAGAACTTACAAATGTAGAGGAAATCTCATACATTGTAAGAAATCTGAAAAATCCTAAAGCACCAGGATTAGACGATGTCAACAACATACTCCTCAAAAATCTTCCACCAAAAGGCTTCGAATATTTGAAGTTCATCACCAACACGTGTCTCAAACTTAACTATTTTCCGAAAGTTTGGAAAAAAGCTAAAGTAATCCCGATCCCAAAACCTGGCAAACCAGCAAACGAAGTGAGCAGCTATAGGCCAATAAGCTTGCTTAGTTCCCTAAGCAAAATATTGGAGAGAGTATTGCTGAATAGAATAAACGAGCATCTGGAGGATAACAACATCATTCCGACTCAACAGTGTGGCTTTCGCACAGGACGATCAACATCTCACCAACTCATCAAAGTAATCAAAACAGCAAAGGAAAACATAAGCAGGAAGAAATCAACAGGAATGATCTTCCTAGATGTGGAGAAAGCATTTGACAGAGTCTGGCATAACGGACTCTTGTTTAAAATGATCAAATTAGGGTTTCCACTACCACTTATAAAAACTGTAAGATCTTTCCTAAGTGAAAGAACTTTCTCAGTTTTTATTAAAGGTCAGTTCTCAGAAACCAATGAAATCAAATTCGGAGTACCACAAGGAGCAGTGCTTTCACCAACTCTCTACAACATCTACACATATGATATTGTAAGAGAAACAACCAACAATATCGCACTCTTCGCAGATGATACTGCATTGTATCATTCTGCAGAAAACTCAGCCGATATTGTAACACATCTACAACACACTGGCAGAAAAGTACAACAATACATGAACAAATGGAAAATAAATCTCAACAAACAGAAGACTCAAGCCTTATTCATCACAAATAAGTACTCCAGGCAACTTCCAAGAGACAACATCAAATTCCTCAACGAAAACATCAAATGGGAAACCGAAGCTAAATATCTGGGAATGATAATCGACAAGAGAGTGACATTAAAGCAGCATGTAGAATATGTGACCAACAGAGCTCACACTGCACTAAGACTACTTTATCCCCTCATCAGCAGGAACTCACATCTCGACGTTCGAAACAAACTTCTCATCTATAAGCTAGCCGTGAGACCCATCTTCACATACGGCTGTCCAGCATTTGAACGGATGGCAAAAACACATCTACAAAAACTACAAGTACTACAAAACAAATTCTTGAGAATTGTTCTCAACAAAACAAGATATGAAAGGATATCAGATCTACATACTGAAGCAAAAATACCCTCTATTGAGGACTACGTCGGAAAGTTGCAAGCGAATTTCAACACTCGTCTTGCGTCGCGAAACACCGAATAAACCACAACATAAATTAAAGCAAAACAATTTCAAAATAAAATCAAAAACTAAGTGATTGAATGCGATAAGTCAGAATCCTTAAAAATTTAAATACAAATAAAATGTATCCAAACTTTGTACATAATTAAGTTAAAAATTTAATGAATAAAAAGTTTATTTAAAAAAAAAAAAAAAAATGCAAGTTTTGCAAATTGTATGCGCATACTTGCATGCAATTGTCGAACCCTACTGTCATCATTCCTAAATCTAAGTTGAACAGGCTGCGATTAGTGGATCAAATTTCTAGTTTTGACTTTGACATATGCATTAAATGCGATTGATATAACGATCGATCACGTTTTTAGGTCGACTAATCGCCACATGTTCTAATTGGAATACATTGTGGCATCTCCTCTCTTAAAGCCTGCAACTATGAAGAGGCTATTTAAAGTTTTTCAAGAAAATATGATTCGAAAAAGTAACAAGCAATGAAAATCTCATTCAGAATCTTGATTGCTGTTCAAATTTGACAGGTTTTTAAGGCTCGCCTTCGTCATCCTTAGAACTAGTGTAGCCATTGATAGAACAGTTTTCAAATGTCATCTTAGGGAAGCCATGAATCGCAATTGACATGTACATATGATCAGCGAAGTAAGTAAGCAGTTAAGTACCAAAATATTAGTTTTTAACTAAAATCCGCAGGCTTTCATGTTAGATGGACAAGTCTGCAGTGTTCGACTGCACCAGCGGATTAGACGTAATTTTTACACCGCAAATTTGTTAATTATGTTTTTAAACAGTAACGAAGTGTTAATAACAGTGTAAAATCGTCTACTTATCAGGATTAGGTGCTCATGAGTAATAAAATCATCAAGAACTTCTAAATAGTCAATAGATTAATTCGAATTTCGAAAAAATTTAAAATTAATTATTGTTTACGGAATATTTTTCATATCTTAGTGAATTAAAGAGCATTAAAAGACAGAAGAAATCAGTTATGCCTTGTTTGTAACCTGATAAGGTCATTCAGTGATTCAGTGATACAGTGTGATTCAGTGATGCAGAAAATAGTGAATAATTAAATATGGAATAAGATAAAATTTAAGATCCAGTGTTTGTTTTGGTTGAAAAATATTTAAATTACATTAAATCAGAATACATTGGCTAGCTTAGTGGACAAATTTAGTGCGTTACAGCATAAGAATGAGAATTAATTCATAAAAACTAAGTATTTAGTGGCTTGTATTATTTGTTGATATTTCGTATGCAGTGTTTGTTTTTTTACTGGATGTGAAAAATTTAAGTACTGGATGTTTAAGATCTGGATTTAAAAGCACAAGTGAATATATTCAATTATTATTTAGTGTTAATTTAATTAAGTCAGTAGATAAATGAACTAGTGCAAAGTGAAGTTAAAATATTGTTATTTTTCTGACAATAAAGCTAATATATGCTTTAGGTTAAATTATAAAGTTTTATGTTGATAATCGGGCGGCAAATATGCCAATACCGTCATCAAAGCAGGAAGTGAAGATGCTCACATTTTGTGCTAATGGAGCATCTGTAAAATGTATTCAGATCCCTAGGGCGGCTCAGCCAATACCTAGTAGATCTGTGCTGGTGTTTTTATGGAAAGGAAAGTGCATTGTAAAATTATGATTAAAATAATATGAAAGTTTGCCAGGTCAATTTACAGCATTCAAAAGCTGCAGCATTAGAAATAAGTAAAAATTTTGACAAAGGTTTATATGATATGGTTCTCATACAAGAACCGTACATAAAGGACAGTCTGGTGAACATAAGGACTCAAAATGGAAGTATTCTTTATCATAAGAATAATGGAAAGGTAAGATCATGTATTTTGATAAATAATGTTTTCAAGTATTTGATGTTACCGCAATTTACTAATAATGATGAAGTTGCGGTAAAATTGTCCTTGAAAGATGAACAGGGCGGTTATAGGGATATTGTATTCTGTAGTGGATATTTTCCTTATGATTCAGATTGGGAACCTCCAAGTCGTAATATTGTAAATTTGGTAGAATTTTGTAAGAAGGGTGGCTTGAATCTTATTGTTGGGTGCGATGCAAATGCTCATAATGTTGTATGGGGGAGCAGCGATACCAACAAAAGAGGAGAAAGCTTACTTGATTTTTTATTAATTAAGGAATTAATCGTTCTGAATGAAGGGAATGAGCCTACATTCAGTAATAGCATTAGAGAGGAAGTTTTGGATATTACTTTTTGTAATAGGGTAGTATGCAATATGGTCAGGAAATGGAATGTCTCAAGTGAGCCATCTCTTTCAGACCATAGATATATTACTTTTGAAGTTATGACATGTGAAAGTGATCAAGAAGGCTTTAGAAATCCAAGAAAAACTGATTGGATCGGTTACAAATGTAGTTTAATTAATAATTTACAAGGTTTAAATCACATTGTGACTTCTCAGACAGAAGCTGAAATTTTGTCAGAAAATGTAAATATGGCAATAATGAATGCTTATAGAGATAACTGTAAATTAACTAAACCATGCAAGCACGGAAGATGTAAATGGTACAGTGCTGAGCTGGAAAGAATGAGGAAGAAAGTAAGAAGAAAGTGGAATCAGAGTAAAAAGTTGGTAAGACAAGGCTTAAGTATTACTGAGGCTTCTTTACAATCTGGTTATAAAGAGTTTTTAACTTCATATAGCAGAGCAGTAAAAGAAGCGGCAATTGCTTCGTGGAGAAAGAAATGTGAAGAAATCGAAAGGTTTGAAGATTGTGCAAGAATACACACAAACTAATGGCCAAGAAAAATGCGGATACCGCAATTGGATCATTAAAGAAGCAAGATGGGACATTTACTGAAAGTAGCATTGAAAGTTTAAAGCTTCTTTTGAGGACACATTTTCCGGGATCAACAATAGTTGATGATGCATTGAATATACGTGTAACAAGGGAAAATTTGTCTAGTGAGGATTTACTGGCAAATAATGTCATTTCTGAAGAGAAAATTGCTTGGGCAGTTAATTCTCTAAAGCCTTTTAAGTCTGCAGGTTCAGATGGTGTTCTTCCTGTGTTATTACAAAAAGGTTTAGTGCAGTTAATGCCTTTTCTACTTAGTTTATACAGATACAGCTTGAATGAAGGGTATATACCAACGACATGGAGACGGGTCAAGGTTGTTTTCATACCAAAACCAGGAAAAGACACCTATGCTGAACCAAAGTCATTTAGGCCTATCAGCTTGATGTCTTTTATATTGAAAGTTATGGAAAAACTGATTGATCGTTATATAAGGGATGAAATCTTGAAGGATCGGCCTTTGTCAAAATATCAGTTTGCTTATCAATCTGGTAAATCTGCAGAGGCTGCTCTACATAGTATTGCATCAAGGATTGAAAAAGGGTTTAGTGATAAGGATTTCATGGTAGGGGGACTAATTGACATTGAAGGCGCATTCGATAACACTGGATTTGATGTTATAACGAATGCCTTACATAGAAGAGGCGTTACACAAAATATGATAAGGTGGATCAGTAATATGCTGAAATCGAGGATTGTTTACGCTTCATTAAATGGTGAAACCGTGTTTATAATGGTAAAGCGTGGAACACCTCAAGGCGGTAATTTATCTTGTTTAATGTGGTCGTTGGTAATCGATGACTTATTATTGGAACTAAACGATGCCGGAGGCATTTTTGCCCAAGGGTATGCGGATGATGTTTTTATTTTAGTCAAGGGAAAATTCACTAACACTGTGTTAGATGTCTTTCAACGGTCTTTGAACATTGTTCAAAAATTTTGTGATAAAGTTGGGTTATCTGTTAATCCAGCCAAAACAACTGTCATACCTTTCACCACAAAGTACAAACTTGGAGACTTACGACCTCCAGTTATGTATGGTCAAAGGATAGACTTCAGCTATGAGGCAAAATATTTAGGAGTATACTTGGATAGTAAATTGAATTGGAATTTACACATTGATTCGGTTGTAAGTAAGGTAATAAAGTCTTTCTGGGCTTGTAGATCAATTGTTGGAAAAAACTGGGGACTGAAGCCTAGTATGATGTATTGGTTGTATGAACAAATTATTATTCCAAGAATAACGTATGGATGTGTTATTTGGTGGCATAAATTAAAGCAGGTAAATGCATCTCAGAAAGTGGAGAAGCTACAAAGGATGGCCGAATTGGCTATTTGTGGAGCTTGGAAAACTACTCCCAAATTGGCCTTGGACAGATTTCTTGAGCTACCTCCACTTCGAACCAGAATTGAAGCGGTAGCCAAATCCAGTGCATGTAAGCTGGTAATTAATAAGTTATGGATTTATGATTGGATTTTTACAGGTCATTTAGAATTGAATAGGTTTCTAAGGGGTGTTAATTTGTATTTGATTGAATCCGATCATTTAGTACCAAAATTTATATTTGACAAATCTTTTAGAATAATTGTAACAGAAGATAATGATGATGATGTAAAAGCTAATGATTTGATGGATAACGACTGCATATATGTGTATTCTGACGCATCAAAGTCAGATAGAGGTGTCGGTATCGGCCTGTTCAGTTATGATTTAAATTTAAAATCATCTCAAAAATTACAGGATCATGCTTCTGTCTTTCAGGCCGAAGTTCAAGCTATTTGTGAAGGGGCTAGTTACTGTTTAGATAAGAATTTGAAAGGTGGTAAGATATGTTTTTTAACGGACAGTCGTTCTGCTTTATCGTCCTTAAGCAATTGTATTGTTAAATCTAAAACAGTACTAGGTTGCGTGTCTAATTTAACAGCTTTAGGTCAAGACAATGAAGTCATCCTTAGATGGATACCAGGACATAGCGGAATTGAAGGAAATGAAATGGCCGATGAATTAGCTAAAGAAGCAGCTAGCAGAGAGGATTATGAAAAGTCTGTGTACTTTAGTTTTGGTATTTTAAAATCAGAAATACGTGAATGGATGCAAAGGGAACATTTTCGTGTTTGGAATCTAGCAGAAGGAGCTATGACGGCTAAAAGTCTGATTGGTCCTAGAAATAGGAACAAATGGTCGGACGTCTTGATGTTATCGAGAAAGGACTTAAGCATCTTAATTGGTGCTTTAACAAGACATATGAGTATAGTTTTCTTTTTAAATTAAATTTGACTAACAGCAAATATTGCAGGTTTTGTGGTGTGGATGAAGAAACAATCATACACATTCTTTGTAGATGCAGGTCTTTACGCATGCAGCGAGTTAAACACTTTGATTCGGACTTTGCGGTTGTTGAGGACATACCAAAACAACGCTATTTGGACATTGTTGGCTTCATCAAGGACATAGGCATTTTGTAGAGAATTTGGGATGGTACAACAGATCATCGATCGCAGTGCCGTTGCTATAAGCAAACCCAACATTATATTCTATTCTATTCGACTGCACCATATATTTCGTTAAAGGGAGTTTGCCTGCATATTTTGTCTTACACGAGCCCAACAAAGTGCTAAACCATCGTTGTCTTCATCTGGCCCTCATTTCAATTCCGTTTGAAAATATTCAAAATACCCTAGAACCATAACAAAAAGTCAATGAGCATGTTAATTGGAATTTTTGCGCTCAAAATCCTCAAAAGTGAACTTGTCTGCCCACCATCAATTCATTTCTATCTTTCAGTATTTATTTAAAGGTACAAAACAATAAAAAATACAGATGAAGATATAATAAAAAATTTAAGTGACTTGCCAACGAATGAAAATAAATATCGCGGACGATAGAAAATTTTTTTCTGGTCTTTTTTAAAATAAGGCAGCAAAGGGAAACATCTCGAGCTATTATTTCGACGGCAAGAAAGAGATATTAAATTAAATTTATAATTTATGGCATTTTCTTGTACTTTCTTGATACTCTACATTCATTTCCTTTAAGCCCAGAAGCGCTTGGAAGTAAAATTATATAGCATTTATAAACATACATCTCCTCTTATTCTAAACCAGTCACAAAGGATGGTGAATTATAAAAGAAAATTTTTGAATCATTTCAGCATGTTGATTTCATAGCACAGACAGGAATGGAATGAACATTTCTTTGATTTACTTAGACATGTGTGTACATGAAAATGTGATTTTTTCTCCTTCATTTTCTCTATGATGTATGGAACTCACACGGGGTACGAAAATTTGATTAATGCTGTTCAAAAATTAAATTGTTGAGTTTTATGATGAGCTTAATAAGAATTTATGAGGGAAATCTTAAGCAGATATGCATATTAGTTTTAAGTACATTTGAAATATGTGCTGAACTTTTTTGTTTTTCGAGTGGAAGATGGTAAATGTTGCTTAAGAAAAATAATGTACTCGTCTATGAATTATGGAGATCTAAAGAATATGTGAGTTTGAGAAATATTGTATGTTCATGTTAATAAAATGCTGGCAAGGACGTTGACGGAAGTTTCTTGAAGGGGATTTTTTGGAATGAAACACAAAAATTTAGAAAATTTTAAATTCCTCGAGCAATACACCATGTTTTTCAGGACTACACTACGTTGCAATGTTAACTGTAAGGCACGAAGTTGTTCTGACGGCAACGTGATGAATAATTTCGTCATTTTATGGCGAAAAAGTGATTCGCTGCATTATGATGCTCGGGATTTTGTTTCTAAGAATCGAATAATATTGAAGAATTTGATCCAAATTAAGGGGGTTCTTATCGAAATCAGAGTTGCAAAACAGGCATCTATCACAGGCAAAACCGTACAATTTTATCATAATTTGTATGGTTTCGTAAGAAAAAAAAATTATCAAGAAGTTGTGCAATTTTTGCCTGTCACAGGAGCCTGTTTTGCAACTTTGATCGAAGTCCTCACTACCTACAACGTTGAATTTCGTCGATTAACATCTCATGGTCTATTATATGTACATGTCGCAGAGATGTTCAAACTAAACAGAAGTCTTTCAGGTTGGATCTTGATCAAATTGTCAACAATAATTAACCAGAGTTTTAAGTCGACTCAAATTGTATATGGTGAATAACAAAAAAACAGATCAGAGCAACGTAATAGTAAACCTATGTATGTCAATAGAAGAACATTCAAAAAGAAAAATAGGATATTTGTGGATATGCTCACAAAATTAAGTAAACTCATTCATATTGATTGACTATGTTCATTTTGATGACTATGCTCATTGTCTGTAAGGAGCGTGTGACTAGAAATTGTAAGGATGTGCTAAAATCTTGTAAGTTACAGTAAGTTACTTAAATTTCAAAATCAATTCCGTCAAAACCTCAAAGGAATCATGCAATACCTTGACAAAACCATTAAAATTTCAAAAATTGAAACTTCAATTCTACCCCTTTTCAATAGCACTAAACATGCATGCTACATTTTCAATATTCAATGTATTTATTCAGAACAAAAAAAGAATGTTTCAATATTGAAGAGATAAATGCAAAGATTTTCCTTTTTTGAATGCATGAATATTTTAATGTTTTATGATAATTTTCCGAAAAATGGAATGGAAGGAAACAGACAAGGAAATTGTGTAAAATGTGCTGTCACAAGATGAATCATGAAACAAAGGAGTTCCTCGAGGGGAAATTGTGTTTTGTTTCAAAAGATTTCAGATTTATAAGTTGCAATCTATTATTCAGTTCATTGTTCTATCTATGTCTCATCAAAATGCATTTCCTTTCTTTTTTTATGTGCTGCTCTCCAACAGGAAACTGTTTCATATTTATTCATAGCGCAATATGATGAAAATGTTGTTAATCGGACGACGTAATTGAATATGTAAATTACTTTTTTTACCGCATCATATAAAAATATCGCTGTAAATACTGACAAAGCAGAGCATTTAAAAATGGAGAGGACAGACGTACAGAGAAGGTTGATGGGAAAAAGGATGTGGGGTCGTTCACTTTTTACGGGAACAACCTTAATGCAAGAATTTTTGGAATTTTTGTATGGAGTAGGGAGGGAGTGGCTGGTGTTTGGAACTAGAAATCTGTTTTTCTGCGTAACGTAGTGTAACGTAGCGTGACGTAATAAGAGAATAGCCCCTATGATGTCAGTCGACGTTTATTTTAACTGTACTTTTATTCACTGTGTATTTTTATGATTTTGGGTTCACTTTTTTAAAATTAACCATGCGAGAAATAGGTTTTTTATTTCATGTGACATAGAATGTATCTATATAGACATGCCTTTTGTAGAGACATTTTCTTCTAGATTGAAAATATATATTTTTATCCTTTTTGCATGCTATAGAGTTAAATTGAATTATTCTCATTCAGGTGAATGAAATGGAAAGTTTTTACTCTTTTTATTCGACAAAGTAAAAGTATATATCTATAATAAATTTATCGAATCTATGGAATATAACTCAATATGTCGTTGACATAGCATAGAAATCTTTATCATCAAATAGAAATTCTTTTTTTTTCTCATGTCGACTAGAATATCGAAATTAAGTTTCCTGAACTGTAAATTAATGTGAAAATATTTTTTTCTATCTTTTCATGTCTCATTCATGCTTTTCTGGAGTTCAGAGTTGGAATGAAGGAAGATACATTTCATAAAATCGCATGTAATCGTATCCGAATGGACAAAAATAAGTCATAATAATCATCAGCATCTGACATTCTGTCTGCCATTTAAGTCTAAGTTACGTCCCCTTTTTGTTAACTTCAATTTTGATAAAGTTGAAGTTTCATAAGCACGTCCCTTTTAACCCCTAATAGGGGTGTCAATTATTTGGGTTTTTACTATTTGTACAAATACCCAAATACCCAAATATTAAACCCCAAATATTTGTACAAATATTTTTAAAAAAATTTTGGTCTTAAAAGTAGGTCTAAGGACAATTTCCAGAATAATTCTTCTAAAATTAATCTCAAATAACAGCTGAGCTTTTGTTTACATCATTGCGAAAGTCATTTACCGCTTAGTTTAATTAAAATAATGAGCTAAAAGAGTCAATCTAGTAAATATTTTAATTTTTGTACCCACTGAAGATGTACCCACTTTGTACCGAAGTTGCACCTACTAAAGATGAGACAATGACAGTAGATTCTTGAATAAATTTTTTATTTTTTTTCTTTATAAATATTAATTCTTTTTGAATATTTTTGTCTCGAGCAGATCAACTAAACTACCTTTTCGCAGATTTTATTTTCTATTATTTGCATACAGGTGTCTGTGATTTTTTCACAAATTTGCAGTAGATCTGGTATAATCGGTATGATTGTTTGTTAGGATTTTGGTAATGATAATGCTGGGAATGAAAATTATGCAACTTTACTATGCAACTTTACTTTACTTTCTTATAAGCCATTATAAGCCTTATATAGCTTTATGATTGACCTTTTTCATAAATTTAGGTTCATTTGGCTTAATATATCAAAATATGAGATTAAACTTAAATTGTCAAAAAATTGACACTACAAATTTCAAAGAAAATCAGAAATTTTATGAAAAATTTTATTTTAAGTACCTAAAAAGTGATAATCTTAAGAAGACCCAAATTTATTTGGGTTTACACCCAAATATTTGGGGTACCCCAAATAGTGCGAAATAACCCAAATATTTGGGTATTTGGGTATTTGTATTGACATCTCTAACCCCTATAGAAACCCAACTTTGAAGGATTTAAGAGCTTTGCTTATCTTGCTTTACCGGATTATACCCTAGTAAGTTATAACTAGTTAAAGTCAAGTAATGACTAGCTCTAAGGTATTTTCTCTAAGGTATTCAGTCTACTAAAGCTACTGATTAGCGAAATCCTACGAGTTAATGATTAAAAATGGCCCCGTAGCTAACTTTAGTCAGCAAATCTTTAACGAAGTTTGCAGATACTCAAGGAAAAGTTAAAAGATGCACAATGGACTAATTCTAAGCTACTAATGTTCCATACGAATTTCGCGTCCATGGTACATACGCAGTTGCGTATTTAACTAGATTGGAGGGAGAGAATCTCAAAAAACTTCGCAAATATTTGCGTTTTAACGCCTCATCCCCGGAAAAGCTTTTTTCCGTCAGTTTACACTTCTGATTTAGATCCATTTAGATAAGTCTTTATTCCCGAAAATCCCTTCCTGGCTAAGTCCCTTCAGACTAACTTCATATTAAACATCTCCCACATTTGCTACTCAACTGCTCTGTTTTCATAACACAATGGTGAATGACTCCTTTTTCAAATTTTTTCTATCCTTTTACTTTGTGATTAAAATTGTAATTTGCATAAAGAAAACTTCGCAGTTTGCAGTTTATTTAAGAGCATAGCTATGGTAAAATAAAAATTAATTCACATTTAAATTCAATTTGTCTGCAGTTATCATCATTTCATTGTTGTCATAGTGCATTTAATTGCCCGTGAGCAAGATGAAAAAGTGCACTGAATCTACTGAATAATTTTGCATACTTTTGTTACATCAGCTGGTGGTTGAGGATCATGAATTCAAGTAGGGATTGAGGAATAAACGAAATTAATTGTTTGTCATTGAAAAGTTTTTTTATGAAGGAATTAAAATTTCATAATTTTATGACGGATTATGAGTCAGATTATGCATATGAAAGGCAATACAACTGGTAATTAAATGAGATGATTAAACTTTAATTTTAATTTGAAAAGATTAAATCGATTTAAATTTCCAGAGAGGCACAATGTGATGAACTGCATTTATTGCCAATAAATTGGTCAGAATCAGTCGTTACGGTCGTTAAGTGAGGATTTATGAACGTTTTAACGTGTTTTGGACTTAGCGGTACCTAGCAAACACGTTGTGCTGTTTGGGTTTTGTATTCAGCAACTTCATTCCTCACCCTACCTCCATCATGCTAGTACAATTTCGAATGTCAATTAATTGCACCGTGAACCTCAAAAATCAAAGAAACCTGTGCTTATTTAAGAGCAATAACCGAACATCTTTAAAAAATTAGAACCAAAATCATCAATGGCTTTAAATGCCTTCTCAACAAATCTTCCATCTTTAACAGCAAATCGTGCAAAAAAAAGTCTTTCTGAATATGACTTAAAGAACTCTCAGTAAGGTCAAGAGAAAGGTTTACCCAAATTTTCAAATTTTGCAAATGAAAGCGAAAGAACAAAAAGCCTTTTGGCAAGTAGCTTTTGAAATGGATGTTAAGATTGAAATGAAAAATCAACAGTGCTGGTTGATTCAATCTTGAGATTGTGTTCTTTATCCATTCTCATGAATTAAGTAAAGAATTTCTTAAAGGTTATTGTCGGATGTAATATTTAGAACTTGGAAGAATTGCTGAGTTCTTTGTTGAAAGTCAGAGGATTGTCCATTTTATTTCTGAAAAATTGTTGCATTATTCACAAAATTGTCGTAAAAATCATGAGACATAAGCAATGTCCCGGTAGACACTTGGTGTGGAAAAATCGGAATTAAGTGTCACTAAGTCAGCGTGATGACTTAGAGTTCTATTTTCTCCAATCAGACACAAACAGCACAAATCGGATAATCGATCCGAAATCCAGCACTTGACTGACGTGACTCTGGAATGGTGCCGGATCTAAATCGAGTACGGTATCAAATAAGAGTCACGCCGCCCTGGTATTTTTGATGGCTAACCGATTTGTGCTACTCAAATTGTCACTTCGGCCTAGATATGACATATGACTTTCAGACAGGAACCTATGATTCCAGTACTTTTTACCTTCACATGCAAATAAAACCAAATTGAAAAAAGCTTAAAAATTCCATTCATTTTAATTTACATTAAGTACATTCATAAATAGAACAAACTCATCCTTTTTATCATCCGATTCACAGACACAACACTCATCTGTGCATGCAAATGTTCACAAGTGACTTTCAAATACCTAAATATAGAGATTTTCAGAATCCGATTATCATACAAAATTCAGTTAACAGTAAAAAGTTTGTCGCACATAAATGCACATACAGGATAAAGGAATCAGAATTTGGCATTAAAACTTTACATTTACACGTTCACATCTCCTTAATTTTATTCCAGAAACAGTACAAACATTAACATTAAGCAGATTGTGCAACATGCTAAAAGATGTTGCTGCATAAAAAATGAAATATTTATTGCGGTTCATATGGAACTAAAGTTTAATGCTGGCAAATAGCGCTTAAAAAATGCAAACATTTTAGCGCATACACTCAACCCATTATAAGATTTATGAAGATGCTTCCGTTTCTCTTTTTGAAAAATTATGAGCTTTTTTTTTCATCCTGCATCCTTAATATGTAGTATAACGTTTTGTGCATGCTGTTGTAACATCCTTTGAAAATTAATTTAGCGCAATACATCAAAAGAATGAATTTTACGGTTGCACTTAAATTATGATTCTATATGTGAGCACATCCGCTTTTAGTTTTCATAACCAGAATACATTAAAAAATTATTTTCTTTTAAGTAGCAAGGAACTTTAAGGCTAATGGCTGTATTATATTGCCTGGAAGAAAACTGTTGCATATTCTTTAATGTACTTGTTGAATGACTCGAACTTAATTCCTTTTTTTCTTTTTCCATCCACTTCACTTGGCATTCTGCCCAAAAAAAAGTATAAGATGAAATAAGTCTGAAACACTTACAAGATATTGCCTTTCTCGTCGTCGTTTTTGAAGGATCTTAAGGCTTCGAGTTTTCTGCTCCAAAATCCCCACAGATGTAACCGTTCTTGATCTGTGTGCTGCTCGCTGGCTATAAAAAAACTTCTACTTGAGAAAAAAGTCTTGACAGTCATATTGTCTGTAGGAAAAAGAAATCCCCGAAGTGTTCTCTCGCTACTCATAACAAACAATTCTCGAGAATTCTGTAACCAAAAAAAGGTTATTTTTTTCTCTCCTTATGTTTACATTCATCACTTCCGATTCACACGACAATTCACTCTTAAAATATTTTATGACTTACTGCGATTTAATTTTTTGTTTACATGACTTGCGTTAATCAGCACGATTGAATAAATTAATAGTAAACTTGTGGAGATAAGAATTGTACATAAAACTCTGAATTACTCACTGGCTTGTTATCAGTTCAAGTTAGAGCTTCAATCGAATAAGTCATACTAAAAATAAATTTTTTATTTGATAATTTTCATCAAAATTTTCAAAAAGTCTTTAAAAGACTAGCTTAATAAAATGAAATTAAAATATTTGTTCCTACTTGCAATGTGCATAGCTGTTGCGATTGCACATCGAACACGCGAGAATGACAATCAAAAGAGATTACAGCGTAGCGATCAAGACAATGCATTAGCTGAAAATAACGGTTCAGTCTCAGATACAAGTTCCATTGAAGAAGATGCTCTAGAGGATACACTTCCAGAAGATACCAACAGTCCAAAAGAAAGTCCAAAATGGGGAAAGAATGGAAAACGTAAGAATCGTAAATGGCGTAAAAATAAGTGTAAGAATGAAAATAAAACTGATGCAGCATCTGAAGACGGTGACAGTAATAAGGAACAAACAGAAGTAAAATGTGAAAGACACCGACACCGTGGATGGCGTAGACGAGGAAACAAAGACAAAAAAGATAGCACTGAAGAAGATCAGAATGAAAATAAACTCGACAGGCATCACCATCACCATCACCATCGTTGTAAAGGAAATAAAACGGAATCAGATGATTCAGTTCATGGTCAAGATGGAAACTATGAAAGACATCATCACGGATGGCATAAACACGGACGTAGGAATCAAAATAAACAAACAGATGATCAAGACAACAATCAAGTTGGAAATGAGGAAGGAAAACGTGAAAGACATCGTCATAGAGGAAATACAAATGAGAATGGTGAGCATGTTCATGAGCATGTTCATGACCCTGAATGGCACAAAAAACACAATATTCCAATGCCTGAAGATGGACAACATCATCATCATCATCACCATCACCATCATCATAATAAAACTACAACAACCAGCACGACACAAACTCCCTCAACATCTGTTCCACCAAGTAATGACGAAATAGCAACCGAATTGGATGTTAGAGCCAAGTAAGTAGCTAAATATAGATTCCAAAATAAATAAACAGAAGTAAATTTTCATCTCTGATTATTTCTATATATAGTATCGAATAAATTGACCTCTATGGCAACAACCACATCGGATAGTGATGAATGACTCAACTGAGAACCATAAATTTTTATTTATGGCTACATAAATTTTAAGAAATAAAGAAAAAAAAGTTTACACAACAAATAAAAAACAGAAAAGCTTTCTGTCAAACCATAGATAATGCCTTTATTCTCTCTTCCTTATCTTCTTTACTTGTTGATTGCATGAATTTCTCGTCGTAGCAATCGCTTATTTTCTTCTTCCTTTTGCAAATACGAAAGAAATTTTCACTTTGAACTCTCATCTGTCTTCTAGGACAATATTTATATATCGTATGAATCGTAAAGCTTCTCTTTTAGAAAACACTTCTTTGCCTTTACAGTAATTCCGATGAAAATTTTCGTTCCCTTTGTGATATTTTGCTTGAATTTTTCACATAAATTTATTAAAAAAATATCTTTAAAAGAGCGTTCAGCAATTCCTTTAGAGATTAAAAATTGGAGAAACCATGTTGGGTTCTGAAGGTAGACCAAAGAGCTCATGGGATAACTGTGTGAGTAACGATTCAAAAGTTCTGGGAATTAGAAACTGGTAGTTATCTTACAAATCCAGCTTTGGGCGCTTACGCATTCGTCTAGGAAGTAAGTTGGGGTCTTACTGATCATAGGAGATAAAATATATGAGGTAGTCAATGAGTTTTTTACCTAGGATAAATCATCAGCAACAATTTTGACACGACACTGGAGATCAAACGGAGGATCATGGTGGCTCAACTTTGGAGTTCTTTGCTGTTAATTTTGGTTAATGGCTAACGGTGAAATGGCATCAGTGGCCTAAATGGTAGAGCGTGGGCCTTACGTGCACTCAAGGTCCTGGGTTCAATCCCAGGTCATGTCTAATTTTCGAAGCTCTTTTTCCATTTCACCGTTCAAGTTATTGTGTGTTGGAAAAAGTTTTGAGGTCTTTGGCACACAAGTGTCTCCACTGCTAGGTAAACAAGGATATACAGTATTGGATGACAATTACGAAATCTTGCACACACGAATTGTAACTAGTAATTGCAGGGAACAAAGGTCTTATGACGTACTTGTTTTGCAATGTGCAGAGCTTAAGTTTATCCCATTAAACTGTAGGTCTACATTGTGGTACAACAGATTTAAACGCAGTGCATCCAGCTCATTGGGCATCAGTCATTAAATATATTAGTTAATGGCAAGAGGTTCTGAAGATTGAACCGGCTTTAACGTTATTTCCTCTTAGCATGGGCCCACGTGCGCCTGCCATGGGCACAAATAAGTGAAAAAGGTCTTTGAACTCATGAAAGAAGTTGTTTATAGAGAAAGCATTGCATTTAGTATCGGTAATTGGTACACGGCTTATTGACTCTATCTTTAAGAGACTCATGGATCGAATTGATCTATACAGTAAATAAGTAAGAACAAATTCTTAATTTTATTATTTAATTCACAATTGTTAAGTAGATTTCAATAGATGAAGCTTTAAATCACCCACAGGCCAGAACTTTCATAAATTTTTCCATAACCACCGAAAATGAAAATCACGGGTTTCCATTAAATGTATCCTGGTGGTTCTGGAATGTAGTGAATTTCATAAACACCACATGTATTTCCAAGTGGTGGATAAAATCACACGTGTGAAAACACCACATACATTTGTACGTGGTGTTTCTGAAATCACGTGTGTTTCAAATCACCCACAAAATTTCGTTTGTGGGTGATTTGCGATCAATGTAAACAAAATTAGGGTAAAAAATAATTTTTGGTCACTTTTTTTGGTCATCAGTCCTCAGGCATTTCCAAGCATTTTCAGACCATAGTTTGTATAGAAGAGTCGTTCCTCAGAAAATAAGAACTTCTGCATTAAAACTTTTGAACTTCCTGTAACTTAAAATTTCCAAAAGAAAATATTGGAAAAATGACCAAAATTTGGCCATTTTTTGTTACAACTTGCTTGCGCTAAAGGATTTGCTTTTCAAAACTAATAAGTATCCAAAAAGTTGCCTTTTACATGTCTCTATCATTCCTCATATAAATATTTTCAAATGAATGAAGCACTTCCTCAGATTCTTCATACAAAATGATCCATTTTCAAATGTAATTTTTGGTCACAAAAAATGTAATTTTTGGTCAAAGTTTTTTTTCGCAGGATGCATTGAAAAATTTGTGGAAGGAAAAAAAATGTAATTTTTGGTCACTTTTTACAAAAGTAAGCGTTGAAAATTTGTGAAATTTTTTTCCCTTAATCTTAATTTTTTTGATGCAAACTTAAAGATGAGGAAGATCAGAAATGTGTGATTCAAATTTTATGGATGTAGCTGTAATAGAAAGGCATTAAATCATCCATCAAAGTTTTCGAAAAATTCCTTCCAAACAAATTTTTCAATGCATACCGCGAAAAAAAAGTGACCAAAAATTACATTTTTTTTGACCAAAAATTACATTTTTTTGACCAAAAATTACATTTGACTTTGAAATTGGTATATCTGGGATATGACACTTCCAAAAAATTCTGAATTTTTCTATGGTGAAAATATCCACAATATATGATAGTTTGAACCACTTTCCAACAATTTTAAACAAAACAGCAAAGAGAAATATTTAAGTTAAAAATGAAAAATGACCAAAAATTACGTCATTTTTTACCCTACAAATTTCAATACAAAATTTTATTGAAATTTTGAAGTTTTTCTTTAAAATAATTTTGATTTTGAACAATGGTGATTTATTAGAGTGACATTGTGTTATGAGCCTTTTTATCTATAAGTCGATATGTAAGCATAATTACTTATTAGCTGGCGTATACATAATTTTGATCCATCGCCTACCTCATATGACACATAACTGGCTCTATCACTCCGTCTGCCAATTAAATACGAAATGCAATACTAATATCGACAGGTTCCTTCTAATTCTTCCACTAACGTTTTACGAGTCCAGAAAATCGGATATATAGATCCAATTTATTGGAACAGGTCTTATAATAACATGTTTAGCATCAAAGTCTGTTCATTTGACACTTCTTATAATATCAGAGTTCTATATTTATATGGCAATTCCAACCTGGCGGATTCGTTTCTTATACATGATTAATTTGGTATGTCTTGAGATCGACTCAGTAGAATCTAACTAAATTATTAGCTTTATCCTTCTTAACATGTTGTGTCAAATTATTGCTAATAATGATTCTCAAGTAGACAAAGTTTGACCACTTGGGAATATCCAATAACTAACAGATCCCACAAGCTTTCTGTTGCAGCAACCATAAGAAACTGTCTTTTGGATCATTAACTTCGAACTATTAGCTTCTAACTAACTTTCAGAATGTGAGACTTTACTAACGATAGAAGAGTATTAGCCATATGTCTATTATTTAGAGCCTAGGTTTACAAAAGGGCATTCTGACTCTATTTGGTCACATCACAAAGTACAACATCACTTGAACAGATTCTCTGTTTTGATCTAATTCATATTCACGTATTACTGGAAGTAAGCACCAGGTTAGGATAGAACATCCATACAAATACGAATACCGCCATACTCATACAAATAACGCGGTATTTCATTTTAGAGTTTCAGAGCCTTTTTGCCTTGTGCACCAGTAATTCGTGGTAAACATTTTGTGTTTTGGTCCCACTTACAGCTTTCCTAGTATTTTGAAGAGTGTGACTTATCCACCCAAACTTTTTCAAAGGGCTTCCTTACTGAATTAAATGATGTATGCTTACAATTTCGACTTTAGAGGCTCATCACAATATTCTAATAAACAAAAATTGAATTTCTAATTTTTTTCTCAAAATCTAAAAATAAAAATTATTTTAAAGAAAAACTTTAAAATCCTCAATGAAATTTTGTATTGAAATTTGAAGGACTTCATGAAGAATTACATTAATTCCCAAATCACACAAACGCATTTTGTGGGTAATTGATTACACGTGATTTCAGAAACACCACGTACAAATGTATCCGATGTTTAAAATCACACGTGTGATTTTATCCAACTTGATACATGTGGTGTTTATGAAATTCAGTAAGATCCAGAACCACCACATACATTCAAGTGGTGTTTCTGGAAACCCGTGATTTTCATTTTCGGTGGTTAAAAAATTTGCGTGGGTGTTCTGGCCTGTGGATTTAAAGCTTCATCGTACACATATACTTTACATCAATAAATCAATAAGTAGGATAGCTAGCCAGCGTGATGCAGACTTGACGCCCAAGCCATACCGCATCTTTTTGTCCCAGCGACACAAATGAAGAAGGCTCCGTCATCGAATTTTGAAGGCCTACAGCCATATGGACTATCTACATCCATTTGGTGTTAATAAGAGGACTGATGCAGAACCTTAAAGAAACTGTGGTGGAGTCTTATTCATTTGTGTCACTCGGGAAGTTAGGATTCAATATTTAGAGCTTTCATAATTTTTCCTAACTTTTCATTCATTATCTTTTCAACTTTATCAACTACACGCTGCTCAATGAGTTTAATTTTTGCATCAATGGAAACTAAAGTTCTATAGCGAGAAATCTCAATTTCCTTTTGAACTTCCTCAAGTTTTCTGGTATTCTTACTCAAAGAATTGCTTAAAGTTTCCTCGATATTGTCAAATTTTTCATCAAAAATCGAATAGGTTTCATCAGAACTGCCATTTTTTGAGGTTGACAACTCTAATTTTTCAATGGAACCTTTTAAATTTTTAAGTGATTTTTCAATTTCATCTTGTGGCATTTTCAAGTTGTTATACAAATTCGTCAAGTTACTTATTGTTTTTAAAACTAAGTCCATTTGACAGCAATTTGAACAGTTTTGAGAAATATTTGTTTCATTTGCATCAATTGAGGGAACTGAGGAAGTCAACAATGTCAAATTAGTTTCAGATTTTGGTTTTTGATCAGACTTGGACATTTTGAAAGTTTCAATTCTTTCCAAAAATGAAGAGTGATTTGAGAATTTAGACTTTTTTAAAGCTTCCTCAAAGTTGCTCAATTTTGCGCCAAATAAATCCAAACTCAATGTTTTTGAATCATTTTCTAACTTTTTAAATTGCGTATTTAAGTTAAGGAACTCAACATTTGCGCAGTTCTTCTTGACTATCTGAATGAATTTTTTGACTCTTTCTCTTGAGTCCTGGACATTTTGCTTAACGCATGGTGTTTCATAGAATGCACAACTGTTTAGCTTATCTAAGTGATCTAAGACATTAGGATCTATATGAATAATTTTTGATTCGTGAATTCCAATAACTTCCAACTCTAAATTATAGTCAAAAAGTCCTTCTTCTATCACTTCAATAACGTTACGAGTCACATAAAAATTAACCAATTTTGGGAAAGGCTTTAAGTCATTCTTATGAATTTCTTTTAATCCAGATCTATATATATGAATAGCTTTAAGATTTTTAAAGAAAACTTCCAGTCCTTGTGGAAAAAAATTAATTGTTTTTTCTTCAACATCAAATGCAATCACGTCATCATTTACTTTTGAATTGTTATGAATTCCAACAACAGATGTTATCTGTGCTGATTCTTTGGTTGTGATGTTTGGATCATTTTGAACTAAGCATCGATAAACACTGGAACCCACACGATGAACATAAATAAAATTAAATTTACATTCGATTGTTGTTGACCATAGTGAACCACAACAAGTCATCAAGATACAAAGGAAAACACTTAATAAATAAAAAAGGAATTAGGTCATCGATTTAATTTTAGAGTTCTAAAATTAACCTCACCAGAAATTTTTAATCATTTTGGATGGCTTACAGAAATAGATTTTGTGTCTTAAACCGACTAAAGTTCACGATTAAATGACTTAAATTTGATTTTTGAGCATCTAATTATTTCAAAAACAACAACTGATAATTTGAATAATTAAAAAAAAGTAACAAAAGTTCTCTTGATATTGATCGAAGGACTTAAGCGCATTTTTCACACAGCGATCAGTAATTGATTAACAGATATCAGTTTCCGACATAAAAAACAAGATCCAGTAAGATCCAGGTCACTTCCATAACTAAAAAACAAGATCAAGGAGACTTTCAAACTAAAAAACAAGATCCAGTAAGATCCAGGTCACTTTCCTAGTACCTAGAAAACAAGATCCAGGTCACTTTTAGACCAGAAAAATAAGATCCAGCAGGATCCAGGGCACTTCTGATCTGAAAAACAAGATCCAGTAAGATCTTGGAAACGATTAGACCAAAAGTACAAGATCCAGTAAGATCTAAGTACTTTTTGAAATAACGGTTTTCTGAAATTTAAACTTTTTAACGGATTTGAAAATTTCAAAAATTTCCCGCAAAAATTTGTTTACATTTTGCACTGAAATGTAAAATTCATTATAAATTTAGAATTTACAAGATTTAAAGACTTTGTGACACTCGATTTCAGGGGAAAGGGCAAGTCTGACAAGTCTGGCTGCTGCAATCTCAGCCATTTTCTTAAGTTTATGACAGAATCCTTACATGGGATCTTGTTGAATTTTTCATCTCTTTATTTTGCTTCTTTCTCCAGATACTTTACATGAAATATGTTGCATGACTGCATATAAAATCAGATCCAATTTATTCTCGCCTTTGTGTGAAAGAGATGAAGATGAAGAAGAAGTTGAAATAAGGAAGTAAGTGAGAGAGAGGAGAAAAAGGATGAGAATTAAATTACCTTATGTACTTTACAGCATCACAAACAGAGAAATATTCAGTACAATCATGACATTGACAGAGCTTTTGCGAGCCATGAGAATAGAATTATTATTTAAGAGAATACTGACAACTTTTATATTTTATTTTATAAGCAGTAAGCTATGAATTCTGCTTTCATCAACATTCTCTCGTATTAATGCCGGTTCCTCAATGTTTATTCACTCATGAAACATGAATTATTAAACAATGGAAGAAGAGTTTTTACGAAAAAAAAAAAAATTAAAGCAGAACAAGAAGAGAATATTGAAAACTTTCGACATTGATTGATTCTTATATATGAACAAGAATAGAATATTTAGGTATGGGGTCATTCGTAAATGATGTTTATCTCAGAGTGGTAAATTTGTGATATGTCAACAAAAACAGTCAATCTGTCACAGGTCGTGATATGGCCATCATCTGTGACAGGTCGCACCTGTGACATGCAGATTTAATCCGTCGATATTCCATCATCTGTGACAGATGACACATGTGACAGGGAACACACGTGACAGGCGGCACATGTGACAGGTCAGGCCTGTGACAAGCAGGCGATACATGTGACAAAGAAGAACCAACCTGTCAACAGGTAACAGGCCAAAGAAGTCCTCTGACAAATCACTTTTGGACAGAACCTGTCACCTCTACCTGTAACAGGTACCTGTCATAGCAACTCTGGTTCACTTTGATTTGCTTCATGTGTTGCTACTCACTTGCCAAGTGTCACAAAGTTATAGAATCCATTAAATATGTGACATCATTAACTAATGAACCCCTATGATGATTAAAGATTTTTTTTTTTGTTCAAGCACATCGAATAACTTGTTTTTGGATATTTTACGTATTCATCATCATTTGTTATGTTTTTATGTTTTTGAAACGAAAGTAAGTACAGGTTTAATTGCTTCCATCGATTCTCCAGCAACAAAAACACAACAAATATGAAACATAACATTCTAAGAATTTGGATATTTCCGAATGTATAAAATACAAAACCGGTGTTGTAATTGACTGTCGATGACTAAAATTACTCTTTGTTGGATATATTTTTAGAATTTTGCATTCACGTGCTTATTTTTGATTTGCGAGAATTTCTTTAAAAAATCACCGGCTTTAAACTTCTAACAATAGTTTAACTTTTTTTCACAGAATTTCTTGCAAATTGATGATATTCGCAGGGTTGGGATCTTGAATTGAATTATGAGGCATGATGAGTAGATTTCTTGGATTTTCATGTTTTCAGGCAGTTTTGGGTCACATTAGCTGTATATATTGTTTGTATTGAAAACTTACTGGAATTACTGTAATATGAAAGCAACATGGCATAGACAGTTCTAACAGAATAAGTAAGTAGAAATTTAACAGTTAAGCAATAGAATCAGATGGAAGCTGTATGTCCAGGGCGTAATCAAAGCATGTCTTTCGAGTAAGTGAGTAATTTATATGAAAGTATGTCCATTCTTTAAGTAGACAATACATGGACTTTAGTTGTTGATTGACAAAAAGCTTCAAGTGGTTAGTCGATCCGTTAATGACCCGGGCTCAATCCAAGGGAAGTCATTGCCAAAAATCCAGGTTGTTGCATTGTCATGCAGATCAGAGTAAAAGCAAAATGGACATATTGGCTTAACTTGTATCGGTTAACTTGTAGCTACATTTCAAGTTGACTGTCCATTTTTTAATCCAACGTTGCCTAATAATCCAAATATTTTCAAATAATTATGTCAAATGATGCAGCACAGTCGTTAACAAGCCGCTATTTTTGAGTGGAAGCTTATTAGTTGATATCTTGGTATATCCAGTTGATGTCAAAATCTCTAAAAGATTTGAAAATGCATTAAAGACTGATTCCAACCCGTATAATGACAAGAAATAGATTTGCTGCAAAGCGTCTTTATTTTGGACATTTCCAACTCAACTGCAGATATAAAAGCTGTTAGTAAGTGTCATTTGGATTTTTCCCCGATTTCTACATTTTTATCGATTTTAGCAAGAAACGGAAATACTTTTTGATTCTTTGAAGACATTCATATTTGTTAGCTATAGATGGAATCAACCTAATTGTCTTAGAAGTCTATTGATGCACTTACTGGACAAAAATTCTTTAAAGGCAAGCTAATGTCTAGTTGATTGACCCGACTGTGTACTTGACAGCTGCATATTATCACACCAGTACTTTCAGGCACCATCCAGTAAATCATACAATTTGTTGGTGATTTTTTTAAGCTCCAATTTCCTTGGGACTTTCCAAAAACTTTATGTTTATTTTTTGAAAATTTCTTGTTATTTCTTATCAGTGCAAAATGAAACTGGAATCAAGCAAAGCTTTAAAAACAATATTTTCAATGACTTAATCTCACAATTTTTTATTGTCATACTCTTTCACAATCTAAACTTTATTAGGATTTTATACAAATCGCAATTTGTTTAATTTTTTTTAAAGAATGTTTGACTTTGGCACATGATTAATTTTGCATTTTGCACACATAATTACGTCTTTAATTGTGTGTATCAATAAGCTTGTTATAGGTAGTAATTCTACTAGATTCTAGAAAGTCACTTCTCTTATCAGCTTTTAAAACTTGCACAAATGAGTAAAGCGACGCTCTATTTTTATACTTATTTTCACGTTTTGATTCTGAGTGATGCGGTATAAGATTATGCTTTACTTAAAATTGTTGTTGCTTTGTTCCTTGCAAATATTTTTTTTTATTATTGCTTTGAATCTCGTTTTTGAATTTTTTTTTTCTTTTCTTTTTGTTACTGAGACGATTTGGGAGAATAACAACTTTACTTGTTCTTTTTTTAGTATATAAAGCATTAGCACTCAAGTAGTCCCGAATCATTGTATTTTTACCAACAGTTAAGTGAAGATCATATTTAATAAGATGAGAATATTTATAGTGTTGAGTGCTATATTTGGTTTGTTAAGTGCTGTCCCTTATGGATCGAAACTAGGAGGTGGTGGTGGCGGCGGTGTTATTGGCATTGAGCCAGCAGGACATTTTGGTGGATCGGGTTCAAGTGCAAATGCAGGAGCTAGTTCATTAAGTAGTGGTAATAAATGATGAAAAACATTTCTAAATTAAATTAATTAATTTTTCTGATTAAATCTACACTTTTAATCAAGTTCCTTTATTTAAAATGTGAAATTATTAAATTTTGAATTTAAATTCATCGGACTTCCATTATGTAATTATTTAAAGGTGGTAAAGGAGGCTATGGAGGCGGTGGCCATGGAGGTGCTGGTTCACATGGTTCAGCTGGAGGTTTTAGCGGTGGTGCTGGCCACGGTGGATTTGGTGGCTCAGCATCAGGATCACAAGCAGGTGCTCAAACTAGCTCACTTTCATCAGGTAAATTTTTAAAATAATTTTTTAAAATTTTTAATTTAAATTTATTTAAATTTTTAAAGGAGGCGGAATTGGTGGAGGAATAGGCCATGGCGGATCACTTGATCATGGAATTGGAGGTGGCGGCATTGGTAAAAATATTTTTTTATTGCCTTTTTTTAAATTTAGAATTTTTATGATTTTTTAATTTATTTTTATTACCTAATTAATATAATTTATTTAAAACAATTTTTCATCCTTTCAGGACATGGTGGTGGATCCGGATTTTCAGGCTCCGGATCAAATGCTGCTGCTGGAACTTCCTCATTCTCCTCAGGTAAATAACGAATAAATTTGACATCAAAAATGTTTATTTATTATTTTTAAATAAATTTTTAGGAGGTGGTATTGGAGGTGGAATTGGAGGCGGTCATGGCGCCGGTATTGGAGGCGGTCATGGAGCTGGCATTGGAGGCGGTCATGGAGCTGGCATTGGTAAAAATATATTTATTTTTTTTTAAATATTTTATTAAATCATTTTTTATTCTTATCAGGACATGGTGGTGGACTATCTGGTTCTGGATCCAATGCAGCTGCTGGAACATCCTCAATTACCTCAGGTATGCATTTATGAAAATGCTTTTATGTCCCAAAAAATCTAAATATATTTTCAATGACTTTTTAGGCGGTGGAATTGGGGGCGGATTAGGCCATGGAGGTGGATCAATTGGAGGTGGCTCAATCGGAGGTGGTCATGGCGCCGGAATTGGCGGTGGTCATGGCGCTGGTATCGGAGGTGGTCATGGCGCTGGAATTGGAGGTGGTCATGGTGCTGGAATTGGAGGCGGCATTGGTAAAGCATTACATACTTAACATATTTTAAATATTAATAATTTCTTCATTAATTAGGACATGGTGGTGGAATCTCAGGCTCTGGATCTAATGCAGCCGCTGGAACATCTTCATTGACCACAGGTATGCATTTATATCCAAAGATTTTATATCCAAAATAATTGATATAATTTTCAACGAACTTTAAGGCGGAGGAATTGGAGGTGGAATCGGAGGAGGCCATGGTGGTTCAATTGGCCATGGAGGTGGACATGAAATTGGACATGGAGGTGGGCATGGACATGGTCATGGAGGTGGTCATGGACATGGACATGAACATGGGCATGGATATGGACATGGACATGAACATGGACATGGAGGTGGAATTGGTGGTGGTATTGGTAAAAATAATTAGATTTGGAATGCCTCTTCTGTAGATTTAAATCCTTTATTCTTTTAAAATATTAAATTACAATTTTGCTTATAGGACATGGAGGTGGAATTTCTGGTTCAGGATCACAAGCTGGTGCAGGAACATCCTCAATTGTCTCAGGTAAGCATTCATATTAAAAATACAATAAATTAAAAATAATTAAATATTCAAATGATTTTAAAGGAGGAGGAATCGGACATGATATTGGAATCGGTCATGGTGGCTCTGCTGGTCATGGTGGTGGTATTGATATTGGACATGGAGGTGGACACGCCGGAATTGGTCCAGTTGCTCCAGGCGGCGGTATTTCTGGCTCAGGTTCAAGCGCTGGTGCACAAACATCATCAATTACTTCAGGAGGTAGTGCTGGAGGATTAGGACATGGCGGTGGAATTGCACATGGTGGTGGAATTGGTGGAGGCCATGCAGGCGGATTTGGTAAATTTATTTTTTTCTGTCATTTTGAAATTTACTAAGCAGTATTTATTGTTGTATGATGTTTAGGAGGTGCTGGCTCGACAGCTGGTTCATCCGCAGGCTCATCTTCAGGAGGTTTTGGACAAACAGGTGGTTTTGGATTTGGTGGTCTCGGACATACAGGAGGCTTTGGAGGTCAACATATGGGCTTCGGTATGCCTGGATTTGGATTTGGCCATATTGGTGGAATCGTTCCATTTGGCGGCGGATTTGGTTCATCTGGTGCAAATGCAGGAGCTAGCTCATTATCAAGTGGCGGCGGATTTGGTTTAGGAGGTTTTGGAGGACCCGGATTCGGAGCATCAGGATCTAGCGCTAATGCCGGTTCAAGTTCATTGTCAAGTGGTGGTGCTTTTGGTTTAGGCGGTTTAGGCCACTCAGGAGGACTTAGTTCATCAGGAGCAAGCGCAAATGCTGGTTCAAGCTCATTGACAAATGGTGGAGGATTTGGATTTGGCGGAAGCTCATCAGGTGCAAGTGCTAGTGCAGGAACAAGCTCATTATCAGGTGGCCATGGAGGAATCGGAGGTGGTTTGAGTTCAGCTGGTGCTGGTGCAAGTGCAGGAACTAGTTCATTGTCAGGCGGTTTCGGAGGTGGCCATGGAGGTGGACATGGAGGTAATTTCAAGTTATTTTTGTATTAAAAATCTAATTTTAATAAAATTCATAATCTCAGGATCAAGTCATGGTGGAGCATCTGCTGGCGGTCACTCTAGCGGCGGTGGAAGCTATGGAAAATAAACTCATAATATTAGGAGTGCAAAGTTTAATCTATAAGTTTACATATATGTGATAGATCATTTATTTTAAAATGAATAAATTAAATCTTTTCAAATCTAAAAATAACTGATGAATAGTCGTTAATTATCATGCTAAAAAAATGACTTTGGATGACCTATTGCATAAGTATACTCAAGAATATAATTTGGAAAAAAAGAATTGACGAAAGTGATCATAAAAGAATCAAATGCGATTGAGAAAATAATATTTCAAGGAGATTAGTGAAGATGAGTTAGTTGAGTGCTTGTATTGAGCTTTTGTTTGAGCTTACATTGTATTTTTTGTGGATTTTAATTCTGCCGATCATTGAGATCCAAAGTTGCGCTAGAGCGATTCACGACGAATAGTTGTTTACCAAGTGAGAGGTGGCGCCAGACCTCTGCACTCAGATGAATAACAATTTATACAAACATTTGCTGCTCAGACTTTAAGATCCATAAGCTGCGCGTGTTTATATGTGTTTCATTGCTATAGATAGTTGAACGAGTGAGAATTCGCCAGATTTCCAATATCCCGATCAAACCTAGAGCTACAAATTACAGTGGGATCATAAACGCTCGTTTCATGAAATTATTGCCTGTCGTCTAGAAAAGAAGGCTTTAAATGTAATCCGCATTTCTACTACATAAGGAGCGAAAAAGGTCGAGTAAAAGTTTCTCCTGTCGAGTCTAGAACCCATGACCGCTTGGTCGGCATCACAATAATTATGGATCAAACTAATTACTAAATTATTCCGCCACCGAGTCACTTCGAATCATCCTTTCATTTTGAAATTACAGTCAATATTATACTGAATATCTTTTCGGGTGGCACATGGCTAAATTCGGAAGCTTTAGACGTTTAGAGTTCATTTCGAACTCGTATGACCTATTCCTCCTACTTTGTTTTTTAATACCGTTCGTATCTTGCTTTATATGTGTGTTGATCGTTCATGTCAATTACATGCTAAGCGAATTTATTTTGAGAATTAAAAGGTACAAATGAAGATTCAAAAACCAACACAAATACTCAAACGTTATTAATTTTGAGCAGCTTAAAAGCGCTTGTTATCAAACTTTAATTTACTAATCCAATCAAGCTTACTTAACTTAATTTTGAAATGATCGTTGGAATTGAGCTTTAAACTTGATTTTATTTATTATAAGCTTTATTTCAGTGAAGAAGTTCGAGATTCCAGATAAAGCTATTGCTTGCTTTAGACAATTTGTCAAGTCATGACTTCTTATTTAATAACCCAGCGTTAATATTGATTTAAAGTTAATTACATCATCCATCAACCAATCTTAATGTAAATAAAAGCTAAATCAATTGCAAGCACGACTGAAAGTTTAAAGATAATCGTTTCACGTGCTCATTGTTAAGTTTAATCGGAAAGAACAACAATAAGATTTTAATTGCATTGGATAATGAATTAGATACACTCAATTTATTATCAACACTTAATAAAATGGATGAACTTTATAGATTCATTGAACTTAAGATACTTAAATAAATATTTGCATAGACATTAAAGTTTTATTTTTTATGGACTGTTGGAAATAGAAACCATATGATTGACTTTTATGTGGACGGTTTTGAATTCTTGGAAATTATTTATTTAAAGTTGTAAAAATCTTATTTTATATACATAATTAACAGATTGATCAGTGAGTTAGAGTGGCTCGGTGGCGGAATGGTTTAATACTGTGGTACCTAATTATTGTGATTCGATTAAGTGATCATCGGTTCGAGGCTAGGTAGAAACAATTGTTCTCTTGTCCATTATCGAATCCTATGAATTAGGAAAGACTCACATGTACTAATGTTCTGATTGGAACTGAAACTTATGTTCTCAAGCATGAGCAGGTTTTGGACAACTATGACAATGTAAGCAAGTTGACAGGAGATCTGTCGGATCCCTTCAAGCTTGGGAAAGCTGAATTCTGACTCCAAAACTAACCTGAAACTGATCCCGAGTTATTTGCCGGAAAAAGTACACCAAATGGATAGATCAAAAGCCTATTCAAAGCACTTTGTCTGAACTTTAACAGTCCCACATTCAGGCTAAGGATGGCAAGGCTTATAAAACATGTTCGATTTTTGTCAGAAACAGTTGCCTGTTCATCTTGGATTTCTAAACAGACAAATTTCTCTGATCCATGTATTTGTTCACTTTCGCTTGCACATCATTTCCTTCTATTGCGAATCTATTTTCCATCGTGGGTTGTAAATTCACACAGTTCATGCAGAAAGTAGCAGAAAATATCCTATTAATTTTTAATGCAACTGTGTATACAATACTTTAAGCATCGCATCAAACTCTCTGCAATTTAATTATAAATAAGTGAATCTCAGTATTAAAACTCTTGCAGACGTATTCCAAATGCATATTGTGTTTTTGAAAATACAATATTATTAATGTCATTCAGTTTTGTGAGAAAGTCTTGAGGTCAATGAACTTTGCGAGATAAATAAAGTCACTGTCTTATTATCTTTTGTACTTTAACCTTTAATGCATTAGTCAAAATAGTAAATATTTTATGCTGTATTAGAATTTTATACTTCTAAGAAGCTGTTTACCTTAACTGACATTTAAAAGTCATTCCTCTTATGAATCATAGCTGTATCGTGATTCCCCTCATTATCAAAAACTGAAAATATCTTAAAATTATGGTTCGGGCAAATGTCGTCATAAAGATATTAAAGATATCAAACCGCGTGACTTGACAAGGAACAAGTTTTCGTGATTTCTGTTTCGAATCAGTATTGATACTTAAATTAAGTTTTTTTATTTACATGACATTAAAAGGCGGTTGAGTTGAAATTCAAAGTCGGTTTAAGAATTCCTGGAACTTATTGCTGTGTTAGACTGTGTGATTGAAGATATTCTAGATATTCTGTGTGGAACTTAATTGAGAAAGGATTCCTCTATCAGAATAATACGAATTAGTCCATGCACATAGATTTTAGGACGGTGAGTGAGGAATTGGCTGTCAAAACTCAATTTTTGACTTTACCTAATTAATGAATAGCTCCTTATTTGGTTCTGGATATTTCACATGCTGAAAATTCTTCTAACACGTATTTTATTTGAAAACAAAAATATGTTTTGCAATAATCGGCTATAATTTGACTAAAAATGACACTTTTTTGCATCGTGTTTCTCAGTGGATGCATCTCATGATTTCAAATCTCAAAATGCAGCTAAATCTAATCTTCCCCAATCAATTTTTAGAACAACTTAAGACAACAGAATTTTCAGCCTTAAAGGTGCGCATCCTTCGAAAAAAGTTTACCAAACATATCCCAAAATTCGGCAAATTTATGCAGCATGTTCAATAAAAATCGAAAGGCAATTAATTGTGAAGATTTATTGATGAAATTAAGATAGCATTTAAGTCAATTTTTGCATTTAATGTCTCCCTATATGTAGTCTTTTTATGCTTTCTTTCTTTTTTTATTGCGTTTATTTGCAAATTTACAAAATTTGCATCTCCTATAAAAGCACGAACTTTCTTCATTTCCAAATCATTCAGTCTTAACACTTTCAGTCGGAATATTAAGTTGTAACTATTCAAAATGAAAATCTTTGTGCTGTTGTTGGCTTTAATTGGATTTGCATTCGCTGGACCTCAATTTGGACCACAATATGGTGGATATGGACATCGACCATTCGGAGGCGGTGGATTCGGTGGATCACAATCACATGCAAGTGCTAATGCAGGAAGTTTCAGTACAGGCGGTGGATTATTTGGTCTTGGCGGAAGTGGAAGCCATGCATCAGCCAATGCTGGAAGTGGATCATTTGGATTTGGAGGTTAAAAAAAGCATCCAGAGATGATATTAAATTAAGTCTTGAAGAGTGTGTGGCTATAAATTGTAAATAAGTATCAGTATTTAATAAAATTTTTGAAAAATTAAAGATTTTGTTTTTTTTCTAAAGTCAACTAAGGTCGCCTTCACCTTGTCTTCAACTTTAAAGTTACAACATTTTCTTACGTATTAGCAAAATTCTTCATTTAAATGCACTTAGGCCTGTTTTCAATAATTTCAAGTTTTTCGAAATTTTATGACTCTATTTCCCCTCTGAATAAGCCAGAGGTAGATGCTGATTTTTTCAAACTGTTGATTCCTGAGCTCGAAGGCGATATGGTTGAAGTTGATTCTTAATTCGCTGATCGAACAGATAGATCAATAGTGATCCATCCTCCCACAAATGTCATTAAACTGGTCTTTAAGCTGAAGTATCTAAACTTCCGATAAACCACTAGGTTGTTGGTGGGATTCGAACAATGGAATTCAAGTTTAACACCAACTTTCGTGATCTGCACCTTGCTAAGTTAGCTATCAAGGGACTTTTGCTTATTAACTAATAGAGATGATAAGTCTCTAAACTCAGCTTTAAAATCAGCTTTATTTCAAGCTTGTTATCTATTATACCTTAAAGTGTAGATAACATGGGACAGAATCCTAATATTTCGTATGAAAAACACTTATAATAGCTAATATAGTTTTTAGATGACTTTATGCTGCCAAAAAAATACAAAAATTGTTTTAACCGATAAAACCAGCTGTGACCTCTGGAAAAAGCCATTATGCTGTTTTGCTAATGTCATAACTGTCAAAAATTTCATGCCATCAATTTGCTATAAATATGAGGGCTATCTTCATATCTAACTCATTAAATATTTACAGTTTCATTCCAATATACCTATTAAGTACAAAATGAAATTTCTAATAGTTTTATTAGCAGTAATTGCTTTAACATTAGCTAGACCGCAATCAAATTGGAGTAGTCAGCGAGGCACTGGATCAGTTACACGTCAGCAAGGCTCAAGTGCATTAGGTTCAACTATTGGCTCTGCTATTAGTAACAGCATAGGCAATTTCCTGATTTATGTGGTATCGGGAATAGTGCGTCAGATAATAGTGGATTATCGAGACACGGACTATGAATATAATGATGTTTAACCTGGAAGGATGAGTTAATTTTGCTCAAAAATACTCGTAAAGAATTGTGAGGCTGTAAATTTTTAATCAAATCAATTACTAATAAAATGTTAAAAATATCACACATTAAAAGTCTTATTCATCATTTTCAAATCAAAAATCACCAAGCTATCCCGATCAGCACAAGTCATTCAAGGCATCCAAATGAATGCTATAAGGCGTCTCACTGGAAATATTCATGTTAACATTATACATATTCATGGCAAAAGAAGTGACATTTGGGTGTGATATGGGCACCTATTGGATGACATGACAATCTTGTGCCGATCGGGTATGAATCTTTTATTGTTTGATTTATATTCAAATGCAAACTTCGTTCATGTTAATATCTTACTTATTATTGACTTTACATTCATATGCTAATCATTCAACCCCGAGCGATATAAATGAATAAGGCTACGGCAAACCTCTTTTATCACTATCAGTAACTGGCAAAGATGCCGGTTTTAGGTACCGTAGTGATCTTTCTGTAGCATGAAAGCATACTCTGTGCCTGTTAGGGTACCAAATGGAACCCCGTCCAAATGGATATCAGAAATAGACGGCTACCATTCGATGTTAATAAAAGTAGTTTAGCAGAGTCTATAAAGTTCCGTCATGAACACTTTATCATGTGTAGCTCGGGCACAGACCTTCCCCATCAACAACAAAGCAAAGAAATCCGAAAATAAAAAAAAAAATCTTGGGAATTCCCAACTGCATAAGTATAAAGTTTTACTCCGCACTTATTAGAAGTATTTATGTAGCGGTCTAAAGCTATTATGAAGGTTTCGTCATGAACGTCGCATGAAACGTAAAAAGAAACATCAAAAAACCGGCTTATTCAAAATTTCCCTCACATTGACGTCATTAAATAATTTTTTGAAAAAAATAAATTCGAGTTTGTACGAGAAGTAAAGTATGAATGCGGCAAAACATCACCACAAAGAAGCAGCTCAAAAAATCATGATTGTAGTTGTTAATGATAATGAGCTTCAAGAAGTTGTTTACAAAAAAATAAGAAGAAACTCCAATGATGACTAAAAATTTCACAATCAATTGGAGATTTTTGAAGGTCCAATTGATAATGTAATGATTTGTTCCTGCATTTTTGTTTACAAACTTAATTTTATTGATTTAGCTCATTTACATATTGTTAATTACATGCTGTGCGCACTTTGAAGATGAGATTTTTTTTCCTAGATGATGCTCACTTGTTGAGATTCTTGACTGAATTGTAATTCACCTTTCTATATTTCCCGTGATATATTTCTCTTGAGAATTTAACCTTGAAAACTCATCTCCCGAGCAAAGCAGATGAAGAAGGCTCCATGACGGAAACTTTATAGGCTTCACTAGGCAGACACACTTACAATCTCATTGTGATCCGTGACCTACCATCCGACCTCCCATAGATGTTGTCTAAAACTAGCTTTATCGGTAGCTGCATCTTGACAATTATTGATTACTCGCTGGCCATCCAGATCAACAGTTATCCATCAAGCGTTTCATACATGTCGCCTAAAACTAGCTCTTCGCTGGCTATATTGATCAACAGTTGCTACATAAAGGTTTTACATGTCTGATTTTATTGATTGCTGAGCCACAAAGCTTGTACAAATTCTCAGTTTTGACATCTAACTGGCATACCTTCATTACCGTTCTAAGTTTCTGCTTTTGGCATGCACCAAGACACCTTTCCCCTTGTTGATTCCAGCCAAGCACCTAGTATAACAAGCTTTTGTTTATTTTAAGAAATTTAAGAATTTTCGAATACAGTACTGTCTCAACCGACTGTTTCCTTTCCATGAGTTCTGTGGACGCTCAAATGATCTTCTGCTATCCACAAAGTCACAGCAAAACACTCATATGAATGCCAAAAATAAGCTGCTTCCATTTGATAAAAGTAAAGGAGGATTTTCAAACCCCTTAAAATTCCCTGTTGAAGCCTTCTTCATTTGTGTCGCTCGGGTGTCTAGATAGTAATACAATCAATTCCTATGATTTAAACTAGTCATCGGAACTTCATGATCCAATTTAAAAACAGTGACAATGTCTCATTGGGATTTCTCATCAATTTTTTACTTCCGTTCTTAAACTAAACTAATCAAAAGCAAAAAGAAAACAAAAAATATTTTGCAGAATCATTGTAAAATCTGATGATTGGTGACTATAAAGTATAAATAAAATACATGATACTCATACACACTCATATGTAATATTGTGACTATATTTGTAATAAATTGAAGAATTTTACTCTTTTAAAGTCAACGGCAAATATATATTGTTACAGTATACATTTTGCTTTATATTGTGGCGAACTACCTGTTGGGCATAACACTTGAATTTGATCGATTGTGCTGTGAAGTTCGCGTCCTGTAAAGAAATAAAAGTTCTAAAGTGCAAAAAAGATGAAGTTTTTGATTTTAATATTCGCATTAATTGCTGCTGTAATGGCAAGTCCTCATTATGGACGTAGAGGCTACGGCGGTGGATATGGAGGCTTCGGCGGTGGATATGGAGGATATAGAGGTGGACATGGTGGTTACGGAGGTGGATATCCAGGAGGCTATGGCGGTGGATATCCAGGTGGTTTCGGAGGTGGATTCGGTGGATCAAGTTCATTTGCTAATGCTGGAGCTTCAAGCTTTGGTGGTGGCGGATTTGGAGGAAGCAATGCATATGCTAATGCTGGAAGTTCATCGTTTGGATTTGGACGTTAAACACAAATGGATTAATTTACTTCATCTTAAGTTATTCACATTAATATTGAAGATATTCAAAGAACCACCAGTATAATTTATTTTTATTTGACGATTTAAGGCTTCCAATAAATTATTTTTAAGATTAATCGAAAATTTGCTGTGTTTTATTAATCAAGTTCTTTGCAATTACTGTGTAAGATTTTAGTTCGAAGTGAATTCATTTGCTGAAAAAGTATCGAACTCTAACTGGCAAAGAGTATGCTCTCGAGAGCTTACTTACTTACTTACTTACTTAGCAGGTCGTGATCCAACTGTGATCCATGACACGCCACAGGTGTCGTATGAAGTTGGTTCTATCGTTTGCTTCAACTTGCCAATTTTCAGTTCCTAGCAAAACGGTATCTCAATCGATAGTTTCTTTTCGACAGTTTTTTCGTCGTCAACGAGTTCTTTTACCGTCCAGAAAGTCAGATTTGTCAGATCACTTGATATTTACTTACTACTTGAACATGCATGCTTGTAATCTTTTCTGTCAATCACTTTGTTCTTAAAGCAGTCTTTTGTCTGCTTAGGCCAGAACATCTTTAATAGTTTTTACCGAGTATTTAACAGACAAACCCGAACAATACTATCTGTTAGCTTGGCAACATTAGTCAACTGATTAGATACAAAGATTTGATTTTTCCGGCTGACTGATTCGAACCATTCACCGTGTTGTGCAGCTCGGGAAAAAATTTACTTCTGAGAATTTCAGACTTTGCTGTGTTCTTTGACATTTGTAAAGTTCAGAAAGTTGGAAAGTCCAGAAAGTAGGAGAGTCCAGACAGTATATTATGGATTTTCAGGAATAAATTTACCATTAAAAATTTGCAATTTAAAAAAATCACCGAAAATTTCTCAAGTTGTTCTGCAAATATTGGCTGCAAAGTGACCGTGACTTTGCTTATTTTGAACATTCCTGCAATGTCAATGTGAATACTTATTGTATGTAGATTTGGAAAGAAATTGATCTTTTATGTTTTAATTAATTATTTATTTACACCTTAATAGAATTAGTAGTCTTAAAATGTAGTTTTAATTCCGTTAGATTGATATTGTATTTTGGTGTTATTTTTAAGATGAATTTCGGCAATGTCACGTGTTTAGATTAAAGTTATTTTGAGATAGAAATAACAAACTTGAAAGTTGAAATTATTGTTGTTGTATTAATTGATAATTTAGATCTGAATTTTAAAAAATAAATAGGCTTTATAGCAAAAATCAATGGTTCCAATTTTACAGACTGTAATGACCTTCTGAAAATACTTGCCTCAAATTATAAGGGATTATAAGTAGACTTCGTCAAAAAACTGCACACCTTCAGACAAAAAAACTCAGACTTATAGCCTTGAACAAAATTCAGGCTTGTTGTTCTTCACCGAATCCTAATTACCAGTTCCAAAAAATTCAATTTCTTGTCAGTTCATCGCATGTTTTTTTTCCACAATCAAATAAAGCTTGAATGACTCATGTTGATTATTATTGTTTTTGACTTTTATTCATATGATGTATATCAAGTTTACTTCACATCAAAACAACTTTATATCAAGGCAAAGTCATATAATATATATCTTAAAATGACCAATTAATCTTAAGCTTCCAGAGTAAATTTTGAAAATTACGCAAAAACTTGGCAAAAACATAAATCGTCTGATAGCAAAATCCGATTTACAGCTTTCCGGGAGACATTCGGAAATGATGTTCATTGTAACAGGTTTTGTAGATGTTACTCATATTTTCAGCTGCTACAAAAATTGTCGAAAATACGAGAACATTCTACGTGAACGTAGAGTTCAGTTAAGAGCCGCAGGTCTGCATTTCTAGCATTTTAGGTGTCCAGGCTTGAAGTTTTGAACTGTACCTCCATACAGATTTTAGAAATTTTAGACGAACTCTAGTCTGCAAAAAGTTGGAATTTTTGGATTTATTCTGTATGTCTATCGACGTAAACCCTAACAAACAATCGGCATACTTACTTTTTTAGCCATACTTTGTTGTCCGTACAGATCAACTGTAATCCAAGGCTTCTCTTAGTTAGCGTCTGTAGCTGGTTCTGTCACTAGATACCCTTTACCAATTGCCTATACCAAATGCTACACTGTCTCTATCAACACCCTATTTCAAGTTCTTAAACTGTCCGCGCGCTCTTTTGCCATCTAAAAAAGCTATAAAAGGCAATGAGTCTGCTTTTGGTGCCATAGTGGTATTTATGTACCATGAAGGCGTGCTCTTTGACTGTTAGGGAGCATACAATAGCCATACTCGCCTAAGTAATGAGCGTCCCTATGATCACAATATAATTGAGCATGTTCAATTTTGTGACTGCACTCATAAACAATATGCATGCAGATAAAATATTAAAAATTTGCCAAAACTTAATTACATCACAATCGGATGTGCCCTAAAGAAAGTTGTTTATTTACGAATTAACATAAAATTTCTTTTTTTTAAATGCAAAAAAAAAAAAAAAATAAAATCACTAAAGATTTATGTTGGATGTAAATTTAACAATATCACTCGGTTACTTAACAGAAAAATCAGACTTATGACGATGGGGAAAACCAGAAAAGATACAATGAACAATCATAAGAACATTGACTTCGTGGGACTACAAATTTTTGCGTCCTTGCTTAATTCTGAATCAAAACAAATTTATGAATGAGATTTTTTCGGTAAACAAAGAAGCTGCTTGATGGTCTTTTAACACGTGAAGAATAAAATTTATTTTAGAACGGAATAAGGAATGTCTTTAATGATGTTTATTAAGTTCTTACTTGATCGGCACTTAATCTTTTTTCAAATTATATTTTTTTGATGATCATTAGAGTTGGTTGTTATGAATTTAGAGGATTTTAAGCTTTAGATACTTAGTCTTAGTTGTTAATTTCAAGTGCTGCTTTTGAATTCTCACTGAAGTGTCAAAAGATGAAAGTTTTATTGGCATTTTTGGCATTTTTAATAACAACAGCATTTGCTGCGCCATTTTTCGGAGGATTTGGTAGATATTCCGTTGGATATGTCTTTGTAGCACCATGATTTGGATCGTCTAGCTCTTTCTCAAATTCTGAAAGCTCTAGTTTCAATAGTGGTGGAGGATTTTCAGGTTTTAACAACTTTGGCAGCAGCAATGCGTTCGCAAATGCTGGAAGATCCAGTTTTAGTAGTGGTGAAGGACTTGGCAGCTTTGGCAGCAGTAATTCGTTGACAAATGTTGGAAGTTCATTAATTGGATTTGGCCGATAAATATTTACTCTAAAATTTGTAAAAAATTCCCCGTGGATCAATTAAAGAGAATTTAAATAAATTCTACAGAAAAAAAACAACTTCCAAGCACAGCCGGTATGCTGAGATAAAAACAAGTTTTTTTTTTGTTAGTGGACTTTCACAGAGGAAGAGATAAATGTATTATGGTTAAGTGACATTCATACAATCGTGCATTCAACATTAATACTAAGGAAATTATGCGTGTAGCGATGGAACTGATATACCACAAAAAATCCAGTTAATTCTAATATTATAGTGTATTTTTGTGTTTTTCCAACTTTTTTTTTCTTGGGCTCGTCGTTCGCTTATCCAACACTATAAATTGAGTTACTTATTTTGTCACAGCATTCAGTTTGAGTTATCATTTCTTAAGTTAAAGTTGTCGAACAGACAAGAGTCTAGTAAAAAAATCATATTTTAGTGACATAAAGCACAAGATAAAAATGAAACTTTTGATCGTATTATTCGCATTGATTGCCGCTGCATTGGCAGTTCCACAATTCTATCCAGGTGGATATGGTGGATTTGGTGGACATCCAGGTGGATTTGGTGGTGGATTCAGTGGATCAAATGCACAAGCTAGTGCTGGATCATCAAGTTTTGGTGGTGGATTCCCAGGATTTGGTGGTAGTGCAAGCAATGCATACGCTAATGCTGGAAGCTCATCATTCGGCTTTGGAAGATAAAATGTATCATTTTTAGTCTTTACATTGTCATCAATAGAATTTAAGGATTTCCTTCTGAATTTTTATTACCTGAGTGTGTTAAATAAATTATATTAATTTGTACAGAAATTTCATTTGTGTCTTAATTTATTCAATGCTGGTTATAGGTGCTAATAATATTTCTTTTGAAACTTGCGAATTAGTGAAAATTATTCAATGATGTTGAATTTTCAAGAGTTTTAAATTTGACACCTGCAAGACATTTAAATGGCAATTAAAGAATGAAAAGATTTTCATTCTTCAATTTATCAAATAAAATCAGGTTTAGTTGTTAAGTTCAATATTCTTTGGCATACAAAATTATTCAGTTCAGTATTGATGAATCCCAAAGCGACACAAATGTAGAAGACACCGCCACAGATCTTTTAAGATACTGCTTAACATCTTTTATTAACATCAAATGGCACTCGTCTTCGTTTAGCGTCCAAATGGCATAAAAGGTAGATGGGGTTCAATTTTGCTACAAAGTACAAACTTCCGACTTTTTCATTGCAAGATATAACGTGGTAAGCAAAAAGCTCATGGAAAGTAGCTGTCGAAAGCGATAGTATCACACTTGGTACTGATTGGCAAGCGATAGCCAGCTTCAGTAACTGAGGGAGGTCTTGGATTCACATGTTGATCTTCAGAGTACAAACTTTGGTTCATTATTTCTTCACAATTCATTCCTGGATGAACATTAGCGTTACAAGATTTCCAAACGCTCCCAAATGCGAGATACAATGATTACTGCATTTGCTGATGTCTCAAAATTTTAAACCTCAGCTACATTATAATATTCGCATCATTTAATGTTATTTATGAATATACAGCCCATAAAATTTTAATAAGTCGGCATAAGGAATAACACCAACTAAAGAAAGTTAAGTTGCATAAATTTCGCACTTTCTTCATAAATTTGTTATATAAAAATGCATTTTTAAATTTGGTCGTAAAATGAAAACAACAATTTTTTGAGGAGCTTATTGCCATATTGGAGCTTATTGAAAACAACACTTTTATTTAACGATTGATGAAAACTCGAGATTAGAGTTGAATTTAAAGAAGAGGATTTGAAGATTTTTTACTAGGGAAGAGTCCTCCATAAGCCTCTGCTACCTTCCTGAGCAACATAAATGAAGAAGTCTCACGGAACTCTCATGGTTTCTCTAAACCTCTTTTATTGATACCAAATGGAAGTCACCTATTTTTGACAGCCATATGGACGACAAACGACGAAGTCTTCTTCAGTGGTGTCGTTCGGGCTCTTGTCAATCACCAATCCTCATTTGGTTTTGATTTTGTGTGCATTATAGGTATTTTTCAGACCTCGAAGTCGGCTCTGATTTTGTATTTTAAAGTCGAATTGAATCGACTCAACTTCATACAAATTTCGATTCGACTGTCTGTCACGGTCAAAGTTTGTGACCACTTCTTCACATTTTTCGATCACTTCTGCTGTCTCCAATCATGCTGATTTTTTTATACGTGAGTGTTCCGGAGAGCAATTTGATATTTTATCATTATTAATTGATTTTGATTGAATCACAAATTGTCTGATTTTGTATTCAAATTTCGTTCATAATTACACAATTTCAAAATGTAGGTCGGGTTATTTCTGTACAATTCATCAAAAAGTAACTAAATTTCCATCCTTGATTGATATTTGTAAGGCCTTATTTTGGTTTTTCACTAAAAGATCATTTACTTACTACGCAAAACATTGAAGGTGCAAAAGATTCGTCAACTAGCTTATTTATGGATTTCTACGAATTAGACAAAAAATTTCCCATGACAAGCTTAGGAATGTAAATGTTCTAAAAAAAATAATCTTGTTAATTTTTTATTGACCTACATTCAATTTAGTAAAGAGAGCGAAAAATTGAGCAAGGAACCGTCTATTGAGATTCATGCAAACCAAAATAATGTCAAGCATGTGTATGTATGCTTACCATCATCAGATTACTAAATGAATATGTATTGCGATAGAATAAAATTTATTTATTTGTAATCCGTTTCAACATCTCATCTCAATTATGTATTTCTTATCAAGAACTATAAATTCGGAAACTACATGCCTTAAAAAATCAGTCTCAAGTTATAAGTCATTCAGTACAAAACTGTTCTAAGAGGAAAAATTATTAAATAAAATTTCAAAATGAAATTCATCATTGTTCTCTTCGCATTGCTTGCTGCTGCATTCGCATACCCACAATACTATCCAGGTGGCGGATATGGTGGATACCCAGGTGCCGGATATGGTGGATACCCAGGTGGCGGATATGGCGGTGGATTCGGCGGATCAGCTGCTAACGCACAAGCTTCATCACAAAGTTTCAATGCTGGTGGTCCATTCGGTGGATTTGGTGGAAGTGCCTCAAATGCTGCTGCTGGAAGTCAATCATTCGGTTTCGGACGTTAAAAAGTGATTAAGTCTAGACAAAAAAAAAGAGTTATTGGTGTTCTGATTTCCCACTGGATACGTCCAAAAGAGTCTATTATATTAAGTTTTAAGGATGCCAATAAATTGATATTAATTGTTAATTTTTAAATTATAAATTAAGCTGTTTAAATTGAGTTTGGTTTTCAGATATGGATATAGTGGACAAAAATACGTTAGAACTGTCTATTTTATGGCCATTTGATGTATTTTTGTCTACTCGCGTGTTATATAATCATCATATAAATTCCTTATCACTTCCTGTAGCTTTCGTCATGCGAAATGTTCTCAAAAGTCACGAATTTCAAAAGAGAGGCACAGATTAACGAATTTTATGATTTCATCATTTTTAAGAATTTAAAGCTAAACATGAAATATTTGTGGATTTTATTAGCTTTCATTGCTGCTACATTTGGAAGTGGAGGATGTAGAAACAGTAATTTCAGTCATCCTAATCGTCCAAAATATTGGAATGTTTTGAAAGATTCAGGAAATTCAGGAACTACTGCTTCGAGCATTAAGATGGATGATTTAGGACATTTCTATAATATTATTCACCCACCGTGCCGACCAAAAGAATGGATATCTGGATTTACCAGAACGTTGACAATAACTAAAAATTCATGAATTATTGGATCTGTAAATTTTGAAAAAATAAAATATTAATCTTTTAAAAATAAATTGTTTTGACTTCAATGCTTATCATTTCATAAAGATTTTGATGTTCGTCTGTTACATTTGTCTGCTAAATTTTCAACAGCCGTTGCAACTTGAAAAAATTGCATTTTTTGTCATGCATTCCCGAGTGGACAAAAATATGTTAGAATTAGCCATCAATTGGCCATTTACTTGTCTACCGAGTGACACAAATAAAGAGGGCTCTGACCATTTTTGTCAGATATCTAGATGCCATATGACCATTTATTTGGTGTTAATAATAGATATTTAGCGGAGCCTGTATTTGTGTCGCTGGGGCATCGGGCACTGGTTATATCCCTTTCTTGATTTTAATCATTTAAATATTTCATATCAAAATATAAAGCAATAAAAGCTAACAAAATCAACAACTATTTCAATACTTTTAAAATTAGCTTAAAGCTTTGAGTTAAATGTTCATGAGACGATCAGAACTTTTGATCGAATTGTACCGAATTCAGCAGGTTCTCTCGAAATTATTAAAAAATTCAGAATTACTTCAGTTAAAAATTTCAAACATTCTTCTGAATTTGAAAAGAAGAGAGTTTAGTCGAACATTCTATTGATCTTATCGTCAGCTCCTACAGCTTCTGACGATTTAAAAATATTTTATTATGAATGTTAACATTCATATTGCAAATCATTCCTAAAAGTTCAAAATAAACACAGATTTTTTTATAATTTAATAATTAACAGGTCACATAACTTTATTAGAACTCTCAGAAACTTAACATAATAGACTCAATTTGGAAGTATCTGGTGCAAAATTGCAGCACCAATTTAATTATTGAATAAGCCACTCCTTAGCGTCCGAAGCCCATTGATTGACTTCCTGCAGCAGCATTGGCAGCACTTCCACTCATTCCAAATCCTCCAAATGGACCTCCCATTCCGCCACCAAAGCTTTGTGATGAAGCGTGTGCATTAGCAGCTGATCCACCCATTCCAAATCCACCATATCCACCATGTCCATATGGCATATAATATTGTGGGTAGGCAAATGCAACGGCAATCAATGCAAAGATGACAATTAAATATTTCATTTTGAATTTTGATTTGATTTGTTTTTTAACTTTTGATTTGTTTTTAACTTTAAGACTTGTCACTTGAAACTGAATTCTGAATTAAAAATTACAGCATTTTATAGTACCCAAATGAAGGAAACAATCGAAAATTGTGGAAAACCCATGAAAAGGAATTTTCCATTTTTTCTTTTGCGAGATAAGAAAAAATGAATTTGGAGGAATGAATGAATGGGTAATACAGATTTAGTTTGATAGAGGAGTTCTAGTCTATACTGGAATTGTATTTCTAGATTAAATGAATTCAAAATTCAAATTTAATAATTAATAACTGCAATGTTAAAGGCAAAATATTTAGCATACAAAAATTCTGACAAATTGATTCATTTTTTACAAGATGTAAATCAAATGTCAGACCAAAATTTACACCTTTTAATAACTATTAACTTTTAACACCTACGATAAAAAATCAAGACTCAAGAAAAGGATCTTTTTTCAAAGCAATAGCAATAAAATTTCCAAGCCTTCACAATAGCATGACCAAGGTATAAGACTCCTTCACATAGTTTGAAAGGCTCGATTTGGTGATCATACGACTGCTTCCATTTGCTGTTTATATAAGAGAATTAGCGGGTCATCACAATCTGATATTATCTTCAAAAAGTGCATTTATAGACACAAGGAATTCACTGATGCATCACTGGTGGTCTTTTAAATCGTTTATATTTTTATTTATACAATATTTGAACAGACTTAGATGGGCTGGACATGTTATCAGAAGGCCTGTGGATTTTCCATTGTTAAAGGATTTTAAATCCAACTTTTTAGATGGTAAGAGATAGCGTCACACTTGGAATTGGTAATTGGCAAGTGATAGCCAGCGATTGAGCCAGCTTCAGGAGCCGATTGAGGGAAGTCATGGATCACACTTGATCAGTACGGCCAGCGAAATAAGTAGGTAAGTTAAATTAACGCATATAGTTCCAGCATTTAGACTAGACATAGGCTTTTAATTCAATCAAACTAAATATTATTATTCATTCATATGTATTTCGGCAACCACAAATTTGTAAATGAAAACATCCATCAAATATTCAACGCTCGAGTAGTAATCTATAGATTATTTTACTCTGCTTTATTAAGAAAAACATGGAAAAATTCCTTATTACGTTCTTGCCTGATAGTGGGTTTTTTTTTCTGTTTATGGTTGTTTACTTCATTTGGGTACTATAAAATGCTGTAATTTTTAATTCAGAATTCAGTTTCAAGTCACAAGCCTTAAAGTTAAAAACAAATCAAAAGTTAAAAAACAAATCAAATTAAAAATCAAAATGAAATTCTTATTTGTCTTCTTCGCATTGATTGCCGTTGCCTTTGCCTACCCACAGTACTACGGACACCAGCCTTACGGTTATGGCGGATATCCAGGAGGTGGATTTGGAATGAGTGGATCAGCTGCTAATGCTCATGCTTCATCACAAAGCTTTGGTGGTGGAATGGGTGGTCCATTTGGAGGATTTGGAATGAGTGGAAGTGCTGCTAATGCTGCTGCAGGAAGTCAATCAATGGGCTTCGGACGTTAAGAAGTGATTTATTCAATAATTAATATGGTGCTTCAATTTTGCACCTGATACTTCCAAAATGAGTCTATTATGTTAAGTTTCTGAGAGTTCTAATAAAGTTATGTGACCTGTTTATTATTAAATTATAAAAAAATTGTGTTTATTTTGCTTAAATTATTGCATTTTTCCGAGTCGACGTGACTCTCATATGATGCCTGATTTAAACCACAAATGAGTCGATCAGAAGAATTTTATCAAATTATCTGACTTTTACTATTCAAGTCTATATTTTCTTTATCTGAAAAGTCAATGGTTTGTTATGAAGTTTATTTGTCCTTACTACTAACAGACAAACAGAATGCTTCAATATTTCAGAAAGATCACTTACTTACTTAGTTCGATGGCCGAACAAATCAACTGTGATCCATGATCTCCCTCAGATGTCACCTAAAGCTGGTTCTATCGTCAATTGCTTCCGTCTGCCAATTGCCAATACCAAATGCAATATTGTCTTTATCGACAGTTTCCTTTCAGGAGTTTTTTGGTCTACCACAGAAATATCACTAAGGTACCTAAAAGCGGTCTCTTTTGCCTGTTGGGATACTTGATGCTGAATTAGAAATTCGACATTTACAAACATCAGCGTACTGTTGCAGTGGTAAACCAGAAATTGGAAATGGTTGTACGGGATGATTGGACTTGATGATTGTTCGTTTTAGAAAATACTTCGTTATTTTGTAACGTCATTAGTGACGGTCCCTATGTCGTCATGATGTGTCGCTCTAGTAAGGAATGGTAACAACTGGCTCCATCCTTTAAAACCTTCTGTCAGTTAAGAATCTTAAAAGCTCTAATTAGTAAATTAATTACAAAAGTTAGTATAAAATGAGTCACAAACTCAAAAATATTTTCAAAATCTAAAGCTATATTTCAAATTGCAAAACATCACCATCACCAAAACAACATAGAATTATGTATGTATACAGTACGGAAGTAATAATCTCTCCTAGAGTAAAATTGTAACTATTAATCATCATTTCGCTCAAGAGAAATGACAAAATTTTCTCAATATGAGCGATAAATAATTTTCGATTGTTTTTTGTTTCCAAAAATTTACATCATGGACTATAAAATAACAAATTAATTCCATAACTTTTCAGTGTTTAGTGAACAGTCTTCAAAATTAATTCAAAATGAAACTTTTAATCGTACTTTTTGCCATAATTGCTGCTGTTTTTGCAATTCCACAACATTATGGTGGACATCCAAGTGCATATGGCTATAGACCAGCATATGGCGGTGGATTCGGTGGATCAGCTGCTAATGCACAAGCTTCATCACAAAGTTTCAATGTTGGTGGTCCATTCGGTGGATTTGGTGGAAGTGCTGCAAATGCTGCTGCTGGAAGTCAATCATTTGGTTTTGGACGTTAGGGAGCTTGATATAAATCTTAATATTATGTAGTTTTATACTAAAATTGTTAATTAAGTCAATAAAATTATTAAAAAGTCTATCCAAGTCCATGAGTTTGCTGTTCTGTACTGTTTTGAGCATTAGATTATTTTGTCCATTGAAATTTGATAGGAAGTACATAAACAAACTTCATGTCTAAAAATAGAAATATTGATAAACTTAACTTGCACTAAGTGTCATCTAATATATAAGAACTTGATTTCTTCTCAATTTCTATACTCTTACCTACCTCAAATTTACTTATTTACTCCTGAGAAAATTGAGCTTAAAACTCAATAAATGAGACTAAGGTGCTATAAATTAACAAAATTTAGTTCCGAACATTTCAGTCTTAAAGCTAAATTCAAAACATGAAATTCTTAGTTGTTCTCTTCGCCTTGATTGTTGCTGCTTTCGCCGCACCACAATACATGCCAATTCAACCATTAGGTTATGGTGGATTCGGTGCTAGTGGATCAAGCGCTAATGCTGCTGCATCAAGTCAAACATTCAATACTGGTGGATCTCCATTTGGATTTGGCTATCCAGGATTCGGTGGTGGAATGAGCGGAAGTTCAGCTAATGCTGCTGCTGGAACACAATCATTCAACGTTGGCAAATAAATTGGAACTTGTCATAGTTCGAGAAGATTGAAATTTGAATAAAATTGAATGTGATTTGTAAATTATTTCATAAATTTGAATATTTTTTTTGTCTTTTGTTGTCTTTTACAGCGAGAATACTTTATGAAAATCTCTTTTACAGGCAATGAACTAGTGTATGACTGAAACACTAGTTAGACAATAGTTTAAAGGATTTTATAAGATTAAAATAACTGCTCAGATCAAGTAATCAGCAAAAAAAGTGGTTTTTCTTATTGATAGCGACACATTACTTGAGTCTGAAAGATCTAGTTATTTCCAAAACTCTTTTCAGAGTGAAGATTAAATTTTAATCGCTAAACTTTCCGTTTTTATTTGTTGGCATTATTTTTTTTCTCGTTTATATGCACCCTGTAATATTATGGGAGAGCCAGCTTTAGGAGACGTCTAAGGCAGGACGGCCATCGGCTGTATTTTTGCTGGGACGCTGCTGTAATTTTCTCCATTGCTGCTTTGTCCCGGCAAAGCCTCAAATTGTCCCGATTTTTCAAGAAGTCGAAAACTCAATACAAATTTAGGAATTTTGGATACATTTCGAACTAGTTCTTTGAATATTTAGACTCAAAATGGTACAAAAGAAACCAAACGTGCTGAAATTAGAGCCTGATATTTTGTGAATATCCTAGAAATTTCCATTGTTTGAATCAGATCTATCCCATTCCTCTTGAGCGTAATAAGTAAATTCCCCATAAACTTGGAAATTTATATATACCATGGAAAATATTTTATAAGTTTATATGAATGTCATACTTGGTATAGGTAGCGAACTTAAAGAAATTATTGAAAATTACATAATTATTAAATAAAAATCATAGGGTTAGCCAAGAACCTGCAATTTTCAACTGTACGTCATACTTTGTCCATGACAGCAGGCCTGCATTTTTCTGTCTTTAGCTCAGTGTTTGTAGGAACCTTACAAAATTAGCTGCACTTCAATTTCAGATATCACAATTTTAAAAAGTAGTATGAAAAGGATGCTGTATGGAATGACAAGTAGAATAACATAAGGAATAAAAATTATACTTCAACAAATTGACCTTGTATATAGGGTGATAATGAATATACAATCAAAATGAATATTTTGAAGAATATCATGACTCATCAGCAAGGAGAAATTACTTAATAGCTGAGTGATTTGTGATTAGTGATACTTAATTTCTTAGACACTGACAAAGCATGCATAGGTTTAAGATTTAACAGAGAAATGTTCTTGAATGCTTCCATTAGGAGGCTAAAGGCATAAATATTATGAAAGAATCCACCATCTTTAATCTAATCATCCTAGATTTTGGGATTTTTGACCATATTATTACACAGTATTAGAGTATTGATCCTATGAAATATGATTAATTTTGTCATACTGGGTCATACTTTCTACAATCCATTAGATTCCTTTTGGTATATGTAATTATCAATGAATTGATTGTTGTAAATACGCCTTTGTTGTGTATATTGTGTCACTTTATTGGTATTCATATTATTATTGTTGTGTATGCACTGTAATTCATCAATATTTTGATTATTCTGTGGAAAGTACATGATTTACATTATAACAAGGTATTCTTCTTTACTTATTAAAATCCTATAAATTGCAGATCTAGTCTCAAGAATATTCAGTTCTAAGCGATCAGCCTTTAAAGCCAATATAACTTCCAGTATGAAATTATTAATTGTTCTCTTCGCATTGATTGCTGCTGCATTTGCAGTTCCACAATATTATGGTGGTCAACCTTACGGACACCACGGTTATGGAGGTTTTCCAGGAGGTGGATTTGGTGCAAGTGGAAGTGCTGCCAACGCTCAAGCTTCATCACAAAGCTTTAATGCTGGTGGTGGTTTCCCATTTGGTGGTGGAATGAGCGGTAGTGCTGCAAATGCTGCTGCAGGAAGTCAAACATTTGGCGTTGGACGTTAAAAAAATTGTTGGAACTAAATAATTGACTGTAAAATGAATAAAAATTTGTAAATTTAAGAAAAAAAAGTGAAAGTTTTTCAATTTTGAGCAGTAGCTTCAATGTATACCTAATTCTTAAGGTATGGTATGAAATTCTCTATGTGAGTAAGAATTCGCTCTAAAAACAAGGCTACTCATTTAATTTCAAGTTCATGATAATATTGGACTTTTCTTCTTCATTTCCTTTACATGCTATAAATTCACTAAAAATGCTAATCACCATTCAGTTCTGAGTGATCAGTCTTCATATTAGAATCAAAAATGAAATTCTTTATTGTTCTCTTCGCATTGATTGCTGCTGCATTAGCAATCCCACAATACTATCCAGGAGGATATGGTGGTTATGGACCAGGCTATGGACATGGTGGATTCGGTGGTGGAATGTCTGGAAGTGCTGCCAATGCTCAAGCATCATCACAAAGCTTTAATGCTGGTGGTGGATTCCCATTCGGTGGTGGAATGAGCGGTAGTGCTGCTAATGCTGCTGCTGGAAGTCAATCATTCGGTTTCGGAGGTTAAAAATGGAAGTAATGAAAAAAATTTGTTAATGAAGTCGAGCTGAATAAGCTCATTCATGCTATATATCCTACAACATCATAAAATGCATGATGTGTAAATTATAAATAAGAAATTTGTGCCGTAATAAAATAGAAACTCAAATAACTAAAAACTAAATAGTCTAAATTTATTTCATCCTTTTTATACCCAAATCATAACAATCTGTAGCTTATTTTACCTGTTCAACCCTCTCAAAAAATTTTTGATTCTTGTCAGAACCAACAAAAAAAAAAAACATCTTTCATAACTTATCACAAAAAAAGATTGTTCTTTCGTTCCTCAGTCTTGACTTGATAGAAGATGAATAAAAATGTTCACCTTGAACTTGCTCGGTGACCGTGAGAGCACACAAAAAAATAATGTTTTAATCTTTATTTATTTGTTGAATTTTGATGTTCATACATGCAATCTATAAATAAATTCTAAGATGATAACAGGGAAAAATAATTTTTTTTGGTGATATTTGTGAATGAAAATGTCACAAGTCCACTTTTGATATTTAAAGGTTTCGGTTCACACAATGTATTTGTGATTAAATGAGAATTGAAATCTGTTTCTGGCAATTTGTCCATATAAAATTAGTAATACATACATAAATGATGTAGGAATAGGAATCTAATTTTTGTAGGGGATCGTTCTGAAACTACATTTTAAAGAAGTCATTGCTGGGATAAAAACACAAGTGTGCTTTATGATCTTGTTACAAAGCTCACCGATAGGGAGAGTGGAGGTCAAAAATCCTTTCCTGATTTTAGGGCTGTCATTCTTCAGATAAGGTTTGGATGCGCATTTAATTTATCCTTTCAAGATTCACCAATATTTGTATCTTCACAGAGGTCGGTCGCCAATGGTACATTTAGCGGTAACAAGGAATACCACGAGAAGTTTATACACTTGATATTTGGTCAGATTCGGAGTCAAATTTCAGATTGATTGGCCCCAAGGATTCGTTTAAACATTCTTTGTGAATTGCTAACGTTACTTAATTACTTCCATGGCTGCAAGTGCCCATTGAGGGCAATGAAGGCCCATTGCCTTGTGTATGGAATGTCTAAAGTCAGTTCTATACTTGAAATCTTCTTCAGTTCGGGATATTAAGAAATTTAAGCGTCCTTTTTCAGGAATTCTTCGGTCTTCCGAGCGATCTAACGTTTCTATCGTCACCTCATTTATAAACAACCCCCAATCCAAAGACTCCACTAATAAATTTTCTCACAATCTATAGAGACAGCTTCAAGCACGTTTTGGATTAAAATAAATCATAATATCGTGAATATTTTCTATCTCAAAATTCCAAATACAATGGGAATTAAGGATGTATTCTATCCCAAAAATCTGGGTATCTTTTTCATTTAATATCATGACCTGATCTGAAAAGCATAATAGCAATTTGTTGATGCAATAAAACTAATAAAATTAATGATTTATGTGCTTAATAAATGGATTAGATGGCAGTTAAAGCCACATGTAGTATGTCAGCGAATATGAATTCTGAGATTGATTCAAGAAACATTCGAAAGTAAAGATGGATAAAGTAATTAGGCACTTTTCTTATTACAGAGACTGCAACAGAATTGGATGAAATGTATCCTACATGAACTTCCCACAAGTTGCACAATTCAGGACGCCGCTCCGTTGGCGGCATAATTGAGGATTGATTGATGCTAACATGACGGCCATGTTCGAGATGGTATGGATAAAGCATATTGCCGTCAACATGTTGATGTGGCATAAAAAGACCTAAACTAGGTTTTGGCACTTTTATATTCAAAACAAAATGTCCTTAAATTTTCCTTGAAAAAGTAAAAACTAGAAAACAATTTCACTTGAAGATTTCTGGATACGTCCGTTTCTGACAATATCCTGTGAACTACATTCAGCTCTTAAGACCTTGCATCCACCAAAATCAGACACATTATTCCCAAAATTTTGTGCATGATATTGATACAAAACCAAGACTGAACACAAAAGAACAAAGCACAGAAGGTTAACAGCATTTAATAAATTAAGATCCATTGTATACAGTCACGAGACTTCACAAGTTTACCTGTTAAGGGCAATAAATCCATCAAGAACTCCTAGAGTTCTAATATGAAGCATTAAATAAATTAAAGGCAATTATCATTATTTTTTTAATGAAACTGAGAATTTTTTCATTTATTAAATACAATTTAATTGTGTGTGTGTGTAAGTGTGTGTGTGTGTGTTTAGTGTCATTTGAAGATGAATGTTTATTTACAACGTAAAGAATAACAAAAATATTCGCACAAACATGAGATTCCTATTCTTTACTCTTATATATACAAGTAGCAGTTAAATAAGTTTATTTCTTGAAGAATCTAGAGAGGATGAGACATAAGAAGAAATAAGAAGCAGAAGTGAGTACGTTGATTAATCAAAAAATAATAACAAAATTGAGCTACTGATGAATAGCTTTTAATTGAGGATTTAAATTGATAATTACCCTGGACCATATCCTGGTCCGCCAAAGCCTGGACCATCATAATGATGGTGATGATGATGATGATGTCCACGTCTTCTAAATCCTGTAGATCAAAACATTAATCATTATTAGTAAATTGTATGGAGTCTAATTAAAATAATAAGAGATTATTGGAAAAACCGGCATCAAATAAAGATGATATTTGTGTTAGGTAAGCACACGACACTCGGATCATTGACATAAAAAAGTCATGAGACTATATATTCTGATAAGCATTCACAAAAATATATTTTTAAATTGTATTTTTATTTAAATTTTGAATTTAATCTGAATTTTTAATTTTGAGCACACATCTACATCTCATTAAAGATTAAGCACAAGATTTAGAATTTTAAATCTTATGAATTTATTTTAAGGAAATTGCAAAAAATATGTGTGGGATTTAAATAAAAATATTTCTATTTAAGAGGATACACGAGTACGCACTTAATTGAAAAAATACTTAAGAGCTGCTTTACTTACCACGTCCGAATCCGGGACCGCCATAATATCCTGGACCTAGTGACGAATAAACAATTCATTTAATTATAGGAATTTGCTTAATTTTGAGAAGCAGACAGAATAAATTGAAATTTTAAAGGCAAGCCATAAAAGGTGTGAGGTTTTGAATAGGTTTCATGCAAGATATTTTTTTGACAAATGTTTGATAGGATTAAGAAGAAGAAAATAAATAGCGGAGAGAAAAGAATCCGAAAATAAAAACCTAAGCTTTAAAATCAATCATCATGCATTACAATAGGAAATATCTAAGACGACTCAATTACCTCCTCCATAGTATCCAGGACCTCCTCATGAAGAAGAATAATTGAAATACATAATTAGTATTTAATGGAGAGTACGCGGAATAAACACATGCATGCAAACAATTTAGCATGAGAATTTTTTTTAGGTATATGCAACATTTTTGATTTTAATCTTGTACAAATGACAGTTTACTCCGTTTTAGGATATCCACTTTAGTTTTTCATAAGTATATCCCTAATTTGAGGGCTCATAGAAATTTGATATGTAATGAAAATACTTGGGAAATACACAATTTTAGCAAATTAAGCAAGATGATAGGACCCTGCATAGAATTTTAATTGTAGATTTATTCAATACTAAGCTTCTAGTCGACTCGAATTTCAATGCAATCGAGTTGATTTTTCCATGTAAAATCTGAGTTCTCTTTGAGCACTGAACTCTCTTATAAACAAAAACAAAACAGCCCTTTAAAATGTCCTTGATATCTTCAAAAAAACAGAACTACAAATCTATTTGAATTTTGTGAGAAATAGTCGACTCAACCTAATATAAAATCATTGTAAACTTCGAGCTATGCCAAAAACTAAAGTGGAATCTATATTGAAGATAGTCAACTTTGCTGAAGCCGACATATAAACTGTCTTGTGTGAAAAAAACTTGAAAATCTCATTGATAACCCCAAGAAATTATAATTCTAGTGTTTTTCATGACGCTATGAACAATATCTGAATTCTTGCATGTGATCATCTATTCATAATTTTACTATCATTACCTCCGCCATAATATCCAGGACCTTTTTGGGAAAATGGTTGTAAGGAAAATTTAAGTCAATAAATTTTCGACATGATTGTTTTGATATATTTGAGATATTTAGATGTGTTTATGCTGTATGAAGTAAATTGCTTGTTTATTTTGATTGTATTGTGAAGAATTTATTGAAAATTGATTGGAAGAGATTTACACTGTTTAGCACCAATTTTATTTTGGTGCAAAATGATGTAAATTAGTTAATAGACAATTTTATTCCTTTAATTAATTTCGGGTTGTCAGTTCCGGGACTGAATTGATGTAATTCTGAGATCAATATTGGAATTCAGTAATTTTAAGTTCAACCCTATCACGGCTATGGTTAATCGACCGGACGTCTAGCTTTAAACTTGACATTCTATGGCAATTTCCACAAATTTCAAGTTTATTACAAGACATAAGATTGATTAATTCAGCCTGTTCCACTAGGTATTGAAAACCTTACTTACTTCACATTAACTCCAAATTCATATAAATTAATCAGCATATAAACATCTCTATATCCTATTACAACATTCAAATTCTTACCTCCGCCATAGTATCCAGGACCACCTCCAAATCCTAGACCACCAACAGGTGCGACACCACCTCCTCCTAAATTAATATTCACGGATTGTGATTGAGCTTGTGCTTGCGATTGACTTCCGCCTCCAAAACCACCTCCACCTAAAATTATAGAAGAATATTATGTGGGTGAAAATAAGTCTTTCTTTAAAGGAATCATTACAAAGTTTTCTGCCCTAAATTTGACTTTTTAATTCTGATTTATACAGAACTCCAATACGGAACTGTCTACTTATTGCGTTACGTTGTAATTGTAAGCTTTCTTCCCCTTAAATGGCTTCGTTCGCCTTAATAAATGAATTTAAAGTAAAAAGCAGGGGCAACCCGGAGGGGGAGGGGGTTGTGAGCACGACCCCCCTAGTAAAATTTTCTGGCTACGATGCTGCTATTAAGTATCAAAGATTGTCAAGACGATAACTAAACAAATCAATAGATCGATACAATTCCGAGAATAAAATTATCCCTAGTTAGCATATCATTGTAATAAGCAGTTGCAATAAGCAACACGTAATTTATGGCAGACGGAAATTCCATAAAATTACTTAAAATATTGTTATGATGACTTAATTAATTTAGAAATGATGAAATTAATTAAGGCATTATTTTAATGCGATTAATTAATTCAATTATTATAATTTTTTGTTGCTTCCTTACCCGAACCAGCCGAAGCCTGCAAAGAGAAAATAAAATTAATTTAATCTGACATTTCGATGCACTTAACATAAAAAAAAATTTGGATATACGATGAATAATGAAACATTCACTCTTATTTCCCTTTCATTGAACAAAAAAGGCGACCTTGACGAGATTCGAGTCTTTAATACTGTTATTATTGTGTATCTCGTAACACCTTTATGTCTGTGCCTCTTCTTCTTTTTTTTATGTATTCACATCATTCATGCATTTTAACATTCATCATCCAGCCATTGTGTCTCGCAATTTCGCTTATGAAATCACGTATTATCTTACCTGAGCTTGTGATTGTGAGGCACTTATGCTGGGACCACCGCCAAATCCACCAAGTCCAGGAAGTCCTAATCCGCCACCTTGAAAGATATTTTTTATTGATAGTCAATTTGAATTTATACAGGAAAAAGAATCTTTTGCCATACCTCCGATATTGAGTGAAAAGCTATTTGCATTTGAATTACTTCCTGCTCCACCTAGAAGTGACTTGTGATGTTTATTTAATTTCATACTAGAATAATATCAACAACACATACCCAATCCTGCATTTGATCCTGCATTGGCATTGCTAGATGTGATGCTAATACCTGCGAACATACATCCATTATCTATGTTTATCCAAAACTTGAGATGTGATTGCTATTTACCTGGGAATTGTAGAAGTTGAGGTTTCCCGCATGCACTTGCAAATAAAACCGTACACAAAATTAAGAACTTCATTTTCAAGTCTAATCTAGAAATTTTCCACTGAGATTTTTTTAATGCACACGTTGGTGCTGTTGACACTTCAACTGTTAAATTAATTCTAAATTAGCACAAAGGCTATCTAAATTAATTCCTATTGCTGCTGCTGCAAAAAAGCTTCTGTCTTCCAACTAACAATCACTGTAAATGAAGCGAAAAACGTATGCTTCTATTGGTTTTGAGTATCTGCTGTTCCCTCTCTCGCAGAGATGTAGGTATGTACAAGAAATTTTTTTATGGTTATTGCTATTATAATCGACGACAACGAATATGATAAATATAAACTTTTTTTAAATATGTGAGTTGATGTCGTCATGAAATAACCGTGTAAAAAGACACAAGTCACAAGAAAACTACAAGCAGACAACGATAAAGTGTGTGAAATTGAGAGGAAGAAGCTAAAGAGAGTCAGATATATCCACAACTAACGTGACCACTCAAGGTCTGTATTTTTCTGTTTGACCAACGCTTCAGGTTCTCTTTTTCTTCTCTTTTTTATTGTACTTCAAAGATCTTTTTTTTTATCAATAACACAGTCAGCCCCAGGGCATATGTATGACATTTTTTAAGATTTGATCATTTAGTTAATGTATTTATTTTTTTGGGGGAATTCTCAATGAGAATTTGTTAACCTTAAGTGCTAGTTAGGAATATTCGAGATTTAATTTTATGTCCATTAAACTTACTTCCGTAGCATTTAATCCTTGACAAATGTGATCTGATTGTTGAATGGGATTTTTTGTCAATAAATGTCAATAAGAATTGGGTTATGGCAGGTCAGTATACATCAAGTGTACATTAATATATTGATCTATAGCTGTGCTAGGATGCAGTTCAAGGTTGTATACATCCGAATAGCATACATCGATTAATCTATCAAAAATCCGGCACAATGTTGACATGACTCTGACTTGGTGTCCAATTTGATTTAAATTCGGGACTATTTAAGAGTCAAGCCTGACTTTTACTGGATTTCGGATCGATTAACCGACTATAACTAGTATTTTGAGAGTGATCTGTATTTCTGATGTTGTTCATGCCTACAGACTTATTTCTTAATGCAACTTGAAAGGCTCAAGACTAACAAACAAAGAGCATACTCTGAGTATACTTCTGAATGAAAAAATCATGATTTGAATATGCTCATTAATGTGAACATGGTCTTTGTATGTTTAGGCGAGTGTCACACGACGAACCGCATTTTTCGTAGTGGCACATAAGCAGCCGTCAAGGCACCTTCAAGACAACATTGTGTCAAATCATTAATACGGCACCAGAGCATTGGCATAAGGAATACGTTGTGCTATTTGAGAAGCTAACATTAATTAAAAATTAAGTAACAACTTTCCCTTACTATTCCCAAATCCATGGCCACTGCTTTCAAAGTTACTGTTTCTTTTTACCAAAATTCGCGGCATAGATCAACGAACATTCCATAAAAATCCATAACTTTCACTAAGCTCTGCTGCCAAACTTTCAATGCTAATCAAAACCATTCAAGTACATAACAGGAACACATTCAAATATTTGTAAAGCAAAAATATTTGCGAATAAAATTGATGAAATCTAGTATTTCACACTTGATACTCTACAGCGTCGTACTGTCCGTCTTCATGTTAGATAAATAATTTGCGTCATTGCTTAATCACTTCAAGCAGAAAACTTGTGTATTTTTATTGATTTTATTGTCAAGAGAATTCATCGATATCGTCTTAATTTCTTATTTATTTTTGAAGGAATCAAGAAGAAAATGTGACAAAGTTATTGATACGGGGATTTTTTATATCTCAGAATGCTACTTATTGCTGAGTCACAAATTGTTTTTTTGATTCTAAAATATAAATTTTATTATTGAATGCGATGATGATGATGATGATGTTACATGGATACACAGGTTCTATTCATATGACTGACAACAAAGAATTTGTGAGGAAATTTTTTTGTGCTAGTTGAATTTCTTGTTTTGCTGCTTGTTATTTTAGAAGTCGTCTTCCTTTTTGGATTTATAATTAATAATGCTTAATGAATTTTAAGGGGTGTCTAGCTGAGTTCAAAGTCTGTCGATTTTAAGTGGCAAGGACAAAGTTCAATAGAAACTGGGATTCCCTAATATACAATGAAGATACTTACTTATATGAGCGTACTTATTAGTATCCCGATCGGCGCATATTGAAATGTTGCCATCACGCCGTCTAGGTGATATTATTAGAACCAAGTGACAGCCACTTTGCCAAAACTACCAAAATTGCCAATTGGTTGCCACTCAGTTCAAACCGCCTCGTCGCGGTGGTGGCAGCATATCAATGTGTGTGGATCGAGTTACTCAATAAAACATGCTCAATTTTCTGACCTTTCTTACGGGCATGCTCCTTGTATGTTCAAGATAATTGATACAAAATGCAACCAAATGTAAGTTCTATGCAATCTTCAATATTAGAAACGAATTGGCTATTAACCCAAACAGACATAATTCATACTTACGAGTATGACCACTAAGTGAGTGTGCACTTTATCTGTTAGGATAATTCATCGACGTATTGGTGCTTTAGCAAGCAAGTTGTGTTGTTCGGGATAATTCTCATCACCTTAAACAACCATAAATCTCTAACAAATACAGATCCAAAAACTACACTTCCAGATCTTACTTCAGAATATATATTCTATCCATTATCACTACGTTTGCATAACTCACATCCAACACGTTAAAAAAACATCATCAATTTTTATTGGTATTTGTATGATATATATAGAAAAGTCCAATGACTTAACACATTTGTGCAATGATTCCGGAAACCAGATTACCAATGATGTCAATGAAAGCTTTGGTAGAGTTTAAGGTCACAGCATACTTGACAATGATGTCGATACAAATTAAATTTACATAATTTGTTTTCAAACAACAGCAACAGCAACAGCTTGGGTTAAGGGACATAAAAAAATTGATGGGAATGTAAAGAGAAGTCAAGTTGACATTGCTGCATCCAAATTCGTCATTTTTCATCACAGATAAAGTAATTTTTGGTAAAATTTTGCCATTGTTGCAGCCATTGTGATGGCATGCCTTTTGTGTTCTGCCTTCTCATCATGTCTAATTTGCCTTTGTCACATCAGTAACATTAATTAAGTTTAGTTTTATATCTCGTTTTTTGGTTCCATTCCATTTAGATTAAGGAAGGAAGTTCATCAAAGGAATAGTCATTTTATGATGGAAACTTGTTGATTTGTGTTCATTCAGGAACACGCATAGAGTACATAAAATGTCATCAACATACAAAAATAGACAAAGACCAGAACTGACCTTAACAAATAAATCGCATTCTGACTGCTTTTAAGTGCCTTGCTGACAATGTTGGAAATTCCCAAGTTCTTGACTTATTTTTTCCTGTATTTATATTGCTTTATTGTATGTAAATTGAAGAGAGAGACTAGCTATTTACTCTAGTTGAATGAACCGTGCCAAAGAGAATGAGAGAGACAAAAATGACACAGAAATATCTTTTAACTGTAAGTTTTATTTCCTTTAAATTAATTTCTTTGGTGATCATGCAGAAATGTCTGTTAAGCATATGACGCTTCCTATATACTTTGTAGTCTTTAATATTAATCTTAATTTAATTTTAAATGAAGAACTTTTTGCTGTTTTTAATTAAATTCAGTGTTGTGTTAATTATGTGCCGCGGTACCAGTTGCTGCTCCTGCTTACTGCAAAGCTCAAAGTCGATTCGGATTTTGTATGATCAAATCGACTCGACTCCACATTAGAGTCGACTTCGAGCTCTGCGCGGCACACTACTATACCTCCTATTTTTTGTAAAATGCCATGAACCGTATGTCATGTCCGGTTACAATCAAGGCTTACGCATAAGGTGCGTCATAATATCAAAAAATTTGGACAACACTGATTCAATAGATTGATGATGATTTTGAATATGCGTGGAAATTCCTTAAATCAAATTGTTTTCGTCTCTTTGTTTGCGATTGAGATGCTTATCAGCATGACATTTGAAGAAAAACAACAACAACATGATTCACTATTTTTGATGGAATTCTTATTTATTTGTTACAATATAGTGTGGTAGACTAGATCTTCTAATTTGCTTTTTTGAGAAGTGAGCTACCAACATGGCTTACTTACTTACCTACTTTGATGGTCGCACGGATCAACTGTGATCCATGGCATCCCTCAGATGTCACCCAAAGTTGGTTCTATCGCCGACTTCTGTCTGCCAATTGCTGGCTACAAACCGGTCTACTTACTGATTGATTGTGAAATCTGAACTAGAAATTCACAATTATGTAGAGATAAGTAGACTAGTGGACTACATACTATATATTGTCGTGCTCATCACAAATCTACAGTCTGTACTATTTTATAGGTGAAACTTGATTCATCCTATATAATCTTTAGTATCAAATATACAGTTTAGTATCCGAATGGCAGCAACTCAAAAACAGATTCAAAACTTTCTTGTCTATAAACCTTGACCTCATTTTAGAAAATTTTGATTTTCATCTTTTCATTTTTCTTTCATCATCTATTCTGTTTCTAAGTTTCTAGCGATTGAATACCTTATGGTGCCTGAGAACACAAATGATTTTTGAGTCTATAAGTTGTGTGAAAAAATGTCAGCTCCAAGTGTGGACAGAAAATTTGTACAAACTAGATGACAGAGCCAGTAACAGGGTCAGTGGGAAATCACTTTGTTGTAACTTATGCTCCACATAGGAGTATGAAGGGGCGTAGCTAGAAAAGTGGTCGATTGGGTCCGTGCCCACAATCGTTACAGTAAGTAAGGATGTATAGTGTCTGATCAGAGAGGAATCTGTGCAATTAAGCCATTTATATGATTCTGTCAATGCAAGAATACGGTCATTGTGGCCGATTGGTTAGACAATATACCTGATACCTTTATCACTCTGTTTGTAGGGTCATGAGTTTGATTCCTTCCAGATATTGATCTCACAATCCATTATGTAAAGTGTTATCGATATGACACGTTTGCACAATTGTAATCACATTAAAGCGTTTAACCATATCCTGTAAAAAATATGAATTAAATATCATTTAATTAATGCAAATATTTTAATTACAATTGATGACTTTGTCAATCCATAAAATAAAAATTCAACAATATTATTTATTTTCACAACATATGACATTTTTTTATTGACCGATAATGAACAGAAATTTTAATGTATTGAGTGTAAAATCAACAAAGAGGAATTTTTCAACATTTTTTTAACCAAAGAATGGTACGCCTATGCCACCGCCGCCTGGAAAAAAGAAGATGAAATGAAATATTAATTAAAATTGTAAGTTCAGATTTGTGAATAATTTATGCAATATTCTCATTATATTCTTGATCCTTAATATTCAATTGATTAATTCAGACGTTGATTTATTTTCCATCAAAAAATTAAGTTCAGCTAGCAGATACGATTCGGATTTTATTTTTTTCTGGGTCATTGAAGTTTTGAGATTATTTTAATTTCTTGAGAATTTTTAATGGGTGATTTAATGTCAACAGTAAAGGAGTTTTTCTAAATTGGAATGGTAATTAGTTCTTGAATTTGTAATTAAATTTATGTTGAGATGAATTTGAAGAACTAATTAGACGCAGATGGAAGACAGCGGTAGAGCCAGTTTTAGACTCCATTTGAGAGAGACAATGGACCGTATGACCCAATTGTACAGTATGACCAGCAATAAAGGCAGCTTTAGATGCCATCTGAAGGAATTCTCGGATCACAATTGACCTGTACAGCCAGTAAAGTAAGAAAGAAAGGAGATGCAGGTGTTTTGATGCATGACAAGAGGCTGAAGCGTATTTAGGGGAAGTTGAGGCTACTGCCCTTGATTTTGGACAATATTCTTGAATTTACTTGAGGTTTTCGAGATAAAAATCATAAGACTTGTCTAAAACATCACAAAAAGTATTGAATTTCATCCAAGATATATGAAAACTCCTCAAAAAGAAGATAGAGATAGGGAATTCTGGTTTCGGACTATTAAGGTGTTCTGACTACTCGAGATTTTGGACTATTAAAGGGTTTTGACTACTCGAAAGTTTGGATTACTCGGAGGTTATGACTACTAGGTCGATTCTGAATACTCGGATGTTCTGACTACTCGGATGTTTTGACTACATCTCTAGCAAGTAATGCTTTTCGAAGTCTCGATTTCGACAAATTCTCGGGACCAAGCAGAAGACCGTTACGGAGTATAAAAGTGAATTCTCTGAAGTTTTGTCTAGGAAACCTTGGTCTTGCTGTCATTTACCCATACCAGCTAGAATTTATGAAGCATTATGGATTTTCCGTAAGTTCTAGATTCATCATTCATTTTTCACATATTTATGCCACAAAATTTTATTATTGAAATTTTAAAGCTAATCTGTTTGTTTGTTTATCGCCGGATTTTTCAGGTTACAGCTCAAAACTGTACATGATTCACAACAAAATCACAAAATAAATTTGCATCTTTCGTAAATTTTATTTTAAAATCATTTCAGAATTTATTTTATGACTTCTTTCACAATTTTCATCCTCACTTCCATCATCCATAATCAAAAACTCATGCATAAGATCACGTAACAAAAATTAATTTCCGTAATTTTACGTGAATCATAACCAGCTATAAGCACATTTAGTAAATATATTTTCTATAAAGAAGACATGAACTGAAATTTGTGTCTGTACATAATCACATGAAGATGAAGACGCAATAGCCTAAAAACCCACTGATAATTATTTCTATTTTAATCTAGCACTGATTATGGCTTATTTCTTCCCGAGGAAGAAAGTAAGAAGGAAGTGGAATCAGAGTAAAAAGTTGGTAAGACAAGGCTTAAGTATTACTGAGGCTTCTTTACAATCTGGTTATAAAGAGTTTTTAACTTCATATAGCAGAGCAGTAAAAGAAGCGGCAGTTGCTTCGTGGAGAAAGAAATGTGAAGAAATCGAAAGGTTTGAAGAATGTGCAAGAATACACAAACTAATGGCCAAGAAAAATGCGGATACCGCAATTGGATCATTAAAGAAGCAAGATGGGACATTTACTGAAAGTAGCATTGAAAGTTTAAAGCTTCTTTTGAGGACACATTTTCCGGGATCAACAGTAGTTGATGATGCATTGAATATACGTGTAACAAGGGAAAATTTGTCTAGTGAAGATTTACTGGCAAATAATGTCATTTCTGAAGAGAAAATTGCTTGGGCAGTTAATTCTCTAAAGCCTTTTAAGTCTGCAGGTTCAGATGGTGTTCTTCCTGTGTTATTACAAAAAGGTTTAGTGCAGTTAATGCCTTTTCTACTTAGTCTATACAGATACAGCTTGAATGAAGGGTATATACCAAGGTTATGGAGACGGGTCAAGGTTGTTTTCATACCAAAACCAGGAAAAGACACCTATGCTGAGCCAAAGTCATTTAGGCCTATCAGCTTGATGTCTTTTATATTGAAAGTTATGGAAAAACTGATTGATCGTTATATAAGGGATGAAATTTTGAAGAATCGGCCTTTGTCAAAATATCAGTTTGCTTATCAATCTGGTAAATCTGCAGAGGCTGCTCTACATAGTATTGCATCAAGGATTGAAAAAGGGTTTAGTGATAAGGATTTCATGGTAGGGGGACTAATTGACATTGAAGGCGCATTCGATAACACTGGATTTGATGTTATAACGAATGCCTTACATAGAAGAGGCGTTCCACAAAATATGATAAGGTGGATCAGTAGTATGCTGAAATCGAGGATTGTTTACGCTTCATTAAATGGTGAAACCGTGTTTATAATGGTAAAGCGTGGAACACCTCAAGGCGGTAATTTATCTTGTTTAATGTGGTCGTTGGTAATCGATGACTTATTATTGGAACTAAACGATGCCGGAGGCATTTTTGCCCAAGGGTATGCGGATGATGTTTTTATTTTAGTCAAGGGAAAATTCACTAACACTGTGTTAGATGTCTTTCAACGGTCTTTGAACATTGTTCAAAAATTTTGTGATAAAGTTGGGTTATCTGTTAATCCAGCCAAAACAACTGTCATACCTTTTACCACAAAGTACAAACTTGGAGACTTACGACCTCCAGTTATGTATGGTCAAAGGATAGACTTCAGCTATGAGGCAAAATATTTAGGAGTATACTTGGATAGTAAATTGAATTGGAATTTACACATTGATTCTGTTGTAAGTAAGGTAATAAAGTCTTTCTGGGCTTGTAGATCAATTGTTGGAAAAAACTGGGGACTGAAGCCTAGTATGATGTATTGGTTGTATGAACAAATTATTATTCCAAGAATAACGTATGGATGTGTTATTTGGTGGCATAAATTAAAGCAGGTAAATGCATCTCAGAAAGTGGAGAAGCTACAAAGGATGGCCGAATTGGCTATTTGTGGTGCTTGGAAAACTACTCCCAAATTGGCCTTGGACAGATTTCTTGAGCTACCTCCACTTCGAACCAGAATTGAAGCGGTAGCCAAATCCAGTGCATGTAAGCTGGTAATTAATAAGTTATGGATTTATGATTGGATTTTTACAGGTCATTTAGAATTGAATAGGTTTCTAAGGGGTGTTAATTTGTATTTGATTGAATCCGATCATTTAGTACCAAAATTTATATTTGACAAATCTTTTAGAATAATTGTAACAGAAGATAATGATAATGATGTAAAAGCTAATGATTTGATGGATAACGACTGCATATATGTGTATTCTGACGCATCAAAGTCAGATAGAGGTGTCGGTATCGGCTTGTTCAGTTATGATTTAAATTTAAAAGCATCTTACAAATTACAGGATCATGCTTCTGTCTTTCAGGCCGAAGTTCAAGCTATTTGTGAAGGGGCCAGTTACTGTTTAGATAAGAATTTGAAAGGTGGTAAGATATGTTTTTTAACGGACAGTCGTTCTGCTTTATCGTCCTTGAGCAACTGTATTGTTAGATCTAAAACAGTACTAGATTGTGTGACTAATCTATCAGCTTTAGGTCAAGACAATGAAGTCATCCTTAGATGGATACCAGGACATAGCGGAATTGACGGAAATGAGATGGCAGATGAATTAGCTAAAGAAGCAGCAGGCAGAGAAGACTACGAAAAGTCTGTGCACTTTAGTTTTGGTATTTTAAAATCAGAAATACGTGAATGGATGCAAAGGGAACATTTTCGTGTTTGGAATCTAGCAGAAGGAGCTATGACGGCTAAAAGTCTGATTGGTCCAAGAAACAGGAACAAATTGTCGGACACCCTTTCGCTATCGAGAAGGGACTTAAGTATATTAATTGGTGCTTTAACAGGACATATGAGTATCAATAGTTTTCTTTTTAAATTAAATTTGACTAACAGCAAATATTGCAGGTTTTGTGGTGTGGATGAAGAAACAATCATACACATTCTTTGTAGATGCAGGTCTTTACGCATGCAGCGAGTTAAACACTTTGATTCGGACTTTGCGGTTGTTGAGGACATACCAAAACAACGCTATTTGGACATTGTTAGCTTTATCAAGGACATAGGCATTTTGTAGAGAATTTGGGATGGTACAACAGATCATCGATCGCAGTGCCGTTGCTATAAGCAAACCCAACATTATATTCTATTCTATTCTATGGCTTATTCTAAGTTCATCACACATACACATGCAAATCATCATCAATTCCGATTATTTTAGTGTAATTCATTGGAATTTTCAAGTTTATGAGAGTAAGTTACTGATGTTTACAGCATTTACGTGTTGACACTCACTTAATAGATTTTTAAACCTCTTTGACAAGATGATTCTAAACAAGCTTTAAGAGAACGCACGAAAAAATAAACAATATACTTTACTGCTTGACTTGCTTTGTATTTTAATGAGCTGCTGATGAAGTGGGTTAAGTGAATGTCAAAAAATTGGTTGCGACAAGAAAAAGCGCTGGTTAAATGTAATTAAAGTTAGAATTTGGAATGGATGCTGCCGAAAGAGATAGAAATCCTCTTGGTACTGATAATTGGCAAGCTGTAGCCAGTGATAGAGCCGGCTTCAAGCGCCAACTGGAGAAAATCATGGATCACACTTGATCTGTACGCTAAGCGAACTAATTGAAATTAGAACTTGCCTGTAGATTCCAAAAATCAATTGATTAAGCATGTCTAGTCTAATTTAAGCTAGTAAACACAAATAAACAAACTTATTTAACGGTTTTTTGACATGTTGTTGTTGTTTACACGAATACCGCTAATCATTTAAATAATGTCCCCGAGATGCACCCCATAAAATATATTCCGATAAGCTTCGGACTCAAATGACCTCTCAAAGCACGTCAAAATTATTCAAATTCGACAAAAAATACATCAAACGAGTTTCAATTCTGTTTTTTGCTCTAAAACAAACAAAACAGTTAATGAGTCTTGATCGTATTTTTAAAATGTAAACGAGTTGAAGGTGGAAGGCACACTCTTAGAAAAAAATTTAATAATTTGTTATGAAAACGTTATTGATAAAGATTTTAGTAAAAAATTGCTAAATTTTAAAAAAATTTATTAAAATTTTAAAAAAATTATTAAATTTTAAAAAAATTTATTAAATTTTAACAACCTTTTATTGAAATTTAATAAAAGTTACTAAAGTTTTTCAGCATTTTGTGCTGTTATAGGTTTCTTATCAAAAAATACAAAATTCATAAGGTTTCAATACTTTTATATACTTCATAAACCTATGCAGAAATGATTGTTACAAGTATGATGATAATTCCCATATAAAGTCATATAAAATGTTAATTCCCTTATGCGACACAAATGGTGTCAAATGTTCCCCTCTTTCATGAACCTTGAGAAATGATCTCAGTAATGACCCCAAAAGCTCACTACTGTTTGCAAACCACAGTAAAAAGCATTTTTTTTTTTTTGAAAAACTTTCTTACAAAATTTTACTAATTTTTTACTAAAACTGTCGAACAAATTTAATAAAAATTAATAAAAATACATCTTACTAACTTATTATTAAAATTTAGTAAAAAAGTTATTAAAATTTTATGACAACAAAATTTTTTTAATAATTTTTATTAAATTTTAATAAAAGTTAGTAAGATGTATATTTATTAACTTTTATTAAAAATTTTCATACATTTTTAGTAAAAGTTATTAACTTTTTTCTATGAGTGCAGTGGTGGGCAACATGTGTGCTGCGGTACAATTGGGATTCGTCGAAAATCTTTGGAAATGACATGAATTGAATGCCATATGCGGATTCTATTGAGGCTTGCAACCCAAGATGTGCCTCGAAAAATAAAAGGTTGACCACTCCTGGTGTAAAGTATTAAGGGTTTGCTGCAAATTAATTAAGCATGTAGCAATTTCTCACCCATAAAAAGGAGTAAAGAGATGCTCTCGGAATTGCTTTTTAGCTTAATTAATATTCATTAAATTGGAAATTTTTAAACGATTTTAAATTAAGAGTTTTTACATTCATGGCATAAATTATTTTAATTCATGCTTGATGCAGAAATATTTGATTAATATTTTTTTTTCAAGTTTTTAATTGAAATTTAATTATTTTGGTATTGTTATTTTAATTTGCATTTTGTACACAAAAGGTGGCACAAAATTAATTACTACTTACCCAAATTTAATGAGAATGCATTTGCATTTGATCCTGAGGAGCTACCGCCACCACCAAAGAGTCCTATTAAAGAGAAATTTTGGATTATTATTTATGAAATAGTTGAGCTGAATTTAGATTAAATTTAGATGAATTTGTTGATATTTGTAAACATTTGCGACAGTAGTGACTATTTGTTGCCAACAAAATTTGTCAAGGATTATTAAAGATTGAAAATACAAAAAATTGAATTAAAAAAGTTTAAGAATCTTTGTGATTTTTGTTGATTTGAAATACAAAAGCGAATAAATCACGATTTAATTGTGAATTTTGGACTTTTACTCATAAAATACAAAGATTAAAATTCTTTAGAATTTGCTTAACATCAAGTTATTGTTCAAATTTTAATAAGAATTACGCATCATTATTGGTTTTGCAGTTCAGGTGACCATGAGCTCCAGAAGCTATATGGCGTTCTATACCAATGTTCTTAGGATCTTCACATGTCATCCAATTTCCAATTTACATAGAAATTTGACGCCACAAGCTTTCATGAATAATTTCTGACAATCGGGTCCAAATGGACAAACATACGTTAAAACTAGATATCAACTGAACATTTCATTATGATTAACTAGTTACATGGGATCAACTGTTATTCGGGATATTCTTAATTTGCTAAAAGTTGCTAATAAATCAAATGAATGCAAAATTGGGAATTTCCCTGGGTAATCCTTATTATTGATGCAAATTATTTGATATTGGAATGTTGTTGTTCTCTTTAAGAATTTAAGACATGTGATTTTGAAGACTATTTAGCACAAAAAAATTAATTAGAAACTTTAACCCGAAATGCACAATGCGATAAACATCTTTTTGTCATTAAAAATGGTTAGAAATTAGCCATCATGGTCTTGTCAATGGAAAGCCATGTTAATGTGAATGTGGTCACGTAGCAATGCACGCTGTGCTGTTTAGGTAAGTTTATATTCCAATAGATTGGATTCAAATCTAACATTAGTTATCCATCTATAAATTGTCACTTTTCACTAAACCGGGATCCCGGGATATTATCCTCCCACGAGATATTATCCCGAGTGACGCAAATGAAGAAGGTTCCGTCACGAAGCCCTTTAAATTTGACGTCCATTTGGTGTTGGCAAAAAAGTTTTAGGGGAGCCTTAAATGCTTCGTGGCGAAGCCTTCTTCATTTGTGTAGGCAGGGAAATAATATATTTCTATATAAGCACACCATACTATCACTAACTGTCGCAATTAATTGTTTACAGCAACAAATAATCAATTAAATTTATCATAATATTTACCAGGTATTCCAAATCCATTTGAAAGAGAATTTGCGTTTGATGTGGACAGACTTATTCCTATAAAATTTTGTTAATTAAAATAAATGTTGCTAATTAATGATAATCTACAAAGGCATACCTGGGAATTGAATAAATTGTGGGCGAGCATAAGCAGCGACAATTAGAAGTGCAAATATAATTAAATATTTCATTATTTTAAGAAATTTTTTAAAGTCACTGGTTTAAAGCTATTACTTTACTGATTGAAGTTTGAAGACTTACTGCAAATACTCAACATTCATACCATAGAATTTAAATATTATTTCGATATTAGTGACGTAAAACCTGCTCAATCAGGAGATATCAACATATTTGGTAACCTTGGAAAATATTTAAGGGCTATTTACAGCTATAAACTCGTTCACGAATTTAATTAATTAGATTGACATATTTTGATCTAGAAAAGTATGACAAGTATTGGCATTGATCGAGTTTTACTTCCGTTTTTTGGGTTAGGAAGTAAAAAATTGACCGATTTTTGGGAATTTCTGCAATTTTGAGGTTAAATATCTGACCTGAGCGACACAATTGTAAAAGTCTTAGCTATAGCTCTTCTGTTATCACCAAATGGAAGCTCCCTGCATGCGGAAGTCATAAAGCAGTCATTTGGATGCCACAGAGAGGCAGATTCCATTAGGTGCAAGAAAAAAAGCTTTAAAAAGCCTCTTCAATCAAGTCTTCTACATTTGTATCCAATTTGGCACTGTCAAAGAACATAAATCACCAAATAATACCTAATGGTAACCTAAGTAGCACTTAACCCCATAAAAACGTGTAAATCCTCAATATCTTAATTATTTCTTACAACAATTTCATCAAATTAAATCAAAGGTCATGCTATAGCTTCTTTAGAAATCCATAACACATGAGAACTACAAGCTTAATGGTAAAATCCAAAATGTTTCTTTGTTTGATGCTCAATTATTTTCAATTTAAGTTTAGAACGATCAATTGCGATTAAATATATATTATTTCCAGCACATCTTGCTTCATACTAGCCAAGTATCATATTTGGCAAGTATTTGGAAATCAGATTTCATGCTGTTGTAGCTCAATTAAGAAGATAATATACTGTATTGAAGATGCTGAATAATGCGTAGAAAACCTTAGCAGTAGTAAAACTATTTACAAAACTTTTTTGTGACATTCTCACTCAATAGAACCACACTTGAAAACTTGTTTGGTCTTCTTCTTTGATTCCAGATAGTAGGAATGTTATATATCAGTTTGGATCAGATAGTCACAAGCAACTGACCGTTGTCATGTAAAGATGTAAGAAAATCTTTTGGTTCGAAAAGCTTTAAAGGTTTTAAATAAAATTTAATGTTTTTTAAGAAGAATTTTATTTAATTTATTGCTTGTTCCTTAGACACAAATGAAAATGGTTTGGTCACGGATCCTTTAAGAGCATTTAAATCACAATTTCTTTTAGATGTCCAAATCTCCATTCGAATCAGCTCTTCAATTAAGATTTTTTTTTTCATGTTTCCTTATCCCCAGAAGTGATATGGAAATGGCAAACTTAGTCCACCTGCTCCTGAATAAAGTGTAAAATATTCATATAATATTAAATAAACTAGGGTTCGACATGGTTTCATGCAAGTATGTGCATACAGATAAAAATCTTGTATTCAAGTGCTAGAATTTACATGAAATCGTTGCACTTGTTTACAAGACTTGTATCTGTATGCGCATATTTGCATGCAATTGTCAAGCCCTAAAATAAACCAATACGGAACTTACCAGGAATAAAATTTTTAAGGTTATCATTTCCGTTACTTAAAGAATTTCTGATGCCTTTTTAGGAAAGTTTAAATTGTCAATAATTAATTCTTTTTAATTTAATTTGAACTGTATACCTGGATATTGATATGATGGACGTAGAGAATTGGGTTGACGTGAAGGTGCAGGAACTATGTGAACTTCATTAATATTATTTTTGGGATAATACGCTGAACTATAGGAACCACTGGTAATATCTTCTGCATATCCTTGATTATTCCTCAAAACTACATTTATTGGTCCATTTGAAGCACCATTTTGTCCATTAAGTCGAACTGTATTCAGATCATTTTGGGGTCTACCTTGATTATTATTTGGATTTCCTGATATAATAATGCTGTTAACCGCGGTATTGCCACCATTTGATGTTCTCAAATATCCAACGTTGTTGCTTAAATTAATGTCAGTTCCTAAATTATAATGGATTTAGATAGATCACTGCTTAATACGCAACAAAAATAATACAGAAATTACCTCTAAAATTCTGCGAACTAACAATTGTAGTCAAAACCGAAATAATAATGATGAACTTCATTTCAGAAAATTTTCAACTTTTATGTTTCTGTTTTTGTGAAAGAGTTTGTCCATACTGCAAAAAAAAATATTTTTCACATGTGCCATTTTCAACTCAGTCATGTGACTTGTTTACTACAACATTTTGGGGAAATTTTTGAAATAAAGAATTAATTATATTTATTGCTTCAAAAATGATCCTGAGTATTATTATAGTATTTGTATCGTAAAAATCGTAACTTGGCCAGGGATTTGGTGAAACTTGTTAAAATTCAGGCAATGAAAAAAAAAATTCAGTTTGGTTCGCTTAAAACCGATTAAAATTTGTATGCCATTATTTTCTGTTGGTACTTGTGAAGTATAACATTTCATACAAATTCCTATTGGTTCTTATCGAATTCTGGCAGAATCATTGTCTTCAACCCGTGCCAATATCATAATTTTTAGATAGGCACACTTAAGATAGTGTCTGACCCTAGCGATTTTTAAAATAGTGTCTGGTCATTGAAATTGGTACATTTTAAGAATTTTTCTAAAATTAAAATCATTTTCCACGTAAATATTGAAGTCCTAGTCCTCCGCCGTCTATAAATAGAAAAAGTCTTGGTAAAATTTTCTGTGATAATAATCTTAGCTCATAAGTTTTAGCTACTTACATGGACTTCCGACATTTTTCAACTGCGTATTCGGACCATTCAGTGAATTCTTAATTTCTAAAATTAGAAAATAATTTAAAAATCTCAAAATTTTTTTCATTTGATGTTAATATAAAAGCTTAATCAGAGTCTTAAAAGCAAAAGAATGGAGCCTTCTTCATTTGTGTCGCTCATCTTTGACTGATCCCTTTCAAGGCTCTCGTAGTTTACATTGTTCGAAAATTTTAATTTACAATTTCACAAGATTATAATCTACAGGAACCTTAACTCTATTTAAGTTGATATCAAATTTGAACTTTTCCAGATCAATAGCCATAATTTACGGCATTTGTAGTTAATAATGAAAATTAAGAGAAAATCACCTGGATATTTAAAAGAACGACGTGTAGCAGGAACTATAGGCTGTACAAATTGATAGGCTGCAAAAAAAAAAATCCACATCAAATGATAAAAAAAGAATAAAATCCAAAATTTACCAGGAGTTGTCGGTGGATTACGTTGAAGATTCTGATAACGTTGAATTTGTTCTGGACTAATAGTTTGAAGCCTTGATAATTCATCACTTACACCATCAAAATTGGGCAAATTACAGAAGGGAAAACAGTTATTTGGATCATTATTGCCAGCCAATCGTTTGGTCAAAGGAATTTGTGCCTGAAGGTATGGCAGTTCAGCTTGAAAAAGACGAGCAGCTTCTAAAAAATTATGAATTTTTGCAAAGCTTATTTCATTAATTTATTGCTATTCATACGCTGTATTTCTGCTGTATTTACTGGATTAAACAGCGGCCTTTGTAAATTTACACTTTTGATGACCAAAATAAAAATTAGGAACCACTTCATTTTTAGAACTTGACCTATTTAATATCAATTGCTAATTTTTGCAAATTTATTCATTAACTTATAATTTTTGCAGCTACACCGATGCGTGATGGAAATACTATTATGATTCATAGCCAAAAATTTTTTGTGAATTTTTCTGTAAACAAAAAACCAGTTCCGATTTGGCTGCGATGACAATTCTGTAACTTATTGTTTAAATCAGTGATAATGCTTGGTAACTTGAGGACATGATCACATGATGTCACATCATTACTGTACTACGATTAATTCGTAAGAAAAGAAGATAATGGCACGTGATTTAATAATCTTATGGCTTAATGCAGTGGTGGACAACTTTTTATTTTTGCGGAACGTGCTATTGTTAAGCCTCGATCAAAACTGCACACGGCATACGGTTAATCGAATTTGAGAAATTTTTGGCAGCATAAGTGCTTTCCGCAGCACACAGGTTGTCCACCAATGTTTTATTAAATTTTTGGGGAATTTTGAAAACTGGTTGTTTGTTGTAAATGAATGAAAAGAAATTTTTTTTGGGGATTTCTTGGGAATTTCCAACCTTTGTTTTTTGTGTTAATGACTAAATTTTGATACTTTGAATTTTTGTGTTTTCAAAAGCTCGAGAAAGTCGACTCATCCTCAAAATATATTGTCTATAGGTATCTCTTTTCAAAATTTCAGTAAAGTCGATCGAGCTTTTTTTATACAATTTTCTAGATTATTACTTGGTGGACAGGAATTGATTCCAAAATCCCCTTCCCGTTTTAAGTAAAAAATTCAAAACTCGACTTTAAATTTCTGCAATTCATACTTTTTGTGTACTTATAACTTGCAAATTTATTTCAATAATGCTTTTGTATGGACTTTTTGTGAGTTTAAGTAATTTTGATGTGCTTAATAATTGACATCTTAGTCACTAAGACTGATCAGTTTTTTGAGTTAAACTTATGAAATTTTTCTAATTTTTGCTTGCAACTTTTAGCTTTTAGGACAAGAATTTATTGAAAAATTTAAAAATAGTTATTAATAAATAGTTTACATGACAGAAGTAAGTTCGTTGGGATGACTTTCTTAGCACAAACGAACTCCATGAAATAGGAAGTAAGACTTTAACTCATTTTCCAGTCCTGTAGGGAAGAACCAGTCCTCCACTTTCTGTTTAATAAGGAAACAATATTAAGAGTTTAAAATTTTACATTAAATTTTGATGCAACATACTTGGAACTCCAATGGTTTTTAATTGAGAATTTGCGCTATTTAAAGAGTTTTTGATTTCTAAAATAAGAAAGAAATATTTGAATGAATGCATGTTAGGGAAAATGCTGTTCATCTAACTCAGTAAAAATTGATTGTTCATACCTGGATATTTAAAAGACGGTCGACGTTGTGGCGGAGCTGAAAAAATTGAGAAATTTAATTTTTCTTTAACTTTGAAGCCATTAGAATTGGCAAAACTTTGACTACACAAATTTAGACAACACAAAGGACAATAATTCACATTCATAATTAAATCAGGTTTCTAATGGAAGCACATTCATTAATGAGTCCTGCCAAATTTCATGATAATTACCATCAGTTGAAGGAGTATACGCTCCATAATCCGGAGCAGGGAAATTAATAACTTGCTGAATGTTTGGAACTGCTTGATTTGTTGGAATATTTGGAAAATTGTTATTGCTTGCTATTTGCTGTGCAAGTCGTGTATAGTAATTGATATCATTTGCACTTGGAATTGAACAAGCACCACAACCAGAAGTTGAATTTGAATTGGATAATCCTTAAATATTAGAATAAATTTAATTATTTTGTACTTAATTAATTTTGAATCTTATTACCTGAATAGCTTGGAAAATTGATATTTGCTGAAAGACATAGAAGCGATAAATTTATGTCATATATGCATACAGTTCATTCTCTTACCTGCAAGCTTACTTGCTTCTCTAAAAAATGGTGATTGAAAAATCTTGAATGCGTCAAAACCATTCTGTGAGTACACATGATCGATGAAAAACAGAAGAATCAGGAACTGCTTCATGATTGGTAAAAGCATGAAATCACACTGCACAATCTGTTGAGCAACAAAGGGATAAGTTCTTTCTTTTGCTCAGAACCTGTTTCAATTTAAACTTTTTTTCTTCGATTTCTAAGTTTTTGAGCTTTTTTCTTCAATCATGACAACTTGTAGGATGTCAAAGCTCTGAATCACTGTCGGATTTTCTTTTATTTTTCGTTGCACACCTTAGTAGTAAGCATCAAGTAGTCGGTTAAGTCAACATCTGTCATTCTAATGATCCGGGTTCCATCCCAGGGAAAGTCTAGTCGGATTCAGATGCTCTTTTGATGTTTCTAGTCACACCAACTCGGTTTGTAAATTCGCGACAAATTGTGGCTAGATACATTGCATTGATATATCCCGGGCCATGCAACTGTGCAGAGTTGGAATGAAGCAAAACATCCATTGGGACAAAACCGTCATCACGACAAAAAAAAAAAAATACTAAACCTTCAAAGATTTCAAGTCAAGATAAACAAATCAATGGACATGATTTATGAATTGAACCTAAAACAGTTACACCCAAATTTTTCTGCCGTATGACGCACAAAAACTCTTTAAGGGTATATTTGACATCAACAGATACAACTGAGTCACCAAAAAAATTTCTGAAAACTTGTTTTGCAGATCATGAGCTGATCTACAGTTCTTTATTGGATTCTTTCGAAATAAGTTCTATAAATTAAATTTTTTTAGTAAAAAATAAATGCAATAGCCACGCAACAATACAAATGGAAAGAAAAAAGAGCTTCATTTTCCAGAAAATGACATCAATCCACCTCCATTAGCTAGTGAACATAAATTAAAAATACACAAAAAAATGATTTTCATTGAAAAACTAGGAAAATATCTAAAAAGTCTTACCAGGTACTCTAACATCCTTGAGATTAGCATTTTGCTGATTCAAAGAATTTTTTACATCTGTAAAGATTATTTTGTTAATTTTGAATCAAAGCTCAAAGTCGATTCGAATTTTGTATGGAAAGCTTTCTTATTCAATTCGACCCTGAAAAGAAAATAAGGAGTAAAACATTACCTGGATAGTTAATCGGTGGACGAGTAGGTGAAGGTGCTGAGTTTAAAAAAATTAAAGTTAATTTTTTTAATACATTACAAAAGATTCTTGGAAAGCACACGGTGTAGAAATGTCCGAAAATCCAGTCACAAACTAACTCATCTCCAGTTTGAGGTCATTTTTCTAGTCTGTCTCAGTGCCATGCTTGTCTGGAGATGGAATTTCGTCCATTTCAACTACTCTGTTTGCTTTCTGAGATTATTACCTCTTTGATTTGTTGGATAATTTGAAGAAAATGGCTGAACATTTAGTTGAATTGGCCGATTTGATTGAAATTGTTGATTCTGCTGAAACGGCTGATTTGCTTGAAACGGCCGATTTGATTGAAATTGTTGATTCGATTGAAACTGTGGATTAGATTGAAATGGCTGATTTGATGAAAATGGTTGAGCATTTGGTTGAAACGGTTGATTCGTTTGAAATGGCTGATTCGACTGGAACGGCTGATTAGATGGATTTGTCTCAATACTTAAGGAGCCTTGAGGTGTGTGAGCTACAAATCGTGTAGGTAAATTAGACAATTGTTGCTGTCGTTGTAGTTGACTACTGAGTAATGAAGCAATAGCTGGTGAATTTATATAGTTACTGTATGATTGAAGTGCTGCTGCCTCTTGACTTGCACGATCTGATCCAGCACGAACTAGAGTAAATGAAATAAAGATATTTATGTTTTAAAACCGGAAGGCACTAAATCAATTGGTTTACTGAGACTCACCCTGACCATTTTGATAATCTTGTGCAAAGCTGAGTTGAGCATTCAACAATGCTAAGTGATTTCGCGAATCAACTAAAAATTTAAAAATTTATTTATAAACACTTCAAAGTGCAATTTTTAGCTTTATTTACTTGGAACTTGTGCATGCACTTCCAAAACTGCAAAGACCAAAAATAAAATGATTTTCATTTTAAACTTTAAAATTTCTGTAATATTTGCTCAATGTTGATGACCTTCTTTTTCCAAAAACTGAAATATTACTGAAATAAATGTAAGAAAATTTCATTTTTTTTTGTTGAATTTCTGACCAGTTGGAAAATTTACAAATAAATACAAAACAGGTTGTAACACTCCTTAGTTTCAAATTTGGAATTGTTCAAATTAAGCAAACTCGCAATGAATGAATAGTTTCAAGTCAAGTGATTTGTCGATGGCTAGACAATCTGAGATTCTGGAAGTGATAACTTTTTGTATCATCGTTTTGTGCTTTTATTTTGGTTTAGTTGAATTCGGAAAATTTTTCAAAATTTTGGAACTGAAATATTGACTTCTAAATGTGATAAAAAAAATTCCTTTTTTCATTTTCATTTTATTCAAAATTTTGTTTTAAGTTAAATTTTAATATTTTAGAAATTTCGGTTTTTTATACCCATAGACATTTAAGATCTAAACAGTACAAGTGACTTCATCCTAGTGAGTTCAATCCACCTCCGACTGGTTAACATGCAAGAAAATTTGAAATAAATAGTGAGTGTATTTAATAACAATTTGCAATGAAAATCATTAAAAATCTTACCTGGTCTTCCAATATCTTTAAGGGAAGAATCTGGCTTATTCAATGAATTTTTGATATCTAAAAAAATGTGAATTTTCATTATTTCTAAAAACGAACACACAATTGTCGTATATTACCAGGGTAGTTAATGGCAGGACGAAATACAGATGGAGCTTTACAAATTAAAGAAAATTAAGGTTCCATTAAATTAAAATCAGATTGGCACTAGAGGTCTGAAAATTATGGACGTCGTGGATATCCGTCATTCAAACCTCTAATTAGCACATATTTAAAATATGTCATTATGGCAACTAGACGGCAGTATTCTTAGAACCAAATGGAAATCAAGTGACAAATTTGAGCGTTCATCGCCAAGTTGCTGTCACTTGGTTTTAAGTTTACTACTTGCCATGGTGGCATCATTGCAATAAGTGTCAATAGGAAAAATAAATAATATTCCTGTACCTATTGGGTTTGTTTGATAATTTGACGGCTGTTGTTGATAATTAGACGGCTGTTGTTGATAATTAGACTGTTGTTGTTGATAATTAAACGGCTGTTGTTGATAATTTATTGGATATTGTTGATAATTTAATGGATATTGTTGATTTGATGGACTCGATTGAATACTAAAGGTACCTTGTGGAGTGTTAGCAATAAGATTGATGGGAGGTTCTGGTTTACCTTGTTCAATATCTCGCTGAGCCACAATAACATTAGTAATATATTCTTGTGTTAAAGGAGAAAGCAGAAAGTCTTGATATATTTTGTTAGTTCTTTCATTTATTTCCTGGTGGGAATAATCTAAAAATTGAAAATTATTAAAGTCAATAAGAACTTAAGGATTGGATAAACTCACTTGATTTTGATAAGGCATCTGGAATGAAATAATATTGAAAATTCAATCATTATGTGACAAATCAGAAGTTGTTGGAATTTGGAGCAACACAAACAAAGAAAAATCTGTCACGGAATCCATTGGCCTGCTAAATTTAGGCTGGTTCCATTTAGTGTTAATAAAAGTGCTTTAGCGGACCTTTCTTCATTTGTGTCACTCAGGAAACTCAAAAAGATAACTTACTAATTTCTTGCATAAAGCGTACTTGAGAATTTAAATAATCAGCTTGAACTTGAGAATGATCTGAAAATTTACAAATTGTTTATAGTAAATAGCACAAAACAAAATCATATTTACTTGAAGCTAGTGCATCAACCTGAGAGACAACAAATAATAATAATAAAATCCAATTCATTTCAAATTAAGTTAAATATTTTAATTTATTTTTTCTGCAAAATCAACCAAATTTTTATCATTTATACCTAAAAACAAAAATAATACTGAATGAAAAATGAATTTTGTTCTCCTTTCGAGTGTGAATAAGTCCATTAATTTCTAGTGATGGGAAATTTTCGAAACAGGTTATTAAATGTCGCGTTAAAGCTAATTTAAAACAAACAAGTTCTTACTGTTCTGTTTGTTTTTGCCCGAGTGACATAAATGAAGAAAACTTCGCGATGAAGCATTTAAAGCTCCTCTAAAACTCTTTTATGAACACTCTATAACAGTCATATGATAGCTAAATGTGGGCGGCTTCCATTTGGTATTCACAAAATACAATAGCGGATACTTGAAAGCCGCATCATGGAGCCTTCTTCATAAAGTCCATTTCAAGTTATTTCCATAAAGTCTGGGATGGGAGATGATAAATTATGTTGATCGTTACTGCATCTCTTTTAGCAAGAGTTCGACTCAGTTCGCCCAAAAACTGCGCCTGCATTTTCTGTGTTTTTGTTATGAAGGCCAGCCGTTGCAGATTCAGTCAAATTTAAAAATGAAAATACTTTAGTTGATCAGTTTCTGAAATTAAAAGAAAATTCAATAGAAAAGTTTATTCCTAAACTATGAGTAATGCAACAAAACTTCTGAAAAGTTAGTCCAAAACTAGATATTAGCTACTCTAAATGAACTTTTACTTTCTATTAGATTCCTTGAATTTAACTTTTAAATTTTCTGATTATTAAGTACAATTTACCTTTAAGTGTCTTCAATATTGTACGAATTCTGTCTTCAGTGGTTGTAACACTATTAATTTCACTTCTATCCACTTTAGGTATCGTAATTTGCTTTTTTGAAATTGGCAAAGTTATAGTATGAGGATTGTACGGTTCTTCTGTTCGAATGAAAAGTCAAAAATATTAGAAAATATCCAAAAACTTTCCATTTTTTACTAACCTGGTTTTACTGGCGTTTCTGCAACAATTGCATTAATGATTAATTTATACATTATTAACAAAAAAACTAGATTAAACTTCATTTTACAATTTTTATTTTTAAAACTTTAATTCAAGAATTTATGACTAGATCGCCGAGAGGCTCGATTTTAAGTGAAAGGAGTTTAGAAACCGTAAGACTTTAAATATTGAAGAATTTTTATTAAATTGGTTTAAATATAAAACTTGATTAAAATTTTAATCTTAAAACTAATCTCATGTTGACATGATTAATTGTGTCTCATTTTTTGACATTTAAATATTTCTTATGGTCACATGATATCTTGTGACTTCGGTGCACCTTTCTGACTGAATAATTTTGCAGAATTCTGAAAAACAATTTAAAAACAATAAAAATAGTGATTCATGGATTGAGATCAAGGATGATCTCGGTCTGGGATTAAATTACGTTGGAATTTTATTTTTTCCCTTCTTGTGCCTTTCAGGATCAATAACTAGTTTTCCAATAAGCTATGTTTAAAAATCGTTCATTTAAACTGTATTCTGATATTTAAAACGTCTCTAAAACTGCATTCTGCAATCAAAACTTTTTTTTGACAGGAAAATCAAAATTAAAAAAAATTTTTAAGGAAAATAAATTGGTAAGGGGTCGTTCACTTATTATTGCTTATCTTAATAAATGAACGAGCCCAAATTCAAAGCTTTCTTTGAAATATATATGTATAACTTGTATAATTTCAAAATTTACTGCATTATCCAGTTTTAATAAGGAACCAAGATTTATTACTTTGTTCTACATATTTACATTTGTCATGTAGGTTGAATTAAGAAAGTGCTTTATAAAATAAATATAATAAATTTTAATTTTTTTATTCATTTGTCAGTCTTTTAAAAAAATAACAATATTTAAAAAATTAGTTTAGTAGAGAAAACCTTATCCATTTTATTACAGATTTACATAATCAGGATGTAATTTAGTTTGATTGTCCAACTGTAGAGTTAACATTTAATCCACCATAAGCTATAAAATTAAAAAAAAATAAGATAAATAAAAAATATAATTTAATTTCTATAAAAAAAATGATGATTCTTACCAGGACCTCTGATGTTAGCCAGATTATAGTTTTTGTGATTTAATGCATTTCTAATTTCTAAAAATTAAATTTAAAGTTTTTTGTTAATCCTAAGTTGAAAGGCTAATAATTGAAAAGTTTTATCTTTAGTTCTAAGGGTGACTTTCATATATAATTACCTGGATATGTAAAGTACAACCGTTGTGTAACGGGAGCTTTATAAATAAAATTGACAGTTAATGTTCAATGAAAAACCAAATAAAATAAATAACTAGACGAATTACCATTAGTGGTTTTTTGTATAGCATGATTCCTGACTTCTGTCGGTATAAATCCATTATTTTCATTTACGTCTCTTTTCTGCTCTATTCTTGGTGAAAGTTCTGGATCTGAAACTGCATTTAAATTTATTTTTTGATTCTAAAGCTGTTTAAATTACGTTCATAGTTTAAGTTAGTCTAAGAGCTCGAAGCTGACTAGAATTTCATAAGAACGCGAATTGACTAGGAGCTTTAGTTAATACAGTTGAATAGTTTAAGGCAACGATTTCTTGTGCAACGACATATCAATATACGAAATAAATAAACTGTTACATTCCAATGGTTGAGCCACAAATATGAATCGTCGCACAGAATGCAAACCTTAATAAAATTAAAAACTATATACCTGGTTTGACATTGGATTTTCTTAGAAATGGTTGTCTAGTAGTTGGCAAAACATCAATAACTTTAGGAATTATGTAGTTTATATTTGGCTGAACTGTTGATTGTAAGTTGGGGATCGAGGATTTAACATCAATGGATTTAGCTAAATATTCAAGAAATTATTTTAAGGAAATGAATAAAATTGTCATTTAAAGACTTACCAGTCGGAGCAGTTGCTTGAATGACAGGAGCAAGTGTAGGAGGTGCAATGCTCTGGACATTTCCATTGTTAAAATTTGGATAACCGAATGGCATTAAGTTGCGCATGTAGATGAGCTTTGCTAAATCATAATTTGATTTGCTAATTTGCTGCATAATCTGCACATAACTTGTAAATGGATTAAATGTCCAGGGAATAGCTGAAAATAATTAGAAATTAATGAGTTGATTTGAATCTTCTAGCTTAATAATAAACCTGGCACTTGAAAGTATGGATTATATTTCCATGGTTCATTATTTGTTTCCAAACTAGCAATGCAAAAAGTCATTAAATAAACAAACTGTAACAGAACTAAGATCCACTTCATTTTATTTTACAAAAATTTCTGGATCACTTTTCGTGTCTTAATTCATTTGAGGCTTGATTTTTACTGAATTTCTTTTAGAAAATTCAAAACTTTAAATACTAAGAAACTTTCTTAATTTTTTATATTCACACCATATTGTGTGATGGTATTGAATTTTTCGAAATTGTAAAACTAGTTTTTTTTTGCATTTTACGGGAATATAAAGCAAAATGCAAGTCACGATAAGTTGCAAAAAAGAGGAAATGTTGATAGGATCGCCAGGATTGTTATCCAGTTTTGCCGAATTCGGCTATTCTTCCGAATCTTCAGCTAGACTATTTAAATATTCGAAATTCGGAGGAATTCGGTAAAAAAAATCTGAAAAATTCGACACAAAATTCTGAAAAAGTGCCAAATTCATTAATTTAGCCGAATTCTCTTAGCAAGAACTGAGCAGATTTTAAGCATAGTAGAAATAACCGCTATGTCTAACATATACCAATTGGTCAAAATACATTAGAAGTGGTCATTAACAGAACATTAACACATTCGTCAGTATGTATGCTCCTAAATGTTCTAGATGGAAAATTTCATAAATGTTCTATTACATAAGTAATATCCTACTGGATACTTTAATCCACGACATCATTTCCAAATCACCACTTCTGTCGTAGAATCATTTACCTTTGACAGATATGAGATCTAAATTGGACTTATTTAAGAGCGTCATTCCTAAAACATCAATGACGCAAATTTCTTTAACGTTTTCGTTAACAACTTACGTAAAGCTTAAGAAAATTAATTAATAAACTGTCAGTATGCAGTATAAGGCAAAAACTGACGTTAAAAATATGAAAAAATGTAAATGTTTGTTGAACTGCAATCTGCTTTAAATTGACTGGAATTTTTAATAATGTCCTTTTTCGAATCATACGTAATAGAAACGACTCTTAGCCTCCCTTTGGAGACTACAATAATGTCATCAAAGAATTACTTCGGATAACATTTTAAACTGTAGCTCTAGGTTTGAGCGGGAGATGTAACGAATCTTAATCTACACAAATTTTAATCCATTTTTTCAACTGGGTTGCCAAGGTATTTATGCTTCAATATCCTCCCCCGAATGCATCCTGCAATTTATGTAGGTTTCATTCAAATCATACTAAGAAGTGCTTTTTAAAACAGAAATATCAAATTTTTATTCATTTATTTTTATTTATAATTTGACAGTCTTTTATAAAAATAAATACATTTTTAAAATTGATTAAGCAGCGAGCTGTAATTTAGCGTCCATAGTAGTAATTAAGATTGTATCCGCCATATCTCTGAAAATCTCTCAGCTGACTGTCTCTCCGATTCAATGCACTTTTAAGTTCTTGAAATAAAATTAAAATAAATTTTTATTTGTTAATCTTTAGTTGATATAATGTAGTTAGAACCGTTTTCTGTCTAGTTCTAAGATCGAAAATCACTTCTAGAAAATATTCGTCGTTCTTAGAACAAATGCATCTAGACTTGTTGCATACAAATTTTCTCATTTCTTATTTATTAAATGACAACAATCCTAAACCTCATACAATTCCTAAAAGCACTACACAATAAGAGAAACTTTGTAACGTAACTTACCTGGATATGTTATGTATGACTGCTGTGTGACCGGAGCTTAAAAATGAAATTAAAAGGCAATGTTCAATAAAAACAACTAAAAAGGATGAATTAAAAGATAAATTACCATTAGTGGTTGTGTATATAGCTTGAATACTTTCTGCTGGCGATTCATTATTTTCAAAAGGATCTAGTCTTACTACACGATTAAAAATTGCTGGTTGATTGACACGAGCAGGTTTAGGGGCTGCTGGAGCTACTGGATAGACTTGAGCAGGAGCAGGAGCAGGAGCAGGAGCAGGAGCAGGAGCAGGAGCAGGAGCAGGAGCAGGAGCAGGAACTACTGGAGCTGTTTGAGCAGCACGAGCAGGGGCAGGAGCTACTGGAGCTACTGGAAAGATTTGAGCAGGAGCTACTGGAGCTGTTTGAACAGCACGAGCAGGGGCAGGAGCTACTGGATAGACTTGAGTAGGGGCAGGAGCAACTGGAGCTAATTGAACAACACGAGCAGGTTCAGGGGCTGCTGGAGCTACTGGATAGACAAAATCATTGAAAGGAACTACTGGATCTGCTTGAACAAAACGAGCAGGGGCAGGAGCAACTGGAGCTACTGGATAGACTCGAACAGGGGCAGGAGCTACTGGAACTGCTTGAACAACACGAGCAGGGGCAGGAGGTTTTCTGTTGTTAACATTTTGATTTCCGAGTTGGACATTTAGTTGGTGGAGGAAATTTTCTAATTTTTTTAAGCATTTTAGGCAGGCACTAGATGGAGATGCTAAAAAAATTCAGAATTTTTAAAATAAATTCAATGTCTGAAACTAATATAAATTACCTGGTATTGGATAAGATTCTACACTAATAGTGCCTAATAACATTAAATAAATACACAGTAGGATTTGACCGCGCTTCATTTTACTTTTTCAAAGAGCCTTCCTCGATTTTTATGTCTTAATAGTTTTGAGGATCGATAAAGACTGAATTTTACTATAGTAAGTTCAAAGCATCAAACATGCCTTTTACAAAAAAATTCTTTTCTCTTTTATATTCACACCATACTGTGTGAATGTACTTAGTATGTTGAGATCGCAAAACCAGTTTGTGGCAATTCACTGGAATGCAATTCCAAATAATCGACAGAATTCGACCTAAGTCTGGAGAGAATTTTGTCGGTTCTATGAACAATAATCCAATCTTCAAGAGAAGCCTTTACTCTTTAAATTTCTTAACATATCCACAATACCTTCCATGATACGATGTGAATATGTCTACATCGAATTTCTACCCAATATATTAGTTTGATATTAACAAAAAATTTTTTGCAACATTTTTCAATTCTGTATCTCATTTTTACTTATACAAATCTTCCCAAATGATCATCTTCACACTCATATCCTGCAGAATATGATAATGCACGACAACATTTCCATAAGATTCTAACATTTGTTTCGTATAATCATTTATCTTTGAAAAATCTTGGATTTAATTTAGGCTTATTTAAGAGCATCATTCTTAATACATCGATGACGCAAATATCTTTAACGAATTAATTTGCAACTTATGGCATGCTTGAAAAGATTAATTACTAAATTATCAGTATGTCATAGGTTTACATTAGTTCATCAAAAACAACTGGAAATTCGATAGAATGAGGTAGAATATGTGAACTTTATCTTAATAATATTTAATCTTTTTTTTCTTAATTTATTTACTAGCTGTGTTGGATTATTGGACCAACTGGAATTGGTTGGATGATTTTGAGATATTTCTGGAATTTGAAGAATTTTTCAATGAAGGGGACATGGGGTTAAATACGTCAATACTTCTTGTTATTTTTGTATATAGATTTAAATAAAACTAAGAAATGCTTTTTAAGTTAAAAATAACAAAGATTTTTAAATGTTTTCAATTATTTATTTTTATTTAAAATAAGTAGGTACATATGTCAGTCTTTTATAGAAATATCTATATTTTGAGAATTAATTAAGAAAAGAAAACCTCATTCATTTTCTGTACATATTTACATAGTCGAGCTGTACTTTTGCTTCAACGTCCAAATGAAGGGTTAAGGTTTAATCCGTATACTATAAAATTGTGATAAATAAATAATTAATTATGATTTCAGTTTTGAAATAAACATTAATGATTCTTACCAGGACTTCTGATATTAGCTAAATGCTGATCCATGGAATTTAATGCATTTTTAATTTCTTGAAATAAAAATAGGAAAAAATCGTTAGTTTGGAATAGCTTTTATTTGTTTTGTTTTATGTCCAGTTCTAAAGATGACTATTAACAGTCAGATCTCTTTCTCATCGAGACACCATTTGTCGCCCTTAAAAGTAGACTTAGAACTAGACCGTTTCTCACATAAACCCCTTTTTTCCTTTCTTAATTTAAATCCACAATTCTCTCCCTTATTTTCACAAACTCTTAATACCAAAACCAGATTAAATTATTGTTTTAATTACCTGGATACGTAAAATATGACTGCTGTGTGACGGGAGCTTTAATAATAAAATTATTTATCAATGTTAATGGTTAAATAAAAATCAAAATGAATAAATGAATATTCAAATTACCATTAGTAGTTTTGTATATAGCTTGAATCCTCTCAGCTGTCGATATGACTCTATTATTTTCTTCTATTCCTATTCTCGATACAGGCTCTAAAAAATACAATATATTTTCACATAAAACAATTGATAATAAGGAATAAGAATAGATGAACCCTAACAGACAATGAGATCGCTTTTAGGTACTGTACCATGAAAGCATGCTTTTTGTCTGTTATGGTAAGATCATCAGTGAAAAAGCCTTTAAATTTTACCTGGCCTCTTTGTTGTTCTTCTTGGCAATGGTGGTCTAGTTGTTTGTGGAGCTTCAGTAACTGTAGGAAATGTGTATGCTATTGGTGATGGAGCTGTTGGTAGTAAATTGGGTATGAAAATCATGGAATTATTGAAATTTTTAATTCATTATTCACGAAATTTATAATTTAAAGCAGTGATGGACAACCTGTGTGTTGTCAAATGACATGACATGCGTTGCACACCCCTGACTAAAAGTATTACTTACAAGAAGGAGTTGCTTGAATGGTAGGAGCAGGTGTAGGAGATGTAGTCCTTTGGACATTTCCGTTGTTAAAATTTGGATATCCGAATGGAAAAAAGTTGAACATTTTTGCAAAGTTTTCAAATCTTTTAATGCATTCTAGGCAGGTATTAGTTGGTTTTTTAGCTTGCTGTGGAAAACCATAATAACCCGGAAAAGGAGGATATGCTGAAAATGAGGAAGAATTTTCTAAACAAATTCAATGTCTAAAATTCACAAGCTTACCTTGCATTGGATAGTAATAATTCCAATTTTTATGAGATTCTACACTAATTATACAAATGATCATCATATAAATGCACAGTGACTGGATTTGATTCCACTTCATTTTATTTTATTTTCTTAAAAATTTTTTCTTAATTTATATGTCTCAATGGTTTTGAGGATCGATTTTAACTGAAATTTTCTTAGAAAATTCAAAGCATTAAATATTAAAAAACCTTCTTTAAAAAAAGACTTGATTAAAATTTATTGGCAGAATCTTTTAATTCTGTATCTCTTTTTTAAGTTATTTAAATATTGCTAATGTCCATCTGATACCTTATTATGTATGTAAATAAGAGACATCATTTCCATACAATTCTCCCATTTGTGTCAGGCTAATTCTGATATCATTAATTTAAATCTTTACTTTATTTTGTGCGTCAATTATGACGTAAAAGAAAAACACCCTTTTTAGAGCATCTTTTAATCTTGTTTATAAAAAGGTATGCTTATTAAATCACTTTGTTCGGTCGTTCGATCGACTTCACTTAATATTTATGCGAATAACAGGTATGCGCATAATGCTTGCAAGTTTTGCATACTCACTTACTTCGCTGGACGGATAGATCAATGTTGATCAATGACCTTCAACAGGTGCCGCCTGAAGCTGGCTCTATCCCTGGCTAACACTTGACAATCTCCAATACCAAGCACAACACTATCTTTATCGATGTAAAGTATTGCGTAAAGTGCTAGAATTCATTGTAAATTTAAACATAATCTTGCGAGTAGTATGAGCATACCTTTATGCAATTGTCGAACCCTAGTTTTAATTCTTCAGTTCTATAGAGTACAACTTTCAAGACAAAAGTCTTAAAATATCCAATCATGATAAAGTTTAAACTTCAGAAAATCGTTATATTAACCAAATACTGATCGCTAGAACAATAATGCGCTAAAGGATCTCGATAAGAACGAGCGATTTTTGAATTTTTTTCGCATGCATAAATTTTTATTGCCTATCTTGCAAAAATAATCAAATTTGCTTAATCATCATGGCTCATCTAAATTTCAGCTCTGAATAAAGCATTGACATGTAAAGTTGATGGACATAAAGAATGGTTGAAGAATATTGACCCTTGTATTGCCTAGTTGAAGTTTTAGGGTTCGATAATTTCATGGAAGTTTGCACATATTTTTTTAAATTCCAGTACTTGCCTTGCATGCAAAACTTGTAATCAATATGCGCATACTTAAATGTAACACTCGAACCCTACAAAACTTCAAACTGATTGTTTTTGTTGAGATTTTAAACCATTACGTAAGAATAATTTTACGTGCATGTTCAATAATACTGTGCAATACTTGCCATCAATATGCGCCTACTTGTGCAATTGTCAAACCCAAATTTACATCTGAATGTTTTTGTTAAGATGACTACATAATACAATAATACTACGGTGAATGCACAAAGACAAAATAAAAATGACCAAACTTCTGCTAAACCAATTAAAATTTTAATTAATTCAATTCAGAATTTTAAGAGGTAATTAAAGATATTGAAAATTCTGATTTGACCTTAAAGTCTTCAAAATTATTGAGGTATATAGTCAGAATAATAATTTAGGAAGTTTTATTAAATTTAATAAATATTTGGGTTATTTTACAGTTTTATTTTCTCTCTCATTGTCTTTCTTTGACTTTTGATCATTTTGCTGTTGCTGCATTTGGCTTTTCTTTTTCAAATATTCAGCATGCAGTCGCTTATCATTTTCTTCTCTTTGCTTTTTATACTCTTCTTTTCTGGCTCTTTCCCTTTCCCTCTCTTTCTCCCACAGTGAATTTTGTTTATCATTCAACTTTTGCCAGCCTTCGATCAACTTCTCGTGCTGCTTATAATATTCTTTGACTTGACGTTCTTCCTTCTTCTTCATTTCTCTATCAAACTTCCATTCCTTAGCTTTTAATTTTTGATACTCTTTTTCGTAATTGTATGGATATGTGATTCCTCCTGTATCCCTTTTTTTCTCATCAATTGAGCTTACATCAGGAAGAGTCGCAGGAGTATATACTGGAACTATTTTTTAATCAGACTTTTTAAAATTTAGGCTTCTTTTAGTTCTTGAATGACTTTCAGTGACGCTTGATGAAGGAAAGTCCAGACTTCTTTTGGTTCTTGTTGATCCATTTTCTGCTGTATGATTTGAACTAGGAACTTCTTTGTAGGAATTAGGCTCTACCTTCAACTTTTCATGTTCATATCTCTTTGAATTTGATTCAAAGTAAACTTCAGCCACGATAGGTACAGTTGACGAAATATTGACTCTTGTTCCATTTATTTCAGTGCAAATCATAGTCGGTGCTCTTCCTGAGCTTTTAGCTTCCCTGATTGTGAGATTAATTTCAAAAGAATTTCTAAGGGAATCCATTTCGTCTGTATGGCAAACATCAGAATTTTGTACTTAATTAGGCTAACTTTAATGAACTGTGATGGAACTAAAGATGAACAATAAATGTTTTAAGCAACTATTTTGGATGCGGAACATCAAAAAAGAGAGAAGAGAGTAAATAATCGAATGAGTAATACAAAACAAAGCAAAATGGACACTAGATCGGTACTTACAATTAGAAGCACTGATTCCAACTCAAGAAATGTCTTTTTTGTTAGCTTACAAAACAAAACTGTGGCTGAATGGGAGGAATTTGTAATTTTTGTGACACTAAACAGCTAGTTAACCTCCTTAAAACAATAAAATTGCTTAGCAAAATAAAGTCAGACTTAACTTCTTGAAAATAATAAAAATTTGGCTTGTATGAGGTGCTAATGCATCTAACTCATCAGTGTGTATTGTAAATACCGAAAGAGTATGCCGAAAATAAATTGAATATGTATAAACCGGAATTTTTTTTGGAAGGTTTGTTGTGAATTCACACATGTAGCTACTATACATTGTACGTCATTAGTTAGAAATTCTTAATAGGCAGCGCGTGTAAAGATTGATTCGGTTCAGTTGATTTATTATTTTACAAGCTATAAATAGACATTGGTCCCATCACTTATGGATGGATCTATGAACATGCGTGCAAAATTGACGATATTTTTCTTAAATTATTTCTTTAAATTTTTTTATTGGTATTTTAACATTTTTCATTGTGTCATTTATACTTGGAAGCTGCCTATAAAAATCCTTCCTACATCTAGTAAATTGTATAGTTCTCAGAATTAGTCAATAAGTCAGAGATTTTGCTATTGAACTATAATACCAATTGTCTCTTTAGGCTCGTCACTTAAAAGAGTGGATAAATGATGACAATAATCAACTAGACCTGGAAAGTAGACGGCCGAAAAGCTGAGCTTATGACAATTTGACTCTGGCCTGAGAACTGACTTCATCTAACCTGGACTCACCCGGAAACCAGAGCCTCGCTGTTCTGGGAACGTACTTTCAGACTTTTCTACCCCGAATGGGTGACAAGGTGCAGCAAAAATTAAAATGGGCTACAAACACGGTGCCATCATGGTATCAACTATTAATGTGATATTTTGTAGCAAAGCTTTAAGTCAAGTCAAATCCAAATCGATTTCAAGATTTCAAGTATTTCGCAGTATGCACAGTGCAGTTACTATAAAAAAGTAGTACTTTAGCTACTGCGACATATTAGTGCTCTTGTTATTACGTTGCGCTGCTCGGAGAAACTACGAGATGTCATGTTTTGATGAAAAAATGCAATAATGATGCTTTAGTACAGAAGTGGACAACAATTTATGTGCCACGGCACCCAGGTTGCTCACCACTGCTTTAGTAGTTAAAAAAAGCTAATCAGTATGCGTGCAACAGTCAATGAAATTGTGTTTAAAATTCCGATGATTCACAATCTTTCGAAGAATCCAGCAAAAAAAGAACCAAAATAACAACAATCAATTAAAAATCAGTCTAAACACAAAATACAAAATCATTTCAGTTGAAGGCCACAAGAATTACCATTTTTTTTTTTTTGTTTCACAGAATCCCCCTTGAAATTGAAAAGTAAATTAACGTAAGTCAATTAAATACTCAATTCATTCATATTATTTAATAAGCAGTGCACGACATTTCTTGAAGGTTTAAATGCCGGTTTTTCCCAAAACATTCAACCGTACAAACATTTGTCGACATGTAGATCTCCAATAAAGACGAATTGCGTTTTTGAGTTGTTTATTTAATTGGGTATTGCTGATTATTTTATGTGAGATGAGGTGGATCGGTGGCGTAGTGGATTCATTGTTTTGGGGTTTAATTAAAGTGTGTCATGGGTTCGAGACCCTTGCTTACTAACATCGATGATCGTACAGATAAATTGCAGGGTACATCAGGTCTTACGACGTACTTGTGTCCTTGCAATGTGCATAGCTTTCAAGTGGTTCGGATCCCATTATAACCTGTAGGTCTAAAGGTGTGTGTCGATGAGTACAAAAAATGTTGTTAATTTATCTCTTAATTGTATATTTTATTCGGTGAAATTAAGGTTTGTGATTTTTACTAAAAAAGTAAACATTTAAATTAATTAATTAATCATTGGCAATTAACCTAAAATACTCACGACAATTTGCTACGTCTGTACTCGTCGACGTCTCGGAATAAAAAGAACGAATGATTTTCAATTCGCGCCCTTTATGCTGAACGAGCGAATTGAAAACCGAAAGGCGAATTCGAATTTGAATTCAAATAAAAATTGTCCGTTAAATGTGTAAGTGAAAGTTAATTGCCAAGAATTGTACATAAATCATTGCTAAATGTTTAGCTTAATTAAAGACTTAATTGTAAATAAATTTCCTGCAATTTATTGTAATTCTTAATAACAATTCATAAAATTTAATGTTCCAAAAATAAATCGAAAACAATTTTACATAATGATGTGTAAATCTTGATGTGTATATTTCAAATGATAAATTTACGTTACACAATATAAGAAATTAAAACAAATTATTAATGAATTGTAAAGATGCTGTCGTAGTCAACGACATTCTCGGGAGCCCACGAAGATGATGATTACTCGCTGTCCAGCTTGACGAACTCCGATAAGACTAACACTTGTCCATCGGATGATGTGTCTGCAGGAACCGGTTGCGGAGGTTTGTTGATAAGGTCTCCCACTTCAATCTTACGGCGCTTTGAGCCATTATGAGCTACCCTTGTTGGTTGCTGTTGAAGCAAATCACTGGCCATTGTTGCAACAGTTGAAGTCTCAGAAGTACTTGGACTATTGTCAGAAGTACCTTCACCCTGCGTGAATACTTCTGACTTATTTTCCAGAGTAAAGTCAAATGGAACTGTTGCGCCTTTGAGCTCAAGAACGCATGTAGTTGAGTCAGCGCTTGAAGGGGCTTCTGTCTCAAGTCCTGATGAATTAGCACAGTTAACAGTGACTGTAAGTCCACAATTGCCAGCTGTGTCTTTGGCGTGAGTATCTGGATCACCAGAATGTGGATGTCGCATTGGAGCAGCATGATGATACATGAGGACATTGGCTTCTTCAATGTCTCTCGACCATGCAGTAAGACCAGCGTGTAATAAAAACGCATTATGTTGACGAACGAGTACTGGTACTCCGTCAGAAATTATAGTGGTGATAGGCTGGTTGTACATGTCCATGTGGGTCAATACGTTCTCCTTTGCAATCATTCTAGCGCTGGCTTGTGACAAGAATGTGACGAATCCTGTGTTTTGAGTGCGTTTATGTCTAGCCTCAAAATTCAGACGAGCTGCCGTGATAGTACCATGTGATTCAAAAAATCCGATTACATCAGCTAGATAATATGTCTGATTATCCGATGTTCTAAGCCGTTTTAGACCCTTGATGACGATTGATGCCGGTATATTCTCAAAACGTGATAAATAAGACGTGTTCATAATACGAGCGCGTCCAAACTTGTAGTCGACGATCTGCATGGCTTGTGGATCACGTCCGTCTTCTCGATAGTCAATAAAGGTATGCTCCAAGAATACACAGTCTATATTGGTGACTGAGATTAGGTACACGGAGAGTCCTAATCGCTTGTTGATGTAATCAGCACATCTAGCAATACCAATGATATTGGGAGCAAAAGGAGCAACCTTATGCAGGATTGCTCTTAATGGAACTCTGCTAGAGATATTGCTGAGGCGCATGATAGTATATGGACATCCATAATCAGATTGCGTTGCTGTTAGACTATCGCCTGAAGATGCTACAGGAGTCATTTGAGACGAATTGGACAGGTCACTAGGCGCAGTTGGAAAGCGCTGAATAGGTACAGACTTGGGAGGAATATTGCTTGGTTTCACACCCATTATGTCTGTGAAAAAAGAGTAAAAGAGAATGTTAAGATTATGACTTGTCATGCACAAGTCATATAGAAAGAATTTTCTCTTTAAGAGGTGACTTAATAAACTTTTTGCAAGCTTATTAAGGTATTTCATTAATATTAGTCATAAGGTCTTAATTTCAATTTTAGCAAGACGCTTGGTACTGCGCTTTTTGCGTTCAGTACCATTTGGCATAAGTATGTCTGCAACTCTACCATTGCCATCTTTAGCGTAATAAACTTTCGTTATTCTTGCTCGTTCCCAAGCTTTTCTAGTCGTATTAGGATCAATAACAAGTACTAAATCACCTTTCTTTAAAGGCTCTGAATCCTTGAACCACTTCGTTCTTTTAGTTAAAATAGGGAGATATTGTAAGGTAAATTTCTTGGATATTTCTTCCGCTAGTATTCTTCCTCGTCTGTAATGATTCTTATCAGACAGAGGATCTGGAATATTTTTCATTCCGTGGATGGACTGTAAAATTGGCCAACCACTCCGATATTTAGCCAAGTGATGAGGAGTAAGAACTTCCTCATCTTCCGCACTAATTGGATTATGCGTGAGAGGCCTACAATTTATTCTATGGGCCGCCTCTTGAAGTGCGATATTAAATTCAGTACGTGATACTTTTTTGTCTTCAATAGATGATGCAATTGACTTCTTAACTGATTGAATTAATCTTTCATAAAACCCGCCAAACCATGGCGATTGAACCGGAATGAAGGCCCACCCTGCATGGGTCTTCATTGCTAATTCCGATTCAATTTCGTTCTTAGTTTTTCTCAAGAAGTCAACAATTTTACGACTATCAGCATGAATGATGTTAGCTGTACCGATAAAGTTTGTACCATTATCGGAAATGAATTGTTTAATAGGACCATGATTAGTCCACAAAGTCATAATTGCTTCAAAGACCGAAAGAGATGATAAATCATCGAGAACATGTAATTGTACAAATCTAGATGTAGTACAAATGAAAATTAATATCCACGTTTTCTTTGCATGGCCATTCTTTGCGAATACAGTGAAAGGACCGGCACAATCTAAGCCTGTTACTTCAAATGGCTTAAGATTTGCATCAGTTCGTACGTTAGGCAATGGTGACATTTTATACTCGGTAGGATTAGCATTGCGATATGCACAATAATTACATAATCTCTGCACTTTTTTCAAAGCTGCACGAGCTTGAGGCATCCATACTCTAGATCTCAAGTCTGCCACTTGAGCTTCTAGCCCAAAATGATTATGGTTATAATGGTAATCGAAAAGTAAAAGTGTACTTAAGGCACTTTCCCTGGGGGCAAGCGGTGCGAATTTCTGAGCATAAGTACTCAAAGGTTCGTTCACACGCGAACTAATTCTAATAACCCCATTGTTGTCCATGAAGACATTCAATTGTAACAATTCAGTATTGGTTATGCGTAAACCTTTAGATAATTTCTCATATTCATTAGGATAAACTTCACGTTGCATACGTCGAATAATAAAGAGTTCTGCTCTTTCTAAATCTAAAGGTGACAAATTATTAAAATTTACACAATTCATAATTTGTTTACGTATAGCAGGATCATTCCATTTCTTTGACTTTAATAATGGAATCATAGCATCATAATATAACTTTAATGCGCGAGCTATAGCTCGTTTCAATTTTGACCAACTACCCAAAATGCTAGGGCTTAACAAGTCAATAATAAAATCATTAGCTATAGGACAATTAACAGGAGGTAACTTAATTGGAGTGTTTATTAATACTGCCTCGAAATTAATATTACCAACCAGAATGTCATTATTATTTGCCTTTCTAAGCTTTTGCTTTGGCCAATGTATAGGAGGTAATTTCAAAAATTGTGGACCCTGAAACCACGATGAATTAATGTCTCCAAAATCAAACTTTTGAAATTTTGTTGCTAAATCTGCAACATTGTTTTTACTATCAACATAATTCCACTGTTCTTGATTTGTAAGCTCAAGAATTTCTTCGACAGGTGAAATAGCAAATTTAGGCAATTTAATATTTTCATTCTTAAGCCAGTTAAGAGTTATTTCGCTATCGGACCACATATACACCAGCAATTTGTAGTCTTTATGCAGATCTACAATTGTTTGGGTAAGTCTAGTACCAATAAGACACGAAAGAAGCTCCAATCTAGGCATTTCAGAAATTTCTGTCTTTGTTTTTATTTTCAGTGGTGCTACTTTGGCTTTAGCCATTACGAAGCTAACATACCGATAATTCTTAATAGTTGCTACCATATATGTTGATGCTGCAATTGCTTCTTTGCCTGCATCACAGAAACAGTGCAACTCTAACAAGTCAGCTTCGGACAAGTTTTTAGAAGGAAATCTAAGTCTGGGAATTTTAAGACAAGAGACTTTTTCTAAGTCTTTTAACCATTGCAGCCATTTGACATGGTCTGAGTCTGAGATTTCGTCATCCCAACCCAGCTTATTACGCCAAGAATTTTGTAATAAGATTTTACCTCTAATAATGCAATGTGCAATAAGACCCATTACATCAAAGATACGCGCGATTGTTGAACATTGATCCCGTTTGGTTGGTTTTAATCCACAATCTGTTGCTAGTTTAATGAATGCGTTTTTGTTCAAATTAAAAACAAAAACGTCTTGTTTAGGGTTCCATGCAACTCCTAATACTTTAGTAGTATATGTCGATTCTTCTTCTGACATAATTTCAATTAATTCCTCTTTAACATGATCCTTATTTAATGCTTGTAGAACTTTCATACTATTGCTTTGAAAGCTCCCTAAATGCCAATTTATTGAATTTAAAATTTCTATGCATTGATTAGCCGTTTCTATGGCTTGCTCAACAGTTGGTTCACTTGTAAGGATGTCGTCCATATACGTGTAATGTTCTAATGCTTCTGCAGCATTAGGGCATTTTTCTAACCATTTCTGAGCAGTCCTATTTTTGACCATTTGAGAAGCAAATGGACTACATTTGGGTCCAAACAACATAACAGTCATTATGTATGTTTGCATAGGTTCTGTCAAATTTTGTCTAAAGAGAATTCTTTGGCATTGCTGGTCACGTTCACTTATCATAATTCTATGAAACATGCTTTTCACATCGGCTGTGAATGCGTATTTATGCATACGCATTCTCATTAGAGGCTTAAGCATATCCACTAAAAGGTTTGGACCCATTAGTAAATTATCATTAAGTGACGTACCACGATATTTGGCTGAAGCGTCATAAACATTTCGAGTTTTGACTGGCACTTTGTTGTGATTTACAACTAAAGTCATAGGTAAATAATTAACATTAGGCCAATGAGCTTTTAAGTCACGTTCAGATGCAGGACGGACATAATTCTCATTGACTAATTGTAGGAAATTATTATTAAATTCCTTTAATAGATCGGGATTTTTCTTAAGCTTATTTTCAGTCGCTATTTGACGCTGATAAACCATAGGATAATTATCTGGTAATCTAGGAATTTCATCCTGGATTAAATTCCAAATTAATGGTACTTCAATCGATCCATTTGGTAAAACTTTCATATTTTTATCTAAATACTTAATGGCTTCTAGCTCATCTTTGGTATAATGCACTTTTTTAGGTGTAATGCCTAAACTATCGATTGAGCATGAATGTGTATAAACTTTATCTAACATTTCATTAGATATTCGTTGAGAATTGAGGCTATCTTCCTCTATTATCTGATGATTGTTAACCGAGTAAGATTCTTGAAAGCATTCTGGCGCGCCTCCATAAATCGTGTATCCCAGTTTACTTTTTAAAGCAACTGGTTTATTATTGCCATCTTGAATTGCCGATTCTATGGCTTCAAAAACATATGCATGACGTGAGCCAATAAGCATTGTTGGAATTGCATCCTTATATGATGCGAATGGAATATTCTTAAGATGAGTGAATTTCTTTTTCAGAATATCCACGTTTAATGAACGCGGTGGCAACAGAAGATTACTGATAGCGTAACATTCATCTAAAATTAAACGTTCACTATTTTCGAGAATGCCCGAAATTTCTAATTTTACTTTAATAGCTTCAGTGCTTTTAATAATAGAATCAGTCCATTGCAGATTAATGATACAAGGTACGCCTGAGATACCTAAGTCGTCAATTAATTCTCTTTTTACGAGAGTTATTTCTGCAGCTGAATCACCGATTGCAAAACCAAAAGCTTTATTGCTTTGGCCATAGAATATAGTGCGAAATAATTTGACTGTCCGTTGTGAACCTTCAAATGCAGAGGTTGTTTGAGATGCAATAGTACTAATGACATAAGGTCGTTGAACATGCTCATCAGATAAATGAGGATAATTAATGCTGAATGCTACTGGGTTTGCTGCATGAGCTCCAGGAACAGCAGGTATCTGCGCCTGCTGAACTTGGGCTTGAATACCAGCAGTTGCTACCCCAGCAACATTTTGATTGTTGTTTTGCTGCTGAGCTATTCTATCATGTGCTCTTGCTGCATTATTATTAGTACTAGCTCTTCGTTGTGGTTTTCTATTTGAATTATTAGAATATGATCTATAATTGACATTTCTATGCAAAGTCACGTGATGTTTTCCTGTACATCTAGCGTTCTGATCAAACTTATACCCACAACCGGACTTAATATCACAATCTCTTGCTGAATGAGAAGTTGTTAATAAACAATTATGGCATAAATTTTTAGTTCGTACCACATTAAATTTTTCATCCATTTTCATGCTACGATATTGTTTACATTCCAATGTGAAGTGGTTTCTTGCCCCACATAGCTCACATTTCTTTGGCAATTGATTGACTTTAGCCATATCATAGCCTAAATATCTAGCTACTTCCTTATCACGAATTTCATATTTGTAATCCGAATTATTAAATGATTGCGAGGTGTTCGTGTATGTCGATGGCCCTGAACTCATCGACATGACTTGAAAGCCCTTCGCTTTATTCATTTTATTTTCAGATTTAATGAAGGTACCTAGTGGTAAGGTTTTAGCAATTTGATTAAGGAAATCAAATTGCACATCCAAACGTTCCATTCGCGTGGCTGCGTTTGGATGTTTATCATAGAAAAATTTATAGTAAGCTTCTTGGTGATAAGATTCAAGTTGATTATGAATTTTAGCTGCTAACGTACTGTCTGTAATTACTAAACCAGCATATGAACAAGCAGCCATATAACTGGCAATATATGTCGTCACCTCTACACAAGATGCATGTGTAAGAGGCTTAGACAATTTCGCGTTTAGTAGTTTGAGTTTCGCGGCCTCAACTACTACGTTAGCATTGCCATAGCTGTCTTTAAGATACTGCATAGTTTGGTCTGGATTAATTAAATCCAAAATATTATCGACGCGTTCTAGGGCTTGACCAGACAATGACTTGCGAATGATTCGTCTCATCATTGCCTCATCATATTGCCCTTCTTGTCTAGTACGCTCAACAGCTCTTTGAAAAGCGAGCCACTTTTCAGGTCTACCATCAAATATTTCTATTTTTGGTAAACTCTTACGAATTTCTCCTAAAGAAAGTAATGTTACTTGATTGGAGATTCCTGCTAAACAATCATTTATGCTTGAAGCGTTATTTGAACCGCTTACAGCATTGGATTCATTAATAATACTAGTTCTACTAACTGTTGGTATGGCATTGTTGTTGCCAGCAACAGACTGAATATTATTTCCTACATTAGAGAAAAATGTTTGTCCCATTTCTCTACTTCGATTAAGTTCATCATCGATTCTTATCGCTCGATGATTTGCTTGCATTATTGCATCAGAATAAGTTGATGACTTGATTGGATTTGCACACTGCCTATTATCATTCAAGCTAGGTATAGGCTGATTGACAGGTGCTGGAAGATTTTCTCTAGCATTAGATGCAATGCCAGTAGAAGTGAATATAGGATGAGGTATATTCATAGGAGGGTTCTCATATATAGTTCGTTGCATGCTTTCATTTTCATTGGCAACGGCAGCATATCGAGCTTTTAGCTCTTTATATTTTCTTAACAGTTCTTCACGTGAGACTAGCTCAATATCGTATTGAGTATCATCTACAATTTCATAAACAGTAATTTTTTCTGATTCTGGATTATGAACGTTTTTTGAATGTTCTACTTCTGTGCTCTTTTTTGGAATGGCACCAGTAGTTACTAGCTTTGTTTTACAAAATTCCATGAGCCTTTGCTTCAATGGAACTAGATGGATATCATTATCAACTACAGCTTGTGCAGCTGTGTTCATGGGATTAGACGAACATACATTACACATCCACGGAAGAGCTTCTTCAGTAATGTCTGAGAAGTTAAAACCAGTACAACGTACATGATAAATACGATTGCATGAGACACATAAGGCATATGTCTGTAGGTCTGACTTATCACGTTCATCGCCCTGTGCGCTGAACCAATGACAATCATTATCTGACCCGCATTTAATGTTCTCTTTAACCTTCGCGGCTTTGAGCATGTAGCTAGCTATGCTACTACAATCAGGATTAAATTTCCTGTAAATTTGCTTAGCATTCTTTTTCTTAAGAAAGAATTCGGCAAGTGTACCACACGATTTAACGCTTTCCATTGTATTACAGTAATGGATGTGGATTTAAAATTATTAATTATTAAATGTCTTAAGGACTTTTTAATTGAAGAAATATCTACGATAGAATTCGCGAATTTACTTACAATATCTCAGTTGCTATCAACTAACAATTAAACGGAATTAATGCGTTATTATAAACGACTTGAAATGCGTCTTAGGTTCGACGACTTTGGGAACGTTCTAACTGTGACGGTTGATACGACTGCGCTTTATGCCTTATGACTCACACGGCACTATTACTTGTGACACGTGTGAAAATAATTTAATTAAATGCCTTTTGCAGGACTTCGTATGATAGATGCCTCCTATAGAGGACTTTATGAACTACGCACTGTGTGCTTTGTTAGTTTAGTGCACTGGATCTTTGACCAAAAGATCCAGTGAATAAATTGAGAAATTAGGTTAAAAGTGCTATGCGTGGAAAATCCACTCCACCCGCTAACTGCCTTGCACAGCTATTGGATGTTGTTCGGAAGTGGAGGTATATTCCTGACTACCTCACTCCACTCTAACTTCCTTTTTAATTTGTTAGTATTGGTCTTGTTAATTAAATCACCACTAATTCACTACTACTCACGTCAGCTTATCTCTTAATGTCTCTGTCTTTTACACGTCCAATTCTAATATCCACGTGTTTTTACTTCACTGGATGTTTTGACGCTGATAAATTTCTGATCTTTACAGAAATTTTCTTCAGATGTTGATTTTGGTAGCTGACGATGAGTTATTATTATCGCTGATGATGATGTTGATGATAGATGTTGATGATAGATGTTGAAGACCACGATGATTTAATTTCCACTTGAAAGCACGTTGACAATTTTCAAATTGTCTAAAAATGATGTCGATGAGTACAAAAAATGTTGTTAATTTATCTCTTAATTGTACATTTTATTCGGTGAAATTAAGGTTTGTGATTTTTACTAAAAAAGTAAACATTTAAATTAATTAATTAATCATTGGCAATTAACCTAAAATACTCACGACAATTTGCTACGTCTGTACTCGTCGACGTCTCGGAATAAAAAGAACGAATGATTTTCAATTCGCGCCCTTTATGCTGAACGAGCGAATTGAAAACCGAAAGGCGAATTCGAATTTGAATTCAAATAAAAATTGTCCGTTAAATGTGTAAGTGAAAGTTAATTGCCAAGAATTGTACATAAATCATTGCTAAATGTTTAGCTTAATTAAAGACTTAATTGTAAATAAATTTCCTGCAATTTATTGTAATTCTTAATAACAATTCATAAAATTTAATGTTCCAAAAATAAATCGAAAACAATTTTACATAATGATGTGTAAATCTTGATGTGTATATTTCAAATGATAAATTTACGTTACACAATATAAGAAATTAAAACAAATTATTAATGAATTGTAAAGATGCTGTCGTAGTCAACGACAGGTGTGGTACAACAAATTTAATATCGCAGTGCCTCCAGCTCATAAGGAGGCTGGATTGTCAGCTTCCTTCCATGAGGTGGAACATGGGTTCGAGCCCCATCGTGAAAAATTCTTCACTTACAACTTTCTCATATCATCTGTACTGAAAATGAAGCTCCTACCCTAAATGTGTAGGTTTGCACTAATGTCACCTAAGACACCTTCCAACTGTATAGATCGGAACTTTATCAAATTAAAACTCATTAAACCAACATTCGCTTCTGTATCTATGAATCTTCTAGATCTCATCTAGTCAACTTCTTTTTATAGCCCAACATAATATCAAATCGTTCCTAATTGTACTATAATTTATCATTGATTGTTCTGTGCACGTTTATAAGCCAAATATACAATGACTAAGAAGACATACGTAGAAAAACATTCAACAAACAGGTAATTTTGGATCAATGTCAAAGTCAACAAGAAAGGCCATGATTTTGATCTGAGTGTGAGACATAAATCTTATACAATATGTTTGGCTGGCACGAAGATATGTTCGGAAAGGCAGGCACAATAATAAATTTAACATTGAAGGTATTTTTTCGTTTACAAGAAGCAGATTGTAGCACGTAAAGACACAAAAGTTTTTTTTTTAGAATCGTAGTTGCTCAGGAAGTAATGCTTACATGTGTGATGTTTGAACTTTGAAACTTTTCCTTTCCTTTATGTAGGAAGAACTTTTTTTTTGTGCTGAATTTAAAGGCGGATAGAGAGCTTTTAGTGCTGATTGTGAATGAGTAATTTATTAATTGATTTTGAAGGGGATTTTTTGAGTTATTGCTGTATTCTGGAACTTTCTGGTAGAATGTTTACTTGACACATGGGCCCGAGCGACACTCACTTACTTACTTCGCTGGCCGAACAGATCAAGTGTGATCCATGGCCTCCCTCAGTTGACGCATTAAGCTGGCTTTATCGCTGACTACCGCTTGCAAATTATCAATTCCAAGTGTGATACTATCTCGATAGACAGCTTCTTTCCATGATCCCGAGCGAAGTCTGAGTCGATATAATGGTTCCGTAAGTACAACTTCGCGTCTTACCGTTGATATAATGACGTAATGGTACCCTGATGAACATACTATTTTGCTCGAATTCGGGTCAGTATCCATGATGCATTTCTAATAGCATTTACATTTCTAATTGATATTACTGAACTGTTTTTGAGGGTAGAATTAGTGAAGTGAACGCAGATGTTCCAATGCCAATGGCAGCAAGTTTATTGACTTTTTGTCATTAATTTAGAGTTTTTTACATCCGTTATTGATACTTATTAGAATTTTTGGAATCAAATTTAAATTATAGTCTAGGAGCAGTTTGTAAACATTGTAATATTCAGTAATAAATTTTCAATCAATAGCACAGCTGAATAGCACGAATCGGTCAAGATTTACAGATTGCCGTGTTACTGACTTGGCTCTGGATTCGGTTTAGGTCACGCTAGATTTAGGTCAGTTTGGTCCGGATTTTGGACCGATTATCCGACTAATGCTCTTTGGGATAATTTTAGGGACCGAAACCATTACTAAGCAGTTTCGAAACATATAGGATCCTTAATAATACCTTGACATATTCCAAAAAGTCTGCTTAGTCAAATGTTCAACCCATAATGCCACTTTAAGTCCACAACTTTGTTAAAACTCTCAAAATTTTTGATTTTTACATCAACATACTTCCAAGGCTTTTGTTTCTAATGGACTCAACCTTCAAAGGATATTAAAATAAGCACTCAGCCTTCAAAGGACATAAAAAAGACTTTCAGCTCAACATTGAAACATTTTTGTTTATGAAAAGATATCCGCAAAAGAACCAGATATTTATGTAACAGCATTGATTATGTTTTAAGGTGAAAGCTTCCTTTTAATTCCAATAAATCACCAAAAATTGACTCAATTTTTAATCCATACGCAAAAAAATTTTCTCTTTTTTTCATGCCAAAAACTTCCTCTCAGTTCCAATAAATAAAGACTTTATATTTTCTGGGGGATTCACTGTTCAGCATTTTCGGCATATATTACAACGGTATATGTATCTTAATGGATTTATACATAATAAATATTGTAAACAAAATAGTCGATGACTCAAGAAACAAGTTTTACATTATATCCAATACATTGATAAGTCAGCCAGGTAGATACAATTGTATCAAAATGCACAGTCACTACTACTTAGGTAGATAATAAAAGACGCTGAAGATCACCATTAAATGTTTATTTGAAAATCAGAAATTGACAGATTCAGACGTCTAATTCTTGTGAAGCTATAAGACTTTATTTATAGAAATGAAGCAATACATTGCAATTTTGTTAGTTTTGGCTGTTACGGTTAGTGCACTGCCGCAAAGACAATACGGAAGACCACAACATGGTCATGGTCACGGTCATGGACATGGTCATGGTCATGGAGGACATGGCGGTGGTCCAGGATTTGGAGGCGGTCCAGCATATGGAGGTGGCGGACCAGCTTATGGAGGTGTCGCTCCAGGCGGTTTCGGAGGAAGTGCCTCAAGTGCTAATGCTGGTGCACAAAGCATTAGCGGAGGAGGCGGTGGACTTGGCGGTGGATTCAGTGGATCAGCTGCCAATGCTAATGCAGCATCACAGAGTCTTGGTGGTGGCTTAGGAGGTGGAAGTGCTTCAGCCGCAAATGCAGCTTCTCAATCATTCAATTTCAACACACCTTTCGGATCATTCAGTGGTTCTGGTAAGAAATTATTTTAATTTAATTAAAATTGCCTGAAATTAATTTTGATTCCTTTATTTTTTTCGTGAATAACAGCCAGTAACGCATTCTCAAACTCACAAAGCATCGGAAAATAAATTAAAATAATATGAGGCATTTACAAAGACTTCTGATATAAAATAGCCAAAATGTTCAAAAAAAGTCACAGAAAAATGTGAAAAAAATAATAATTAATGTGATGTTAATCGTGAATTTTTGTATCAAAAAAATAAATAATGAAGGAAGAAGTTGTTGTTAAAAAAAAAATTTTAATTGGAGCTCATTATAGGCACACTAAAGTGAAACAAAGCATTAAAGAGGATTATGAGGCTTTTAAAATGTCGACGTTGTTATTATTTTTCAGGTGAAGAAGTTCTTAGTGTTGTCAAAAAATCAATTTAATAGCTTAGAAAAGAGAGGTAGTTGTTGTAAGTGGGATGGGGTGCCCGAGCTACACAAAAGATGGCTTTTTAGTACTATTTTTAGAAGCCAAATGGACGCCAAACGGAGGCGGCTTCTATTTGGTGTTAAAAAGGAAGTTCAGCGTAGCCTTTTTTTATATTTGTGGCTCGGGGAAAGATTCTAGTTCCTGTAAGTAGAATGAGATCTGTCCGAGCAACATACGTAAAGAAGGCTCCTATATGGAGCTCTTAGGACTCTGCTAAACCATGTTAAACCTCTTCTACTAACATCAGGCGTCCATATTAGACTGCCTAAAATAGACAGCTTCCATTTGGTGGCGATTAGGTTTGGCGAAGCCTTTAAAGCTCCGTTGCGCACCCTTCTTAATTTGCGTCGCTCGGGATCCTCTCAAAAAGATGGAAAATTTATGATTATTAAATGTGATGAAGTAAATTTAATAAAAATGTTCATGATGTAGCAACCGAACTATTATAGCAGATCCTTTTGAAGCGTATTTCATCATCATATTTTTTATATATCTTTGTAAGCATAATTTTCATACCACATAACGAGTATAAAAAAAACATATTTATTCCATTCAGATTTTTAAATTGAAAAAAAAAAAAACTATTTATAAAGTATAAAGTCTCATATTTCTCGATATTTATGCTTAATATCAATTCATATACCTGATAATCCATACAGCGATAGAATTTATTTATAATGAAAATTTAATGACTCCAGCATCTTTGTCGTCGACTTAATGGGATTACTTTATTCTTTGTTAACGATAAATCTATTGAGTATATCTGTTTTGAGTCACATTCAGGTTCTGAGGTTGTTTATCAATTCTAGATGCTCATTAAGGTTCGTTCACTTGACTTCCAATACATGCTCTAGTTCAATTCCTTCAACTTTCCCATTTCGTCACTAAATAGAACTAATAAATTAATAGACGTAACTTATGGACGACCCCCTGCATCAATCGACCTTCAATATTTCTTTGAACTCAGAATAATATGAAATCAGCATTTTAACAGGTTGATTAGAGATTGAGATTCAGCAATAATATCTTAATTTTATTGACTTTATTTGATTATTGTTGCAGATCTCATGGCATTTAGCACAGAATTAATTAGAATAATTGAGTTTGATTTCATACTGATTGTATTGTTGATTGTATGCATGATAGTTTGTATTAAGCTAATAAAAGATGATCTTTTTTCCAAGGAATTTGTATTACGTAAATGCGAAGATATTAATTATAATAAATTTTCCTTATCATTTTCAAAAAAAAAAATTTGGGTGCGTCATAAATTCCTTATTTATATCCAACATTTTCGTTGTATATAAAAGAAACTGGATTTAAGAATCTGAAGAAAAAGCTGATTAAGATGGCCATATATGTATCTTAGTGTATTTCTTACATGATAAGGTCACGTAAACTAAGGCGATGCTAGAGCATTTTTTAAAGTTGATAAGGTTTTTGCTCATTAAACTTTGAAGTCCAGTCAAGTGTCTTTGGAGAGTAATCAACAAGGCACTGGGTTTGAATTTTTTACCGAAACTTGAAGGTCGTCAATTCGAATCCTACAAATTCCAGATTTGTATAGTTTTGAAGCTATGATACTTCAATTGCTTAATGAACGCGACGTAGACAACTCTGTATTAAGAAAACAGGTCAGGTACATGATGTGTAGAGGTAGAAAAATCTAGGTACGAAAACTACAAGATTTCTATATCTGGTATCAGATTTGAAATGACTCTTGCTTGGAGTTAGATTCGTTGAAATTTGTATTCAGGTCAGATTCACGCCAAATTGGATATCTTTTAAGTACCCTAGTGGTAATTAATGAACCATCAAAGAATGGCAAGTACTGCGTTAGGTATTGGAAATTGGCAAGTGTATGCCAGCGATAGAGCCAGCTTCAAGCGACTACTTCGGGAGGTCATGGATCAAAATTGACCAGTACGACCAGCGAAGTAAGTAAGTAGAAAATATGATCTTTTTATGTTATGAGAGTTTCATGTTAACTCCAATTTAAGATTAAATCCAGAACCTTTGACAAAATTCGTTAATTTATCAAAAATTTGTGAGGGAAGAAAAGTCGAGAAATATACAAAAATTCACAATATCGTCAGAAGAGAATACTGATAGTCACCCAAAACATCTGATCCGGTTTGACAGAAAAAGAGTTCAGCATTCCGACATACCGGTGAAGAGAGAAATGATTCTGTATCCGTATTCATAACTAACCAGATTCTAAAGAGAATATTTTACTAATATTTACTGCATTCGGTTCTCAAAAAAATAAGATGAGAAACTTTGGGTACATAAATTTTGGGATATGAAATTTTTTAAGCACCAAAATTTATGATAAACTTTTCTCTCATTTTTTTACGACTTAATTCTCTTGTAAGACACTTTTATGCTTTAATCAATGATTCGAGGAGTGAATTAATGACCTGTGAATTATTTGCTTAGCTGTTTAATTAATGGCTCTCCTGAGCACTATCTTGATTGGTGTAAAAAAGATAAGTTTTTTTACCTCAAGAATTCATCATTGAGTGTTTTATGGGAATAGAGAGTAATGATGTAATTGAGTTGTTTGGATGTAACGGCATGCTATAATTAGAAATGGGTTCAATGTATTTACTTTTATGGCAAAGGTATAAGATAACGCATTGTGGCACTTTTACTTTTCAGAAATCAAGCTCTGACTTGACATCTAACTGGCATTCTTTCATTAACATCCTAATCCAGTTTGATGTGTTGCTCTTGGAGAACCTGGACGTCTTTTCCCTTGTAAACTAGAAGTTCGATGACTCATTGTGGCACTTGAACTTTTCAGGGAATTGTCATATTCGTTTTGAAATGTCAAGGCTATCCAGAAGGTATACGAAGTAGAAACAACCAAATATGTGGCATCAGGTCGATGGGACACTGCCGTGGGGCTAGATTCCTGCAAAACACTGAAGTCACGCCAGCTCGGTGTCCCATATTTTGCATTTTCTACGCTTTATGCCATCCTGGTTAGAAGGATGATTGAGTCATTATTCACAAAGCTACATTGTAAGCTCTTTGATCATCTCTTACCATCCCTCAATGAGTTTGAAGCAAGCTTATAGTCAAGTAGAATTTGAATCTAAACTAGTCAGGTTATTGCCTAAAATTGAGTTTTAAAACGAGCTGATTAAATTGGCAAGGTATGTTGCAATTCATTGAGAGTGTGAGCATACCTAGTGTGGCTCAGTTGGGATTGAACCCTCTTACGGACCAAATTCTTCAATTTGTCAGAGTTATTCGAGACAAAACTCCCAAAAGGTCCCCAAATTTTGGCGTTTCATACAAACTTGCCTAGGAATTTGTAAAGCAACAAGCTATTCAAACAAATTCCTAACAGAACAAATGAAAAACTGCAATTTAGAAATCATTCAACTACTGAATTTCCCAATTTTCTCATTCAGCTGACTAAGCATCATTCGGATACGAACAATTTCAAATAGAAATTCATCACATTTATCAGTAGATGGAGTGTAATCATACCTCTGTAAATAAAAAAAAAGCTCATGTAAGCATGCATCAGAATATAAAAACAGTTGTGAATTTTTCAGGATTTCAGTATTTTTTATTTCTCATCGCTTAAAAAATAAACAAAAAAAAAATCGATAGATTTCCATTCGAATTATCGTCAAAACTTTTCTTATTTATCATTTTTCTATAATTCCAAAGTAAAATTTCAGCAAATTTTTTATTATTTTAATTTTTTTGTTTCTAAAAAGTTTTTTTTCCTTAAAATTCAAACAAAAAAGTTATTTTTTTTAGTTCTATTTTCACATCATTTCTAACATTTTTTTTTCATTTTTTATTGAATTCATTTATTATTATTTCAATGATTAATGCACATGGAAAATGATATTTGTTAGTGAATTGGAGTTTATTTCTTACAGTGAATTTTCATTTATGATACATAAAAAATCACACTTTTTTTTAATCTCCATTTTTCATCTCACATTTTACTTTTTTTTTTTTTAAATTTATGATACGAGATATGATAAGTTATGAGGTAAGGAGGAGAGTTCTCTGTGGAAAAATGAAACTTGCATCAATAATTCGCAATTTTTATAAACAGTTTTTTTAGGGTTTGACAAATATGCGCATATGCATGCATACATGCGCATAAAGTACAAATGTATGCGCATACAGTATTCGCATACAATGCATACAAATGCATACAAATTTAAATTATTAATTCATTTAAAATCATTTTTTAATCTGTTAAATGAAAAATGGAGGTGAAAATCATATTTTTCAGACTGTCTCATCCTAACTTCAAAAATATTGCACGGAAAAATGTGTTAATTAAGGTTTTTTATTCTAATTTAAAAAATGATACAGAACATTAGATTTTATAGGGTTTTGTTTTTTCTTAAAATATGAGAATTAACTGAGAAAATTACATTTTCTTGATTTTTCAACTTAATATTAGAAAGTTAATGCTAAAAAACACACTTTCTAGAGGTTTGTAAAAGTTAAATATTGAAAAATCTTGAAAAATCAAAAAAAAATTATTAATTTGTATGCAAACAATTGTATGCAAACAATGCATATTTATGCGCATATATGCATGTGTATGCGTATGCACGCATATGCGCATACAGTTTTTACGAACCCTATTTTTTTAGCACCGTAAATTTCAATGATGATACGTGATGATGAAAGATTTGTGTGTCTGAAAAGTGCTAACAAGATTGCGATTTATTGATCGTAAATTTGTGGATATGATTTATATGAGCAAGTGATGAGTTTGTTAATATTGTTTAGAATAATATCAATTTTACGATTCTTGAGCTAGCTAGGAGAGTAAGGGAGTTTTCTAAATAGGTAATTCTCTAAGGACAAGTCTAGTTATTATTGCAGAGCTCGAATTCTACCCGAATTTTGTCTGAGCGGAGTGGATTCTGCGGTATCGAGCCATATAAAGACAAATCTACCAGTGCACGATTAAAGTTACTGCCGAGTGGTTAGGCGATACACTGGATAAAACCACTCTTTTATGAGTACGTGGGTTTGATTCCTACCAGAGTCCAATCTCTCAATCATTCCGGAAAGCCACACAGCGTAGAAATTGTCGATAATCCGCTCCTAGTCCATACTTTAGCTAGATTCGATTAAATCCGGCCTTATACCAGAGTCAAGAAAGCTTGGGGCTAGATAATTGGCCATTTCTATGATGTGTGCTTTCCTAGGTTGTATAGAATTTTGTGAAACCGATTCCCACAATGCTCACAATATTAAATTCAAAAATGTCGACTCGAGTCGACAAGATTCCACATGAAACATGAGAGTAATTTGAGTTAAAATTCTCAAAATTCACTAAGCTCATCCTCAACACGTCTGTCTATTCCAACAAACTTAAAACCATATGTAAAACTACTCTAAAGTGTTGAAATTTAACACAAATCGTCTTATTTAAACTAATTAGAATTTTTTTTCCTCACACATCCTTTCCATACTGCTAAAGATAAAGTTTCAAATTTTTCCACTAGAAAACCACAATAGATTTTTTTTTCTATTGTTAAGAGAGTAATATACATCACTAATTATTTTAATTAAATATAAAATGAAAACCATCACATGACTGAATACTTTGTGTAATTAAAATAATTCCAAAATTAGAATAATATTCATGAGTAGAGCACACATTACGTTAAGGGAAAATTAATGTTGAGAATAAGATCAATGAAAATGTCTTGTTATGTTAAGTAACTGCTATGAATGTTCGTCTACTGCAGTGGTGGGCAACCTGTGTGGCTTGGGCTACAAGTGTGATAAAATTTTTTTTGAAATTTCCTTTCCGAATGGACAAAAATACGTTGGAACTAGACATGAACTGGGCATTAACTTGCCATCAACTAGTTATTACGTATTTTTGTCCACTCAGGCGTGGGTCATGTGTAGATTTGGTCGAGGCTTAGCACTAAGATGTGCCACAAAAAACAAAAGGTTGCCCACCACTGCTCTACTGTCTTCAATTATGGAGAGTAATTTAATGAATTCTTATTAGTATTTATTAGTACAGGGGTGTATTCAGGGAAGGTAGGGGGTGTTTAGGGTTCAAACACTCTGTTTGGGGTCAGACACTCTGTTTGGGGTCAAACAGTCTCCCATTTTTTAAGGATTTTTGGGTAGACCCACCTTAACCTCCTATTGGACTAAAAACTTCAATTTGCTAGGATTTTTCGAAAAAAAATCCAAAAATCTGACCCATAATTCCCCTAAAATCATGCAAAAATATCAACGCAACCCCTTCACCCCCCTGACTACACCCCTGCTACATGATTAACGGAAAAAAAACTTTCATACTGTCACTAACATCGCATATACACCGTTCATTCATGACAAAAATTTAAGATTCTTTTTTTTCTGCACATATTTACTACAGCTACCCAAGATTGTCGTTTGGTCTAATCACATTACATTGAATTTTCTTTTTCTTTTTCTTTAAATACATGATATCGAGATATTTACTATAATTAACAAGCTTATGTCGTATTAATATTGATCATATTTATTTACACTTAACAAATTTCTTCATTTTGCTTCCTACAAATGGTAAAATTTTCTAATTTTTTTTTAGTTTTTTGTTTGATACTCCAAAAATATTATTATTTTCGACTCAGTCCTACGGAAGTTGATTTTAAAATTTATTTATGTACAACTTAACCTAAAATACAGTTTTTCATTTTTCATTTAAAAAATTACATTTTTTTTATATTATTAATAAACTTTCGCCCGATTAAGAAAAATTTTAATACACAAAATTAGCTTTTCCAATCGGTGAAATGCTTATTTGTTAATTTATTGATTGTTAATACACGCATAATATTGATACACATTTTATGAATAATCAGAATCGACATCATTAATGATAATTAATAGTGAACTATCTACGATTTTGGTAATGAAGAGTGAATGGAAAAAGTTGTTTAATTATTGAAAAATCTTTTTTCAATTTTGATGAGTGATTTGGTGCTGATTTACTTGGAAATTGAAAATTATGTTTTAATTATGAATTGATGCTTCGAATGAAACTCAAATATTGATGATTTGAATTTTGGAAAATTGCAAAAAATTATTCATTTTGCTTGATGAAAAATTGAAACAAGCTTAAGGTCTATTTAGGGTCAGATACTATCGTAAAAATATTGAAAATTGCGATTTTTTTGAGATTTTTACACTTTTTGATTTGAAAAAAGAATCGCTAAAATCACGATTTTCTCATTCGAATCTTTACACAACCTCAGCTTCTTCCTCAAACTAAAATATCACTAAAAGACTAAAGACTTTTTGAAACTTTATCGATATCCATAATTTCACATAAATTAAACCCAATTTAACCAAGAATCAATTCATATTTAATAACAATAAATTCAATTGGATTTTCCTAGTAAATTGTCTAGCCATGCCCAACACTTTTTGTGATTTTATTGATATTCAATATTTGAACAATTTTCTCCAAACTCTTTAATATCTACCATCAAATTTCTAAGCTCTAAACATGACTTGATTTGATTATTCACGTATCAACAGTTACAAACATAAAAGTTTATTACAATTAAATTTTTAATAAATATTATTATTTCTCATATAAACTAAACATCAACTAGTCAACAATTAATTTACAATATAAATTTTCTTTTTTGTTCCATTTTTCTTGTTAAAAACATTAAAAATTGTCATCTCATTCAGATAAAAATATTTCTTTATTTCTCATTCTTATTTCCATCCTTTTTCTTTTATTTTTTTTTCAATAATAAATATTGATAACAAGTTGTCTGATGTGTCTTATTGCTTCTTGATATTTATTCATTTTCAATTATTTTTTTTCTTAAAGTTTGTTTTATTCTTTTTGTAGTAAAAATAGAAAAATTTATTTTTATAGAAATATGTCTTTTTTATTTATTTGAGAAGCTAGAGAAAGGAATTGTAGCATGTTGCTAGAAAAGGATTTAGATACTTTATACTGCATGTCAATAAGCATTTGTGAAGAAGATGTTGTGCTTTTACTAAGATTTGTAATAAGAAAATATTGGCAATTTTATATTTGGTGCTGTATTTTAAAGATGTTAAAAGGATTGTGCATAATACTTGCTTATTTGAAATTGTTGCATTTTAAGTTAGTTGACATCGAGAATTGAAAATTTGTCTAGGATTTGAATGTGAATGGAAGTTAAATATTATAGTTCAATTTGAGTTCAATTGATAACACTAGTCAGGTGTTGTTGATCTAGTAGAAAATGTATGATTCTGAATAATGGATCTCAAGAGAGACTCGAACCGACGTTTTACGATTTCTGGTCGCATTCTCATAACTATTAGCTATCGGGGGTTCTCGATTATATGACACAGTGCTATAAAGTCACATATATAAATTATGGATCTTCTGTATCCTCCTAAGTACTGCATAACTTAAAGACTTGATTGTTGTCAAAAATTGAAGGTGTATAATGACGATTTTCGCAAATATCCACTAATAACTGATGTTGAAGATGATTACTCACACTGACTGAACAGTTTTATCGATTGAAAATTCCACCGCAAAATCGAAAATCTTTTATTAAAAACAAGCTATTATAAAATATTGTGGAGAGTATTTAATCCCTTGTGGCTTTCAAAAGCTGTCTAAAAATATACAAACCACGAAAACTTTTCATCAAAAAATATTTTTTCATAGCAAAATTCAAGCTCAAAAATTATTAATTCCAAAAATACAGCATTCCTTATTGTTCATTAATTTTTGAAAAATTCCAGCTTGATGGTGGAAAATTTTATAAAATTTTAAAATGGAATATTTGCCGAGCAGCACAGTCCTGGAAGGCACATGGCGTATAAATAGTCAAAAGTTTGGGTTCCGACTAGCTTGATTCTGCACTCAAGTCAGATTTGACAAAATTCAGTCTCAACCAGAGTCAAGTCGACCTGATGGCGGATTTTTTGTCATTTCTGTGCCATGTGCTTTCCGGGAATTCTAAGAACTGCATTTTCAACCCTTAAAAAATGGGTAGAAAATAGCAGTAATGGTGCCGACAGTGCAGCTTTACAACTTACTGATAATATGGTGACGTAGCAGTGCACAAGCAAACACGTTGTGCTGTTCAGATTCACCGTCATATTCCATTATAAAGCTGACAACAAAGCAGCACATAAAACTCTTTACTTCAGCTTATTTCTTTGCAAAAAATTCCCTTAACGCTCCACATAAATGAACTTATGCACTTCATTTGAGTATGAAAAATTGCATGCTTAACTGTGCTGTGCTGTGCAGTTAGTATTTTAATACATCAACATTCAGAGCACATAAGTTACCAAAACAAGGTTGAATCCATAAATAAAAAAACTGAATAAACTATCAGTTCCCATAAAAATTTATGCATGTAAATTTTCTTATATCGAAAAAGAAAAAATATAGTTAAAGTTTCGAGACACAAGCAACACAATGTCAGTAAATTTTCATTCCCCATGATATTAATGAAAATATTTTTTTTTTGTTCAGCACACACAAATTTTCATCCATGATAAAAAAAGGAAGAGTAACTGGATGGATAAATTTTTCTTCTTTATTCCTTAATTTTCATTTATTCTTTATTGCATTTTGTGCATTTTCATGAGAATAAGACGGAAAATAAAAATTTTGAGCTTATTTAAACACAATTTTCTTCAATTCATTGTCAGATCTTGTTCAAGTAGTAGATAATGTCATTGACAAAAAAATGTAGCCAAAAGCAATTGCTTCATTTACAGTCGCATTTTCAGTAGATAATTTTGTAAAAGAAAATAAAAAAATTTATAAAGATGTTATAAGGACTAGTGTGAAGTTTGATGAAATGTTTGAGTGTCTCAAGAAGAAAGTCACAAGAATACACAATTAGGAGATTTTAAACTGGGTGACACATCTCTGCATGAAATTCAGAGTCTATTTGAATTCATAAGGACTTCAAAAGGACTCTTTTCTCTAATTTGCTAGTGTCTGTGTCGTTCGAGTAAGGAATTGGTCAAATGTTTGAATTCTGTGCAAATCTTGTCCACGCAACACGATTCAGTAATCTCATGTTTTGTCGTCCAGCAGCTATCAAGGAATCGTCATGGTACTTTTTCGTCTTAAAGTGTCATTGTTATAAAATCGTGGTATTCATAAGAATACGCTTGATCACTTGAAAAGGACATGCATGTAACGTAGCTGGAAATTATCTACATGATATATCAACTCCCAATCTGTGGGTCGGTTTCTTAGGTAATCCAGAGCTCGAAGTCGATTCAGATTTTATATAGAGTAATGTCGATTTGAGTCGACTTATCGATATTAAATCCGAGTGGACTGCGAGCATTGTCATATTCTAGCTATTGTTTGGTAAATGTTTACTCTGAAATCCTCCCGAAAAACAGCCCTTAGACTCGTATTCTTCATCACCTCAAGATATTACTTCCGCGTAGGATTAATTAATCTTTAGTGAGAATCGAACCCATGTCCCCACAATATTTACAGATAAACGTTCTGCTGCTTAACTACTCAACAAAGAAATTATTCTTGTAGCTCTTGAATTGGAAATTTTGCATAAATATGATTTGCATAACTATCCCAGACGCCAGGATCAAATTATCAAAACTGTTAAAAAACATCAAAATAACTTCACACTAATCTTATTTATTTTTTCTCTCAATTCTCTAAAAAATTTCGATGAAACTGTAACGATAAAGTTCTGTTTTGAAGCATTAAAGTTTCATTTCTTGTCTTCAACTTTAGAACTTTTCTTTTTCACCAATTCTCCTCCATGCTAGTCTTCTCTTTATTATTACATTCTTTATTTTTTTTCAATTGTTTAGCGGAAAAAAAGTTTTAATGGCAGCATATAAAAATATAAAGATTGATTTTTTTCTCTCTCTTTCTCACTCTCTTTTTTCTACATCAGTACAAAATATCTTCATTTTTATAAATAAGTTATGCTCTATTTAAACATTGTAAACATGTGGCAGGTAGGTTAGTAGATATAAATGTAGGAAAAAGATATTCAAGCTATCAAGTTCTTCGTCATTTTCATCCTTCCTTATTCAAGTGGTTGTTTCCGCAAATAATAACAATAATACTTTATATGGGTGGATGTGTGCATGAATGTATATTTCAATTTACTGGATAAAATGCTAGAGTTGATGTTGAGAGTGTACCGGGTGATATATGAGTTGGATGGGGATTTCATAAAGGTGGCTTGGTCTGTTACCCTAGTAGGGGAAGAGCATGCTCTCAATAGCAAAGGAAGGTAAGAGGAACGGCCACGAGCATACTCAATTAGTATATTTAAGGAGAAAAAGTTCTCAGAAGCATAGTCTTTGCCTCTTATACATTTCTTAAAATTTCAAAATTTTGAGGTTAGGATTTAGAAAATTTTCAAAAATTTGAGGTTAGGAATTTCTAAAATTTCAAAAATTTAAGTTTAGGATTTCCCAAAATATCAAAACTTTAAGGTTAGGATTTCCCAAAATTTCAAAAACTTAAGGTTAGAATTTCCCAAATTATCAAAACTTTAAGGTTAGGATTTCCCAAAATTTCAAAAACTTGAGGTAAGAATTTCCTAAAATTTCATAAAATTTGAGGTTAAGATTTTCCAAAATTTCAAAAAATTTGAGGTAAGAATTTCCTAAAATTTCATAAAATTTGAGGTTAAGATTTTCCAAAATTTCAAAAAATTTGAGGTTAAGAATTTCTTAAAATTCAAAAATTTGAGGTTAGAATTTTCTAACTATTCCAACACAAAATCACTTCCAATTCTTCCAAAATATAAGCAATTCTGCCAGCTAACCTAATAAAAATATGCAGACATGAACCCCTCAAATCCAAGCTACTCTGCGATAAAATTATCATACACACATCGTATATCCATGCCTATCTTGTGCCTTTATTTCATATTATTTTCGAGGAACATCAAAGTCATAAAATAGAAAATGAGAATTTTTTTCACTTAACTATTGATTCAATTTATGATCCATTCCGTTACAAACAATCTTTTGTTGTTGTTGTGAGATGCAATAAATATTCTTCTTGATTCTACTTACTACGTCATATCATATGTACATCATAAGAATTGGTTTTTGTCTCATCAATATTGGTACATAAAAACAAATAAATCAATTCCGATTTCATGTCACAAATGGAATTGAATATGATAATAATTATTATTAAAATTTGATCATCATCTTATCTCGGCTCAACCTTTTTCGACATATTATTGAGGGTCTTTTGACAATCAATTGCACGGAAGCTACTTATATATGAACGAATTTGTGAGTCATTGTTCTTTGGTGAGGGTGGATCGAGTACTGTATGGATGGATGAGAAGAACAAATGATTGCATTTAGATAATAGAAGTCAATTGTACAATTGTTAATGTTAACTCACCCAAGTGCCTTGAACGACAAAACCTTACAGCTCTCATTGTTGACGCCATCATATGCATCTTCTCGAAATTAACTAGTCCGTCTACACTCGTTTTATTACCTTCATGTGCAAATGTCATATCTTTTAGTAATAATGGCATAAATGGAATCACTGGCGGTTGTAATTTTCCTACCGACATTCTGTATATTGTGGATTGAGAATGAGAACGGAAAAAAAGAGATGAGGGGATGAAACTTGTTGAAGTTGATCATTTAAAATTCAAATTTTTCTCACAAACTAAGGCTTTTGACTTTTTTTTATAAAATGGAAATATTTCCATAAAATGTTATAAAAATGCTAAGTGCTTTAGTATGTGAATGAGGGGAGGAAACAGCTTCATATATAATTCACATCTCAAACAAATTCAAGAGTCTTATTTAAAATTAGACTTCTTTTGTTGCTTACCTGTAAGCTCTGTGATTTCGACTCGGATCTATAAGTGCCTCAAACTCTGTAAAGAGTTTACGAAATTTTGATGGTAATTTATCCCACGTTGATAAGAGTCTAGATACAGCACAATTTGACATTCCCATCACAATTGCGAAGAATGCATTAAGATTTTGGTATTCCTTACAACTAAACGGAGAAGATGGGGAGGGAATTATTGAAATTGGTAATGAGCAAGGTGTGGAAACTATGGGTTAACTCTGAAAAATCTGGGGATGAGCATATATGCAAGATACACTCGTACGGCACATCATGTTTTCTTTGAAGGAAGCTGCTACTTGATATTAGTTAGAAGTTCCCAGACAAAAGCTAGTGATAGAAGCAGCTTTAGGCGTCATCTGATGAATATCATGTTCACTAGGGCACCGGTAAGTCGCTGTATTGATAGGAAGACACAACGATGCCCTGAAGACTCCTTGGTGACTGATTTCGACCCATTTTTACGGCATTAAATGTCGATCGTCGCAATTCCACATGTTCGAGAAAGGTCGAGTGTACTTTGTGAATCTTGCAATCGCTAACTGATCATATACATCATCCTAAATGAGTCTCCGTAAAGTGTGCGAATGCGGAACATATGCAGTCACGTACTGCACCTAGCCTAACCACATCATGTACCAACCTCACCTTCTTGCGGTGGAGACTGTCAATCCAAGCCACATAATGGGGCGGAATCAGACGAGGCTCTGGTTTTCTAGGCATGTCTGGATGTCTTAGCTGGCAGCCCCAGCTCCAGAATAGGTTACGTCACGCTTGTAACGTTACTAACCAAAACCAATTTACAACTGAAACGTTAACAAATAAAAACTACACTTGAGCATGCCCGATTTTGTGACCATACCCATGGCTATGAAGTCTATGCTCCTTGTCTGTTCAAGAGATTCTTTCAAGCATTTTTTTAAGATTTTTCAGCATTAACCCAAAGTTTCCATAACTAGTAATAAGCAATAAATTCAAAAAATCAGCTATAATATACTTACTAAGCGGCAAGTTTGATATACTTTTTGAGAAGCGCTACACGTTTATTTAAATTTGATGCGGAGACAATTTCCGTCACGACCCAATACTGAATTTCATTGAAGCGTCGTATGAAAACGTCAAGATTACTCGTAATCTAAGCAAGAAAAGAAAAGAAAAAAAGGAAGAAAAATAGAGAATAAGAATTTCAATGAATAAGATCGGGACAGAGCCAGAGGAGAAGATAATAAGCTGATATTAATTTCACTTCACTTTCCTCAAGTTCAAAACGCTGTGAAACTTTTTTAATTATATTAAATTTTTTCTGCCTTTTTATGTCGCCCCGCTTGGGATGATTTTTCTTTTTTTTTCGCATTGCTGTATATTCTGTTACTTTATATTATATTATGGACGGAATTTTTTTACTGTTGAAAATATTTTATATGGACTATGGGAAAAATCTTTCATCAAAATTGTTCTCTTTCTTTTATTATCGAGGGATTACTTTTCTTTTGTATTTTTGAAGAGAAAGTTTGAATCTCTAACAAGGGATTGAAACCTTCAATTATGATTATCATCAATTATCGTCTCATTAAAAGTTTCGTCTCTCTTTTTTGTTATTTCGAGGGGATAATTCAAATTTATCACTGTTGAGGATTTTCATTATTTTACAAAACTTGATTTAAGCTCCGAAAATTTTATTAACGCTTATGAGTTTGAAATTTGAGAGGATCTGAAAGGATGAGTTGTGGCTTGTAATTAGTGAACGATTTGTTGGTTAGTTTGATACAAAAGAAGGATGAAGATTTACATACATTTTGCTGTAAATTTTAAGTAGTTTTCAATTGATTCATTCATATTAAAGCAATAGCTGTTGGCTTATGCAAGCGATAATTTGCTTATTACTATTTTGATACGCCTCAAATGAATTTTTTGCTAAATTGACATTAGTAAGTCGAAGTGGCTTAGTGGCGGAATTGTATAGTCCTTCGGTACTTATTGTCGTCCTCCCAATCATGGGTTCGAAACTCGGCCGAACATAACTTTCACTTGTCCTTTTTCGAATCCTATTCATAGGAATTGCGTTCTTTTATAGGCTACAGATGGATAATGTCATCAAAGAAGTGGGTTCTGTGCCCACTTCAAACTGTAAGGACTCCTGAGTGCTGAGTTTGGTGATCTTGACTCGTTAAATAAATATTTACCCATGAATCCCTAGCTCACCTATGGCACTAAATGAAAAGCTTTAGATTTTTTCCGACCAGCACAACATCACTACATCACCTTATTCACAACAAATCATTAAAATTCCCTGAAGGCTACTTAACGGCACCATAACTATTTTTATCCAGACCTGTCAATCAATTGGATATCCCACAACCCTTTGATCGCATTTAGCCCATAGTAAAACTTTAATTAAATATCGAATATTTTCCTGTCAAAATCATAATTATGTAAATTAATAACCGATATTATTTTCTATTATCATCTAATTAGTGCATCCAAAATTAACACCAATCAGTTCATTAAATTTCTCAGAATCAAAATTATAAATAAATTAGTTTACATAATTGAATTCTATTTAGTCAATTAGTTTAGATAATTTGTAATTATTATTAAACAATGGAATTGTGGTTTATGTTCAACAACTTTAAGAGTATGTAATCCTATTGTGTTACATATTTGAAATTTGTTAACTCATTATCACTTGGATTATTCGTGTATTTTATGTTTTATTTTTGTTGCTGTAGGAATTTTGTGTTGGAATTTTACTAAGAAGACATTTTGGAAGCGTTTTATTATGAAATTGTATGGATATTCAGTTATAATTGGCAGAATTCCAATGAAGACGTGAGTTCAGCTTTCGTGGAATTGAAACTTAAAAGGATTTTGGACAGCTGAGGAGATGTCTTTTCGGACTTTCTTAGTCCAGACTATTAAAATCCTGCCAACTCTAAACAACATCTGAAACTCAAAACGCTTGCGACACATAACTTCATTTGGTGACCATTTGGATTGGAAGCACTTTTGAGTATGCTCAGCTAGTATATTTAAGTAATGCAAGCTCTTCGCCTGTTAAGAAAGTCAACTCGACTACAAAATTTTGCATATACAATATTAGTCAATTTATGGTTCGCCCAGATGCGCAGGCATGCAGCAGGCCTGCAGTTTCTATTGTTCTAGATGCGCATCCAGATGCGCATCCAATTGCATCCAACTGCATCCATCTGAACTTTTTGTATGAAAATTTTTTTTATAAAAAATTATGAAAAATTGCATTTTTGAGAGTTTTTCACCGTCGTAATTGGGAAACTAAATCAAAAATAACATTTTCTACAATATTCTAACTTTATTTTTAAAATATTAAAAAAATGTAATTTTCCAGTGTTTTTCCAAGTTTTTCACCATTATATATGAAAATTAAGGGAAAACTAGCATTTTCAAAATTAATCATTATTATAATATGTGAATTCATGTGAAAAATTGTCATTTTCATAGTTTTCAAAGTATTTGGTTAAATTTTCAGATGCACTTGGATGCGCATCCAGATGCGCAGGCCTGCTGCAGGCCTGCAGTTTTCTGCATCTCTGCATCTATCTGCATCTAATTTTGGCGAACCCTAAGTCAATTTCAAGTTCTGCTCCCGAACAGCATACCGTGTTTTTTAGAGTACTGCTATGTTGCCGCATTTACGTTACGACGTACAACTGCTCTGAAGGCATTAGACGGAAAATTCCACCCCTTTTAAAGGCAAAAAATGCAGTCACTGTATTGTTTCGCTCGAAACTGAGACCAGATGTCTTAAATTTCCCCAAACATTCCATAATTGTAAATCTTGAATATTCAGTAGATCCCACTGCATTAAACAAACTTAAAACTTTTTTTCATCCTTTATCCCCATGAAGGTTACCACCTCTAGAGAATAATTAAATAATGAAAATTATGATAACGAAGAAAAAAAAGGAGTCAGAACAAAAAAGGGACAAAATATAAAAAGTAAGGCTTAAAAAGTATAAGACAGGGCAAAGTAAAGAAGATTGAAAAGATAATTATGAGTTTTCAATATCACTTTCTCTTTTATAGCCACTCGCTTCCTTTTATTATCGATCTAACAAAAGTTTTACTTTTACAGCCTCTTCATTTTATGCGGTGACGCATTGTCCATTATCTACTCAAACTTTGTATTTAAGATGATTTTCTGTTTTTATTTATTTTTACATCCTGTCCATAAAAGAAAGCATTTTGATTGCTAATGAATGTTAGATTTATGCCATAAATCGACTAAAAGTATGAAAAATATATACAGCACATTGTAATCGGTGAGAATTTTATGATGCATGAATTAGAAGTGTCATAACTTTACGACGTTCTATTCATATATCTATGTTAAAGCATAAAAGGTATAAGGTGAAGTTAAAATGCTGTTTTAAGCATTATGTGAAGGATATAAAACTTTCTTTTATGCATGACAGCATGTATGTTTATGTATGATGGGTTGGGGTGGAAAGAAAGAAAAAAAAAAATTCATGTACGCGACAAAGGAGAGGATAAAAGCATAAATTGAAAAACAATCTACGTGTGGAACATGATAAAGAGAATTTTGTGATGCCGTCAATGTTGATGTTTTATTAGAAAAGTTAAAAGCGGATAAAGTCAGTGATGAATCAAAAGCATTAAGTTGTTTTTTGAACCAATTTTTTGAGTGGATTTGTTGATATTCTTGTGCAGTTTGTCATCTTTGTCAACTAGTTTTATTTTGTTGTGGACATACGTGTGAATCTAGTGGGGGTAAACGGGCATAAAGAGGTCGGATACTAATGATTAGGAGGAAATTATTGAACCATTCTAGAGCTGATAAGTCATACTAGGAGATGTGTTTTGGTAAGGTATGATATTTGGACTGTTTAGTTTGGGGCAGAGCTCGAAGTCGACTCAGATTTTGTATGTAAAACTGACTCGAATCGGCTTAACTTCATACAAAATCCAAGTTAACTTCGAGCTCTATCCCAAGGTTAACTATAAAACTAAGCTCTGGCTTTGGATATACAACACCAGAAAGTGTCACTAAAATACATTTGATTTGTACCTTTAAGTCATACTCTTGGAGAAGAAGGTTTAAACTTGAATCAAAGAACTGTCCCATGACTTTCGATTTTCAAGGACATATGGGTATAAGGGGTCAAAACAAGCATCTTCTGGCCGACATGATTCTGGAGAATCCGACGTAACTCTTGGATATCTGACACACTGGCATTATCCCCAAGTATTCTCCATGTCTGTTATAAGGTGGGGAGAAATACTATTTCATCCCATTTGTCCGACATACGGGAATGAAGGTAAAATCAGAATTTTTGATGAGTTGACATCATTAGTTGACCAATTCGTGTGCGTACCTTCATATTACAATCCATTCAAAACCTCCCTACTAGCTATTTTATCATCCCATTCATTATGCTCTTTGCATCGCAATCCAATCAACAGCAACATAAAGCCAAAAGGAATATAGAAAAATGCTTCATGTAATTTCATAATGAACATATCTTTTTCTGTTTATCCACATCATAATTTATGCATGTACACAATATGCTTATAAAGAACAAATAATAAATCCCAACATAATTCAACAAGACAATGTAAAGTGCAAATTATAATAATTTTATTAAGCTATTATGAACAAAAAAAAAAAGGAAAAAAAAGTATGAAGAATGGAAAGAAAAAGTTTTGTCTTGTGTTGTATGCGGTTAGCTAAGGTTGAAAAGTTTTATATCATGTTCAAATACGGAATGGATGGAAATCGTCAAGAGGAAGGAAAACCAACAGAGAGATATAATTTGATCCCAATTTAAAGAATAATATATACATATAGAGTCCAAAAAATAACGTAAACCAAGAAGAATGGAACTAACGACCAGAATGATCCCAAAAAAAAAAAAAGTTTTTAATTAAATTTGCCTTAAAACGTCCCTCGAAAAATTAAAAGCTTTACCATGCAGAGAAGGTCATGATGATCCTTAGACAAATTGTTTCCATTCATTAATGCTAATAATGTTGCCACCACGCATCGCATAAATTTATGTAATTTTTTTTGTGTCCTGTTCCTTTCTCGTCTTATAGTTTAAAAAGTCTAATTATGTTGGGTAACTCATTCGTTTAAATTTTCTCCCTTTTTTTGGAATTTTTTTTTGGGCTTTTAAATATGAATAAATAAATGGAATTTGTTGATGAGGAAATTAGACTTTCCACAATAAAGAGCGATTCTCATTCACTTGGAAACATTTTATAATCCCTTTTTTTAAATGAAATAATAGAATGTTGTTTATACTCTTTGTGCTTTTAATTGATGGTCTAGAACGCAGTTTTTAATGTGAAATTTAAGACCACTATAAACTCTGGTTCCAAAACTTAATAATATCTAAAAACAAGGCTTTAAATCAGTGTTGTTCAAACTTTTGGTGTCACGTCACACATTGGTGATAAGCCGCAACCGAAACCTAATTTACTTGTATGGGAATTAAGGAATCCGACATCTGACTAAGAAGCTGACCCAAATTCTGAGAAGTGTTTATCTTCTCGTAGTATCCGCAAATATCGCTGACGTCCGAGCTTTGTCCCGGGATAAGGACGATGAACAAAAGAAGCTCACCTCGTTAGACTACCTTATATGAAAGGTGGCAGCCCCACAATCAAACTTGGGATGACAAGGTTTACAACAGACCAATTGCGAAATCAACTTATACAAAGAAAGCAACATAAGGTTAAAAAGGGCAAGTGTACCGCGGTAACTGTACGGCTAGTGAAGTAAGCAACTAAGTACCGCTGTAAACAGTTTCGACAAAACTGCTTGAAAACTCAAATCGGTCATCAGACTGATGTGCTTTTTCTGTTTACTAGCCTGTCAACCAGAATAAAAGCTAGCCAACAAAATGTACTTCAAAGACTTTTAGACAACGCTTTCAAAAAAATAATAAAATATTCAATAATATCCGTTTAAAATAAACTCTGCTGGAAGTAAAACCTTAATAAAAAATTCAAAAAAATCATAAACATCATCCCACCGAATCCCAAGCTTTCAATTAGTCAAGCACACTTAAGCACCAAATACTCAACGAACTCTATCAAGTTCCTATTAATTTCAAAAAAACAAAAAAATCCTCAAGCTAACAATTGCGGTTGTTACTTTACAAAAGCTTATGATTCGCTTCACTTTAGACAGTTTCTCTTATTCTTTCCTTATTTCATTGTTTTCTATTATTTCCATTCACCGCCACCACTTGTAAAAGCATAAAATGCATCCATCCCGACGTTAAAAAAGAAACAATTTTATTGTTGCATTGCATTTTCAGTTTAAAATCCTTTTCATTTTCCATTCTGGATTTCTGTTTTTGTTTCTTTGTTTTCATTTGCTTTAAGGCACAAACTCTTCTTGCTACTTTTGCTTAACATCAGCTAAAAAAGTATTTCTTTTTTTTTATTCCTGCTCCCTCGCCCAGAAGTAATTTAGTAATGTCAGTATCGCATTCATCTAGGAAGCAATTTATTCTCCATGATGAAACGACTGGATAAAGGAGAACAGCAGCAAAAAAAATTCATAACATATGTATTATAAAGATGGAAGTCAAGGGATGAAGATATAAATTGGAAGGGAGTTTTGAAGTGGACTTGAACGAGTGAAAATCGAATGGATTGTTGGATAGTTAGATGGGATGTTGGTGAATTTAGTGTAAATTGATGATTTGAGATGAATGAATTTTTTATGGCTTTTGTTAATGGAGTTTTTTATGAACGATTGAAGGAAGAAGAGCAACTGGTGGCGATGTGTTGTCAGTATCATCAATCAATTGGCAATAACTGAACCATTTACAGGAATTTTTTTTTTGATATTGAGAAGAATTGTGCAGAATACAGTCAAGAAGCTTTCTTTAGCTTCATCAATTTTCATGAACCTTCATTTCCATAGATTAGTATGACTTTTCCTGGAGACAGAAGCTACCTAGGTGTCATGTGCTTAGCGACTTTACTATAAAAGAAGAGGTCGTACGTAAGAGTATATAAGGAGTCATGCTGACTCGAATTGACTTTTTCATACACAAAAATAGTCGACTTACAGCTCTGCTCAAAAGTCACGTCCCGAGCATCACAATGTAGTTTTTAAGACGCCGCTATGTCGCAGTATTATCGGCAAAAAGTGAGAATGTCCTGATTACTACGAGAAAGCTGATTTTCACCATTTTTATCTTCATACGAAAGTTTAACATCAATGGTCAAAGCACATTCAATCCAGAACCCCTTATATCTAAAAACGAATTTAATGTAGCTTGATATTCTTAAAATTTAATGCATCCTTATTAAATCATCTCTGAGTTTCAGATCAACGACAACATGTCCCTGGATGTTCTCCCCAAATTTTCCAGGAATTCCCCTCAACTTCCAAATCCATAAATGGATCCAACAAACATTCACACCAACAACTCCATCTCCAATAGAAAAAGTTGTTGATAGTTTCATGATGATACATTTTTTTCTATACTTTTCATCTCGTTCTCCATCATCATTATTATGTTTTTTTCTTCTTTACATTCACTCCACAGTCTGCCCACCCCAACTCATTCTGTTCAAGTGCCAAAAGGAAACTTTCGCCATATGTAGTCCTTTTTCATTTGCTTCATAAAAAATTCACAATGTTGTTGTTCGATAGATGGAGATAAAAATAAAAAAAGTATTAAGAGAAGTGGAAAACTTATTCGTTGTAGATATTGTGTGATTCAGCGGGCTAAAAGTTGGCTGGAAAAAAAAGTTTTGTGTTAAGGATTTCACACTTGTGAGTTCAATTTTTTCTTGAAAAAGTGCTTTTGTAAAGAATTTCTTGTACGTTTAACGTCTTAAGCTGTGTTATCTGATATGAGCCTTTGTAAAAGTTCCTAAATGTAACATGGCAGCTTTTGACTTCGCTTAAGCACTCCCTAGACTTCAAAAGTTCTTACTTCTTAGGAAGTTTGGCAGCAAACTCAAATCTATACAAGTTTCCTTATGCTCAAAGTCGACTTATACTAGACATGGTGTAGAGTTCCCTCGTCAATCACCAAATCCTTGTAATAACCTAGAATTTTACTATGATTATTTAAGCTAGACAGCAGGGATTGATTTCTCCGGTGAAGGAAATGTATTGGTGGACCATTGGTACGGCACAGACAGACTACTTTGCCATATTTGGCACACCATTGCACTGTACAGTGATGTATCTATTCTGTACCGTACCACATCATATCATCACCGAAAAAATAGGCCTTAGCTTCAATACCTGATTATTAAAGAGCTATTTAGACATTTAATTGTCATGAATTTTATCTTCATCTACAAACTATCATTTCCGCATATTTAATGGGTGTCTCATATCCACAACATCTCCATCTTCCTTCAATTCATTTTAAATGCATAATTATCATCAAAAACATGAGAACCTTCAACAAACTATCGCACATTAAAGCACATCCTCCATAAAAATCGATACATATCTTCATCCTAATGAAGATTGACTTGATAAGCTATAAGAAATCCATACCTCAACCTCATGAATGCTTAATAAGCTTGAACTCAATTAGGCTCAATTAATAAAAGCATCACATATGCTAATACATTAATAGATAGACACAGCATTTATATATAAGCTCAAGTGTCTACCATTTACGTATAAACTGTAATATCAGTGATGAGACATAGCTGAAAAAAACTTTTTTTTTTCTTTCATTCTTGTTGATAGTCTCATCAAATGTCTTAATAGAGTGACTAGAGGGGAAAAGTTTTTCATGTTCCTATCAGAATTTTTTCATCTTCCTTTATTCCATGTCGCAAGACGACGAAATAAACCATAAGCACATTAAGATGAGAAGGAGAAAAGCAGCAAAAAAGTTCAAACTCAGTCCAATGGAAACTTAAAAAAAACACAGATAGGAAGGAGCTTTAAAAAACAAAAGTGTAAATTGTTTGAGAAACTTTTACTGTCCGGAACATGTCTGTGCTTTACATCCATTGAAATTAATTTGAGTGAAACAAATTTTCTTTTTCTAGTAAAACAAAGCGAAAAGTTTAAAAGCAAACATGTTCAGTCATTGTTACTGATTTTAAATGCAAACAGTAGTAGGAAGCACACAAAGGAACTGCAGAATCAAAAACAAAAAAATATTCTATTGACCATAACTTGGTTAAAATGATTGACCTTTTTGGTTCACTTCATAACAAATTCATATTATGAGTGTCTGGCGAGAAAACCTTACGCTATATGCTATAAAAGAGGAAGAAAGTTTTTCCTTTATTGTTATTATTTCGATGATGCGCAACAATTTTTTTTTCGCTTCCGCCACAATAAATACTTTTCTCATCATTGTTGCTGTGCTGTTCATTTCATTCTTGTTATTCTTGCATTGTATACAAAGTATGTAGATTGATATGAAGAAAATTTCATTTATTTTTTGGGGAATTCCATTACTGATCACAAATACCATGGTTATGTCTTCAACTTTGAACAAGAATGGCATTTGCTTGTCTGGCTTCCGGTCGAGGTAAAACTATTCTCATGCAACATGTTTTGCCTACATACGAGCCTGTTTACCATTAAATGGTTGAGTCGACGGAGTTTTTACTTGACTTATTGTGCGTTTCGATAAAGAGACGGCAAGACAAGACCTAGTCTTACACAACTAGACAAATCCGGACTCCAAAAGTCCAAAAAAGTGCCTGCAATAGAGTTCGGATTCCACTATTTTAGAGATCCTGGACTCCAGTGAGGCGCCTCAACAACTGAGTCCTGAAATTTCTGATCTAGAACATTAATTATCCTTAGAGCTACACATTCAATTAGTCCAGTCAAAACCTGTCCATTCAATGTTGCTTTTGGTGTAAAATCGCACAAATTTCAATTCTATAAAGTATCATGAAGCTATAGATCATTCCTCATCTGTACCTCCTTAATATATAACATCATATCTGAATAATTCCACATTTTCTACATATCCACAAAACACTCTGTCTCATGAAATATGTTGAAAGAAAAATTACTCCACATTTATATTATATCCATAAAAATTCATCCACATGCAGACATTTATTTGATTTCAAGATTCTTAATAGGAAAAATAGGGATATAAATATGGAAGGGATTTTTATTTTGATAGTCCATACTACTGCTGTCAAAACTTTTTGTGAAGATGGGCTTATCATGACGTAAACATAAGTTAAGGGGAGTATTTTATGACCTGATGTTGGCATCGCTGAGAGTTCATCATAAATTTCGAAAATAGTTCTGAATTATTGGAGTTGGGAACTGAATTGTCTGGATTTGCTGACGGTATCTAGTATCAGGATTGGCCAAGCATCAAACAAATGACAGAGCTAGACATGAATTTTGTATAAAGTTGACTAGACTTGACTAGAATTTTTCATACGAACTCAAGTCCAGCCAAATATGCCATTTCATCCATAATCATCCCATTCGGACAAGAATCTGCAACAATACCTATATACAAAGTCCTTCAATCTTTCACATCACATCCAAAAAACTCAATTTACGAGAGTTGCACAACCTCTATCACATAGACAAGCACGAGAAAGTATATGATGTATATTCAATAAGTCTACATGCCGACATGCTGAACAATTCATAATCCAATAATGTGTATGAATTATTCATTGATATTTGCATGTATAAAGAAAAATGGAAAAATATGTAAAAGGGCTGTATTTATATGCGAATATGTCTTCATTATTACTTTTTATTGTGCCAGACACGAAAATTTTTACTCGAAAAAAAAAGTCGAGCACAAAGTATGAATGGAAGTAAGAAAAAAATTAATTCAGCTGCGACACAAAAGAAAATGAATTCATAAATCATTTCGTGATAACTTTTCTCAATCTCAATCCCGCATTTAAAGCCAAGATTGTGACGTAAAAGACAAGTTTTAAGAATGGAAGAGATTCTTAATTTAATTTAAATTCATTTCCTTACTTCATACATTTTAATCAAAAATTGTCATCATCATAATGATTATGTATTAAGTTATGTTAATCTTATTATGCTTACCACCTCTCGTTGCTCTATTCGCTTTATTGTGTATATTTATATACAAAAGCATAGTTCCTCATAAATCTTATTAACTTCTTCCTCTGCTTCTCTAACATAATTTTCTAAATTAAAATTTGCATTTTCATGAACCGAGATGGAAAATCCTTTCAATTGTGTCCAATGAATTTAATGAAAGCACGTAACTAATGCTTTTAAAAAAAAAAAAACTTTTATTTCGCAGGATGTAACCCAAATAAATAAATTAGCGACTGTTGCTTCCTTCCTTATAACATGCTTCACAATATACATGTAAGGCGCACTCGAGTAGCGTAAAATTATTGTTATTGTTATTATTTGCTCAACAATATCCACTCGCTCTCTCTTTTGTGTCGCCCCAACAGTCTGTAAAACACACTTTATTTCAGGTGCTTTGCTTTAAATTGTACGATATCATTGTCTGGGTGTGCCAATAGGATGTAATTTATTCATTTGATAATCTTTTGAAGGAAAAGTCAGCTAGAATCAATTGGATTCTATATGAAAATTATGAGCTTTCAGACTCAACCTAGACACATCCCTGATCTGCATATATCCCTAACAGGCAAACAGCATGTTCTCAAGAGTTTCCACTAGTTAACTGCACTAGTTGAGTGAGCTCACAAGTATTGTTTACAGTTTAATCGGCTGTTAGTACGCTCATTGTCTGCTAGGTTACAGTAGCTCATGGGACAAGACCGAAAAGTTCCTGGATTGGATGTGTTGATAATAACGCTAGAGATCTCAATATCCCGAATTGGCAGAAATTACTGAAAGATAGAATTGTCTACAGACGTTCTCTAAACGCGGCAATTGTCCTCGATGCGCCCCAGCTAAGGAAGGATATATGTAATTATGAGACCAGACACATGACCAAATTGGCCTAAGATCCTTCAGTAGATATCTATTGGTTCTTGGTTTTATCCCTCCTTTGAAGACGTACAACCAATGCATTAACAACAATAAAGCTTACTGGCACACCACATCCATCTCAGAATAAGAAGAATACAGGTCACAATACAATTTGATTTAATAGTAAGAGATTATTTACGGGAAAAAGGCCTCGCACAATGCACACACAACAATAACTTATTTATGTTCAATTTCATTCATGAGCACCGTTTGCGAACATTTATTTCACGTTTACCTACATCTAGCTCAGAAAAAAGAAATCAGTATAAATTTAAAAGGATGTTTATTTTTCTCTATTCTATTGTGTTTTATTTCCAGCATAAACTTTAATGGTTTAAAACTTTTAACGATTTTCTGTTACATTAAATTTGATTATTGCCTGCCATTTGTTTGAAATAAATGCCATAATGCCAGTCAGTTCGAGATTTTCGTATTGAAATGTCTGGGGTGGAATTGAATAGATTTATTCAGGATGGAATGAGGAAAGTTGACTTTTCCAATGCCTCATTAAATTTGTACGTTTTAACAATCCCAATAAAATTTTCTCGATATTATAAAATGATAAGGAGTTATGTCGAAGACAATCAAAAGTTTCTGACTTGAAATTCAATAGATGAAAAAAGAATATTTTATTAAGGAAATTGGAAAAGTTTTTTGACCAACAATTCTTGTCTTTTGTAGAACATCGTTTACAGATTAAATTGATGGCTTTGAAAAGTCAATGGGATGTGTCAATTGAAATTGGGATTCATGTCTTATTGTCTTATTGGAAAATGAGCAGAAGGAAATTTGTCAGAAATAATTAAGTAATTAATGTTCATTGTGCTTTTGAGAGCCTTTGTTGCGTTCTCAAAACTGTAAGTTAGACTTTCTAGTGATATTTTATGGCTATTTAATGGTAGTGAGTGACCTATCGGCTCTAATTTCTCTCTTTAGGTTTCTAAAGTTGTGCAAAGTTTGGGATTCAGTAATCCGAACAGCAAGAAGTGCTCACTAGGGCACCTCTACGACACTGTTTTAATGTCAAGACACGAAGATGCCCTGAAAGCACCGTAGCAAGTGATTAAGAAGCGATAAATGCGGTTCTCCACTTTATGCTATCAATGGTGTGTTGGGATTAACCGTCATTGTTATTTGGTGCATCAATTAGATGAATCTACAAGGGAAACGACGATTAAATGCTTTAAAAGCTACGTGACGCAGAGCAGTGAAGAAAAAATGTCAGCTAAATGTGCTAACTGACAATTTGAGCAAACTAGGTGGCAGAGCATGCAACAGAGTCAAGTGGAAAGCCTTCAGTTATAGCCAAAGCTCCACATAAGAGCATGGTTGCAGTAAGAAAGTAAGTAAGCCAATTTGATGCTTCTAAAGAGAACCTTGAGCATTTTCCATCGAAATGAGAATTGTGACCTACAATCTCCTTGATTCCCCCTGGACTCTATATCCCTTTGTGTCAATTTTTTATAAAAGCTCCTCAAAAAACCACAAATTTCTACAAAAGCCATCACGTAAATTAGATTCTATCAACCACCACAGTATTTATAATCCTCAATCAGTTTTCCAATTTCCAGTTCTCAAAAATCTCTTTTCATCTTCCCCCAAAGTATTATCATTTTTCCTTTGTATCATCCTCTTTTTTCTAAAATTAAAGCCAATTGCTTGATTACACTCTACTCTCATGGCAATAAATCCCCTCTTTGTAATTTTGTCGCTTCATTAAAAAAAGGTGGAATGGAGTCGAGCGAAAAAAGGCAGAAAAAAAAGATCGAATCAAATTTCAATTGAAAACACTCACCTTATTGAAATGATGTCTACCGAATGTATGATATAAAAGCTCATACTCATGCACAGCCCAAAATAAATCCCAATCAAATAATGTCATATGATAAGCCAAGTCTTTTGTTGGTAATGCTTCAACATCCATTTCTAAACCGTCTGTTGGTCCTTCTTGTTCAGGCAGAGGCGTTAAAGCATCTAAATGATCCTTTGGTGATATAAAGATTCGTCCATTAAGTGACAATGTTGTGGGAATGCTCAAGTCATTGTCCTTAAAAACGGTCCGTTCACCATTTGATTTTACTTCAACTAATACTAAATCTTCTGGTCCACGATTTGTTGTAATCTGTAGCTTGTCAGCTGCACAAATTTTTATCACTTCAGCGGTTGTGAAGATGGGAAAACGTAATGTACAAAAGGTATGATCAGCACAGTAGACACGAAAAATTACTGTTGAAACAAAAAAGAAGAGAAAAAAATTTACTCAGTTGCCAAAAAAAACAAGCAACAGTGAGGAAGATAGAGACATAGAAAGTGTAACAATCCGTGAAGCTATGCAGCCCGCAAAACACTAAGCTTCAATTACGAAGCGTTCACACACAACGAATGTACAATGTTTACTCACTGTCATCATCCATGCGAATAATTGTTCGAGTTGCTGTAACATTGCCACTAAACAGACATATAGGTTGACCATTTGGTGGTAATTTCCACTTTTGTCCCATATTTTGTTGTCGATCTTCCTGGTAACGTGACATTTGTGTTAACACATGATGAATTATTCCAGCTTCTTCTTGTAAGGCTGGATCCGACTCTACATCTGTTGCTATCTCCTGTAAGTATAAATAAATTGAAAAAAAAATTGATCAATCTCAAGTATGTCTGTTTGTATAAATATAAACGTGATTTTATATACATTAATAATTTTATGGCATAAAATTGTAAAATCAAATTTTGGTATAATGTGTTTAGCTTCAAAAAGGCAATATATGTATATGCCTTAATATAATCTTCTTAACAAGGAAATCGATTTACATCATCATACTTTCGTATTTTCTATTCAATTTCTTAAGGAGATGTAAAGCTAGTCGTATTAAAAAAAGGGATTCTCTGGCTTTTGTGTGCACTCCAATATGATCAATGGGAGAGATGACAATGAATAAGAAGAAGCAGGAATGAGGCTTCATTTCCATGTAATATCATAATCGTTAGTGGGGTTGAAGATCTAAAAATTGTCAAATAAATTGTTTCGACGGCAGCAGAAGCAACAGCGAAGAAAAATCAATATGCAAAAATCTTTCCGCAAATATTTTTTTTATGCCTACGATGCGGATGCGGGGGGAGATGACAAAAAAAAAATGGAAAATTGTTGAATTTTTATTGACTTCGTGAGTATATACGATGATAATAAATATTTTCATTCATCTATTCTTTTGCCATACATACATTTATATCCACAGATGCTTCCTCTCTCTTGTCGTGTCAATGATGACGCTGATGATTATGATGATGTGAATTTATATGTATATATTATACATGGTATGTAATATACCAGACACAAAAATTATGGAAGGGAAGTGAAATTGAAGAAGTAAAAAAATCAAAAATGTCAAATACGGAGGGTTCGGCAAGAATCTTGGAGATGAAAATAATAATGAGAAATTTTTATTTTTTGTGGGATCCATAAGAAGCTTTCTTTCCTTGGTTCAATATGTAATTGCTTTTTGACATTTATTTGAGAACAACATGCAGTGCCTATGGCAATAGCTCGTTAGATTTTTTTTTTGCACGAGGAAAACGTGTCTTTGTGTTCTTAAGAGGTTTAATCACGAGATGTAAATTGGATTGAAAAAGTGACGAGAGATCAAAAGTGCTTCTTGAAGGAGTAAAAAGAAGAAAAATTGAAAATTTGCAGATTCTTTTATGACACACTTAATGCCACAAAAAGACATTCTTAAGGCTTTGTCGATTATTTTTTCATTAAAGGTTCTGAAGCAGAATTGGCACAGTGGTGCTTAAGCTACCTTTAATAAACTAGACAAGAATGCTCGTGAGCATTGTTCTGAGCTTATTTTGCCCTTTGCCCTTTGAGTGTGTCCTCTCTTTGCACTCTAGGGTAAGGTACCTAATGATGTACATGTTACGTTCACTTAAGGCTCATACATTAATCTTAAGATTCCGAAATGAAGTCGAATCCAAGTATGGAGCAATTAATAAAGAATTTGCAAGTGAGAGAATAAAAAAATGCTGTCGATATGACCAGGATTTGCTAATGTTCACGACATTAAAGAATTAATGATCTTTAGTTCCGGTCGTCAAGCTATTTATGTAAAAGTCCAAAATACGACATAATGAACCAAAAGCTACATTGATTATTCAAAATAACCCTTCGCCTTCAATAACCCCAGATAGCACACAAAATTCCATCTCTGTACAGCAACTTCACCTCAATATTACCTCTACATAAAAAGCTCATGTCATCTCCAATATTTTCAATCTCACATAAAATTCTATGCTCTAAACCACTTATGGAATTTTTCAATTTTTTCCTAATGACTTCCCCTTTTTTTCCTTCGCTTGTAATCGTTTTGCCGCTCTTAAAATGCAACAGTTTGCCATTACGTACATGAAAATCTGTCGTGACCTATTAAAGTGCCTACGTGATATTCAATGGGAATTTATATCGAATAGTCTATTTTTAAACATTTTTGAGACCTCTTAAGGGTTGTTCAAATCTCCATAAAGTGACACTCATACAGCTCAAAAATTCAAAAGAGCACATTTTGTGGCTGTAGAATGATTGCCTTAAAGTTTGAAGCAAAGTTATTTTTCTTACCTCAATGAAATGTGCCGCGGCAGGATCCTCAAAAACCGCATGTCGAACAGCCATTACCCAACGTTGAATAAATTGTACGACACGTTTCTTACATGTTAATAAATAATCATAATCTTCAGGACTGTCAGCACCAGAATTATTTTCCAGTTCATTATGATAATGGCTAGCTAATTCATCGACTAATTGTGCAATTGGCATGAAAACAATGTGCGTCAATAAAAAATCATCTAAAAATGAATCATCATTTGGTCCCATTTGTACGCCTAATCTAGTATCTAATAAATGTTCAAGCATTTTTGGCGGCGTTCCCGACATCACAGTATACCTAAATAAGAAATAAGGAAATGAGTTGAAAATTAGTTTAAATTATAAATTAATTAGTGATGTTATAGGAAAGGACATTTCCATTTCAGCTCATTAATTTTCCTTTTTGCATGTTTATTACTGGTTCCGTATCTATAGCTGTATTAATTTTATATTTCAATTTACATATTTAATGTGATTAATATCAACCACCAATCAAGGCATCATTTTCATAATTAATGACATAAAATTTACAGCGATAAAAAAAATGCCTGTGTATTTAATAGCAATAATCCAATTAAACTCCTATTTAAATTTTATTTCAGGTCTCTATTTGTAATTATGATGATGTCAATTTGTTTTGGTATCCTTGGATATATTTTGTGGGATTTTCTTAATGAATGGCAATGTTCTTGTGTAGGATGAGTTAGAGATGCTGCGATCTAGTGGTATGTAGACTTTACCAGCCGGAAAAGAGATCACTTTTAGGTACCTTAGTGGTATTTCGGTACCACGAAAGCATGCACTTTATTTATTAGGGTACTTAAAGTGCCACGTTAATGGTAACGAAATCCAGAAGGTGTAGTCTGGGTTAGGCTTCCTTTAAGTATCTCTTAGTATATCTCTGGCAACTCTAAATGCAAGAATTCTATTGGGATCATTCATTTCATACATAACGCCCTCCAAGAAACCCACCATCCTCTAAGAGTGTTACGCAATAAGTGAACGTCCCCATAATACCAACCATTGCTTCAATATTCCAAGATTACTGTAATAAACCACAATTATATACTGGTTCACCATGAAAAAAACCTTTAGATATTCAGATCATCAAGATGCAAAACTGCGCCAGAGCATATAGAGTCTAATGATTGTTTAACAATTTAGGGTGGCCAAAACCTCTGCAATCAGTAAATTTACAGATTATTGACGGATCAGAACCACTATATACCCAAACATACCATAGTTCAAGTCAAATCTTGATATATCTTTGCATATCATATCCTATTGTATCCTAATGTACCTCAGGTTATACATTTTGTATGGCTAAAGTATGTCTTGGTAAGAATTTGAAGTATTGACTACTGTCGGCTTATACCTTACCTAGATTATCCTTGATAAATCTTCAAATAATATCTAGAGTAATTTTCATCGGTATTTACCACCGAAAAACCCATTAAATTAAATCAATTCAATAAATCCACACAAAATATATCCACAGGACATGACCACATAAATCAAATAACAATAGAGATTGATGAGCTTTTAGTATAAAAAATTAATTATATTTAAATTGTCAATAAATTAAATTAATTATAAAGCGAACACCTACTTAAATGCAGTTAATCCACGTGTCTTAACGACTCTCTCGAGTATAAGCACATCCTTTCCATGTTCCTGTAATCTAAGCGTATTTGCCTCTACATCCCTTAATATTCGATTAAAATGCTCCTTATCCACTCTCAACAGATGACAATTATTTTCTTTTAATACAATTGTAGCAGCTCTATACATTATTATTTTATAATACAGCATGGAATTGGTGATGATGAAGAGGTTGATATGTGATTTAAGGAGTTTGGGGGGTAAGTAGGAAGCATGAGTGAGTAATAAAAGGTTATTAGAAGCTATTAATGTTACAAGTAAAAATAATCTCATAATAAATGCCACTACCAACTACATTTCATATATTATTGTATTAATTTTTTTTTTGTACTCATTTCCCTTCGTTTATCAGCATTTCACATAATGGAATAAAAAATAAAGTTCAACAGCAGAAAAAAGAGGAAATTGCGAAAAACGATGTACAGAAAATTGAAAAAATAAAATAAAAAAAATCTTGCAATTTAATATCCTCGCACAGCCAGCCATTTGATTTATATGTTTTTATTAAGCTATATATGTGGGAAGCTTTGTATGGGGATGTAGTTTAAAAGATATTCAAGTGACAGAAAGGGAAGAAAATGATAAAAAAAGAATTGAGCTACAATAAATGCCATTTAATCACGAAGGGCGTGTTTGTTGGTTAAATAGAACGGGATGATGAAGAATTTCTATTGTGCTTTTTTCTCTTCCTTTATCAAGACACAACTTCTCATTCTAAAAATTTTCTCGATTTTTTTCTATCTTCTTAAAAATTTATTTTTTTTCTTACTCTACAACATGTTGTATCTGCAAGTGTTCATGACTTGTCCATGTGTCCTTTTGACTTTGTCAGTGTACTTGTCTTTAACTGTAGAAAATTCAAGAGACATAAATGCATAGGGACCCATCAAGGCTCTGTCATGACTCTTCTATTAACAAGCAACACAGGAAGCATATGGGGTGCCTTTCATTTAGTGTTCATTAAAGTAAATGTAATTGAAAGGCGCCTTCATGTGACTGTCATATGGCTTCCTAATATATGCAGCATCTGCAAAGTGTTAATAATTGCAACCATAATGGAGAATTGCAATCACAATGTCTGGATCGAGCCTTTTTCATTATTATCGCTAGGTTTCCAAATAACACTGAGCTTCAAAAACTTGATTACATCCAGCTTTAAGAGAGGATTTGAAGCTGTCTAATTTCTTCGGCATGAGAATCTTTTAAATATCGTGAACAGCATAATTCGGTTGATTAATCCAAAATCTAGCATCAAGTCAGCGTGACTCTGATTTTAAACTGAATCCGGCAACAATTCAGAGTCACCACAGTCTGAGACCTGATTCTCAATCGATTAATCGATTAGTACTATTCAGGATAGTCCATCCAATTGAACAAAACAACAACTCCTAGAAAATACGCTTCATGTCTCATCCCCAACTCAAACCTTTCTTACTTGTCATTCCTTTCCTTCATTATCGTATCTCAGGACACTAACGATAGAATACAGCAGTTAGCTGCGAGAAAAAGAAGCAATTAAGATGAAATAATTATAAGAAACAGGAAGGAGTTTAAGTTTAAAGTCAATTGTCGCAAACTTTTAGAGCGACAAGATAAAGCGCTATTTTCATGAAACTTTTTACTGTTATGAAATTTATTGAATCGAGTATAAGTTTAAGATTTCTTCGAGATATTTAGCTGATAATGTAGAAATATGTAGCTTTTGTGTTTATTTATGGAACTTTGAAGGGCGACCGATTGAATGTAAGGAGAAAGTTTGTTTGGAAAGTGTCTTGAAATTATGGATTTTTGCAGTCACTGCTACTTCGAAGTGCTCTTAAGAGTTATCAGGATATAATGAATGGCTGGTGCAATAGTGATTATAAAGGAAGAGAATCTAGCTTTATATGAGAGAAACAGGCTGCAAATTGTCGATCGTATGACTTGTTATGAACCTGACCTTTGTGGAACTTGGCATGATCTGTTAAGTTCATAACTAGATGTATGGTCGACCGATCGCAGCCTGTTTCACTTGGGGAATGTACGTAAATCTGTCAATCTGCAACTGTCAATCCATCAAGAAGTTAAAAGATTGAATATGATTAGTTTTTGACATGGTTTCGATTCTCAGTAGAGAGTTCAATATTTAAAGCACTAGAAAGGCACGTTGAGACATCAAAGTATGAAGGCTACAGCTCAACATCGTACTTTTAACCGAAATTGAATTAAAGACTGCTTTGAAGCTATTTTTTAAAATTCATGACCATTCTCCACTTAATAATGTTCAGCATTAAATATTCCATCATACCTGATGTTTCCCATTCAAAAATCAAACCCAGGACAAGAATCATATTCAGCTTTTTCCAAGCAATAAATTCCATTTTTAAATTTCCTGTCGAGTAATATTTCATAAAAAAAGTCTTTAAACCTTTTTTTCTACTGAAATTCAAAACTCATACTCGAAATCATTTCAATTTGAAATTCAACACACATCCACGTCCTTCATGGCAAAAATAGAATATCTGACAAAAAAAATATGGACAAAGCATTAAAAATTCACTGCAACTTTACATTCTCGGAACGAGTTACAAAGTAAATCAAAAAAATAAAGTGAATTGGGGGTCGTTTAGTAATGATGTTCATTTTTATAGTTGGACATGAAGATTGGAATATGTAGCCACTTGTATTATTTTAGCTAGAAGAGTCTGAAATTCCAATTTTATGGATTATGAAAAGCAAATGGCACAGAAATGACTGAAAATCTGACTCAAACTCTTAACAGGCAAAGTGAACTCTTTTAGGTACCATAATGATCTTCTGAACTATTTAAGCATGCTCTTTGCCTGTTAGGGTGGCCAACATGACACTGGTCTTAGGCAGAATTCCATCAAATCTAACCTAGATCAAGATTCATGCTGCCTCGTTACTGTTTATGTGAGCAACTTAAATGAAGAAGGCCACCACGGACGTATTAGGTTTGCAGCCACTAATACCTAATGAGCGTGCTAATCGTTCCTTGGCTGAGTTTCCAGAATAGACGACTTTAATTCGGTAGTAACCTTTTGCCAGATACTTAAAGGAATTGTTACTGAGCCTTCTTCATTTTGAGTCGCCCGAATCAATCACAAATTGTCCATGAGGAAACATTTGCTATTGAAGGAATTTTTACAAAATTTCTAGATTTTCTGACAATCTTCTCCTTTATTGCAGCGTTACTGCACATCTGAACGACCCCAAAAAAAGCAAGCAAATAGAGTAAAATGGCTCAAAGGGTTGGTTTGATAAATCATAATAAAAATTATATCTAGTGGAATTCTTCTCTTTCTCATACAATTCACATGAAAGGAAAAGATAGAATAAAGGGAAGTGAATGCTATAGAAAATATAATTAGAATTTCAAAGAAGTAAATCAGAGAGCAATTGAAAAAAGGGAATTGCTGAAAATTAAATAAAAATGGGTACAAAAGAAGTAGAAGAAGTTGAAGTACTTATTATTCCAGTGAAATGTGAAAAAGAACCGGGAAAATTTTCCATTTTTATTTTCATTTCTTAAGCTAATAAAAATGAATAAAAAGAAAATTACCTTGGGGCATCATTAATAAGTGCAAGCTTTCCAAAGTCATCTCCTTCTTTTAATGTTGCAACTGTTCCTTTCCCATGAATAACGACGTCGACTTTTCCTTTTTGTAATATATACCACGATCTACCCTCATCACCTTGATTAAACACTGTTGTTGTTGTTGTTGTTGTTGTTGTTCATTGGAGTTACGCGTTGTTATGTATGTAATTGCATAAAACAATAAAAAAGAGGAAAGATTGTTCGTGATTAGATAAAAAGGATCTTTCACATAATGGATTCTTTAATGGATGGATGCAAAAAGTCAAGTAATAATTTACTCCTTAAAAAAATACTATCAATTATAAAGTAGCAATAAAACAAAGCAGGGACGAAAGGAACTATATTACAAGGGATATAAAAAAAAGAGAGAAATGGATGGAAGCGATAAGAAAGGTTAGAAAAAAAAACTTTCAGTGTGATTGAATGTTTTCTTGGTTGAGGTCCTTATCTTGGGACTTAAATCTTTCTCTTAAGCTTGTGAAATAAATTCATGATAAAAAAAAAGAATCTGGATATATTGTGTGATCATGTGTGTGGGAAAATTACATTTTCTTTGATTACGAAAAAGCCACAAGCGATGGGGAAAAAAAAGGTGAAGCATGAAAAATTGTTTCAGTAAATTTGATTCGAAATTGAGCGCATTTTCTGCTTCGTTGAGTCGATTGCATTGATTGAAGATATTGTAGAGAATTGTACTGTATGGGAGGATATGTGTATGAAGTCAGAGGGTCAAAATTCTTTAGTTTTCTGAGTTTTTCGGGAAAAATTTCCAAGACCCTTCCTACAATTGACTAGAATTCATCCAAAACTACAGATCTGCGCCTCTAAAATGTAGAATTCATGACCAAACCCAACAATTCTCAATCCAGAACATGTCAACCCCTCAAAAACATTCTGGTTACATCACCAATATTGAATATCGATTTGGAAGTTAATACCTGCCTCAGATTTATGTTTAGTATCTTTGGATAAAAGCTCTGGGAATAATAATATTTTATTGCTATCGAAAATGGCCTCAATCGAGACATTGACTTTGAATATCAGATTTTTATCGGTGCTTAGTTTTTATTATGATGGATAAGTAGGAGAAAATAGAAGGAATAGGAGGGAGGCTTTGGATCACAATTGATCTGTATGGCTAGTTAAGTAAGTAAGTATGTAGAGCATCCTGAATTATTTCGATCGGAAGAGGACAATAATCCTTCCTTTTTATTTGCAAAAATGGATTTTAGAATATTTTAACTTTAAAATCCTTCAGCAAATTGAGTCGAGGAGATGGATCAGAAAATTAAAATGATAGCCATTGATTGAGTCAGCCTCAGGCGACACTTAAGAAAGGTCATGGATCATAATTGATTATTATGTCCAGTGACGCAAGGAAGTAACTAATTTTGATTCAGAAATTTGATACTTCCTTAAAGTATGGTCGATACATCCTCATTTCCTCTTCCTGTAAGCGAAAACTATATACTATTATCGGGTACTTGTCAACTTCGAGCTCTAGACTTTAGAATTGAGAGAGTGTTTAAAAGTGGCTGAAGAGAAACTAGTCAACTGCTTCAGTTAGGTAAGTCCTACAAAGCCAAAATCACCAAAATTTGATCACAAATAATCCAAAATGTATTCAAAATTTTAACATTATCACAAAACTTAGCTATGAAAAACTACAATAGTGCCCAGAATAAAAGGCAAAAATAAAATCTAGTGACGCGTGACACAAGACTATATGCGATCCATACACAACTATACACCTTCGCCTTCCATGAAAATACATGTTTATTATAAAGTTAAGTATGGGTCTAGAAAGGTTATCATACACAAAAATTCATAGTAATCCGAATAAAAATGTAGAACAAGAAGGCAAGATTATTGAGCCAGACGAAGGTGTATGCAGCACTTTTAATATAACCTCAAGGAGAAATGAAATTTGTAATTTTTCATGGGAGGGCGATTCATAGAGAAACCTTTTTTTTTTGGCGAAAATGAGTAGCAGTAAGATTCTCATATACATCATATGAGTTTATGGTGTGTTCGTGCATTGATAATCGCATGTGTGTATAAGAAATAATTCATATGGGTAAGGTTCTTACATCCACAAAATTCAATAAGGGAAAAATAATAAAAAAAAAGAGGCAAATTAGGTTAAGAAATAAATTGGTCTATGGATTGATCAAAAATTCAACTCACAAACAGTTCCCGCTTGAGCATGAGATTCGAAGACAATGATTGAAGCAAGTTCACGCTTAATTGATGTTGAAAGGTGTGATAAGGCTGGGATATGTAACAATTCCTCAAATACTAATTCCAATTCCTCTGGCGTCCGCTCGTGGGATCTATTTAAGGGAGATTGAAAAAAAAAAATAAGAAGAGCATTAATAAACGTTTCAGATTTCATGGAAATTACGCAGTATGTACACTCAAAATGGATAATTTAGAGCAATTTGTTTTATGGACATCCACAATTGTCATGTCTTCAGATGAAAAAAATGTCTGACACATCATCCTCATTATCATAATGTAATTACGACCCTTGACGTAGTTTACAAATAGCTAAGCACAGAAGAAAAAAATGTGCAATGGACTTCCATAACTTTCATTTTCCGTCTGTTTTAATAAATTTCTCTGTTATTTTCCCCATTTGGCTATAAACATTAAATATATAGCATAAACTCTAAATGACGTGAAGGATGAGGAGCCACACATATCATACTCATAAATGGCATGATATTCACAAGATGCATTCATGTCACGTACAATATGGTTCACACATGAAACTTTAAATGTCTTGAATATCAAGGAAAATGAAACTTTTTTTTTGCTGCTATTTTGGAATCGTATTACTACGCTTCGTTACATGATTTCTTGTTTCCTTTAAGCAATGACTACGAATGAGACGAAAGAAGAAGACGCCGACGGAAAAGAGGTTTACATAAATCATTATATCAGACAAACCGGAAACATGCTATGAAGGTAGTTTATGATAATTAACTGGAATTAATTTTTTTTTCCTTTTCTTAAGGTGTTTTCTTCTCCTTTTTGTAGCTTAGTTACATCCTTTTTGAGTTCTTTAATCAAGGAATGTAAACTGGAAATAAAGTTGGACATTCAAAGGAAGTCATAATGAGGACTGATTTGGATGAAGACGTGGGATGCTGAAAGGTTGACTTAAGTTGATTTGATTTGCTACTGGTGGACTCTAGATTGGCTCTTCTTTTCATACAAGACATCATTCAAGTCGATTTAAGTTGACATCAAGTAGGGTTGATGGAAAATAAATTAAGTGGCTCTGAGTAGAGTCGATTTGATTCCAATAAAGGTAAACGCATGTGTTACAGGTGTCGATTAGTCGTCGTATGTCTAACTATCAGTTTGACATTTGTAGAACAGGTCACGATCCCGAACTGCGGTTCGCAACATTGTGCCACTCAGACGATATGTCAAGCTTATTACACATACAATTGACTGCTCCCAGTATGTTCCACTCGAGAATGTTAAGCTCTCAAACGAGATGAATGAAGGGATTTCATCCAATCTAAGGTTTTATTAGAGTATATATTATGCTATACATTAAAATGTGCCTACTGAATATCCACATCAACCATTAAAATGTGTCTCTTAATTAACCTTAACCCCTGGATATTCAGTCACATTACCAAGTGACTATACCTTGTCAAGAACATCAACCTTTCAAGAAGTCAACCCAATTATTTTCATTAATTACTTAGCAACTCATTTGAGAAATATAACAAGTACATACTGCATACCCTTTACATTTAATTGCCCTAAAAATTCAGGTCAATAATCTAATTGAACTCACGGTTTTCTTAAAATTAATCTTAAAGTAGCATCAGGACCACGATGAAGTAGCTGCGTTAATCCCTCTTTAATGTGTTCATTTGCTGAATTTGTATCATCTGTTGATGGTGATGTGCCGCTTCCATCCTCGTCCGCACGAAATCGATAAAGAAAAACTTTATCCTTAAATGGCTGCTCTTTTGCGACTGTTTTAATATTTATTCATAATATTAAACGCAACACAGTATAGACAAAATGACGAATGTAGGCGATATGGGTAGATGAAAATAGAAAGCAAAGAAACTAAATTAATTAATGACTGAATTACGTGATGGCTTGTCACTTGCAAAAAAGGTAAAGGGATAATAAGAAAAATTCTCAAGAATATTTAATTACCATGTGAAATAACACCTTCCTCCAACAACGCTTGCCACATGCCAGTCGCTTGAATTCGTGTGTGTACGACAGGCGATAAATTCATTAGCCAATCTACCAATTCACTGCCCGGTGCACATTTTCTTATCAATCTACCTGACACTTTTCGATCTTTCAAGCATCCTGTGCTGTCGTTTAATAAAAGTGTTCGTAACGCCCATCCCATTTTATGCATCGCAGGACTTGGTGACTATAAATGAGAAAAAGATTGAGTAGAAAATAATTATTAATTTTTCGATATGACAATTTCAGGATATTAATTATTAATGCTTAAATATATATTGTTCTTTTCTTTTCTTCATTTTCTAACCAATTTGTTTTAATAAAAATTAATAATCAGTGTAATTAATTAATTATGAAACGAGAAAAAATTGTTTTCAATTTGGTGGTTTTAATTTTTAATGACGTGGCAGTTGTGAAGATAATTGCTACAGATGGGAGTGAAATTATGTTAATTAGACACGATAATTTTCTGTTGTTGATGAGAAAATGTTGAAAAATTTAAAATATACTTTAAGATTTTTCTCAACGGAAAGATAAACTTTGAAATTTTCGATCTAAAAGATGTAAAATCCTTCAGTTAAAGCAGAAAAAGGATGCAAAATCCTTCATTAAAAGGAGAAAAAGATGTAAAAAATTCAAAAAATCATTAACGTTAAAATAAATTTTGAATTTTCTGTTCAAAAAAGTTGAACAACTCTTAAGATGATGCGAAAATAAGATCCAAAAACTATTTTGCGTACAAATTTTTATTTTAAAAATATTAAACGATCAAAAAAATTTAAATTGAATAAATTTAAATTTAAGTTTGTTTGCATCTTTTTAAATGATGCAGAAAAAGATGCAAAAACAAATTGCATTATTATTATCAAACGGACAAAAAAAAATTTTAATTGTCAGTAAAATATTTGCATCTTTTTAAATGACGTAGAAGTGACAATCCCCTTTATTAAAACATTTTCAACCATGAACTTAATAATGGTCAAATTTTGAATCTGGTCAACAAAAGTTGCACGTCCAATTCAACTTGATGCAGAAGAATAGATGCAAAAACCCATAGAACCATAGAAAATTTCATTTAAATACTACTTTCTCAGTTCATTCCATTTAATTTCAACTTTTATTGGCAATCAACAAAGTTTTAATGAAGTTATGAATAATTTACAGATTGCTGGTAATTATTGAAGTATTAAAGATCTCTCTTTTTTGAGGAACTTTAAGCTTCTTCATTCAGTTTATTCTTACAATGAGCAAGTTATAAAGGAGAAAAGAAATTTTTTTAATCCTATTGAAAGCAATTCAGGCATTGGAAAGTAAGTTTTGTTTCCGCAAGTTACAAAACTTTGAGTCTCCAGCAGTGCATTCAGCTTTAAGCCTTAAAGACATTTTAAAATTGAGGAAAATTCACATTTCAGGATAATTGATTGTTAGTTGGCAATGACTTAATGGAGAGGCATATGCATATACAAGTTTGTGAATGAAATTGAGCATAATAGACTAGTTGCCATACGTGCTATATACAACATTGTATTATTTGTTTCAATTTCAACATATCAACAACAGTTTGAAAGTTATACATGTTTTATGTTGCAAAAATTCATGCATGCATGCATGTGCATTTCAAATGGGATTTGAATATTTATAACATCAATGTTGATGATCATGATTATCATTATTTTTAGTGCTTTTTATTATTATTGCTTTTGCCATTTTATGATTGAATCGGAAAACATTTTTTTATTTCCCATTTTCTGTGCTCCACATTTGCTGTTAATTTCCATACTGCTGTGTTTATTTGCCTTTTTTTCTTCCCTCTCGATGACAACCGTACAGCACAGCACAGAAAAAATAGCCATCAACGTTTTATGCATTTTGAATTTTATTTTTTTTCATGCTGATACAAAAGAATTTTCCACAATTGAAATGAAAATCAATTTGACATGAAAATTGCAATAAACACAATTTTAATTTCATTTGAAATGCACATTGATGAATGTCCTTTATTGACCTGGATATCAAGCGAATTATGCTTTTGGCTATTGAATGAACATGAATGTTTCGAGTGAGTTTTTTTATTGTATTGTTTTCATGTCTATGCATGTATAGCAAGTGGGTTGAAAATTTGAAATGATTTTCCATAAAAAAACTACTAGTTTGTAGACTAATGAACATTTTTTGGTACATAATAGGTCTTTTCATTGAGAAATCCTGAATTCAAATTAATAGAATAATAGCCAAAGCAGCCATGCATCAAATATTCAAAAAAGTAACACGGTAATTAAAACTACACTTCCACATTATGTGGGGTTGATTTATGTATGACGTCTAGTTGTGAAGGGATATCTAGTTATTTGGGGTCCGAGCATTTTGTACATGACGTTTAGTTACAAGGAAAGCGTCTTTTTCCTATATTTAGGAAAATATATTTAGGGCTGTGGCATGGTTTGGCAAGTTCCTCAAATGTAGGATTTATAGCAAGATAAACCTACTTGTTTTTCTGATTTTTTCGACGAATTTTTGAGACCGAGACCTAGACAGAAACCGAGACAGTGTCCGAGACAGGAAATAAGACAGGGATCGAGACAGTGACTGAGACAGTGACCGAGATAGTGTCAGAGACAGTCAGACAGGGACCGAGAGGGACTGAGACAGGAACCAAGACAGTGACCGAGACAATGTCAGAGATAGGGACCGAGACAGTAATCCGAGACAGTGAACGAGAATAGGGTTCAAGACCGAGACCAGGCTCAAGACGGAAACTAAAAGGGAAATCTTAGAAGTCTTGGTATTTGTCTCGAGAAACTTTACTTGGGATATCTGCTTGGATCTGATGAAAATTCATAAAAACTTCTATCGAAGAGAATCTTTCAAAAATCAAATTATCGTAACTGTCAAAAAACACTTCCGTAGTAGCATTGATGTATCATGAAAGCATAGGGTTAATAAAATAGACATCATTTATAAGCATTCCATTATTTAATCAAAAGCTATTCCGATTTTTGGCACATAATTATTTTTGCATTTTCAATGATATGCCACTTCCTACATTATCGAGTGTCAATGAGATTTCAAATCTCCAATAATACAACATTGGGTAAAAAATTAATTTAGAATTAATTAATCTTCCGAATATAATTTTTGCAGTCATTTGATAAATTTGAAATTCATAATTACTTTTCAATAAAATTTATTCAGTTGAATAAATAAATAAAAGATTTAAATAATATTTTGAAATATTGTATACAGTTTAATGTAAATACAGTAGGATCATATTGTCCAATTAATTTTTATTTAAAAACTTTGTATGATTTTAATAAGGGAGAAAAAAATAATATTCATGGGCTCATAAATAAATTAATTGGTTGAAGATAGTAATTTAATATTTTATTTTAACTGAAAGGCTGCTTTTTGTTCATGAATCAATTGCTTTTTTTAATTAACAGTCAAAAACACAAAAAAGATTCAATTTTCGTTGCGAATATTCTTTTTTTCAGCTGATTATTTATGGTGATATTTGAGACTTTATGGCCATCTTGTCTGGAAGGGATTTTGATGTTATGAAACTTTTGATGGTCATTGCGATAAGGCTTTGGCCAGACAAGTACTTGAGCGGATAAATGTCTCTTTGGAGCACTTGACAAGTCGTGTAAATTCGTTAGTTCGAATCCTTCAATCTCAAAATTCAAAATATTAATTTTAATAATTAGGGACATTGAATATGTCAGAGTTGAAAGGACTTTGGAGCTTCCACATTGAAGCCCTGCCAACTCTAGTCTACTTAATATCCTAGATCAATATAATCTTGAATACATGAGCCAAGTTAGATTTTTCATACGGGCTAGAATTTCGAATAAATGAGAAAAATCAGAAACAAGAGTTGCAATGCTGTTTACCCTGACCAACAAGAAGATTCATGTCAGAAATTTGAGATATTAAACTTCAGATAAAGATCTTGGATTCATCATAAAGGATAGTCTGTAAAAGCAACACTGAGGCGCTTCTGTGGCAGGTGTGATTAGCCAATCATAGACCGCTCTAATGTTTCACTCTTTGAGTGAGTCTGATGGTTTGATTCTCTTAAGAAGCCGATCTCTTAATCCGTATATAGAACAGTAGTGAGCAGCCTTTGTGCCATTGCACAATTAAATTGAAAATGCCAATGACCTCATACCGTGTTCGATCGTGGCATACCACTTAGGTTTGTTGTGTCACAAAAAAATAGTTACAAACAACAGATGTTGCAAGCCTAGAAAATTAGTAGAATGAAAAGCTTCCACAAAATTCGCTTAAAAATGCTCAAAAATTTCAATCAAAATACCTTCCAAACTTGTTTATCTCACTTCAATCCTCTTGAACTCTAAATTAAAAAATGACCATTTCACTCACCGATTTGCGAATCAATGAATGTGCATGAATTGCAATTTTCAATTAATTTTCATCGGAGCAACACAAAAAAAAAGGAAAATTATTTTGGATAATGCTAATGTTGATAGTGAAAACAATTATTGTATCGATTATTGAGTATTACCGCACATAGACTGAGTGTCAATGCAAAAATATTTATATGAATGCATATAAATTGCAAATTGGAATTATGTCTATATTATATTGGCTAGCCTCAATAATGTGTATATTAAATTTATAACATTTTACTGTCTATATTTTTTAGACGACCGTCCAATAATATTTTCATGGACCAAAAAGTAAACAAAATAAAATATGCAAATTTTATGCAAATCACTTACTTCAGTTATCGGAAGTGCTGGATTTGGATGATCTGGTGACAGTTGCTTCTTTGTAGGCGATACAGGAATATTTTGTGTGACTGGTGTTGCAAAACCTGTTCAAAAAAAAAACATCGACAAATGTGTTAAAAATGGACACAATTTATTTTCAATTAAAAGTTCTTACCATTTTTGAATTTACAATTCAGTATAATATCGTTCATTAATTCCTTATTTTTCTAAGAATGCAAAAAAAAAATCAGATGGTATAAAAAAGATTAAAAAATTGAATTTATCGAGTGGGTTCATTCAAATGGAATAAACTTTTTTTAAGTAGCCTTAATTAAAATAAATTGATTTTCAATTAGGTATATAAAGTATTTTAAAATACTGCCTTAATTTTGTGACTTGCAACTTTTAAATATGGAATTAAATTCAATTTAGGGATTTTGCAATGACATTATAAAATATAGCTATTGTGATGGACTTTTCCCAATGTCAACCACAACACGAATCGAAATGACAGTGAGGCTGAGGTGAATTTTGAGCGATGGTTCTTGGTTTTGTGCTGCTGATTTATCCATCAGACCATTGAAATTCGGATATGATGTAGCAGTGAGAAATTTACAATCAATCTGTGGTTATTAATGACGAGCAATGTGAGTTGTAGAGATTTTGGCTATATAGAAAGTGTTTTCATCGGGTATGTACAGTAGAGATATTTAGAGCAATGGAATCTATAACTTTCTGTTGAAATATTGATTTTTGAAACCAAGACGATACTTTAGAGACTGTTGATTTAGTACATTCGCGATTATGTGGGAAATCTGAGATATTGCTGATGTTCAGAACCTTAGAAGAAGTCTAAGCATCTTTAGAAAATTGGGATTCGAACCTATATCCTATGTTTTCCGGTTGCATGCTCCTAGTATTGACCTACAGGGGATTGTTAAAGAGCGCGACAAAAAGAACATTTAAACCTTCATTCCCTTTATTGCGTATTGCTATAAGAACATCTCTTACGACTGTGCTGTACCACATTTGTCAATATACTCCAAAAACTCATCGACTCTGCAATTTATACCCAAAAGCTCACCGAAAATCATCATTTGGATTATCGACATTTATTGATATATAAATTCGACTTAATCTGTCAATAAAATGTCACTTGACCACATCTCGAGTCACAACTTCCTTTAAACTTTTTTTTGTGACATTTGGTCAAGATCAGTCACAAGATACATTTATTTAAAATTCGATTTTTTATTCTCGAATGGAATCTCCAATTCAATTACAAGACTGTCTAACTACGTGCAGTAAATGTCCCTTAGAACACGTTATATATGTTCCTGTGCTAGACTATAATAAAAAAGCTGACAAAGTGGATTATCCGATGATTTTCAATAACGAGAAAAAAAAGAGAGCAAGGTGAAACACAGAAGTAATAATCTCTTAAGAATGGAAAAAAAGGCAACCAACTGTGTCTGTTTTCTATCTTGTAACCTCTAAATTGCTCATAAATTATCCACTTCGTACGTAACAAAAATGAAAATAATTAAAAATTCTGTAAGCACATTTAATAATTGCTGATGCTGTTTCCTCATCCAAACTATAGTTATCATCAGCATTATTATTTGTAATTCCTTCATTAAATTACTTAATAGCATCACCACAATAGACAATATTAAAAAAAATTGTAATCGACTACAAAGTCTCGTCTCTCGCTCGCATTTCAATTCAGACGAAAGAAGGAAAAAGAAAAAAAAAATATAAAGAGCTTATGAAAGCACCAGTAAATAGTGAAAGAATATTACACATGAGCCACAGCAGACGTAGTAATGGGAGATAGAGATGAAAAATATTAAGGAAATTATGAGTAGATTTGAAATAATTGCAGGATATTTAGCGCATTCTTGTGTAGAGAGTCGTTTACTTATTATGGTACGCAGAGAAGATTCAGAACTCCACCCGGAAAGCACACATCGAAGAATTGGTCGAAAATCCGACCTTAAGTCGACTTTCCTCTAGCTTGAGTTTAAGTTACATCAAGAATGACTTGGGGCATGAGTCTTACTGGTCAGAGATCGGATTTTGGACCATTTCTACGTCATGTGCTTTTCGAGCAAACCTCAGCGTCTTCATTACAAACTATCTGACCCCAAACCGACTTTACTCTAACCTGAGGCCAGATTGCATCAAATCTGAACTTATACAAGAGCCACGCCGGCCAGGGATAGGATGTGCTAGCAATTTTAAGTTGAAATGCTCGGGAATCCGAACCTAAGTCAACTTTACTCAAGGTTGAGTTCGCGTTACATCGATTCACTGGCCAGAGATCAGATTTTTGATCAATTAAAAGTAATGAGCTTTATGAGCATTTTTCTCATCATTACCTGCCTTCTTCTATTCATTACAAATGTTCCATGCAAAAATCGTAAGCAGTAGGGCTAAATATGAGCTCATCTAAAAAGAAACCATATCCACTGCATCCAAAATGGTCAAAATGCTCCAAATCAGCCAAACCATGATCAATAGCTCACATCATCCTAACATCAGACACCATAAATATGAGAATTTCTTTATTTTAGTACGTGAAGTGCATTAAACAAATGAAATTTCATATTTATGGAGCTGAATAAACACATAACATCGGCAGCAGCATCAACAGTAGCAAGAAAAACGTACAAATGTACCATATTGCTTTCGATATTGAGAATTCCGCAAATGTTTATAAGCACCGCCATAATGATGATACAAAATTTGTTGTTTGTGCATTCGCCTGTTGCATTTATATCCAGCTCTAGAATATTATATGATTATAATCGTACGATAGAGATAGAGAATGACAAAGTTTTTTCGCTTCTTTTTGTAGAGTTTTATATTCATCCGTAGTGAAAATAGAGCATTTTGTAGCTTGTTGATGCTTCTTTTGTGATTCCAAAGATTTTCTTTCTTTTTTGTGAGTGAAAATTTTTTTTTTCTCTATCTCGATTTCAATTTTCAATTATTTCTCGCTTTTATGAGTCACATTCTTTTCGCTCATCTGCTACCGAGTGCAATTTAGTATACAGCAACAGTGCTAGCACATTATAATGCAAAAACTACATGGTATATTATGGAGGATGAATTATTTAATATGGAAAGAATTTTTCTCTCGCTCGTCTTGTACAATTTATGTGTTACAATGTGATGCAGGGAGTGGTTACTTTGTGCGGTAAGTATTGTAAAATGTCGGTTGGGGACCAAGTCCATATTAATGACTGAATGACTAATATTTGGGGTTCATCCAAAGCTTCAGGTCTGTCGACCAAAAAATGGAGATTTGAGCATCTTAAATACAGGAAATACAGTCTTAAGGCTTGTGTCCGAACCCTTCTAATATTATAATATAAACCCGATTAAAACACTGGATTAGACGATTCAAAATACTTTTTAAAAAAGCCATTGACGTAAACACATAGGAAGCAGAGTTATTGTAGATCATACCCATAGAACTTCACCCCATATTTGATCTATACGGCTAGCGAAGTAAATGAATAGAAGAGAATGGGAACCTAAAGAGAGCTCAGGCAACGCTCCCACTTCCCAGCAATAAGCATCAACACTTAACAGAGGTCTTTAATATATTACACACAAAGCACTTCCCTTGTTCTCACAAATACTTAATTTTATATCCATTCACATCCGGAATTGAGACGTGATGTAATTTTTATAGTTTATTTTAAATTCCATAATATTCTCACTCGATGCTCGTGTGCACTTAATGTGTCACATTCATTATTTATTAATTTTTTTTGTCTTCTTATATTACTAAATCATACATACCTCCCATATTAAGCGAAAGTCTTGTTGTTCAACCCGCAGTAGTTCACATGTTGTCTTTGTTACGACAGTACTGTCGCGTGGTAAGTCAGTCAAAACAGATTCACCGAACGTCGCGCCAACGCCAAGGTTACATAATGTGATTGGACTCTATAAATTGGAAATGGGTTAAATGGATATAAATATTAATTAAATTAATTAATTTTAAAATATTATTATTTTAGGATATGCTTGGGTTAATTGGGAGCCTTTCCAAAAGTTTATCAAAATTCATTTATCCGAAGAATTTAACCTTTATTCAATAAGGATATTAGAAACTTCAACATTCCTTCTTACTACGCATTTTCATGTCAATGACAACGACTATCATTGTCAGCATAAAATGTAAATGGAGTAAATCGATTGTGGTGACAAATTGTGTATATTGTAATACGATAAGATAATCAATTAGCAATAATTTACATGAATTATTCGACTAACCATTCATTCGAAGTCTATAATGAAGACTACGTTCAATAGTTTATCATGACAATAGGAATAAAGTCGATCTTAATGTCTTAGAAGATGAACATAATGATAATCTGCTGTGGTGAAAAGTGAATTAAATGGCATTTTATAAAGGAAACGTTTATGGGAGCAGTTTTGGTTAATTCATGATAGAAATTTTGTTGAAATGGGTTGAAAACGTCTTGAATAAGATTTAGTGGGAGTTATGTTCTCGTGATAAGATGACAGGGAGGATTGAGTGGAATTTCAAACTAAATTTTTTAAAAGAAAGAACTTAGATTTTTCCATTTTGGGTTGTTAATAGAAAGAATTCGAACGGAACTAGCTTCTGCTCGCTTCTTAGATTCAATAGTGACAAATAGTTCTGCTAATGATGATCAGTGATGTCAAGATTTACTCTACACTATATACCGTATAAGCATAGCAAAATCTCAACCTCTATAAAATCATTAAGTAATAAGTCAACGATCCCGTAACGAAAGTCTTTAATGAGTTCTTCATCATAAAGTGGATTCCTCATAAAGGATAATCTCTATATGAAATCAAACAATGCAATGGTCAGCATGTTTACATACATTGGGAAATTGGGTAAACCGTAGTCTGACTCCGAGTATTCTCTGTTATCAATAAATGCACCGCTTGCGATCGAGCCCTGTGCTGGAATATGTATTTAAAAGGATACATAATAGTCAATCAAAACCCTCTCTAATATGGATGGCAGCCCAACAATTAGGATTGCAATGGTGAGGTTTATAACAACCTACTGTTTCCGAGCCTAACATGTATAAAAAAGCATCAGAATGCAAGCAGATATCTTCTTAGAACTTTAACGCCATCAAACACCTCTATGTGAGATCGCGATACAGAAACTGAACCTTCAACAACCTTTAGACCTTTCCTCCATCTCAATCATTAACATTTTAACAGAACTACCTTTGATACCTTTTCAAAGTTGCAAAAAATGTAAAAGGAGTTCAAAAGAATATTTTCACATTTTCTGCTGTACTTTTTGCCTACTCATTTAAAATTACATCTTCAAAATTTTTCCAGCACGTCTTCCGAAGAACTCAAACCAATTTTTTTGTGCCAAAGAATGCTCAGTTCCATTTACGGAGTAATATTAAATTTAAATCCTTGTATTTCTCCGCAGTTTATTTATACACACTCGTAACAATCTTAAAGCACTGTCAACTGCTCTGTATTTTAAGATTAATATTTAATTTTCTAAAAAAATGAAGCTATAAATAAAATTTCCATTATTCTCCGCGTGAGAATCCCCAAGTAATAATTTAAGAGTGTCATAAAAATATTTCTACCTTATCGGACGTAATTTTTATAAATTTTCTCCTTCCTCCACGCGACAATCATTATGCTAATCTGTTATTATTATTGCTGTTTACTGAGCATTAAAAAATGTAGAAAATTTAATGTCAAAAAAAGTGTTTAAAGTCACAAAATAAGAAATAAAATTATGTTGTTGTCTAACGGAGGATTAATGGCACTTCCACTTTTCATCTATTCAATTCCATTTTTCAAAAAGAATCTCGTCATGAAAAATATAAAAATAAAAAATGTTGAGCAGCAAAAATGAAAGACAGCACGAGAAAGTAGAATTGTTAGATAATTTTCCATTTATTTCTCCTCCATCCCTCACGACTAGCTTCTTATTTCCTTTTTCTTCTATCTATTTTCGAAAAGTTTATTTTTCTTACAGATTATAATTTTTCTCGCATAAATTTACATTTACTTCCGGACATGGCACTAAAGCTCTACTCTAAGTTCTTATTACTTGTGCTCTTTAAAATGAACAAAAAATTAGAAATTCTTGTCGTACGGTGAAGAAGAGCAGGATTATGGTCAGTAAACAGTGAGTGAAAGGAACGCAAATTTTTAAGAATTTTCTAATGAGATTTTCAAATTAAAATTTTTATTAAAATTTCAAATTTTATTCAATATCAAATTTTTAAAAACCTTTAAAATTTAAATTTTTGGAATCTTTCAAATTTCAATTCTTCCAAATTTAAACTCTTAAATCTTTCAATTTTTAAAAAATCTTTCAAATTTCAATTTTCAAAATCTTTCAAATTTCAATTCTTAAAATCTTTCAAATTTCCATTTTTAAAATCTTTCAAATTTCAATTTTTAAAATCTTTCAAATTTCAACTCTTAAAATCTTTCAAAATCTTTCTTTCAAATTTCAATTTGCAAAATTAAAATCTTTCAAATTTTCAATTCTTAAAATCTTCCAAATTTGAATTTTTAAAATTTTTCTAGTTTTAAAAATGTTACAATTTAAATGATAAACTCTTGCAAATTTAAAAACTTTAAATTCTTTTAAAATCTTAAAAGATTAGATCTTCGTTTAAAACCTACATAATAAGCATGCCAAAACAAAATTTTCTCCACAATCTTGTACAAAAACTGCTTTAACATAATATAATAAATTTAAAACTCTAGAAAGAAGCAATATATCTGCATCATTTGCTTCATTCACCAGATATCATCTTAAATAAGTTGAAAATTGTTGTGTCTAACGTTGGCATACAAATTCATTTCCCTGAACTTTGTCTAAATAATTCAAAGAACAAAAATTAATCAAACTTTTTATTTTCCTTCCTTCTTATTATAAAGAAAAATAAGAATGAATCTCTGCTGTTTGGATTACAACAGATGATGATGATGAAAACGGGCATGATGAATCAGCTTTAGTGGGGATTTTCAAAGTACAAAGAATCACTGGGGAAGCATTTATCGATTTTCATGAAAATCCATAGAAAACCATTTGTTCAATTTCGTGGAAAAAAGTATCTAAAGTCAATACCATAACGTGAGATTACTTTTGAAGTGCCTATTTGAGTTCTCTTTTTTGAATAACCTGAGCATTTATTTGGTGAGTGAGTGGGTATAGAATTTCAATAGGTTTTATTACTTGAAGAGTTCAATGGTTGAAATTTGAGTGGAATTCTTTAAAAAATTAATTTAATTTTGAAACGAAATTTTGATTTGACAGATTTGAAAAATTTAAATTTTTACAAATTTTGTGGATTTGAGTTTTGATTTCAATTTGAATTTTGAATGGCAACTGAACTTCATTTTGACATTTCAAAGTATATTTGAAAATATTTCATTTTATTCAAATTTCATTATTTAAAAATTATAAAATTTAACTGATTTGTTAGATTTAAATTTTCATTTCAATTGTTTTGATTTGCATTTAAAATGACAGTTGAACTTGATTTTGATGTTTCAAATCAAATTTGAAAAGATTCATGCAAATTTTATTTTGACTTCATCAAATATTTGCAAATTTTCTCCATTTCATCTCAAAATTATTCCAGTCTGAGTCATTTAAATTCATTGACTTTGAAAAAACTTGAAAGCAACCCAAATTTTCATTTCCATTTTAGAATGCGAAATATCAAGTAAAATGATGAAATCCAAAAGGGATTTGACCTTGCTTGAATTTTTTATTAAAATATCAACAAAATAAGAATGTGAAATCCAAATGTAAACATTCATGTAAGTCAGTAGAAAAATACTAATTAAAAATTTTCTGGTCACGATTTTGGAACAGAACAATAAAATGTGGAAAATTGTTCTTGAAACTTCCCCCAAAAAAAGGTTCTTAAATTTTTTTTTATTTTTAACACATAAAAAAAATGTCGCAAAAAAATTTTATTTCACCAAACAAAAGAATTTTCATATCAGATAATTACTTTGTGAGCATATATGTGTTAGGCTTATCTCATATCTATACTGCACAAAAATATTTAATGTCATGAAAACAAGCAAAACGACACGTAAATTTTTTTCAGTAAGAAAATTCATTTCAATCTGATTTGGTGCTGTGCAATTCATTTTAAGGAACTGACATGGAAAAGTCAACAGATTAACAATTGAAATTAAGCAGGAGCTGTGAAACTTTGTAGTGTAATTTAAGTTTTGCACAATACGTTCGCAATGTGACCCAATTAAGTTTTTTTCCCTCATTTTGCGCTTAAAATTTAATTTGTCTAGAATTTTTGCAAGATAGAAAATACAAAAAAAACTTTCTCATTATCATCATCATCAACTTTTAAACCAGCATCGGTTTTGGAGACAAAAAAATTAAACATTTTTCGTTTCGAAATGTGCAATTTTTTTATCGCAATTTTTGGATAAGAAATTGAAATTTAATGACACAGTTTGTTCAGGTGACTGTATGTGAGTCAGTGAGTCAGGTGAAAAAGATAAAAGATGTGCATCTATATGCTTAGTGATAGGCTGAAATTGAAAACATTGCTGAGTTCAAAAATGAGCAATTTTGTCGTTAAAATTTTAAATATTCAAAGACCGTTAAAATTTTAAAATTTACAAAAGTTAAATTTTACAAATTGCAAATTTAATTTTTTGAAAGCTGTTAAGACTTCAAATTTACAATAACTGTTGAAAATTCAAATTTCCAAAGTTCTTAAAGTCTTTGCATTATTCAACATATAAAGAAATCCATTCATGTCTTATGTTTGGTCGTCGTAGATAGGTCTAGTCAAATTCTTTATTTAGGTTTATTAGCTTATAGTTAAGGATGGTGGCTTGCTAGGCCAACGCACCTAGTATTAACCAGACCCTCATTCGACTCTGTCCCACTATGTGGCTTCGATTGACGGTTTTCACTAGAGTTAAGATCACATATTTTACGAGTTCACGACTTGTCATGTCTAACAGTCCTCAAACTACAATTTTTAAACCAAGTTCAGTCACACAAATGCGCTCATGACCTCCAATTAATCACTAAAACTTTCTTACTGTGTATTTTATTCTAGTTTTCACTTATAATTATTCTACCTTTCTGGAAGTTTTCCTTCCCATCGAGTAGCATCTCTTTCGTCGACAAAACATTTGCGGTACGATTAAGCAACACCATTAAACCATTAAATATATGAGAGAAAACTTTTCCTCTTATTCCTCTTCCTTATTCTTGATTGTTACTCACTCACTATACACACAAAAAAATATAAAAAATAAAAATAATTTTTTTCACTTTACACGACGTAAATTGCCTACATGTGCGATTTGCTAGACAGCGTAAACATTATTGAACTTGACAGGAAAGAAAAAAGCAAACAGAAAACAATTTTTTTTTTGTTTTAACGCCCGCTTTGCCTGTGTGTCGAGTTATTACTGATAGCGGAGAACATTAAAAAGGCAGGCTGAGTAATATTAGTCACATGTATTTACAAAAATGAAAAGTATTGAGCTAAAAAAAAACTCAATTAAATCACACGACTAACGTTGTGTGTTATAAGCTTTCAATGTGTTTGAAGTAAATGTGTTAACCAGCTGATAACATGCAGCAAAAAAAAACGAGAGTAAGCGTGAAAATTTTATTTTACGGAGCTTTTATTTCGAACTAACATTAAATTTACAATTTGATTCGCTTTTACAGTATCAGTTTGGTGATCTGTAGTTTGAAGGTGTGCCAATAGTCTATATCAACTCAATTCAATTTAATTAGTGGGTCTAAACTTTTTGTGCCAAGGTAGACCTTGGTAGAGAAACCTTGACTGCAAACACGGCAGAGTGTTCGAACGTGTCATAACTGGTTCATTAAACAATTTCGGCGGTACAATAGAGAACCGTGGCACACAGTTTATTCAACACTGCTCTATATTGTTTTTACTAAATATTATGGTTCTTCTTGATTTGTATTTTGTTGCATCTACGGTACTGCGACATCATATTATTATTGGTTCACATCTTACAGAGCATGGGGAGTTGGGGAAACTATTGATTTGACTCACTAGTAGATCAAATGTCAAGTAGTTACGTACCTTCGAGTGATATTCTCTATTATCATGAAAAACATCGCTGGCGACCGAACCTTGTTGCGATAAGCATTCAATAATAGATTAAAAGACTATTTTGAAGCCTCGCTTGTGGGGTGTCAACCCCACGAGATTTACCCTTACTATCCTCTATGTATGAATCGTCAAAATTTAGAGAGGAATTTGCATTTTTTCCAAATAGGTTGGGATTTTGACCTACAAAACCCTCCTCTGAATAAACTCCTGCCATCTTCCATTTAAAATTCGAGTTACTTCAAGTTCTGACAATTTAAAATCTTCCCAACAGACCATTGGCACACCCTAAAAACTTCGATTCACTATACTGATGACTCAGCAGATAAAGTTCATAAGAGACATAATTAAGATGACTTTTTTTTAATTAAAACCTTAACACTACGTGTTAAAAGCTTAAACACTGTCTGTAATTTTCTATTCTGTTCTGAATATCACTTTGTAATTTCTTCATCCATGCTTCCCTTTTTTAAATATTTGATGCAATTAGCAAGAAAGCATTTCTAATTTTGTAAAATTAAAGGGTGAAGATATGCAGCAGAAAATAACAGATGTACAAGAATTCGAAAATCAATTAATCTTTCAGTTTTCGTTACAATTTGCTGTGAAAACACATTTGTGTATGCATATATATCCTAGGTCATGGTCTTACTGTAAACGATGAGTAATTTCTTGTTAATTATTTTCTATTTTAACATTTTTTAAACGGAATTCCATTCTGAACTTTTAAGTTAAAATTATTTTTCCTTCCTTTTTTTAAAAATATTTCCTCATTATGTGATGGATCCGCGAAAAAGCAAGCATAAGGAAATGATCATTAAATAGTGATGAGTTTTCCACTGGATGTGCTCATTAAAAATTCGACTGAGTGGTTCATGAGCATTTTTATGGCCTCAAGCGGGATGAACAAATTTTAAAAATGAATAGCTTCAATTTTAATTAAAAAATTTTTAAAATGAAAGTTTTCATTTCCTGTTAATTTGAATAGATAAAATTTTTTGTTTGTGGAATGAGTTTTGTTTGCCTTTAATTTCATAATAATTTCTGGGTATTTTTAGAAATATATTTTATTTTTGGTGAATATTCTCTGAAGGTATTTGAATAATCGAATATAAAAAAGCTTATATTTTAAATATGTACATCGAGCTCTAAATTTAAACAAAATATGTATCAGATGAGCTATTGAAATTTTCAGCATAGCTTAATTTTAGCTCTTTCAAAGCTTGACATTAGCTTCAAGTTTGTCAAATTAATATATAGTAATTCTAATTCAGTATGTGAAAAAAGGAATATATTGGGAATATTTTTAAAAATTGGAGATGATTAATCATTGTAAAAGATATATCCTCGATGTCCTTCCCAAATGACACAAAGTAAGTAAAGGAAGTCATGTAGAATTCATGTTAAATCAACTTGAACTATTTAGTTTCCAAATGACAATCACATGGAGCATTATGTCATTAGAGATTTAATCCTCTCAATCAGAGCTCCAAGTCAACTTACATTTTATATGGATGGTCGAGTTGACTGCATTATTGAACTATCGAGACAAATTTAAAATGTTCTATTTATGTTTACAAAGAGCATGCTCAAAAAACTGAGATTATTGTTCTTTTTGTATACTCTAGGGATAATAAGATAAATATTAAGCTGGAAACATCTACAAAATTACTCAAATTTTACATTCAAGACAAGACTAAGTCACTCATCTGACCCTAATAGACAATGAGCATACCCACTTGAATGAAAGAACTCATGAGTTTAATCAATTAATTTAATTGTGGACATGCATTCATCATAAAACATCATACATGCATCATCATGAGAGTGCTCCATGTCGGTTGAAATTAATTTTAACAATTTCGCAAATTTCGTAATTTTCTTTAGTAAGAATAATTGAGAAAATTGTTCAATCCCGAAAATTGTTGTTAGAACTATTGGAACTAGTTCATTCGAAGGTTTCTGAGATTTGTCTAAAGATGCCAAATAAATACAATGGAATTACCCATCTCAACTTTTTCATTGTATTAAATCAAAATTTGGATAAATAAATTCCTTATTGTGTTACATAAATACAAAGGATATCTAACAATAAAAGTTATCAAAAAGGGTTAAGCAGAAAAAAACTTTCAATCCCCTAATAATTCACATTATTAACGAGTAAAAAAACTTTTACAAAAATCCACCCGAGCATCTTCTTCTATTTGTTGCTATAAAAACAATAAGAAGCTACTTATTATGATGCCTGTTACTAATGATAATAACGTCCCTAGGTGATGATGAAACAATTTCTTATTTATCTATAAAGTATTAGGTAGGTCGTTCAGAAATGACGTCAATTGATAGAAAGACAGCAAAATTAAGTCCAAAATCAATATTTTCTACTTTTGTATCCTAAAAATCTGATTTTGTAGATGCCAACAGGGCACGAGGGCGGCAAAGAAGAGTTCTTGGAAGGAAGCTGTTGATAGAGACTATAAAGCACTTGGTATTGACAGTTGGCAGAGGGCAACCAGCAAAAGAGCCAGTTTGAGACGTCAACTTAGAGAGGCCATGTATCACAGCTGATCTGTGCGAAAGCAATGACCAACGCATTTATAAAAATTTTCCAACAAGAACACCTTATCTACAAATAGACCCCAAACTCCCTTCAATTCTCAGATATAATAAGTAACTAATTTCCAAGACATCACTGCTGACGTTCTTGATCATTATGGACTTAGCAAAATAGGCATCATTACATAGAAAATGCGTACATTAAAGTCTTAGTAGAGTGACGTAGGAAAGGAGCTTTATATCATCGAAAAAAAATCATTCGAATCAGCCTTACGTCATCGTATCAAATAACATTTGATTTCTGGCACTTCCATTGAAAATGCCTTAGAAGCAGTTGAAATTTATGAGGCTATTATTATTTCCTAATTATAACTTTACATTAAAGCTCTATTAATTAGTGTATTTGGTAATTAATAAAGCTTATTGCTGACTAATTAGACTCAATTTATTTTCACTTTTTTCAAGATTATGAACAAATTGCCTTCAAATGCACGAATTTCATGCTCATAATTTATGCAAAGGATTGTTTTTTCAATTACAACGATTGTGCATGTACGGAAATATTCATGATTAAAAAGTAAGAATAATGAACAATCTCAAGTTGAGATTCTCAACTCTTTTAAGAATTTATATTGAAATTTTATAATTTCCCTCGAGTTTATTTTGAATAAAAAGCTTTCTTCTTTCCTTATTAATTCATCTTATTGTTATTAAAATTTATGAATTAAAGAATTCTCAAGATACAAAAGACCACGAGCAGTTCCTTCCATAATATCCGAAAATTTCCATCTAAAAACAGTGATGGACAACCTTTTATTTTATGCGGGAAACCTTGGAGTTTACTTTCGACTGAAATCACGCACGGTATATGGTTTATGGCATTTCCATACATTTTTAGTGGCACCTTAGTGCGCCTCGACACACCGGTTGGCCACTACTGACCTAAGCAGCTAAGAAAATTTGAATAATTAGTGTCGCAGCACACATGTTTCCCATTAGTGACCTAAATAATAAGTTTCATTCATTAGTGCCACAGCACACAAGTTGTCCATCACTGTTTTAAATACCTAACAAAATTCCATTGATTAGTGCTGCAGCACACAGATTGCCCATCCCTGTCCTAAATGCCTTACAAAATTACATTGATTAATTAATTTACGACCATACATACTATCTCGATGATCATCAATATATTCTATGTAGAGTCTCCATTCCTTCCTTTTACATAACCAACAATGTTCCTCATTTGAAAATCAAATTCTATTTAATTTTATTTTAATCCACTTAACATTCATTTTGAAAGTCATGAGATGCTCACTTAATCAATGATAAGAGACATATATATATGTAAGGCATTCATGTGACTAATATTATTATTCCAAATATTGAATGAGTTTCGGTCAGTGAATATTGTAAATATGGAAGAAACAAAGGACAAAAGATAAGACTATTATAATGGTCCATTACTAATGAATTATGGGTAGATGAAATGATATGAGGTCATTAAGTTCAAAGGAATTGTTTTTGTGTGTGGAAGCAACAGAGGATGATGACACTTGTTGAGTTCTGGTGAATTTGTGTTTGTGGTTTAAGTATGAAGACTTTGTGTTATTTCTCATGAATCTCTTGTTGCTGGTTATGTCAACAGATGTTTTAAGGAAATGTGATTGTAGATGTAATGGTTTAATTAATGGGAAAATCCATGTATTCAAGACAATTTTCTGAGTATTTCTTGGAATGAACAGTACAATATAGTCACCTGGAAGCAGCTTAGTCGCCTTGTAGAAGACTAGATACGGAGAAATCCGGATGGCTACGTGACATGTGATTTCTCCCCATTTTATGAGAATTTCAAGAGATTTGACGCATCGTCCCGAACAGACAAGGAGCATGTTCATGAGTATGCTCACAAAAATGAATCTTGGATTATCTTTTAGGGCGTGCTGTTGGAGTAGGAATTGAGCCATCAAAACTCAATACAATTGACTCAATTTTGCCTCAATTTGATTAATTTTTAAACGCTTTTTTACCAATTTGATCCACCTATAAGCAGTATTAAGCATGTAAATATGACAAAAAGCCTTATTTTGTGGCAATTGGTCAATTTTAAACCCAAAAACCAGCAAAGGAAGAAGCAACAGACCGCTTAAAGTCTGATTTGTATCTCATAATCTGAAGTCAAATATAATCAGTCAAGTCCATCCGTGTCAAGTCTCCAGTCAATTACCAAATGTTGGATTTCTGACTCAAATGCCAAAAATATCAAGTCAAATGTCAGAATATCAAGTAAAAATTTTTAATGCATCCATAATATTTACATTGAAAATATTCTCCATGTGGAGTTCATAAAAGTTTTTTTACTCTGAGCTTTAACAGTCAGGTTTCTATATTAAGGTAAGAACTTTTTTTTCTAAAATTAAATATAGCAATAAAATTCCACAACTTCAAAAATTCATTAACTCTCGGCCAAAAAATAATAAAAAATATTTTTAGAATATTTTATGAGTTTCCGAAAATACTTTTTTGGGGTTCCTCACTGAAATTAAATTTAGCCTTAAAGTTTTTTGCCTCGAAAATGAAATTTAATGCCAAAATAAAGTCTTGATTGTCAGGGACTTCCGCCAAACTTTTTTCAATTCAACGTGGCGATGTCTAAAAAAAAGTTTTTCAGCATATCATCGACTTTGACTATAAATAATGTAAATGAACGACCTAAAAATAAAAAGACAGCACATACGAGACACTTGTTGAGCTATATGATAAGAATGCATGAATTATAATGGCTTTAAAACTTTTTTACTTCCTTGTTACATTCTTTCATTTCCTTTCTCTATTTTTGTAGCTCATGTTGCTATTTTTACTATTTTTTCATTGTTGATGCTTGTGTCATGTGGGTGCCAACATCAAGCAACCAACCAACCAGTCAACCAACAAGCTTTGATGTTAGTGAACAAAGAATTAATTTTTATTTTTTTGTAGAGTAGAAATGAAAATGTTATGAAGGTATGTACAGCACATTAAATGGAATTGCTAAATAAATAGTGGAAAAAGCGTACAGGTAAGGAAGTACAGAAATGTATTTTATTAAGTGCTCAAAGAAAAATATCAAAAACACTGAATATTTAAGCAAACTTTATCTAAATATCTATCGTCACAGATCTGCAGATGAAAAAGTTCTGAATATTTAATATAATGTAAATATTTGGGATTCACAATTCAGCAGTTCTCGATGAGCAAATGAATAAGTTTTGTACGTAAATTAATGTGAATGTAAATTGGGATGTATGTTGAGAATTAATTACAATTTTCATCTACTCTACAGTATCACCTGATAGTTATTTTTTGCTGTTTTAATTAATATTCACAAAGTGTCCTCAATTATTAAGTCATTTTTCGTGGAACAAAATATTTTGTGTCATTTGTGAATCCTTTGGATGATGTATTAGGTGTCGTTCATTTATTACATAAGTTGCTTTAATTTTAGAAAATTCGGTAGATACTTGGCGCAGAAATGTTCAAAAATTTAGGTCTGGTAACGATCTTAACTTTGGTCTGAAGCTGAACTTCATCGAATCGAACCTGGAAATTTATGGCGGTCTGGTTTTAGATTTTCGGTCATTTCTACCATAACTGTTTGGCTGCCAAAAGATATGTTTTTAAAGTATGAGCGACTATAGCTTGAGACTGAATCGTATTTGTAATCAATGGAAAAGTTAGGAGAATCCTTGATCTTCTTTTTTTGTGTTGCTAGGGCCAAAAATATATTTAATTCTTTTAAGGCTTAAAACTCTTGTAAAAAATGATCCATCTATCGTTCGTTCTCCAAAACTATCATTTCTGGTTCTACGCCATTTCTGGCCCTTTGCCCTACCTTCTCCATTCCTGAGCCAAAACATTTACAAGTACACTCAGACATCCAAAAACATAAAAATTTGCACCACAATCATCAAAACTCAACCCAACAACCTGCAACACCCATTAAACCACAATTTGTTACACGCATAAAAAGCTCTAAGCCATTTGGGACAAAATTTTAAGAAATTCCAACAAGGGTTTTGTAAACTCTTTCTCCCAAAAAAAGTATCAAATTACCTAAGTACACACTTTTCTAGCCAAATAATAAGAAAATGTTTTTCTATCTTAATTGTTTGCTACATTCATCCTCAAACCTCTTCTCAGCTTCTTAATGTTATTTAACATAGCAAAAAAAAATTCACGTGTCAATTTCTCGACAGTTAAAGAGGACTAAAAATCTGCTCATGAATGAACACAACAATTGTCATGATTACCAAAATTGTTCCTATGTATACACATTTAGCTAAATGCCGACAAGTATAATGATGATAACAATTTCGATTTTGTTTCTTTTTTTTTGTCATGTTATACAACAATGATTACTAGTTCCTACCTTTTTATCATATCAATGAAATAAAAACAAAGAAAACTTTTAATTGTTATTGTTGTGCTGAATACAGAAAAAAAAAACTAAACTAAATGAAAAGGAAAATGGATATAAAGGAGGGAAAGAAAAGTTTAAGTTTCAACCTTACTGTTAATTAATGAAATGAAACTCGTTTAATAACTTTCTGTTATCACTCTTCCTTTCGATTTTATGTGTGTTATATGCTGGGGGTCGTCGACTTAGAATGTCAACCCTAACTGACATTTTACATTGGGGATGGTAAGGGTGGTGTAATTGTCAATGGTATCGTTAATGAACAGGTTGATGAAATCTGACATTAAAGAGAAATAAAGTAATTTTTTTGAGCTGAGTTCAGCCTGAAACTGGTCAAAAATCAACTCAATGATTGTCTTCACGTTTACAAATGTGATCCATGACCTCCTATAGATATTACTTAAAGCTACCTTTATCGCAGGCTAGAGAATGTTAATTCTCGGTTCAAAGTGCATTAATATCGATCATCAGCTTCTTAAACATAGAAGGCTCCATCACGTAACTCTTAAAGTTTCCGTCATGAATGCATTTATTAACATCGAATGAAAGCTGCTATATTTGGTGGCCATTTGGCCATTTGCTCCCTTGCAGAGGCGGTTTCCTTTTGATGTTAATAAATGCATCCATGATGGAGCTTAAAGAGTACTTGGCGGAGCAGTAAACAGTAAGTAAACAGAAATTCTTGCGCCTTTGCCCTCCATTTGCAATCCATATAGTCACACAGAATTTTAAATTTCAATGAATTCCAAATGGATTCTTTACAACTGCCTATGATCAATCAATAGCTCTCCATTGTGTTGCTCAATCAATAGGTAAGAAATGCCAATCGTGACACAAAGCACTTATTTTTCTTGTAAACGTCATTTCCGATCAACCCCAAAGGTACACAAACTTTAACCTTTCTGTCTAAAAAAAATAAGAAAAAGTTTTTCTTTCCAACTTTTTTTTTTCGTTTTTTTTTTCTTCTATATCAATAAGCAGTGAGAAAAGAGTTGTGTACATAGAAGTAGGGAAAGAAAACACACAAAATTGAAAGAATTTTTTCTTCTTGATTTGATTTTTTTTCTTTTCTTTTTGTGTAAATTAAGATTAACCATTTGCAAATATTGAAATTTGTCTGTTTAAAATACAATATTTGATACCTTGTTAAATGAGGTTGTGATGAGGATTTTATTGGATGGTGGGATGGGTTGATTGATTGAGAATTTTCGAGGAAATGATTAAGAGTAAATGAGTTATTTTGAGATTAAATTTTGGCAATGTTTTCATTTTCAATTTCAGATACATTTACTGTATAAATTGCGATGAAAAGCAGAATAAATGTATTTTCATTCCAATATATTTTTAAAGTTTTCATGGAATTGATTGAGAGTTTTTGCTGAATTTTTTTCTATTTTCCATCAAGGCTCAGACACTCAACAAAAAATTGTAAAAATTGTACAATGTTTACAATTTGTATGGAAAAAAAGGAGTGAAAATTGTAAAAATTGTACAATTTTCACAATTTCGCAATTTTTGTATGAAAAAATTTACAATTTTTACAATTTTCACAATTTTTTGATGTAAATCTCAAGAAACTAATAATTTAGTAATCCAATTAATAGATGGAATTATAGTTTTCACAGCAGGAAAATTACTTTGTGAAAACATGGAAAAGGTAAAAAATGTTTATTTTAACTGAATTTCTTGAAAAATCATGTTTTGATGCATAATTTATTGGCAAAATGTGATTTTTTTTAATGTTTTACTTACAAAATGGGAAAAATATCTTGTAAATTGGTATTTTTCGCAATAATTTTCTTAAACTATGATGAAAACTCCAACAGAAAATCGAGATTTCACCTCGGTTTTCTTATTAAGGGTAAAAAATGTCTCACAAAAGCCGAATTTTACCTCGAATTTCTAAATTAGTGTAAAAATCCTTTCAATAAAGCCGAATTTTGCCTTGAATTTCTTAATTAGGGTGAAAAACCCTTCAGAAAAGCCGAATTTTGTCTCGGTTTCCTTATTTGGGGTGAATTATCCCTCAGAAAAGCCAAATTTTGCTTCGGTTTCTATATTTGGGGTGAAATTACTCCTCAGAAAAGCCAAATTTTGCCTCGGTTTCCATATTTGGGGTAAAATAACTCTCAGAAAAGCCAAATTTTGCTTCGGTTTCCATATTTGGGGTAAATTACCCCTCAGGAAAGCCGAATTTGGCCTCGGTTTCCATATTTGGGGTGAAATAACTCTCAGAAAAGCCAAATTTTGCCTCGGTTTCCATATTTGGGGTGAAATAACTCTCAGCAAAGCCAAATTTTGCTTCGGTTTCCTTATTTGGGGTAAATTACCCCTCAGGAAAGCCGAATTTGGACTCGGTTTCCATATTTGGGGTGAAATATCTCTCAGAAAAGCCAAATTTTGCCTCGGTTTCCATATTTGGGGTAAATTACCCCTCAGAAAAGCCGAATTTGGCCTCGGTTTCCATATTTGGGGTGAAATAACTCTCAGAAAAGCCAAATTTTGCTTCGGTTTCCATATTTGGGGTAAATTCCCCCTCAAGAAAGCCGAATTTGGCCTCGGTTTCCATATTTGGGGTGAAATAACTCTCAGAAAAGCCAAATTTTGCCTCGGTTTCCATATTTGGGGTGAAATAACTCTCAGAAAAGCCAAATTTTGCTTCGGTTTCCTTATTTGGGGTAAATTCCCCCTCAAGAAAGCCGAATTTGGCCTCGGTTTCCTTATTTGGGTTGAAAAATCTCAACAAAAATAAAGCATAAGCTTTGATTTCTTTATTAAGGATGAAAAACCTCTCGAAAAATTCAAATTTTGTCTCTATTTTCTTATTTGGAATGAAAAATTCCTCGTGTAAGCCAAATTTTGCCTTATTTATCTTAAATTAAAATGAAAAATCCTCGGAAAAGGCAAACTTCACCTCAATTTTCTTATAAAAAGTTGAAAACCCCGTGAAAAATCAATTTTTCACTTACATTTCCCAAATATGAAAATCATTTGAATCAGTATGTGTTGATTTGAAAATTGTACAATTTTGTCAGTTTTGTATGAAAAAATTGTGGAAATTGTACAATTTTTACAATTCGTATGAAAAAAATTGTGAAAATTGTAAAAATTGTACAATTTTCACAATTTCACAATTTTTGTATGAAAAAATTGTAAAAATTGTAAAAAATTACAATTTTGATTGAGTGTCTGAGCCTTGTTTTCTATCAAATCCCTCAAGCAAAGCAAGGCAATTTTTATCATAAATTTGAATCTAAAACTGTATTACAACAGATGGATGCTCAGAAATAGTTGTCCCGATGTCTGGTTTTGATGAATTTTCGAGGTCAAGGTTGAACCGGTAATGAGATCGTGACCAAAACTAAAAGGGAATGTAATCTCGAGCCCCAGACCCTTATGGTCAGTTCAATAATTTTTGCAATGAGGATAATATGACTTAACTAGTAAAATCATTGGTGCATGCTCTAGCATATGTAGATTACTAAACCAACCCCTAGTTCTATTCATCCATAAGCATGCATTTCTTTATTATATTTAGTATTTAGGCTTTGCACGGCCCACAATGCAAGATTAGGCCAAATCCATGAGAATTTATCTATCGTCTTTTCCCACAATACATGCCCTTGATAAATAGCGCATATAAAGCACTGTTGATATGAATTTGCTTTTCATAAAATGATTGCTTTTGACTTTGCAAAGGTTTACTTCTAAATGGCTTTTGACAGATTTATTTTCGTAAAACCTTCTCTTTGTAAAATTTGGCTCTTCAAAGTCAATTGTAAGATCCCGAACGACGCAATTGAATAGAGACTCCGTCATGGATACATTTATGAGCATTAAATGAAAGCAGCCTCCGTGGGGAAGCAAAATGGTCGTCTAAAAGAGGCAGGTTTTTATTTTGTGTTAATAAATGTGCCCCACCGGTCAAGAAGCCACTTTGAGGTACTGTAGTGATATTTATGTACCATTACTAATACCAAAGATTCATGATGGAGCACTCTACATTTGTGTCGCTTAGAGAAATCAAGATTGATCCAAAGAAACATTTCTTAAAGTAAATTTCCTCACAAAACCTGCCTAAATATGCCCCCATCTTACAACATCTACAACAAATTCCACATTTTTATTCCTTCCCATAAAAAAATCAATCAATTTCTTCCCGGACACGTTCAATTTGTTTATTTTGATTTTTTTCGTGTCAAGATTCTTTTATTGTTCTTTTACCACTCGGTAACTTCGATTACATCGCCAAAGGGTCTTATTCGCAACGAATTCGAATTTATGCAATTTTTTTTACAATCAGCCGTCTACAAAGAGCTTCAATTTTATTTACACTTTCATTCTTTCCTGTATTTATTTTTAGAATGGAGAAAAAAATCAGATTTGATTTGTCTGTGTACACAGCAAGAGTGAAATGCGAGGAGAGAATTAGCCTGAACTGAAAATCTGATTGACATGAAAGGGAAAGGATTCAATGTTTATTGACATTTTAACAATAGATTCTTCCGCTCAACATCGCTTGAAGATTTTTTTAACATTTCCATAAAATTGGCTCCCAAAATATAAAAATAGGAAAAAAGGTCTTTCATCTTGTTAGATATCATTACCAAGATAAAGAAGAATGAATGATAAAAAAGGTGGATAAACTTACTTTTATATCACTATCAGCTGCCGCATGATACCGAACTTCCAATTGTCCTCCTAATACCGCATACCAATACCGTCCCTGTTCACCAGCACGAAATACTATTGTGTATTAGTTGAATGGGATGAAAAATTTGTCGGAAGTAAGGATTATGAAAAGAAAAAGGAAATATGAAAACTTTAATTACACATCTCAACAATGTAAGTATTAGCGGTAGAATGATGTAAGTATTAGGAAATAGGGGGTGAATTGCTTGATGGGAAAATTTTGAGGTTTTTTAAGATTTTCTCTAGATTTTTTGAAAAATTGTTTAAAATTTTCTTCAAAATTCAAAAGAGTTGCTACTTGGTTTAGTAAGATTCTAGCTACAATTCGGAACAAACTTTTTAGTCTAGTTATGACGCTCGAATAGCACAAGTCAATGAATAGATCAAAAATCTGACCCAAGGTAGCGGTGACCCGGACTAAGACAATTAAATGTAAATCCTACACCTGGTCAAAGTCAGGTCTGCCTGGTGTCGGATTTTGGATCAATTTCCCAACTTGTGCAATTTTTGAACGTCTTTATGCCTATTCAGGCTAGGTGCTTAGTGTGTAATCTAAGGTTTATCTTTGAATCTATCCTAGAATTGATTTTAAGATGGCCTATGAGATACCTTGAGGCTGGTGCCGATGAGTCAGAACTTCAGAAATCCAAAACGGCGAATAAAAAATGAAATTTTATCAACTCTCAATTTGAGTCGACTTCTTGCTTTGCAATTTGACGGGAGAGGTACATGAATCCACGGCGAAAAAGTCCATCGGGTTCATGCACCTATGCCTAGATTGACTGTAAAAAGTACCAAAAGACATCTGGTCTTTTTTTCTAAAAAATAGTTCTGACTACTCCCCTGACAGACAAACTCTAAAACAGACTAACGTTTAGATAATTCTCTTCAAAATTCAATTAGTTTTTCCCATTCTCAAAAATATTCCCCCTATTTTTACATCACAGAATCAAGATGATGATTAAATTTAATATCATATTATGATGACTTACAAGTTACTCCTTTCTCCAAATCCTCATAGAAGCCGCACATCGCTAGCTGTTGTAGTGCCGAGTTTGTTAATCTGCAAAGAGGCTCCACTCGACGCAGACGGCAAGCTATTAATTCCACATCTCTCATGTTACGATCACATGGTCTGGTTTTTGTGAGGGGTTGAAAAAAAGAAAAGAAAGAAAAAGATTGAAAATGAGATGGATGTTGAGGGTATAATTAAATCATGGTTACAAAAATCACAAATGTAATAAAAAGAGAAATTTAATTTTTTTTGCTATAGCTTTATATGCAGACAAAATGAGATAACGGAACGTATAAAATTTTATTAAATCAAAAGTACATTTAATCGCATTTTAAACGAGCCATGAATTTGATATGGCTTTAAACTTCCCCCCCACTTTCACATGTGAGAATGTTCACCTATCTAAGCATCGAAAATAGAATGTTGGAAGTGAATTTAATTTAGAAAATATTTTATGAGCTGCAAAAAAGGCTCCATCAGATCTACAACCGCACATCCACACACAACATTTTGTGGTGCTGCGTAAATTTTATTTACCTTTTTTTAAAGCAAATTCCTTCACATAGGAAGTATTTTTTTGCGGAAGAAGTACATATTCAACTATAATAGTCATCATATGCGTGCAAAGGAGTTATGTGTGGTGATCTCATGAGAATGTAGCAGATAATATTACATATAAAGCTATCGGTCGATAGATTGAAGGTTCTTGTATAATATAATCTAGTTAAAAAGGTGATTTTGTGATAGAAAATTGATGACTCTAGCGAATTTTTGGTCACGCCATCAGGAATTCAACCGAGGAGATGATTTTTTTGGTGCATTTTTGAAGAGTGTTTAGGTTTAATTCATTTGATTGGCTGGGTGGCTGGAATGGCAGACAGGTTGATCAGAAGTCAGCAATAAGAAGCCAGCCTCATAATAAAAGCATCTATGGAAAGCTTATGTAGAGTCCCAGCCACAATCGTAGATCTTAATTTCAAAGCTTTGCACAGTAAGTCAATATGGGTAGGTGCCTGTAGACTGAGCATAAATGCGCCGATTTCCCTCAAAATACAGAGGACATTTAAAATTTTATAATAAAATTGTTGCACATCCAATAGAATATAAATCCATTCCTAACTGTATCACACAGAAAAAAGGCATTTTATCACGTAAAATAGCTGCAAAAATATGTGTTAAAGCAATATAATTTTAGGATATGTGAACATGCTTATATTTGAAGATTGATGGTCGGATGCTTGGATTAATTAATTTATAAGCCATCATGAGAATTTTTTTGTTCCTTCCTCTAAGCACAACATAAATTAATAAACATACATCCAGGTACACATATAGTTTTATTATGAATTTAACATGAGAGAATCCTCGAAGGGTGAAACTACATATTTATATGTAAAATGTGATGGGATTAATGTTCTAATTTAAAATCCTTTTGGGATACAAAAGCTTTTTACCTCTTCATGAATATTCTCTATCTCTATCTCACTCACTCTCTATTTTTATTCATTTCATTTAAGCTTCACATTATGGAGAGATAAATGTATAAAAAATTAATGGAATATTTCCTTTTTAACAGGAATAGGAGGAAGCCATACAGACATTTATGTTTAATTCTCTCGTAAAGTATTGAATCGAAATCTTTTGTGGCACTTTTTTCTACTCTTTCGATGTTATTTCCTTTTGGAATGAAAATAAATGAAATGAGATTTTGCAGATAAAAACTGTTGAATTGGCAGGGTTTGGGATATATTTGAGGTTGAGTTTTTGAAGGGTTTTTCAGTTCAGAGTTCAAAGCTCAAACAGACAAGGACATGCTTATGATGCATGCTCACATAATTATGCATGCTGAACAAGCTTTGTGGCTCGGCCAGTAATAGAGTCAGATCTAAGGCTTTTAGAAACCAAGTATACTAGAACACGCTCATTTAGGTCTGTTAGGGAACTGACTCATTTAAACAAACATGAAGAAGCCCTATCGAGGTTGTGTTGTCAGACTTTTCTATTTTTGTTGCTCGAAATAGAAGATTTCTTATATACTATGATTATATAAGAATAATCTTTAAGGCTTCCACAAAAATTTATGATTACGCACCTGCCTAAACTCTAGTTTTCAAGCTTCGAACTTGGTTTTGTTGGACACGATATACAAAAGTTTTGAAGAAAATTTTCAAATTTTATTTCTTCTTAAATTTATTAAATTCAAATATCAAAGTTTGCTTTGATTCTCGCAGAACTCAAATTCGGCTTGAAATTTGATCAACTCTTCTAAATAATTTTTAATTCAACATCAAGCATTGCCAGAGCAACAAGAGACCTTTAGGCAAGACTTGAAAATTAAATTGGTTCAATTCTGAGAGCCAATACTGAAATTTGCAGATTGCAGCTCAAGTTCATTTCTTAATTAAGCTCAGAACTCTCATTTACATCTCTAAATGCGGTTTAAACCTCAACCTAAATAACTTTCATAAACTTTTCCTAAATACATATTCCAATACATCAAAACATAATGGATCACCTTCTACATACGTAATAAAAGCTTTTTCAAAACTTTATGCTCCATCAGCCTTGTACGTATTAGGACCACATGATAAATTTCCTCATTAAACTCTATTCCCAAGCTATTTTCAAAACATGTTCACCTATCTACTGACCAAAACTTGTGAAAATGTATTGAAAATCAGTAAGTCAATGTAAAAGTTTAAGCATCCTTTTTTTTATTCACTATAGACATGATGTATACATATTTGTAACTTTTTTTTTACAAGTATATACATACACAACACATTTGATAACATTGGGAATAAAAGGAAAAACTTTTTTTTTCTAATGCCTAATGATACATGATATGAAGGGATTTAGGTGAACATGCAGTGAAAAGCTGCGACAAACACGTTCGAGAGAAGCACAGAGAAAAAAAATTATTTTTTTTGTTGACATAAAACATTACAAACACATTGACATGAAAAATATACACAGCAGTAAAAAGGAAATGATGAAGCAATATTGAATGTAAAAGAAAATAAAATAAATGTCAGAAAAAAAGATGAAAATTGACAAAAAGGAATTTATTATGGATTGAGCAAAATCAGATTTACGAATCAAAGATGAGGCAGATCAAAGAGAAGCAATAAAGATAAGAAAACAAATAATATTTTCTTGTGTGTGCGATGATAGATGAGAAGAGAGCAATCAAGCATCATTTCCGAAAATGAATTTATATTTTTTTTTGACTTTTTTTTATTTGTTTTGTAAATTGAAAATCTGTTGAGCAGCTTGAGAAGAACCTCATTTTTTTGAGTCTATATGCCAGTTGGTATTGGCAACCTTCTTTAGGCCGCGGCAGTCCTCAGTCTAGTGATAGACCAACTATTTGCCAAAAACATTGCCTACCATTTCCTCAGCCTATGAAAATTTTTTGTTACACACCTGAGATATCTCATGGCACACAGGATACGCATCACTGCTTTAATGCGTCTATCCTTGCTATTGATCCACTTCAGCTTATAAAGATTGACAAGTAAAATGACAATTTGGTTATGCTCCATTTGCTTTCGAGGTCGAGGATCAATATTGATATATTTGGCAATATTGATACATTGTCTAACGTGTAAACTAGTCCGAATAGCACAATTTGGTTAATCGATGGAAAAATTTATTTCAGCCTCGCAAGACTTTTGTATGGGGTCGTTAAGCCGAATTTGGCATCAAGGTAGAGCTATACCGGATAGAATTAAGGATTAAAAAACAGGCATATGTTATTCGGGTAGATCCAAACCATCTCATACTCAAAATGTATCAATGTTCATTCGAGATTTATCCAAAAAGCCTAGACCATATGACATCAAAAATCTGCAGTCACAACGTTATTGGGACAACCTCTTGTATTTTCATTATTACGGCGATCAAGTAGTATTCTATCACGACATGTTGTTAAGGTAGCATCCCCGATTAACACAAATGAAGGATGCCTAAATTTTGCATCCATATGCGGAGCCTTCTTCATTTGTGTCGCTCTGACATTCTCCTAAATCAGCCCATCAAAATGAAATTTCGAACAATTAGCTAAGCTCATCCCAAAACAACAGACTCGCAACGACATGATAAGCTCTTATTTTCTGACATTTTTTCACCATAAAGCACACAATCAAGTCCAACAAAATGTCATGTTTCCTTAAATTTAATAGATTTTGACATCAATTTACCCCGTTAAGTGCCTAGCTGTGATATAAATAAAAAATTCTTATCGTATGAAGTCTAGCTAACAATAATTGAGTATGACGTAGTGTCTCTGTTACATTAACAGGATCTATACACAAATCCTGAAACTTTCTGCTCGTGTGCTGCTGAATAAAAAATTGACATAAAAAGCAATTTGAATATTCCAATTATTTTCTGAGAATTTCCACCCTAATAACATCAATTTCAATCAAGATTATATAAAGCGTAAATTAGATTACGTCTATAAAGCCAGGATGTTTAAAGTACAAAAAAAAAAGAATAAATTTACTTAATTTCAAATGAAATTTTTAACAAACAAAAAAAAAAGCTCTAAAGAATTTTATTGCAAATATTTTCAATCATCTGCTGCTTCTTCTTGTTCCTTCATCTCAACATAGACATCATCATCATCATCATCATCCGTAGTCTGTTGGAAACGCAAGTAAAGAAGAAAACCTTTTTTTTTATTTATTTCAATCACTTTCTACGTCTGCCGAATGTTCAGAATTGAAAGTAACATCCTACATGCTTGCGAGTGGGAGAACGAAAGTAATTCCTTTCGTTGTAAAAATAATAAGCAACAAAATCAGTTCCTACGAATTTTTATTTGTTTGTTCAATGAGGAGTTCTAAAATGTTTTGTTTAAGTTAAATCGAAAAGAAAAATAAATTTTTTCTTCCTTCTTTTTGTAGGCAGTTCCATTTGATATTTGTCAAATGTAAATATTTGCGGTATTATTCTTTCATTTCATGATGATTTTTATGATATTTCTTTATTTATTGTGAGGCACTTAAGCAACGATTCTTTTATCGTAAAGTTTCTATTTTTACTTTGTTTCAGAGTTGGGGGTTGGATATGTTTGATTTGATGTTGGAATGGGATTCCTGTAATGGCCTATCAATTGTATGTCATTTGGATTGTAGGAATAAGGGGAGATGCAGAAGATGTTTTATTTATATGGAACTTTGTCATATGGTGAAATAACCCACGATAGCTTAGTGATAACAGCATGTGTCACGTCAATTGTAGAGCGTGGGTTCGAGTCCTCAACAAGCCGAACAGTTACAAAAAGTACTTTATTGTTTGAAGAAACTCATGGGAAGAAGATATACAAAAGTCACTTCATATCGCAAACTGGTAAGCGATGGTCAACGTTAGGACCAGTTTATAGTATCATAATTGATATCAAGTACCATTTAATGAATCCAAGTTACAAATGATTCCTGGTTACTAAATGATGGTTAATAGTGATTAAGGGTTCTCTATCGTATTCTTGGTCCCCAAGACTTCTGTAGTTTTAATCTTCAAGAATTCAGAAGTCTTGGTCCTCAAGACTTCTGTAGTCTTGGTCATCAAGACTTCTCTAGTTCTGTTCTCGGACACGATAACTCGTTGATATCAAAACTGTGGGTTCATATATATATAATGTCCATTAAAAATTGTAATTTCAGATATTACAGTATTGTGGGGGAAATCTGAAAATATTTCCGGAATCTGTCCAATAAAACACTCGATCCTCGTTGATTTGAATCCCTTATTTTATTAAATCCAGATCTATATAAAAACAAATATTATTTCACTAAATTTGACTCTAAAATTAATTAAAAACTTACTTTTGAAAAATATTGTAACTTTCCCACACAAAAATGTAAACAAAGAGGGCAAAAACTACTTTCGTTCAATTTAACGAATATAATTCAAACAAAATTCGAAAATAGAAAAGCCGTTAATTCAAAAATGATCGTTTATATGAGAAAATTCAACAGTGTAAATGAATAATCCAAAATAAGTAAAAGCATGTCACATATTTAAGTGACATTCTGGGGGGAGGGGAGTATTAATCTATAAGGTGACGTTCGATTGGCTGAAATTCTTACTTCTTCATCCTCAATTAGATCATCAGTTAAGTCTTCGTTACTTTCCATTGATAACATTGGCAATTCAGACTGAAAGACAATTGGCTCTGTTGATATGGATTGTGTCACTGCTTTGTACTTGACATGTTGACGGGCAGTATTTGGTTTCGATTGTGTAATGGATTTGAATGTGGACTGTTGTTGATCAAGAGCAGGTACGGAATTGAGTGGATGAATTGATTTAGATATTGCTTGAGGCGGAACAAAATCAGGTAAAGTCAAATGCGAATTCAATGACTCTTCATTTCCCATGTTGGATCTAAAGTCTTTGTTGTATGAGGAACTCTTCGCACGTTTAACTTGTAATGGACCAAGACCATCAACACCCACAACCTCTGGCTCCAATTTCGGCTTACATTTTGTCCCATTAGCAACAACTTGTGACTCTAAGCAACTCGCTCTATAATCTCGCTGGACTAAATTTACCTCTGGATCGATATTGACATTCGATTGAATCGCTTTGCCTTTAATTTTACAAGTGATCAAAGGAACTTTCTTCGTGCTGTCATCTGAAACTTTAATTTCTTCAGAAATAAGCTCTAACGCTTTTTCAGTTATGTTTGTCTGATTGGCTCTAACGCCAATAACATTTGGTACATTAATTTGCTTCTCAGTTTGTGCGACAAGTTGTGAATTTATAGGTGAAGTTCGATCTTCATTATCCGATCCACCATAAACACTAATTCCAAGTTTAGACTCAATAGCCACAGGATTACCGTCACCACCCTCAAGTAATGGTTTTATGCTTTCAATAATATATGCATGTGGCGATCCTATCAGCATAACAGGCTGTTGGTCCTCATAACTCTCGAAATTTACATCTTTCAAATAAGGACATCTCCTTTTCACTGACTCCATATCTAACGATCTATGTGCTAAGTTCAGATCCTTAATAGCGTAACAACTTTTGAGAATTATTTTCTCTGAATATGGTAATACTCCTTTGACTACTAAATCAAATTTAATTGCTGGACATTCCTTAATTGAATTATCAGTCCACTGCAAAGATAATGTACACGCAGTTCCTTCAATGCCAAGTGCAGCTCTCAAATCGTCACGAACTAATGTCACTTCTGCTGCGCTATCTCCAATACTAAATTCAGTCACAATACCCTTTGGTCCAACAAATTTGTTTTTGAACATTTTAACCGTTCTTTGAAAACCAACAGTTGCGTGATGATTAAATTGAACAACTCCAGCTAATGAATGAGGTACGACATTATAAGTACGAGGAGGAGGCATAGCATGAAAGAAAGTTCCAGCGGGTCTACTGGTTTCATTTGGAGCATTGGCATTAACATTAGCATTGTCTACTCTATTATCATTAGAGTTGGAAGAAGTGGCATTAGGCAATTGCGAATTTGTGTCTGCTATCGCTTGCTGAGCTCTATTGGTGTTGTTACTAGTATTGGACCTACGATATTGTCCTTGATTTCTATAATTTCCACCGTAGCTGACATTATGGATACACATGTGATGCTTTTGCGTACATCGATTGAAATTGTTAGTCTTATATCCACATCCAAGTTTCAAATCACATTCAGCAGACTTATGATCAGCAGCAATTATACAATGTTTTTCAATGTTCTTATTATATAGCTTATAAGTTTGAAATTAAGGATAAAATTTCAGCTCCTTATATCGGCTACGACATGACAAAGGTCAATCAAATACCGAAGAAATGTTTTATTTGCGATGACAAAATATCTTTCACGACATTAAATGCACTTCCTCTCAATGCTCCTCTTACATGCAACTTCACCGTCAAGTCGTCACGAGGATATAAACTTTTATATCTCTCTACATCCTGTTCAAACTCTAGCCACTTTGTCGGATCTCCATCAAATTCTGTCATTTTAGGCATTGCCTTCCTTCTATTTGCTAAATATCGATCTTCCTCTTGACGTTCCTGACTTATTGTCAATCTATTGACAATGTGTGTTAAATCAACATCATTTGTGACATCAATATTGTTTGCTCTTGGCGGCTGTGCATAAGAAGGTGACTCATAATTATTCGATGAATTTTCTGATGGTGCCAAGACATTGTTCGAAGAATAAAATTGATTCAACGTTTGTGAATTATTGAAGTTTTCACGTTGAACATTTTGTTGTGGAACTGACTGCTGCGATTGACTTTGCAAAATTAGCGACAATTGATTTTGAAGTTGTGATATTCTCTCGTCATACTCAGCTAATTTACGTTTTAATTCTGCATTCTCTGCTTCCAGTTGTGAATTTCCATTGCTTTGTTGGGAACTTGATTGAGTGATTGGAAGTTTTGTCGAATTAGCTGACGTACCAACATTGAAAACTGTGGAATTATCGATCAAAATAAATGATGCTGTGTCGTTTGGATCATATTCATTATCGGTTTCGAAATCATCCTCTGACTCTGCAATATTTGTCTTCAGAAATCTCTTACGACGCTCAATCATTGATAATTTGTATCCTGTTGCTTTGTAATAAGCTTGTGCTGCTTGATTCATACAATTCTCGCGACATTCGATGCACTGATACGGAACTTTTTCTGTCTTCACTAACTCCAATGTTAAATTCAAACATTTAACATGATATACACGATCGCATAAATAGCAAAACAGCATCGGGTGAAAATCATCGCAATTGGTTCTTGTATTACGACAAACTGCTGATCTTGACGGTGCCACACAAGTTTTACTGCAACATTTGATGACATTTGAATTTATTTTTGGTCCAGATAAAAAGAATGCTCTAGGATGTGTTACATTTGGATCTTTGTTGCTTAATTCAACTATCCAAGCTGGATTCACATATCCATCGATGAACGGATTCATAGTTGCCTTTTCAATTGTAACTGCACTGACCGATTAATACAACAGAGCCTAAATGTCTTGTTGATCGGCACTTGCAAGTTAGAATTTTTGCTCAATTTCTAGCAACTAAACAAAATAATGCGATTATCCTAATTTCAATCAATTAGAAAGCAATAATCGACTTAGAGGATATTTGCAAGCACCAATCCTTTCTTGAATTACTGGATCTTAACCTACAAAGATACAAGAACACAAAAGATCGGAATATAAATTATCAGCCTTCGATTATGCTAAATTATCAAATTTAATTCCTGTCGATAACACTTTATGTCCTTCTATTCCCCAGTAACTTTCGAATTGTGCTTCAATCTTCCTTAAATTTGCTCGAATATTTTTCAAAAAACTTTCTGTGGGGGAAATCTGAAAATATTTCCGGAATCTGTCCAATAAAACACTCGATCCTCGTTGATTTGAATCCCTTATTTTATTAAATCCAGATCTATATAAAAACAAATATTATTTCACTAAATTTGACTCTAAAATTAATTAAAAACTTACTTTTGAAAAATATTGTAACTTTCCCACACAAAAATGTAAACAAAGAGGGCAAAAACTACTTTCGTTCAATTTAACGAATATAATTCAAACAAAATTCGAAAATAGAAAAGCCGTTAATTCAAAAATGATCGTTTATATGAGAAAATTCAACAGTGTAAATGAATAATCCAAAATAAGTAAAAGCATGTCACATATTTAAGTGACACAGTATATATAGAATTGAGTAAATCAAGCGAACTATCGAACAGATTCAGAATTCTAGAATTAATCACATATTTGGGGCCGTTTTCACCTCGATTTTTTTGGACTGTAGTCAAAACGGCCCTAGAGTTTCAAAATTGTTTTATCCTGTTCTCAAAACATGCTCAAAACTATGAAAATCTCTTTTAAATCTACACAACGAATTTTAAATTTTTCCGCGAAATTAATTCCATGGCATATTCTATCATCTCTACATCTCTCATGAATTTTCAATCTATACAATAATAACATGTTTCATTCATTTAAAATCTTCTATCTCAACCGTCTCATGCTTGATTGATTTTTCCGAAACAAAATTTTCCATTAAAATTGTTGATTCCTTAATCCTTTATTTTGTTGTCAGATTAAGTTCATAAAAAATCTCTTAATACCATCCAAAAAGAGGAAGATTAAATATTAATTAACATAAAGCCTTTGAAATATTTTTTAAGTCAAAATCATTATTTTTGTTGTTCTGCATCCCCAATTGGGTATTTTGAATATTTCATCGTTTCACACAAAAACCATCAAGATTTCTTTTCTTCGTTCAAGCTAAGCTTATCGAAATATACTTTCGAAAAAAAAAACCAAATCAAATACAATTCTTCTTCCTTCTTTATGTTGCGGTGATGTCTATATTTCGTATATGAAACATTTCATTATTTATCTGACTCTATTCGGCTTTTTATTTTTATATTTTTTTGGGAAATATTCTGTCTCTAATCCCTCATCGTATAGATGCTATGTTAAAAGCAACAACAATTTGCTATTGTTGCCTGCTAGATTTTATTATTGTTTGATAATACCATATCATTGGGATTAGCGACGCATCATATATTTGAAAAAAGTAGGTATTTGAACAGAACTTATGGGTTTTTTCATTCGGATAAGGGGGAAAGTTGCATAGGTACATATATTAGAGTCAACGTGCGTCGAGTATGCAAATTTAAATTTCAAGCTGAATTGCTTAAAGAAACTTTTGCGACATCACTCGATTAGAGCCAATGGGTGTTTAATGCTCTACCAGGACTATTCAAATAATGTAAATTTTACTTGATGGTCTTATGCATTATTAGATAGGGAAGTGGAAAATTATAAGAGGTTTGGGATATTTTGGCTCCTATATATCCTAGCAATTGAAAAATTTGAACCCCTCCTTCTAGATAATGATTCTTAATAAGAGCCCAAGCTAATTAACTGATTGTCATTCATTTGGTAGATCCTGGAAGGTGCACAGTGAAGAAATGGCCAAAAATCTGGACCCATATCAACGTCATTCTGGCCTTAGATAAAATAATATAAAATCTAGTCTAATGCCAGACTCAAGTCGGTATAAGGATAGATTTTCGACCATTTTTGAACCTAATGCTTTCAGTAAATTGACCCTTAAGCTAGAATTGTCAGTTTAGCTACCACATCGATACATCAATACATCGCCAGACTCGGTAAGACAAGAGAAATTTAATGAAATTCGAAGCATAGATTATACCGAAAAGCACAAAAATGTCAAAAACCCGATCCTTGGTCGGCGTGATTTGAATTTTAAATTAAATATGGCTCCAACTCAGAGTCATGTTGCTCTAATGCTGGGTTTTTGGTCGATTTACCGATTTAGGCTATTCGGGAATGCAAACTAAAACTGAAGTCCAAAGTCTTACGATTAACACTAAATCAATAGACACCAATCATTAACAGAATCATCCTAACCCTCCCTAATATTTCCTAAAATGATTCTAAAGCTCATGAGAGACTCAAAAGTCATCTTCCCCCTTAAATTTTAGGTCCATTATTACTTCTTCATATTCCATTTTTTGTCTATCCTCTCTAAATCCACATAGATAGCAACAGCAAGCGAGAAAAATGAAAATAGAAGTACTTTAAGCGAACATGCAGTCAATATGTAAACATTAAATCCAATGATTATGTTTAATGTGTTGAACATAAAAAGTGTAACAAAGCTCGTTAATACGTAAGCACAAAAAAGCTTTTAATAACCATTCCATTTAAAGTGCCCCGACATACAATAATGAGAATAATAATAATCACATAAAAAGCCCCTTTTCGTTTAATCGATTGAGAAAAATTTATATATATATATATATATATATCCATGTACAGACGCAGAGACAGGCAACATATGAAGAAGAGAAGTTTATTACATGCGATGATGAAAATGAGAGAATTAGAAGCAAAGCACTTTGAATGATTATTCATTCATAAATAATGCTCTTTTCAGCTCAATGGCTTTGACGGCACCAATAGCAAAAAAAGTATAGGAATGATGGAAAATTAAATCCTTTTTTTGCTACTTCCATTATGCCTTTTTTTTTTACTCAACAACGAGAGGTTCTTTTGTTACTTTTTCATCATGTATTGTCAAGTGACAAAAGCTTCTTTATTTTCAGCATCATTCAGCTTGCTTCTCAATAATGTCTGTATGACAGAAATAGCCTGTAAAATGTTATTTAAAGTCAACCTATCATCTTTCTCCGTACGTATTTTTCCACATATATAGTCAACGTCATATCGCTTTTGTTGACTGAAGTGCAAACAATATATATATTTTTGATACACACTGCCTTCCGCTTTGCTACGTTCTGCATGCTTGGCTTGCTTTCATTTTTTTGTGTGATGAAAAAAAAATATAAAATGAAAATCTAGAGCGTAAATGAAGTAGACACGTCAGTCCACTATATGCTCGTATGGTAGCCTATTGTGTTTATTTATACATCGGATGTGATATGAGAAACCAGAAACAAATTATTTATGCTGTTCATTGTGCGATATGTGTAGTGGCGACACTCAGTTCCAGAAATATTTGTGAGTGATTTAGCAACTTTTAAACTCTTTTTTTTATGCTCACTCCTTTTGCTATCAAATAGCTTGTCTCAAAGCTGTCATGTGTAAATTGGTGTAATTTATATCCACGTTGACTTGCCCGAGCAGTACCCCTAACAGGCACGTAGTATGCTTTCATATTACAGAAATACCTCAACGGTTCTTAAATGTGGTCTCTTTGCCCGAGCAGTACAATTTGTGGAAATTTCGGAAAATCCACCTCAAGCTGTCGTGAGCCTTCTTAGAGGACAAATTTCACTTCATGCCACCGTCAAGTCTGCCTCACGCCTACAAAATCCCGAATTTTTCTACATATTCCTCGTCACATGCTTATTGGGTTGCCTGCTGTCAAATATTATTATGTGAGAAGTTCTTTTTGATTGCACGTGTGTGCCTGTAATTGGGTGTGCTTTGTTGTTTACTAAAGCAACGTTAATGGAAGCCGAGTGACCTTTAAATTGCTCAATTTTTGTATGATAAAATATATTTTTTTTCCATATTATTATTAAATGTCAAAAGAGGGAAAATTTTGCTATGGGGAAAATTTACTCTTTTTAGTGCACTTACTGTATGAAGGGAATGGTCTTTATTGTTAGCTTGTAGATTGATCTATGCTTTAAGACATTTCTTTATCTGATTGTTAAGGAGTCTTTGCAGAAATATTTTGAATATTTAAGGTTTTGTTGCTATTCAGATATTAAAGTCAAGAATCAGACACCTCAAAAGTCCAAGACTGTAGCTACTGCACTCATTGAATTTATATGAAAGGACTGTCTATGGAAAATACAGTATTGTACTTTGGAACAAAAATTTAGATTTTCAAAATTCAGATTTTGTACGGAAAACTCTACACGAGTCAACATCGAGCTTTTCGTGATAATTATTGTTTGTTAAGGTAGGCTGGGAGTCAAGTGACCATATTTCCCTCCCCAATGAAATCCAAAATTCCTATCTAAAAATTCGTTTAAAAATTATTACCTACAAAATTCCTAGATATACTCTTATTAAGAAATAATGCTACGCAATTTGATTGAACTACTCAGACCCTAATTTTGGAGCTTTCAGATTCACTTACGCCTAGTGGACACAAAGACGTTACAACAAGTTAATGGGAAGTCAATGCTCAGTCGATGTCTAGTTCTAACGTATTTTTGTCCACTCTGGTACTTCCAGTGACCAAACAAACTTCATAGTAGAATTCGAGTTGAATTCAAGCTCTTCTTCCCGGAAAAAATGCGTTACATCCTCAATAAACCACATTTAAGTATCTGCCACTCATATTTAATTTACAATAAAAACAGAAAAATATGGATGAACAAAAAAAGGGACGAAAAAGCTTAAATAAACTTTTATTTTGTTGAAAAAATACAAAAAATTTATTTCTCATTCAATTTTTGATGTTCTGAGTTCAGAATTTAATTTCTCACAACATTAAACAGATTTCATTTCATTATGATTGTGATTTATAAGAACAGCAGCAGATGGTTTTAAAAAAATTGTCATGGCATCTATTAGCAACAGCTCAACTCATCAGCCCGAAAAAAATCATTTTTTTTTTGGGTCTTCAACGGAAGTTGTGAAGTGAATTTTTTATTGTCTTATTAATTAATGAGCAGTTTGTCCTTAAGTCCCTTAATGGAACTATAAAAAAAATATTTACAATAGTAAAAAGCATTCTAAAAGATATAAAAAGTCATATTCAAAACCTTGTCAAGTTTTATTTGTCGACATTTGCTGCTATCTTTATGCTTGAGAATAAAGGTGGTGTAAAAAATTCATAAAAGCTTTTATAAAGCACTGGTAAACGTTGGTGTCTTCAGGAAGGTTTATTCTATTTACACCATAAGGTTGCCATAAGGTTTATTTGTTCTTATTGTTGTGAAATTGAATTGTTGAACAATATAAAAAATGTAAAAATCTCGGAACTCCTTGAATATAATGCAAAACGTGTGATGGCTTACATACTTGAGCTCAATTTATTCTGAGAAGCTTGAAATTTACAAAAATTACAACAGTATTTGAAGCAAATGGCAACAAGTATTTAAAGAGAATTGATATTTTTAGAGAAGCTACATCTGTCTTCTAATATAGGCCATTCAAGGAGTAGCCAGAAAGGAGGATTTTGAAATTATTTTGAATGGAATGACGAAATTTAATATGGTGATTGGGATTTTTAGGTAGAAAAACCTTAGCAAATTGAAAACATTTATCTAAAAATTGTGAGGACCTACAAACTTACTCTCTGAGTACGCCGCTATCGTGTTCAATGTCATTGATCTGTATGGTCAGTAAAAAACTCATGGAAGGAAGTTTTCGATCGAGACAGTATTACACTTGGTATCGGAAATTAGCTAGCGATAGCCAAAGATAGATATAGTTTTAGGCGACATCTATGGGATACTATGGATCACAATTGTTCTGCACGAAACCGAAGTAAGTTAATAATTAAGTATTTTTTCCATACAAACGAATTTGACCCATACATCCAGTCCTGTTATGTTTTATTGCTTTATTTCAATATGTTGGACTTGGAGACGGTAGATTGTAAACCTTATCGTTCGTATCCTGATTGAAGGGCTGCCACTCTTTAAGAAGGGCTTGAACAGGCTTTTAATCTATCGACCTGTGCAAAAAGTTTCATAAATGGCTTTAATTTCAAGTAATTCAGCATTTAAAAGCTCTCAAAAATTCCCAAATACAAAATACATTGCTAAGACATATTCTTAGTAACATCAATGACTTTTCAAGATGATATCATTAGATATCACCACAAATCCTTTATACACCCACTTTTCCTTATATTTAACTCTTCTTTCAAAACAATATTTTCATACCACAGTGATAAAAATAACTGAAAATAACTCAAGATAAAAACAGCCTGCTTAATATAGAATATCTGTTATGCCTCAAATAACAAGCACGTAAAGCAACAAAATAAGAAATTCTTTTAATAAAACATCTTTATAAGACATACAATGTACACGCAAAAAATCATTTTTAGACATGTCGAACAGTCACTGCCCAAACAGATATCATGGCACCTAACTACAAGGCAAGCAATTTAAAATTCAAGAAGAATTTTTTTGGGAAGGATTTAACGACTTTTGAGATTAAAAAGTTTTATTTATTCAAAGCATGTACATGAAGTAGATTCCTATTATGTCAGATAATGCCTGTTGAATTCAAAAACTCAAAAAAATACTTCCGAAATATTCTTTCCTTTTAAAGCACCTCAAAAGTTTTGTTGTTCTTGGAATTTTCAAAGCTTTTTAAACTCTCAGTATTAAGCATATTTTCCCTTTTCAATGCCTAAGTCAGGAGTGGGTAACCTGTGTGCCGCGGCACGTAAAAAATTCTAGGAAAAGCCATGAACCATGTAACATGACCGTTTTCGGTCCAGGCTTACCACCAAGGTGTGTCGTGGAAAACAAAAGGTTGAGCACCTCTGGCCCTAACTTCTTGCTTGTTTAAAGAATGAATATTTAAATTCAATAATAGGATTTGCGATTTTTTGTTCCTCTTTGGAAGTCAATTCTTGGAACTTGAAAAGTCTTCAAAGCAACAAATTATGAGAGATTTTCTTGAGTATTTAGCATAAAATTATCACCGTTTATGGCGCAACCGTACAATTATGTCATTAATTATCAAAATTAAATTTCCCACCAATTATAAAAATGTCTAAACTTAATTTCTTCCGCAGCCACATACTTGAAGCAACAAAATTTTTATCTCCAAAATTTCCTATTCACATTTCTTGTTGTCAAAAAAGCTTTGACGTTAATTTTCATAAATCATGAATGACTTTTTCATTTTAAATAAAAATCTTCTTCTTTTTCCACTTTTTTTCACATTGGTGCTTCCTGTCTCATCGTTAATTATGAAAATTAACAATGAATTTTTGGTTCACTGTCATTACAAGCAACACATTTTTCCCTTAATGATGTCATTTTACTTTGATTATTTGACAAATAATTTATAATATTTCAGTTTTTTGTGATGCCTTTGTAAAAGGGTGTAGATGACAGAATTGATGATGAGTTGGAAATGGTTTAGAGAGTTTATGGCGCTGTTCTGAAACTGGTACACCTTATGAAGGCAATTGGATTTTCAAAAATAATCCCGAGTAGCATAATGTTCTCATTAGGGCACTGCTTCGTAGCCATGTAGATGGCAAGACGTGAGGGTGCATTAAAAGCAGTATAACATCCGTGTTGGTCCATTTGTGGCAAAAAGTGAAATTTCACAGTGCAGATTAAATTAGGTCAAATTAGACTAGATGAACCAGGAGATTAACTGTATTTGCCTGAGTATTGCCATTTGTTTCATTATCATCTGTGATTTAATATCGTTAGCCACAACTTAGACCTAAGCATCTGTAGAAATTAAGAAGCTATGACATATCATAGTCATCTATACGCAATAATGGACTCCATGGTTTCTGCCACTTAATATATTCTCATTACCAGAACTATGATGTATCTACATCAGGCACTTAAGTGATGGTACGTGATGGTACGATGTAGTGTCCTTTGCTAATATTTAGATTTTCAACACCTTTAACCATAAAAATCAAGGCTCCCGCAGATTATAATCTTCAATAATCTTTCTATGAAGATTATAATCATAAATAATCTTTGTATGAAGATTATTAAAGATTATAATCTTTGTATGGAAGATTATAATCTTTGAAAATTTTGTATGAAGATTATAATCTTAATAATCTTTGTATGGAGATTATAATCTTTTCCATACAAATCCTTTTAAAGATTATAATCTTTAAATTTATTGTCATATTAAGTTTTTAACTATTGCGAAAGTGTAATTTGTATTAAACTATCGAAAAAAGCTGTATTTGACTTTAGTATTTATATCTATAATGAAAAATTATTCGTAAAAGCCGAATTTTACTTCAGTTTTGTTATTTGAGAGGAAAAACCCATGAAAAACCTGTCAGAAAAGCCGAATTTAGCCTCGGGTTTCTCATTTAAGATGAAAAACTCCTCAGAAAAGCTGAAATTGGCCTTGGTTTTCTTATATGAAGTGGAAAACTTTTCAGAAAAGTCGAATTTGGCCTTGGTTTTCTTAATTAAGATGGAAAATGTCTCAGAAAAGCCGAATTTGGCCTTAATTTTCTTAATTAAGATGGAAAACACCTCAGAAAAGCCAAATTAGGCCTTGGTTTTCTTAATTAAGATGGAAAATGTCTCAGAAAAGCCAAATTTTGACATAATTTTCGTATTTGGTATTAAAAAGCACTCAGAAAAGCAAAATTTTACTTAAACTAGGCAAAAAACTCACGAAAATGTCAATTTTTGTTTCAATTTTCTTAAATCCAGGGTGAAATATTCCAGAAAATAGAATTTTTCGGATCGATTATCATTGCAGTTGAGTGAAAAGCCAGTTTGAAACCTAATACAAAGTGTACAGTTAGCAAAGAGCTCAGAAAATAATTATTTTCGCATAAAATGTTTATTTTCCTTATATTTGAAATTAAATTCACTGTATTAGAAGATTATAATCTTCTATATGAAGATTATTTTAAAGATTATAATCTTTCTATGAAGATTATTAAAAATTATAATCTTTGTATGAAGATTATTTAAGATTATAATCTTTGTATGAAGATTATTTCGGATTATAATCTTTGTATGGAAGATTATAATCTTGAAAATCATTTTGTATGAAGATTATAATCTGCGGGAGCCTTGATAAAAATTAAAATCAAGACTCCAAACAACTTTAGGGATCATCGCTCTCAAGCTATCCAAATCAGTCATTCTACCAGCAAATCCATCTCTTTCACTCATCAAATCATGCTACAATGATTTATGTCATTAAAGCCCCCCAACAAATTATGACAGTAGAAAAACCAAGGAAAATGTTACTCTTTACTAATTAAAATTGAAAGTGCTTTAAGCAACAGAAACTGAAAGACAAGCAGAATTAAAAGCATAAAAACAAGAGAGAGACATGGTATAAAAAAGGGATAGAATTTCCGGAAGCGAAACGTGTTTGAAAGCAAAAGTGAAAAATGAAAATAAACAAAAAGCTGACAATGTTTATTGTCGACTGTTTTTCAGTCTCAATTTACAAAAGAAGTGGAAAACAAAAGAGGCAACAAGAGAATTGTCAAAGTGAATGAATGGTGGATATTCAGTAGCAGATGAAAAGTGTAACATGCATGATGACAATAAAAAGCTTTCTCTCACGTGTATATTGAGCTTAATGAAATTTAAGAAATAATTGGCATAAATATTTAATTCATACATTGTATATCCATTCACAATGTGTCTTGTGACTCATAAAATATTCATTTATTTTTATCTTAAAGAATGGAAAATTAAAAATTTAAGAAGAAACAAGAATTTTCCATTTTTAACATTACCTTATCAAATTGTTTGTTTTTAGATTTTAAATTAATGTGCTTGAGTTCTTCCGTAAAGCCTAAAAGGGAGCTATTAGCTTAATTGAAGAATCGCGAGAAAATTTTCATTTTTCGTACTTTAACTTAATGTTGTAGAAGTTAATGTTGTATAATTAATCGATAGACGCGGAAAAGAGAAGAATGAGGCACTTTTTGACTTGATGCCCTATCAGACAAAGAGCATGCCCTCACGTTACAGCAAGAACACTGCGGTACATACAAGCGAAACCGACTTGTGTGCTAGAAGTTTAGCTTAACTTCAATCGTTTCTTAAATTGAATAATACAGCAAATATTACCTTAATTACAAAATTTTTTAAGGTAACTCCAGACCCTAACCGAAAAAGAGCAAGCTGTCATGGTACCTTAACACTATTTCGGTATATTGTATCAAATACTCGACTTGAATTGACTCAACTTAATAGGAAAATCGAGCCAAATTCGAGAACCTAACAAATCACTATGATTACTCCCTCCCTAACTACATACACCCTAAACACATTATTAATTAAATAAGAAGACTGCATATTACAACATTGTGCCACCAATAATTTTTTCGTTCCTCGCTATCAGCAAATTAAAATTGTGTAAATGCGTCAAAATTATTGAAATAGCAAATCGATTAGGTATCAATTTTTATGGTTGGGGAAATTTTCATTAGAACAACTTTCAAGGAAAAAGAGAAAATGAGGACGCGTCTATACAATAAAAATTAAAAAGTTGTGTAAAATACGAAATAATTTTTCGAAAAATGCTTTTTATGACTTTTAAAATTCTTTTTACAGATGAGCAAGCGTTCCTTTTTTGCCATCGTCTTGCGAAAATATTTAACGAGCTTTTTTTAAGTCCCAGATATTTCTAATTTCCTAAAGAATAAGTGCGGTTACGTTGAAACATTTCTTTCACCCCAAAAAAACTCTTTTCACTGCTTTAAAATTCATCATGGCTGATGGATTTTTATTTTCTTATCATCTACTGAGCAGGTAAGCGTTTATTACAATTCCAAATGTATATCTTTTTTTCGGATGTTATTTGTTTATTTACCGCTTCAAAAAAAAAGGAATTGAGCTTGAAATACATGATGTAAGGTATGCATGAGTACTCTGAATTTCCAATGAATTTGAAACAGACGAGCAGAGCTCCTTTTTTTGGTGTTAAATAATGAATGTTACAATCATTGTAATATTGAGTGGTGTTTTTCTGCTGTTGGCATCGTTAGAGCAAGGGTCGTTTTGCAATTTATTCTGAATTATTTCCAGCAATCCAATTAAGGGGTCGTTTTGATGTGATGGTCATCTAAATGTTGGGGTTATTGATCTCTTGTTGATGGTTTTGCTGATTCTTTAAGTGCCATAGTAAGGAGGAACTCAAGAGGGTATAGAGGATCAACCATTCCCCCTCCACATTTTCGTCAATCTTTCTCTAAACTTCTTGAAATTTTTTAAGCTTTTTTGGGAATAACTAAACTTTAAGGACAAACTGGAAGAAATTCTCGATGGATAGAATCGGCTTTGTTTTTTTTTCATGGTAATAAGTCCTGGATCCACGTGCGCTCAACCAGAGAAGTAAATAAGTGAGTTTGGTGGAAAAATCCCAAAACTCACCATAAATTTTGACGATCTTTACAAAAAGCTTCAAAACCACAACACACCCCTCTCCCTGGTACTCCCAGTCCCATTAAAATATGTCTAGATATGCCCCTGTCCCTTATCATCCCCAAACCCCCCTCAGTCCTCTAAATTTTAGACGTAACATCCTCACAACTCCTAAATACCAATAAGAATGTTTATTTTTATTTTTTGTGGGGAACTTTTTAATGGCAAAATCGTGAATTAATCTCTTAAATATTCACAAATGTTGTTGTATTTTAGCATAGCCAAATGGCTGCTCGATTCTTGTGACTTCTTCTAATCTTTTAATTGATTTTCTATGCAAGGAATTTTTTTGCTGTTTTGAAACTTTGTTTTTTTTTTCTCAAATCCAGAATAACTTTTTACTACAATTTTTAACTTCTGTACAATTCATGGTTCGTGTAATTCCATTATTTGTTCATAAATCAACAAAAAACATTCTAATGCTCAAAAGTTTTTTATTCATTTTTTATGTGCTGTGCTGCTTCAAATGTTGCAAGTATTTTAACAATTTCTAAACTTTTTCTTATTTCCACAGCATTAAAAGTTTCTTTTTTTTGTGATTTTTGACGTAGAAAGTCAACATGGAACTGTGAAATTCAAATTTCTCACTATGAATTATTTCAGAAAATTTTCAAGCACAAATGAATACATTTAAAAGCAATTTTTAGCATATTTTACGGTGACAGATTTTTATGCTTTTTTAGAAATTCTTCTAGTGCCAAATGGAACCTTTCAGATTATTCATCGTTATGGAATTTTCCAGCATATTGTAATGGAATTGATCTTTTTCAAAAAAAAGAAGAATTTTTCCAAGTAATGCTTTTGAATTTATGATTATGCAATGCCTAAAATCTGTTATTGATAGATTTTACATTCATCATTTACTTAATGAGGTATATATTCATAATTTACACCCATGCTATGATTATTCCATATTAGTAAGCTTCAAATTAATGTGTTATATGTCAATCAAAATATAAATAAATTAGGATTACATAATCATATAATTGACATTTGTTATGAATATGTCGGTCAAGTGATGGATAATAATGAGCATAATAACAATGCAAACTGAGAAGTTAGAGTCACTAGGATCAACTTTTAAAATTATTAACTAAACGCAGCATCATTGGTTGAGCGGAGCCAAATAGAGAGCATAATTAGAATCAAGTCGCGTCAATTTGTCACAGTCAATTGACTGCCATTTGCTACCCCATTAGCACAAGTTGGTCAATCTATGCAGAATCCGGCACCAGGCCGACATTACTCAGGTATGATGCCAGAACAGCGTCAGATTTAAACCTAATTCGGTAACAAGCTCGAGTTCGTTAGATTGTAGCAGCTATTAGAATTAATAGAAATTGGCACTAATTTCTCACCATGCACCATACTCTTAAGTACTAGAATAACACGAAACACCATCCACATTTCCAACAAGTTACTTACTAAAAATATTTCAATTGAATTACATTTATAAATTTCATTGAACTCTAAAATTTATATTCTGTTCACAGAATATACAAACCTCAAACTCTATGAGCATCTCATACAAATATCCCCAAAAATCAAGAAATCAATAATGAATAGATACAAACACAAAAATATGGTAACTTCAAGTCAAACCACAACATTGAGGTTTCAATGCTGTAGAAATTTCTAATTTCTATCTCGTTACTCAAAAAATAATGTTATATTTCTCAAGCAGGAATGGAACGAGGAGTTTAAGGGATATCAAGTCTTGCAAAAAAACGTAACATTCCGAGGGGCACATCAAGACGATTTAGGGATGTCTAAAACTCAACAATTTAAAACGTCACCCTGATGATTCGTCGCTAATTTCTTTTTTGAGCTAGGGATCAAATTTAACGTTTGAATCATACGACTCTTACCAGAACAGACAGGGCATGAGCTTGAAATTGAGCATACCCAATTATATTGATTGAGTATACCCATGAGCTCATGCACCCTGTCTGTTAGGGTTATCCGTTAGAGTTATATCATTTAAATATGCTCATTGTCTGTTAGGGTCTACAACCCTTCCGACTACATCCATGATTCCTAGAATCACCATCAAACATCTCATTTTCATCACATTTTCCTCAACAAAACCAAAATCGAATAAATTAAGGAAAATTCCATTTAATGTTGCCTTTACTTATCTATTGCAGTGGTGAGTAACCTTTGTACCGGGTGTGCAACCTGTATGCCGGGTGGGTAATTTGTGTTTTGTCAAAAAATGCTTGGAAAAGCCATGAACTTGGTACTTTGCTGTTTGTGGTTTCGATTTAGGCTTATCACCAAGATGTACCCCAAAAAATACAAGGTTTCCCACCACTGATCGATTCGACAAAAAAACGAGTCGACCATGAATGAATGAGCTGTATATTCTGTCAAAAAAACACTTAATTTTATTCCAACAAGCATTTATTGCCTACAGCTGGCAATTTTCAAAAATAAAATTTATTTAAAATCAGCACAATAAATTTTCAATACATTGTCAGACATAAAGAAGAAGGAAAGAAAGTCTCATTCATACGACCAAATGCGTATTCAAGATATTTATCAATCAAAATCACATAAAAAAGAAAAAATCCTTTTTCCAACTTTTCATGCTCCAAAAAAAAGAGAGATTCAAGGAAAGGCACAAGGTACATGGCATATGAAGCGCAAAAAAGAAAATCAAAATGGAATTTAAAATAAATGAACGTATCAAAATACATATAAAGAGATTCTTTTTCACTCTTTGAGTCTCTTACCTTCAGCGAAAATTCCGTCAGATGAGAAAAATAAGAATGAAAATTTGTTACGCTCACGAATTTTTATGTATTTGGATGTGACTCAATTCACAATTGCTGAACGAAATAAAAAGAGATACACGAAGAAGACAAGAAGTTGAAGTAAGATGTAGATGAGGTAATAGAAAGAAAAGAAAAGAAGCAAGTTTAGACGTACACGCAGAGAGACAGTAGGAAGACATTGGAATTTAAATCAAAGCAGGTGAATGAGTTGAATCAACAGCACATAGATAAAAGAAAATCTCAATTGGAATATTTCATTTTTTAACGTTCTTGCCTTGTTTACGCTTAAAGACACTTCTTTGTCATTTTGCTAATTTCCATTTCTAATTTTGAATAAACAATTCCTTCCCATTTGGGGGAAGTTCTATTGAGAATTTATGGGATTCTAGGAATTGTATGCTGGATGAATGGGAGTCGTTATGTCTGCTAAAATAGATGAATATCATTTATTATTTTTTTGAAGACGAACATGCCCTTATAATGTCAATTGTTAAATTGGAAAATTAATGAGCTTAGCATTCTTGGAACAGCAGGCGTTAAAGATCATTAAATGCTTCAAAACCCCGCAGATCTTTCAACTCAGATATGCTCCAGTTTTGCCTACACTAAGCATGAATAAACAAGTTGATAACGGAGCTTGGAGATACATTTTTTAAGGCTGTTGATAGGTCAAGATCTAAAAGTTAAATGCTCAGTGATTAGCAAGTTCTGAGAAATCAGATTCAACCATGGCAACTAAATTCAAGTAGAGCTATCTACATAGCAATATAAAAATGACATAAATATCATTAAGGCACGTAATGGAGAGGATTTAAATTATTCGGAATTTGGACAATAGGGGCTGATTTTGAGAGGAATTCAAGCTATGTCAGGGGCGGGTGGGGGAATTATGGTTTTTATTTGAGGGTCAATCATAGACTTATTCAGATTGACTAGGTTTTTTTGTGAAAAAAATCACAAAATTCCCTTTAATTTACTGAATATGGACCTGAGCTACACTGATGCCACTCTATAGCAGTGTTGGGCAACCTGAGGGCCGCGACCAAGGAGTGTGACGCCAAAAATGTCTGAGAATGTCATGAACCGGATGTCGAATGTGGTTTGTCACCAAGATGTGCCGCTAAAAATAGCAGATTGTCCAACACTGCTCTATGACTCCAGAGCTGATTACGCTTTAGAGCCATTTATTCCAATCAAGTATGCATCCACAGCATTTATTTTCATCGACATAAATCAAAATTGTATACATATTTCCATAACATACCAAAAATATTTCATTAAGGCACATATCATACCTAAAAAATGTCAATAATCAAAGATTAAAATTTAATCCCATACTCAAAATGTCAACAAGATATTTCCGTAACATTTCTCAAGTTACCACAACTGACAGACGTTAATAATGTTGCATTTTTATGCTGCACAAGTGAAACGATGTGAAACGCATAACGGAATTGACCCTTAAGATATAATCTCTTCTATAAAAATATCACCTAAAAAATTAATGTCAAATTAAAAAATGTTTTTGGTTACATCCACAAAAATTTTAATACCCAGCTCATAAACTTTGAATTGACACATAGACAATAAGAAAGTTTTTATTAGGATTTAATTATTTCCGCGTTCATGGCTTATTGTGTATTTTTTTATTTTTTGTGGCAATTCCGCCTTTTTTATTTCTTAATTAAATCAAAACTTTTTATTATTTTTTTGGCATTTGTCTGTTTTTATTGAGTGACGGATGGTGCTGTAAAATTGTGTTTATTTGTGGTTTAGACAAAGTTTACATGCATGTGTGTTTATGAGTGCTTACAGATATGAAAAGACTAAAGAAAGCACTGCCGTTTAAAAAATTAACAGTCCCGTTGCTTGTAGTACTGAGATTTACCACAGGTATTGCGAATGGTATAAAAGGGTTCGTGAATCAGAAGTGATGACATTCTAGATTCAAGCATTTTTCGATTAATTTATACAGCTAATCTGCCAAACGTGAGTACAATTCGATAACAAGCAAGAGTCACACCAACCTAGAGACACCTGAAAACAGTATAGACTATCCTGTTGAGTATAGGCTAGTGGTCCCTTAAAACACTGTCCCAAGCCCGATCGGCACAAAATGTTTATGGCAGTCAAGTGGATGTCATATGGCGTTCAAGTGACATTCCATGTGGCCGTCATCTAGCTGCCATGAAAAACTTGTGCGCATCGAGTAATTCGGAGTGAATCTGGAATGGAGGTAGATTTGGTGAAATCTAAACTTAGGGCCGACTCGCATGAGCCTAAGGGCATCTCTAGTTGCTTTTTCTATGCAATGTGTCTTCAAATTAGAATGTGTTGATAAGGACGCTAGAGTTCTCAATATCCCAAACTGACAGAAGTTAGCGAAAGATAGAGCTATTTACAGACGCGAAGACCCCAATGCGCCTTAGCCAAGGAAGTAAGTAAGTAAAACGAAAATGTCAACCAAAATGCTGACAAAATCACACAGTACATGACTCTGCCTTAACTTCCAACAATACAATTTCCTAGTATTCTAAATAAAAAAGCTCAGGTAGGCATCGCGATGACTTCATATCTTACTAGAGCATACTGTAAATCATTGCCGTTATACACTCAAGCCAAAATATACACGACTGATGCAAATAAATCATCATCTCTATTGTTATTGTCTAATATGATTGCATGGTGAGATAAGCACGAACAAAAAGAACAAGAAAAAGTAACAAGCACATGTGTGTAAAGGTATAAAAGAAGACTTGCAAGGACATACAAGGCAAATATGATACAAGTTTAGAATGTCTGACATTGTCAACAGTATATTGATTGTAATTAATGAAATTTATCATGCACGGAATGTCAATGAAGGCTTGAAGCCATGAAAGAACGGAATGAGCATGTGATGCGGTACGCAGCGTCATTTTTCAAATAAAAATAATGGAAAAATCTCTTCCGATGAAAAATGATATAAAATATTTTTAAAGCCCTTAGAGAATCAGGTGTTGTCGAGTCAGCATTAAAGTGCCAAAAATATATATTCCCAAGAAATCAGAATTACCGCTTCAACTTGTCAAATGAACGTCACATAAAGATGATAAGACAGCGTGAAGTATCAATATGAACAAATATTTCAACAAGTAATAGCTGTCGATTTATTGCGACATCAATTATCTCTTGACTTTTCCTTTTTCCTTCCTATCCATCGTCCCCCCAACGCCTCCTCAATATTTTTTTCGTCTGTGCTGTGCGTTGCGTGTATTTATTTATTTTTATGATTTCCATATTTTATTGGATGCGACGATAAAAAAAGACAATGGGCAGTTAATGAGAATAATATTTAATGATTCTCGATCTATAAATATTCAGTTGATATGAAAAACAAAAATATTTAATAATAATAATTTGTGAGTTTAAAGGCACTCGACATTAATTGCCATATGCAAATGCGCATCTGATAAATTTTTTTTGGAAGTATGAATGTTAATTGGATTTTAATTTTATGGCTATTTTATTAGTTTATTGTATTTAAATTGATGAATGAAATTTTTATGAATATTAATTTTTGGTTGTTCTTTTAAATAAGGCAATGATTCGCAATATTGAGGAACTGGAATTGTTGTAGTTATGGATGGAAAGTTCCAGAAACAATGGTCAATTTATATTTTAATCTACAATGATGAAGAAGTTGGAATGTCCTTATATGCTGCAAATTAATTGTAATGCATCTCAGATGAGGCTGGACAGAGTTGGTAAGTTTCCACAGATGTGGGTTTCCATTTCAAGACCGTTATCTCTGAAACTGGATAAAACACTTTGAAAGAATAATAACAGAGAACATGTCATTGTTGGAACAGAGAATCGTAAGTTTGTTACACCGTCCTTTGTTGGAGTTCGGAAGAGAAACGACAGTCAAGAGCTCCAAAAGTGACTTGACCCAAAACAGTGATGATGGAATGTCAATATAATGTGAGGACAAACAACTCATACAATCCAGGTAACAAAGCCAGCAACAGAGTCAAATGTTGTTTTAGCCTTAGCTCCACAAAGGAACGAGATTACAAGAATTAAGCAAGTAATTGTAATTCATGACATCCCTCAAATTGCGACATCCCTCAAATGCCGACATCCCTCTTTCTCTGTCCATCACTTGTCAATTTCCAGCATCAATTAAATAATGAATCAGGTCCTATTATGACTTTTATGAATTTAATCTTTGACAAGCTCGAAATCAACTCGAATATTGTATGGATTCGAGTCGACTGGAGTCGACTTTTCCATACAACGTCCTAGTCGAATTCGAGCTCGGATCTTGGCTAATCTCTAAATTAACCTATATGAATTAAGTCTATCTATAATCCGACACCAAAAATCAGCTCAAAACTAAAACACATTTTAACCCATAAAAGCTAACTTTCTGCACCATCCACGATAAATCACCCCACCCATAAGATAAATACCTCTTATAAATCACCCCAGCCAATCTACTACCCACAACAGTGTACACAAAAATTCCATTCCCTCCAAAAAAAAAAGTTCACCAAATAATCATATCCTCAATTTTATCTGGTCATCACATTGGAAAATACTCTGACTTTATATTTATGAACAAGCACTTGTACTTAAAAGGCTGAAAATAGCTCAAACATTTGAAACGTGGTCAATTCGAACGAAGAGCTGCAAACAATGAAAAGTGAGAGAGAGAATAACAAAAAAAAAGTTATGACCGTACACAAACACGATGATATACAACAGAGTAAAAGGCATACAAAAGAAAAATTGAGAAACATTCTGTGGATAATGATAGAGTGAATGACTGAATGGACGAATGAACAACAGCACAAAAAATTATTGGTGATGATAAAAAAAAAATAATATTATTCGACAATTCAATTATTAGGTGATAATGGAGATAAAGGGAGGAATTGTGGATAATGAAATATTTTGCAGTGACGGAGAATAAATGAAATTTTTTTTATATTGGAAATTGAAATTTAATTATTATCGCTATTGGCGTTTTTGTGGTACAATGAGTTGATGCTTTATATTCCACTTTGGTAATTTTGCTTCTGTCTCGTTATGGCTAAGTGAAAAACTTTTGTGTTTGCTGTAAAAAATCTCAACGATTTGTTTTTTTATGGACTTCTATTTAAGGTGTTTTAATAACGCCCAATATATCAACATGTTGAGCATTACAATGGCTTTGCTAACTAATTATTTTGTCTAGGAGTTGTGCTGATTATTTGAAGATTTTTTTGTAATTTAGTCGAGAAGCTTGGATAATAATGAAGAAGGGATTGATCCAAAGAACAACTGGAAGGAAGCAGTCGATAGAAACAGTATTGCATTTAATATTAGTAATTGGCAGACGGAAGCCAGCGATAGAGCCAGCTTTGAACATCATCTGAGAGTGCTCATGGATTACAGTTGAACTGTACGGCCAGCGAAGTAAGTAAGTAAGTAAGAAGAAGAAGTAATTGATTGATTGATTAAGTTTTATTGGCCCTCTCGAGTAGATTCGATACGTAAGAAGGAATTCAGCGATGCGATGTGATGCTCTCCTACACGAAACAACGAGCTTTAGGCACATCGATTCAGCTTGACCAGTCGACTAAGCTTGCACAATATTAGTCAGTTTTTAATCAATGTTGATCAGTTTTGCACATTTTTACTTGACTGTACATACAAAAAACCAGAATTCGAAATCGACTTGAGCTCTGGTTCTCTAAAATAGGCGGTCTCATTGCATAATACCTTAACAAAGAGTATACTCTGAGTATGCCCATTAATGTGAGCATGCTCTTTGTATGTTAGCGTTAGGGGTTCAATAATTAAAACGGGAATATCCCTAAAATTGATGAAAGTCAGCACAATGAACATCATTTATGAACGATTCCCCAATCAACCAAGTAAATAGCTTTACAACTAATTCAAGTGGATACACAAAAAAAATTAAAAGTCATTCAACTTTCTGTTTTTTTAATTCAAAATCATCCATGACATTGCAGTATTACGACGATAAACTTTTATTGCAATTAATTAGAGAACTATTGAAACTAATAGAACATGATTGAGGAAATTTTTAATAAAAAATGATGCCTTAATTCACCATAGCATTGTGCGACGACGAATAAAGTTAACTGCTTACTCATATTAATTATATTTGAAGGGTAAACGATACTATGGAGATAAGCTTTTGTTATCTGCCGAGGTAAATTATGTTTATTTTTAGTTGAATAGATAAAATCAAGACCTTTTCTGCCTTAGCTTTATGAAAAATTTGTTCAAGATTTATGATAACTCCTACTTGAACTGATAAGAGATTGACATTAAACTTCAAAATTTTGGTTGGGAGAATCCAAAATTAACTTTTTTGATAAACAAGTTTTTTGTGTGAATTTCACTATCAAGATTGACTTAATTTCGTACATATTCATCTTCATCATGAGTAGCTATAAATATTGCATGGTTGACTTCTGTAAATTTGATTACTTTTCTAGTCTTCAATGTCAAAATTCGTTTAATATCTAATGGTAAAAATATGTTTTACTTAGATTTGGATCAAATTTAGTGCCATGTTACCCAAAAGATGATCAAAGAGTTGTGATGGAATTCTGTTAAGCATATTTTCAAAATCTACTTGACCCAGAACAAAGATGAAAGAATGTCAAGGGCGTACAAATATTTTGTACAAAACTAGATGACAGAACCAGCAACAGAGTTATATGATTCAGGATGAGAAATGTCATTTCCCTCGCCCCCACCTCTTACCCTTCAAAATATTTCTATCATTGAAAGCAGTGTCGTATGTTAAATAATCAGAAGAGTCGATAACCTCTCAGAATCCATAAATAATTTTCAATAACCTTGAACGTTTTCCTTATTCAGAAAATTTTGTTATAAGTTGAATATGTCAAGTAATGTGTCGTCCCTAAGAAAGAAGATTCATTGTCAAAATTTAAAGATTTCTCGTGCCTTTTGCCAAAATATTGATATTTTTGAATCGTTCAAGGCTAAAATTGAGACAAAGCATCAAGCAAACGTATTCCGAAAAGCAGATTGCGTAGAAAATCGAGAAATTCAGCATCTGACAAGCGTCAGTCTAACATTTTGCGGAATTTAACTGAATCCGGTATCAAACCAAAACTGTGATAGCCTTACGCAAAGAGTTCTCTACTTAACAGTCTTGACTTTGGTCCATGTTGCGGTCTCGAAAAGCATTTATCGAAACCTAGACTTTTTGATACCTTTTGCAATTCTGTTTGGTTTTCCGAAATTCTAAGCTAAGGAATGTAAAGTCATAAGTCAATAAACTTAACATTCTCATACAAAAATAATTTAATATAATTGCATCAAAATTTTTCCCAGGCATCAACAAATTTACATACTTACTTTTAATATCATAACAATTTACATAAATTACTGTTAATAAATCTAATTTTGAGTAATTCAATAGAATCGTGCATTATCGACATCAAAAGTCATCAAGTAAATTTCAAAAACTGCTGACAAAGTATGTTAAATTTAGTAATTGGATGCTTGAATTCCAAAAATAAGCCAATTAATTAAGCGTTGAAGCAGCTTCACTTTTGTACATTAAGGAAAAAAATATTCAAAGTCATCATGATAGCCGTGAATTGAATAGAAAGAAAACAAGCACACAATTGAAGACATTTTTGACATTTATTATTGCCCTCATTACTTTTTCATCATTTTTCATCTTAACGCTTTCATAAACATCTTCCATTTTTTTTCCATCTGATGTATTCGTCTCTGTCTCCTTCATCATATTTCTTATTTTTTTTCTATATCATCTTTCGTTTCTCATTCATTCAATATTCTCCGAAAAAAACGAAAAAACGAAAGAGGAAGGAAGTAGGAAAAAAGTAAAAAAGTGCTTCACTAATAAATAATAAATTTTCTTCCGAGCATCAACAGCATCAAGCAGTAAAGAAATGTTCTCTCGAGAATGGAGAATTTCTTTAAATTTCCACATTTATTATTTGTTTTTGGGGGTTATTTGGAAGCTGGGTAACATTAGGAATTTTGAATTTAATCCATATTTTCAATGCGATATTCAAAAGATTTATTGACACAAATTATTAATTACTGGATCCTAATAGGCTGCCATATGGCATCTGGTGGCGATTTTCATGTTAATTGTCACAAAAATTGGCACTTGCATGAATGTGGCCATAAATATAAAATTTGCTTGTCAAATCAGTGACAGGAAAAGTGCTTCGAAATCTGACAGAAAAATGATAATTCCGAATAACGGATCTCGAATGACACTCGAACCCACGTCCTACGATTATCGACTCTTCCTTTGAGCTATCGGGGCTTATTTGAGTATATAGTAAAGTGTCATATATAAATTATACATTTTCTGTATCCCTAATCTGACTGCACTCCCAGTGCTATACCGTTGAAAAGCCACTACTGCAAGAATTCTAACATGCAAAATTGTTTGAAAATGTCATAAACTTCATGTCGTATACGGTTTTGGGAGTCTCTTACTTCCAAGATTTGCAGTGGCACAATAAAGGTTTCCCTCAACTCAGGACTGTATTAAAAGCTGAGTTTTAGGGGACAACCTACCAAAAATTCAAAAAATCAGTCTTCCTCCCAAAAAAGTTGTGACTTCCATACAGAACTTCAACCTACGTTCACCTCTACATTTCCACTTTTAAAAGCTTCCATTTCTTCTTCTTATTTGTATTCTTACTTCTCGTCATCAATCATTCAATCGTCTATTTTGCAGGAATTTTGCAATAAATTGAAAACAAAATTCCCAATTGAAGCACCTCAGTCGATTTCAGACGGTCTTCATCATAAATTGCAAATGAAATTAATATCTATTCCTTCTTGTGGGAATGATTCTATGATACGATACACGATGTATATTTAATCTCTTTTGAGATATGTTGGGAAAAAAAAATGATGGAAAATATTGCAGCACCATAAATAGACATTTCCTTGAAATATTAGAAAATAAGGTATTCAATTTCGATCGATTTATGCTCAAAAGGAGCTAAGCATATTTATTTATTATTCTTCATTTTCTTCGGGAGCTTTCATGGGATGCTTCTTGGAAATTTGGGTATCATATTTGAATATCATTTATTTACTTATTGTTGGGTATTGGTTGAGTATAAAAGATTTTATGTTTTTCATAGAATTGTTGTGAAAATTTTGGTTTGGATGCACCTTTAAATTGCGTTATTTAAAATTACTTTAATTGAACAGTGTTGTCGCCAGGATGCCACTGCGTAGTCGCGTTGTTAGCAATATCTGAGATTTTATTTACGTCTATCTGACGGCTAATTTCGACCAAGGGTCAGACCCCCATTTAACAATGTTAGGGAGCTACAAAATCCTTTTGGATTGGAGGAATGGAAGGATGGACGATAGGATGATGGAGAGAGCGAGAGGGATGATTGAGATCATTGTGGTTTAAATTCCAAAAGACTATGAACTCTCTGCAAACATGACTCAGATACCCACTTAAAAGTTAAAGAAAATGTTCAATTTATTCAAATTTCTGATGGATGATCTATACCTATGAAATTCATTTCAATTACATTTACCATGAGATCATTGTGCGTGTAAATGTCTGAAGACAGACTATCCTCTCTGCAAACATTTGACTCAGTTACGGGATTAAAAGTTAAAGACTCTAGTTCCATTTCAAATTTCTGATAAGTGTCCGAACCTTAATCAGACTCCAAACATACCAACCCGCAATTAGGCACCATAAAAAAGTAAAAACCTTTAAAAAACAATCCAATTTGCAATGACTCATTACTCATACTAAAATATCAGCACATTGCAGCTATACAACCTGAAATAACTTCATAGAAGAACAGCAATCAAATAAAAAAAAGTTTGTTTTATGTATTTTGAATAATCGAACACAATAAAAATTTATTGACTACCCTCATTGAAGCTCACACAACAAAACATGATACTGAGTAATGTTGTTGAAATGTTAATGCTCATATTTCAAACTTTGATTTATAATCTTAACGATATCTCAAATGTATTGCATGTTTATCATTAATTCTAGCTACTTTGTTACTAGACAAATAACACGTAATCTATAAAGTATCAATAAAATATAAACTTTTTATTGTTTTTCAATAGGGGTTTGTTCATAGGTTATGTAATGTGGAAAATTGGATTTTTGACTCTCCATCTCGAACCCAGGCATTGGATTGTTTGAGGCGTAGCAACATTTTAATCCTATAACTCTAGGAAGGGATGAGGGTAATGAGCATAAAGTATCAAGTGAATGACCCTAAGCCATGAATCCCTTTCCTTATATCTGCATTTCATTGTTTGAGGCGTAACAAAACCTAAATCCTTCGTAGGGTAGGAATGAGGGACTATGGGCGTTAAGTAATATGTGATCGGCCTCCAAAGCCACGATCCCATCTTTCTTACCATTGTTTAGGGCCAAACAAAGTCTCAACCTTTTTAGGGGGAAGAGGGACTAAAATAAATCTTTTTGACTTCCCCCAATTCCTACGTTTCATAGCTCGATACGTAACCAAATCTCAACTCCCCTTAGGTGGATGAGGGGCCAAGAGAGTTACGTAATTAGTGAAAGAACCCTAAGGGCTAAGATCGTTATGTAATTAGTGAACGGTCCCCCTTACTCCAGTATTTAGAGCGCAAAAAAGTCTCAATTACCATTAGTGGAGAGTGGAGCTAAAAACATAACAAAATATGTGAACAGACTCCCCCTAAAGCCATGAGCATTGTTAACCACTGAGCTGCTACAAATGTTTGAACAAATAAACCCAAAAACGCTGTTATTTTATTTTTATTTGAGAATATTAAAATTCAATTTTTTACAATTCATATGTTGCGCGCATCTCACAGCAGCAGCAGTATCAACAAATGCATGTATATAACAAATATAAAAATGCCAAAAAGTATTATCTGAATGAAATAAAAAAAAAATGAGGTAAAAATGTTTCCCGAGAGCTCAATTTAGAGCAAATAATAACGTTCAATCGTATCGATTTACAATTCCACACATATGCTTGCACCGTCATAAAGAGTTCGAAGCGTTAAAATATAATTTATGTGAAGTCCATTCATGTAAACATCGCACACACAAATTTTATTGATATTATTACAACAATTCAATTCTGGAAGTAAATTGTTTTTGTAAATTCATCATCACTGCCGTAAAGTAGACCTTTTCATAGTTTTTTATACAATTTTTTACGCATGCCTTTGTGCATAGACAAGAAAAAATATTTTTTTGTTTATATTACAAATGCCAAACAAAAGAGAATAAAAGAATTCCAATATTAAACTATCCGGTTGTACTGCACTTGTCGAGATTTCTGTGAAGAGAGGCAGAGTAGAGAGAAATTTCTTTCTTTATCTGCTTTATGATCTGTTTGGTGACATTTTCGAAAGTCATTTGCTTTTTTGTGTTGACTCCAATATGTGAAGGTTGTGTAATGAAAATGGAATGGGTCCAAATTTGGGAAGGATTGTTGAGATTTTTTGATTAAATGTCAAGAATGGACTTAAGAAGTTTATGAATTTTTGATGGCTATTGGCATGAAGTGAGTTTAATGATGTTCATGGCACTGAACAGTCGACTCGGACTTTGTATGGTAAAGGAGACTCCAGCTTAATGCTTAAATCTGATTTTAGAATTGTAATTTTGAACTTATTTTGAGATTCATATTAGAATCCAAATAGATAATGCTCTAGCTGACAAATGTTAGAGTAATCTGTGCATCTGTATATGGAATAAGACTCAGCCTTGAGTGGACTAGTTGACTAGACATTTGATTAGTTGCATGTCTAGTTCTTAGGAGGATTTATGTCAATTAAATGCAGTAGACTTCCCTTAAACTAGACATTGAACTAGGTCAAATATGAGCTTCTGAATTCGGTACCGATCTAGCCACTCCCCTCCCTAGTCTTGTCCTAAAACCACTGATTCAAAGCCTATTATACTTAAGTAGCTTCAGCCCATGGGTCAGACACCCTTAAAATCCACTGCATTTGCTGTACTTAATATACTTTTAGGACATCGGAGTGTCTGACCCTTGCTTCAGCCTTCTCCTAATTTACTTTAATTCCATCCATTCCCACAACTCCAAATCTTCTTCTGCATCATCTCATATAACTAACATATCAGCAAACTTTAAGTGTAAACAGAACAAATCAAATTTCAAACAATTCTGACTCACATAAAAAAAATCTACATTATAGTCTAAACAGACAAAAGCAAAAAAATCAATTCTACTATGAACTACCCGAAAATTGGATGATGAGATTATAATGAGCTAATTATACAAACTGAATAGAAGTGAAACACAAGTGTTATAGATAGAACATGTGGAACCGTCTGTGCTAATGAGCTGTACGATTGAATTTGTTGTAAATGTGTAAGCAAAAATGAACAAAAGTCGGCGTCTTGTGGGTGGACATTGGAATTAGAGATTTTGTTTTTGTGTTTTGACGAACAAATGTAGGAATTATTGATTTGGTAGTGCCAAAAAGTTAGCTAAGCACACATGTGGAATATATTCACGTAATTGGGTGCACTGACATGGCTGAAAAAGGTCAAATATCTTTGCAAATTAGATTGGAATTCATCAAAATCATTGTTGGAATTATCAAATAAACATTCCAAATGCACTAAACCAAATTCAAACATTTTTCACTAAAACCATCTCACATATTCACAATAAATTGAACAATCACACAACTATGTATAGATTTATTCAAATATTGGTTGACCACAACTCATGAATAAATTACTACTAGGCATTTAAATGTGAAAATGATACAAGTTAAGAGAGATTATCGACAAAAAAAGTTATTCTTTCTATCAGTTAGATTTATGATATAGTCCAGTGGTAACTTACCCTAATCAACAATGGTTTAGAGATCTGGGATTTATAATTAGGCTAATTTCTGTCAGAGATATGGATTATTTGATGGTTAGGGTACAGAATAGCTCAAAATCTACTTGGATTTGTTAGGAATTTGTATGGAAAAATCAATTCGAGTTCATGCATAATTCAGTTAATACCATAGAATTTTGTCGGATGAAGTCAAGTCAACTGCTTCATACAAAATTCAAGTCAATCTCGAGTTCTAGGGTAAACTGTGTTCTCCGAGCAGCATAATTTAGTCGATAGGGCTCTACTACGTCATCACGCTGATAGGAAGACGTAATGATGACCTGAAGGCTGATGAAGCCCTGACTGGTAATGAAGCGCTGACGGTTAATGAAGCCCTGACGGCAAATGAAGCCCTTATGGCCACGAGACGGCTGATTTCGGATAATTTTTAAGACAGAATTTCAAATTTGCTGCATTTTTCTGTTCTAGGTTAATCAACATTCTGCTCAATACATTCTATTTCACTTCCATTTATGTTTACATTCATAGCAAGTTTGACAGCACACTCAATTTACAATACACAGAATAGACTCAAATGAGTTGAGAACCACTGATTATTTAAACTCTTTTTATTCATTCTCTTATCTTTTGACGCCACATAAATTTTCCCAAAATAAAGATCGAATTGAGAAGAAGAAAGAAAGAGATTGAGACACCAATTTATGATAATCAAGTGAATATTGCAGGAGAAGAAAAAAAATAACTTTTTCCACTAAATCATTCATTTTAAAGATCTTTAAATAAAAATATTTTATGTGGACTTAATCTTTTTGGACAGTGTTGATATCTGGTATTGGAGACTATGTTTTTTGAATTTTACATGGATTGACTCAGTCCGAAAAGCAACATGCGACAAATTTCACTTTTTGCCATAAAAATTGATTAAAATCAGCTGTCATGTAGTTATCCGGGTGACCTCACGAAACGAAGCAATGTAGCGGCCCAGTGACTACATAGATAGCCCGACTGCCACATTATAATTTCCACTTGACTTTCTTCATATTCAATATATGCGCATCTTCAAGTATTATCTTTTGTCATCAGTGAAATGTAAAAATCTCAACAGAGACAAGGTATTCAAGGCACTTAATAACAGTTAGTCAGCAGATGAGTATCTGATAAAAAAAGAGAGTCACCGAACGCATGGCGAAAATTTATGTGACAAATGACAATAATAACAACAATACATGTATATGAGTAATATGTGAGAATGTCTTCGACAGAAGAAAGACGTCCGAAGCAACGACATTGGAAAATATTTAAATAATTTCATGTTATATATGACCAAGCCTTTGAATATTCTTTTTTCGGACGAAAGCAGTATAGATAAATAAAAAAGTAAACAATACTAAATTGTCTACAATGAAAATGCAGATTAATATATGGCATCAGTATGCATACACACACATGATGTATCCCGATCAACACAAATTATGGAGGGTTTGCCACGAAGCTTTCAAGCAAAGCTCGAAGTCGACTCGATTTCATATAAAATTCAAATATACTTCAAGCTCTGCTTTATAGTCTCTGCCAAACCTATTTTATTGACTGAAAATCAAAGCAGCTATTATTTGGCAGCCATGCGGAAGCCACTACTCCTTGGCAGACATTCGGAAGCCACACAAAAGCAGCTCTCATTTTGTGCTAATAAAATAATTTTATCTGAGCATTAATAGCTCCATATCGGAGACTTAATAGCTCCCTGATGGACCCTCCCAACTTGTGTCGCTCGGGACACCCATCATGTACATAAAATATGTATTTACAGAAATATAAAAAAATAAATCTGCATATAAACGCACTATAGCAAAAAAAAATGTTTAAATTATGATAATTTGCATACCTTTTATCAATCGCATTTATCCATTCCATTGCCATGATGATGTAAAGCAATTATTTTACTGATGATGCAATAATAATGTGTATGTATAGATGTATTGTGCTGTTGTACGATTTTTTAATTCCTCCTTTATTGAATTCTTGTTAGATACTTTTTTCTATAGCCTGTATCATTAGCATAAATGAGCGGAAGCAAAAATTTAATGATGACAGTTGAGGATGAAGAATTATTATTGCCAGTCGGTGAATGTAGATGATGAAGATGCTTTGATGTTTACTCAGACAACACTTTTTAGTGACGAGCTTATATTTAAGTATTACTATATATGTGAATGTTTATCAACTCTTTAAAAGCTGAATGCACAAAAAATGATTCTTTTTTTCACTTATATGAGATCCACTTTTCTCTCTATTTTTTTGTATGCATTAATTATTCAATTGCATCGTATCACTACTATGCATTTCCTTCCTCTCATTTTATTATCACTTATTCATTATGCATAATTTTTTTTTTATTATTTCTCCGATGCATTCATCTCAGCTCCTCTCGGATTTTATGCTGAAAGAAATTGTTAACTTTACAGTGAGCACTCAACTCTTTTTTTATAACTTTTTTTTAATTCATTTCAAATTTAATGTCAATTATGGCAGTAATGATGAAAATTGTGTAGCATGCTTTGATTTCCATTCTAATGAATTTTCAAGAGATTTTAATTTCAACTCATTTGAATAATGTTTTTTTTTTTCTATTTTTTAAACTTTGATACTTTTGTGTGTTTTTATTGCAAACTTTATGATTAATTTTGAACAGGAAAATTTTATGCAACCACCTCAACAAATTTACAGAGTCCCTTTGATTTACAGTTTTGTATTGACGTTTGAAAAGTTTTCATTTACAGTATTTTTGAGATTTATTTTCATAGTTGAGTGATGTTTGGTTTGAGGGAAATTGGTTCTAAAAATTTGAAAAATAAATTTTTGAATCAATTTTTGCATGCATAACTATTTAATATTTAGTGGAGAATTTGGCTATTTTGTGAATTACTATACTATAAAAATGATAAGGATTCACAGGATTTTCCAAATATTCCCAAATATATTCCAAATCCTCCAAACCTGAATTTCTCAATTTTCACCATTTTCAGGTTTTTAAAGAGCGATAAAGTTTCAAGGAAAGAAGACATTGGATACTTAGTAATTTAGTTTGCATAGAAAAACTTTTCTTTTTGTGAAAAGAGCTCTAACAAAGTTTTTAAGATCTGAGCTCAAACTTCATCAGTTGTTCAGCAAAATGATTGTTATATTTTTATTCAAACTCTTAGCATATAGCTTAACAAGTGTAGGAGGAACTAAAGATGTTTTTGAAAGTAAGTTTAGATATCAACGAAAAACCTTTTATTGCATAAGAGTTTGAGGGAAGTTTGAATTTGGAATTTTTAAGTTGATATGTGTCAATTTGAAGATTTTGTTTGAAATTTTTGAAATTTTGGAGAAATATGAAATTTGAGAATTTGATAAAAAATCGCTGATTTTATAAAAATTTGACTAAATTAAGTCTAAATTTAAAACTGACAAAACAATTTGGAAATATAATTTAAATTCGAAATTTCAAAAATTCAACAATTAAAAAAATCTTAAATTGAAAACTTTAAAGGTCTTAAATTAAAATCGCAATTCTTTGAAAAATTAAAGTAAAGTATTACGACTTTTAAACGTCACAATTACAAATGATTCATTTTAAATTCAATTAATTTAATAAATTTATCAGAAATTTTTCTTAGTCAGCGTCAATTTAAATTTTTTCTCACATTCAAAAACTCTTCAATTTCTTCTCCACAAATTAAAAACATTTTCTAAATCAAATTTCATGCACTTTTTATCTCAAAAATACCCCCAGAAGACAGGTGTCTGTCTTCCACAGACTTTACTGTACAATTTACCAAAAAAAAAATTAAATATTTCATGTGCTTTTTTCGTTTTTCTGATTCACATAATCTACGTGATTGTGCAAGTGAAATTTCATTAAAACTGGAACTTCCAATTTATATTCATGAAGGCAAAATGAATTAAAAAATTATTTAATTTCAACCATCAACAATCAATCAAACAAGCCAGCAGTTTTGTAAGAGTGATTGGTCCTCTCAACTAGATAAATTGTCATAAAATCACTCCTACAACACTGCCCGTAGAAGCGTTAAAGGAAAAACACTTTTTTTGGAAGTTTCAACTTTACAAATTTAAAGCGAATTGAAATGAATGGATGAAAAATATTAAAAAGGTACAATAACAACAATGAAAAAAAAAACTGCGAATGAAGCGAACGAGTTCACCTACTCATTTTTTATAACTTATTTCATTCAAGCCAATTCAACACTAGAAAGAAAGAGAGACTTTTGCATATATGTGAAGTCTATATGTTGAAACTTTGTGTACGAGGTGAAAACAATTTAAGTAAAAAACAAATGAGTGTATACATCTGAGATTTTTGCTTGCCACTAGATGAGTGGTGCTTAAGCTATGGTATGAGGAACTTGAGTGATGTATGCAGATGTGGAATCAGGTGAGTATTTGGAGTTAAATAATTCACTGATAAAAATTTGAACTTTGTAAACATTTTAAGATTTAAAAAAAAACTGAAAATTTGAAATTCTTCTAAAAACTTGAAATTCATTTAATAAATTTGAAATTCTTTTAAAAACTTGAAATTATTTTAAAAACTTGAAATTCTTTTAAAAACTTGAAATTCTTTAAAAACTTTAAATTCTTTTAAAAATTTGAAATTTTTTTAAAAATTCAAAAATTTTTTTAAAATTTGAAATTTTTTTAAAAATTCAAAACTCTTTTAAAAATTTGAAATTCTTTTTAAATTTTGAAATTCTTTTAAATCTTAAAATTATTTTCAAATCTTAAAATTATTTTCAGATTTTATAATTCTTTTCAGATTTTAAAATTCTTTTGAAACTTTAAATTGTTTTTTAAGATCTGAAATTCTTTTCAATTTTTTTAAATTTCTTTTCAAATTTTAAACATCTTTTTCAAATTTTAAAATTCCATTCAACTTTTAAATTTCTTTTCAAATTTTAAATTTCTTTTCAAAATTTAAAATTTTCAATTCTCAATTAAAATCTGATATTTCACAAATCACAACAAAGGTTCACCACCACTGCCACTAGCTCAACGCTTGTTTGATTGAAGTTGTAGCGCAAAAAAAAATATACTTAATGAGGAATAAGACACCCGTGCACTAAAATTTACTTCATCTGTTATCGATTTTTTACTTTCTGCACAAATCTCACAAGGTAGAGAGCCAAAACTGCCCCCAAATTCTTCAGTCGAATGCAAAATAAAAGTTTTTCCGTTCCTTTTTGTTCAGTCAAAATATGAAGGTGTCCGAAATTGGATTTTTTTTTCCTTTTCCTTTTATTTTATTTTCTTCACAAAAAAAAGCACACAAATTTTCACGATATCGAGATGTAAATGAGAAGAACTTTTTGTATTTTATGGGTATATGAATTTATGCACGCATGGGGAATCGTGGGAAAGTATCAACTGTGCAAAAAATAAATATGAACTAAAAAAATTTTCTTCCGCTTATGTTGCTATTAGCAATGCCAAAATATGTATATAAATTTCCAACAAAAACAGTTAATTAATAATTTACAGTGTGAATTTTCATCACGGATTTTTTTGTATCAAGTCAGACAAATCTTTAATGTTATGCTTTCACGAACGCGGTTCCGAAAGAACTGAGAATCAGTAACACAGACGATAAAATGTTTACTTCATGTGATTTTTTTTTTTGTTTCTTCACCCACTCACCGGGTCTCAGTAAGTAAAGCAACAATCTACAACACAAAATTTTTTTACTCTCAGTTTTCTACGTGAGAGTCTTTTATACATACTCAATGCACTTTTTCGGCTGTGAGAGAATATGAGAGGGAAGTTCGTGAGAGAGGAAATAATGTGTCTGAATGAGATCATTAATTGGTGCATGGACACTTGTCGCGCTTCGAGCATTTATTTTTTCAACTTCTTATTAATTTGTTACATTTTTTTTTTTGGATTCCTTTTAGAATAAAATTGTATCTAATTTATTTAGCAGGTTAGGCAATGTCTTCATTATAAAATTAAAAAAAAAATTATGAGGAATTTCATTGAGCAGCATGCAAGAATTTTTATATGAATTTTTTCACAACACGAAGTGATGTTTTTCTAAGAAGGTGAAGGAAAAGGAAAATTTTATTGAGAGGGTTCTTCAGATGTGATGTCTAATTATGTTGTGCATGAGAGACAAATTATTATTTCAGGTGATTTTGCTGTGATACAGGGTCGTATTTTAGAAGAGGAATTTGGGCGTTAAACTTCCTTTTTGGGAAAATTCTTCAATTTGCTAAAGGATTTCGTGAATAAATCTAAATAATCCCACAAAATTTTTACGATTTATACAATAAAGATGAATGTTTACCATCAGGTCGGCCTGACTATGTCCTTGAACCAGTTATCGCCTTATCCGACCCCCATCTTCTACATTGTATTTATTCTGGGATTGTAGGGTAGTTCATAGTCTTATTAGAACGACAAAATATACCCAATTAATACAAATATATTAAACGCACAAAAATCCGACTCCAGGTCCAGGATGCCAAATTCAATTCAAATTCGGCACGATGTTATAGTAATGTTGGCCTGGTTCCGAATTTTGGATCGATTTACCAAGTTGTCCTATTCGGGGCAGTCAATAGTGTCTATATTAACTATGTATACCATTATAAATACATCGTCCTGTCGACGGCAACACTTCAAAAAGACGTAAAAATCCCAACACAACTTCACTTCAGTAGAGTTAGCATGTGTATCAACCAGAATACATACTGGACTTTAAACTTCATGACTGCATCCTTTCAATAAACGTCATCTTTCAATGATCCCCCCAGCCAGCATGTGCCATTTCATATTCCTTTAATCAAATTCAAAATTAATGTAAGCTAAACGTAATAATAAGAATAAGAAAAAAATGAAGAAATTCATTACGTATAAAAAAAAAATTATGTATGTAGAGCGATAATAAAAAGTAAACATAAATTTGCACACGGATGGAAGTTTTTAACGCATTTTGTGTAATATGTACAGAACAAAAGAAAATATGAATAAATTAGTCACTTTGCCAATTGTTGAACTCTACGGAAATTCCAAAAAGCAAAATTTTTTAAATGGTCAATGTTTATATTTTTATAAATAGAATTGCTGCTTGTCGCATGTGTCAAGTGCTATTGTACTCAATGGAGATATATGAGCTATTTTTTAACATTTGTCGCAGTTGTAAATTGTTGTTGAATATAAATTTAAAGTGCTGCTTTAAACAACAATTTACTATGAATTAAACAAGCTTAAAATTAAATGAATCAAGTGGAATGGAAGTGCAATTTGATACGTAAAAAGGGTCATTCACAGAATCGGAACTGGAGTTAAATTTGTAATTTAAATCCGGTAAGTTGATAAGATTATTGTAAAACAGTGTTGGACAACCTTTTATTGTTCGTGGCACACTCTAATGGTAAGCATTGATCGAAACCGCATACGTCATACGGTTTCTGGCATTTTAAAAAAATTAGGATACTTGTGTGCCACGGAACACAGGTTACCCACCACTGCTATAAAATCAACTTTTGACTTATCAAATCTCTTTAATGTTTAAATTTTAAATTCAAACATTATTAAGTTCCTTCTTTGATGTGCTAATTTTCTTTAAAGCATAAACACATCCCCATCCCATAAACATTATTTTCATTAAAAATGCGCTAAAGTAATTTCTCATCCACATCTAGAATGCCTTAAGAACTTTACTTCTTTTTTCTCATATATTCCTTCTTTTATTTGGTTGTTGAGTAAATACACGAATATGCGCGACATATGTTGAATATCTAAATTAAATTAATTTGTTTGCCATAGAAATGGGAAAAAAAGTTATAATAAAATGCGATAAAAAATTCATTTTTTTTTCTCTTCTTTCTCCTTTTTGTCGTTCTTCATTCTTTGGATTGGAGCCGCATTTTTTGAAAATGAAATTTAAAAAATGTCAATACCGAAAGAAATATTTCGTACTTTTTTTTTATTTTATATTTTGACGATAAATTTTCATGAAAACAATGTAAGGTGCTCATTTTACTTCTTGCGTTGGGAATTTTCAGCTTAAATCAAGGTGTGGAAATTGTCGGGGATTATTTCAAGGATTACTTTTGAGTTTTTGAAGCACTTTAAAGGAGAATTTTACAAGAATTGTAAGTTCTTATGTAGAACAACTGCTGACTAAGAAGTCATGTTATTCAAATTTAAGTAAACCAGGAGCAGAAACTCCTAACATGCAAAGAGATTACACCTAAGAGCAGAGCACGCTTGCGAGCTTTCTCAACTACCATATTCAACTCACACTTAGCTCATACCTTTAGCTTGTTAGGGAAACGGAGTTACCAAAATTAAATTAGAACTGTAAATTAACTTTTATTTTTTGACTACTCAAATATGAAAGTTTATCCTTGCAACTAGACTCCTTAATCTCTTCAGTATACTGATGTGATATTGAAAGTGATCCTTGAGCGACACAAATGAAGGCTTTTCTGCGAGCCTTTAAAGGATACCATAAAGCAAGCATTCAGATGCCACATAGAATCAGCTTCCATTTGGTATTCATTAAGAGAGATTCATTAAGAGGTTTAGCAGAAACTTTAAAGCTCCTTAGTGGAGCCTTCGTCATTTGTCTTACTCAGAATCCTTGCATTATGATATTCTTGTTAATAAACATAAGCATACATTAAAATACACCTGATTGGTATTACATATATCTCAGATTAACAGAAAAGAGATGATTGCAGCCTTTCTATAAATCTAAGAAGCCTTTCTTTAATAAAGTATCAAATTAGAATTAAGATCTGCTTTAAAAATTCGATCCTTTTTTGTTTCCAAGGTAAAAAGTCATCAAAAACCTTCAACTGTACAAATTGTGTGATCTAAAGCTCAGCTTACACGTTTCGAGACTATCACTAGAGTCAAAGAAGTTAGAATTCATTGAGACACCGCATTCAAATCTAGACCGACAGAGTATAGAGGCACTCAAACCACTTATTAGTTGAAATTACTTCGTGGAACATAACAAGCTTCTTTTGTCGAGCACCTGATTGTTGTGGTGATATCCAAATAATTTGAATGAACCCACTCCACCACTAAACCACTCAGCTCTAAGAATGTGACCAAATCCTATTTTTAATTCAATGCGTCACAATCTCAACCTCATAAAGCTCCTCTATGTCTACTTTCACCAAACAGTAATCCTCAAATTAATTTTCCATCACAAACTTTACATTCAGCTTTTAATTCCAAACTATAAAAACTTTTATTCAGGAACAAGAATTTAACAAATAAATTTCGAGATTCATTGTTCCCTTGACTCAGAAAATAAAATAAAAGAATGCTCAAATGACATTTGTAAAAGCTTTCTTATTTATTAAATGAACATATTTCAACAGTAATGACAAAAAAATTTATTTTCGTTAATAAAAAACTCCACAGGTATAATATGAGAATACTCATTGATGTGCTGCGGTATGTTGAGAATTTTATTAAGAATTTTCACCTCATATGAACTTTCTGTCTACATATATATGAGCAGTCAGGTGAGGATTCCTACGGAAAATTCCCACATTCTAAAGAAAAGCCTCTAACATTATACAGGGAGATTCACAACACTTGAAGCCATTGTCAGGATTGCACATATATAACGTGAGGTTTTATGAGCTTTGTTTTATATGATTGTCAAGGAAGGAAAATTGATCATAAAAAATGCTACATCTACGTAGTGCGTTAACGAGATGAATAGACGACAAACAGATGAGACACGACAGTGAAAAAAGGAATAAGAAAATCTCTTTTGTGCAATATACTGTTTGGCATTAAGGAATTTATGAAGCAGTTTACTCTGTCTCACTTTCTTATATACATTTAAGGATCATCATCAGCATTATGCTCGTGTTTCAGGTTTTTCAAACACATTTTGTAAATTAAATAGTCGATATATTCACTATGTCTGTTCAACGATAGTAAGTCAACTGCTCTTGTTGAATCAATAAACTATTGATTTCAAAAAAGTAATGAATAAAGCTCTCAATCCTTAGAGATAAAGAGCATGCTTTCAAGGGGCCGAAACCCCTCTACAGCATCTTTCATTTGCTGATAAGCATAATCTTAAAATTTATTTAAATCGGTTACTTCCTTGCTGACAGCAGCTTAAATATCACTTCCCTGATTTTTCGAATAAACCAGATATTTCCTGGTTATTCCTGATAGGCAATGAGAACGCTAATATGATAGTAAGATGCCATTACGGCACCATGTTCGGTTCCTCACTGTCTGCTCGAGATTTTTGTCTGGATTAGATTGCAACCGATTTCAAACAGTAGTTTAGTTAAATATCCTATGGTATACTACTTTCTGAATTCCATGCAACATGAAGCCAGTAAAAGAAGTCATACGCGAATTTAAGAGGATACGACTAGACGAATATATATTGTATATTTATAAACTTGAAATTTGTGGAATTTTCCATAAAAAACTAAGTTTATTGCAGCTTGTAGTTCTAATTTAATCTATTTGGACTCAACTTTCAAATAGCTACCATATGGAACTTTCCCCAAGCGACTCATAGAAGAAGCAGTCTATATGGAGTCTATGGAGATTCCAAATTGAATCTAAACTTCGCATGGATTCTAAATGGAGCATTGTGTCGAACGGAGATGTTGTTTGTCTGCTACAAAAACGTGAATATTTATGTCACAGATATATCCGACCAAGCCAAAATGTTAGACCAAGATATATAGATGTGTACATACAAAGTATACTCGACCATACTCGATCATACGGAATTTCGTAAAATAATGTAAACAATAACATTTGAAAAATATTGAAAATTTACATTCAAAAATTTTCAAACAAATATAAAAAGACCAGTCAGTTAGATTAGCATATAATAAAGCATTTACAATGCTTCTGTATAACTAAACTCATTTAAAAGTAGAAAATTTTGCAAATCAAATTTTTATAAATTTTAGCAATTTTCTTTCGTAGTGTTAGTGTTTACAAAAAATTCAAATGTTGAGAATTTTTATATGAACACATCTATATATCTTGTGTTAGACCAAGCTAGAATGTTGAGATGTTCAGCAAGGAATTGCAGACTTTGAGCTACTCCAATGTGTCTTACATCCAATATACTCACCAAATTCCATTACTACTTTCTTTCTATTTTGAGAATCATTCGCCAAAAGATAAGTTCTTTAAACATTATATTGCTGTAATTTGAGCAATTGAAAAACATTCTCAAGAAACAACAACTTCTCATTTTTAGAATTCCACGAAAATTGCTCTCTTTCTTTTTTTATCCATTTCAATTATGATGGAAGTATTCGAGATAAAAATAAACATCTCAAAGAGCAATTAAAATTAATTAACGCTCGAATCTAAACTTCAAGAGGTTTCAAGAGCGCATTTTCTATGACAATATGGAACTGAGATGAGTACGAGATTGAAATTAATCTACAAATTTATTTTCATTTCTAAGCAAACAAAATTAAGTAAAATTTATTTTGTAAATTGCTTAAGTTAACAAACCTTATCAGACTCTTATTTCTGTGGATTTTAATGATTTTGAGGAAAAGAAAAGTTTTGGTTTCTAATACTTTTCTACTTATTTGATGTAAAATCCACGGAAACGTCTTCATTTGAGGATATTAGGCTCATTAAAATTTGAGAAAAATATTCAAATACTTCAAAAAGATGAACCATGGAAATGAACTTCTTTTAACTCGATTCGGCTGATAATTTTTACTTCCCCTTGATGTAAGGAATCATAGAAAGTTCTTTTTACGTAGCTAGGGTAGATATAATCGTGTATAAATTTGTTATCCATAAAAAAGAAAACGAACAGCTTTAAGCTAAACATTAAGTGATTGCTTTTAACAAAATTGTTAGCTCTAAGCTGTAAGCAATTCATAGAATCAGGAAGGTGGGTGGAATTGAATGGTTGTTTACAGAAGTATCTGTAATTGTTCATAGAATTTTGTAAATTGTGAAATCTGAGATGAAATTTTGGATTAATGCGAAATACTTTTTGGAAAAAAATCAGGATGAGATTTCATAAACAAACAGATTTGTTAAGATGATTGAGGATTGATTCTTGGAAATTCTATGAAGAATTCTGCATTTTATACGTTTGTCTGAAGGAATTTGTTTTCTTTTTAATGATTAAGTCAGTTTTGGAAATAAAAACAATTTGTTTTCTGATTAATTCTTAGGTATAGCAGAGTAGATACAGCTTGTTAATGTCGAATTGTAGACACAATTTTAAGAACAATTAAACGACTTAATGGAAAATTTAACAGACAATTTTAATGTTTTAATGCGTACACAATTGAACTTTGACATTCCCGATCAGCACAATGCTGCGAACTGCAGGTTTTGTCCCAAAAATAGGACAAAATCAGACATCATCACGATGCTGTCAAGGTAACTTTGCATTTTACCGTTAATATGACAAATGAAGCGGTGCCCTAGGCAGGAGCGTAGGTGGAATTTTGTTGAGGGGTGAAATTTGCTGCGGGATAAGTTGAATTTGTTTGAATTTTTGTATGGATTGCAAAAATTCAGAGAAAAATTGGGATTTTTTCACTAAAAACCATAGCAAATTGAAGAATTTTTTACATCCATATTCCATGATACACTGCTGTTAGATTGCAGTTATGAATGTTTGACACCTAAACCCCCAATCAAGAATACACCTCTGGCCTTAGCGAACACGCAGTGTTGTTCAGGATAAGACTCAATATTAAAAAGAACTATTTAATTTGTTGAACTGAGCCTCTAAAGATCATTTAATCAAAATTTGTCAAAATAACTAGAGACGCATTCTTGCATCCTTGGACGAACTATTAAATAAATTTCAAATAAACCAGAAAAGTATAACTTCATTTAAGTTGCACTCAATCATAATTAGCAGACAAAATTGTAACTAAGGATGCAACCCACCTTCCTCAATCTCAAATATGTAGTCTACCTCAACAAAACAACATCAAGATTTCTTTTTCCATATAATTTTTTCCATTTCCTCTTTTTCCACATTCTCTTCTTCCGATAAGGCACAAAATATTCATATTTATTCGCATAGCAATAAATAATTAATTTATTTTTTCCAATAGTACCCTTGGGATACAAGAAAAAAAAAGAAAATATTATTCACATGCACAGCAAAAATATTAATGAAGGCATAAATGAGACCCCGATGGTAATCACTTGGTAACTATTTAATTACGTGTTCCACAAGCTATCGCCTGTCTGTACGATTTTGTGTCACAATGACCAACCCTAATAAATTTTATTCTCAATATTTTTTTTCTACACAATCTTGATCATTGAACTGCCTTAATTAGATGTCACTTGTAGGCGATTATATCTTGTCAACTTGATCTTCATGAATAAAATTCTAATTCTTAAATTGAAATGAATTAAAAAAATATTCAAAATTCCTCTTTTGTGTCTGATGTGTTGTGACTCAGTGGTGGGCAACCTGTGTGACGTGGCACGCTAGTATGTCCCTAGATTGATTTGGAAATGCTTTAAATCGCATGTCTTGGTGAATCTTAGGTCAACCTAAGATGTGCCGTGACACAAAGGTTGCCCACCACTGCTGTACAGCTACAAGCTCGTCAACAATTTTTGCGGTCAGACATGAGTCTAAAATCGATATGCGAAAAACAAAAAAATAAAACAATGTATTGTCAAATTGTTGATACCTGTTAATTTTTCATTCATTTATGACATGGACATAGCGTGATAAAAACTTTCCCACTTTACTTTCCTCCATTTAGTTCTGTTCTGTATATATTTTTTTCGCATACAAAAAAAAAATGTAATTACACTTATTATTCACATTATAAATAATACATGAGGCGCACTAGCAAAATGGAAATAAAGGATGGAGACAATGTTTCTTTTTTCACCACAGTAAAGTCCATTAAATTAATGAATGCAAACTGTCCTCAACCTCCACTGAATATTCATTTACTTTTATTTTTATTCCATTTAACTTCGAGAGTCAAGTTTGTCCTTTAACTATTTCAATTTTAATTTCAATGTATAAAAATTAAATGGGAATTTCTTTTTTATGAGTTTTGATGACAACTGAAAAGTGTTTAAACGCTACCGCATTCTAGACGGGACTGATAAGAGGTGAGATTTTTTTGTGGAAAAGTGATTTTTTGTTTTGTACATTTTTCCTCTCAATTTTCTACATTCGGTTTGTTACAATGTAGAAAATTCTTGAAAAATTCATAGAAATTGAGCTAATAAAAGGATGTTGCTCTTACGATGTTGCTGTTTATAGAGAAAAGATTAGATATTTCTAGGAAAAGAAATCGAAGGAATGGTTTAATAATTGAGATATATTTTGTATTGAGCAAGTTTGTGTGATTTTTAGTTTTAGCTATAAAACTGAGGTTTGTATGGAATTACTTCCTCGCTGATAAGTCAAGTGGCAGACGATTTTAAATATTTGATAGTTTTTTAAAAATTTAACGGCATTTCAAATTTTAAAAATTTTTTGATTTTGCGCTTCAGAGTTATTAGATCATATTCAATTTAAGGCTTAACGTCATCCACTCAACCAGTTATTCGAGCTTTAAAAAGAAGTTAGCTCTATCCTTCGAGATCTTCTGCAGTTTGAATTGTTAAAACCACCCATAAAATCTGCTTCTATTTCTCTATATTTTGGGGCATCCTGAAAGTATATGTACACGTGTCCAGCGCATCTCAAGTCCTAAAATACAAAAGAGCATGCTCACAAAATTGAGTATACTCAAAGTATGTCTATTAGGGAAGCGATGAAATCGGAGAATTGTTATTATATCAGCATCCTAGAAGATCTAGATTAAAGAACTTACAGAAGGAAACTGTCGATAGCGACAATATTGCATTTGGTATTGGCAATTAGCAGACAGATGCCAGCGATAGAAACAGCTTTAGGCGACATTTAAGACAGGTCATGAATCACATTTGATCTTAACGGAACAATTTTGGAAGAACTGGTATAATTCGTCATTATGATATGAACGATACTTCTCTCCACCCTTTAAAGAGACATAAATCACTCGCAATACACGTCTTTCGAAGACACCAAGGAATTCTTGTGTTGAATAGTTCACATGTCCTTCAGATAGTTTTGAAAATTCAAAGAAAAAAACAGTAAAATTATGACCTTCAAATTTTCTTAGTAAATTTTCTAATATTTACAATCAGTAATTTTCAAAACTAAGAATAGCTTTGAGCATTCAATATTTTAATTACAAACAACATGCACAGATTCTGTCATAGGAACGCATACAAAAAAAAGCATGTCATCAACAGCACTAATTATATGTCATATTTCGCTTATGAATTAAAAGACACAGATAACGACAAATATGTAGTTAAGGTAAATATCAAATAACTTTGCATCGTCTATTTAATGAGAAATGACTTGCTTCATACCTAAAACCACACAATCTTCAAATATAAAATTTTTCACCATGTCAATAAAGGTAAATTTCTCATGTTCATATCCTCGATACTTACATTTGTATCATTATTTGTCTTATAGCTATTAATATACATATTATATATATATGACGAAACATGACTCTGTTATGTGTTAGCTTTGTAAATAAGTTTTACACTTGTCGCTTAATTAACTTTAACAACAACAACAACAGTCACAAAAGCCAACAACAACATTTTGTCATGTTTCGCATCATTTGACTTCAATTTTCACTGTGTGCTCTATATTGTGTGTTGTTTGTTGACAAGATGATGAAATGAGATTAATATGTGATGAGATGTTCATTCCTCTAACAATCGCATGCGAATATACAAAATTTTAACGAAAAACTTCAAAAATCAAGACTAAAGAAATTAATATCGTTGACATCTGTAGGAGAGAACATGAGTAAATATTTGCATGGGATTATTGTTTGTTATGAAATTGAAATTCATTATATTTGAAATTTTGTATTTAAATCGTATTTATGACAGACATAAAGTCAGAAGGTAATGATATACCTTTTGTTTGATTAAGCATAACAAATATGTGATCTATTTGTGTATATATTCAGTCAATGTCATTTGATTGCAATTTATGGTGGATTATTGAACTTTTACAAAATGATGATTGTCTCGATTAATTCGTTGATTTATGGTATGTTAAGGTATATGTTGATGATGTTCATAGTTGGGATGATAAGTAGGATTATCTTGATTGCAGTTTGATAATTCTGAGCTTAGATTTTCCTTTTTTGAAGCTGAATAGAAATTAAACTAACATATTTAGGTTCAAATTGACTTCAAAAAGTGAAAATATGACTTAAAGCTTAGTTCGCTTACCGTATAGATACAATAGGTAGCCATTTGTAGAGGCAGCTTTAGGTGCCATCTAAGGAAGACCATGCATCATAATTGAACTGCACAACCAGCGAAGTAATGAAATAATCCCATTTGTGACAGGAAAATTCATCATAATTTAAAGTGGAAAATCCTTCCTGCAGCCTTAGCACATAATTAACCCACTTTAAGTTCATCCCACTTTCCTAGTGTTACAACAAAAAGTTTCATCACTCAACCTAAATTCTCGGAAGTTCACCTTTTGTATTCACAGCAAAATTATAAAATCCAGCATGAAAATTAATTTCTGGTCGAATATTTTTGTGAGCATCTCACGATAATAGCGATAATGATGACGATAATTCTATAGTATATGTGATAAATGATCAACTGTGTATATAGAATTTATAATAATGACATATAAAGTCACTTATGTCCTATTCAGATAATAATAATTTTTTTCCTCTTCTTATTCCACTCAGCATTCACATGTCAACATGAGCGCTCATCATGCATCCCCGACACATTCTCTTTCATTTCCTATATCTCTTGATGCAGACTATAATCATAGACGTACAATACTCTGCTGTAGAAAATATTTATACACAAAAAAAGAAGTAAATTTGGCACATCAACAAGTGAATTGTGAGAGAATTTTTTGTTGGTTCCATTCTATATGCGATTATGAAAATAGAAGGGAAATGAGAGAAAGAGAAGATTCCGTTTGTGGGAAAAAGAGGCAAGCAAAGTGGGATTTTTTCTTTTTTTGTGTGTTAAATAAAAGAATAAGGAAATAAAGGAAAAAAACTGAATCGTTCACTGGTTGATTCACTAACAAAGGATGCAAAGCAATTTTGTTGAAAAAAGTTTCCTTTTTGCTTTTCTGGCTCTTCAATATACTTGAAAATAAAATAAAAAGTTGGTAAAAAAAGCAAATAAAAAAAAAGAATATTCAACATTCGTTGTTGCTCTTTGCTGAAAAGTTTTAAGCAGAAGTAAGCAATACATTTATGTTGAATGTAATGAAAGAATATGAAAATGAATTTGACAGTTATTGCAAAAGTAAGTTCTTGGTAATATAAGCATGATGATGATACGAGAGAGACGAAAAGAGGGGAAAAATTGAAAATTAGTAAGCAAACCCGTAAAGGAATGTTTGGACATTACGTAACGATAAAATCATCAAAAATATCATTTTTGGCCCCCTTCTACTACAGGAACTCTTTGTAGCAAAATCATGAGCGCCATGAAAGTTATGTCTAATTGTAACCTGTCCCTTCCTCTAAACATTACATAATTTCGTGACAAAATGTGACAGAGTACAAGTTACGTTCAGCATTTAAGTCCAGAGTGCAGGTAGACAGGTAGAGCTGTCAGGACAGGTTTTAATTTTACAAATTGTATGCTAGCTTTAGATATGGCAACTCCTATCTAAACACCATTAGTCGTCCCTAGAACTGAATATAATAATGACGTAGCCCTATAACTTGTCCTGGAACTGGATATTCAACCAGTTAAAGCAAAACCTGATAAAATGGTAAATCTAGATGTGTTGTTAGAAACAGGCAAAATGTTCATTCACAAAGATTTTCAAGTTTAAAATTTGTATTATTTTATTCTGTGTATTATTCAGTAGACAGTTGTACAATATTCGTTGAAATGTTTCTTAAGTAAAAGTTTCAGATATGCCTTGTTTCCAGGCTTCAAAAAATGAAATATCCTTAGAGACATCACTTATAAACCCACCAATTTTAATTCTCGACTATCATAATATGAAAATTAGTGAAATGAAATATTTTTTCCACTTCTTCTTTGATTTTTTCCACCGTAAGACGTACTTTAACCTTTGTCGTGATTCCTTCTCTTCAAACTTCTTCTTTGAGGAATCATTCCCTATTTAAAATTTTTCACAGAACATTTTTTTATAAATCCATGAGCTTATTTATTTCTGCTACGTTATTTTCGCTATGAAAATCTTGATGATATAAATCATTAAAGTTTGCTTGTTCGTTAATTGTCATTTTGTTCACCTTTATGGTCATTCATGAATAATGTTCAACTCGAATAAATTATAAATTGGAAAATTTATTTGAAATCATTTCGATCTTTTGATATAATTTCTTGTGTATGCTTTACTGTTATAAAATTAGGATCAGTTTTGGTGTAAAATGTCAAAATACTGTTGTAAAATCCACCAGGAAACGCAGAAATTATCATTTTTACGTCTAGTGATAAGTTGTCGAAACTTAAATTACCCTAGAATTTGAAGAAGATTTGTTAATTTAAGTTTGAATTTTAAGTAAGTTTAGTTTTGATTTTGGAAGTCTAGTTTTGATCTTGGAAATCTAGTTTTGATCTTGGAAATCTAGTTTTGACTTTAGCATTCTATGTTTGATCTTAAAAATCTAAATTTGATCTTGGAAGTCTAATTTTGATCTTGAAAGTCTAGCTTTGATTTTGAAAACTTAGTTTTGATTTTGAAATTATAATTTAGTTTTGAAAATCACTTACCACATATGGACAAGGATGAAGAAGCCTTTCTAAAACGGGCATCATTCCCATGATCCATTTAAAAATAGGATTTGAACCAGTTCCATTGAGAATAGAACAGACCTCAAAAGTTGAATTGATAATCGACCGTTGTGAATTCGTCAAACCCTTGAAAGTTAAGTCATATCTCAAAAGAATATAATTCTGAGGCTTAGTTATGTTAACAAGCACATTCAATGTTGTGTTTTTGCGACTGTAAGATTTGATATAGCATTTATAACCAGACAAACTGATGTTTGATGATGTGCATTTTACACTTTTGAAGCGATTATATGGCTCAAAATTCTGCTTATGTTCTCGAGCAGCAATGCAGCTTGAAAAAATTATGAAAAGTATGAAAATTTTGATCTTAAACATTTTAGTTTTCAAAACTGACTATATTCAGTGAAGTTATACAGAAAAATTACACTTTATGCGTGGAAGTTAATACTTGCAATCAAATTTATTCGATCTGACAATTTAGAAGAGCAATTTTCTACTTATTAAAAAGTAAATACAATTGAACATTTTCACCTTGCATTAAAAATCTTGATTAGCATCAGGACTAAATTTTAAAGCAAAATTACTCTAAAAAATCAATTTTTATGTGCTAAATTTTGAGCAATTAGTAAAGTTACTGGGCACAGTTCAGTTTATTTCTTATAAAACATAAATTCGATTCAAAATATGACAATAATGTTAGCATATTCATTTAATTTAGCATTAGAACATAAGCACATTACATAAACTCTGGCAAAGTTTAAATGCTTTACTTGATATTGTGATGTTTGAAAATATTTAGAAAACAAAATCAGTTAAATAAAAATTTGGCTCTGTAATTTAAAAATCAACTTCCTTACCTAAATTGCTTTAATGATTATCAGCTTTATTAGCATTTATAGCAATTATTTATTTTTGCAAATTTTTGAAGTTTTTGATACGATTTTGTAAAAATTATTAAATATTGATATCATTGTGAAAAAAGTTGTGGACAATCACAGTGGTGGTTTATTCAATATATTTAACAGTGAACAGTTATACAATATTTGCTGCAGCGTACCTATTGAAAAATTTCAGATAACCCATAAAAAAAATTATTAATTGGAAGATCTATTTGAACTCATTTCGATCTTTCGATATAAATTCCTGTTCGTGGATTATTGTAAAAAAATTAGCATCGGTTTTAGTGTAAAATGTTATGACACTATGATAAAGTCCAGCAGGAAATGCAGATAATATCATTTTTATGTCTAATGATAAGTTCTCAAAATTTAAGCTGCCCTGGAATATGAGAAATAAGTTGATCTTGAAAATCTATTTTTAAAGTCAATGAAGAATTGATCTTGGAAGTCTATTAAACGATTAAAAACGCTTACCACTAATGGACAAGGATGAATCAGCTTTTGTACAACCGGCATCATTCCAATGATCCATTTAAAAACAGGATTTGTTCCAGTTCCATTGAGAAGAGAGCAGACCTCAAAAGTGGCATTGACAATTGATCGAAGTGAATTCGTCAAACCCTTAAAGGCAAAATCGTATCTCAAAACTAAATAATTTTGTGGCTTGGTTATATTAACAAGCACATTCAATGTTGAATTCCTTCGACTGTAGGATTTGACGAAACATTTATAACCAGATACACTGATATTTGATGATGTGCATTTTACACTTTTGAAGCGATTATACGGTTCAAAATTATATTTATGTTCTCGAGCAGCCCAACAGCTTAAACAAATTATGAAAAGTATGAAAATTTTGATCTTAAGCATTCTGATTTTGAACAATGACTATATTTAGTTAAACTAAACAGGAAAATATTTGCAATCAAAATTATTCAATGTGACATCTAAAAAAACTATTTATAGAAAAGCTTATTAAAATTGCATTAAGAATCTTGATAAGCATCAGTATTGAATTTTCAAGCTAAATTGTATTAAAAATATCTAAAAATAACTTAATTCGCTGGCTGTAGAAATCAATTGTCAGTTGTGACCGATGGTTTTTCTAGTCAAAAGCTCTATTGCTGGATATTCGTATTATCATTTTTTTCTCAAAATGTCCCGATTTTTCAAAAATTCCAAAACTCCATACAAATATTGGAATTTTTGACAAATTTTGAACATTTTCCTTTTGAAGGTCTGTAAGTATTTTCTGCAATTTTGGGTCAATTTCAAACTTAATTTAACTAGTTCTTTAAATATTAAGTATCAAAACAGTCCAAAAGTACGCCAAACTTAGAAGTGTTCCGAGTTTTTCCGATTGAGGTTTTGAAACAATTTTCAAAAATTTTTTTGTTCCAGTTGCATGTTTAGCTTTAGGTTTAAGATTTCTATAATTTTATTCAGGATATTAAACAGTATATAGCTACACAATATTTGTTGAAAAGTTTATATTGAAAAATTTGGATTACCTTTCTGACAAGGGGTCAAATCTACTTGAACTCATTTCGATCTTTTGATATAAATTCCTGTTCGTTAATTATTGTCAAAAAATTAGGATCGGTTTTGGTGTAAAATGTTGAGATACCATGATAAATTCCAGCAGGAAATGCAGATAGGATCATTTTTATGTCAAATGATACGTTTTCGAAATATAATTTGCCCTAGAATATTGAAAAAAAAAAATTTGATCTTGAAAATCTTGATTTGATCTTGGAAGTCTAGTTAACTTTTAAAAACGCTTACCACTAAAGGACAAGGATGAATCAGCTTTTGTACAACGGGTGCCATTCCAATCATCCATTTAAACACAGGATTTGTATTAGTTCCATTGAGAAGAGAACAAACCTCAAAAGTGGCATTGACAATCGATCGACGTGAACTCGACAAACCCTTAAATGCAAAGTCGTATCTCAAAACTAAATAATTTATTGGCTTAGTTATATTAATAAGAATATTAATTGTTGTGTTTCTGCGACTGTAGGATTTAATAAAACATTTATAACCAGACAAACTAATATTTGATGATGTACATTTTACACTTCTGAAGCGATTATATGGCTCAAAGTTCTGCTTATGTTCTCGAGCTGCCCAACAACTTAAACAAATTATAAAAAGTACGAAAATTTTGATCTTAAGCATTCTAGTGCTGAATAATGATTAACAATATTCAGTTAAGCTAAGCTGTAAAATATTTGCAATAAAAGTTATTCAATGTAAAACAATTAAGAATAGCTTATTAAAAAGAGATTACAATTGCATTAAGAATCTTGATAAGCATCAGTATTGAATTTTCAAGCCAAATTGTATTAAAAATCAATTTTGTGAGCCTCAAAAATTATTTCACTGACCTACTTACTTCGCAGACCGTAGAGATCAATGACTTCGCTCGTCTAAAGCTGGTTCTATTGTTAGCTTAAGATTGCCAATGTTTGCCTGAGCATGTGTCTATGTCTAGTAGCGTTGGTCACAATCAAATTCGAATATTTACTCAACCCTATGCATGAATATCATGGGCAGGTCATGTTGACGGTAAAAGAACCTGTGGACGCCCAAAGAACTCTTGAAAGGAAGCTGTCGATAGAGATAGTGTTGCATTTTGTATCGGAACTTAGCAAGTGGAAGCCAGCGGTAGAGCCAGCGACTCAGGCGACTCTTGTGGGAGGTCATGGATCACAATTGATCTGGGTGACCAGCGAAGTAAGTAGGCATGACTAGATAAAAGCAAATTGGTGGTCTTTAAAATGTATTCATATGTTACATTTAAATTACCATCTGTTCAATTGCACTATAGGACATAACACCAGTTGACATAAATAAATAAAGTAATACACACTCAATATCACAAATTAAGGTAATATGCAATCATTATTCGATGATTATAATGAAGCCTCATTAAAAACGTAAAAAAATCTGTTTACAATTCCGAAATCGCCAACTCGTAATAAAAAAGGAAACAATCGCATTAAAAGTTTTTTTATTTCGAATGATAATTTTCAGCCTACATGAATAAAAATTTGCCGTTTCGTAAATTTTCATCTCATTTATACACCATAAAGCCCACATCAGCTTCATAATATGATTATGGAATTGATTTTTAGGGGCTTTCTTTTGGCTAATAAAATTCAAAATGCACATAAAAATCGTCTGAATAATAACCATAATATTCCATATACCTATTTATAGTTGAATAATATTATGCCAGAGTGTACGCACATACGTAAAAAATTTGGATATGATTTCGTGTCATTAAGTTCAAATAACAACTTTTGATGTGATTACCCCAAAAATCATAGGATGTTGTGAATATGTGAGAAATAATAAAAACTTTACCGTGTAAATGAATACAGCATAATAATAATCCCGAACGTACAAGTATCAGGACTCCCTCCATACACACTCATTCCCCATCGTTCGTGATGTTACCAACTGGATAAAGTTTGAAAAAGAAAATCAACAAACAATGTAAATACCTTCTGCATTATTGGATAGAATATTTGGGGAAGAGGAAGAAATGAGGAGCAAAGACAATGTGAGTAATGCTCTAAGCTATCCAAAATATATATTTTTTTTTGCTGAAATTATATTTCGGTTTGTTGATGCGGAAAAATTCAATACTAAGGAAAAAAATAAAGATAAATCCATTTTAGGACGGAGCATCGACCACCTGGAAATATTTTATTGATTTTTTTCTTTCTTATTATGCTTATTTCTACATCTGTTTATGTTTATACATACAATTTTGACTCAGCATAAATAGCAATAAATCTTGGAAAATTTATATTCAAGTGCTCCTTAATCCGCTTTAATAACTTTATTTCTAATTTGCAAGCAATAAAAGCTGAATAAATAAATTAATCTGATCTCTCTTTTACCCATTTTGTTTCAATTTTCTAGCAATTTAATAGGAAAATTGCAAACTTAATGCTGTAGAATTGAAGTATGTTTATATTTTCATCACTAATTACTCTATCAATTAAGCAACAATTGTTCCACATTTTAAAGTACTCCTGGGCAACCTAGAATTTCCCACTCAAGTCCTGATTTAAGTTTAAAAGCTTTTTCAAGGTAATTAAACTCAAAACTGCATTGATGTGCCAAATTCTTAATTTCGTGTGTCACGACACGACTCTGTTATACAAGGTAATAGTCATTAACACTTAAATAGATTTTAAATAATGAATTAAAGACGCTTGTGATATCAATTAAACTCATTAAAGGCGCACGATGTAGAAATAGCGATAAAGAAGGTTGTCAGGTCAATGTAACTCAAGGGTTGTCATGTCAGACATGGGGATGCTATTTGGCCTTGGTTTGGCAAGGGTGTTTGGCAAGGGATGTATTTTAATTAATAAACGTTAGATCAGTTATAGGCATCCTTTGTGCCGTCAAAAAATGAAGGAACTGAAAGAGCCATATGCCGTGTTTCGGTCAAGGATTATGGCCAAGGTGTGCGGCGAGAAATGAAAGGTTGCCCATTACTGCGTCTGATGATTTGAGGTTTCCCAATAAATTCATTCTCAGATCAGCGTGTCTCGAACTTTGTGCCGAATTCAACTTAAATCTGGAACCATTTTAGAGTTCGATTGGTGCCGGACTTTTAAGCAATTAATTGACTTGTGTTTTTGGATAGTCTATGGCATAGAGACTTCGAGACAGTAATGGATTTTCAATTGAGCACGATTAAAGAAATAAAGCGATAGAGCTGGCTTTTTGAGACGTTTAAGAGAGGTTATGGATTTCAGGAAGTTATGTAACTTCTAAAAATTCATACAAAAATGTTTCATTACATCTTTTCATCCTTCCAAATCCTTCATCAAATCTCGTAATCCATTTCTTATTCACTGACATTCCTTCAACAATCTTAAGCAGCTAATGAATGAATAATAAATTTTTATGAACATTTGTCATCAAAATCATCATCATCAACATAATTTGACTTTCATTAGCTTTTTTTTAAAATGTCAGCTAAAATTTGCTATAAAGATTTTTACTATTCCAAAAGAAAAAGAAAATTCAATTAAATTTAATGAAAGTCACTTAATCAAGAGATTGATAAATTTAATTAACTATCTTAAGTTGTGTTTTTACAGAAAATGTAACATAATAAAAAGTTTTTCTCATCTCCAGAAGGAATTTTTTAAGATTCTTAAAAATCCAATGACAATAAAGATGTCTTCATCTCGTTGTAAAATTAATTGGATGCATCAATAAAAACTGGAATCAATTTATCTTAAAACAAAGAAGAAAACACATTAAATTGAAGTCAATAAATGGGGAAAATGAGGAAGAAACAGGAACTATCATTAAGATCATCAGACTTTGTAAAATTTTTCCATAGAAATGAAAAAGGAAGCTATTTACGAGCTTTAGAAAGCACTTTAAGGATTACAATGTTTATGTTACGCTTGAAATTATTTCATAACATAAAAAGCTAGAAAAAATATTCAACAAGTATGCTGTAAATTAAGCTTATAATAACATCTCTAATTGAAGCACATGTGAAGCATGTTATTTGAAAATTAAAAAAAGGAAAATTTAATGGCGTGAAAAGCTTTTAAATATTTTTATAATGTAGTGAGGATATTTATGGCTTTATTCCACATTCTGCCCCATTTTCCACTGTGAATCAGGTAGAGTTCACTTCCTTTGATTTTAAATTCACATAAAAAGTTCAATTTGAAAATTGAAAATTTATCTTTACATCAATTTGTGACTTTATACCACTGAAAACTTTGTTTATTCTGAAGCATTCGTGCAAGCTACTCAATATTTTTTGTGATTGCATCAAATGATACTAAACAAACAAGATTCAAATTGAAACTTATTCGAACGTATCATAGTGAGTCATCTAAAAGACAGCAAACAACCATTTTCATCATGTTGTGTGATGTGTATGTACTTTGAAGTACTTTCTACAGAATTTTACATATTCACATTTGACATACCAAAATGTAAATGAAATTTGATGACGGGGGTTTGTGCAGATGTGCTCAATGTTTAGAAAGACTATTGAACTGTTGGGAAATTGGACTTTTGGAGTATGAAATTGACATTAATATCCAGACTCAGACTTGAGACCAGATTCTATCAAATCTTCGGCCATTTCTACGTCGTCCCCCTTCAGAAATTCAAATAAATAAGTCGATTGATAGATACAATATCCGGCACCAGGTCAACATGACTCTGAATTGGTGCCAGATTTGGTTGTACCCCATGCCAAAGTCACGCTAGCCTCGTGTCCCTTTCTGGATCAATTAGCCAACTCATACTATACAGATTTCATCACATCTGATCAGTCATCTACTCAAATCAATTGACAAAAGCTTACTTCTAATCAGAGTTGTCAGATAGGTGCCTGTGGGTAGGTGCCTAGCTGTATCATGGTAGCTTTTGACTTTGTCTAGGCATTACCTATGGAAAGGCAAACAAATTTGCCTACTTGTAGGCTTACCTAGCCAAAGGCAAAATCTAGACAAAGGCACTGCCTAGCCAAAGGCAATAGTTTTTGCCTTTGCCTAGGCACTGCCTATAATAGGCATGTCTATGCCTAGGCAAACCTAGCATAGATTTGAGTAGGTGGGTGATTTTTTCTCATTTTTACAAAAAACACTAGGCACCTGCTTAAATCTACGCTAGGTTTGCCTAGCCACAGACATGTCTATTATAGGCAGCGCCTAGGCAAAGGCAAAAACTGTTGCCTTTGGCTAGGCATTGCCTTTGTCTAGATTTTGCCTTTGGCTAGGTAAGCCTACAAGTAGGCAAATTTGTTTGCCTTTCAATAGGCAACGCCTGTGATAGATTTTTGCCTTTTATAGCAAATTGATAGGTGACAACTCTGCTTCTAATATACCTATATAATACTACATATCCATAAAATGCAAAATGTATTGCAATATTTATTGTCAATTTAACCCATAAAATAACAAACAAAATCACTTAATTTTAAAATTGAATTGAAATTTTTTGACTTTTATGATACATGTTACCTTTATTGTGTAGATGAAAATGTTTGTCATAAATCAGAAAAATGAAAATTTATTTCTGAGCTTGACCAGTCGACAAACTATCTAGATGAGAAAATTGCCACTCGATTGATTGTCGAAACATTGAAATACACTTGAGAATCTACTTCATACTTACTTCAACATTGCTTTTTATTTTCATTGAAGTATTGTTTAAGGTATGGCAGCAAAATGTACATTTACAGACATAGACATTGATTATGTATGTGGATGTAAGAGAAAAATAGATGCTTTATGAATGCATGACTTCCTATTTATTTTCCTATAAAATTTCATTCAATGAAAAGTATGTAAATGTTTCAGCTGGTCTTAAAATATCCAACAAACTTTTAGCATATTTTTATTCAGTAAATTCCGTCTACATATTTTGAATTCATTGATGATGTATGAATAATAGCATAATTAATAGGTAATATATTGGTAAATTAGGGATTTTGCAAAAAAATAAAATTTTTGGTAGATTTTTCTGCGGCAAAGCTTTTGATATATTTTTTTATAATCCAGCTTTGAAAATATGAACAGAATTATTTGATTGAATTTATACAAATAAAAATGAGAAATAAAGGAACGAAAATAAATGCTTATCGATTACGTTTATTAATAAAAATTAATCCAAAAAAATACATGAAGTTTATTTCTTTTTACCTTTCAACATCCAATTGGTTTTCCATTATTGAAATACCTGGGGGCTGTCGTTTCCAGTGAAATCCATTATTCTTCGTCGGTCGTTTTGCAATATTGGATTGAATGTTTGGGAAATCGCCCTAACTGTGAGTTTAGTATCTATCAACAATTCTATTTCCATCCATCGACTCTTAAGTAAGAGTAAGAATTGGATTATCTGTCGAGGTCAGCAAATTATTATTTGGCATAAAATGCATTATCTTAATTTATTAAAGGCCAGCAGTGTTATAAGCTATTTCAAACGTATGAGCCAATTTTCAATCAAATTTTAATTTGTATTATCCTAAAATCTGACGCACTGTAGCTTGAAAACTAGGGTTTCCCGAAGATCCGGCCGCAAAATGTTATTGAGATTAACACTATTAACAAGACCGTGAATTAAAAAAACGAAGTCTTGACAAGAATGATATTTTTGTGAATGTTTCATTTTAATTGATAACATTATGCCGACGAACTTCAATCATCCCAAGTATGTCTAGTTATATTCAGTTTCAATTTTGATAAAAAGTTCAATGAACTAGACTAGGAGCTGATTTCTCCAGTAATGATACGATATGACATGATAAAATTAGGTGTACCACTGACACGATACAAGTACACCACTATTCCATGCCATATCTACCATTGTAATTAATTCCTTACTTCTGAGGCTGAGGCGCACGGGGGCCCATTGCCAGACAGCTCTATCTTTCTATAACTTTTGCCGATTAGAGAACGGCTGTACCGATGTACTTAGGGTTTTCAATCCCAGGATTAAAATGAAGTGAATCCAAAGATTATATGCAATTCAAATTGAGAATTTCATCAATGAGTAGATCAAAACCCTACTAGAACTAATTTTCAAATAGACACCTAATCGGGCCTGTTATCAAATCCATGTGCAACTTTAAAATCTTCCTAAACAAAGAAATAATGAGAAAATTCAAAGAGCTCCTTAATAAGAAAGCTCTTATTCAAATGAATACCACAATCTTAAAGTAATGACTTTTTACATTATTAATTGTAGCCAAGAGGTCCATATACATTTCCATGCTCAACCAATAACAGTGCTCGTGATTTCTCGAATGAACACTAAATTTCAATTTACATGAAATGCTAAAATTATCTTTAACACCGTATTATCAATACATAAACTACGACTCTAGTCTAGTATTAGGAAACTAGTAATGCAATTACAGATAAAATTTACAGCGTCATAAAAGCAGAGCGGTCGTAAAGTTTTTTTTTTTTCATATTCCTGATAAAACAATGTCTGTCGAATGTTTTTGGCAAGCAAACCACACGTGTAATTATCATGATGTTGAGTTAATGTAATCGGATTTTCATCTGTTCCTCATTTTCGGCAATTTTACGATAACCATTGAATATAGATGTTTTGCTGAAGTGTGGAAAAAATCATTTATTATGTTAATGGATCTCATCCATTAATCAACAAATTTTTCGTAGATTAATGTGGACGTTTTGCTGCATGATTTTGAAAATTTTAGAAATATCGACAAAACTTGTTGATGACTAGAAAGAGTTGTCAATTTCCACATCGATTTTTCCGATTTTCTGTGAAAAAGCAGGCAAAGAGGATATCCTGAAACAAATAAATTTCATACTCAATTGTGTTTCAATCAAGGATGCATCCTCAAAACTTTTATAGCTGCGTTGATAAGCCAAAAAAAAAAATGAAATTTTTGATTGCAAAACGAGTGTGAGACAGAAATCAAAGGACTGAATGTGAGGATATACACAAAAATACAAAAAAATATACAAACATATCACAAATGCTATTTCACAGCCGCATAGCAGATCAATGATGAGTGCTACATTAATTGAAATTTGAAAAATCAGAACAACACAGGATTGCATTCATGCCTGAATTTCATTTTTAATTCCTTTTTTTCGAATCTATAATCAAACTAATTGAAATTTTATTTAGGCATGCATGTGAGCTGTGAGTGATGAATCAAAAAATATTGCGATACTTTATTATACTCAAAATATTCATTTACTTTAATGGACATTTGAGAGCCAATAGATAGTGAAATTGTGCAATAAATATCCCATTTAGAGAGCAATTCAATATTTTTGTTTGATGAAATTTTTTTTTTCGAGGGCTTTTAAGAACTTTGTTGGCTGTGTGTAAATAAGTGTATTGTATTAATAAATATTTGATTAATATGAAATTTTAATGTGAATTTAAATATTGACGATTTTTTGTAAAGTTGGTTGAAATTCAATAAAATACTTATGCTGATTGAGAGTCATCTAGCGGATATCGAAGTTTTTAACGGGCGATTCTACAGGCGACACATAGGCTAAATGCGACATTTAGGTGGCCCTGCGGGCGACACATGGGCGAATCTGCAGGTGACACACGGGCGACCTTGCAGACGACGCATAAGCGACACCCTTAAAATTTAAAAAAATTGTCGCAACACACTTGATATAGTATCGCAACAACAAATCAAACGGTTCATGACATTTCCTAACGGCACCACACTTGTGTGACACAGCACACACGTTGTTGACCACTGAAATTTGCGACAATGCAGGTGGCTATCGGAAAAAAGCAGGATGTAAGCAAACAATCTTCAACCATCTCCATGACCATATCCTCAAATTACCCTCCTGCTTAATGTTTAAAAGCAATCACATTTTCAAATTTTTAGAATAAATTTCTGTAAAAAAATCTCAAAAAACATTTTGTGCATTCAATCATGTTGTTGATTACTTGATTTTACAATGTATTACTCTTTAAAGTGACATTTTACATTGATTGATTACATTTCTTGGTATTAATACATAAATGGCATATATTCCATGAAAATGCAACTTTGTAAGAGAAATTCAATACATTACGCTTGTAAGTGCCAAAAGATGTTAGTTATTTTGAAGAATTCTCGTGTTTTTATTCTATATATGTATGATGTTGTACAGTGTTGCACAGAATAAATTGGATTTGGTTTTAAGAAAAATAAATTGTTCATTTATGACGTCATATGTATATGAATTTAGAGAAGAAACGTTGAGGAAAGTATGTCGGAAGCTGTATTTCAAGGAGAATTGGTGAATTGTATTAGATGAGATGTATATCATGTCAAATAATGTAGTATGGTCAGGGTTAAATCCCGAGCAACACAAAATAAAAAGGTCCCGCCTCGGAACTTCAATGGTTCCGCTAAAGCTCATTTATTAACATCAATTGGAACCCTCCTAAATTTGGCAGGCATATGGATGCCTATAAGGTTCCGCAGCGAAGCCTTCTTCATTTGTGCCGCTCGGGATTCTCTTTTATCTCAGATATTGTCTCTTAAAATCAGAAAAATATAAATTATAAGATTTTCTAAAAATTTCAAAGAAAATCTTCAAGAATCTTTCAATTTCGGTCCGATTTCAAAAGATTTTTTCATCCGATTTTTGCAAGATTTATCTTGCAATAACGGACCGAAAACTGCAAGATTTTTCGTTCGTTTTCAAAGAAAATTTGTCTTGCAAATTCTGGCAAATGCCAAAGACTTACATTTCTTTGTTTAATTGACACCAAAAGTGAAGAAAAGTCGGAAAATAATGTTTTCAGGTCAGCGTGACTCTAGCGTGCGGCTGTGTGCCTTACGGTTCAACAACTTTAAGTTGTAATATTTTAATGAGGTTAATTACATTGTGTTTCATATTCTTGGCATTTTCCCGCGCAAAATTTTTCAAACTTCAACGTCCAGCTGTCATCATGACATATCCAAATGTTTAAATTTGTTTCATAAACTTGTTAAACATTTTGTTTAACTGATTTTATTACTAAACTAAACACATGTATTTTATGCTCAAGTGAGCATGTTGCTTATCACTTTTTATCAATGATAATACAAAGACTTCCCACACATGTAAATGTTTAATTGTATTACTTTTGATATCAATATGAAAAAAAAAAACATATTAATTTTATACATCACGTTACTATTTTCTTATCAGCTGTTTCTACACATTGTCGGAGTCTAGGGAATGGAAATCGTCAGTTTTATCGAAATTTTTGATGAAATTGTTGGATAATTTTTTATTGTCAAGTGATTATATGAATTACTTTGGAGACCGTCGTTGGATTTAAATGTTATTTTTGGGTGTAGATTTAATTAATTAAATTAAGCATTGCAAGAATTATACAAAAATAAATAGGGTTTGGCCCGATTTGGTTTGGTTTTCCCCGGTTTGACTCGGTTTGGTCAGGTTTGGATCGGTTGGGTTAAGAACTCCAGACTTGCATTTTTTGACTGTACCATAAAGTTGGCTCTATCAGGCAAAGATCAGAGTAATCCGAGGGCTACTCTCATGAGCATGCTCATCTAGTATGTTCAAGATGAGCAAGCTCTCGAGAGCATAACTTTTACCTTTTAGGGTCGTCCAAGGCCGATGACCTGCGTTTTATGTCTCCAAACCTGCAATTTTCGACAAACGCTCAAAAAATTACCACACCTTGGATATAATATTTTTTTATTATCAAAGAAATTTTGTTGACAATACTGTAAAGTTTTAGTATCAAACACGACATTCTACTGTAAAGGTGTAACAAGTTAGAAATAAATTTTTTTGCCATAAAATGCATTGCCACGTTCAATAGTGTAGTATTTTTTTTCGCATTGACTAGTTGACTAATCATGAATTTAAAGGCGGCAATTGCTATTGCCGGTGTCCTTCTTGGATGTTGCTTAGATGCCCTATATCTCGAGTTTGCTGTGAGGTATGACAAAATACATTTTTTTTTTGTATTTTTTACTATCAAATATTAACATAGACTCACGCCTTTATAGATATGACTCAGGATCTGGTAATCTCATTACATTTCTTCAATTTTTCTTTATCGCGCTGTATGGTCTCATATTCACATCGAAGTTTTTCACCGTGAAACCAAATATACCGTTGAAAGATTACGTATTATTAGTCACAATGTTTTTCTTATCAAGTGTATTAAATAATTATGCACTAAATTTTCATATATCCGTACCATTACAAATGATATTTCGATCAGGCTCATTGATGGCTAATATGATATTAGGTATTATAATATTGAATAGATCCTATGATATATGGAAATACGTGTCAGTTGTACTAATAACATTAGGAATTTTTATAAGCACAATTGCATCGGGATCTGACGTTAAAAAATCTCAGGTGCAAAATGCTGAAAGTGATAAAAATGATTCATTCTTCTGGTGGTTGTTTGGAGTTCTATTACTGTCACTTGCATTATTCATATCAGCCAGAATGGGAATTTATCAAGAAGTAATGTATAAGAAGCGTGGAAAGCATCCAAATGAAGCATTGTTTTATACTCATGTACTTGCATTACCCGCATTTATCTTGATGGGAAAGAATATTTGGAGCCATATGATTGTTGCTGCAAATTCAGATGCTTTCATCATATCACCGTTAAATATTTCTATACGTATACAGATTTTATATCTTGTAATAAATTTTATATCTCATTATTTCTGTGTTAAGTGCGTTTATATCCTTACGACGGAATGTTCATCGTTGACTGTCACGATGGTTGTTACGCTGAGGAAATTTGCATCTCTAATTTTTTCAATTATTTATTTTCAACATCCATTTACCGCAATACATTGGATTGGAACTGTATTAATAATAATTGGAACAATAATGTTTACAGAAATTATTACAAAAGTTTTTGGAGCATTTAAAAGCTCTGATGTAAGTCAATCAAATGACGATGTGGAGGATATACAACCAAATGAGAGTGATAAGACATTATATGATAAAATTATTTACAAATCAACGCAAACATTCAAGTCAATTACAATACCTAAACCTCATGTCAGTTATAAATTGTTAAGGAATTCTAATTAATAAACTTTTTTGATAGTCATTCATTGTTTGAACAATTTTTTATTTTTATTGACTTAATACTTTAAATATAGAATTTGTTCAAGGTTTTTTTGATCAATGGAGTTATTCAATGTTAATGTCTCCGAGAGGCACATATGAAGTAGACTAGGTCACGATTTTTAAAAACTCCATTTGGCAGCCATATCGGCGCCAATTTTTACACGCTTTTTAGGCTTCTAAAGTCTAAGTTAATAAAGAATTTTGGTAGAGCCTTTAAAGTTGCATTTCGGAGTCTCCTTCATTTGGGTCGTTCAAGGTCTAATATAAATCAATAGACACTTCATCTTGCGATACAAATGAGAAGAATCGATCAAAATTCCTTTAAGAACTCATCAAAAGCACATTTATCAACATTATAATTCACGTGAAATCCACATGACCTAAATTAAATGTTAATAAAAGTCTTCGTGATAAAGTCTTAATAGAATCGTGACGTAGTCTTTCTCTTTTGTTTCGATTGAGCTCAATCAGAATTAAAGAATTAAATAATTAGAGTATAATGTTTGAATTGTGCACTGATTTGAATTAGGGGCCGTTCACTTATTACGTTCGCTTTTTTAGAAGGGAGGAAGAGGGACTACGATTTTGTAATAGTCATTTTGTAGCGAGGGAGGTGGGGAGTTTATGAAATTCGTTTTTTTACGTAACGCAATAAGTAAATGCCCCCTTAGAGTTTTCAGGGTTTTCAATTCCGAGATTGAAAAACCTATGGACATCATTTGTCAATAAGCCCCTGACATTAGGAATAAAAAATTTTGTTAATTTTGAATTTTTAAAAAATGCTTTGAATACTTTGAAATTAGTGATAAAAAGCATAAATCTTACTGTCAAGATCAACAAATAGTAGGAATTTTAAATATTATTTATGAGGTCATTCACTTTTGGCTAGAGTTGTAAGTCGATTCCCGAGCGACACATATGAAGAAGTCTCGGAACGGATTTTTTGAGGCATTTCAACATATTGCAGCAATTTGGATGCTACTTGAAAGCAGGTTACATTTAGTGTTATTAAAAGAGATTTAGAGCTGCAGTGGCAGAGCCTTCTTAATTTGTGTCAATCGGGACTAGAACACCATTTAAACTCAAATCGACTTTAGTCAAATTTGAAACTAGCTTGACTTTTCAGCATCTTCACGAACAATCATAATGTCAAGAAATCCTCGTTCATTCATAAATGGAAGCCACGTTTTAACAGCTTTAATTAAAAGTTCATCCTGAAATAAACCATCATGTACTTCTTGCAAAACTTTTTCGTCTTTTCCGTTCATTAACATGTCAAGTGAAAATTCAGTACTTGATTTAATGAAAAATAGATATTCCAGGAATCCTGCAACTGTATTATCCAAGGTTGAATGATTTAGTCACAAAAATAAGCACAGATTTACTTACATATGAAGCCTTTTTCCTGGAGATCATCTTTGAATTCATCTAAACTTGGAATCGAATCTTCATACTCCAATTTCCTCAAATTTTCAGTAAATTCTTGATAATAAAACTCAACAAGCTCATCAAAATGTTTAACTTTGACATCATCATGAACAGATGCTGCCAAAAAAGCAAGAATATCATATGCTGGCGATCCCCAGTAACTCAATTGATAATCTATCAGTAAAACCTCATTTGTGTCTAACTTAAACATCATATTATTAGTCCAGACATCTCCATGATTCAATACACGCAGACCACATTTCATTGGTTTACATTCATACAGGTAGTCTGTGGCAAGTAGATCTCTATCCCATTTTTCGACTTTGTCTGCATATTCATCACATCCTCCATAACTTCTCAATGCTTTTATGAATTCATCATGCATTCTAGCAAATGCTAACGACAGTGGATTATTAATGTCTGGTTTTGCTCCGTTTGTACTCTTACGATCAAGACAGTCGTGAAGCATTCCTTCTGTTTGTAATACTTTAGCTCCAGCTGCATGAAATTTGGCAATTTTAGCCAAAAAGCATTTTGAAAGTTCTAATGAAAGACATGCTTTTCTGTCAACAATTGCATAGCCTTCTGCTTTTAAATCATCCAAAACAACTATTGGATTTGGTTCGTACTTAAACATTGACATTTTTGGACCGAAGCGCACTTTTTCACCAAGCTTATCAAAATAAATTTGTTCGAATTTTGTCAACACATTTTCGTACATGATTTTCTCTCGGTAATATACATTTAGTTCATTTAGTGACATTGCCGTTTCCTGTGCAATTTTTAAAATTACATCCACAACTCTAATTTCATTTGTATCGAGTAATCGAAACTTTATTTTCGTACGATACACGAGACCAAGATAATTTTCATTTGGTTTTGTTGCTGAGGTCATTAGAACAAGTATGACCTTGAAATTTGATTTAGGAATATTCAGTTTATTCTCAATAATTCCATCAATGAACTCTTCATCGATTAAATCACTTTTCAGTATGTTTTCAAAATAATCTTCTGGAGTGCTCATTTTGGAATATTGTATTGAACTAGTTTGATGCTTTCGGTGCTGAACTTCGCGAAAAACTGAGAGTTTTAAAAGAGAATCTTTCCTATTTATTGCTATATGTGGGTGATATCAATTCATATTGTCTAAATTAGTCAAATATTACTATCTGCATCATACGCACACAAATACTTTCGTTATGTTTATTTTGGTGATTTACAAATAATTTATGTGATCTCTAGGAATGGCTGATTTTTGGAAAGTTCAATTCTTTCGTCGATGCTTAATGCAATGATCTAATTTTGTCAATATCCAGTAAATTATATGTCTTCCGAAAATCACAAGTCTTTAAATCGATCCTAAATTCGGCACCAGACTGTCGTGACGCTATCATGAGTGCTACTTGATGCTACTCTATTAACAAATACAATAAACAGCAAAACTTCATATTTCATCTGAGAGATTCTGGATGAAATAGTCATATCTACAGTGAGGTTAATATCTCTGCGAATAAAGAGACTTGATATGTGAATTAAACAAAATTTGATAGCATTTTGGTTGCTTAATAAGACGAAAGTATGTTGGAAGTTTGAAACGGAACTGCTTAGTTCCAATAAGTATATGTTTGACGACTGGAACAGCAAAATTATCTTTAAATGTTCATAATTCAATAATGGATTGACGAAATTTCAAAATTCTTTCGGATTCCTTTAGCATAAACAAAATGCTAAATATTGGAATCAGCAGTTCTGTTTTTCCAGGTCTGTAACATCATTTTTTTACTCACGAATTTTTGTATACAATACAAATTAAATTGCACATTTTTTCAAAACCACAATTGCTAGAAATATGCAGTAATGGCCAAATCATTAGGTTTTGAAGGTACTTTCATTCAGTGTTAGCAACCATCGATATTGTTGAAGTTTTAATGTTTTGAAGTTAAAAAATTGTCAATTTTTAGACGAGCCAAAAAAAATTATTTTAAATTTTGTCAAAATTTACGGATTTTTCCCTTTGATTACTAGATACTGGCTTAAAGTACTTTCAAAATCTGATCTTTTAGTCCTTACTGCATATTTCTAGCAGTTGTGGTTTTGAAAAAATATGCATTTTAATTTGTATTGTATATAAAATTTTGAAAGCAAAATAAATGATGTTACAGACCTGGAAAAACAGAACTGCTGCTTCCAACATTTAGCATTTTGTTTATGCTAAAGGAATCTGAAAGAATTTTGAATTTTCGTCAATCCATTATTGAATTATGAACATTTAAAGATAATTTTGCTGTTCCAGTCGTCAAACATATACTTATTGGAACTAAGCAGTTCCGTTTTAAACTTCCAACATACTTTCGTCTTATTAAGCAACCAAAATGCTATCAAATTTTGTTTAATTCACATATCAAGTCTCTTTATTCGCAGAGATATTAACCTCACTGTAGATATGACTATTTCATCCAGAATCTCTCATCTATAAAAATGATCTAAATCTTTATTCTTTGGGAATCAAAATGTCTAAAAATCCTCGTTCATTCAAAAATGGAAGCCAAGTTTTAACACCTCTAACGTAAAATTCATCTTGGAATAATCGATCATAAAGTTCTCTCAATACATCTTCGTCAGTTTCAAACATTAGCATGTCAAAGGAAAATTCTTTGGGTGACGAATATTTTGCGAAAAATAGGAACTCCAGGAATCCTGCAACTGTAAATTAGATAATGAAAAATGTTAGTGTATTGAGATTGTAGCTGAACAGGCAAGGAGCATGCTCATGAGTATGGTCATAAAATGAAGTATGCTCAATTGTATTGATTGAGTATAGTCATTAACATGCTCATTTAGGTCAGTATGCTCATTGTCGACAAGGGTTTATGGAAACCGATACTTACGAATGTACCCTTTATCTATCATATCTTCCTTAAGTTCATCAAGACTTGGAATGTGACTTGTATATTCCAATTTTTTCAACGTATCAGTAAAAACCTGATAGTAAACTTGAACAAGCTCATCAAAATGCTTAGTTTTGAAATTATCATGAACAGATGTAGCTAGGAAAGACAGAAGATCATAACATGGCGATCCCCAAAAGCACAATTGATAATCTATTATCAGAACCTCATTTGTATCCAATTTGAACATCATGTTATTAGTCCAGACATCACCATGGTTCAAAACTTGCAGACCACATTTCATAGTTCTCGATTCATACATATAGCCTGTTGCCAGACGCTCTCTATCCCATTTTTCAGCTTTGTCTGCATATTCATCACAGCCGCCATAACTTCTCAGTGCATCCACAAACTCTTTATGCATGCGAACAAATGCTATTGCTAAGGGATCTTCTGGATTAGCTTTTGGTGCTTTTGGACTGTTGCGATCAAGGCAATCAAACAGCATTCCTTCTGTTTCCACTACTTTAGCACTAGCTGCATGAAATTTTGCTAATTTAGTCAAGAAACTTTTGGATTGTTCCACATTAAGTCCTTCTTTTCGGTCTAAGATTGCATAATTTTCAGCTTTAAGGTCATCCAAGACTATGATTGGACTCGGTTCATATTTAAACATCAACAAATTCGGACCAAAACGTACTTTTTCACCCAGCTTGTTAAACAAAATTCCTTCAAATTTGCTCAGTATATCTTCATACATGATCTTCTCTCGTTGATAGACATTTAATTCACCAAGAGAGTCAGTCATTTCCTGAGCAACTTTTACAATCACATCCAAAATTTTATATTCATTTGTGTCAAGCATGTGAACTTTTATTTTCGTGCGACACACGAGACCAAGATAATTTTCATTTGGTTTTGTTGCCGGTGTTATTAAAACTAAAATGACCTTGAAGCTTGAACTTGATACATTCAATTTATTCGCAACGATTCCATTAATAAATTCGTCATCAATTGAGTCACCATTTATTAAATTTTCAAAATTCTTGTCCTGTGTAGACATTTTACTATTGACTTAAAAATTAAGCTTGATGTGCTGTTTATGAAATTTTTGGAACGACTGAGAGATTTGAGACAGTTATGCAGAGAGAAAAAATCTATTTTTGGTACGTGTGAGTAAATTTGTGAGGAATTAGAGCTTTGGCAACTGTTATCTGTGTATATGCACAAATACGTAAACAAACATCCAATATTTTTTATTTTGATAATTTCTGTAATCGGTAAAAGCTTAATACAGGTGATTAATTTCTAATTTATTTTATTGTTTAGTAATTTACATTTATCTGAAACGAGCAATATGAGCATCACAATTACGTGTGATATCAACTTATTGTATAGGATCAATACTAATTGCTCTCGATGCCGGAACCAAAACTTCCCGGTTTCCGAAAGGATTCATTCTTTTTTGAAGTTCTCTGGATTAACTCATGACAGAGCACGAAGTCGACTTGAGTTTTGATGGAGTCCTGAGTCGAGTCGATTAAAGTCGACACTTCCATACAAAATAAAGTCATTTTTGAGCTCTGGCTCATGTTTTTTGATCATCGCTGCAACATAAGCACAAAAAATCCAGCTATTTATTTTAAATTCCTCCTTAACTGCTCCATCTACACCAAAAAAGTTTCAATTCACAGATATATGCTGCTCAGAACATGTTTCAAGTTTCATCATTACATTACAATCAAATTACAAATTACTTAAGTATCAAAGAATTCAAAAATCCTCGCTTCTCCAAAAACGGCAGCCAACTTTTAGTCGCTTTGATGAACACTGGATCATTAAAAATAGTTGTATAAATTTTATCCAGCACAGCCTCATCAGTTTCACGTAACAAAATTTCCATATCCCATTCAACACTTGATGAATATTTTGCAAAGAATAGCATTGGAATGAATGATGCGCCTATACATAATTAGAGATTAGAAATTTGATTCACAAAAGGACGTCATATACATACCAATATGAGCCTTGTCCATAATATCCTCATTAAATTCATCAAGACTTGGAATGTGATGCTCATACCCAAGATTATTCAACGATTCGCAGAATTCATGATGATAAAATTCAATAAGCTCATCAAATTTCTCAGCCTTGATTTCATCCTGAACCGATAAAATGAGGAACAACCAAAGGTCGTAGTTCGGTGATCCCCAGAAACACAATTGATAATCAATCAAGAGGACATCAAGTGGATCAAACCGAAACATTATATTGTTCGTCCAAACATCACCATGATTCAACACCTGTAAGCCACATTTCATTGGTTTGGATTCATAGTAATAGCATGTTGCCACAAAGAATTTATCCCACTTGGAGATTATATCAGCATAATAGTCACAATCACCATAGGTTCTCAATACTTTCATATATTCATCGAAAATCCGTATGAACACAGCAGTAAATGGATTATTGATGTCAGCTTTAGGTGCGGATTCACAGTTGCGATCTAAAGAGTCATCAAGCGTACCATCCTGTGAAATTAAAAATTATTTAAATTGACGTCATTTATGCATGACCATCTGGAACGCTCAAAGTCAATGATTTAGAAATACCTTTTGAAAACAGACAGCACCTGCAGCATGAAACTTTGCTAACTTCTTTAAGAATATTTTTGATTGTTCAAGTGAAAGTCCTTCCTTCCTGTCTAACATTTCATACTTCTCTGCCTTAAGGTCATCCATGACAATAATTTCGTAAGGTGTTTTTGTAAATTTGAAGACATTTGGTCCGAAATGAATTTCTTCATTAGCTCTTTGAAGCCATAGTGCTTCAAATGTCTTGATTGCATTCTCGTACACAAACTTCTCACGTTCATAAACAGTGAACTCACTGATCTCATCGTAGTTTGTCTGAGACGCTTTAATAATCACATCAATCAATTCAGTTTTATCTGATTGAAGATATTGAATTCTTATTTTAGATCTCAATACAAGTGAAGCATAATTGTCATTCTTTCCAGTTGCTGGTGTGATGAACACTAGTTTAACTTTAAAGTCATTCTGCGATATATTCAACTTAATTGCTACAACATCACTAAAAAATTCATCATTTAATGAATCCGAATTGAGAAATTCAGTCAATTGAGTCTCTTGAGAACTCATATTATTAGATGCTCAATGTATGAAGTATAATAGCGCACTGACACTTCCAAACGTTTATCTCATTTAACCAAGCGCTGAGTAAATATTATCAAAAAAATATGTATGTGGAGTTCTAACAAGATAAGTTAATAAAAAGAGAGAAAAATTTTATTCGCTCCACAGCTACATACATACATACTTTAAATTGAGTATGGGAGTATAAACTCTTTTTAAGTGGACATAAGCCTAGGTCAATTTGAAACAATGTGATGTGGTTATTTGTGGAATTTCCAATTTAATTCTATTTTATATGTGTTATTGCTACTTACTTTACTGGCTGTACACATCCAATGTAAATTGCTACCCACTAATTGCCAATTTCCAATGTAAAATGCAATACTGTATCCGTCAACAGCTTCATTCTATGAATTATTTAGCTGTTCTCGTTATCTTTTGCCATCATAGCCTACTGATTCTATCACTAGCCACTGCTTGCCGATTTCCAATTTTGAATGCAATATTAAATTTAGCAATAGCTTCCTTTGATGAATTCTTTGGCCGTTGTCGTGATCTATTACCATCCCATCGAACTCTGTTCATGTCATGATATCAGGGTTTGTCCAAAACTGCAGACCTGTATCCTTTACCGAACTATAAGGTACAACCAAAAAAAACAGGTCTGCACACCTAAAATGCAGGATATGTAGTCCTACATTTCTTAGCTGAGCCATATTTTAAAGAAGTTTCTTCAATTTTTGGCTTGATATTATTAAACAGTGAATTCCCTTACAACCAGCGGAGCTATTCCGTACTAACTTGATATTAAAGCCACCAGCAATTTCCATCGCTAAAGCAGTGAGTTACGATGTAAAAAATTTAGAGTAAATTTACATAAAGTAAACAATCTACAGCCAACAATCTTTCCATGTCTCATACATACAAAACTCAATTCATTCCATCAAAATTATTAAAACTAATTACATCATGTATGTAAGCATCTGTGGAAGCATGTTCTAATGAATTTTTCATTATGCTTATTAATTATCCAATTTTCCATCATATCATTTTGAGCCATCGCTTAGTAAAAATAGTATATATATGTAAGTGCATGCTACCGTAATGTCATTAATATAAAGTAAATCTTCAAGTTGTCAACTCCAATGGAAATACTAAAGCAAGTACAGAGGACGATTGTTGAAAGCTTTCATGAAATTTCGGTTCATGGATTTATATTCTTAGTGAAGCGTGGCAATAACATCTTAGAGCGATTAATCTGGTTAATATGCATAACTGTTGGTGTTTATGGAATTATTGAATTAGGATCTGATACATGGCATCGTTATCAGACATCACCCACTGTCATAACAATGGATCGATCAAAATTTGCTTGGAATACATCATTTCCTAGTCGTATGATGAATAACAAGATATACGATTAAATGTAAACATTATAAATTAAATTATTTGTTCCAGTGACTGTTTGCTCTGATAAAAAAATCGATGATGATAAGCTTGAGGAGTATTTGAAAGAGAATCCATTAAAATTTCCAACAGATGAATCGAAGGAAAATGCAAGAAATTTCATTAAAAATCTATCATTAATATCATACGAGACAATGAGTGATTTCCCACTGGGAATTGAAGGAAATATTAAACCTAATGAATATTTAAAATTAATGAGTGATTTGAAATGGGAATTTCATCCTGAAATATCATCCGGAACGTCGAATAAATTAATATTGCAAAGAATAATTACAGGTAGGGAGAGAAAAAGAATTAAAATTTTATTAAAATATTTCTGCAACAAGCTTGATGCACTAGCAGTTTCAATGCAGGATGAGTTAGGGGTCGTTTGCTAATGACTTCCAGCAGTGATTGGTTTAGAGCTGTTTGAAATGAAGAATTTTCAAATTAAATAGGGTAAATTGTTGTAGCCGAACAGGAAAACGCGGAAGGCTCTAAGCACAGAAATGACAGAAAATTCAGACATTGACCGACTTAACCTTGACACTTAGGTAAGTCTAGTGCCCCAAGTCATGTGTCTTCCAAGTGAATTCATATGGACGACCTTTGAGCTTTATTCAAACAATTATTTGATTAATCTGATTGCTTGAAGCCTTCTCGCAAACATTGTAATCTACCCGAGCGGCACAATGCAAAACACCGGATATTTTGCTTTTTGTGGTAGGTCAAAATCAGCCATCACAGAACTGTCTGAGCAAATTTTGCGCTTTACTATTAATATGGCGACTTAGCGATGGTCTATTAACTTTGCTGTGTCACTCTGGTATATTGCAGAATATGTCTAGGGCTCACTTTAGTGTAACCAACCATAGAACAGTCTATAACCCCCCATTAATATGATAGACGTCATTTGCGAACGACTGCCATTGTCAGCAGTGTAAAATGAAAATATTTCAATCGATAAATTCATTTCCCCATTTGTCTGCATGGATGCATGTGATGTTTCACAATAGAACGTGGAATTTGTGATGCAGTCAATACCAAAACGGCCTACTACAACTCCTATGACTATTGGAAAGACAATAGATGGGATTTGGTTGAACCAAATACTACAGTAGTTGTACATCCGCTAGAGTAAGTAAACGATCAATAATTAAATTTTGGGAATTTTATGATTTTTTTGATAATTTACAGCGGTGAGATTTACGCTCAACTTACGAATCTATCAACAGCATACAGTGTATTTTTTCATGCGTCCATGGAAATACCAGACATTTCTAAACAGATTCACAGATTTCCACAAACTGATTACACAACAGTTGAATTTTTGGCATTGGAAATTTTGACATCAGAGGATGCAAAGAAGAAAGTTTAATTTACCATTACACTTGACATTCAATTTAGAAATTTTTTATTCTTCTTATCTCTAGCTCAATCTAGTTCCATTTTTATATTAAAATTACTTCTCTTTCTCATCTCCATCAAAAACAGATTAAAACCATCACAGCGAAATTGCCGTTTGGAAAATGAAAGCGAAGAGTTGTTGACAAGTGCAATCTACAGCTTTAATTTGTGTCGTAGTCAGTGTCGCTTTAAAATGGCACTGAGAGAATGCAAATGTATTCCATGGTTCTATAGATCCCTTGGTATTTATATCAATTATGAACCCATTCAGAATTATAAATAATACAGGAAACTCCTTAATTTCCTTTTGTGCCTTCCTTTTCTTTTTATTATATGCAAAATAATTGATAGATAAAAATGGAAAGAGATACCCGATATGCAGACCTGAAGGCATGAGATGTATCGGAAAAATGAAAGGTATTGAAGCAAAATGAGAAACATTTTCATGAATAAATTAATGGTCATTGAATAAATTTCAGTGGAAGTAGATTTTTATACATATTTGGGGAATTGGGAGTGGAAATAATTAACTCTAGTTGCTTCCTCATATTCTTTGTTGGTCATATACATGAATTGTTAGTCGAGGTGACTCGAATTTTCTTACTTCGACCCGAATTTATTAAATATAGTTTGAAACTTTTATCTGTAGCTATCAAATCATTGCAATGGAAACCTTTAGTTGCTTATAAAGTGCTCATATGGGTCGTCTTCAGTCTTAAGTCATCTAAATTATAGAATGCAGTGATGGGCAACCTTTGTGCCGTAGCAGAAAATTCGTTTTATAGTTTAATAAATGGTTAGTTCCTATTCTATCCAGCGAATAATTTTCTAGGGCTAAAGTGTGCTATGGGCCATCAGAAAAAAAAGTTGTCCATCACTCATGCCATGTCTCTCCTTTGTCATAGAAATGCCAGAAAAATTCATTTTATAATCAAATCATGGAAAAATCGCTTTAACCTCATCCTATCTTTGCACCCCTAACTTTCTACATTCCCTCTACTATTTTTAGATGAGATTATTACGCTAAAGTCCAAAAAGAAGAAGATTGAATGCGACTGTATGGCCAATTGTGACAATTCGAATTTCTTTACGCAATCAATTGTGAGTTGAATACCAGAATATCCATAAAAATTTTGTCTAAAATAGCCATTTTACAGAGATCTCGTGTGTGGTTTTTGGGAGCTAATCTACAATGGGGAATCATCGACTATCCAAAACTTCAACTCAAACGTGAACTTATTTTTGGTCTCTCTGATGTTTTGGGTATGGCAAAAATATTATCATAAATGCTAATATATGTAAATATCCTTTAATGTTTTGAAAATCACTTTATTTTTTCATCTTTTGTGCTGTACAACAAAAAAAGTTTACATCGGTGGATTAGGAGGGCTCTTTTTAGGTAAATTTATAATAAGCTCTCTCTTTGTTGCTACACAGCTGATGTTTTTACAAAATATTTAATGTGTTTATTGTCCTCTTAGGGTGCTCTTTACTCGGCTTCACGGAATTGATTTTCTTCTTTTCATGGGGACTCATGAAGAACATTTTCAAGCATTTTAGAAAGAGATCTTTGATCGATATTAAACCGTAAATTGTGGCTTTATTGATGGATATTTTGAAGTTGCAGGGAGAATACCATTATTGTCTGTTCGTCTATTTTAATGAATTTTGAATCAATTATCTTAGTCATTTGTCAGTGTAATTAGATGTGATTGTTTAATAAAAAGGGAATTTTACTACATTTTGTGATTGTTTTGACTGTATATTGACTGTATACTAGGGATTCCAGAATTCCCGTTCCCGTGAAATTTCGGGAATCGGGAACGGGAACGGGAATGACCTTCGGGAACAATCCCGGTAATTTTCCTTCAAGGTTTTAAACTATTTTTGAGTTGATAAAATTTGAATAAGGTTGCAACAAATTATGTATCTAGGTACATTTAAGTTTTAAATGATTAATTATAAGACATTTTTAATGGAAAAATTTTAAAATTTGAAAATTTTAGGTCAAAAATTGTTTGGTTAAAATGATTTTTATTTAGAAACGGGAATTCGGGAATATTCCCGTCTGATTTCGGGAATCGAGAACGGGAATTCCCGTTCCCGTTCCCGGGAATTCCCGGGAAAATTCCCGTTTTTGGAAACCCTACTGTATACACCTATATCACTTTCAAATCCACAAGCTACTTTTCCCTCTTACAGTGTCTTTTTGAAACATTTAGTGTCAAAAGGAACAATAAGCTACTTAAAGAAATAAATCTCAAAATTTCCATCATCATTACCTTCATTTTCCACCTTCATTTTCCAAACATGCAACAATGTAATAGCAATATCCTTCACAACTTCATTTAATTAGACCAGTGGTGATCAACCTTTTATTTTTCGCAACACACCTTGGTAATAAACCTCGAGCATAACCACATACGGTATACGTTTCATGGTATTTTCAACAATTTTGGCTACACACTAGTATGCTGTGTTGCGGACAGAGAATTTGTACAAACTAGGTGACAGCCAGCAACAGAGTCGGCGTTCTGTTTTAACCTAAGCTCCACATAGGAACATCATGCAGTAAGTAAGTAAGAATCAGCGTGCTGTGGCATACAAGTTGTCCATCACTGAATCACAGAGTGCCGTAAAACCCTTTAAACTATTCCTTTTTGTTCCATTTAAGTAATGTTCATTTTTTATAAATATAATTTGAATAAATATGAAATAAATTACTTCAAGAATAGCTCAAAAATCATGCATACTTTGTAGAGTATTAGCATATTTTGTATGAATCTACATGCACTATTTTTCCAGCAGAACTATTCGTGCTTATTGAGTTTATGCACATTTTTTTTTTCACAACAGCTTTCATGTCAAGCAACTTTTTTTACAACATTTTATTTTCATAAGCAAATCAATGACACGAGAACATGCACGAGATGAGAGAATAAAGAAAAATTTGATGTCAAAAATTTTCCACATAAGAAAAATGTTTTTTTGAAAAACTTTTCTACTGAAGCATAAATGATGTCGTTTAGTTCATGCTGCTTCTTTGTATGATTGTGATTTGACTTTTTTTCTGCTTAATAATTTTGTAAATGTGATTTTGTACCAACAAAAAATGGCACTTCAAATGTCAAATGAAGAATTGATGCCAATATTGTTGAGACAATGATGTCATCAGCATAAATGTGCAGCTAGGAAAGCAAAATTGGAGCAACAAAATTCATCAAAAGTCAAAACCTATTATGTAAGATGCATCCATAAAAGCAGTGAGTCACATGTCCTTTATGTACATTGATGGATAATGTTTGAACAAGATGGAAACTTGAGGATATTTGAACGTTTGGTCTTCAAATTGGTAATTCTGAGAATCTACCAATAATCTTGTCATAGCCAATTTCACATGCAAAAATTATCAATGTTATTGCTATACATCAACTGATGCAATCCAATGAGAAAATGATTGTCTGTGAAATTTGATGTGAAAGAATTTCAAAGTTCTTCAAAGGATACAATCCAATTCAATTATTCGTATGTAGAAAATAATACATAATGAAAATTGGAAATTCCTGAAAATTTATTTTATTTAAATTTTCAGAAAGTCATCGAATGAAATTTGAACGTCATAACAATCAGGTCCAACTATTCAATTTATACATTATTCGTAATAGGTTCCCGATCGACACAAATTATTCATGGCAGCTAGTCGGTTGTCATATGATGTCCAAGTGGCAATTTTCATGTTAACTGCCATATCCATTATCACATGCGGTTGCCATTTGGCTGTCATGAAAGCTTTTGTTGACCGGAGTTCAATTTGCATCATCTAAGCTCCGCCAATTAAAACAAGTTACGAATCTACACTTAAGTACCATAATGGTGGAATATGTTCAATATGTATCTATCCACATGAAGTATTTTGAGTCCCGATTTTAAAATTAGCTTGCTGCTTTCGATGGATTAAAACAATTTTGAATATGCCACACAGTATTATATCCAATAATAATTATCTTTTTGACCTAGTCGTGTTGAGAATTCATAATAAGGTCCATCACCGAACGATTCGTATCGATACTACAATTAATATTAAATATCCAACACATGCATGTATCGATGCAAAACATTTTAGGAATACTAAATTTTCCTCTAGAGTTGCATTAAAAATCATGTCAAAAATTATTCAGCTGTAGAATGGCTGGACTTACTTTTCAATTGCTTCAAATACAAAACGTGATAATAAGCACACGCTGATAACCAAAAATGTATCAACAGCAATCGGATGAATGTTGACCATAGCTGACCAAATTGTTTTATGCCACATGCCATCCGCAGCATAATCATTTAAATTTTTGAAACCACGAGTGAAACCAGAACTGTAGGACACAGAAAATAGTGTAAAGAAATTTCCACAGCTGTCTCAATTACCCAACATTATTTAAAGCATTGATAGAGTCATCAAACAAAGGCAGACAGTAAAAACTCAATAGTACTCTTCGTACGTAAATTGAAAATGCGGAAAGAAGTTCACATTGAGTTTCTATTTTATGAGCGAAAAAGAAAAATATTTTCATTCAGACAGAGATCTGTGTGTGTTATGGCTGATAAAATAAATAAAAATAAAGCACATACGGTTTTTGTGAATCATGTAGATCTCATATGTCGTGCTCGATATCAGTAACAGAATGAAAATCGATACAATTATTCTGTCAAATAAAAAAATGATTTTTTAAATCCTTCTGAAGCTTATCTGTGGTTGAGAAGAGGATAATATCCTATACATACATAGCAACAATGTCAATAGTTTCAAATGGAATTGGATCATTTGTGCTGCAAAACATTGATTGATCGTAATCGTTTGTGATAACCAAATCAGTAGATGCAAGAACTGTCTCGTTAACAAATTGCCTTATTTTCGTCGTTGAACATGATGCTGGTAAACAAACAGCACCACCTAATCTCAAATTTCTATCACGCAATGCAGATCCGCTGAAATATTTTGAAATATTTATGATTGATAAATGTCATCACATTAATTGAAGGACATTAGATCAGTGTTGATATGGATTGCCTTTGAAAAAGGCATTGCCTTTGCCTTTGCAAAGATTTTGCCTTTTTCAAAGGCAGAAAAAGGCAAAGGCAATTTTTTCTGCCTTTGCAAGGCAAAGTCAAAGGCAAAGGCAAATCTTTGCAAAGGCAGGCAATTTTTTTAAAAATGGATTTTTTTGTGCCTTAACTATTGGAAATTTAAGCTGTCATTATAAACTATAATTTTATGTAATTTTGAAATTTTTTCCATTTTTATATTTGTCAAAAATTCAATTTTTTTTGAAAAATTAAAGGCATTGCCTTTGACTTTGCGAAGATTTTGCTGCCTTTTTTCTGCCTTTGAAAGATTCTTTTTTAAGAAACTTTGCCTTTTCATTGCCTTTGCAAAGTTTGCCTTTTTCAAAGTCAAAGGCAAGATATCAACACTGCATTAGATGACTTACACTTCACGCCAATCAAACTTTTCATCATTTTCATGAATCGATGCATTTGCTGTTGCTCGATAATAAATCATCCAATGCTGTCCTTTGATTACGTCGATATTGAAGTCTTTCGAGTCATGGACAAATCGTATGCATTGATCAAAATGACCTAAATCTACAAAATTTCCGGACGACACGCTTGATTGGAACAATGACAATGAATCCAGCACTAAAATAAATGACGCAAATGTTAGATCAATATTTGGTATGTAAGTTGAATGACTCTTTTATGACGGTAAAAGAAGCATGCTTAAATGGATCCACAAATTATCAAATAACGCAATTACCAACAATGGATATCAGCAAGTTTTTGTCAAATTATTGACGATTTATTGCAAGTTATTGAACCAACATAATGAAATGATAACAATGTCACTGAATTTTATGATAGTAGCTCTATATCTGCATTGTATCACGCTTCATGCTTTATTGATTTTGCCTTGACCTTTCTCTGCTCAATACTTTTGTAAATATAATTTTCCACAATCAGGAATGGCTCTTCAAATGTCAAATAAAGAATTGATGCCAATATTGTTGATACAATGATATCACCAGCATAAATGTGCAACTGAAAAAGAAGCAAAGTAAGTGACACAATTTATCAAAAATCAAATTCCAGTTACCAATGTAGCATCATCAAAGTAGTGAGGTACTCGTCCTCTACCGACATGATAACTAAAGTAGATTCCGTGAACTAAATAAAAGCTCAAAGACATTCGTCCGAATGGTTTCCAAATTGGCAATTCTAAGAACTTTCCAATTATTCCACCATTGCCCATTTCACATGCAAAAATTATCCATGTTATGGCTAAACCCCAACTATTGCGTTGTAATGAGAAAAATAGTGCATGAACAAATTGCGGTGGGCTATTTTCATAATTTTGCAATGGCCATAATCCAATAAGGACTCCAATCAATGTTGCCAATGTGAGGATCCAAAATATAATATTCAAGTGCTAAAAAAACTCAATTTTTAAGTCATTTAGTGGAAAATATCTCTGAAACTTACTTTTGGTACTTCAATCTTTCGTCCGTTTAGCTTAAAGAACGTATAGCCTAGCATAACTCCCATAAGCCATGGCCCACATCTATTATTCATGAAAGAAATCATTAGAATTTGTAGAAGTCTGAATTTGCTGTATATTACGTACCTTATGTGTGTGGGAAAATAAAAATCTACTGCAGATTGCAGACCAACATCGTATGGCCTAAAAATATTCAAAAGGAATTTCTTGAGACAGAGTTGGAATAAAGTCCCTAGCTATCAGAGTTTTTTAAGCAATCTCTAAGCTAATTGTATGAAATCAGCTTGGCTATAAGCTAATTTTTTAACGGTCTGGTTGCTAAAGAAGGTCTTGACGTCACCCTTGACTTGAGGTCTGTTCTTTATGCAAATCTCATAGTAAAGAAGAATGTGGCAACCCAAAACCAAGACCAAGACTACAAATGAATTCTTCGATATCTCAGTCTCAACTAATATCGGGACTGGAAAGTCTTGGTCTCGGTCTCCAGAATCCTTAATACTTGAGTACTGGGAGATGTAGCTCTACATAGGGATTTTTGTTTCGTAAATTCCCAGCAAGAGATAGGGTGAAGATTTGATCCTCAAATTTAAATTCACCCTACTTGAGTATATGACATGGTTTGCTCTAGAATTTACCTAAGAAACTTTTTCTTGACTTTGACACATAATAAAGCTCATTTTAGTAAGAATTGAACATTTACAGTTCACTAATCCCATTTCATCCCTAGCATAAATCTCCCTCAATCAAAATATCCAACCCTGAAACCAAAAAAGTTTATACTTCTCTGTTCATGATACAAACATCAAAAGTCGTGCTGGCTTGTATTCGTGTATCATTGCGGCTGTGAAAATCCACGCAACAATTCCAATTATGTAGCATGGAAAAATCCACATGAATTTCCAACCATATTTGTAAGCTGGATACATTAGCAATGGAGAGATTAAAACAAGCTGAAAATCTGCACTCAAATACCACGATGGCTGGATGCACTAGATATATAAAAAAAAATTGTGTAATGTTATTATGATTTATGAGATTTCATCAACTTACTCCTTCTAAAGGAACGTAATAATTTTGTATATGAAGTAATGCTGCCCAGTAGTACTGCTTACAACTTTCTATCTGCGCCATTCTCGTCGTAAATTGGTAATAAGGTCCATCGCCAAACATTTTGAAAATCGATACCACAATTAATATTAAAAATGCCAGAACGGGCATCACACGCATATAGCGATGCAAATACATTTTAGGAATATTAAATTTGCCTCTAGAGTTGAATAAGCACAAGCATACATCCTTTAAAATATTATTTCAATCATCAAAATGTGTCCCACAACTTACTTTTCAATTGAATTAAAAATAGACCGAGCCAGTAAACATCCACCGAGTACGAAAAATGTATCAACGGCAATCGGATGAATGTTGACTATAGCTGACCAAATTGTTTTGTGCCATATGCCATCCACAGTAAAATCATTTGTATTTATATTCGGAAAGCCACGAGTCCAACCATATCTGTGACCTGTAAAATGTGGTACTTTTTATTCAAAATGCTTAATTCATTTTATAGGTAGATGAAACACCAGGACATGCATATATTTGAACAAATGTGTACAATCATGTCCATATGATTACTATGGATATGATTGTTGGTCTCGAAGTGTGCTTTAAATTTATTTGTATGCCTTCATATGATAAATGCTCATCATTTCATCTAATACACTCACCTAACATAATTTGGAACATAGAGAGAGTTCGCAAGGCAGGGAGGCAGTGGATAATACTCTTCGAATGTCCACGTCTCGTGTCAAACAATTTTTTGCCATTTTTGTAGATTGAAAAGGCGGAAAGAAGTTCACATGGAGTTTCTATTTTATGAGCGAAAAAGAAAAATGTTTTCATTCAGACCGAGATCTGTGTGTGTTATGGCTGATAAAATAAATAAAAATAAAGCACATACGGTTTTTGTGAATCATGTAGATCTCATATGTCGTGCTCGATATCAGTAACAGAATGAAAATCGATACAATTATTCTGTCAAATAAAAAAATGATTTTTTAAATCCTGAAGCTTATCTGTGGTTGAGAAGAGGATAATATCCTTTACATACATAGCAACAATGTCAATAGTTTCGAATGGAATTGGATCATTTGTGCTGCAAAACATTGATTGATCGTAATCGTTTGTGATAACCAAATCAGCAGATGCAAGAACTGTCTCGTTAACAAATTGCCTTATTTTAGTCGTTGAACATGATGCTGGTAAACAAACAGCACCTCCCAATCTCAAATTTCTATCACGCAATGCAGATCCACTTAAATATTTTGCAATATTAATGATTGATTAATGTCATCACAATAATTGAAGGACATTAGATGACTTACACTTCACGCCAATCAAATATTCCATAATTTTCATGAATCGATGCATTTGCTGTTGCTCGATAATAAATCATACAATGCTGTCCTTTGATTACGTCGATATTTGAGTCTTTCGAGTCATGGACAAATCGTATGCATTGATCAAAATGACCTAAATCTACAAAATTTCCGGACGACACGCCTGATTGGAACTTTGACCATGAATCCAGCACTAAAACATATGACGTTAATATTAGATCAATATTAGGTATGTTTGACGTATGACTCACAATCGATTGACCACCTTTCGCGTTTTGATAATGCCTGACTGAAATATCCTAGTTGTGCATCACATTTTGAATCATTTATATTGGCATCAATTAAATTAATGGAACTAAATAAAACAGTCAATAACAGAAGTGTAAATCTCATGTTTCAACTCATTGAGGAACAAAATTAAACTAAAGTAAATTGTCAGATAACATTTTTGAGTGCTCACGTTTTGCTACTATTGAGAGCAATAAATGGTCTTATCACTTGTCGTAATTACAAGATTGATTATCAAATGTTGGCTTTCTGACTGATATTTTCGGTATCCACACGACAAAATAGTTATGTCTGGGTAATGGCGTTATCAGCTTTTGCATTGTATTGATAAATTTTTCTGGTCAAAATCATTAACGGTCAAACATATTTTAAAAATAATCTCCGAAATTTCATCGAAATTTCACCGAAAAATTTTAAATACTAAATCCAATGAAAAATGCTGTTTACAGTCGAAAACTACCTGCTCAATTGCAATTGGAATATAATACATAATATTATGACTCTATTCGGCTGCTTTGGTACCTGAAATAATTGTTAATTAGCAATATAAATGTTTAGTAGGAAAACTCATTGTTTACAAAGGTTTTGTCAAAATATTGAATAAGTTTAAAAAATTTCCCACCGTTACCTGAATTTTCATTGAGATTTTCCCTCCTACTTTATTTAACTTTTTAACGTATAAAAGGGTTTCAAAATCATCTCAATAGCAATCGACCTTTTCAATATTTACATGCCGTATTTCTCAGTAAAGAAAATTGTTCTTGATTTTTGAATAATTAGTTTATAAGTCAATTTAAACACTTACTTCAGTCAGAAGTGATGACTACGCAGTGTGACAAAGTAGATAAGCGAGAATTTCAAGAAATAATGACAGAAAATAACGAAATTGCAGCAAACATGAATTTTCATGTAGAAAAAAATCAAGAACAAAAAAGCGCACTAATTATGAAAATTAGTAATGAAATCAGTGATTCAAACAACTATTCGATAGAGGTATGTCTAGCTTGAGTAGCTTGAATGAACCATTTCTAATGATTTTCTTTTAAACTTCCAGTCTCCAATGTCCAATTTAGCATTTCGATTAGGAATCTCAAAAATAGCTACACCAAAACTTCACAAATCACCTGAAATGTGCGAAACTAACATCAATGAAGACAAAACGGCATTAAATAATAATGACAAGATAATTGACAACAAAGATTTAATTTCCCAAATTGTTACATCAGTTGAAAATTCACCAATCACAAGAAATCCAAGTCGACGACCTCTTATATCACCACAAAATATTAATTTCGATTTGCAATCTGATTTACATAATGATGAGGATGACGACATGTCATTTTATCCATTAAATCGTCCGTTCTATGGTGTTAAATTGAATGGTGAAAATATATCATCGGATGAGCAAAGTAAAATAAGAGACCAAATTACGGCACCTCTATTGACATTGGTTGAACCAAACAGCCCAAAAAAATCATCACCATCAGAAAGTGCCGATCGAACACCATCAAAATATACAATAACGTCTACTGGGAGCAGTCGTTTAGGTAATGGATTTAAACTTTATGACAGCATTTCATCAGGATCAAATGAATCTAACGAAATGGAAGATGAATATTTAGAATTAATGGAAATGGAAAATTTAGATGAGGAAACACAAATGCCAAGTGATATGTGTTCTTTGTTGTGTAAGGATGTGAAAAACTTGAAATCGCCCGGAAGCAAAAAGACAAATTCAACGCAAAAGTGCACTGACATGGATAAATCAACAGAAAATGACATGTTTAAAATGATTCGTACTTCATCGTTATTTCCAGCACCTGATCGTCAATGTTTGGCAACAATAAATGAGAATGTGTCATCATTTGGAAGTAATCGTGGCACACCAGTTTCATTTAAACGTCCAGAACCACCAACAGTAAATCCAACACAAAGTAAACGACATAAAGGCGAACAGGACGAGGATTTAATATCATCAATAGTGCCACTACAAGTAAAGCGTCCGACCTTAAGGAAAACAGTCTCAATGAATGATGCAGCCTCAATTATGGACGCATTATCGCGTTCTTCAGATGATAAAGATTTAATTGGAGATTTTAGCAAGAAATTCTGTCTGCCATTCATCGACGGTCGTCATAAAGATCTCAGATCAATTTCTGCTGATACAATGCGAAGCTTATTGTTGGGCGGATTTGATGATTGTGTTTCATCCTATAAGATTATCGATTGCCGTTATCCATATGAATATGAAGGAGGTCATATAAAAGGTGCAATTAACTTATACACCCAAGATCAGATTATTGAAGAATTAGTCAATAAAAAGTCGCAGGAAGTTACAAATATCGACGGCGAGAATCGTAACATTCTCATTTTTCACTGTGAATTTTCATCTGAACGTGGTCCAAAATTGTCGCGTTTTTTGAGAAATCACGATCGTATGTCCAGTCCATATCCAACACTTCAATATCCAGAAATTTATTTATTACACGGCGGCTACAAAGAATTCTTTCAATCTAATAGCGACTTATGTGAACCACACTTATATCGTCCAATGTTGGATACAAGTTATAGCAATGAATATAAGCATTTCCGTGCTAAATCGAAAAGTTGGACTGGCGATGGACGTTCATCAAATCGTTTATCTAAGTCACGATCGCGCTTAGTATTATAAATCAGCTACAGTTTTCTTTATGAAAGATTTTATTTCTATATTTAAAAAAAGAGATTCATATTGACAATAACTTCTATCTGCATATACATATATTTATATTTATAGAAATAATTGAAAGTTGCCGAAGAACATTTATTAGTCATAAGATGGATAATTACTCAACGAAGAAGAATTTAATTAATTTTATTTTTGATAGATTTGATCATATTTTTATATATATATTTCGAAATTGTTCCTTAATAAGTCAATAAGCCTATTATATTTCGTATTGCATATTTTGATAAAGCATATAGGTTCAGATATTGAACAGTATAAAATTGAAGATATATAGAAAAGAAATGTAATAATCAACTGTGAAAATTTAATATTTTTTAGGTGAGTTGCTTGTTATGGCAATTAATGAGATGGTTCAGGGATTGATATGGATGAATGAGAATTCAAATGATTAAGAAATGAAATTTATTTAATTTTCTAACGGTCTATTTTCAAAATAACGCGTCGCTTTATTAAATGTGAGCGTTTAAAACCGTTAAAATTTTGAATTCATAAAAAGCTGCTAAATTCGTTAAATTTTGAATTTCAAATAACCGTTAAACAAATGTACTTTTCAACATTTCTATCCATCCTCAATTCCTGAATTAATTAATTTTTATTTAAAATTAACAAAAACTATTGAAAAATAAATTCTAAATTTCTTCACAGATTGGCTTAGAACTCATATTTGTTAGGAAATAAAGCAAAACTACAAGACATAAATGTCACTCTGAAGCCACAGGTCTTTTTATATCCATTGTTAAATTTCCTCATTCAGATATACAAAAGGGGTTGAAAAAATACATGATTGTCTTAAACAAGCCTCCCATCCCATCCAATTCATTGATGATTGAATACGGTTCACGTACTTTTGAGATATACATGACAAAAATAATCTTTTTTTATGTCTATACATCCTATACGAAATCAATAAAATAAGTACATTACAATGTAAAGATAACTACAGGCAATAAATTCAAATAAAATGTCAATTGGATAGATGCTTTGAGCTATAAATATTTATATAATTTGATACCTTACCTTTCTTTCATCTTTCAGTCCATGTCGGTAGTATAAAAGGGATATATACTTTATGATGGTTTGGACGTGAAAATGAAGGCTTTAAATGCACATAATTGTAATGTACAGGGAAGTTAAATATCCTGTTTTCAGTATGAAACGCATTTAAATTTAACGGTTTTTGAAAATTCAAATTTTGAAACTTTACAAATGCAAATCCAAATAAAAACATTTGTAGGGATTTAAAAGATTGTAAAAATTTAATTTTTTAGTCTTTTTGTGAAAGATTCTGCTTTCCTGGTGAATAATGACTAAAAAATGTCAAGAATATACGTGGAGGATCCAAAATTTCACACAGAATGTCAATAAATACATGGATGGAAGGAAGAATTTGCGTACGCCTGATTTTAGCGTTTCTTTAGGAAGGATTCAAACAGAATGGTAAACAAAAGTAATTAAAATGACTATTTAATGCTAATTAAAGCAATTTACAGGAGTATTTTTCTAAGTTTTAATAATTCTAATGGAATCGATCTTTATTGCAATAAGAACAATCCAGGTATTGATGAGATCAATGTAAAACTTTGTGTGGAAATTCCAATATCCGATGGTTTGACTATAAAACGTTCTGAGGAAAAAACCTATACAGCACTAAAAGATGGATTCCGATGGAATCAATTGCTATCGCGTAGATTGATTGCCGAAGCTGAATTTCAATCTTTAGAGAATGATACATTAATCATACACTTTAAGGTGATATCCAGCAAATTTTAAATTACAGATCTAGTAATGAACGATTTCTTTCAGATGGAACTGTCTCAGGGAAAGAAGAAAGAAGCAAAAAGTCATACTTTAGCTATACCATGTAATAGTGCTGCTTTAATGAATGTGATCAAAGACTGTTACGATTCTAAGGCATTTTCTGATGTTATCTTCATCTGTTCTGATGGTGAAAAGATTCCAGCACATCGCTTAATCTGTTCTGCATATTCACCAGTCATGAACGTCATGTTCACTGGAATGCGAGAGGCAAAGGATTTAGTTGTTGAAGTTCCAGATATTGATGGAAAAGCAATGATTGAAATTCTGCGATACATTTACACGAAATCTGTTTGTTCCATTGATGTTTTGGCAGCAAAAGTGTTGTATGGTGCTCAAAAATACGGACTAGATGAGCTGAAGAGCATTTGTTTGGCAAGAATGAATGAAAATTTGTCAATCGAAAATGCTTTGGAATATTTTTTCGTGGCTGATCGTTACAATCACACTGATTTACTAAGAAATTCAATTGAATTCATTAAATCGTGAGTATTTGAAGGTAGATGTCTAATTTGATAAGATGATCATGTGACTTAATAATTGCAGGAATTACAAAATCTTACGTGAAACGGCTAAGGATTGGAACAATTTGAATTCAAAGCAATGGGCAATGTTGCTGGATCATTTCAATGAACAGTCTGCTAAATATGTTTATGTTTTTGACTCATCAATGTGAAGCTTGTCTACGTTAATTAATAATATATGTTTATACGAATGATATAATAAAGACACCCAGTCTCAAAACGCCTGTGCAAGCCTCAATTACCTTCAAAAATGTGCTAAGAAGTATTAAAGTTTCATGGTTGAAAACCGTAGATGAATGTGGAGAAGGTAAGTGACTTGTTTGCTATTAATTAAAGCTACTCATACAGAAAAAGGATGCCAGGATAATGCGGTAAACGTAAAGTTCCTCACAAGAAGTTTTTTCTCTCTCTCAGCATTGAAATACAATTTAATAATGCAAAGTTTTTCGTCTCCGGCACATCCCCATTTTGCATGCTTTTTCAGGATGAATGTCATTAAATTACTTTTTAATTCATATAAAAATTGAAAAGTTTTTCATAAGAGAAAATTTCACAAAGGATGAATGATGCTTAATTTACTGTAAAATGTGCTGGTGAATTTTAAAATTGGTTCCATTAAAATATATTTTATTTCCTTTAGTAATGTTTTTGGGGACATTTTTCACTCAATTTATTTAAAAACCTAAAATTATTAATGGATGGACATGTTGTGAATATTACGAATCATTAATAAATGTTTAATTTTTTAATTTACATGATGGCAATTAATTAAGAGCAATTTTTGGATAAATCCTGTTGCTAATAATGTATAATTTCGGTCAATGTTAGTGAAATCAAAAGCCGTTAAATTTTATTTCAAATCTGGTATTTTGAATTTTTTGACAAATAAAATAACGGTCATTTTCAAAAAAAAATCACAAAAAACGTTCAGTAGTTCAAACTTAATTTCAGTTCAGTTCATTTAAATCTAAAAAAACCGTTAAATACTTTTTGGGAATTCTTTTCAAATGTCGTTCTCAAAGCCATTGAACTGCTTGTTCCTTACTTTATTTTGATGAAAATCAATAGTGATTTATTCATAGAGCTAACAACCTAAATAAATTATGAATTACACTAATAATTACTTTTTCAGTCAGGAAATAAATATGTACTGCTGTTCAGGCTAAATGACAAATTTACTAGAAATTAATTTTGATTGCTATGTTAAAAATTAATTATAAAAGGATATTAAGAATTCAGTTCCAATTTATCAATTTTTTAATGAAAAAAAAAATCAGATTTTATATTTGTCATAATAACGATTTACAACTGAGCAGCACATTCACACTGATTTGAATGGGAACGTAAATCGGATATAATAAAAAAAAAATTCAATGAGTTATTTTTATGTCAAGAATATTTATTCAGCATTAATGCACATTTATCAACTACTGCATTTGTATATGGCTTAGAAGGAATTTAGAGCGCAAATAAAGCACTTATAAAAGCTTTTCCACAGGCATTAACAATATTTTCCATTTAATAGGAGATAAAAGGAATTATTATTATATTAAGCCTTTTGTAAGCTTTTATGTCAAGTACAAATTGAATTTCTTGAGATTTTAATGCAACATGTCTTAAACTTTTACATAATCCGATGGATTTATTATTAATCCTATGGATTTACTTTTAAATCGTCGCCTTAAAGTTCAATTCACTTCAGTTCATCAGATTCAAAATACAAATGACCGTTAAAATTCAAACTTCAAAAATTCGTTAAATTTCCAAATTTACCTTCTATGCGCTTTTCACTGAACTTCTTCAAACAACTTCCCATCAACAATACTTGACCAATACCCAATAATTAGATATCAAACTTCCGTTACACTTGGTTCGTGAATATTAGCAATAATTGATCAACTAATGTTCATCATAATATTAAAGACATTTTATACGTAATTTACTCGCCCCTTATTCAAAATTCATAAGTCGTTCCGATAACTTGTGATAATTTATTGCATAAGTCCCACCATAAACATGATTATAAAAGAGGCTTATAAAGGAATAAATTATGTTTTATTGTATTTAACATATTAATAAAATTTTGTGGTCACATTTGTCATGTTTCGAATAAATTAGAAGCTAAGGACGGGCAATTTATAGATAAGATGGCTGTGGTTATGTAGAGTTGTGGATTCTCAAAGGAGTCGTTCATTGTTGGCTTCATTTATGGTTAATGGAGGTTTAGAATTTTATGAAATAGGAATTATAATTTTTAACGGTTTTTTAGAATTTGAATTTTAATCAATAACTGGAATCTTGAGTCATTTTTAACGGTTTTTTAGAATTTGAATTTTTTTGAAAATAACGTTATTTTTAGATTAAAACTGAACTAAAATGAAGATTTGATTACTGAACGATGATAAAGAAAAATTCAAATTTTTGACAGACGGCATACAAACAATGGATTAAATAACCCATGCATTCCTATATGAAGATGGACTAAAATTCCAATAAATTTTAATATTCAACAATACAAGACATTCTTCTGTTTGGTTCCGAAGTTGAATTTTTATTATTTTATTATTTATTTTGCACATACATAACATGCACATCAGGTAAATGTTAAAGAAGAAAGAAAAAGGTACAAAGCATGCATCTTAATAAATATTTGTATATCATAGAATCCTTTTTATTCCATCGTAATTTTTAAAAACTTTAAGTTTAGATAAGAAGACAAGTCTCAATAAATTTTGATAATTTTGGTCTTTAAAACCTTATAAAGTAGTAAGAATGTACTATAAGTAAGAAAATCTACCTACATGAAAAATGGCTAAAAATTTTCGTCAAGATATAAAAAATTAATTTATGTAGAAAAAGTCTTATCGAAAAAGGAATTAAAATCGTTTAGGAATAAGTGACATGCTAGCGATCATGTCTCGGTTATGTGGAACGTGAATATTCATAGCTACATCAATGACTTTTCTTGTGCGGAATTAATTACTCAATTCTATTGGTAAACTGGCAATTTCGGATCATTAAACTGATCTAGTTAAGCAGAGTGTCCAGGATGTGATTTATTTGTACGATAAATTGACTGTTCTTTGTGGACCTTAAATGCTTGTTGAATTTGAAATCTTTGGTCCTGCTGCTATGGCTTTGATGCTCTCGAATTGAGCTACTTATTCAACAACAAGCTACACATATGCTGGACACTCTGTGCTACATCAAAAAAATTTCACTTTGTTTTTAAAAACGTATCTTATCATTTAATGACGTCTAGATTAAAAACCTTAATGTATAAGACGAGTCGACGAACTTTTAAGTTTAAGAAAATTCAGCGATAAAAATTTCAGCTCCATTTTGTGGTTCCGTAGCGAAAACGACTTCATTGAGATCTAAATTTTTACTATGTGGTATTTTATCATAATAAGATTCACTTAATGTTGCAATATATTTATCACATGTTGATATAGAGTCTGTTAGTCCAACAATACATCCGCCCCATCCAGCGCCTGTAAATGCACAGTAAATAAACAAATATTTATTATTGGATTACATAAAGGCTGAATTTATTTGCCAATAATTACCTGTCAAACGTGCTCCAACGCCAAATGACTTGGAAATATTGACGAGTTCATCAAGATTTGGATGGCTACATTCATAAAGCGTTTTTAAGCTATTATGTGACTTAGTTAGTAATTCCGATAATTGTTCTATTGCGTCTTCTTCATCATCCTCATCAGTTTGATTAGCAATTTTACAGAAGTGATCAACACGAATGCACTCTTATTAGAATTAGTGATAAGAGGATTAAAATAGAACGACGATTCTTAAAGTGATTAGATAAATTTACCTTGAATAACGTGAAGAGCTCGCTGACGAAGTTTAAATTCCTTTGAATCTTTCGTGTTTGCTGTGAGCATTTTCTCATTAAATTCATGCTCTTTGAGATGGAAAATTTCCATTAATTCTGCCTTTGTGTAAACATCCTTCGTTAAATGCTTCTTTACAAGAAGCTCAAATTCCTCATACTCAACATCGAGTATTTCTGACTGTAATTGAATCATTTTATCAACATCTTGCCATGGACGATCTGTCAGTTTTGCCAATAATTTTGTGGCAATTTTGCACTCGACAACGCGTTGATTAAAGTCGCATGTTGCTGCCTTATTTGCTTCCGATAGCGAATTTGCAATAACAAAAACTGAATCTTCTGGTAATTTTACGGGCGTTGCTCTAACTGGATTAAATTCAATGTATTGAGCACATCCTTTTTTAGCGAGAAATGCTATGGCTTGGTCCATACCACCACCTTGAGTGCTAAAATATTGTCAAAAATGTGATTATGGAAGATTTATGCAAATTAGAGAAATTAGAGAAAGGCATACCCAATATATCTTTCACAAGATGCTGAAATCGTAGCAAGTAACTGTTTATTCAATGGGACATTATTGACAAAAGCCGTGGTCAAAGTAGCTGAGCATACGAGAGCAGAAGAACTGCTCAAACCGGAGGCAGGTGGAATATTTCCACTAACAGCAACTGAAAATCCTTTCCTTGGTGCCTCTCCTATTTTCTGAAGATATTCAATAATTCCATGTATTCCGCACAGGAAGTAGTTGTGCCATGCTGGATATGTACCTTTTGCTGGCACATCAATTTTGATATGATTAATACTGCATTTAAAACCCTTATATTTAGACTGAATGTTTTTTAATTGAATGATGTCGTCATCATTTTGACAAACAGCACAGAGAATGTTTTGAGAAATTGCCTACGATGTATATATTTTTTCATTATCACCGATAACAAAAACAATAAAGTACGTGTTAAATTAATTTACATACCATTGGTAAGACCGGAAATCCCATATAATCGACATGTTCACCGATTAGATTAACTCGTCCTGGAACTCTAACGAAGAATTCAGGCCGCTTACAAAATTCTCGCATAAAGAAGTCTATTGGGAAAATAGGATAAAAAAATCAATAATTTATAAGTGCAAAAGATCCAATTAGCAAAAATTACCTCGTAATTCGACAAAACGATCATCGCCAGCGTCGCAATTGCTGTTAATATCTACAAATTTATCATCATCCATGTTTCACAATGATCCAGTAAACTGTTTCTGTTATCACTGTCTATAAAATTGTGTCGCAATATAAAAAATTCCAAAATAAAGTCTTCCGATGCTTTTCTCCACTTCTTTTCGACGCGAATGCTTAATACCGACTGAACGACATTAATTATATGACTACATTACTTTCCGTTTTGAATGTGCTAAATAAGACTACATATAAATTATCGTTTCTATCAATGATTTTGTGCTTCTTTCGATTGTTATTAATATTTTATATGTTAATGCTAAGGAAATGTAAACAATAATCCCTTAGTTCCCATAAATGACGTAAAGGCTTTATTTATTGCTATAGTTTCTACTTTATTTATGACTTGACATTAGCATAATCATTATTGGATCGACATATTTTATCTAGTTGGCTCTGAAATGATAAAAATTTTGTTAATTAAAGCTGTTGAAGACATAAAATGCATAACGGCTGAAAAAAATTTAAACATTTCCCACACCTTGCTGTCCAATTGGCAGTTCCTCAGTCCAATAAGACTCTTTCATGCGCCTGCATATCCAGTAAATTTCATTCGAATAAGAGATTTCAAATTGTGCAGAACTAGACGGAAAAAATATAAATTTTCATTGCGAAAAGTGGATTTGCACTGTATTTAATACCTAAATAGTGATGCAATTAATAAGAAGTAATTAAAAACAGATAGTAATGCATGAAAATTAGTTGATAATTTGTGGAAAAAGGAAAAACAAGAAAAGTGAAAAGGGAAAATTTCTCTTAAAAAAGTTTTTTGTATTTAAAAGTAAATAAGTGGCTGTTTTATCTTTTATATATTAGATTTTATTTATTCAAGTGCATTTTTACTTAACACATTTATAAACAATTATTACTCATTGGATATATCGTCATCATTCCACACATCTGAAGAAAATTAAATTATAATTCATCAAAAACGCATATTTTTACCTACAAAAAAAAGAGAAAAGGTAAAGGTAAGAGAAAATTTAATGAAGAACCCGTTACTCTTAGCTAGTCGTCGTCTGTATGTGTCTCAAATCTACTTACCTACTGTTGAATAATCGAATGGATAACATAAAAAGTAAAAAAAAAAGCCATTAAAAATGTCTCGTTTTGTTTTCGATAAGAAAATTGTACAATTTTATCAAAACAGGCAGGCAGAGCTACAAAGTGCAATAGATAATTGATTTAAAAAGTCACAATTTGTGAGTGTACATACCTAAATTGAATTAAATCTAATTATTTTATTGATTATGTCTAGACTGAATAAGAACGGTAAATTATTCAACATCCAGCATGAGAGATTATTAAATTCTAGATTCGTTCCAATTTCATTCAATCAGATGCTAAACACATTTTATTTCTGCTCTATATTGTTCACGAAAATAAAAAAAAGATTTCATGAACCAGTTTCTCAGTTCCTTTACATTTCATTTTTATTTAATTCTGAAGCACGATTTCAATGATGATGAAAAGCGAAAGAAGAGATTGAAAAACTTAAATAAATGTGGAAAGAAATGAGATTTTGCTTATTCTTGCAAATATTCATTAGACCATGGCTGCATAAACAAAAAAAAAAGTATTTCAACTTGTCTGATAGCATTGCTGATGTTTAGAAATTATTTCACATCCCACAGAATCAGTAATGTGTGAAATAACGTAGACTGGATGTTAGCTTATATGTTCCAGATCCATATAAACCTTTCCTATTATGTTATTGCGATATAATGCGAACATCATTTGCATGATATAGCTTATTTATAGGTACATCATGCGTGAAAGAGAGGTCATAAACATTTTTTGGAGCTACATGCCTCACCTATGAATTGTTGAATTTCACTTATTTAATTTTGTTTCTATGTTTCTGTGTTTTTTTATTTGCTGCTCATCCCATAATCACTCTAATTAGTTTAATATGCAAACACATGTGTCTCATAAATAAGTACATAATTAATTGCCAAGGATATTTAGATGGATGAATTATTTTTATCCTTTTATAAATACGTGGGAAATACCATAATACTGTCATTAAACTTTTTAATTATAAAATTATTCAATTTTAAGCTAGACTGAATTAAATTGGATGGTTGAAAAGTTTTAAAGCTTCAGCTTTTATGGTTGTTAACTTGGTGTGGTTTAAAGGTGACGTCACTCAATGTTTGTCAATGTTATAGACCTACCCTTGATGTTTAGCTACTGTTTTCGACTATCGTTTAGTTCAATTCCATAACGTTCATTTGGGATTTGAATAATATATATTCATGTGTATAGTTGAATACCCCTTTTTCAAACGAAAGTTCAGTCTGCAATTGAACTCCGAAGAATAAACAACGCAGTAATTTTTAAGAATTCGTACAGAGCTCTTAATTACACTTGCACTTCTGCCACAATTAATATCAAGCTTAATATCTAGATACGGTTTTATGATTCAAACCTCTTTTCTTTAGTATCTTCTCGAGTTTAAACCTTAAAATTGTTTTGAAATTTTGATGTCTGAAGTTGGATCGATTCTTCGAGACCTTCTGCCAGTTCGATAATCACATAAGTTATTGTAACATCTTATTCTCCACATCCATAAAAGGAATTCTTAAGTCTTCCGCGTCATAATAACTTGTGGTGCACCTGAAATAAATCAATGAAGCCCTTATTTGTAATATTGAACAGTTTGGATTATTATGTCCCATAAATCCTCGCAGCACTCCTCTATGTAAGTCACCATACCAGTCTACCTTCCAAAAATCAAAACATCATTCTCAAATGACCCCCAAAAGTCAGTGAGAATCAACAAAAGCCAACGTTACAGGAAGAGCTTCAATTGTTCACAAAAGAGAAGCACAATAAACGGCAGCCTGTCCATTCAAGTCTGTGTGTCATTTTTGTTTTCGGAGGCGTAATAGTTTTAGTCACCGTAAAGAATATTAAATTGTTGTTGCGAGATGTATATCCGAGTATACATCTGTTCATTTGATTACGCCTCTGCACTTTTTTCAGATGTGCTCAATAATATATCTCTTATTTAAGATAACACCATCATGGCAAGAGAAGACACAACAATCGTAAAATAACATTTTCATGATGCGATGGAAACGAATTCATTCAGCATTTTTATTATATCTATCTGATACTTCCATTCAATTTCAATATCGTACATATTTTTATGTTAGTTCTTCTTTTTGTTGATATTGCGGCATTCGTGCTTTCATAGAATCGAAAGGGAAATGATAGTTCTTTACATTTTGGCTCGAGGAGTGTTTACATTCCATAATAATTTTCGATTCCTTTTTTTTTCCTTTGTTTCTTCATGCCAAAGCATGCAAAATATTAAATTATGATTGTTATTATTGCTATTATTCTTTCTGTTGTTGTTTGATTTTAGATAAGGGAACGAAAGGTAAAGGAATTCCACAACTTTCCTTCATTATGGATAACAAAACGTTTGTTTGTCTACACTATAAAGTTGTTGTCGGTCGGGGTTGAAATTGACTTTTTACATGGAATTTCAATGAATAATTTTTGCACGAATGACATTTTCTTCTATAGACTGAGTTTTTCGTGCCGTTTGTTTGCCTGCGTTGCTGCTTAGTGTTCATGGAAAAAATATATAAAAAGTACCTACATTTTCATGCATGAGTCAAATTTTGATAGTATTTTAGCAAGTCTTTAGGGGTTGTACGTAAATGATGGGTAATTTTGGGAGAAGAGTTGGTTGAATTTACTGGGAAGCCCCAGATCAATCCGTTCCTCTAAACTGTAAACCCAAGAGTGATCTTTATCAAAAGTTTGTAGTCGACGAAGATTTGGCTATAAAAGTCCACTTTAAGCTATAACAGCAAAAATGTGACAATGGTTTAGTTGGTTAGGTAGTCGGGCAGTCGACTCAAAGATCCCAGGAAAAGTCTAGATGAATTCGGGTTTTTTTTTTGCTGTTCTAGTCTTACCAACTCGGTTAGTGTATTCGCAGCACCCAAATTGTGGCTAAGTATGCTGCATTGATATGCCCTGGATCATGCAGCATGTAGAATTGGAAAAAGGCAAAAACGTCTATTTGGACATAAACCGTCATCACGACGAAAACCGTCTTCACGACCACTTTGACAAGTGTCAAACAGACAAGTATTTAGCTTCGCTAAGGAATCAGCAATCCTAAGTTCCAATGTAAGTCATTTACGAACAATCCCTCAAGCATTTCACTAATTTCATACATTTTATCGGCCTAATGTAGGTCAAATATCAACAAAACACAAAAAAAAAAAACATTAAATTCTTTCTCTTTTACTCTCTCGGTGGTTGCCGCGATCAAAAACAAAAAAGAAAATAATTTTCAGCATTTTCATTATTATTTTGTAGCTGCTGTGCTATTTGGAAGTTGCACATAGTCTATTTTTGTTGAGAATTTTTCTTCTCTTCTTCATCCATTTTTCATAAATGTTAATGAGATGAATTTATTTATTTTTTCTTTTCTTCTTGGTGAAATTGCTTCTTTTGACTTAACTCGAAAGTTTATTTTTTGGCACAATCGGAACAACAACATGAAGGCCTGCCTTTGGGGGGGTTTATTAAAAAGTGACACATACTTTGAACATACTTAACAAAACTATATAAGTATTGATATTCCATTAAATTAATTGACAGCTCTTTAAAAAATTTGTTAAATGCTATTGTCTGAAATGAGCATGCGATAAAAATTATTGGGACACCTCCAGTCATTGCCAATAAAAGTTTTTTTAACAAGCTCTCGAATAAAATGAGATAATGATAAATTTTGAATGAACGAAATTTGCTGTTTTTGTCACGCGGTAATGAGAGAGGTTATAGCATGTAGCTTAGAACACACTAATTGTATTATACAGCTCGATGAAGACCTCCAATTAGTGCTAGAATTAATAGAGCATGAAGAGCCGTCAACCTTGATTTATCATTTTCAGTGGTTGTCAACCTTTTGTTTTGGGTGGAACATGATTGGGGCTTAACATTTGTTAGAATAGATTCTTAGGTGAAGTCGGTCAAAAATTAGAGGTTTTGGTACACGACTTCCTCCTACTTTACCGTTACTCGATACTTAGACGATAACATTAGATCTTTCGCAGAGTTTTTGTAAGATTTTCAATGCAATTATTTTTGATGTTACGCAGCATATAATTTGACAGACCCAGATACACACACATATATCACTGTCTACAGGGAATCCCCATCCATGCTTCTCATCATCATCATCATCATCAAAATATAATGCGAAACTTTTTTATTTTTTCATTTTTTTTTTTTTTTTTTTGCTAAAAAGACATAAAAATTTATTTCCTAATCCGAATGTTTTTTTCCTCAACACTTACAAGTTGTTCGGGTTCACCCATGAATGTAAGGGCAATAAAATGTTAATTCTGTGTTTATGATCACTTGCATCATAATAACAATATATTTTGCCGCAAAAGATATAATGGATTCTTTATTATATTAAAAAATATCAAGGGTTTGGCATTTGGCTCCCTTTTGAATCCCTCTTATAGTCTCGTACTTGAAAATGTATAAAATTATAAGTTAAGAGGTTGTTAACATGTATGGCACAAACACACTTCATGCATAGTTCAACAGACAATAATGCATTTTATTTAAGTACAAGAAAAATATTCCCAAAAGAACACAACTTTGTGTATTAGACAAGTGAGAAACAAGAAAAGTTCACAAAACTTTGTTTTTTTGAGTGTGTATGTGGACATGCTAACATGTCCATAATTATACAGAAGAGTTGAAAAAGTTATTCTTGCTTTACATTACTTGTCTTAAATATCATTTGAACGCCCTCGGACAAATGAATATTCATTCTGGGGTTCCTGATCTTGTTATAAATTCTGTTTTTGGGTTGATGGTTAAGCAGTAAGGTGTTTACTTGCTGGTCTAGATTCGAAAACGCTTTTTTAAATGTGTTGAAACTTCTAGCAATAAGTAAAATGAAGTCATAGTCAAAAATAGTTCAAAGATTCGATTTGTGCTAGATTCTCAACCTTCACGTATGACATACTATCCAGTCGGCATTATTTTTCTCCTCCGGCAAACTTATCTTAAGAAAAACAAACTGAAGGTCGAGATAACAGACAAAATGAGGCCAACAAAACTTAAATAATTCAAGGAATATGCTTCAAGTTCTTAAAGTCATGTCTTGTTTGGCCATAAAAATAAAAATAATATCAGAATCATCAAACTATCCTTATCTGGCATTGCCTGTCTACCCACAATAAAGAAAAAGAAGTTTTATCATAAATTTATCATTCTTTTCTATTACGGTTGTTGCTTTACAAGACCTAACTACTGGTTTTAAGAGGGGAAGTGATAAGAAAGTATCGATTTAACATTTCTCTATGTGCAATAACTGAATGGAAAGAGCATGTTAGGTAAAAGACATAAAATACTTTCCTCACGAGTGTCATAATGTTGCATAATTCAGTACAGGCACTATTTCTTGGCCTTCCTTTATTGCTATTCCTCATGAGAATCTATAAATTTTTCATCTCATGATAATAAAAATATTTTTTTCTTTTTTCTTCTCCAACCTTCAGGATGTGCCAATGTTTATTTTCTCGTTTAGCAACATCCGTTCTAGTTTGACATTTTATCAATTAGTACTAATGGGCGTTAAGCGTGGAATTAATAAATATATATCCAATAGCTACACAACTCACTCATTTATTAATTGACAGATGATAATTACTAGCAACTCGTTCTATTGTCATTTCCAACAGTTCTATTTTAAAGCATAACGAAACAGGTATCATGCATGCTTTATTCATCATAAAAGAGAAATATTTCCTGTCCACATATGTACGACCTTGACCATCGTATATGGATATAAATTAAAATGTCAATTCTAAAAACTCCCTCACATGCTCTGTAAAAATGTGTAATAAATAGTAAGCTACATGCAGACCAGAGAGAAAAAATAATAATAAAGAACTTTTATGGCTTTTAATATTTCCATGATAAACCTTCACTTTGCTTATGCGACATGAATGGACTAAGGAATAATAAATATAAATTCATTCTGTATCGATTATGAATTCCTACTCTGTGTCCAACCTACATTTGTTGCGCCCATTTGACTCTCTTTGTTTGATTTTATTTTTATACTGTTTATGTACATAGACTTTTTTGTTAGATGGATGTAATAAGTTGTGTGTATATTTGTGCCTTTAAATGTAAATAATGTTAAATATTCTAAGTTTCTAGTTTCATTAACGTCATTGCTATTGCAAAGAAGAAAGAATTTATACAGCCTAGAACAGTGCTTCACGACTGTTAGTTAAGCTTTTCATGCTTATTTAGAATTAGTGCTGAGGATATTATTATTCAAGCGGCATAATATAGTCGCTTTGATATTACTACGTCATCGTGTTGATGGCAAATGGTCAAAATAGCTTAGGTGTCCATATAAGCACAATGCGGGTGGTTTTTGGCCCAATTTGGTGGCAAATAATGAGAATCTGCCTTCCATTCAGGTTAATTACTTTGCTGATCGTGTAAACGAATTGAAATACATGGTCTTCTTCAGACATTACCTGTAGCTGACTCTATCGCTAGTTATAACTTATAAGCTGACAATCTTCAAGAGCAAGCCTATTGCTGTCTTTATCAATAGTACTCTAACTTGACTTAACTAGTTCTTTGGAACATTCAAAATCTGTAAAAGCTGGGAAATTCTTTAAATTTAGCTTTTTATGTAGCTTTTTTGGACACTAACTCATAACTTCCCACAAGAATCTACTGACATCTAAGTGTACCTCAACACACAGCTTAAGAACCACCAGCATAGTAACAGATAACATGTATATTAAGTTACAACTAAGTAAAGAGGAAGAAATTTGTTCGATCAAAATGAAATGACTTGATATTGAAGATTGAATACAGATTGACAACAGACACATGCTAAAAAAGTTTCAAATTACAAATGTCTGATGCCGATATTCGGGGACTGAAAGCTTTCGATTTTTTTCTCACAGCTAGAAAAAGCTCCAATTACTTTATTTTCCCAAAAAAAAAACTGCTGATGTAAATAAAGTAAAATTGCTTGAGCAATATGCATTGCATTAAAGCGATGAGAATGGATTTAGTGTTCAATTGTGTATGTTTACTATTTCGAAATCGCACAATGGAACTATGAGCAAACTTACTTGTAAGCTTCCCGTTATTTGTGGATGTGAGCAAAAAAAAAAATAAAAATTAGTTTAAATCAATTATTATTAATTATCACATTATGTGCATTGGATTAATAATCGTAATTATTAGTGACAATGCCTTATGTTACAAAAGAAATGGAAAAATTCTCATTCTAACTGTACAATACACAAAAAGTACCAAAAGAGTGAAGAACAGTTAATAAAGCTAATGCGAATAAATAGAGAAAACAAAACTGTTGCTTGCTACCATGGAAGAAACAGCAACAACGAAACGAATTTTTGAATGAGTGAAATCATGCAGTTGAGAAAGAAAAAAAAAACGAAACAGAAATAAAAATCATATGTCCGCATTTGAATGTCTTAGTGTATATTTAAACTTTTTTTTATATAGTTCACATTTTTCTGCTACAAATAATATACGAAAAAGAAACAATTTGAAGGAAAAATATGAAAAAAGTTTAAAATATATATATAAAAAAATATGTGGAGCGCAGATTTGTGCAATTATTGTTTGTTTAATATGGATATCAATTATTATACTTGTTGTGTTGTTGCTTTTCGACTGCGGAAATAAACTTTTATACGAATGGAAAGTTTTACTACACATTTTTTTGATGAGCTGCTCAAATATCCATTAGTTATCATCATAGAAAATAGTTCATTTACCTCTACAATCTCAAATCTTTCTTCAATTATTCAATATGCTCCAATTACATAATTTTTTCAATGTTGGCGTTAATTACCGCCCAAACTAGATTTTAGCTTAGTTATCTTCGACAAACAATACAATTGTTTATCGATTTCCTTTATATCATTTCGTGAAGTCAATGCCTTTAGTTGTAAATTAAATTTTTGTTTCTGGAAAAATCTGATTGGTATTGTTTTTGGGAAGGCTTAATGCAGTACTTTACTGATTTAAAGTAGGCGTAAATCTGGCGTGCAACTGAGAAATGCAGTTACTCTCCAGATGGATTTTGTTAAGATAGTAAAGTTGGGTTTATGGAAACTAACCTGAAATTGATCTTAATTTGAATATCCAATTCATTTTTCGATAATTTTTAAGCAAATAACATTTGTCAATATTGAGCAGAGAATCAGATACATTCAAAGATGCAAAATATTACGTAACTATCTGAATATCTATCAACTCTTGCAAAACCAACAGAATAGAACAAAAACTATCAAAATTCAAAAATAAAAGATTTCTGCCCATAAAGATCAAAGTTGTTATGTAGGCGTCTAAGTCAGGTTAATCTTACAATTACAAAGTTGATTCTAAATCATACAGATTATCTGAGTGAGATATGCCTTTGATCATACATGACAGATTAAGACAATGACTGATTCATTCAATGTATTCCAAGGTAATACTCAAATTACAGTTTATCAAATGATGCTTGAAAATCGGTTCAGGAAATTTTTCATTTTGTCATGGTCAGAAATATCTTTAAAATCGGTATATAGTCAGATATGCAGAATTCAAGCTGTAATAAAAAAATATACTTCATAGCGGTAATTTTAAGTTCAAATATATTTCAATCCAAACTGCACACAAAATAAAAATAATAATAAAGTAATAATCGACTTTAAAGGTTGTCCTTCGACAATGAAAATGACTATAAACATTTGTAGAATGAGTCACATTAAAGCAACCACCTTAAATCTGTATTCAGTTCTTTTCTTTCTTGTTCATCTGTCTATAGCTTATTATATTAAAGTGAAACCTGTTTTGTTGCTCATATAAATTCGCAATTTACTCATATAGTATGATGAATCATAACATTGCCGTTCAGTTTTTTTTTCTGTGCAAAAATTAAACCTCAGTGGAATATGTAATGTATTGTCATAATATACATTTAAATGCAACCTTTATTCAATACACGCCCTTTTTCCTCGACAGCTTCTTCTTCTTAATCAGCTTAAATCTTGTCACACATTGTGCCTAACTAGTCACTTTCTAATTGACATCATCACGTCATTTAGCAACTGTAACAATTTTGTATATTATCATGTGTAGCGGATGAAACATATATCGCGTGAATTCTTAATAACTACTGTTCTGTTAATTAATCTCATTGCTCATATTCGCACAATTCACAGATACAAAGAAAAAGTATTTTTTCAATCACGAAAATTTTCGTTTTCTGTGTCAGTAATGAAGACAAAAAAAGTCTTTTTTGACATAATAACATGATTTAACTAAGTAAGCTTCTTTTTCAAACTTTTTTCATATTTCTATTATACTTTCTCGCATAATCAGATTGAATTTTTACAACATATTCATGTGTGGAAAGAAAATGTAAGCTAATCCATCGATCAATGTTATTTTTTAATGTTGTGGTCGATGCATCTGCCTATAATCGGTAAAATTTAAATACAATAGAAAACGTTTATGATGATGCGATCGGTTGATGATGCCAGCATCACTATGTAATTGATGATAAATATTTATTCGCCAACAATGTTTATTCATCCACATATAAGTATTTATTAATAGGTCCGCGATGAGTAAGAAAAACAGCAACAGATATAGAAACACATATAAGCAAAGTAGAAAGAAGTAAAAATGATGAAACTTTTCATAGAGAAATATAAAAAAAATTCATTTAACGAGTTGAGTGTGTAAATCAATTGTTAAAAAATCGAAAGTTTTTTTTTTCTTTCTTTTTTGCGGGTCGATAAACGCTACTTCATATTTTTTTGGTGGTCTGTGTTCATTTTGTAATCAAAAACAACCCGCAGTTACTCTATTAAGTATACAGAAAAATAAAAACAGATTTATTTTTTTTTTCTTTTTTGTATTTTAAAAACTTTGCTTAACTTAATTTCGGTACGGTAATTTAAAAATAATAAAAGAGAGAAAAATTGCGTAAATTTTATGAATGAACGTTAATTGAGTAGCCGCAATCCTCAATAAAGAAAATTGACCTTCAAAATATGTAGAAAATAAATTGATTATGACGAAGCTTCTTTGTATTATATAGTAGTTCTAAGGCAGTGTCTGTCAAACAGTTTATGGTCCACGACACATTTGTTGGTTATAACTTAGCTTGTAGCTTGGACATAAGAGTGATATATAGAGTCATATACTAAGTACCGAGTAACTACAAGAGCATCGTTAGGCCACGGTCGTTGTATACACGGCGATGTTTTTCCTTTTGATGTCAAGAGCAAAACATGAAGGTGCTCTGGCCGACAGAGTTCCAAGTCTCGAAGAATGTCTGACAGCCTTACGGTACCGAGACGATTGTTCATGAATATTTCACGGCGAGAAGTAAAATTTGTCACATTGTTCCTTTTGATACCTTTTGATAGATACTTCAGTAACAGTCTCAGCAAACCTAATCAATTTCCAACACTAAACTAATAAAGTATTAAAACAAAGGTTAAGAAACTCTGTTCAGCAAAATATGCTGAGTTACGCTGTTTTCTATTAAAGATTTAAGCTCATAGTTCATAGTCATCAATTTAATACTGTACATCTAGCATCCCACTGTTTATTTAAAAATAAAATACAAACGCGATGCTTTTATAGATAAAAATCAAAGACGGATGGAAGCAATTAAACGAAGAAAGAGAAATCAAATTAAGAGACAAAATTGACCGCGACCTTTATTCAATGTACTGAATTGTCATTGATGTCTGGTGCTGTAATTTTTCGTTTTTCCTCGATTTTTTTATAAGTTATTACACTTGCCTTGCATAGATGCCATTCCCACACAATTGATAGAACAATGAATAGGAATTGTGTAATCATACAGCAAAAATACGTTGTTTTGTTCGATTCCAATGCAAATGGTGTGATTCTTCTTATCTTTATGTGATTCCGTTTCACATTTTTCTTCTTTACCCTTCCGCAATTTATTTCATCTCTTTTAACATTACAAAACGAATATAACATTTGATTTATTCTTTATTTCATGGCCTAACATAAAAATTATTGAGATAGATTGATGTTTCACAATATCTCATCGATAAATCGTATTGAATTACACATTAAAGAATTGGTAGGCACAAGGTTCAATTAGTGTAGTTGCCATATTTCTCCAGTAATCGAACAAAATCATGATACTGTGTGAAAAAAGAAGAATTATAAAAGAATCTTCATCTCAGATGGTTTTCATTATGTAAATCAAGAAATAATTGATTAACGGCTCTCTTTTATAAATGATCGCGTTGAAATGGAAATGATAATAAAATAATGTGAGACGTCAAGTCGTATTTTTCTTTTTTTTGCGCTTAGTGTGGAGAAGAGGAAAAGAAAGATTTTCGTTTCATATAATTGCAATTTCTAGCGGAAAGTGATTTAAATTTCAAAGTTGTGTTTGTTTTAATTCTCTTATATCTGATCCACATTGACTGCGTTATCTTCTTCTTAACAGTGTATGTGTCTGAAATTTGTGGGCAATTTGAGACGACTGTAGGCATATTGTCCGGAACTTAGTTTGCTCGTACTGTCCTCTAACCCAGAGCAGCACGAAGCAGCACGAATCTACCATCACATAGCAATCAGGTCGCCCATCTTGCCGTCATTGGGACGACGTAGCGGTGACATGGCAACTACATTCTGTGCTCTAGACATATTTACCGTTTTGTTGTAAATAAACTATTTGATTAATTCACAACTTTTATAGTTCAAACTACCCGCAACGTCAAGTGCATCAGACTACGAGTGGTTGACAGTATTTCTTGTTAAAATCTCGACATTAGTGTAATTTGTCAATTAAATGTCTTGTGCTTTCTGGATCATTGTTTTGTTCTAACGCATTTGTGTCTGTACACGCATGTTGTTCCCTGTCTGTTCTGCTTCTTGAGTATTAGTTTAATAAGCGCTTTAAACCCGTCATCAAATATTCATTCCCAACTAGTTTCTTTATTCATTCATGACTTTTTTTTCCTTAATTTGAATTTAAAATTTTTCTACATTATGCGAATATCTCTTTATGTCAATTGTTTACGCTTCTATACTCATTGCACTTTCTCTCTTGTGAAGATTTTCCATTTTAATTAATTTTTTATTTTCCATTATAGTTTTTGAAAAAAAAAGCATGCAATCAATTTTATGTCTTGATAACAGACAAACATGAGAAATATAATGTATAACATATCATGTGAAATATGAGATGGCAGATTTAATATGACAAAAATGTAAATAACAGTCTGTGTGAGGATGATAAATTTGATCAAATTTTTTTAATTAAAAATAAACTTCTTTCTTTCTCTGTTTTTGCTAATGACCGCACGACTATCCAGCAGATGGTTTTCTGCAATATTATTTATGATAAACAGCAATTTAATCTTTGATCTTGATATTTTCACTTTTGTTATTAAAATGAATGAATTTGATGAAATGAAATGGGTTAATTGAATGTCATTTATTTAAATCTGACGATTAACGTCTATGTTGATTATTAAATTAACGCATTCATTCATTTACTAGACTTGTATTCTGAGCTGTAATAATTATACCAAATTGCACATTATTATTATGCGGTTGATTCATAAAAATTTGAGTAAGACAATTAAAATGTTTTGAAACTTATTCAGACTTATTTCTGAAATTGACTGCTTAATTATAGCCACTAATTTGCAATCTCAATTGATCAACTTTTAAATCCTTTTAGACCGAAGTGAAAGGCTTGCGACAGGTTAGAAATTGTCTTTTTAGTACTACATTCCTTGACGTTTAAATGTAACAGCCGTAAAATGTTTTGACAAATCGAATCGAGAAATTTCTAATAATTCCACGTATTTACAATCATAAAGCTGGTACAGTGCTTTAGACTGTATTTGAGATCGATGACCTAACGTCCAGAGTTGCTCGCTTTGCACTAACCATAACAGAATCAATGTCATTACTGTTTTCTAACATTTATAATCCTAAATATTTATAGCTCGAAGTCAATTTGAATTTTATATGGAATCGAGTTGACTATTCCATTTAAAATTCGAATCGGCTTACAGCTCTGAATTAAAATGATTTCAAATTTTCTAATGGACAGCATATTTAGTTTGCTGCAAGGTTTTGACACTCATCTTCCTACAAATTGTACAATTTTCTGATAAATATCTGAACATTGTTTGTTTAGTGATCAATTGTATCATCAAATCTTAATAACACTAAATTCCCCATAATGACTCAGAACATCCGGAAGCTTATATGACATACGTAATTTACGTGGCATAATATTTAAACAGTTGCTCTTATAAATGAGTAATATAATTATATAATGCATAGATAGAATCAAATACGTCTGTAAGATGTGTAAATTAAGAGTTGATTTAATACTTTTTCGAGTATATCAAATGAATGAGTCGTGTATCCGGTAAAGCACTCGACTTGCAAATAGCCGAAAATTAAGTCCTAGGCAATTTGACTCTGGTCCAGTCTAGAATCGATAAAATCCGATTTTAGATGAGCCTGGGCTTAGGCCAAAGTCCAATCAGATTGGGGCCGAATTTTAAACTTTTCCTACGTCATGAGCATTCAAGGAATACAGCCTTAATGAAGTGTTAGTGTTGTCGACTCTTTCATTTATATGCCATAGCAACATAAAGTGTATTTAGATATTAAATAGCTCTGCAAATAACACGGAAACAACCACATATTAATTATGTAAGATCTCCCCAATCTAAAAGTCAAATATTATTTAATCTCTGTACAAGAGAAATTATAGACAAACGAGACTATTGGCAAATTTAAGTAACACATTAACCATGAACCTTTATTAAACTACATAATACTTTCTATCATCAACACAGATCAAAAACTCAAAAAAATCCCTTTCCAATTTATTTTTTTTTTGTCAGCGGCATGTTTGGCTTAAGGCACAAAAATCTATCGCTTGAAAGCACTAATCCCTCAAAATGTCTTTTTTAAGCATCTGAAAATTATATTAAAAATACCACTATGTAACAATAATAATCTAGTTGTTACCACTGATGACGATGATGATAGTAATGACTTCACTAATCTTGTCAGTAAATTCTGTTTTTGGAATGAAAAATCTGTATAATTTTTCTAGCTAGTAAATCCGAAGATTAGTCTACTTTACACACTAACGATCCATTCATTATTCACTAATGCTGAAAGCAGTTTTGTTCAAAATGTGTTATTGCGGTATGTTCTGTATATAATCCTTACAACTGTTTTCTAAAACCGTGGTCGAAAGTTTGAACAATGCTGTTTCAGACGTTGAAGATAGATTAAGGAAATGAAGACACAATTAGCTCATTTGTTGATAACGATATGTCAAATGACTCTTATGTATAAATAAAGTTAACTAATCTTTTCAATTTCTCTCTTTCTCTCTCTCCCTTTCTCACTCCAATTTCCCAGACAGGAAAAAAGAATCATCAATCATCTACAATATAGTATCAAATCCCCATACACACATACACATATATCTATAAACAACAATATAGACTTTTTAAAGCAAAAAGCATCATGAGTTAAATGATCTCAACAAATAATAAAGAAAAGAAAACGAAAAAGAAGAAAAACAGAATTTCTCTCTATTAATCCACTACTTCATTATTACATTACTACTTGATAAATTGCGTTAATTGAATATTAAATTAGAGATCGACAGCGAAGAATTTCATGCAAAAAAACATTTTGTATTGTATTGTGTGTCTTTTGTATGCTTTTGTACATGTCGAGATAAATATCATAAGGAATTGAAAGTATTAAGAAACACCAACCAAGATATTATTATATTAATAATAAGCATCTATTGATGATATAGAGAAATAGAAAGGAGATATAATTATTTTCATGCATTTTAATTGCATTAACATATCTCATCTGGTGTGTCTAAATTAATTTTAGAGCTCAACCACGCAGAGACAGAAAAAAATTGTTAGATTTTCTTATCTCTCGATATTTTACTTTAAACGAAAGTTCGAAGATAATAGCGATAGTAGAGAAGAAATGACTTTAAGCACATCAGAATCGGAGACAACAACACATGTCATAAATAATAATAATAATAATAATTCGATAGGTAAAGGGTCAATAGATACCGAGAATTTACCATCATCTGAATTAAGTTTGCTGGCCAAACTGGAAGCAGCTAATAAACTCATTGAGAGTGACTCTAAGTCACTCAATTCATTGCAATCATCGGCACATAGTCGAAAAAGTTCTGATACTAGTCAAATTAGTTTAAATTCTGGTTCATCATCGGTGGGCGAAGAGGATATATGGTCAATATGGGCAACTATAGTGACCGACTGGGATACAGCACAGAAAAGGAAAAGTCCATCTGTAAAGGAGCTTGTTCGCAAGGGAATTCCACATCATTTTCGTGCTATTGTATGGCAACTACTATGTAATGCAAGTGATACCGATAAAAAACAGTATGCTGAATATATAAAAGCAACATCGGCATGTGAACGTGTGATACGACGTGACATCGCAAGAACATATCCAGAACATGATTTCTTTAAAGAGAAAGATGGATTGGGACAAGAAGCTTTATTTAATGTGATGAAAGCTTATTCACTCCATGATCGTGAAGTCGGATACTGTCAAGGATCAGGCTTTATTGTTGGATTATTATTAATGCAAATGCCAGAAGAAGAAGCTTTTGCTGTTCTCGTACAGATTATGAAGGAACATCGCATGAGAGATATGTTCAAACCATCAATGTATGTAATTTAATGATATGTGCTAATGTCACATTTTTTTTATTAATTTTTAATATTTATTGCTCAATGCACAATGCACAGGGCTGAATTAGGGTTGTGTATGTATCAACTGGAAAATTTAGTGCAAGAACAGCTGCCAGAACTTCATTTACATTTTCAATCACAGGTAAAATTGTCACTAATTAAATTTTTATGCTTAATGCACAATATGCTACCCATTGACAGGGTTTTCAAACATCAATGTACGCTTCAAGCTGGTTCCTCACACTTTACACGACTGCTTTAAACCTCAATCTCGTATGCTGTCGCATTATGGATGTATTTTTAAGTGAAGGAATGGAAGTTATATTCAAAATTGCTCTTGCTCTACTTACAATTGGCAAAGAGACATTGCTATCGTTAGATATGGAGGCGATGTTGAAATATTTCCAAAAAGAATTACCACAAAAAGTTGAGAGCGATGTAGAAGGAATGTTCAATTTAGCATATTCGATTAAAATCAACACAAAACGTATGAAAAAAATGGAAAAGGATTATGCAGAGTTGAGGAAAAAGGAGCAAGAAGAGATGGTTGAATTAAGAGTAAGTGACCCAATCAGCCATGCATGAGCAATTAAAATTTAATCTGAATTTTTTTTCAATAGCGATTACGAAATGAAAACCGTTTACTGAAAAAACGAAATGAATTGTTGGAAGCCGAGAGTACTGAATTAGCCAATAGACTTGTACGAGGTCAAGTTTCACGTGCCGAAGAAGAGGAAACGAAGTAACATTAATTAAAACTTATTTAATGACTTTATTTTTGCTAATTCTACCCATTTTTCCAGCTATGCAATTCAATCGGAACTACTGGTACTGCGACGAGCACATTTGGAAATTTCCCATCAACTCGAGACTGCAAATGAAGAAGTTCGTGCATTGTCATTAAGGCTGCAAGAAAATGTAAGTCTAAAAATAATTATTTAATTATGTTAACTTAATTGTGATTAACTCAATAGAGGTTGCGGTGAAATTTTCAACGTACACAGACACTTACCAATATAAATATTAATATAATCACATACATGCTAAGTATTTTTACAGCTCCAAGTAGAATTTCACTAACTTTATGGACGAGGCTTTTATTGCTTTTAATAAAAATCAATTATTTTTCTTTTTAATAGTGGAAAATGTCACGATATTTTAGCACTTTTGACTTTTTGTATAATAATCTAGATATTTAATTAAAATTGAAAATTGCTCTATTTATCCAAAAAAACTGTCATGTTGAATTTAACAAAATTGATTCTTTGGCAAATCGTAAAATGGAAATGATAATGCAGATGAAAGTTCATGGCGGAAATTCTTTGGTTGCAGATGATGTGGTGAAAGTGGCTAGTTAGGGGTGCATCCAAATATTCGGGTTTGCTACTGGGAGAGTCTAGGTACAATCAATTGTAGGCATGGCTTTTGTCTAGGTTTATTTAGCAATAAACCTTGTCTTTTGCAAAAATTTGTTCAAAATTTATCAAAAAGTACTGAAAGTCACTGAATTTTTGAGGAAGTCTTAACTGCCTTCAGAAGCAATCGATAGTTTTGTCTAGACAAATGCTTGACAATACCTGAGTTTAGGCATTTTTAGGTAAACATTTTTGCCTACCTAGACATTTCTTAGTTTAGATGATGTGAATACAACAGCTAGGTACATACTGACAACTCTGCATTCTATCAATGAGACTGAATCTCATGATATCTCAGTTCTCTGAAAATTCAGGCCTTTGAGATGGGTCGGAATTGATAAACTAGTAAAATATTCTGTCATTTGGGTCATCTAGATCTAAGATCAATGCTCAGATCATCCAGGGATGTTCAAAACATACATCACCCCTAAATACACCCCATCATCACTTTATGGTTCAGTTTCTTTACATCTTATGCCATAAAAGTCATTTCTTCATTTTTTATTACATCAAAAATTTTCTGCTTAGTTTTTATTTCCTTTTTACGGGTTGTAAAATCCAATATTTTTAAATCCACATGATTATAGTCATTAAATTGCCAATAACTCCCAAAACACATGCCTCTTCCATTCACAAATTTGACTCACAACAAAAAAAAAATTTCTCTCTCTCATCTCAGTTCTTTAATTTTACGCTAAATCTCTATTCTTTAGCAGCAATCACAGCAAGATACTTCAATAGATTCTGTAAGTTTAAAAAGGTTTAATTGTTGAGAAATTAATTAAAAAATTAACAAATATTGATTTCCCTATTTGATGATACGTTATTAACAATGCATGCACCATCACTTGTTTCTTTACAATATGTAGTAGTATTTATTATTAGTTTTATTTGTATTATTATCGTTCGAATTAATAAATTTGTGACAAATTTAATTTAACGCATTAACATCACTTGAATTAATTTGACCTCTTTTTCCATTCTTTTTCTCGCCTTTTTCTTATTGACACGGTCAACAATTAATGTCTACAGAATAATTCACGACAGAACTCAATTGATGAATTGATACATAAAGAGGAGGCGCTAAAGGAACGCGATGAGATGGTCAGTTGCTTATTGGAAGAACTTGTGAAAGTTCGACAAGGTGCAGCTGAGAATGAGGACATTATTCGAAATCTTAAAACGAAAATTCAAGAACTCGAAGAAGATAAGAAGCGATTGCGTGAAACAACAACTGATAATTCAGTAGCACATTTACAAGATGAACTCATTGCCAGTAAGTTACGTGAAGCTGAAGCTAGTTTATCACTTAAGGATTTAAAACAACGTGTAATGGAATTAAGTACTCAATGGCAACGACAATTACAAGAGCAAAGAAACGACGCACAACAGCATCCTGAATCAACGCCTAAGAAGCTTTTTGGATTGCTTGAAGCAACATCAGGAAAATCCCATGAACATCAGAAATTAGAGGAAGAACTTATGACAACGAGAATTCGTGAAATGGAAACATTGACAGAACTCAAGGAGCTTCGATTGAGAGTTATGGAGCTTGAGACGCAAGTACAAGTTTCGACAAATCAATTGAGACGACAAGATGAGGAGCATAAGAAAGTGAAAGAGGAACTTGACGAAGCACTTGTTCGTGAAAAAGATTTGTCAAATAAGGCACGAGAACAACAGCATCGGTACGTAATTAATTCTTATACTGTCTTATCCACCAAAAGGTGTAATTTGGGAGATGATTTCTAACAGTAAAAGGATGAAGTTGCATCTTTTTGATGGACATAATGAGTAAGCATCCAGCTAACATTTTTGCTTTGTACTGTTCATTTTACAGATATTCAGATCTGGAATCTCGAATGAAAGATGAGCTTATGAATGTCAAAATCAAGTTCACTGAGCAAAGTGCACGCCTCGCAGAACTGAAACAAGAAGTTTCGAGATTGGAAACAAAGGTAAAGATATAAAGCATATGAACTTTTAATAACTCATTAATTAACATCCCTCATATTCTTGATCCATTTTTAGAATTCCGAAATGCAAGCCGAAGGTGAACTTCGATCAAATCTAGAAGAATCAGATAAAGTTCGCGAGCTGCAAGATAAGGTTGAAGATTTAAAGGCGGAGGTGAGTTTCGAAGAAAAGAAAAAGCTTTTTAACGATGAAAACTAATCGTTCATCCATTCATTGATTCCATTAATTAATTAACACATAACATTCACATTTGATAATTGCTTTGACTCACATAATGGATATATATATACAGAATTGGAAATTGTATCATACACACACATACACGTAAAAATTACTTGCTATTTATTTTTTTTTTTCGTAATTCGATCAACCGTGGAAGGAACATAAATTGGTCAGGAAAATAAATGAACAGATTAAAGACAATGACATGGACATTGACGAACGATTTCTTTGTATAAAAAACAATCCAAGTCTGACTTAGAACTGCTGTCGATTATTTTTTTCCTTATTTACTTTATATTAATCACCTATAATAAAAATACAAATAGATTTGTAATTTGACGCTGTTTTCTTTAATTTCTTGCTAAATTTAACAGTATCCGACGCCTATAACGAGCCCTGACACTGAGCCATGGAAGTGGATAAGCTAAATTAATCACTGAACCTTTTCGTTTGCACAGATAATAAAAAAAAATAATGAAATCATTCACATTTATGATAATTAATGATCCGTAAATGCACAATTTTTATGCAAAAAACAAAAACTTAATTAAATTAATTTGTTTTTTCTTTGGATTGATTTCTTCGTACTAATTACTAAAAAATATGCGATAGGTCATCAAAAACACATAATTTTAATCAAAAAGTTGAGAACAGAAATCATGTAGGAATTTAGAAATGAGAAAAAATAAGTTTTTAAAATAACTTCATTAACATTTTTCAAAAAAATAACTTTTTAACCCCACCAACGAAGAAGTTGAAAACGTAGATTAGATGAGGAATCTGTCATAGAATACTTAATACTTAATAGAATAATAGAAACTAAAAATCATCGCACGTATCTTAATCACTAATCGAGAGAATAGTCTTAAAAAAGGTTAATAATTTTTATATGTACACTAAATTTATTCCTTTTTGTTATTTGATAAGAAGGGCTTACTGACGCATGCATTTTTAGATATTCTGGTAGAACTAGATTATCGATGTTTGCTTGCTAATCTATGAAAAATATATCTTAGCCATTTTTGTTGTGTTGTAGTCTAGTTGTTGTTTTTTGTAGATTTTTTAATTCTAGCTAGGGATGGATTCATATATATTTTCATAAATTGAGCTTAATTCAATCATGATTGCTTTAAATCAGAACTTGAAATCGGTTCGCATTTAGTATGGAGTCGAGTCGAATTTAGTCAACTTTCCCATACAAAATCCTAGTCGACTGCTTTAAAGTAAGCTAAATTTATGAACAAAAGTATATGGATGATCCCTAATTTCTGTTAAAATTTTGAAAAAGCATCTTTAACGATGTCCTTGATCGGAACCTGTTGAAGTATTGTCCGGACGGATTCAAACCAAACTTCACACTTAGAACTCGAAGTTAATTCAAATTTCATTTGAACTTAGTTGACTTTGAGCTTTGCTTGAAATCTAACATCGGCAGTCAGGAATAAATATTCAGAAAAAACTTCGAAATTGTATGCTTCAAGTATTTTGTATGGAAAAGTCGACTTTATTGGACTGACTCCATACAAAATTTGAGTCGATTTCAAGCTCTGATAAGCTTAGAGACATCCTCTTTGTCTTCTAAAAAAACGCTAAGTGATGTTTAATCTAACTATAATATAAGCTTAGAGACTATTAAGACTATATTTCAACATGTTCCCCGATCAGGATTCATTACCTAATCAAGATATTCAGAACATGAATATCTGAATTTAAATCATTCTCGATTCATTTCAGTTCATGGCTTCTTTTTTTTATTTGACCACCCAATTATTATTTTTATTTATTTTCATGTATTTTTTGTTAGTTATATTTTAATATATAGTGCACGATCATGACAGCTACTGTTATTTTTGTCCATATTACAAATTTGCTTACTCTTTTACGGAACTCAAGTTTTGAAAATTGCTGACTTAAATCATGATAATTACTCTGTTTCTATAATTGCTTAATTCTGAGCAGCGAGGTAAAATGTTTCAAAGTTGATGCAAAGCTACTGTCTTGACTCTAAAGTCATGACATCTTAATTGGTCAATTTTTTGAATTTTTGGTTAGAAAATCCCCAAATTTGACTACATCCTTGCTAATTGCTGGTCTGAGACATTTTAACAAATTTGCGAAAAACAACACGACTTTCAAACTTCAAGCAAGACAAATTGGCCCATTTTAACGGCAGAAAATTAAATTTGCCGCTCGGACTAAGTAAGCCTTGCTTTAAATTCTACAAAGTCTAAGAATGACCCTAAAATTCTGATAGCAAGCTTGATACAAGCAGAATCCTTCATGCCAGAGCTCAAAGTCGACTTGGATTTTGTATGGAGTCGAGTCGACTCCAGTCAACCCTTCCAAACAAAATCAAAGTCAACTTCAAGCTTTTCTGTTCATGATTTACAGCCAGCAATATTCAAATGACGCCATCCTCCCCAAAAATAAAATTCCATTAAACATTATTTGTACTAATTTAACAAAGTAAATGATAACAGCATGATTAATCTTATTTTTACATTTTTTATAGCTTAATAGAAAGTAATTTTTAATCCTCAAATGAAACTAATTTTTCTATAATTTTTTTCTTTCTTCCCATACCCGAACAAAAAAATTACTGAAATAAAAAACCTTATTTGTTTGTGTATGAAATTATGTTATAAATTGGATAAATATGAAACTTATAGTTAGCAGCTGTGAGGAGTCGAGGAAATTTCAACCATAATGATATAAAATTCAATAATAAAGAATCTTTAGATGATGATGATGACATTTGTGAAAATGAGAAGATTTGAAGATGAAAAGCATAATGTTTGATTGAAAGTTGTTTATTAAATGATGGAAAATGACATTACAATAAATTGATGACGAAGAGAAATGTTTTAATAAATGTAGACGAAAAACGTCAAAAATTTTATGTCTTTTAATAGAAATAACTCCACAATGGCTTTTCAGACATTTGCATCGATCCCAATTTACCCTCTTTAAACATTCCAGAGTCAATGAGAAATTTTGATCGCGGAAGTTCTGGATTCTTCTTTAAATATTCAACAAGCTGACGAGTTGAGCTCAGATGAAGAATTGAATCGAAAACGGTTTTTAATGACTGTAGATCTTCCGGACAATTGACGCTGTATTGATCATCAAAGAGTTCTTCGTTGAATTTGTCTACTCTTATGGATTTTGGTAAGCAGCGACCAAATGCGACTGTATTGACTTTTCGGGCACGCATCTTCTTATCTCGTCGGATCATTTTCTTTAGATTGTTTTGGATTGACAGCTGCAAAAGTTAGGGATTATTAGTTATTTGAATGGAAAGTAAGGCTCAACTTGTTTCTAGAATTTTGTGACTTGATCGCAGCACACGGTGAAGTATGGTTCTGAAGCTGGTGAGTACGGAATAAAAAAGTGAATTATCCTTAATCTACAAAAATTCCTGCAACGCACATTTGGGCTCATATTGCACTAAGACTACTTTATCTCCTTATCAGCAAGAATTCGTCGAAAAACATCCAAAACCAAAATCTGCCCCGTCCAATCTCTTACCTTCTTCAAATTCAACATCTTAGCAACTTCATGTGAAATCACCGATATTTCCTTCGGCTCAACATGAAGAGCTTTCGATGCATCAGCCTCGACTTGAATGGCAAACAGTTGCTTAACAAATTCTTTATTTATATTTGACTCATCATCCATTTGCTTAAGCCAAACTGCGAAATGATCAGCTGCAATATCAATAAGCTCTTCTGTCTGCTCAAATAATGGCTTCTCATATATTTCTTGGTTGTCTTTGAATAATTTTGTTTGCCAAACAATTCGTTCACGCTTCATCTTTTTGGTATAGTCAGCAATCCAATTAATGTCTTGATGGAAAAGTTCTCGACGTTCAGGAATTCTTCCTTCTATTTTGAGATCGATTGATTTTGCTTTTTGGTAATTTTCGATCGCATCTGCAAAATTGTCCTCATTTACTTCGTCGCCGAGATTATCGAGCATATCCTGGTCTAAATCTTGAAGCAGTTCTCGAAAATTCGGTTTCTTTTTTTCTTCAAATGGTTCATTTTTTGGAAATGGAAGTTGGAAGTACTTGGAGAGTCTATCATGCAAATCAGGTGGAATGCACTGCGAAAAGTCTGCTGCCGTTTCCTTTAATTTTGGATTATTCTTAAATTTTACAGATTTTTTCTCCATTTTTTAAGAGAAAGTTTTGACAATGAAAATTTAATAAGCATAAACAAAAAAATTTTCAAGGCTTACTAAATTTATTTGATTTCTATGGAAACCGATTTTTGAAATTCACCACAAAAAACACGTTTTGTGGTGAATTTTAATGCACAATATTTTATTTTATTTTGCACTCATTTAAAAATAGTTTGCAGCATAAAAATCTCAGTTTTACTCAAACACAAACATCTCATCAACATACACAAACAATAAGTACCTGATTTAATTAAGGTGTAAACATAATCTCAAATAATCAGGTAGTAAAATTTTAACAAAAAGGGACCTAAGTTCTGTCAACATAATCATTCTTTCGAGAGTTTCTTTAACGTCAAGTTGAGTTTTTACAAATCATCATCCAAAAAAAAACTTCAAAATCATGGCAGCAATCGCAACTAGAAAGGAACCAATCACCTGGAAATCAATTACAAACAATATTGTGAAAGCAATCAAAAATAAGCGATACGATCCAGTGGAATTACTGCCAAAAAATGTAGTTGATAAGGTATTTGACAACTTTAACGGAAAGGAACTAATGGAGATGTCCATTGTCAATAAAAAATGGTACCGCTACATTGGACAATCAGAGAAGCACATGGATAAAGTCGAGGTTCGTATTTGTGAGCCAAGGTCTGGACGTCTTCGATTATTTACGATGAACGACGCTTCAGCTTTGACTCAACATGGAAGAATGTACCGACATATATCATTGGTAGGATTGGAACTTGGATTACAAACACAGCACAAGCTCTTGCTTGCGTACTTCCATTGGCAGAGTGTTGAACTTGTTAATCACATGTTCAAGACACAAATTGACTTAAATAACTTCTTGGGAATAATTGAGCCATTTGTCAATGAATTAACCTTGCGTGCTATATGCTTTACAAGGCTTATTCCTGGTACATTGGAACAAAATTTTACATTTCCAAAACTTAACAAATTGACCATCAGAAATTGTACATCGTACGTATACAAAGAGCCATTTAAGATGGTTTCGGATCTGACCATCTTAGAAATTGGAACTGAATTTGCATCGAAATATTCAAAAGGAAGACATCATGAAACTTTAAGGAATCAAGGCATTCAAAATATCTTATTAAACAACCACAACCTTGAAAATTTGGAATTGTTCTTAAGTCAAGAAGACTTTGATGTCATTTTTATGGACCAACGATTCTTGAGGAACATCCAATTTTCTGTACACACATTATCTGTTGGATGTTTTGTGCAAGAAGATGATGATGGCACCAATATAGTTCAGATCCAAAATTTCGTCCACTTTTTGGAATCACAAGAATACACATTATTGTACCTAAACCTTGAAAAATGGCTTGGAGTTTTAGTACTGCAATGTGCTGTAAATGATCTACATCTGCAAGGATTAACCATCTCAACATTCGAGCATTTTGGACGACACAATGAAACTATTGATGAACTTCCATTGCACAGGAATCGAACAATTGAACATTTAAGAATTTGGACTGAAAGCAGGACGGTTCTGAAGGAAATCCTCAAAGTATGTAATGAACTGAAAATTCTTGAAGTGACATTCATTACTCAAGAAATATTTGATATCATAGTTAAGTACTGCCCGAAACTTGAAGTAATTATATGCAACTCTTTCACAGCCACGAGACCGCCGATCGAACAAGTATTAGAGAATCTACGTTCTATGGAGATAAGAGTCACATGTGATACTGACTTTGGAACTTTAATTGTACTAAGAGGTAGTGATAGCAGTTTCGAAAGGATTTACTTGAATGCAGCACGGAAATTAAAAAATGAAATAAGAGATGAGTTATTAAGTAATTGCTATAGAAGACACAGCCAATGAGGATATTGGGAAGAACTGAAGAGTTACAATTTTGGAGACAAATTCTACCAAGATTTTTAACAAGATCATCATAATTGAGGATTCACGAATATAATTTAAGTCAACTGGAATCATCTTAGTTCATCTTATAAGCTATGACAAAATATTTATTTCAAAATGTGGATTAAAAAGTTTCAATTTAATTAAGTATTGATTTAAAGTGGAATTAAGTAATAATGAAAGGCTTAAAGGTGTGTTTAGTATGACAACAATAACATTATAATTGCAAATAATTTAATTATTTGTTCTCACTTTTGTTCAATTAAAGTTTAATTAAATATGAATAGATATTAATTCATGAACATATATTAGGTATTATAATCATAAGTTACAAAATTTTTGAGAAAAATCAATAATATATTTTAGTATGTAGGTCAAGTTTTTTTGACATTGTGACAATAACCAATATTTGCAATAAAAATTCAATATTTAAAAAAATTATAATTCTCTTAATTATTTTATTCATTATGATTTCAGTGATACATTGTTGCTTTTGTTTCTTATTCATTTGCTTATTAAGAAACATTTATTAAAAAATCATTAAGATAATCTCAGTTTCTCTTTAAATCATTGATTCTTAATATGTATGCAACCGAAACACTTCTAATCCCAATTAACCCTAACAGGCAAAAAGTCTGCCTTCAGGTACCATAGTGATATTTCTGTAACATGAAACAGTCTCTTTGTCTGTCAATGTAATTAAGAAATTCATAAATTAAGCGACAAAACTCAGTTTTTGATTTTGATGCATTGCACATTCACATCAATTTTGGCACTGAAAATAATTAATTTTAATCAATATTAGAATTGCATGAATCAAAGTGTTTCAAAGTAATCTGTCTAGTTAGAGTTTCAGTAGTTGCCAATCACAAAACACAAGTTGTAGGCCCTTAAAAATGATAAAGTACGTATTATGAAAAGAAGTTCTCTGAGGTCGTCAATAAGATCATTCAACGTAAGATCCCGACTCACTAGTCAAAGGGCTTAAAGTTGTTTACTGAATTTGACTTCACGCCACGAGTCCAGTTGGCCATGCGACACTATTTTTTGCCACTTCTACGTTATATGCCTTTGAAGACATGCAGGAAATCATCACACTGATCAAATTCTAATCGTTGATTTTTGTTTGACATTTTGAATTTTTCTTTGATTTCTCAATAAATTTTCTCCGGTTTTTTAGCTACGATACTTCAATTCATGAATTTTTGATTCCAAAACCTAAATTGACATTCTTGCACTAATTGAATAGCCCTAAATATTAGCTATTTCTGAATCAGGTGGCCCAACAAATTTCTAAAATGTCGATTAGTTTATCGTGATCCAAAAAACTACAAAAAACACCGATTTACATTATTTTACACCTTTAAATCCCCCTTCTTTCTTAAATCCCGTTAAATTGAAAGCACAACGACTTTAATACCTACAAATATTGTCCAATAAATGAATTATTGAGTATAAAATACCTGAATTGATGACAATCTCACATAGCTGTTCTAATAATGACTCTATTAACCAAGTCGTTACAGAATTCAGTCAACACTGTATAGCATGTGAACGAACATTATTCACCATTTGGTTGCATAAGTTTCAGGGGAATTAATGGATATATAGATAAAAAAATTCAGACATAATAATGAATCTTTAATTAATGCACTTAGGGTTATTATGGATTAAAGCTTGAAAAAAATTCATGACTTAAAAATTTGGAATTTTTGCTATGTCGAAAAAGTCTTATGATAAAGTCTTAAAATCAGAACCGGTATAATAGAATTAAGAATGTAAACACATGAATAAATTGAGTAAAAACTCTCAAAACTTTTCTTCAAACTCTCATAAAGATCAACATGAAACTTCCTCTCTCCGCAACAAAAAAAAAAACTGTTAATCCACCACATATACACATGAGTAACAATATTGAGCAAAAGTAAAACGCAAGCCACATTCAAGTTTTCAGATTGAAAGGAAACATCGAGTTGTTCACTCGTCTATTTTACTCGATCTCTCTCGCTCGGCATTTTCGGTATTAAGAAAAAAAAAATAAAAAAAAAAAGTGTGAATATTTTATCTTATGTGAATTATCTCACTTAATTCAATCAAAATAAAGAAAGAAATAAAAAAAAATTGTTTTTTTGAGTAAGCCTTACAGTACGCATCATTATTATTTACATCTATTTGTGCAATTGTGGACCTAATATTCTCACACAGCATAAAAGCATATTGAGGAAATTTAGATAAATTAATTAAGTCTTTTCTGCTGCATGTGAAATTCAATGGTAAATGAGTGGCAAAAAAATAAATCAATGCAGGCCATCGTGCTGCTGAGAATATATAAAAAATGAGATTCACATGTGAATAATATCGAAAGATCAATGTGCATTTGAGGAAGTTGATAGTGAAAAATTTTCAAGTCCGGTTTTGGGATCAAGATATTAATTTTTTAAGTTTGTAGTGATTAATTTGAGGGGTTGATGGTTGGTGTGGTGTCTGGGGACTCTTAAGAAAGCTTGTAATGAATCAAGTATCAAGGTGCAAAGCGATTTCTGATCAAAGTTAATACTCTATGTAATTTCGTGATCAAAGTGCTGTTGACGAATATTTTAGAATTTACTGAAAGGCACAAGGGATAGAAATGGCGAAAAATATTGTCCCAGGCGGGATTGACTATAGTGTGGACTCGGATAAGGTTGAATTGAAGATAAATCTTGACGTAAAATTCAGATTCTGTTTTTGATTCGGCTTCTGGTGCCCTAAGTCAACCCAAAAGACACAAAACGTAGAAAATGCGAATAAAGTGTCCAAAATCAACGTGATACTGACGTGGTGTCGAATTCTACTAAATTCCAAAATTCTGACGTTCGAGATTCCATATTTGGTCTTACAGAATCTGACACCCCTTCAGAGTCACGTCGGTTTTGGACACTTGATTCGTCTTTTTTACGCCTCTACTGCTTCTCGAGTTATCTTAAAACAGTTGTCTAAACTGTTGTGTGTCAAAATTTGCGGTCTTGGTTTTGGTTGTGGCTTACCACTTAGGTGTGTTGTGGTACAATAAAAGTTTGGACAACACTAGCTTTGGGTACCAGAAGTCTTTGCTTTCTCACTCATGATCGATTGAATAACATGGGAATATGTCTGAAGCATTATGCCTAAGTATGGTGCTTTATAGTGAGTCTTGTGGCAAGAATGCACTAAAAAATTAACCATAAGACAATCAAATCCCCCTAGAATCTTACCTAGCTACTCCCATGCCTTCCCAAGAATTCAATGAAAAAGCAAGAAAATAATTCAGTTGTATTGAAAATTGCAAGCAAACTGATTGTTTCTAGGAACGGCTAGGAACAAATTAAATTAACAGTAATAATACCTAATCTACATATTTCTCAAAAAACCATATTATTCAGCCCTAAATTCCTCTACAAATATTTTTAGAAGGAACTCATCGTCATGAAAATAATTTTTTACGATTGTGTCTGATTAACTTTACTACTGATGATAATAAAAAGCAATATAGAATGGACTTAATAAATTTTTACTCCGCAAGTCCTCATTTACAAGTAACTTAAGTGGCGAGAAATATACATCGAAGTGAAAAAAAAAGATGCAAATTGACTTAATTGGAACTTACAGATTTCATTCTACATTTTTTTTATGCGATCACAAGTTAGTGAAATTTATGGAGATTCTGTCTCTAGTGCCTTTAAGTTGAACTTCCTTAATGTGACATGTCTGCTGAAATAGTACAGGTGATCAAGACATTAACGGCGCCTTACGATTAAGTAATAATCGAATGACAATTTATGACCGAATTTAATCCACGTTCAAGTCATCAGACAACAATTTAAAGTTCGGACTTTCATATATATATGAAATCAATAAGAAAGCTCAGCTAATTTTTTTGTTCATAATTTTTTATGCTTAAAATATAAACGGCGACGACGACGACGACACTAAACAATCATCATCATCATCTTCTCAGTTGTCTCTCGCAAGAAGGAAGGAAAAAAAAAGCAAAACAAAGCTAAAAAAATATCCGAAAAGAAGATTAACGAAATGAGATATCTGTGAGTGAGGAGTGGACTGCTTAATACAAATGTGCAAACTAATGATTTTAATAATCTGGACACATACCGGTCGCCTGTATAGTTTCTCTCACTTATTTTTTGTTGTTCTCTTCTCCATCGGCCACCAAATCCATTTATTTGATCTATCTGAGCTGATTAGAGAGCATTGATTTAATGTAGTAGCTGCTTTTTTGGCACGAAAATTGAATAACAAATAACCAGAAATATTTTAGTGGATTTTTTAAGGAGCCAGGTTTAATCTGACGTTTGGCTGTTGTATATGTTGTTTTGGAACTGATTAGCTTGTTTAACATTTTTTGTGTATAGAATTAGGGAGGTTTGGTCTCACTGGGATAACTAAAATTGAAGTCAGTTCCTGTTATTACGAAATATTGATTAAATCATACTGTATAACCGGTAAATTCATATCAAAGAGCCAATGATCTTGCTTCTTTTTATTTGGACCAAAAAAAAAATTGTACAAAGCTGCAAGGCAGTGTGCTAAATTATGCAAGGAAGTCTAGATGAAAATTAGATTGGATTTCTTTTTTGGTTCAATTTAATTTTATTTACGATTATTGTTGTAATTTTCACAAAATTAGCATATAGATTGGTTGTAAAGTGATTTTCATGAGTAAGTTCGGACTTGCCATTAAGTAGAGTGTTATAGTTACTTACTTAACTACGTTACTAACTGTAGAGATCAATTCTAATTCAAGATCTTGTTTAATATCTCATAAACCTGGCAACCTCATAAAAATTACCAATATCAAAAGGAATAATGGATTATTACCTAACAGAAAAAGAACATGATCACATAGTACAGTGATCACATTAAGGCACCATGTGAGCTTGCTCTTTGTAGGATTGCGGTTATTAGTATAGTTTTAAATTCTTATCCGAGTGGTGAAATGTGAAAATCTACATTTTTCGTCGTGATAATGTATAACTGTCTCTTTGGGACAACTTCAGCTCTTATCGTCAATGCGGAGACACAGTTGATTGATATGTTGTTCGGGCTAGTGGCTAGGTTTTCTATGTAAATTTGACGTCTTCTTCTAAGACTTCCTTGTATTGCATTTAACAGTACCATGAATTTATTCCAATTATTGTCCAAGAACCGATATCAGTGCACCGCAGCACATACCCTGATCTCCATCCAAAAAACGTCATATTAGATGATCACTCAATTGTTATCAAACTTGATTCTCTTCTCTTTATTATGAAGATCTTCTCATAAATATTTATCAAAACTCCTCAATATGCTTCTATCTGTCTATCTCTACCTCTTTATCTCATAATTTGTGCGTATGGAATTTCTTGTGCAAAAAATTATTTTAAAAATGTCTTTTTTTCTTTTAAATTAGTTCTTTATTGAGTCATGCGAAGAGGAAAAAAAGAATTATTGTGCTGATTAAAAAATTTGTAGAAGAAACTGATAAGAAATGTGAATGTTAAGTTATACTGTGTGTCTATAGAAACTAAAATACAAATGGATTAAGTGAAATATTGTTGAAAAAAAAATTATTGGACTGTAAATCCCCTCAGCTGAAGAAGAATATTAAAAAAATATTTTTTTGAACTTCAAGTTTCTTCTAAAAAAAGAAAGAGCTGTGAGAGTTCAAGGACTTTTAAAAGCAAAAAAAAAAAGTTAAGCAGAGAAAGAAGAAAAATGTTGATTTCAGTGAAAAGTATTTTGATATTTTGCATATTCATAACTTATGGATTTAATCTTGCATCATCTGCTTCACAACAGGTAAGAATTCTTAGGAATTTTTATTAGTAGAATTGATACATAGAATAGAATCAGGGGACTTAATCAAGGAATTTTGGGTGGAGTAGAGTTTCGAAGGAATTGATGACTTATGGCTTGTATAATTGCTCTATACTTATTGGACAGGTCTCGATCATGCCGACATTACTGAAGTCCACTACTTGAGGAATAAAATGTAATCGACAGGGCTTGAAGAAAACTTGAATTTTACATAGAATCAAGCAGAGATCAAAGTCGACTCGGATTTGGTATGGAAAAGTCAATTTGACTCCATATAAAATTCGAGTCGTCTTCGAGCTCTGGAATCATTTCGACTCTAGTCTCCTTTTTCATACAATATCCGAGTAGACATCGAGTTCTGTCATGTTGCCGTCATGGTGTTGCTATCTTACCGTGATATCGACAAGATGTAAGGCTGCCGAAACGGTTACATGACGGTTGATTTTGACCCATTTTTTACAATAATAAAGAGTATTATTCTGTACATGCTAGGCTCGACTTAATAATATTGAAATCCAGAAATGCAAGATGTTCCTACAAGATAAAATAGAGCCGGAGGCACTGAATTTATATTAGACTCGAGTTATATTGAGTCAATTTGATCGACACTCCGAGCTCTCTAGCTTTAAATCTTCCAGAACTGCTTAACCCACCTCTAAAATTCCTATCTACACCCCTGACCAGCATTATGATCGTATAGATGACTATGAAGGCTGAACACTAACTGAATAGCTTTTTGATTCAGACTTCTTCTTATTTCATAAGAAATATTTGCAATTTATGCAGTAATATTGAATAACAGTGATCTTTTATAACCCAGTTCAGTCACAGTCTAGCCAATAAATGTGATAAATAAAGAACAACTTGCTGCTAGTGTCAATGCCACAATCATAAAAATTCAAATGTAAAGGCACAAAATCTTGATTATCGGGTGACAATTATGACTAGTCAAAACTCGTTCCCTTACAAACACGTTATCAGGATGTGTATTCGATTTTGCTGATCAATAGCCGGAATTTTCAGGATTAAATCAGGTTCCTTTTGATCACCACATGAAGCTGCTTGGACTTAAAATTAACATAAAATTTCTTAAAATTTAAGTCCGATGCCAACAAACTAGTTTGAGAAATTTAAAATCTGACCAAATGATAAATTACATGTCTAGTAAGGACTGGTTATTGTCAATTCCAATTTCTCTGTAGAAATACATTTTTGCACATGCTCAAAAAGGCAGGAACAAAAATGACCTTTTTGTATGATGATGGATGATCCTCAGAATTGAATATTGAAAAATGGAGCAAGGCTGAACATTTTTCTCTTTGACTTGAAATTAATTTTCCAATTCCTTCCCATTTCGTGTCAGACTTTTTAAGACTTTTATATTTCTTTTTTCACCTTTTGTTTACATTTAAATTATTTCTCAGTTCATATTTTCTCATATTAACACTCAATGCTGAATGAAGTGTTTTATAACGAAGACGATACATATCGTATCGTATGTATGTACATATTTTATTTGTAAATTATTGACTTTAATTCTAACTGTGAATGCTTATGAGCTGTAAGGAGATAAGTGATCATGATGATCATTTTGTAATCATAGGGAATTGCCTTAAACATAAATTGCGTCACTATCGCCTATCCATTCATTCATTTAAATATATATTATACTATTTACAATCATCATACATGATGACGATTTGATTCCTAAACGATTACTTCCACTCACGCGAGAATTCTACGTATTTTCATCTCGAGTCTTTATGTTTATACTTTAAATGCTTTAAATAAACCATTAGCAACTAATTGTGTCCATCAATAAGAATGTAATTTTAAGTGGGGAAGAGATGAAAAATATTAGAAGATTGATGGACGTCATGAGAAGAGGATTTTTGTAGCATTTTTCTTTGAATTGAATGTTATTGATTTTATTTTGACTGATATGTTGATTTTGGATTTTAGACAGGAATGTGAGCTCATTTTTTTGCTGTCCAAATAGTTAAAATCAGCAGTCACGATGCATTTGAGGAACATTAATAACAAATTTATAGTTTGTCATTAATACGCCGACACAGTGGCTTCTTAGAGACTTTATGAGCCGATAGTTTGATTTATGTGATTATACTTCAAATCTTGAACAATTTAGATCAGAGATCCTCAATTTTTAACACATTTTAAGCTATTCATTAGCTAGGGTAGTTAAGATTTGATGCAGAGTTAGCTTGTCTGTACCGGCTTACGCTGAATCTGCACGTGAAACTTGACGTCTGTTTCCTTTAGCGGCAAGTGGTCTCTTCTCCTGAAAATAGTTAAAATTGATACAGTACGGATCAAGTTAGAATCCGAACTATTAAGAGTTAGGTCTCTACAAGAAATTTGAGTTATTTTCAATCTTAGATCATGAATCATGATCTATATGGATTTGGCTCTGATTCCTAACAAGCAAAAATACCACGTTTAATGACCACTGTGGTATTTCTGTATTATGAAAGCATGTTTTCTGGATGTTAGGGGTCTACACTTGCTAATGGAAAAAAGAACTGATCTCTTAGAATCATTTAAACTACTATTTTATGCTGGTGATTAAAAATGATCAAACATGACCCTACCTTCAAACTAGCTGAGTAGTTTAATCTTGAGTACCTAATCCTGTTATGTCAAGCTCAAGTCTCACGTTTATAGTAATTCAAATGATCAGTCTAATCCACTTCAATTTCATAAAAATCTCCATATTCTAAACTAGAGATGCGTCACAATCTCAAAATACCTTACTAAACTGCCCATATTTATATTCTCGATCTAATTGAAATCACACATACATAGCATGATGTAGAGAAGAGATATGTGAATGTGCATCTGGAACTTATATTAATAGCTGGATAAAGACACTTGATAGATAGATGGTTTATTAGAATGGGAACAATAAGAGATTATTGTTTGATACACAATGTATGCATGTGATGCCTCGCGAAAGGAACATAAAAAAATAAAATATAAAATAAAAACTTAGAGAAGAATCAAACGAAGTCATAAGCCGACGAGTGAATAAGAAAATCCCATTAAAAAGGTGTAAAACATGAACAAAGAGATAACAACAAGACTTGTGTTCTATGGTGCGAACTCACAAGAAAAGAAAATTAAATGGATCTCTTTTTTTTTGCTGTTCAATTCTTTTAAAATTTTCGGAACATTCTTCAAATCGCCTTCTGCCTTTGGCTTATTATTTCTTAGTTTTTATTGTGGAAAAAAAAAATTTTTTTTCGATTTGTTAAGAGATGGATAGAAGAAGAAGATGAAGAAAAAATTGGATATAAAAGGCATAAAAGAGCATATACATATATTATAAAAGTGTATCAGATGGCAGGCCATGAAAGGATTTTTTCTTCTTATTATTCTTTCGGGGTTTCTCGCCTCTTTACCTTTTTGCTCTTTCTCGACTGGCCTTTTTTTCTTCTCATTTCTTTTTATATATATATACATAAAAAGGCATAACACTCAACACGACTCAACGATATGTGCACAATATATGGGAATGGAATAATAATAAGAAGAAAATATCAAGAGTCTAAATGTCTAGCACGACCGATCGATCGGTGGAGAAGAAGGAAAAGAAGCAAGAAGCAATTTGTATGTTGTGTTGGTGTGTTTGGGAATCATTTTTTTTGTGTTACTTCTTTTTATTCTCTTTTTTTTATATTTTTAACACTTTATGCTGTTTGATGCTGTTGCCACTGATGTGTTTTCTTTCATTCTTTTCTCTATGGTCTCATCTTCATACCTATCCGATATGTATATATACATACAACTAAAACATGTGATGCATGTTGTTACATGCTCAGAATCTTATAAATGTATTGTTTTGTGGATTATGTTATGTTTTTCTTCTCTCCACATATCTCATGCTCATCTCACTGTCTTTCCTTTATTTTCCTACATTAGAGAATGCAGAGAAAGATCAAGTTTACATCTTTTATTTTTTCTTTACAGCAACAAACTAACACATAAATTTTGCTAGAGATTTCTTCTTGTTGTTTATTTATTTATTCAAGTTAGACATATGAATGTTAAATGATCATTTGAAACAGCATATATGGCAATAAACATTTAATTTTATGTGATTTCTTTTTCCTCACGATTTTTTACCTTAGAAAGTTATTGGTTCATAAAAAAAATAAACATTTTTTGTGCCTGCACAGTCAATTGTCATGAAAATTGTTCAAATGTCAACTTTGTGGTTGATGAGTTGCCTTTTTGCGGTGCTACTTATTTGATTCAGGTTGAGTTTGCAATATTTTGTTGTATTTTGTGCAGGGTTCTTACTCTAAAAGATCAAATGAAGCACTCGACTAAGGATGTATGTGGTATAGCAATTTGTATCCTTAACTTTAAATTTTCTTGAGCAACATACTGCATAGAATCTCATTTTTGAAATGGGGCCTTCATACAATTGGCCGAGAACATGTTCATGACAAGGCGCATGCTAATGAGTATGCTCACATAGTTGAGCATGCTCAATTATATTGATTGAGTATACTCATGTGTCAGCTCATTTAGGTGAGTATGTTCTTTGTCTCTTAGGACAAGATTGTCTGCCTGAAATGATGTACAAGTGGAGTTACTGGTTGCTGTGGTACTAATCCTGATTAGATTCTCAAACCATTTCCTGTTCTATAATTAAAATCAAACTTGATCAGCATTTATTATGAAATCGACTGTATTCAACTTGAATTTCTTGTAAAACAATAAAATTCTCCTTGACTTCAGGCTTTATCCCATAAAAATGTAATTGCAATGTCTACCCAGCAAATTTAATATGCAAAAAAACTCATAAACTAAACCAGAACTCCATTAAGACAACCAGTTTACTACTCCTGAAATTGAACTATATATATAAACCGTCCATAGAAGGTGTACGAGTGTTGATGACGAATCGAATCAAAAAAGATGATGGTGTAATTGCTGCATTCTGACAATTTATTGATATAAAAATTGTATTAGTCAGATTGTGTTAATTCCACATTGAATGCGGATTTGCATTGATCAGATGCCGGTCTGTTGCTGTATTTTTGGAATTTGAAGGAAGTTTTTCCTGTACAGCATGGAAAATCACCGATCACATAGTAGTCAGGACACTTACTTACTTACTTTGCTGGTCGTATAGATCATGTGATCCATGGCCTCCCTCAGGTGACGCTTAAAACTGGCTCAATCACTAGCTTTCGTCGGTCAATTGCCAATACCAAATGCAGTACTGTCTCTATCGACAACTTCTTTCCAAGGGTTCTTTGGCCTACCATAAGCTTTGTTACCATCCGCAAAGTCGGTTTTATCTTATGTAATGACAGGTCTTCTTATTGGCTTCCGTCAAGACACACACACGTCTAATCCAAGATTTAGCTGTGCTCTGGCTTATTTATTGTTCTACTCGGGTACAATGCTCTAAAATAGAGTAAATATCGGATTTTTCGGGTGCATTGCTATTAAATCAATCATAATCATAACTCAATCTAATAAGGAAAAATCCAATTTTCAATCATTTCCTGAAATAACTTTCCCATACCCATAAAAAAAATATCCAATAATATTTCATAGAACTCAATCTAGACGATCTATTTCCAATGAATGAGCAATCTTTATTTTCAACAAAAATTTAATGGCTGTAAATTGTTTGATCCACTTAAATCATCACTCGTGTGTTGAATATATTAAATATATTTTTTTTTCCTCAAAACTCCCTTTGAGTCATAAGTCAAACAATTCTGTGACATCAAAATAAATCCATATTTACGAAAGAGAAGCAGAATTAACAAGACAAGAATATTCACATCATGTATGTTTAGTCATCTACTTATATTTCATTTAATATGAAAAAAGAGCAGTTTTGACACTTTAAATAAAAAAAATGTTTATGATGTCAGTGTCTGGCGTGAAACTAATATAACAGTTAGTTTGGCTACTTAGCGCATGAACTGTATAACTGACTACACACGAAATAAACAAAAGACACAAAAAAAAGAGGAAATTGGATAAAGTAGTCATTAATTAAAAGAGTCAATAAATACATTATGAAAATCACACGACGTTGATGACGATGATACACATTTAGTGACAAGTGTGAATGAATGTATGAAATTGTCGACGAGATGGGGAGGAAGTGCAGAGGAGTTTATTTCGAGTAAAGAACAAAGAAACTCTAAAAAAATATTTACAGATTATTGCTCATAGGTTCCTTTCGCGATTCATCATATGATGATGATGATGAAGCATCAAGTAGATGCGTAAGAGACTGTCTATGCCATAGAATTTTGAATAAATCTCAAGTATCTATCATTTACGCAAATGAGCTCGGCGCCTTCGCTACGATTTTAAATTTGGTGTAATAAACGATAAATGTGGAAAATTGAAAATTAATAACATTTTTTTTGAGGAAATTTATTGCCATTTCTTCTCGAGGCTATAAAATTGCAATTTATTGGCTTTTTTCAGCGAGTTACTTGAAGTGATGTTGTTTTACCATTTTTGTGTAAATAACCATTTTTTATGGTCAAACAAAATTCATGTTTGTGTTTCCATAAGCGTCAGATATCAGAGTCTTACTTAAGGATAGATTTTTTTGTTTAAAAACATTATTAGTAGACATTGGAATTTGAGTTGTAATGTTCTTACTGTCTACAATATTTTGGATGTCCAGACAAGATTCGAGATAGGGATTTTTGAATTCAAATGGGTTGGGTTAGTAATTACCAACCTGCGTGCCGTAGGCTAGTGTGCAGTGTGCGGTTTTGGGAGAGGCTTACCACCAAGGTGTAGCGCTAAATTTTTATGGTTGCCTCTAGATGTGGGTGCATCACTGGGTTTGGCAAATGAGATGCATAAATTCCGCGGTGGTACCAGAAGACCCTCCTAGCCTTATCCTTAAGGATAAGATGAAAAGCAATGTTCATTTTGTAATCATTGTTAGGAATTCTATGGACAGATAAGTACTTGATTGGTGCTGATAGGGTTTCAACAGTGCAGTTTTTAACAAGCATGAATGATGCACTTACATTCTGTGATTTGCTTTAGGGTTAGAAGTAGAACCAATACATTTCATATTCCCGAATGAATTTGGGACATGATGCTTCCGATTCCTCGTCTATACTTAATATTAGACATCATAAGTGTACAACCAGGAGTGTATCTAGAGAGAGGAAAATATCCTTTTGGGACAAAATTCTTCAACTTGCTAAGGTATTTCGAAACATAAATCCAATGCCCTCAAAATTACGGAGTTACTCTGTCCTAACGTAGAGATGCCGTTGCGAATAAGTGATATTATAAGCTTGATGTACATATAAGTAGTGTTAATGATTTCTTATTATCTGAATATTAAAATCTTAATTACTGCAATTAATTAGCAAATTCATTTGTCAGTTGATGAATTGTTCTAATTCTCTAATAAATTATTGATTGTACAATTGACTGTAAAAAAAAGGCTGGCACTATGACAATGTTGCATTCCTATATCTACTCTTAAAAACTGCCCCGGTTGTTCATTTCATGATATATAACTCAACTTAATCCCTGACAAATGCGCTTTTAATATCCACTTTACAATGTACTCTTATTCCTTTACGAACATCAGCTTTATTGGCATGAGCAAGGAATTAATTCTCTTTACGAGTCGCAGAATAAAATTGTGATGATTTATGAATTTAATAGCTCAATACATCAACAAAGTGCCATGACCGCTAGACAAATTCCATTTCATTAATTCTCATAAAAAGAATTTCCGCTAAACACTTTCACTCTCGTCCATCCTGCAAAAAATATATGTATTATATCCATTAAGGAATGTCTCGGACTCGACAGACACGAAATATTAAAATATTTATAAATTCAATAGCTAGTCAAATGCAAATGATACAAAAAAAAAAAATATTTTGATGATGAAAATCTTCAATCATTAATCATACACATGTGAATATATATTGAAATATGAAGAATTTTTCTCTCCTCGTGACTCCAACTCACTCCTTCTTTTTCTTTCATGAAAAATGATACAAAAACTGCTTTGAGACTTTTTATTATTATTTGTCCGAGCGGGCTAGATGAAATATTATTGTTACTTAAAGCAAATATTTATGAATTTTTTTTTATTTAATCTTTAGTAAAAATATGAACAAAAAAAAAAGTTGTTTTATTAATAACTTTATGGATAATTATAGCGCATTTCATTGATTTGATTTTATTACTCATTTATTTTTAATACGAACTACTTTTAAAAAACTGAATTATATCAAGTATCCATGAGCTCAATGAAACATTCAAATGAATTGAGCTTTAGGCTATTTTTCAGATGTTTGTGCAGTTAAAGGTTAGGAACATATTATGAAACGCATTTGACTGTTATCTTGTGGAATATTCTAAATGAGATTTAGTCAGTCTATTCATTTTTATTCAGTTTTGTTCAGTTCAAACTGTAGATGGGTTTGAGAAAATATTCGAATGCGATTTTCCCCAACGCTTACTGTAGCTCCCACTTTTGTAAGGAATTAGATTCCATTCTCACCTTAGATAGCTATCTTCCTGTAAATAATGTCTAACAAGGCAAAATTTATGGAAGGATCTCTTGTCTTTGGCAGACAATTACATTTTAACAAATACGAAAGACAGTTGTCCAACACCCAAATGTCTATGGCTATTTTGTGTATTATCGATATGACAAGAATATTCAAAATGCTTACTTAATTTCACAACACAAAAATAAAATCAAATACAAAACAAAGCGATATCCTTCATAAAGCTTAACCAAAATCCGAAATCCCAATAAAACAAAAGAGCTAATCTAAATATAAAAAGTCGACAGCGTCCACAAATGCTCATCAAATGACGAATATACAGATTTAAAAAAAATAAAAACTTTCCGTCCAGGTTTTATGGCTCCATTTAGTGATATTATCATCAAATCCTTCTTAAATATTTCTTAAGAGAGCTTACGTGAGAAACAAAAGGTATACATTGATAGACAGAAGTAGGAAAAGCTGTCAACAGCATCTTTATGTTAATTGTTCACACTTCTCATCTCGGAATGCTGATAACACCCCGTGGACTATTTGAAAGGATTGTTAGGACATCTGGATTCAACTTTATCTGATCGTAGTTCCAATCAAATCTAATTAGTGGAATGAAAAAATATCTGATTATACAAATCACATACTTTATTGAAATGATATCATTTGTCTGCCAAAATATAATTACTTAATGTCCATTCCGCATTAGATCTCACAAGTTGACAAAGTGATAAAGCTTAAAGAATTTCAGCTATTTTTTTGAATTAGCATCTGATCATTGATGACGACAAGTATACGACGATAAAGAGACATAGGAATGAGAAAAACAGATTTATTTCGCAAAAAGGCATTCTAGCGCCATCCAGAATTATTAATCACATTTATAAAAAAATGTTTATTTTTAGATGCGGATGGATGGATGAGAAGAATGAGTAAAAAATTATCGATAATGTTAATGTTCACATCTAACGACTTTTTTTTTTCAACAGTTGCTTTGCTGCTATTGTTGCTATTGATACTTATCATATTAAAAATAAAAAAAATTTTTGTTGCTCTCCAGCCAGTCGGCGCTCACAGACGAGCTATGTGGCGAGACACTTAAGCTGTCATTAATATCACCATTAATTTGCATTTTAGCGTTAACCAGTAGCAACGCAAATTAATTTAACACACACAAGTTTTTTTTTTGAAAATAAGGCGATGGAGAGCGAAAACATACAATATATAGTAATTGATCGGCGATCATTAGCCCTATCGTTTTAATTAATATGTGCTCATATAGAGAATTAAATTTCTTTAATTATCTTACTTTGAGACCGCGTTCGCAAATAATCGTATTTCTCTTAATCCGTCTATTTATTGTACGGCCATTGACTGTGATTGCTGAACTATATAGCAAGGAAAATGCGTTTTATAGTCGTTAATCATTAATATCTTTGAAACTCTACATTTTATAATTTTTGAAATGCAAAAAACTCATTTTACAAATTTTAACAACATTTTTATACGATCCTTAAACTCGTTTTAGATTTCAGAGTGCACAGCAAAAGGCGGCGAGTGTGATGAGTCAAAAAATCGTCCAGTATGTGGATCAGGTAAATTAAGTCTTTCTGGACTTGCAAATTAGGGAGTTCATAAGTGACGTCTGTCAAAATTGGAGATAATTTTTATAAGCCTGAAAGGTCGTGCGTCTAAATTCAAGCAAAACCTACTCACTCTTGTGAAGTGTCGTTCAAACTTTTTCGAGCTACGACATATCTTGGTGGTAGGCCCTGATCGAAACCGCACACGGCATGTGATTCATGACATTTTTAATGAAATTTTGCAGTACACTAGAGTACTATGGCACACAGTTTGGATAACACTGCTCTGGACAAGCTTTAGAGTGACTCAGGTATGGAATCGGATCTAGTCTAAACCGAAGTCACAGTCACATCGACTAGAAGACACTATTTTTCACCTTTTCATTTAGTACCCCTTTTGGGAAAGTGTCTCATGACTAAAGCACAAAGGTAACTCCAGATTTATGTAGAATTTCCCGTGAACCAACACATCTCTCCAAATTAAGACGTCACTTATGAACGATCCCAACTTAAAAAAATGCATAAAAAATTCTTGTTTTTATTTACCTTTCACGAATTCATTATAGATGGACAAACATATCCATCAAGATGCCATTTGATTCGTGCACAATGCAATGGTTATGAAGTAACATTTAAACATCGTGGTAGATGTAAAGGTAATTGACATTTCTTCATTTTTTTCTATTACCGTAGCAAATTTTTATTATTTTATTGACTTTTCTTATGTAATTACATTAATCATAGATGCATGTGTTGCATCTCGTTCCTATGCCCTTTCACAACGAGGCAAAACAAAAGTGAACTTTGTTCCAAAATGTCGTGAAGATGGCTCATATGCGCCTATACAATGCATAGAGAATAATGGATGTTGGTGTGTCAATGGGCAAGGCAAGCCAATACAGAAAACACACACGAAGCATGGTCGACCCAACTGTGCGGGCAAGGGAAATCAGAAAAGATCATCTGGTGCCAACAATAATGCACCGAGAAAAAAATGCTCGCCAAATGATCGAGTCACATTTAATACAGCATTAACTAATATCTTCCATACTGAATATTCAAAATCACGGACAGGCATAGAGATGGGAGATCATCAAGTTGTTGAATGGAAGTTTAAATTATTGGATACGAATAAAAATGGAATTTTAGAGAAGAATGAGTATCAGGGACTGAAGAAAATAGCAAAGACTGTAAGTAGCTTGACAATAGTGTTGAATATATAGCAAAGAATCAAGTTCAATTGTTGTCTCTGCCGTAGACTAGACAACTTTTATTAACATCCACACTTCCTTTCATTCTGATATTTAGGTTGTCAGGCCAAAGAGATGCGGCCGACGATTCGGCAAATATTGCGACACAAACAAAGATCTTTCAATAAGTCGGGAAGAATTTCATCAGTGCTTGAGCAAAGATTTACAAAGACGTGAGTAATTTTCCATATAATTTGTTCTCATCGCTTGCTTTAATTTATCATAATAAAATTAATGAATGCATTGCGATTGTCAATATGGAAATATTTACATTTTGCCTATATGTACTTATTATTACTTCTTCCACTTCTTGTTGCTGCTTATTATAATTTTATGTATATTATTATCTTTTTTTTTTGGATGTTTGAAGAAGCAAATGTGAATGTGAGGAAAATACGTGTGTGTCTGCATGCTATTACTGCCTTTATCTAATTTGCGCAATGAATATATGTTGACTTAGTGTTTTGCGTATTTTAGATTGTTAATAAAATGTATGCACTATGGTAATGTTTATTGACTTCGTGCTCTATATATATCTTTACTAACTAGTGGTTCTTAGACTTTGTGACGCGCGGTATTTGATTTTGATTCATGTTATTAAATATAATACAGTTGCTAGGTAAGATATGGAAACAGAGGATAATAGCCCGAGCGGCACAAGTATTTCATGGCAGGCATATGGTATCTGATTAAGAAATTTTATGATACTTGAAGTGAGAATTATCACTTGGACTCCACCTGGAAATGATTTGGCTGCCATGAATAATTTGTGTCGATCAGGTAAGATTTAGAGAAAATAACAAAGTCTATCTGGATCTAGATTGAGAGATTGAGGCTTCTGTGGTCTAGAGTTTTAGATACAAACTTAAAATCTTCAACCCTGAGAAATTGCGTTCAATTCCTATCAAAAAGTGGTCTCCATGGCGATCTCTCAATCCTTGCATTGAGGACTCGAGGATTTGTACAATCATAGAAAGCATATGGCATAGAAATGGCGAAAAATGAGTGAAACATAATCAGTAAATGTTCCTTAAGGCCGAATTTCACCTAGTTTGATCAAAGGCCAGAGTCACGCTAACCTGATTCCAGATTCGGAGTTGGCATGCAGGTAGAAATAATCGGCGAAAGTCCTTCGAATCATGGCTTCTGCAAATTGTCCCTTCCACAGGTTATCACCTTAAGCTGATGGTCTTTTTACAGGTTGTCATTTTTTTCCACTTCTATGCTATATGCCTCCCGGAAATGCTAAGAGAATCAGCCATCAGATTTTACACTTATCTACGCCCATTTGAATCTAAATTCCAGATATGTAGGCACTTTAAAACCTTATAGTCAATTACAAAGCCATGCAGAATTAGAGACAGTTCTTCCAATGAACTGAACTAAATCATACCTTTACAAAACTCATAAATCACTCATTGTTCCATAACTCAAAAAAGTTTAAGAACCACTGATTTTAACATATTTTTAGAAATAATATTAAGGCATGATTTATAACCAAACCGAAAAAAAATAATTTCCACCTTTTTAGTTCCACCTATTTAATATTCATAATAATCATAATGGACTTCTTTGACATACAGTAGCATTTTTTGTTTATTTAGTTCCGACTACTAACCAAATATAAAAAAAATTAACTAACAAAATTCAGTCTTTATTAATATTTTTATTTTGCATTTTTATGGCTTGAATTCTTGCAAAAATGTTAAATGTTAGAGAGTATTTTTTTATGGCATAAAGATATTTAATGTCTCATAAATAATAATATATCGATATATACACATAGCTTTATCAATTTTATTTGTTGTCCGTAAATAAAGCTCTTATCACAATCATTATATGTATAATAAATCACAAACATAAAAAAAAATATACACTATATACTACATACATGCAGATTTACCAGCACGTGGTTTAGGAAATGGTCTCAATTCAGACGATTTAGACGACGATGAGGAATATAATGATGATGAAATGGATGTTTTATTCACATTAGGAAATGGGAGAAAATCAGTTGGTCTACCAATTCGTACAACTGATGATTCACGTTATCAGTCAGTGCATTGTATGTATATTTAACAATAATAATAACATTATCTCATTAACTCATTTTTATTTGTTGTACTATGTTGAGTGATAAGTAATGCACATATGATGAAAAATGACTATAAGCAAATTTATGCTCTAAATTTAACAACGCAAAATTAGCCATAAATTTTTTGATTTTTGGATATTTTTTTTTCTTTCTTATTTTTTTTCGGCTTTACAGGCTCAAAATTTATATTTTTTTTGAGAATTTGACTTTTTTGGGACAATTTTTTTATATATTTACTAATTTATTTTCATAATATGTGTGCGTGATTAATTCCATTAACCAAAAAAAAATATAGAAAATTCGTGAATTTTATTCCTTCATGTGAACTATTTTGAAGGTATGACACATGAATAAAATATTATATACTTAAATTTTTCCATCTGCTTAAATGACGCATTAGGGTTGCGTGGAAAGACAACTTTGAATTTACAAAACGAATCTGATGGCGGTAGCAGAGACCATGATGATGACAATAATGATTGTATTAAGGATAGGAAAATTGCTTTAGAGGATAAAAGTGTAAGTGATGATTAATAATGAATTGAAAGGTGTACCGAACCCAAAAAATTACTCAGGGATTGCTGACTTTATTGAATAAAATTTGAATTCTTAAGGAACATACCAGGGATTGATACTTTACTAAAAATCATAACTTAACACTCGAATCACTCAAATTTTAAGAAAGTTTTACTCAATACCTTATACTGGAGTATCAAAATATCGATCGAATTTCAATCCCTGACTCATACGCTTATTACTTCAATGTCGGAATTAAAATTTACTGAATTCCGGAATTGATCCCTACTCGTCCCCTTAATCTGTTTGAATTACTCGATTTTAATTAATTTTAATTGACTCTAACTCAACTCAAATCACTTTTTCGATTATGTCGAGGCGACTGCTAATAAACTCGATTTGTAGTTGACTCTAAATTGATTCATTTAGTTATAAAATAACAAGTCAACCTCAAGTTTTTCTCCTGAAAAACCTGTTAATTTAAGAAAATTCATATTTTACATCCAGGATACCCTCTTTTTACCCGAATGCACTCCAGATGGTCGTTATCAAAGAGTTCAATGTTATCGCAGTACAGGATATTGCTGGTGTGTGAATGAAGATACAGGAAAGGTATGTTGTTATTCATAGTAAAGCATGTATCCGATCAGCATAACGCATCCACTATTGTACTGATTCATATTTACCTTACAATATCTTGATGACTCATCATGCTGCTCGGAAAGTTGATACCCAAAAGACATACAAGCTATGGATATTGGATATCTCTGGCGTGAAGTTGGATCTCACTAAATTCAGCTTCACGTTAGAGTTTTGACAGCCTGGAGTCACAAATCCATAGATAATTCAAAAAATCTCTCAAAATTAACTTCATTTCATTTCATCACAGCCAATAGCAGGAACATCAATGAAAGACAAACGTCCACAATGTGATTCTCACGTACCGACAAGAGCAATGGTTGGATGTCCACAAAAGAATGAATTTCTCAAAGATTTGAAAGAATTTTTCAAGGCACAAATCACAGCCAGTGGTAATCTTGGGTAATTAAGATGAATTTTCACGAAAAATCCATTTTTCATGATGATAATTTAATTAATATTAGGGCTGATAATACGAAATGGGGCACAGAAGATGAGAAGATAGCAACATTAAGTTTTGTGTTACTTGACAAGAATAAGAATAAAGTTTGGGAACGAAGAGAATGGAAGACATTCAGAGAACTTGTGACAGCTACAAAGTATGAGATTAATATGAGTATGAAAGATGAAAGTTTTTATGGATTTTTTTCTTGATTCTTATTCCAGAAAACTTCGTCGATGTGGAAAGAAAATGCCAAGGTATTGCGACGTCAATAATGATAAGAAGATAACTTTATCAGAGTGGCTGAATTGCCTTCAAACGCAACGCGTTCAAAGTGAACAAGTAAAGACGCAACAAAGTGAGCCAAAACCAACGACACAATCGAAACTTAAAGGCGTGAATCCCCTCGAATATATTCTGAAAGCAGATTAATTTATTTATGAGTTTTATACGTTTTTTTTTATGTCTGTGCCATTTTTATATGTATTTAATTTTTTTTAAATAGCCATCCATTTGCGATTCATTTATGATTTTTTTTTGAATATTAATTTTAATGAACTATTAATTATAAGCAGTATTAAAGATTTGAACGAGTTATTTAAAATTACGTCTATAATTATCTCCTCTATATGATCGATAAATTGATAGATAAGTGCATGTAAATGTAATGATTGTACATAATAATGAGTAATTATCCCTTTCTACTTCTTCCTTACTTCTCACTATCTTCATCCGATAATTAATATCGACATAATAATTGTGTATTCATACACTCACATTCAATTTATATACTGACTTTGAGTTTTAAGAAATGAGAAAAATAAAAAAATTATTAAAAATTATGAAATTTATGGTTTTCTTACAGGCTGTGGCTTGTCACTGACATTCAGCAATGTATGGATCTTTAGTCACTCTTTAGTCTAACATATGACTCTATTTTTACAGCATCATTTTGACTTTAAATGCGCCCCTAAATCAGATTCATCACGTAAAATCTTGTTACATTAACAACAAAAATTATGCCAGTTTGCTAATAGCTAAGTCTAGACGTGCTTTAATTAAGACCTGCATTTTGAGCTTATATTGTAGTCCGAACCGAATTTTGGAGCTGCGTGAGCTTAGTTACAATAAATTCCAATAGTTGCTCAGCTTCTGCTTCTGTATTTGATCTGCAAACTATAAAATATCTACCCAGGTATCTACCAAATAAAACAAAATACCTAGGAATACAGTCTACAGTATCAAATTTCAAGATCTCAATCACAAATTAATTTTCAAGAGGACATGACCGATTTGACCATAAGCGAGACATAAAAATTAGTCGGAATAAACAATTTATCGACAATTTGATACAACTACCAATTTTATTCAGTCATAAAAAAATATTCAATAAAATTTGCATCTCATAATAATTCGTTTATTGCTTTATTTAAAACTATGATGATTAATTTTGAGACTCCAATTTATTCACCACCTTCCAAATTATGTCATTAATTTATTTTTGATGGAATTTAAAAGTAGCTTTTGATAATTTTATGAAAATCATTAAATTAATATCTTTTATTTGTTTTTGAGGTCGATAAAAATATGATATTGGTAATTATAGCTGCAGATGACTTTGATAGCTACTTCTGAAAAATTAAAAAGTTGTAAAATTTTTGAAAGAACTTGGTTCGGAAATTTATAAAAATACAATTTGAAGCAGAATAAACAAACTCTGAATCCCTCTTAAAACCATTTAACCCTCTCTTTGATCTGCTTTGAGGAGTATATTTGAGTTTGGAATCTTATTAAGTATCGATCTTAGGGAGAGTCGAGATTTTGTTACGTCATAAAATTATGCAATAAAGGAACGAACCCTACGACATATTATCAAAGGAGCAGACAGCTAGTCAATAGCCTCGAATGTCAAAAATCACCAGTCGAATTGTTACAAATATTTTCGATGAGATGTGTTAAATTTTCATCAAAATTCATCAAGATGTCTTTGAATACCTGCAGATACTGGAAATTTTTCCACAAAGCGGAATAAAGACCAAAATAGCTAAAACCAGACGCGATCTACTTAGTAAGTGCCAATTGAATGATCTTGTCAACTGTCCGGTCTTCGTTAGAACATATCTGACTCTAATTATATTGAGAACTTGATCGTCGGTTAGACAAAATCTCAACCTGTGCCGATGCTCTTTAAATTCAAGAAGATTTCATAATAGGGAACAATGACCTCAAATCCTCAATTTTGCAATAAGATTAAACCTCAAACTAAGTAATTGTTTTTTATTCAATATTCTTTTAATCATCAACATAAACAACAAAGTGTCACTAAAATGTGAGTGAAATACAACAACAAAATTTACCATTCTTTTAAACATAACAAGAACTTTTTTTCAACTAATTTTATCCTTATAGGAACAAAAGATTTCGTGTGGGAATTTCCAACAATTTTTATTTAGCCTCTCCTCAATCTAAACTTTTTTGTGTCTCAGTTCACAAAATAAAATTTTCTTCACAACTTAACAACAATTCATTTCTCATTCCAAGTTACTTCCTTTAAATTCAATTACTTGTACTCGTCTATAACTGAAGCTAAATGCATAGCTTATGTGGCAATGTGCTTCCATTTCATTAGAAATGATTATTTTATGTCTAAAAGTTATACTTGGATAAAAAGTCGAGTATGAAAAAAACTTTTATTGCGTTTCAGCTTTTTCCAATTCACGATATTCCAAATTCTTCTCTTCAATGTCGCCGAGTAGCTTCTTCTGCTTTTCCAGCAATCTCAATTCACTTGGCTTTAGAATTCCTCGTAGAATTGTATCATAAGATATGTTCAAGCCTGTCTTCTTCATCTTTTCATATAATCTCCAGCATTCCTAAAGGACAATCATAACTTTATATCATCATATTTTTCCTACAATTTGCTTTTTACCTCCTCGCGTGGCTGTGTCAGTAAATCCTGAGATCTTTTCTCTTCAGACGTTCCATTAAAAAGTTTCGTTTTAGTTTTTGGCTTCTCTTTAATTATGGTCGTCTCTTCTTGTGGTTGATTTGAAGTGTACAAATCATTTTCATTCTTTGGTGCTTGCTGCTGCTCTTCAGTACTGTAATAAATTCATTAAATGACACTTTATTAGTATGAATTGAAACATTAAAGAACTGAACTTTATCCTACTAGACATTCCTTAGGAATTTTCAAAGGTTTTCGGAAGTCTCAGTTTTTGACAATTTTTTGAGACCGTGACCGAGTTCGAGGATGGGACTGAGACCAGAGTTGGCATTACACGATAGTGGAGGCGCTTTTTGGAGTTCGGACTCCAAAAGTCCGTTGTGAGATAAATCAAGAATTGAGTAGGTATGTTAGAATGCCTCACTTTGATAAAACCAAGAGTTATCTGTAGGATTCAGAATTTTAAGTCTAATTTCGATTCTAGGTCAAAATACAAGCTTATCTTTAAGGTCTAATAAAAGTTTTATACAGTACCCAATTTATAAACCAAGTTTCATGACTAAATCAGTGAAATAAAATTCCAATATTACCTGACTTGAAAGTAAGCCCAAGACCTTTGAGTAATAAAGTCCTAACTCTACCAAATATTTCTCATAATATGTACCTTTTAAATGGATTTGTCTGTATATTCCCAAAGATAATAATTGAAATATCTTTGAATGATGTTATCATTCCGTATAATTGGTAAGTTTGTCCTTAGCTAATATACAGCTTATACTGAAACTGTGCATAATTACAGATCATGCTTCATAATTTTTGCCAAAAATTTCTATCAGAAAACTTGAATTATTGATGTAATAAAAAAATATTTTTAGTCTTCCTGCATAAATGCGCCATCTATGTAAAATTGGTGCTTTTTGACAAAAAATTATGATCATTTTTGTGGTAATTGGCACAGCTTATGTTTAAATATAAATTTAGATGGTGACAATAATCATACAGAAAATCAATGTCGATCAAAGAGTCTGGTAACACTCGGAATTACATAAAATATTATGATCCACAATGCTCTACATATGTTATTAGGGAATAATCTAGTCTTTATGAATTCAGGTTTGGTAAAAGCTTCTTAAAAATTAGCTTTACGAAGCCCCGGTTACTAGAAGGTCCTTTCAAAGGCGAAAATTTACTTACAAGGCGAGTACCTTAGGGGATTTGTTGAGATTGGACTCATTCTTTGATTTAAAATCCTCAAAAATTTCTGGTTAAACGCTCAATACCCACCTATTATTGCTACTGGTGCTGCTGTTATTATTATTATTTGTGTTCATATAAAGATTACAAATTTCTTGACCAAATAAATTCCGTGTGTTTCTCATTCGACCTGCGAATGGAACCACAGAGTTCCTGCGAATATTATATCCATCCTTTCCAATAAGGGCTCCTGCCAACTGCGAATCGTCTTCTTGGAATGACACTAAAAATGTAGACAAACTTTATGATTAGTACAAAAGGTTTTCTTAGAGACAGAGGTGCTTGATATGGAGTAGATAAGGCAATGCATCAGCTGATTTTCTTAAAAAATCAAATACTTTACCAGTTTTACGCAGCATCGACCGAATTCTCGGTGCATCATTCTTGATGATAGTTTGTGGTGTTGGAAGTTCCTTTTCTTTGTCCTTATCCTTCTCACCTTCTTTTTCCGAGTCACTTTCACCTGAATTGATCATCGACACAAGCGTTTCAATTCCGATTTGATCACATCCCAATATTGTACGTGATCGCATCTGTTGTGGTGGAGGCTTTTTTGTTGTACCTTTAGGGACAAGTAAAGCGTTCTTCATATCCTCCAATTCTTCAGCATACTCGTCTGGTGACTCGTCAATATCCTTGTCCCTATTGAGTGTTAAATTGACTCTAAATTTTTGTCATGCATGATTTCATGATTTTTTTTTGGATTAATGCATTTTTAAAATGTTTGCGTGACGAATGAAAGAGCAAAAAGTATGCAGTTTGAAATGAATAAGCGATGACAGAAAAATATAAAATTATACATAAAAATAAGTTAAAGAAAAATTCAATAAATTTGATTTAAAAAAAATGAAGAATTGCTACTTTTTTGCAGTCTTTTTAAAATGATGAATTAAAGCCAATGAGTAAAGCACCTGAGTTACTTTTAAGGTAGTATCATGAACTTCCACGCTGTTATAAAATGATAAAAATTTGCAGTTTTGTGGACAATTTACAGCAGGATAGGTACAATAAATTGGAATAATATCCCGAACTGTACACGGATAGTAATATTATGACTGATTTTAGAAAGGAGTCCTGAGTGGAGCAGGTTACGATTAGTCAATACTCAAAGCCTTCAACTCTGGTGACAGAGTTTGTCAACTTTGTCACTTATCACCCAAATTGTCCGTCACCCGCTCCCAACGGAATACTATGCATAGTGAATAATTCTAGAAAAATTGAGATTTATTGAAGCATAGTTTGAGCTGCACTGTCCTAGGATATACAATTGTCGTGTCATTGTTTTCTCAGTCTCCTAAATACATATGGACATTTCATTTAACCTCAAAAGTTCAATCTGTGCTATGCCTCACTTGATTGTTCAACTAAATTGTCCTTAATAAGCAATCCCTATTTTCAGCGTGGAAGTCAATAATTTTAAATCGTTTTCGTGTTTCCGTTCAATAATTTTCACTTACCTTATAACCTTTTTCTTTCTCACTTTTCTCTTGTTTTTTGAGTCGTCTGTATTAACAATATTTATTGGACGAATTGGGGCACTCATAATTCGTCTGCTTGCTGAAAATTGTGCACGTCGAGAACTTGCTGATAATCTACCGTTCGCTGAACTTGACGATGTTTCGATGTTTGCTGTATTTGAATTTTTCAATGCAACATTTGTTGATGATGATGATGATGATGTTGGAGGCTTATGCTGCACATATGCGTTGGCGGACATGAAAGAAATTACAATGCATTATTTACGTCACAAAATATCCTTGACATTGCACTAAACTTGAACAAGAAATTGTTCTCATGTCATGTGAATAATCGTGAATCTAAATATATGCTGTACATTATATACATTTAAAAAGGTGTTACGTGAGCATTACGTGTAAACACAAAGTTTTTTAAATGAAATGTTCTATAGTGTCGCTACATGTCAGCCCAAATGACAGCCCTTTTATTTCATGCAATGTGAAATTGTAAAACTTTAGTTCAAGACGATTTCTTTATCATGTCGAGAACTTAAATGAGCTTTTATTCAGGACTTTATTTGCAGCACAACTACTTTAAATGCGAAAGCATTGTTACCTTTTTCTAGGAAATGAAAGAAGTTACTTAAAATGAAATTTTATGTAAAAATAAAAAGTTAGTATTTATGGCGGAATGATTTGAGACTCGACACTCGTAAGCGAATTAAATGGATGGATATAAATCCATGAGATTGATGGTCATTAACATGATGATCTGTAAGTCGCAAGCTTAATCTGGATGATTTATCTAGAGTTTATGCTAGGTTTACAGGAATATAAGCTAATTAAATAATTTGTGAATTTTCGACAATTCGTACCAATTTTATTCCACCGGGAATCACAACTGTAAATCCAATATCCTGTTGTAGAACAATTTGTTCTCGAAATATTAGAAAGTGAAAATTGACGATTTCCCTCTTATGCTCTAATAAAAAATGAATTAAATGTTTTTTGGCACATTCCAGCTCCCATACACATATTATCATAAATAGATCATCACTAAATGTTTTCATTTTCACAAAATTTTCATACAAGATGTCAGAATTTGTTAAATCAATACAGAAAATTTGATATGAGCTTATATGTAGGATGTCAATCTATGCTTTTGCATTTCATCGGGGTTGTTTACGGCTTATTAATTGAAAATTTGAAGAATTTGGAATTGAATTTCATGACATTTAAATTGAAATTTTATTTAAACATTCCAGCATGTTTCAAATTTCCATTAAATATGGAAAAACGCATATTAGTAATTTTTCGAATTATGTATTGCTATAATGCCTAGTCATATAGACACATAGTAAATTAAAAATCGGTAAAAATCCAATTTTCATGTGTCAAAGTTAAGGAAACACAACATGTGCTTTATTCTTAGAAGGTATATAATTTATGGCTGATTTGAATTTTGTGGTTGAGCAAACCCCAAGAATTTCTTTATCTAGATCAAAATAAATAGTTAGCTATCGAATATTTTGGTTTGATTATAAGGGGAAGTTATTTCGGAAGTTCTACGAGAGGTCTGACTTGCATAACGTAACAAGTGAATGGCCTCAAAAGAACAACAAATGGATTTGTCTATGATCTTGCAAAATTTTGTATTTGACTAGTTAGTTTTTCTGACATCCAAAGCAATAACAATGAAATCATATCTGGTTCAAAATGACATTCATTGTTTAAAAAGTACCTAGAAAGTACATATCATTGAAATGGCCAAAAAACAGACACCAGCTTGACGCTGTTTTCAGGCTAGATCAGATGACAGATTTGCAGATCAGAGTCAAGTCGTTCGGAGGTCATATTTTAGGCTATTTATTTGCCATGTTCCTTCTTTGGTAAAACACTTCTATTCTTATATTTTCATGTAAATATCACGTAGAGCACAAATAACAGAGAAGATCCAAAATATGGTGTGGGACGCACTATGTTTTTCCTTTATGTTAAACTAAAATTTAATCTGATTTGATCACTAGCCTTACTCTTGACTGGTACCAAATTTTCGACTTTTCTGGTTCCTAAGCACAAACTATCTAGACTCCTAAATTGTATTTTATGAAATCGAGAAAATCGCAAAAAATCGAACCGAATTTTTCATAATAACAGTAGTCTTGACATTAAGTCCTTCTCGAACTTTGAGCTACTTATTAAATGCAAAAATGAAGGCAAAAAAGGTTTAAATTATGTATAACTTGAATGTTGCAAAAATGAATGACTTCCAAAACAAATTGGTGCCTCTATTTATTTCATTATCCTCAATAAAATAGACACAAATTTTTATTCCATGAAAATGAAGTTCATGAGCGAATATCAAGCCATAAGAAATGATTGTACATAGCTTACTATTAATAATCAATGACTTAGTTTTAGACAATCCATTCCAAAGAAAATGACGTTATTGAATTTTAAATACTTTTGCGATCTGTTGGCACTAGGCAAATTGCATCCAAAATGAATGAGAATTTATTTCAGGCAGTTTCTAAGATCAAACGAAATCTCTGCAAAAAGTTATTGCTAAACTTTCATCAAATCATAAATTTCCCTCAATACTAACTTTTGTATTTTTAGGCATCTGCTTTCGATTAGTCCAAAATTAAATTAGTGAAAAAATTCGCACACACAAAAAAAAGCACCAAAAATTTCTAAGAATGTAAATAAAAAGTAGTAAATGAGTAAATCTCTTAAAACAGTACAATCTTCTTTCCACAGTCACAGATTTAACTATCCGAAAATTCACAGAAATTAAATTCAAGCAGCTAGTCGCTTTGAATCAATTATTACAAATGTGAAAATTTCAAAGGCTTGAAAACATGAAAAAATATGAAAAATCATAAAGAAAATGGGGACCGTACATGGATGACGTCACGGAATAAATTGGTTTATGAACCTTTCTTACAGGCTGCAATATGCATTAATAGGGAGAAATAGAATTTTTTTGGATGGAGATAATACTTTAAAGGGATGAACGAGAACAAATGAAGCGTTTTATACGTTTCGTTTCTAGGCTATTAATAGTTAAACAAATGAAGATTCGCCAGATTTCTCGCACAATGATATTGAAAACCCTTACTTTACAGAGATCCCGGGGATCTGTATATCTTAATTGAAATGCTGTTCAAACCGGTACCAAGCTGATAGTTCATTGAGAACCAAGAAGCAGCTGTGTTCTTATTTCGGTAGTTTTACTAAAGTATCAACTAGATTCTCAAAGATAGAAATTTGAGTACGAGAGGCTCCGTTCAAACGTATATCTTTGGATTCGTAGAATCATATCTTGGATTCCATCGGCTACAAATCAATTCTCTTATTGCGATATCAAATATTCTAGGGACAATCTGGAGCTTCTTATCTCCAGCTTATTACCCAGTTGACAACAAAACATAACAGTTAGTCCATACAAATGGCACGCGGCTTGAAAAAGTCGGTCTGTGACTTCGAACCCGTGCTAGAGTCATGCTGGTCTAAGAGCCCCATTTTCTCTATTTTAACGCCGTGAACGTTTTGACCAAAAGTTATGGCATATTGTTAGATATCATTTACAAACAACCCCAATATCCTTTGTTATGTAAAACACCAACATGGAATGCATAGAAATAAAAAATTGGAGCATGGATAGGCTTAAATTTGTATATATTGGTAACAATTCATTCAGCATGTCAAATAAAAAAATATTTTTATGTTTTGCAAACTTTTCCATTTCTTTTGTGCTGAAAACAGCTGTTGAATAAAGTTAAACTTAACTTTTCTTCATGGCATGTCTTAACTTATTCTTCCTTACATTCTTTGAACTTTTTATGAGACAGATTTAAGGAGTATGTAAGAAAAAAAATATTGAAAATGAAGCATTTACAGTCAGAATCGATGAATAAACTCTATTGACACAGTTTTGGAAATCGACAGCCACTAATACACATGTATGAGCATATGGGTGGCATAACATACTGCTGTTTAGTGTCATAAATGCAAATGAACACCTTTTTCCGTTTTCGTTGTTATTCTAAACAACTTTTCCCTATGCTTATTTTCCATTTTTTTGTTCCGCGTTGATTTGGTAACGAATTTTTAATTTATTTTCTGTACTTTCCCTTTCGTACTCAAAAATTGCGCCTAATCGAACTATTAGATTGTACCATAATCAAAAAACAGATGCTGTTGGTGAGGCGTTTGGAAATAGAAATCCATTCAATAGTAAGCAGCACATGCAATAAACACACTATAGATTGAGTATTGAGTAAAGTAAGATAAAATTTGTAGGGGTGTGGATCGAGACTTGTTACTATGGGTTGTTGCAGCTGATAGAAGGTACAAAATATGGTGGAATTGACCTTAAATATATCAAATAAATTTGATGTGAATTTTATGCAGGAAATGAAAATCATTTTGTCTTGAAGGTTAGGGGTAAGAGTCAATTTATTTTTTCTGGGGGATTTTATTTATAGTTTGTAGTCAAACATGTGCCACAAGCTTGGCCTACCCGCTGGAGCCTGATCCCTCAAACATGAAGCGAAGCTTGGCCTAACAAAGGAGCCTGATCCCTCAAACATGTGCCAAGCGAAGCTTGTTATACCCTAGCCTGAACCCTCATACATGTGCCAAGCGAAGCTTTTGTTACAGAAGGAGCCTGATCCCTCAAACATTTGCCAAGCGAAGCGGCCTACCCGCTGTTCTTGAACCCTCATATGTGCCAAGCGAAGCTTGGCCTACCCGCTGAGTCTGATCCCAAACATGTGCCAAGCGAAGCTTGGCCTATTATCTGGAGCCTAGTCCTCAAACATACCAAGCGAAGCTTGCTCACCCGTGGAGCCTGATTCCTCAAACATGTGCCAAGCGAAGCTAACCCGGGAGCCTGATCCCTCAAACATTGCCAAGCGAATTCCCACCCGCTGGAGCCTGATCCAAACATTTGCTCAAGCGAAGCACCTACCCGTGGAGCCTGAACCCTCATACATGTGCCAAGCGAAGCTTGGCCTACCCCTGGAGCCTGATTCCTCAAACATTTGCAAAAGCTTGGCCTATCCGCTGGAGTCTGATTCCTCAAACATGTGCAAGCGATTGGCCTATCCGCTGGAGCCTGATTCCTCAAACATGTGCCAAGCGACTCCTACCGCTGGAGCCTGATTCCTCAAACATGTGCCAAGCGAAGCTCCTACCCGCTGTGATTCCTCAAACATGTGCCAAGCGAAGCTTGGCCTACCCGCTGGAGCCTGATCCCTCAAACATGTGCCAAGCGAAGCTTGCCCTGGAGCCTGATCCCTCAAACATTTGCCAAGCGAAGCTTGGCCTACCCGCTGGAGCCTGAACCCTCATACATGTGCCAAGCGAAGCTTAGCCTACCCGCTGGAGCCTGATTCCTCAAACATTTACCAATCGAAGCTTGGCCTATCCGCTGGAGCCTGATTCCTCAAACATTTGCCAAGCGAAGCTTGGACTACCCGCTGGAGCCTGAACCCTCATACATGTGCCAAGCGAAGCTTGGCCTACCCGCTGGAGCCTGATTCCTCAAACATTTGCCAAGCGAAGCTTGGCCTATCCACTGGATTTCCTCAAATGTGCCAAGCGAAGCTTTACGCTGGAGCCTGATCCCTCAAACATGTGCCAAGCGAAGCTTGCACCCGGTAGGCAGCCTGATTCCTCAAACATTTGCCAAGCGAAGCTATGTAGGAGCCTGATTCCTCAAACATTTGCCAAGCGAAGCTTGGCCTACTCACGAGACTTTTTATGGGACGGTGTGAATATATCCGCATTGGGTTTCTACCCGATACACTAGTTTATTTTCTGTACTTTCCCTTTCGTACTCAAAAATTGCGCCTAATCGAACTATTAGATTGTACTGCATGTGCTGTTTGGAAATAGAAATCCATTCAATAGTTTAGCACATGCAATACTATAGATTGAGTATATTGAGTAAAGTAAGATAAAATTTGTAGGGGTGTGGATCGAGACTTGTTACTATGGGTTGTTGCAGCTGATAGGCAAGGTACAAAATATGGTGGAATTGACCTTAAATATATCAAATAAATTTGATGTGAATTTTATGCAGGAAATGAAAATCATTTTGTCTTGAAGGTTAGGGGTAAGAGTCAATTTATTTTTTTGGGGGATTTTATTTATAGTTTGTAGTCATACACAGTCACAACCTTGAATATAATCAGTTTATGAAGCGTCTTTTATGTTGCTTACAAAGGTAAGTGTGCTTTATTATTGTGGTTAATAAAAATTGTTATATTCTGCTTGGAATTTTAGAAGAAACTTTTGTTCAGAAGGGATTTAAAACTATGTCTTGTGATCGAGTGTAAAGTACTTGACTAATATTAACGGTCATGATCATCCCAAACGATCAAGTGACATTTTTTTACATTATCTTATTATTGTCTAGTCCGGTAAATACCTAACACAAATGCTCAAATACGAGAGAATAAAATGTTCGTGACATCGACGTTGCTCGGTCAATTCAATGCTGAGGAAACACTGTTGCTCTGGCTAGCACTTTTTCGCCTTTTTAACGCAATGAGCCTTAAGTGGATAAGTGTCTTAAGCCTTAAAAATTTTCTAGACCTCAAAATTTATTTTTTTTACGGGTCATGGGATTCCGCTTCATCCGGCTTATATAAATCTCTGACCCACTCTCGTCTGGATACAAAATTCAGTTGCTCAGGATCATAAGCTGTTTATTTCAGCTTCAATTTTTAATATTTTCTTGATATAATATTTCAGAATGCAATCACTTTGATCGCCAATTCCCATACACAATGTTACCAGCATGAACTAAGCTTAACTATCTACATAAATGAACAACAAACTTGTTACATCTCAGCGATGTTACTGCTAGCAAATTCAAAGCACAAATTCTAATCGAGGCATCTAAAAAATTTCATTAAGCTTTGAATAGGCACAATAAATATTAATGAACATGATGGCATTTAAGGCTTTAATGAAAGCTATAAGAAGGAATTTCATTTTCATATCGTGAAAATATTTCGCTCAGTGATTAAATTTATGGATGATAGAGAAGGCACAGGTAGGCAGAGAATATAAAAAATATAGAAATATGTAGCAGCAACTTAGAATACCGTGAATGTCATAGAAATGGAAAAATTTTCCGCAAATCGTAAAAGACAGTAAAGCGTCATGGAGAGGAAGAACCTTGAATTGAAGCTCCGATTCCGTGCATATATTCAGTAAATTTAAGCCACAGTCAATAAATAACAGAAAAATAAATTTTTGGGTTTTGTGATAAATTGATTTTCTCGAAGAGCTTTAATGCCAAAAATATTCTCTGTGCTGGATTTCCCCGACACAAAAATTTCGGATATGCTGAAAACTTAATAATATCGAATTGATGTGAAATTGCAAATAAATTGATTGAATATCCATGTTTTTGCACTGTGATTGCTTAAGTGAAAGGAATTATGGAAGTGCTTGACTTTTGAAGCTTTTGCGATAAGCTTTTTATGTAGTTTCGATCTCTACCAGTCACTTAATGATATCTTTCGATTTATTGAAAATATTACTGCTGATTATCTCTCAATAAAATGCTGTTTACGATAATAGAGACAATCGGAATCAATGCATGCTAAGGATAAAGATTAAAGAAATATCGGAAATTGTTCATTAGAACTAAACATGACATGCAGCATGAAATGAACTTTGATTTAATCACTTTGGAATGATATCTGTGTTAATAGCATAAACCAGTAATAGGCAAACTATGTGCCGCGACACACTGCTATGCAGTTTCGACCATTGCTAACCATGAAGACTAGCCGTGCCAGACAAAAGATTGTCCACCACTGCCTTAAACCAAAGAGGTGGTTTTGTAGTTTAAAACCCTCATGAGGTGATTTTGTCCAAAAATTTTTGATAGCCAGGACCACGGCCGAAACAGCATGTAGTTCAAGGCATGATCATTAGTTTGCCGCGGAAAACTGTTTGGATTACAGTGCTATTAAAGAATGAAATTTTTAAATAAAGACTCTTCAAAGGCAGGCTTTGCCTCTGGAGTGACCATTCAAATTCTAACTAAAGGAAATGAATTTTCAAAACTATAGCTAAGAAACTATTACTAAGCATTCTAAGAAAATTGAGTTATTTAACAATTATAGCGTAGGAAATGAAAATTCATGAACAATTTTTCAATGTGATTTTTGAGTTGTCATGCAGACATGATTATTAACAGAACACGTCATTGCTTCGTCAGGGTAGTGTTTTAATACTTAAATAAATAGTGTTCGATCAAAGGCTGAAGTTTTGCATTAAGATATCGACAAATTTTCGAGATGGAGATCGGGACCGAGATTATAAGGAGTGATAAATTGTGAAATTTTTAACAGCCTAGTAAGAGATTGCATTTGTGGTGTCTGAGGATAGTGAAATCTGGGAAATTGAGCGATTTGCTAGAACTAGTCATTTACTGGATATTAACTTGCTTTTAATTAGTTATATCTTATTTCTGTCTATTCAAATTAGACAGTGGTTAACAACCTCTTTTTTTCGGAATTTAATTATAAGCCTCGAACGAAGCCACACATGTCATACGGTTCATTACATTCCTAAATTCATGGCATACGGTTCATGATACACGAGTATGCATCGTCTCAAATATCTTTGTGACTCTACTTTGGCGTGGTTTCAAAACCCATAAGAACACGGTCTCTCAAACATTCTATAGAGTGCTGTCGACATGATATAGATTCGCAGAGCGCTCACGTGTTTACAGCAATATAAATTTATAGAAAGAGAGTGTTAGAGGAAATAAAGCTCAAATTTTTGCTCGTGTGATTTCAAAAGCTCATCAAAAAAGCTTTCAACAGAAATAAACTAAAAATTGAGAATTAGCCAAAAATAAAAAAAGAATCTTTAAATAGAGTTTAATAATTGATTCCAAACATTGTTACCTAGCATTTACAAATAATGAACTTCAAAAATAAAAATGTCAATTTTATATCCAACAAATAAACAACTCAATTAAAGCTCTAAAAGTTGTATTGCACCCCAATGCATTTAAATATAAATTTTCGTGATGATTAAAGCATATTGATAAGCACAGATGAATAATTATGATAAGCAAATTAAATCGAGGTGTCAAAAGTGAAAATTTTAAATTACTTCTGTGCACACAAAATGGAATTAAAGTAAAAAAAAGTGCAACTTTTATCACACATGATAAATTGTAATTAAAGTACTTGCACGAAACAGACATTTACACTCACAGTGGTTTGAGGTGCTGCCTCATTATCACTATATCCATCATCCTGTACATCATGTGACAAGAATATATTTATGTTGATCTTGTCCTTAGCCTTAACAGCTGTTTGTTCACTCGTAGCACTCTTCATTGTTTTTAAACAATTATTTATTAGGTCTTGACTGTACATACAGCACAACAGCATATATAGAACATGAGAAATTTATGAATGAATAGGAGTAAAAAGGAAGAAATTATATCGTTAAGGAACAAGGCAATAAATGTAAAATAAATGAGAAAATACACGCTTTATCACGCACTTAATATCTCATCGTAAATCCACACATTTAGGTCAAATTGGAACTTACTTGGTTATAGTATTATTGCCACTTGCACGCTTTTTAATCGCGTTGCTTTCTGCAATCCTCAAACTTGATTCATTTACTTGCCACAATAAACTATTTAAATCTGTTGGTGCGGAACTACTTGAAGCGTGCTTCAAGCTCGACGTTACATGATCGACTGATAATTGTTTACGAAGAATTCTTTTATTACTACTGTGGCTGTCACTTGCCTTATGATGTCGCATGCTAGACATTTTCTTAACACGAAACAAATTTTTTCCTTAATGCTATATATCCTTTTGTTGTGTGTATGAGTAGCTGTATTATGTAGTTTATTCATAAATTTGTTTAGTCAAATACATCCATGACTTTATTGCAATTCAATATTTTGTTGTTGTATACAAACTTTTCATATTTATGCAAATCTTTCTTTCTTGGATATCCATTGCTATTATTGTATATTTCTATTATTTTCGCAAAAGCACACACGCAAAAGCTCCTATGCTGCTTATTTTTATTTCAAAACAAATTTTGAATGGAATTAAATTATGATTTGGAAAGTTTATCCACATTCAGTCACACACAGATCAATGCCCTCACTTCTTCAACTAAAACCGTTCTGTGCAGCACAAATGGAAGCAATATTATTCCTAATAAAGTTGATTCTATACTACTCTATAGCACAATGTTGGGAATTGGATTTTTTTTTTATTTCCTTTTTTGTAAAAAAAATTCTATTAACACAAAGTTTCCACCTGCTATATATGTCGATATATAGTCAACATATCGGGGAAAATCCCTTAAAAAACATAATTTTTTGGATGTAATTTTGTAGAATAATGTGAGTTGAATGATGCAGTTTGTCTGGCTGTTTTTTGTATACTTCTAGGTAGTTTCATACGGAATGGAAAATTTTGTTGAAATGGCTAATTTTCAACGAAAAGCTTTTAGTCAGATTTGACAGGTTACACGTTCAAGTTCAATTTTTAACTAGTTCAAGTTCAAAAAAATTTAAATTTTTGAAAACCGTTAAATTTTTAACATTTTGAAGGTCTTCAAATTTTGAAAACCGGTACAAATTTGAATCTAAATTGCCGAAAATCGAGAACTTTTGAAAACCGTTGAGAATAATTTTTAAAATCCATTGAATATTTAAAGTTTAAAAAAACCAGTTGGATCAAATTTTGTAAGGTCACTTGGTGATTTAAATTTTTTAAAACCGTTGAAGTCTCAATACATTGGAATACAATGAAAAATTCAAATTTTTGAAGACCGTTAAAAATTCAAAACGTAGAAAATCGCCAAAATTTTAAGTTTTTTAAAGCCGTTACAAAGCAATAATCAGAAAATTTCACATAAAACTGCGTCTACAGAAAGTCCTTTCTCACAACAATACTTCAATACTTCCTTAAATATTCCCATTTCTCCTGAATGAATGGAAAATGAATGAAAAACGGTTTTATCGTAAAAAATTAACTGCACGATCACTTCATTTCTCACTAACATTAAGGCACTAAATTAAATTTACTATAAAAGAACTTCGATTCATGATTAATTTAAAGTAACAAGAGATAAGAAACAATTATTACGCCTCTATAAAAGAATTAAGAGAAAAATTTTCTACAACATAATAAATAAAACTCGTGGAAATTCTGACCGAATTTCTTTTCTTCTTTTTTTTTGTGTGCTGTAACCAGACACAAAAAAATTATTACGTTGAAACCATAGCAATGAACAAAAGTTTTGTTTATTCGCGGATTAATTTCCATAAAATTTGAATGAAATGGAAAGAAAAGAAATGTTTATTTGATAAGAAAATGATGTGATTCTGTCCCATTTCGCAAATTTGATATTTATCGATTCTTATTATAGGATACAATGACTTTTCATGTAAATGAATTATGATACTTTCTTATAAAGCTGCATAATCGGTCAATTACAGAATTTTGCAATAAAATCATCATAAAATATAATTGACGATCGCTATCCTTCTGGTACAGATTGTTCAATTTCCATATTTATTATAAATTTAGCGTACTTTTTTGAAAAGCTTATAAGATTGCTTTGTCTACAATGTTCTATCTGTTTGAAATAAATAACGACCAATTTAAAATTTAAATAAATTTTGATCAAAATTTTCAGATAATACGCACGTGTTCACTAATTTGAAATTTTTTCAGTTATAATTCTAATTCAAATAATGCGCACTCATTCACTAATTTGATTTTGATTGTTAGATTTTTATTGTGGATAATACGCATCTGATAAAATCTATTTTATGTTTTATTTCAGATAGTACGCATTCATCAACTAATTTGAAAATATTTTGACCGTTATATTTTTCATTTCAGATAATACGCATTAAATCACTTATTCCAGCATGCTCTTTTACTTTCTATAACTCATTGTATATGAATACGCCATTCACCTCAACATTGAAAATGCTACCTGCCTTAAATCGAAATATAAATCCTTTGTCTACTAATCAAATGCTATGATCGATTCGTTATGAGTCTGATGTTTAGATAACATGTAATCATGTTCCACTGTCATGTACTCTTTCTTTTCCTGCAACCTATAGCTTTGATAATGAAAATTTCAATATATTCATGCCGTTCCATTACATTACATTTTTTTGCTTTGCTCTTTTGAACGGAAACAACAAAAAAAAAAGGAAAAATTGATATTGCAATTTTGATTTCAAGGTAGCCAGGCTTTACTTTACATCATAATCCAAAGAAATTGTATAAGTATCAATAACTCTTTATTTCCTGAATGTCAAACAATTGCCAAATGTTTGTTGTTTACGATAAATGTCAAAAATTTTATTTCCATACTTCCGTAGGTATTTACATAAAAATAAATAAAATGAACAGTCTTTGTAAGCGAGTTGATACCTAATGTGACTACTTATCAGAGATTTAATCGAACCATGTTGGTACTCTATATGTCCAATTATTACTTTGAACGATCGTCAATTTTGGGCCGTAATAAGGTATTACGTAGTTAGAGCCATCAGCAGGTCCAACAATTTGAGATGCAACTGGAAAGAGATTCAGGATTATTAATAATCACAACATCCAGAACTTAGAACTTACTTAATATGACGTCGATTAATTGTCCTAAGAACATGAATCCTAATGTGAATAACTTAAAACATCCAATAGCTGGATATCCTAAATAAAATCTATCGATACCAAACATGCCGAGGAAAATCGATAGAATCAGAGCAACGTCAAAGTGCTTTCCATTTCTATTATTAGAGGACATAAAAATGAATATAAATTTATTTGGCAATAAACATGATTGATGCTTACGTGTATTCACATGGAATGGAACTATAAAATGTATTATTTGATGAATCCTCACATATTATGCCTTCACTTGCTATACACCGAACTTTTGCAGTTCCTTCTTTTGTACATCCTCTAATACTCTGTGTATTTTTATCGATATAATCATATGACGAGTCTGGATCTGGACAGATAAACTGCCCGATACGTAGTTTTGAACAATCAGTGGCAGATTCTAAGGCTATTGGACAGGATAAAACTATTATTAACAATATCACTTTCTTGTCCATTGTTTATGTTTTTAGCACATATTCTGAACGAATGTGATATAGGCTAAACTTTGTCGGTCTAGTCGTGAAAAATGCCCATATTCAATGATTCCCCACATTTGGGGATTCTCAATCATTGAAACCCAAAAATTTTCAATTCAAATATTTTATTACCGTTTATTTCCTTAATACTAAATATTTAATAACACTACTAAATATCAAAGACTGGGATAAATATTACATTATTATTTTGGTATGAGATTATATATATCAGCCTTAAGCATCAGCTTCTTCATCGGCACTTTCAACAAGCATTCTAACGTCAACTTGTTCTACATCAAAAATCACAAAGGATATTTCTGGATGTTCAAATTGGATGAACTTAAATTCATCAGTAAATGATAAAATATAGAAACTAAAAATTGTAGCGACAATCCATTCGCTAACTGATGAAGCTACATGATAGCGCCAGCCTCCATCACTAGGATACCAATGTCTTGGATCTGTTCCTTCGAACAGAATATGTGAAATTATACCACAAATGGCAACAATAAAGAAGAAAATCGTGCAAAATACTGACAAAATGATTCGATATAAAGCTCTCTTTACTGAGACGAATGGCTCAAGTCTATGTGATATGATGGTTTGGTACCAAAAGTATAGAGTTCCCATGCCAAAACTAAAATGAGATAAAATATTATTTTTAGGCACTTATTATATAGAATCCAGTTAACTTACGCAGAAAAAGCTCCTACATAGTGCATCGGACGTACATTCGTTTCCTGGAAATTAGCAACAATACTAATTCCATAACATGATACTAATCCGACGTAAAGACTGCGTTTATTTATTTTATCAACAAGTTCCTTTAATGATTCATGATGATCCGTAACGTGAATTATCTGCCTATAACGGATGTAAATCGTCAATCCCACTACAAAGGAAAATTGCAATTTGAATTACATCATTTGATGCAGAAAAATCAATTATTTTCCATACGTAAAACACATCCAGTATTTATTAATTGCCCGAAAATGCACGATTCAGGTGAATAAGTTGCTGAATCCGATATGTAAGGAACATCTGGAACTACATGATTTTGAAGAACTGAAGCGATGTACCTGAAAATAAAAGATGCATTTAATGACTTTTAAGGTACAAAATTGCACAAATTGCGTCTCACGTTATTATAAATGTTAGTTGAAATAATAGGAAGCAACTTATTGGCAATAAATAAATTTTAGACATATTTCTACTGAATCTTATCACTTCAATCCTATGACTAATTCATTTCACTGAATTTTCTTCAATTTTAGTTCACAAAAAAATTTCAAGTAGTACACAGAGACAATGAATCACTTATTTTACAATAACAAATAGCAGCCAAACAACAATTAATGATGGTTGGGGAATATCCACAGCTGACTTTTGTATGTTTTTAGCGCATTTTCGTAAAAAGGTGGTTGATGTAATACACTTTGTACGGTCAGTGAACTAGATGATTGGATTACTTGGATCTAGTTCTAAAGATAAGGAAAAATGCCTAAATTCCATTGGATAATGTATTAAGTCTCAGAAACTTTCTTTTAGACTTGTCTTGTGATTCTGAAAATGACTACTGGATCTTGCTATTTTGGGTTTTTAAGTATTATGGATCTTTCTGGATCTTGTATTTGTGTTTCTAGATGTGACTCGTATCCTTAAAACTATTCGTATACTCGATATAATAAATTACTGCATTAAATGCGCTGAAGTCACTCCATCAACTTTTAAAATTGTTTATTTATACCGGAAAATAACATGAGATAAAAGATTAATTTAACAACAAAATGCCACTTAACATCAATATTGGATTACTAGGTCACGTAGATTCTGGTAAAACGAGCTTATCAAAAATATTGTCGAATATTTCCAGCACAGCTGCGTTTGATAAAAATCCTCAAAGTAAAGAAAGAGGTAAGTTGAATATTTTTGGACACTTGTTAAGTCTGATATGAAGCTTAGGAAGCTTTCAACTGAGTTCCAGAGTTGAAAATATCCAGTTCAATGCCTTATTAATTCTAAAATACTTACAGGAATCACACTCGATCTTGGATTTTCAGCTTTATCAATTGATGCACCAGAAAGGCTGAAAGAAAAGACAGATGGATTGATTCTAACATTCGTTGATTGTCCAGGACATAATTCCTTAATAAGGACAATTATTGGAGGGAATTTAATTATTGACATGATGATTTTAGTGGTTGACATCCAGAAAGGATTTGAGCCACAGACAGGAGAGTGCCTTATTCTCGGTGAGATCAATAAGAAGCCAATGATTGTTGTGCTTAATAAAATAGACATGATTGAGGAGAGTAAGAGAGATACAGCAATAGAGAAAATGACTAAAAAGGTATCAAAAACATTAGAACCGACAATATTTAAAGGGACTAAAACCATTCCAGTGTCTGCAGTTAAAAATATTAATATTGATAAATTAATAGAATCAATTAAGGAGGAAGCATGCAAGTTGGAACTAAGAAGACCCAATGACGCTTCATTTTTATTCGCATTTGACCACTGTTTCTCAATTAAAGGATCAGGAACAATTTTGAGTGGAACTGTCTTACAAGGAACCATAAAGATAAATGACAGCATAGAAATCCCAAGCCTCAAAATGGATAGAAAAATCAAAAGCATGCAAATGTTCAAAAAACCAATCGAAAAAGCAATTTCCGGTGATCGTGTTGGAATTTGTATCACAAATTTTGATTCTAAATTATTAGAACGTGGATTAATTTGCAATAAAGGAACCGTCGAGACATCGTACGCAACAGTCATAAAATTAAATCGCATCAAATATTTCAAACGTGACATCAAGTCAAAAACCAAATTTCATTGTTCAATTGGTCACGAAACAGTCATGGCAACAATCATAATATTCTCAAATAATATCAATGAATTTGATTTTGGGTCTGAATATCAGTATGAAGACATGATAATTGAGAATGATGAGGATAATAGACACTACTTTGCACTTATTGAGTTCGAACATCCTGTACTGATTTATGATGACATGTTGTTGATAGCATCTAAATTGGATACAGAACAGACGAATGTCTGTCGACTTGCATTTTATGGAAATATCCTCGTTAAAAATTCATCAATTGACAAGAACAGTCACGAAAGCTTCCTCCAGAGACTTAAGATTTATAAGGAAAAGTCAAGAGAAGGAAATGTTCAGCGACTTGTTAACGACTATGAAATTATTGTGATTAATCTATTCAAAAAGGAAACAGACAGGTCGAAATTCGAGAGAATGAAATGTAAATTATCAACAGGTGAAGTTGGCATCATTTCAGGTTCTTTTGGCCAATCGTCAAAAGTGAAAGTACAATTTTCAAGTCCTCTGAGTCAGACGACAATTGATTCCATCAAGAGCTCGAAAAGTGACATTAAAGTTCATCTGTCATTCAAGAAATTTATATTCGATAAGAATCATCGAATGGTTCAATAAATAAATGTTGCTGGTGGGGGTTGTGCATATATGATGTCCAGGAATTTGTTGGATACTGAGCTTTTTGAATGTAGCAGTAACAGTGTCACTGAGGTCAGTGCATCATTGTCATTAAGGTCAGTGCAACAGTATCATTAAGGTCAGTGCAACAGTGTCACTGAGATCAGAGCAACAGTGTCACTGACCTTAGTGTAACAATGTCACTGACCTCAGTGTAACAGTGTCACTGACCTCAATGCAACAGTGTCACTGATCTCAGTATGTTAGTGCAACAGTGTCACTGACGTTAATGAGATCATAGATATTAATAAGAATTATCTAGCATTTGTTTTCGCCATATTTGAGTATATGACAGCCAAAAAGCTTCAAATAAGACATCGCTTATGAACGACTCCCGATATTGAATTTTAAATTTTATCAAATTATCGACTTTTTATTATATTTCATCATTTTTCATCTCAATAAATTACATTACAATTGTGGAATGATGGGGAAACTATGAAGAAAATTATTGTTTCATGTTTCAGAGATATATCTTGAAATTTGATAATTTTAAAAAATATTATTGACATCCATCTATTTTTTTTATATTGGGGAAATAAATATCATTCTTATTTATGTACTGTAAGTATGTCTTTTTTTTGTTAGTTAAGAAAATAAATAATATTGTTTAATAATAGAAAGGAAACAAGAAATATTTAATAAAATTTGGCTGATATTGCAGTGTTGTTGGTATTATATTTCATGTATAAATATCTCTTCTATTTTGTTGATTTCATTCTATTAACGATAGTGGATTTTTTTCATTTATATGCAATATAATCTTTATACTTAAGGGGTGAAAGTCTTTAATTTTAATCAATTTTATTGAATTGACTGTCATTTAACGGCTTTTTTGAATTTTGAATTAATCGCAGGATTTTCCCTTTAGAGCGAATTCAAATTTTGAAATTTTACTGACTGTTAATAATTTAAATCTCATTTTACCGTTACTTTTTAAGATTTTAGATGGTAAGAAATTCAAATCTTTTTTGACCGTTAAAAATTCAAATTCATCTTGATAGATATAATAAAATTGACCAGAAATTAAAGATTTTCACCCCAAAAAGTCCATATAATTTTATTAAGTTTGACTAGAATAATAATTTTTGATTAATTATTTTAAACATTTAAAATATAGTTATCTGAATAGGTAAGTTTACTGTGTGTACGTGTCTTTTATGTGTAACCATTTGACATTCTTAGGAAGATAATTGTATTAATTTATCATAAATTTGTATCTACAAAAAGAAAAAGTTATTAATTATTTAAATTTGAAGGAAATAAATATTGCATAAAGTAGAATTAGGTTAATTAAATTTAAATTCCGAAATCCATCTAATTACTGTTCCACATTTGAGGACCTACAAAAATAGTTTTTTTTTTCTATATCATAAATTTTTTATGCTTCATGTTTTTCCTTATCATTTACAGAAAATCCCAAAAAAAGAAGAGAAATACAAATTTTTTAGATTCAATCATTATTATTATGTACACACACGAAAGTAATCATGCACACGTCTTATTCACTCTTCTTTTTTAATTAAAATTTTTATTATAAAAATCATAAAACAAAACCTGAACAGCATTAAATTTGATGTGACAAGTTTTTCTCATGCTTGACAGTCGTCTTGGCTCGGAAATAACATAGATAATTGCCGTACCAAATGTTCATGCTGTTGACATAAATTAGAGGTTTTCCTAAGAAGAAAGTTTCCACTGAAAAGCTGGCTTAAAATTCATTAAAATTTATCTTGTCTAATAAGTATAAAATTTATAGTCCAAAATCCAGCACATCCAGTAATCAATGTTGTTAATTGTGTGCCTAAAATGCATAGAAACACTCAAACCGCATGCAACGTACGATTTTGGTTCATCATCATAACCCTTCCAAGTCTTGCACAATGTCATTCCAAAGTCGTACACAGCACACGATTTCAAACCAATTAAAAACACTGTTTACTTAGATTACATTCTTCTCTAATCAATAACATTCATAAATGTCCTTATGATGATTTTTGGACGACTATTAATCCATAGGATCATTTTCAAGAGTGAATTAACTTTCACGTTTTAACTTAAAATCATTAAAATTGTGTTATTTAGAGCCAATATTCACCGTAAGTTTCACATTCATGCTTTTCTTTTTTTAATTAATAAATACACAAGTCATGCCTTACAAACAGGCAGCACATCAAAACATTTCACTTTTCATGTCCAGTTTTTCAATTAGTTGAGATCAAAATATCGTAAACTTTGTGTATTTTTAGTCAGCCAATTTAAAGAATAATGAAGAGTATTATCACAACTATTAGCAAGACGCTGAGGAATGCAATTGTCATCCACTGGCGTCTATCGTTGTTTGATAAATGTAGCACTTTTCCAACTTTCTTCATTGTTGCGTCAAGTTTTGAGTCAGTTGCATCCAGTTCATTTCCAAATTCGTCGAGCATGCTGCAAAAATTGTGAAAGTAAGAAGAAAATGTCACAGATTAGTCTAAGAAATGAAAATTTTCAATTGTTTTTTAACGAATTTTCAGAATTTGAATTTAATAATGTTAGAGCGAATTCAAATTTTGAAAATTTTTAAACCGTTAAAGTTTCATTATTTTTGTTTTTAAAGCTAATTGCATACTGAGCACTACAATAATGCAAAATATCCCTTCTACATGTCACTTACACAGCTTGCTCGTCAATTTCCACTCCAATTTGTCGACTGACGGTTTTGAGTGTTCCTATCGAGTCACTTAGGACGTCAAGCTGTTCATCTTGTGATTGCAGCATTCTTTGTTGAATCGAGACAGTTTCTCCAAGGAATGGACTCTCGCCGTTAAAATTTCCATGATGATTGGGACTGTCATTAATATTCTCGAGCTTTTTGTATTTGGTACCATGATGTCGTGCAGCTGCCATAGTGCTCATCAAATTGTTTCCAATTGAGTTATTTAAATTATTATTACAATTATTACTGTTTGTATTATTGACTGTGGCTGTATTTATTGGCGATGGATCGTCAAGTAATGGTTGAATCGCTGTTATATCCTTATCACGATTTTTTAAGATGCTAATTTTATCTTTCATAGACTTGATCTCATTTTTTGTAGCATTTATAAAGTGCCGTCGCTGATTAAGTTCCTGTAAGTCAACTTTTTGCTTTGGATTCTTTTCAGCAATAGCAATTGTATCCTCTAAGTCCTCTAAATCCCATTCAATGGACCTTAATGAGTTCCTTAATTCTGTTGTCGTATATTCAAGATCTGTTGGATCGCTCGTATCGTTCTGAAGCTCGCGATATCGCAAAAACAGTCCACGAGTTTTATTTAGTCCTTTAAAAACTTCACTGCAAAATAATTGTACACGATATAAATTTCAGTGAAGATACACAAAAAAAGCCAAGGTAATCACAAAATAAACTTTTTTTAAAAAATAAGACTTTCCCGATTACAGCAGGAAAGGAAAAATCAATAATTTTTTTAGATGAAAAAATAAAAAAAAATCTGCAAATAAAAAAAGATAAAAATAACCAATGAAATGATAAATAATCTAGGTATATCCAATATTCCGGCCTTACACTTCACATTTTAAATATAAATCCGCAGAAGAATTCATCACAAATGGTACGGAAATTTAGAAAAAATTAAAATTTTATCAAGATTATCAGATTCACAACATTTTACCCACTTATTATCGGTAAACATAAGATTTGCCCACTATTCGCAGTTATTATTGCCCAATTGTGGGTCATTTGAAAAAAATAAAATTTTAAATTTTTTGTGGCAGTTATTTTTATTTCACATTGGAATCCTTTCCTAACTGACGAGATGTTAATTTAGATTAACGCGATTTTTTGACTTTTTACTGCATCGAATAGACTTGTCCTAATTATTTTAGACAAAAAATACTGAATTCAAGTACCGTAGCCATCAAGTTCAAATTTTGAACTTTAATTTGAATTTTGATTTTTCGTTACTTTTTAAATTTAAAATTTCCGTTAATTGTAGTTTAATTTAAATTGTTATTTAAACGATTTTTTTTCCTTACGTGTCATCCATCATGATGGTCAATGTATACATCCTTATGTTAGAAAGAAATATTAAGTTCTGAGATTTTTCGATGATTATGCAAAACAAAAGTTTTAATTAATTTCAAAGACTACTTAAACTACAATAAAATTTAACAGCAACATGACACGAGTTTCTTCAGCAAAAAATTGACATTCTCTCAAAAAAGAGACTCTAATAGTCAATTTAATACAGTTTAAGACATAAAAAGATTTACACATAATTGCATAGACTTTATCTTAAGCATCTCACGATTATGTGATTTATCTTCCATCATAAAATTATCTATCTCACTAGTTTCACGACTTCGACAACGATTTTCTCATCCAACAAGTACAAAAAAAAGTGATTAATAGTGCCATAAACTTTCCCATCTTTCAATCTTTTTGCCATTGGTCGTGTGAGATTATTTAAGCAATAAGAACTTGAGATCATACATTATGAAAATTTATGGAAAATTCATTTGTGGATGGAAAAACGTAGATTTTTCTTATGACCGAGAAACTACATCAAATTTAACCAACATGATATTTTTTTGGGGATTTTTTTCATTCATTTACATACATGAAGTCATATGAAGGAAGAAACATATTCATATGGTAATGAATGTGTTGAATATGAAGTGGTTAATGAAAATATAAAAAAAAAAAAGTTTTCCCATTTCTTCTTCCTTCCTGCTTTTTCAATTTTCACATGAAAATATGTGTGGTCTTGCATTAATAACTTCTGGTCAGAATTATTTTTATGCTTTCTGTGGTTGATGCCTTTAATTTATTTTTAATTTTGTGGATGTAGTTCATAAAATCTGATAACACTTTTATAGCCTTTCATTGGAAGTAATTATTGGCATTTCACTATGCTTGATACCTTTTGTGCCACAAGATAGACACAATCAAATTACTGCTTTTTATTTGCTTTTTAACCAAGGCAGGATACAGTCTGGCGGAAAGATAATTTCCTATCGTAAAAAATACTTTTTGAGTAGTTGGTCTTTGTGGAACGATTTATTGCTTAATTCTAGCCTCAAAGACACTTGCCAATTTGCAAGTCAAAGGTTGCATGAAGATTGGCAATAAAATAAGGTGATGTCAAAATTCTGATGAACTATTTCCCCTCGATATTGGCTGGATTTTAAAGATTTTCTTGCCAGCTTCCAACACGTAAGAAATTCTAAAAAATTCATTCCGACTGCAAGGATACTGGTTTAAAGAACATTGTAGAGTCGATTTGAACTTGTTTATAAAATGCCAACGGTTTTTTCATATTCAAATAATATGAGCATGCAACCCCCTTTTTATGGCTGTTAGTCCCCTCAATAGAAAATAATAATAACAATAATAATACTTTACAATCTTCAAACAACAAAACCATTACTTCTAGACAATTATTATTTAACCCGATAGAGACTTTTAAGTTCCTTCATTTACAAGTTATAGAAGTAATGCCATTAGATCGGTCAAGAATCACATCTTTGGCACACTTTTGGATCAATAATTCAAGTTAACAACCCCAAATTATCAACAAACATCTGCAAAACAGCTGAGTCGCCCTTTAATTTAAAATCTGAATAGCCAATCGCAGCATCTGCTGTGCCTTTTGCCAAACTTGCATTGCCAAATTTTATTTCAATTAAGTTATCCTCTCGAGCATAAATTTTTCTTTTATTCACTTTTCCTATCTACTTCAATATTCTCTTATTTGGCACTTTAGTCCTGTAATTGCTATGGTTTTTGCATCTTATCGGATGTACGTAACGAGCATTTTCCTTTTTACAAAAACTTAACTTTGCCTTGATATTAAATGAGGAAAATTTGGATAAAAAGTTTTCATCTAAGCTGCTCAAAAGACATCCAATGCATCTTTGAAAATAGCAATCACATAATTGAATCTTGGTAAAGAAACTTCGTCACAGAAACTTTAAATTTAATAAAATCAAAAAAGGTTTTTTGCAGATTGACCTGAATCAAAATATTGTCAATAATGAATTTAACTCATAATATTGTTCCAATGACTTAATAAGGGGTCACCTTCCTTGTTTGAGGATAAAGTTATTTCTTCTTTATTTGCATAAAATATAAGTCTGTGAACTTTTCTGTTTGAGCTTTATGCTTTCATTGTAGAAGGCAGGGTTGTTGAACAGGTGTGTTGAGGGTTGGCATTGGACTATGTTTTGGATGGTTGTGATGAATCTGGATGAAAGCTGTGGAGTATTTAGAATAACAATTGAGGAACAACATATCAAAGTCCTTAAGGCCTCATTTTGACAGAAAGCTTTAAATAGGTTAAGGTTCTATGGTGGCACCATGACGGCTGATTTCGATCCATTTAGCGCACAGAACGATATTAATCGTAGTGTGCTGCTCGGAGTGTTTATTCATCTACGATCTAAATAACAGCACTATTGAATATGCTTTTACTAGAGATTCCAGATATAAAAGGTAAACATCAACCCTGACAGGAGCTTATATAAAAAGGAAGGAAACGTATCAAAGCTACAGAAAACTAAAGAAATTTCAATGTAGCAAGAGAGCAAAAACTTAGAAGAATGAATACTAATAGTTGAAAATGCTTATTATCCTAGTCATATGCAAGTGAAATGAAAAATCGTGAATAGATCATGGAGCATGGAAGCATATTATGTATGCCTTGAATTTTAATAAGACATACAATCCATATTCCCGAATTTAAAACAATAGAAAATGTAGTAAATTAAAATTTTGGTACTTTGAGTAATTCATGCTGTCATCCCAGTACCATTTCGTGTACAAATAATTCATGAAAGAAGATTTAATGAACTCATAACAACATATTTAAATATTCATTTCTAATGAACCCTTACTACTTCCATAATTTATTACGTATGTGTCACATTAAATAAATTTATATGATAGGAACGTGCAAAACATAATTTTTTACTTAGAGATGCATATAGGTGGGAGTTTGTTGAAATTTTTATGTCTGTCAGTAGGTGTTGTAATGCCGTTTGAAGTATTTTCATATTTAAAACTGGATATTTAATTAAAATTACTGATGTATGTTTATGAAAAATACCTAACGACTTTTAAAAATTTAAATAAAGACTCCGAAAATTTTCTGTTTAATATTCAAAAAAATAATTTCCGTCAAAAATTTACAAATTTTTCTTCAATTTCAAAGCTTTAAATTTTAATTCTTTTTGCAAAATCTAGGTTGAAATGAGTTCATTTTCAAAACTTAAATTCCATGCAAATTAACACAAAAGGTGTTGTATTTATTCCACTAATAACTTAGAGCTGTTAACATCTTTAATTGCAAGCTTTTTCTAGCTTTTACATGCAAATTTAGTGCTTCAAAATGTATATAAACAACTTAGCAATGCTCCTTTAGAGAAGCTCTCATCTACGTGATTCATTTTACATCCACTTTATGATTTCCCTTTGCAACCATGAAGAGGATGTAGATATGTTTACAATTTAAATGGTACTAAATGCATGTAGTGCTTAAATTGACATCTTACTTGAAATTGTTATTTGGATTCAATGTCATAAAAACATTTGTGTACAAGACACACCAATCGATTGAAAAATTTCTATTGAATTGCTCGTTGTTTGCTGTCCCTTTGAGAGATTTATTGCTGAATTTTATTACGTCACTAAATATACTTCTGGGAAAACACACATCAACATCCTTCTCTCCAAACCTATCTAATATATAAAATAATGTAAAAAATAAATTGATAAAGAACAAGAAAAGCTCAAACAAGAGATTATAGCCGATCAATTCATCATTATAAAAACATCATTATTCATTTGTTTTCTTTGTTAAGTAAGGAATTGCCAGACATTCTTAATACCTAAAAGGATGTGTATATTGTTTAGCTGAAGAAGTCTCTTGAAGTGGGTGGAATATAGACAGTTTTATAACCGACTATTAAGCGGATTTTATTGAACTTTAATTGCATTTGCTCATATAAACTTAGTAACCTAGAATTATTATTTAATGTGCACTTGGAAAGATAGACGGAAAATAGACTCTTCGTCTATGACTAATAGAATCTTCAATAATTCAATGCTGTTAAAGGATGAGTTCAGCTATACTTATCAATATTTAATGATTTTTAAAAATCTTCTTAAAGAAAAGCTTTATGCTAAACAATTTAAATCATAATACAGAAAGCGATTGTATTAATTTGAAAAATTTTAAAAATGGAACTCAATTTTCAAAAAATTCAAAAAATAAACTCTACAAAGTAACTATCAAAAGTGATCAAAAAATTTCTAAGTAGAAAAATGCCTTTAACTTTAAATTACTGAGTGTGAATTTCTAAACGGCCATGCCCATCTTCAATAATTCAATGCTGTTAAAGGATGAGTTCAGCTATACTTATCAATATTATGTTTTTTAAAAATTCTTACAGAAAAGCGTTAAAAGTTTCAGAAAGCTGGATTGATTTGAAAGATTCAAAAGCTCAATTTTCAAAAATCTCAAAACTATCACAAAAAAAGGCTTGTTCACAAGCTCAATTTTAAATAAATTCAAAATTTTTCCAAAAAAAAGCTCTCAAAAAGCTCAATTACTTGAAAGTTTCAATTTAAAATTGTCGAAAAGTCAAAAACTAAATTTTTAAGCCTCAAAACTTTCAAAACGCTCATTTACTTTGAAAGTTTTAATTTTTTATAACATTTTCAAAGAGTTAATTTGTTTCGAAAAATTTAATTTTTTCAAAAAGTTCAAATTTAAAGAAATGAAATCTTTAAAAACTTTTTCAAAAAAGCAGAACTTTATGGTAATAAATTACAATCTCATTCCAATTCCAAGTTATATCAATTGCCAAGTCATCAGCTATTCATAACAACAGTTCTGTCACAATACGACCAGTTTTGACAAGCAATTTACTAGAATTTCAAATTATTATCCATCATAAAATAATTCAATGTATTCCCAACAGCTGCTATCACTAGAAAAAATCCTTCAAAACTCACTCAACTCTTCTATTCTTTGAATTGAATCGAGTACGAACAAAAAATGCCATTGATATTCCTTAGATCATGAAAGTATCATAAGTATTCACTTACAAAACATGTCACAAATCGTCATACCCGCACATACAAACACAGTGTCTGTATAATGCAAAAATAGTTTATAAAATCATGAAGCTTAAGAGAAAAAAATTTCTCCAAGTCATGTCTCAATATTTTTATGTTATTCCCACGACTCAAACACTGAATTCTCAATACGGAAAAACGAAAGGCTTCATGATCCATCATGATATAATATGCTTAAAACATCTTGAAGATATTTCCTTTGGTATGTAAAGTATTTGATGCTTTCAAAATATTTTCTCCCATCTTCTTCTTCTTCCTCCCATTCATCCTTTATGCTGACAATCATACTTCTCATCTTCGCATCCTTCATTCATCTTGAATCAAGCTTTGTGTCACTACATGAGGAATATCTTACCTATATATTTTTTTTGGTATGTAGAACAATTTATTTAAAGGGATTTTGGTAATGCCTTTAAGAAAATTATGTAAAGTACAACCACAATTGCGGTTCTGTATTGAATGTCAAGCATTTAATTTTATGCTAAATAACATAATCCCATTAATCAAAAAAAGAGAATTTCTTCCTTATCAATTGTTGTTATTCATTCATGATCAACAGGTGGTTCGTGTGTCAAAACATTCAATGTTTAATGTTTCAATGTTTCATCAAACAATCGAGAAAAAGGTGTTAAAACATTCAACATTTTCTTTCCGTTGTTGTGTGGAAAATGAAATTTTTCGTATTTTTTTTCTTTCTTTTTTTTTTATCAGAGCAAAAAATTTTCTCAGTTTTGAAAAAAATTCCTCAGTCATTCATTAGATCGCATCGCGTATTGTACGGTCTACAGTTAGTTGAAGAGAAAAAAAATAAATTATTTATTGATATTTATGTAGTTTTATTTTTCTGTGAATATATTGTGATCCTTATAAAATATTTATGTTTATGGAAATTAGTTAAGCCTTAAAAAAAAATTCAAAAATTGGAGGAATTTGCTCTCGTGATGACATATCAAGTGTGTGTCAAAATAAATATGATAATTAATCACTCATAATGTCCCATAAATATTGAGACTTATTATTTAGTCGAAAGATCTAATAAATCATCATTAATGGACTGGAAATGAATTAAAATGAAAAGAAGTTCTCGTGGGAAATAAAAATCTGGTGAAACTTAATTCCTTGTTTGTGCTCTTGACTCAGTCAAAAAGAAAGTTTTTTTTGCTTATTTAAAGATAAAAAAAATAAATGAAAAATTATCACAAGCGAGTTCAAATGGCAGAGATTTTTTTCTGTAAATTTACCGTCTTGACTCATAAATCAGCTAGTCAAAAAAATGTCAAATGCTGAAAATTTAGTACTTTGTGTTGAAAATTTACCATCTTTAAATTAAAATTTTGTTGGTTTTTCACACCCGAGGTGTAACAACTTTATGGAAGAACTTTATGCCATAAATCATATAACGATTCTGAAGAAGAAATGCAACAGTTGAGGATTCAATTTTTTGATCGGCTTTGATTGTAAATTTGTGATTTTTTTGGAGCTTTTAAATTCTGCTTATTCAGCATGAAATTTTGAAAGTGATATTTAATAGTATGGGAGGTCACAGCATGACTTAATACATTTTTTGAATTTGTTAAATTTCAATTTTCAATGTGTTTATAATTGTTTAAAATTGATGAAAATTCTGTGTTGATTCAGATTTTTTTGGATTTCAAATGGATAATTCTTACTTATTTACATCCTGGAACCACTCTCCGATTTGGAACTTAGGTTTACAAAAGTCTACATTGTTCAAATCAATTACTGGCCACATCACAAAACATCCAGTTCAAGTAATTCTAATCAATTCTAAATACTTTCATTGACTTAATCAGATCTAAACGCACTTAAAGCCTTTTCAATTGAACTTAACACAAATCAATTTCGAGTCGAGTAAAAATAATTGAATTTAAATTTATTCGTCTTTCCTTTCTTTTAAATTGTGCAACAATATTTCCGGAACAGTTAAACTTGTCATTTCCAAGTGGACAGCTTGACATAATGGCCAGTAATTAAATGCAGTCGTCTAATGACACGTATTATGGCACGTTCAGGAGAAAATGCCATTAATCGACCGTAGGTCTAGGCATTAAATAGACATTCTGTCGAGTTGTAAACTTTGGATAAGTTTCTTAATTTGTTTTGCTTTGAATTCTATATTTTATATTTTTCAGTCATATGGATATCACTCGGAGGTGGCTTCCATTTGGTTTTAATAAAAGAGCTTTTTGTGGAGCCTTCCTCATTTGTGTCACTCGAGATTGACGATGTCATGATGATTTTACGTCATATGACTGTCATTTGTGGTTATGTTGTGAGCTCGAATGTGCATTAAAAAAATTGAAATTTAAAGCCTCAATTACAAAGTTTAAATAGTGGTTTCACTGAAAGACCAAAAGCAATATATTCATCAAAATTGAAAATTTAAATATATTCAACTGCCTTCCTATCAATTTAATTTTTAAATTAAATTTCAAAAATAAGAGTTTGAAGCTTCTGTTTTCAATTTTTTTGTTTTTTCATATTTCACCAAAATTTTAACTACAGAATGTCAGGATGTCTCAAATTCTCGATAGAGTAATGCCCTAGAAAATTAATTAAAATTGATAATCTATACGAGACGAAATAATAAAAAGAATTCTTAATATGTTCAACATAAAGAAAATAATAAGATTTAAAGCGGATTTAAAAGTTAATTTGCAGACAGTCATGTTTGCTGTCTAATTAGCAAAAACCCTAATTAATATAATAAGCCCGCATGATAATTTTCAAGTAAGATTTAAGATACAAATTCGAGGATTAATTTTCTCAACATTAAAAATTCCATCGATGGATTCAATTTAAAGCTAGTCATAAAATATTCTTTTGAGCTTAAAAACTCATCATTGACAAAAAATTCCAACAGAAATAAGGTGAAATTAAATTATTTTTCAATCACTGTACGTGAAGCATACTTTATATTATTAAGGATTTATTTTGTCCTTGTGTTCGCGATGAGTTATAGGAAATTGAGAAGTTTATAAAATTTTCCAACAAGACTTTTTTTTGGATGTTCAAAAAATTTTGTAAAGGAAGAAGAAAATACGTAAATTTTTTATGAGCTTATGAGACATGTTGAGATTCAATTTATTGTCAGAAAACATCCGATTATATTGTATTTGATTTTTTTTTCGACAAAAAATGAGATGCAATTTGAAGAATATTGTGAAAATATGCAGAAAAACTGGAGCTGTTTATTCAGCAAATAAGGATTCATCGTATTCATAAATCTCGAATTGAAAATGTATTTTTTGTGTATTTATGTTCCTGAATTCGTATAAACTCACATAATATTTGATAAAGTTTTCACATTTAGTTTATTATTTTTGATTAAATCCATATTCAGGATGACTTTAAAGTGAACAGCTTCACAACATTTTTGCATAAGTTTATCATCAATTTTGATATTTTTAAATCCTTTTTTTATGATTTAACTTGGATTCAACTTGGATTTGAGATTAAAACTAGATATGGAAGCTTAGTTACTTAGTTTAAGAACACTGCAACATCCATTAATGGAAGTTTTGATTATCTTGTTCTTCGAGTTGAACAAAAAACTTCTTCATTTTGAAAGGGTTGTTGAGAAAAAGTTAGTCCAGTGTTTCTCAACCTTGCAACAGTGCAACAAAGTAAATTGAACATCAATTTCAACATTTTGATTGTAACTTATGTTGAATTGATTTCTACATTAGTCCAAAATACTGAGATCAGTTTTGCTTTTATTAGTAAAATTTCTAAATTTTCTCAAAAAACAATCTAAATTTGAAATTTTTGAATTTTTCGAGGCACAACTGAGTTTGTTCAACAGCACACCAGCGTACTGCTACACGCTACTTGAAATACACTGCTCTAACCCGTGTAAGACATCATAACAAAATAATACCCTAAACCCTTACAAAAGAAAATCATCGAAGTAAAAACTCAACAATAATAAGTTTTTATTTACTCAAAATCCAAAATGCACAAGCAACAGATTGAACGAATGAAATTAAACCTTCTTTCCAAGAATCACAACAAATTTAAGGACAATCAAAAAGATATTCTTACAGACATACAAATCCTTGATTATAATTGTCATTCCATAACATGCTGAGGGCGAAAAGATTCTTAATAAAAAGAGAGAGAAGAAAAGAAAGAAATAAAATCTGTGCGTGTGTAGATTTAATTTTCTTCTTATACGTTCATAGAACGGCAGAGATATCATCATAGAGGTGAAAAAGTTAAATGATTTATAACGCGCTCTGCATTTCTCTCTTCTATTCCCCATCTATATAATACAATAATCTTATTACAAATATTCTTCTTGTTATATCCCTTTTGGAGTATAAAAGCCTTTCTAAGATTCTTATCTAGGGTAGGAAACTACTTAAATTACAAGTCATCATTCTTCTTAGCATTTTCATCAAGGAAAAAGAATTTTCATCAAAGTTTTTTAACAATTCTTCATCTTGTTTTATAGTTTCTCTTTCTCTACATCTTACACATTGCTTCAGATTATCGCAAACGTTGCGTAAAATTTCATTAGGCACCGACAAAATCATCGTCTGAGCTAACATAAGGACGAAAAAATTGCTTACACTTTGATTTATGTATCCAAAACTTATTCAACCACTTGAAATAAATCGATTTAAAGTTTTAACCCAGTCTTCTACGTATTTGTGAGCGTGCGAATTATCTCTAATGTTTGTGTAAGCTCGTCAATTTTTCATGATTCTTGTGTTGATTTGCGTGATGAAAAGTTTTGTTTTTTTTTCTTTAGTTTTGTTGTAAGGCTTTAAAGTGGAAGGGTGGAGAAATGTTGACTTAATGTTAGGGCAGAGCTCGAAGTTGGCTGAATTTAAGTCGACTTAAGTCGACTCGGACTTTATGAAAAATGGCGGAACTCGACTTATTTTATTCAAGTTGACTCGAGTCGACTTGACTTGCTCGAATTCGAGCTTTAGTCGATTGTACTTAACTTCGAGTTCTGAGCTTTCAATTAGCAACAATTCTAAACAAACTTCGCAGGAAGCACATTTCTGGATTTTTTTCTGTCATAAACTCAAGCAACACAATGCGGCGTATCACATATTTCCTGGAAAAAATAAGGCAAAATAAATCTTCCGAATAACTTTGAGTTTGATTGTTAAGTACAATTTCGTCTTGTTTTCGTAACAAAATCCTTCAAAATTCTTTCCAAATTGATGCGATGGAGTTTGTTTGTCTTTTAAGGTTTAGATTTTCAACTTTTACCTTATTTCCAAGTTTCAAAAGTTTATAGAGTCACTACAAATCTAGTAATTTTTATTTTCATTAGAGTCTAGATCATGCCTAGACTGTCTTTTGACATTTGATCGAAAATCAATATTAAATGTTCTTGATACCCAGACCAAAACTTCTTGCTTTTGAGATTTGTTGAGACCGAGATTCCCGGAAATTCCCTTAAAATCTCTCTTGCGGTTTAAAATAGTTCCTGATTTATATTGAACTTGACAACTCAAAAATTTCCACAAAATTTGTCAAAAAAATTTTCAGAACAATTTGACAAAGTATCAGATTTCCTCCATAAATCCCCAATAAATCACCAAAAGACACAAGACAATTCACGCCGATAAAAGAATTTCCACGAAATATTTCCAACTCTCGTCATGACACTTTTATTCGCTTTATGCTGTCACATTTAATTTTTGTAAGAGTATCTCAAAATAAAATTTATTCGATCTAAAAAAGCATAGGCATAGAATTAAGTCTCTCATACTTTTCCTTATTAATTTTTCACTCTTCTTTATTGTTGAGCTTTAAAAACCGATAAGAATAACAAGAAGACATGAAAATTTTTTTCTTTAAACGTGATTAAAATGCTGAAAGGCGAAATAAGTTGATTGATTGTTGGGAAGTAAGTCTAAGGCTGAGTTATCACATCATAAAGAGAGTAAAATCATTTGTTAACTTTAGCTTTACGTAAATTCCCGTAATCATCTACAAGAATGACTTTACAATGACATTTTTTGCTCCATGCCTATAAAGAAGTATGTATCTCTCCACAATTTACGATCCCCACATTTTTCTGTCCTTTTTTAATGCGATTTATTTTCCTCATTTTTTATTATGATACTCATACACGTCAATACATTGGCAATGATTATCATTATACTCTATGGAAACTTTTTTGAGTCGCTTGGTGATAAGGGAGGTCGAGCTTTATATTTTATTATTCAATATAGGGGATACATATTGAGGGAAAAAAAGAGAGCAAGAGGACGAAAATAATAAAAAGCTTATTACTACAGGAGCATCTGAGAGGATCATGAGAATAAAAAGGAAATTTTAATAGGGGCAAATGCCCATGCTAATTACAGACGAAATGATAAGGATGAATCATATTTTCAAAAAATATTCATGAAATGCTCATTTCGGGGGTTGTTTGTAGAGTGCGTAATAAATTTTATAAAAGCTCATGCTAATTGCAAGATTAAACATTCATTTTGGTTGTTATTTCCCGAGCGACACAAATGAAGCCACAAAATTATAAAAGCACCGTTAAATCTTTTTTATTGACATCAAATGGAAGCCGTCTCCGAATGGCTTGTCCTTCTTCATTTTTGGACTCTTGCAATAAATTTAGCCCATTTTGTGTGACGTGAATACCACGAATTGATGGTCACGAGTGTGACCTAAAACAACCAAAAAGCACTCAATTCATGCTTTACTTTCCCTTGACTTGGGATCGAACTTAGATCGTCAACTTATAATGCCGATACTCTGTTTACTCGACCATCGCTGCTAACCAGAGTCAAAAGAACTTCAAGAATCTGGATTATACAAGTCAAAACAGACGCCTCTAATGCTGTTCAAAAGGACAAAGGGTCTTCTACAATGTAGTCCTGCTAAGTCGAGTCTTATACCCATTTTCTCTTGATAAATTATGGGAACCTAGTAAGACTAAGGTTTAATATATTCTGGAAGAACTAATGATCTGATCCTATACCCTTCAGGTTGAAATACACATAGAAATCCCCTTGGAGATCAAACCTAGAGAGGTTGAATCCCTTCTTAAAACGATACATCACCCTCCAATTCATAAAGAAACTTCAAGATAGTCTCTTCTTTCGATTTATGTACAAAACATTCAAAACATCCCCTTATTAATAATTTCAAGCTTTTCCTTGATTTTTCTGTATGAATAAAATTAATTTTATGTTTTTAGAACGACAGCTTTTTTTTTTTTTTTTGCTTTGAGCATCTGAATTTATTATTCATTTTTTAACCCTCATAAGTATATTAATTGCATTACCGCTGTCAAAAAAGACGGTAAATTTTTACTTCTTGCTTTCCAGGCATTATATGTTAACAACCCATAAAAGCGGTTTTGTGGCTTTTTAATAAAATTTTCTTCTGGCCCTAATACGCATTAATTGAATTTGAGTTTGGGAACAAAAGATAATCGAATGTGATGTTAAAGCACCAAAGTTTATGGTTTTTAAATCTACTGGAAATTTATATTGAAATGAGAAAATTGAAAATTTTTTAAAGACAGCCAATTCAATGATGCAAATCATCATAAAAAATCAACAAGTCGCGATGAAAAACCTGCAGACGAGAAAATGTTTATTTACATTTCAGAAAATTTAATTATCTCATTCAAGATTGAGTGTGTTTTAACTTTTTTTTGTACTTGAGAATTGCTGATTAAATTTTATCATGTAATTTGTTGTAAATGTATGAATTTTAAATTTGATTTGGGTATGAAATTGCTAACTTTTATTCTACATTCCGAGTAATATAAATGAAGAAGTCTTCGTCATGATTTTGCTACAGCTCTTTTATTAGCCAAAAATCAAATCCAACTGTCATAACGTTCATTTGAGATTTGAACAATATTTATTGAACATAGTTGAAATCCCCTTTTTCATAGGAAAGTTCAGCCTGTAATTGAACTCTGATGAATAAACATTTCTTTAATTAAATTGAATAAATTGATGGATTGACATTGTTAGCTCTGTATCATCGAGTTATTAGCTTATCGATTTGTTTAGTAGCTTAAAACCCAGTTTTTGCAAGCAAGGCTAAATGCTTTAATTGGTGATTTTTCCATTTTTTTTTTCACAAAAATACGTGTTTTTTTCTGCTTCAAAAATTTAAAATTTTACCTTCCGTTAATTTTTGAACAAAGTTTGACCGTTATTTTTCATACAATTTCAAGCTTATTTTCAAAACAGATCATTTCACAGGGAGCTATGAAGAAGTGGCAATCTTTACTCAATCTTTTCCCAAGTTGAAAATTTGAGATTCAATTTTCAAGAGATTCCAATAAAAAACATAATAGACCTCAATCTCTCTAATCTATTCCTAATATCGATCCTTAATGGCCCTCCAGTGAATTAATCACAAAGAAATTTAAAATTTTGATCCTTAATCATCAGATAACGAGTTTTTGGGTTCAATAAAAACCAATATTTTAGGTCTTTAATAAATTTTTTGAGCAGGCACAAAAAGAAATCATAAATTAGAAATACAAACCCAAAGAAATGTCGGAAGCATAAGCACACACACGCAGGAAGCAATTATGAACAGACAATATTTTTTTTTTATTATGAAAATTTTCATAAAAGCTTTTAGCACAAAATCTTTTTGTTTGACTAAAGCTTTTTAAAGCTTGTTATAAAAAATTTTCCTTCTTAAATCCCACAAAAAAAAATGATTGAATGATTTTTATTGCTACGCTCACATACATTGAAATCGATTTTACAGTAATGCATTCATTCTTTTGTTTTCTAAGCTTTTGTTCCTTTTTCACTCAAAAGCTTTTCAATCATTTAGAAATGTTCATATATAATTTCCCAGCTTGTGCAACAACATACAGATTAGTATGAGTAAACTTTTGATCATGTAAAACATGTGTGGCATAGAATACATACATCGTCCATTAAACAATAACTATTCTTTAAAAGTTGACGACAGAGCTTTTGTGAAATTGTTTAAAAACTTTTCAGACTATATAATTTTATTTAATTAAATTCTATAGTCTGAATATATACGGTTTCTGCATGCTGAGTGTTTGATCTTTGACTCTGAATTTAATGGAAAAATACTGTTTTTGTTTATTGGATTAATGCTTATTCGGAAAGCATATGCGGTAGAAATGGTCAAAATCCAACCCCAGGACCGCGTGACATTGGTTTCAGGCAACATTCGATGAAGTCAAACCTCAGGCTAGAGTCAAATTACCCTTTTGCTGAAACCATGTGCTTGCCATGTGCTTTCCGAGTTAACTGGTAAATTAAATCTCAATATCTAATTAAACTGTGTTGCATGGATTATTGCATAGTAAAAGTCAAGCTCTTCAAAAAAATCGTAAATGAGCTACCATATAAACATGATTAATTATTTAAATCGTGGTTGCGGAACTAATCAGTTCCGCTTCTTTGTTTGAAACTCAGTAGCTTGTTGAACATAGAGCAAACAAACCTCTAACCAACAAATGACTACATATGTACATTTTTGCTAATTATTTCAGTATTTATGAAGCTCGGATCTATATCTTTATGGATTAGGGTACCACATCTTACTTACTTACTTGAACCATGCTCCAACTTGGAGCCAAGGTTAATAACACTTTCACAGTGAATCAATAGGTCAACTATCATCTTGACTATTGATTAAGCATATACATTCATGTCCCCGTATATCAAAAAAAGGTTAATCGACCAATAACCCGGCCACACACCGACGTAACTCTGCCTTCATGCTGAATTCGATTTAAATCAAGTACTATCTCCAGAGTCATGATGGATTTTGAATCGATTAACCAACTCGTACTATTCGTGTGAGATATCCTCCATATCCTTATTTACATTACATCATAAACTTCAGCTGCATAATTCTAAAAAAAATATCAAGATTTCAAACCAAAATCTAATAAAAATGTAAATTACACATAAAATCTGTTCTTATTTATTACCATGCTGATCAATTTTTCATTTCATTCAAATCAATTTCATGATTTATTCAAGAATAACACAGACTGGGACATAAAATTAAGTAATCTTTGAAAAATATTGATTTTATTTTTTTTTCTGTGTAGATTTTATGTAGTGTTATTTGAGTTTAATGGCAGTTCAAAGACCATTTTCCTTTCCTTACTACCATTCGTTGATTGTAGTATAATGTGTCTTACTTACAGTAGAAAACCCATATAATATTTGATTTATGTAAATCCTATATAATCTTTTCTAATATTGCAATCTTCTATAGTATCTTGAATGAATGTCCCGAGAGCTGTACATGGGTTATATATATTTACTATCAAGACTGTATTAGATTCCAACTGAATTATTCCAGCATTCGCATAAAAATTCAAGTTTTTTTTACTAGTTTCCTTAACACTGACTCCATTAAATTGAGATTTTATGTTAGATTTGTCATCAGTGGCGTTTTCCTTCATGTGAGAGAAATTTATAGACTTTATTTCCCAGCAATATATAAGAAAAAAGTTTGTTTACAACTATTTGGTAATATTAAGGATAATTTATTCATTTCTTAGTGCAAATGTGATAGGAAAAAATATTTCATTGCCAAACTTTTCACATAGAATCGCTGATTAATGCTTTGTAGGAAGTAGAATTAAATAGATTATGGAGTGAGCTTTTTTTTGTCATAAATAAAAGTTTCGTTTAAAGAGAAAATTAAATTCGGGGAATAATGTAATAAAAAATGGAAATGGTGGTTTTAGTAGAATTGCGGTACTGGATAATCAAGTAATGGCGCATATCTGACGCATTCTGGAAAATTCTTCATCCAAAATGTTTGGAAGCTTAGAATTCTTTTGTAATGAATTTACATATTTTATCGTATATTAAACCATTCAGCACATGCTAAAATATCAACTGGTTTACTCGCCACTTACCTTAAAATAGCTGCAATGCAACTTAGATGTAATGAAAATGTAACGAACTTTTCAAAATTAAAAATTTTATGCTTAGTTTCTCACCCCTTTTTGACTTAGACAGATTCAAGCGACACAATTGAAACTGTAGGCATGGCATACAGGCATGTACGTGGCTTTCATTTTGTGTTGATAAAAGAGGTTTAGCGGAGCCTTAAAAGCTTAGTGGAGGAGCCTTCTTTAGTTGTGTTGCTTGGAGGGAAAGAACTACCGGCCTGATTGTCTTGCTTTAAATTAAGTGTTTAGTGAGCACATGAAAAGGAAGGAATACAGATATGAGTAACCTGAAGAGCACAAATCGGTTAATTGATCAACAATTCGACATCAGGTTGACGTGATCCTAACTTAGTGCCCAATCTGGTTTACATCTTAATGTGGAAAAGCCCACAGAAATGGATTATACAAGGAACAGCGTTATTACGAAACAGTTCAGATTAGGTTCAAATCCGACACCGTTTTAGAGTCACGTTTACTGATGCCTTATTTTTTATCATTTACCCGACTTGTGCTATTTGGGTAAATTGTGGAAAACTACTTAAAAACTATTCAGTCTGACAGTCAACAGACTTGACAATTGCAAAATTACTCTTGCAAAGAAAAAAAATGTGTAAAAATTGTCATTCAAATAAGCAAGTATCCACGAGCCTGACACAAAAAGCATGTAATTGAAATAAAATTTGTGGGTCGCTTCTGTTCACGAAAAAAAGGCAGCAAAAAAAAAAAAAAACAATAATAAGAAGTGAAGTAAGGGAAGGAAATAATAGGAATATAAAAGAATAAAATTTCCATCACAATAATTTGTGGAAGTTACTTAGCTTTCAAGCATTTAGTGACTGAATGGAACGAAATAAATAATTGAAAGGAACTTTTCTTGCATTGTGAATGTGAAAATGTGTGTTGGATGGAAAGGGCAAAAGACTGAATATAGAAAAAGTTTTTTCATCGACGTTTATTGAATATCAACTGACAAAAGTGGCAAAGAAGAAAGGAAAAAAGAAAACGAAACGAGAAGTGGGATAAGTGGTTGAAAAGTTTAATGTGTTTGTATGCTGTTCCTTACTTGGCACCAAACCACATTTTCATTCATACTCGTCTCTTCCGTCTATGAATCGGTTATACTTATGCTTTATGATATTTAAGCTATAAAATTTTATTATGATACTCTCATCTCTAGCCAGAAGCGGTTAACACTTTGCGATATTACCTTCCTATACAACAACAAGACAGAAATGGTTGAATGAATGCTCTTTAAATTGATATTGTTATTTTCTATTTGAAAGACAATCTAGAGCTATAAAGTTAAATAAAAGTGCGCAAACAAAGAATTGTTTGCTTACTCACGTACTTTTTGTTTTGTTGAGCTTGGGACATTGTTGAAGGGGTGACTACTTGGGCGGAATTGATTCTTTAATGTGGTTCAGACGTGGTCACTTATTACGTGTGATAATTCAAACTTAGTATACTCAAAAGTAGCGTTAGTGCTCAAAAATTAATTTAAAATAGGGCAGGGATGCATTCAGGATTAATTCCCTCAACTGAATCTTAAATTTCCAATTTTCAAGGGATTTTCGTAAAAAAATCCAAAAATCACCTCTTGCGATCAACTAAAAAAATTCAAATAAACTTAACCCGACCTCCATAATTTCTGGCTACCTCCCTGAAGTGAAGGGTTGCCTTAAAAGTGACGGTTATAGTGATAAATTTGCCAAATTGAAGAATTGTTCCAAAAAGAGGAATTTTGACCCCAAAATTTAGCTGAAGATACTAACGTCCTTAATAGAGCAGTGCTCCCCAAACTGTGTACCATGCCACACTAGAAGTGAACGGTTCGATTCGAGGCTTAAACTACCCAGGTGTGCGTGATACAACAGTTGCAAAAATCACCTTTTCTTTCCAATATTGATTCTAAGATTCAAGATTCACCTAGAAATGTCACTTTAAACAAACATTAAATTGTTTCATCTTCAAGCCAATCCTACGGTCTAAATTCTATACATTGATTCTTAAAGCATCTCAGACATCTCCTCATTACCATAAAATCTGTGTCAACAATGTATTTCAACACAATATTTCACTGCCCTACTTTTTCATATTCATCTCCAGTCCAATAAGTGTTACAAATCTTTCTACTAAGTAGTCCATCGCCCTAAAGTAAAATTAACTTTTTTCTTTTCTTTTTTAACGTAGGTAATAGAAGTAAAGTGAAAAGACAAACAATGCAGAAAAACATATAAAATGTGTGTGTAAAAGTTATAAAGTTATTAAAAGAGTTTTATTTTTGTATATTTTTTCGTGGTAAAAATAAAAGTAAAGGAAGAAAAGTTTGTGCTCGAAGGTAAAAACGTGGAAAATTCAAGGAAGTAAAAAAATTTCGTCAAGATGGAATTTATTACTGAATTTTTTTACGATAATGCAACATTCTACGACAGTACGTTTACAATGGATTATGAGAATTCAACATTATTGGATAATTTAACAGCTACGGAAGTGCCATATGTTAAATATGAAGATCGTTTAGAAACATACATTATTCCAACAATTTTTGCTCTCATATTCATAATTGGAGTTCTTGGAAATGGATGCTTAATATTGATATTTTTTCGACATCGAACCATGCGGAACGTACCAAATACGTGAGTAAATGCCAAAATTACATTTTATACCCTTTTATTCAATATGATTATGGAAAAAATGGAAATGATTCAAATTTATAGGTTCCGTAACACAAAGATAAAAAAAATCTCTTCCTTATCTTTCTCATTTCTCTCAATTTTATTATGATGATCCGAAAAGTCCAGTGGTGAGCAACCTTTTATTTTTTGGGGCACACCTTGGTGGTATGTCACGCATGTCATGTGCACGGTTGATTGCATTTTCAATAATTTATACCGACACACTATTGTGCCGCGACACACAGGTTGCCCATTACTGAAATAGTCATTTCGCACCCTTACTACCTCCTTTATCTCTTCCTTATTTGACATCTCTTCATCTTATTTTTTATATTCAAACGACCATTCTAGAGATTTTTAGTATTTCCATATTGAGATATCCTTGATTCTATGCTGATTTTATCTGCTACTGACAGATTGTCTGACTTGCTCTGATTACGAAATGATGAATTGATAAAGGTACTAATTTTTTTTCAATTAAAAAGCAGTAAAACTTGATTTCTGAGTAGGTAGTCTTTAAAATTTGATACCTCGATTGGAGATTTTAGCACTTGACCTTTTTAGCAGTTATTAAAATGAAATTTTTGATACTCTTTAATTAAAGACTTTCAAAAAGGAAATTTAGGAAATAAGGGTGGAATTCGATCATGTTGAAAGATATCAAATGGTTCGATAGAGATTGAATTGTAGATGCTCTTATACCTTTTTTTGGTATGAAAAATCGGCTAAAATCTGAAAATTTTGACTTTTTGGAAGTACTAAAAAATTATCCCGTTGGACGGGATAAATTATCCCATTGGACGGGATAATTTTTTGGTATGGAAAATTGGCCAAAATCTGAAAATTTTGACTTTTCGGAAGTACTAAAAAATTATTTCGTTGGACGGGATAATTTTTTGGTACGAAAAATTGGCCAAAATCTAAAAATTTCGACTTTTTGGAAGTACTAAATAATTATCCCATTGGACTGGATGCGTCTTCAAACCCCTCAAATCAATACACAAACAACATTCATTTTTCAACTAGTTTGTCATCCACAAATAAATATAAGATCCACTCACTTTTATTTTCCTTTTATTTGCCTCTACTGTTCCACTGTGGGAAATTAATTTTTCCTCTCGTTTCAGGCGAATTTTTTTTATTCTTGTCAACATTTCCTCTCCACGCTGCTTTTACTGCTTTTTTTGGTGGTGTTGTGTGTGATGAAGGCAAACAAGAAATTTTTATTCTATTTTTGGGTGGGATTTAGCTTCTTTTCCTTACTTTTTTTATCTTCCTCAAGAAAGTAAGAAGTTCAATGTGCTCAGCTTAGAGGATAGAATTTATTTGCGTTTAAGAAGAACGCCAGGAAAAGAATCTGCGTTCGTGAGCTGCAAAATGTCTTACTCAATTTCCATTTTCATTATTGCAATATATTAGGTTGACTAATCTTATGGCCTGCTTTATTGGAATAGTTGAAAATTGACGTTGAGACCAGCCATAAAGCAATAATGCGATCATCGTTGCGAATCTTTGCCGAGGGTAACAAGATTGACTATTGGGAATTGAAAAGTTCTTATGAATAAGTAGAAGATTGCCAAAAATTTATTATTAATCCCAGAGTTGGATAAAGGATTGAAATGGGTTGTGACAGAATGACATAAACATCGTTTATTCATTCCTCATTCATGCTGTTCATTCTTTAGTCATTGCCATTGTGATCAAAATCTATTGTCATGACATTTATTTCTATTAATCTGCAGTGCATTAAATGAACATCGTGAAATTTGATTCTAATAATGTCAATCATTGCAAGGGACGCAAAATGAAGAAGAAGGCTTCGCCACGGAGCTTTATGGGCTTCGTAAAAACTCTTTTATAAGCACTAAATGGAGGCCGCTTCCATATGACATCCATGTGTCTCTGTAATCCAGTGATTGGCAATTTGTATGTCGCGGCACTAAATTTTTGGGGAATTACATTAAAAGCATGTCTTGTGCGTTTTCGGTCAAGATTTACCCGATTGGCACAAATTATTCATGACAGCCAAGTGACTGCCATGACTCCTAAGTATCTATTTTCACAAATATGAAAGGATTGCCCACCACTGCCGTAGTCGAAAAGAGACACCATTAAAAGAGCTTTTGCGGAGTCTTTAAAGCTCCGTGGGAAAGCTTTCTTCATTTGTGTCAGTCATGCTTGTCCTAAAATCACTGTCTCTTTAATACCATTATACCTTAATCACTTCTTAATCCCATTTAACACCTCTGACCTCATCAATGTGAATAACTTTGAATGAAAGCTCATTTAATTAATCGCATTGTTTAATAAAATTCAAAACAATTTGCCATCCTCATTTTTGTTAAGCTTTAAAGAGCTTATTAAGTTTTTCTTTGGAAGTTAATTCTTATTAATAAGGATAATCAACTTAAAAGAAAAGTCGATGAACAGAAACTTTGCTTCTTTTATACGTTTGGTGAATAGATTAAGAACTTCTTGATATTTACATGATATTACTTTAAAGTAGATCAAGCTCATATAGTGGATATACATATGATTTCATCTCCCCGTGCTCATAATGTCTTTGAAATATTTTTTATGTATTTTTTTATGAGACAAGAAAGGTGAATCTGAGATCATGTTGTATTTTTGAGTGTTTAAATTACAGCTAAGGGGGTTCTTGTGATATTATGTAGCACCAACAAATGTCTGATAATCTAATTCGCCCAGCATGCTTTGAAAAATTAGATTTTCTAATGCACTTCATCATCCTACATCGTTCATAAATTTGCCTTGTTTACTTTCCATTTATAGGTAGACTAATCCGTATTATCACCTAATTAGCATATCCAGCAGCACCAATTTACCGTACTAAAGCTAGAAAATTTATGAATGAATCTTTAAAGACCGAAGAAATTTAAATTAAAGACTCAGGATTCACAATAAATTATGCGATTCTTTAAAAGATGTCCACAAGCGGAAATTAAGACGTTCCTTCATTCTTTCGCCCAGTCATGAAATTTTTCATCTCTGTTCGGATAGCAAAATTTACATACAAATGTATTTTCATGACAAAGCTCAACTCTACATCTCTGCTAAATTGAAAATTTTCTCTCTTTTAAAACATTCTTGTGAAGTGAAATATTTACTTTATGGAACTCTGTTTATGACTTTGGGTACAATGACTTTTAAAAAAACATATTTGACAGATTTGCATTTTACTTAATTGTGTCAAGTTCTCCCCTGGATATACTAAATGTCTTTTTCTCATTTCTGCAAAAAAAATCATTCAAATTCAAGTGGAAAATTGGTAAAATTCTGAATAAATAAGAAATACCCTTAACACATTCCTTTCCATTCGTAATCTACTGTGTAAACAATCTTGAATCTCAATAAATCCATTAAAAAGGACAAATGAAATTAAGGATGGGTGACCTTTTTTGAATCCCAAAAGCCGATAATTGTTAACACAATCTTATTGTTTTAATATCTACAGAACGAAAGTCCTTAAGTAGCACTGAATGAACATTTTTCAATAAATTTCAAGAGATTTGGGTGTCGGACAAGTAAAGTTCTTGAGTTATAGAATGTACGGACTAAACTAAAAGTTTAAAGGTAGAAGAATTGATTTTTGTTTGGGAAACTTTTTAGATTGGAAATTAGAAAATGCAATTTAGATCCATTTTGCTCGAATGGACAAAAATATAATATAACAAATTAATAGTAAGGCAATGTCCAGTTGGTATCTGTGATGTATGGCCAGAGTGGACTGTGGCATCGAGCTATATAAATTTAAATCTTCCAGTGAGATTTTAATTATTTTGCGGTCGAGTAGCTAAGCATCAGACCGAATAAAATCTTCTTCACTCTTTTGTGAGTACGTTCGATTCCCACCAGAGACAGATTACTCAATTATTAAAAAGAAGGTTGCCAATATGGCAAGGATTCTCACAATGTTCACGGCAGTGTCTAGTTCTAAAGCACAAGCATTTTCACTATTCTAGATAGGCACATATATAGATGTTGTTCATACGGCACTAAGTTAAGTGACCTATATTTAGAATCAGTCGGCATCTGCTTAAGAATGACATCCAAGTCCAAAGCATGAATTCTGCCAAGGAAATGTCAGTAGATTCCTAGTAAGTGTTAAGCGGATGATAATATTCCACTTAGTTCTACCTAAGTAATCCAATCGGGTTAGTTTCATAAATTCTAATCCGAAAATTTGATCTAAATTAAGTTTAGATTCCAAATGACTGCCTAGTCTAATTATAGGGTCTGTTTAGCTGTCTGTCAAGTGATACACAATTTACATTTATAGCTTTAATATTGCTTTAATCTGAACTAAATTTCTACTTTAACATCCGCAAAAACAAAAAAACACCCAATCTTATTCCAATATTGATATTATCTAGAAATGATCGATATCTAATTTATTTCAGACATACATAACATAAACAAACCTGAAAAAAAAAATTCGCAATTTATTCAAATTCGTTTAATTGAAAAGTTTTTCCTTTAAAATTTTTCCCACAATGTGATTAGAAGTCGAACTATGTAAATAAATATTTCCATTTCACATATTTGGATGTACCAAAATAAATCTTTGAAAATTCAACGAAATAATGTAAAGATTTTTCACAGCGAGGAAAAACAAAATAATTTTAGACTATACAATAAAACTCTGGTATTTTTCCTCTAGAAAATCGCACAACAACAAATGATTTAAACAAAGAAGCTTCTTCTTCCTTTAAAGATTTTTACAAAAACAGAAACTTTGTCTTATCTTATCGAATTTTATCTCAGCATGAGTTCATGAAAATTGAGCAGGACGGATGGTTTTGTGACATTTGAATCATTCATATCTTCAACCCTACTTAACATAATTTCTACAATAAGTGACCTATATGATTGAGTGTGTAGACAAACAAGTCGACGACAAAAATCAAAAGAGCGGTCGTCAGCAACTTCTTTTTACTTTGAGTCTTGAACGTGCTATAAATAAATTTAGCTGTAAAATGTTCATAACAACATACATCATCGATTGTTGTTTTTCAGCTACTTACAACAGTTTTTATGATAGGAAGTTCCATGCATAAATATAATGTATCAATAACATGAAACCTTTGAAGTATCTCATTTACATAGAGGAAGGGTATGAAGGAAAAAGGATGAATTAATATGAAATAATACGGAACTCATTAAGTATACATATAAAGTTATAATTAATCATGAAAGATTTTTTGAAATTTCCATATACTTACAGTGCAGTGTTGTTGTATGGCTGATTGGTTAGTCAAAACATGATTCGATTTGGGTTTGAGTATTGCATAAATACGTTGGGATGCGTATGAAATAGAAATAAAATGTAACGAGACGTCTGGATACTGTCAAAGTCTGCATTAGATATGTCTAAGCCTGAGATTGATTGTCTGATGAATAGGCACCTAGTGCTTGGAATAATTAGTAGATTAATCTTACTCTTGGTCGGCGTAAATCTGACTGGATGCTGGATATTATCTTATCTGGACACAGACCGTGTCACGTCAATGGTGTCGTATTTTTTGCCATTTCAACTCCGTGTGCTTTCCTGGTATGATTGATCAAACCATTGAGATCCAAACCTGCGCTATTTCGTTGCGCGAGTTAGAGTGTCTTAGTAGACCTTAGTGGACCAGAACCAATCGTTTAATGAAATTCCTAGCTTTGAAATGATGACTTCGAACCTAAGAACGCAGATCAATACTTCAAATTAGGACAATACTGAACTATTCTACCACCGAGCCACTTCGACTGAATTGAGTAAGTTATAAATTCATCGACGCCCGATTATTGAGTAAGGATAAAGTATTAATCTGTTCTAAACCTAGATTAAATCACATTGGCCTACTCAATCATACTTAAACTTAGCTTAGTTCAAGCAAAACTCTATAACACTCTGTATGCATCTAAAGTGAAAAGTGAATCAAGCTATTTGATGAACAACACTGAATAATTAAATTTAAATGGCATAGTAATATTTCACGCTTAATGGAAAATTCATGCTTTATCCAAAGAAACAATATTCAGCAGGAATGCTTAAAGTGAGAGAAAAAAAGGAATTTAATAAAAGAAAGAGAAAAAAATTCATCGTGTTTTCGACAATGTTTACATAGCGATTAATGTGAAGTGTGAAGACGATGATAATTAGGTATCAAGCGGGAAAAAAAACACTTTATAAAAAGCGTATCTATCTTCTCCGATATCAAGTTAGTCTAAACTTTATGTTATTTTCATCTCTCTCAAACATTTTACAGAACATAAATTTTCACACATGTTCTGCATGTACACACATCTTCATTCAATTTATATCCGTACGAGGCACTTGGCAATTTATTCGTTCTGTACACTGGCTCATATAAATGAATAGTGAGTCATAAGTGTACATAAAATTTCATGTAATCATAAACAAATCATTTAATTATATAAAACCATACTCGCTGTTTTCTTAACGATTCTTTTGGCCTCAAATCTCAAAGTAAATATTTTGTAATTGTTATCGCTTTAACTGTCTATTCCAATTGAAGATTGTTATTTTAGTATTGCACAAATATTCATTTTTCGCAGACTATACAGGAATCTGAAAAATGTTTGGTAAATTCATAATTGTTGATGGATTTGTTGAGGAATTGGTTAAATAATTCTGTAAAAATTAATGGAAAGTCCATGGAGTTGGTCACTTTATATGCAGCTTAAGGCATAATTTGAAGTTGAGTAATATTTTGCATGGAAAAGTCAACTATACTTCATAATAAAGCTCATAGGCGACTCATCTAAATGCACCCTTCACTTTAAAGCTGTAGTGGGTAGTCTATGTGCTGCGGCACACTAGTAACCGCCAAGAATCTTTGAAAGTTTGTTGGAAATGCTATGAAACATATCACGTGTGAGGTTTTGGTCGAGGCTTACGACAAAAGTGTAGAAAAAGAAGGTTCAAGAGTGCTTTTTGTCACACTTCCTAACAACCCTCGGTAGCTCAGCGGTAGGAGCATGCAATCAGAATTCTTAGGACGTGGTTTCAAATCCCACTCGGGTCACTTTGATGAAAATTGTACTTTTCTCTCTAGAAAATTAGGAGTAGCAAGGTTCTGAACATTCTTTGTGAAAAGTGTGTTCAATTCCCATTGGAGACAGATCCTCTCAATCATTGAGTAGATTGCAAAACACTCATGACAATACAGCATGATATGCTTCAATGCATTTAAATAAGATCATATTTTTAAACTCTAGTTTTTGTACCATTTTGCTGACATCAGTTACATTACTCAATAATATTGCATTTTCATATTTATTGAAATACTACTGCCATACATATATACAAGAATCAGCCGTGCAGCAGCAGCTTAACGTACACAGAAGATGATGAATAAATTTTATTTCCATCTTTTCTTCTTGACTGCTTTTAATTCTGCTTTTGCAGTCTTTTTTTGAAAATGAAATGCATCTCTTGCTTCCGTTTAATTTTCATTAAATTTATCTTTAGAGGTTAGCTCATGCTTTGTCTTGTTATCTTCTTGATTGACATTTTTGACCTTTAAAGTTATTTCCCAATAGAAATTCATCATCCATTGATTAATCTTCTAAAAATAACAAAAAAACCTTTTAATTAAAATTGTTACATCCTGGAATGTTGTTCATTCTTTTCCGAGAATGCTTTTTTGGGTGACTAGGAATAAAGCACTTAATGTGATTATCTCATAAAAAGTCGGAAAAGTTTGGTCAAAAGCAGTGTTGGGTAACCTTTTTTGGTGGCATGGTAGAGCTTGATGGTGAAGTCAGCAAATGTCCTGTACATGCTGTGCACAAGCTTCGCCCACAACATGCGGTTCACGACCACGAGTGGACAATATAAGTTAGAACTAGTCATCAACTTGCCATCAACTAGTTATAACTTTTTTTTGCCCACGAAATGCGGTTCACGACTGCTCTATGAAATTCATTGACTAATGGTTCGCGACACACAATTTGACCAACACTGACCAAAGAAAAGCAAACAGCAACAGAAAAATAAATCCACAAAACTTTTCCACATTCTGCTTTCTACACCAGCAATTCATCTATAGAATAGCAAAGAAAAAGAATCAAAATTGATTTTTTAACGTTGATATTAAGTCAAGCAAAACAAGCCAGCACACACTTTCCCTCCCTAAAAAAGTATGTATAGGAAAAAAGGTTCGATGTTTAATTTTCCGATCAGGTATCAAATTTCTGAGTAAGTCACTTAATAAGTCCCTCAGTGCCGCCAATTTATGAAGGTCAATCATCGTATAATTTTGATTGATTACATATTCAACACGTTCGCATACAGGCAGGAGGGAACAAAAAATAAAAAAAAAATTATTAATATTGGAAAATTATGTTTACATTATGAATACATCTCATCGACGCTATGCACACATGGATTCAATATGTGGGGTATATTTATCTAATATATACACACTTGTATTATTAGCAATAATTGAAATGGATGAAATCTTTCCGCACATTATCATCATAATCATGCCATATCATTATCATTATCGTCATCCACGAAATTATATGTAGACGTGGTTTTTATACTCTTTGATTCCTGGAAATTGGATGTGGTATAATAAGAGCATCATTAACCTCATTAAATAACGATGAAGTACATGTAAAGAGGTTGTTAACTTGAAACGTAAACGTTGATTTTTATGATGATTTCAAGAGTGAAATTCTTTTGGTCTTATGAATAGATGCTTTTATGAATCCACAATAACGTGGCGGCTTCTGATGAGAGCGTTAGAAAAAATTGCGGATTTATACGTTAGAGTGATTACCCTTGTAGGAAAATTAGGATATAATTTAGTAGGATTCTAGATGTGTGTATACTAGAATGTGTATACTATAGTGTGTATGCTATGTCTTGTTCTGTATGCCTTAATATTTTGGGGATCTGTAACTGGTGTCGTAGTATTTACATTTGAGTAACCATCAAATTCACTTTGGCATGCCTAGGTTTTAGGAGATATAGGTCTAAGCTTACCTAGTAGTGCCAAATCTGTTTCCAGTAGCTGGAATAGATTTTTGAATTAAAAAATCAATAGCTGACAACTCTGGAAGCATTTATTAATTTTTGGGAGTTTGAATGCAATTGCTATAGATTTTCCTTACAAATTTGATAACAAATTGCAAAGCAGTGCTATTTGGTTAATTCAACGCCATAAAGTACCCTAAATCAGTTCGCCTTAAAAATCAGCTATCAAGATACCAAGATTCGAGTCTTGACGCTAATACGGTGGTTGAGCGGTGCTCTAGTAAACACGTTGTGCTATTCGGATTAAGGAACAAATGTTGACAAAATTCCTAAAAAAATCCAACCAAAATTCAATTTTCAAAACACGAAAACTCACAAAATTATCGCAATAACTTCATGATTTGTTCCAGCATTCTGATAAAATCACATGCAAAACTAGGTTGAGTTATTTCATTCTAAACGTATGCCCTGAATTATTTATGCAATTTTCGAACTAACAGCTTAAATGCTTTATATATTTAAAATCGAAGTTTTGCATTTTTTCATCACTTCCAGAGCATGTGCATCTGGAAAAAATATATATAAACACAACAAGCAATACAAAATTCAGCATAGAGCAAGTCTATCTATAAAATTCATTTAATGTGTTAAATAAACATTTTTATGGACGCAGAAAAATGCTTGAAATTTTCCACTTGTTGTAATATCCAGTCAAGATAAAAAACAACTAGGAACTGCTTCCGAAATAAAATTTAAAAAGATACAGTAAAAGTTAAATTGCCAATCCAGAACTTAAATTCCACCAAGACATAATCTCTAACTTCTAACTACAAATTGAAATAAATTTTTCAATGTCATTCTGTGTGCTGAGCGGAAATGATTTTTTCCTACTGCTAACAAGTGTCATTGAAAAGTTTTGTTCTCTGTTGAGTTAAGATTTGATACAGAGTTGTCGTTCCGGATATCAGTTTTAGGCAAATTTCATATTTCTTCATAAGAATGGACATAACTCACAATCTTGTTGTTGTCAAGGCACCCTCGCCCTCACGTCTTGCCATAAAAGCGACGCCCTAGCGACTGTATTGTGTTGAGTCGTTTTCTCCATCGATGTTATGGTACGGAATGATATATGTATAACACTGGAACGGTGCAATGATACACTTATTTAGAATAGTGTCTGTCCTGTACCAAAGGTACACCAGTGGAGCATCTATACTTTGCCGCCACCGGAGAAATCAGCCCTGCTCTAGACATGAAGTTGACATTAAGCTAAACTCTCAGTTAGGTCCATCAAATATTATGTCAAGTCTGTATGATTATGATGTCACTGCGATTAATAATCTTATGTAGTTTGAAAGGTGTTGTTCAGACTTATAGTTCATAGTAGGATTCGAACCACTTCCAAGCTCATTCTTTCCATTCCTGATTATTACACAGTTACCCTTAGTAGAAAAACTACTGTTTTGACAACCCTGACATAATGATTATTTATAGTGTTCCTTACTCATTCTTTTACTACATGCTCCATTTTTTTACAAAACATGACTGCTTTAAGTAGTCGTCATTATTTAACTGTGAAATGATATGACATGAATGTACATTCTTTTTTTCTTCTATCCTGTAGATACATCCTTTCGCTGGCACTTGCAGACTTGCTAGTTATCGTCACAACAGTACCCTTAACAAGTGTCATTTACATCTTAAAATCGTGGCCATGGGGTGAACCACTATGTATAATATCAGAATATTTTAAGGATTTGTCAATTGGCGTATCTGTATTCACCTTAACAGCATTAAGCGGTGACAGATTTTTTGCAATTTGTGATCCATTACGTAAATTTCATTCACATAGTGGGAAGCGTGCAACAAGAATAACAATAATAATTGCTGTTTCAATATGGATACTTGCCGCATGCCTGGGCATACCAGCTTTACGAGGATCGTACATTAAAGTAATAATTTACAAGTTTTTTTTTTATTTATTTATTTTACATTTACTTATTGTTCCTTTACGCCTTACATCTCTTGTATAATATTCTATGTTAATAAAACATGACATTAATTTTCGTTTTCTTCACGTAATTCTTGTATAATTTACAGAAAATTGTCATTAACGGAGAGGTCATTAATATATGCTACCCATTTCCAGCGGAACTAGGAAAAGGATACGCAAGATTAATTGTGACGTTTCGATTCTTGTGCTATTATGCAATACCATTATTTATAATTGGAGTTTTTTATGCTCTAATAGCTAAACATTTAATTCATGCAGCTAGTCATGTTCCGGGTGAAAATTTTCAAGGTGTACAGAGACAGGTAATTAGTGCACTTGCTGCTGTATGTATTTATATTGTATTTGTTCAATTTATTTTTATTTTTTGTTATCTTTAGCATGCTTTGTGGATTAATATTTATGAAGTTGTCGTGTCTGTCCTGTTTGTTGATTAGCTCTTCTGGGAAATTGAGGTTGTTATTGATGATATTGAATGTTTGAGAGGGATTTGAGAGCAATGAAGGAGACATTTTTAGATGGACTTTTAATGATGAAAATTGATGGAACTGGAATTACTTTTAAAATTTTTTTAAACGATCTATCGAAGTAAATGACAAACTCAATAAACATAAGTCCAAAAAATTCATCATCAGGAGTCGATTTCTCCTTTATGGCAAGGTACGGTACGCGAAAAGATCATTACTATTAAGGTACAATGGTAAACCTTTTATGGCAATGTGGTATTCCTATACTGTACCAGTGGTATACCTGTACTGTAACTTATAATGTCATACCATACCACTACCCGAGAATTCGGCCCAAGTAATCCGTACCTTTGGTACAAGTTCAGATATAGATACCGCTTTACCATACTACAATTTTGTTGTATTACGATGAACGTTGAAGTGGCATCCGTAACCTAAATGGTAGAGCGTTGGCCTTGGGTACCATAGATCGTGGGTTCATTCCCAGGAAATGTCTAGTTTTGAAGCTTTTTTTACATTTCACCGTTTTGGTTAAAACGCTCGGCTCGTTTTTTGAGTGCCATAAAAGTCCACAAGGATATACTTGTATCTGGATGATATTCTATGCTGAATCTTGAATACTCGAATTGAAACTAGATGCGATTGCAGTATACCAAACATAGGTAAAGACAACTAGGGAGTAGAGACAACTAGATTTAGACAATAGAGCTCTGCCACAAATGCAACTATTTAGACGCTTTGTGCAATTCAAGTTCGCTTACCAATTTCACCCTCAACACATTCACTACTCGATAACCCTCAATCCAGTTATATTAATTTTTATCTTATCAAATTACCGCCAACAAGTTATCATAAACCGAATGCTATTGAATATTTACAAATAAATGTATAAATAAATTCATTTATACATGAGCAATTAGAGCTTAACATTATTAATTGTTGTTAATTAACGACGAAAAAAGTAAAATCCCCTCATTGTGCACGATAACAATATATTGATTCTGATTTTTTTTGCTATCGTTGCGGAAGTACTTTACTGTATATAATTTGTTCCCTTGCATACATGAATGGGTTTCTTATTAGCTTTTAGGACGTCCTTTTATCCAATTTATATTTCTAATGGCTATCCTTAAAAAGTGATATATTTATGTTTCACTTTCTCCCTAACGCTACATGCTTATCTCGATCAGCAATCCCTAACTTCACTTGTGTAATTTAGTGCAGTATTTAGCCAATGTACATTAAGGTTCTCTCTCTTTTTTTGGGTTAAAGTTCAGTTCGTGAAAAATTTATGGAAAAAAAAAACCCTTTGGGCTAGCTTCGCAAATGTCACATTTTCTTCCTCCTATGCCTCTTGTTTACGCCTGTTTGTTTTCATTTTTATTCAGTATATGGTGCTGTGTATCGAGGAAAAAAAAATATTATTTTCTTATTTTTTTCGGTTTCAATGAAAAATGATCTGATACTTCTTTGCAACCCAAACATTTTCTAATGTTTTCGTTTTGCATTAAATGGAATAAAAAGAGGGAAGTTGGCAAATATTGGTTGAATATTTTCATAATGAAAATTGCTTTTTTTATGAAAAATATTTTAATCAGCTTATATCCCCATTCCGAGGAGCACAAATTAAGAAAGGCACTACCATTGCCTCGGTGCTTTAATGGCTCGATTTAAGTTATGTATTTTAGTAACACCAAATTGAAGTAGGCTCTAGTTTGGAGCCGGACAGATGTGGCAATTTAGAATCTTCTTCATAAATATGTGGTACTCGGGCATGTTAAAGTTGATAGAATTTGTTTAGCTGTTCAAGTTCATTAGCGTATCTCTGAAAAGTTTGGGTGTTATCTCTTAAAATATCGTTTTTAAATCCCCCTTCTCACATCGCAATGCTTTGCATCAAAATTGTAAATAAACATTTGAATCCAGTAACAACACTGTAAAACTCTTCTCTTCCTGGCTTCCTTGACGTTACATAATAACTCCAAACATTACTTTAGTGAGGTCTAAAAGGCTCTGGATCCTTATTAATCAACAAAACGCTTAAGCTTATTTTGTAAACTTGAGAAAATCGATCTAAAAGCTTCATTTGAAGAAACTCATTCATATGAAGCAGTGCTGGATCACTTTTATTTCTCGTGGTACTGTGATAGATTTCGACCAAAACTACTTGCGACCCAAGGTTCATGGTAATTCTTAAATTTTGCCACAGCAAAAAGGTTATTAACCACTGATATAAAGCATGTATTATTATTCCCGAGCAACACTGTTGAAATGTGCTCTGTCGTGGAATTTTTAGGCTCCGCAAAAGCCTTTTTATGAATATCAAATTGAAAGTGTCTCTGAGTGGCATCCATATGACTTCCAACAAGAGACGGCCCCTTCTTCATTTGTTTTACCCGGGATGTTAAATCAAGATTATGGATTGCGATGATATAGCAAGATTCTGAGCATTGTTTCCACATCACTAAACAATGTAAACTCTATGATTAAATATTATTCCTTTCTTTCACCAAACTCAATTTATCCAGAAAAATGCGCAAAATTCTCCCTTATTTTTATATATCCTTTGATAAGATCTGTTTTCTTTAGTCAGTTCCTTATTTACAATATTGATCAATGTGCTTATGTTCCTTATCTCAACTCGTTTCTTCCTAATGCTACATAAATGAAATTCAAATTCCCTAAAATAACACGTCTCAAATTGAGTATCAGATTTAACTTTTTATTAAATCTAAAGGAAGTAAAAATATTTTTTATGCTTTTTTCCCAACAAAAAAAAGGTTTTAAATAAAAAATGGATAAACATTTCTTTAAAAAGAACAAGAAAGCTTTTTACACAGGCACATTGATCTATTGTTTTACCGCACTTTGACTAACGGCATTTGAGTAAGGTATAGGAAATATTTTTTAAAGAGATATGTATTTTTCGCTCGATTTAACAGATTTCTTTTAGCATGTTATTTGTTATTCATATCCTTGGGAAAAAAGGAATAAAAATAAAAAAAGGTTTGGGGAAGGTATGCCTCATGAGCTTCCTTCAAAGTAGATTGTAAATATCATTTTGTCATTTGTTTTATTTGATTTGAGATTCAATAGATGAAACTTATATCCTTACACATGAATCAGGGGTGTAGCCAAGGGGGGCACAGACCCCCCCTCCGAGAATTGGAAAACCATTTATTTTGTAACGTATTTTTTATTTTTAAATTTTTTGATGGCTTTTTAAAAAAAATTTCAAAAAATAACGGTTGGGGCTCTTTTTTAGCTACACCCCTGACATGAACATCAACCTGATATATGTCAATAAACTAAGGTATTCATTGTATGCCTTCATGCATCCTTTCACAATTCTCAAATGATTTTACTAACAACAATGGCAATGAATATTGTTTGTTGATAACATTAGCCTTGATTGAGGCACATAAGCATCTCAATTTCCTCATGTGACCATACTGCATCCTCTTCATAATAATTAAACCTTAAACCTAAGTTTAACAGCTCTCTCATGACTCATCGAAAAAAAAACAAAAAATATCCTCAATATCCTGCAAAAAGGTCTGATAATTTATGAAAAAAGTCACTTGCAGTAATGTCCGCAAAAAAAAAAATCATGTATGAAATAATCACGTACGCAAACCTTGTTATCACGCATGGGATGTAATTGAAATGTTCTTTACATTTAATGTTATCATAACAGCAGCAAAAAAAGAGGAATTCACGCGTTTCAGCACTCAATGATGAGATTGAATGGACTCAAATTTCAATTATTTGTTGAGAGATTTGAAAATTAATTATTCATTGAGTTTCAGTTTCGTGATCTTTGCTCACTTAATCTCTTCTTGTTTACAGTATCGGCTTTATGCTTTGGTTGAGGGCATTTGCATAATGAATTTAGTATCGTAATAAAGTAGACAATGCTGGTCTACTCAAGTGGCAATTCATCTTTTTGTTTTATGGTACATTTACAATCTTTCTTATTAATAATAATTTAGGATTTGAAGGTGATGGATTTCCTAACTTGACACAATATTCATTGGATAAAAAGAAGCTAATAAGAAACCCATTCAGAGGACAGGTTTCTTAGTTTACAGCTAACACCAGGATATACATTAGGGTAGGATAGGGGCAAAGATAAGGTGCAGGAGTAGCTGTTTACCGAAAAATCGGCTCTAGGGTATATTAGTTCATTGCAATTTATCACCTTTTGCAAGTCGCAAATCATATTAATCGAGTTGATGTTGCTAGAACAGCGAAAAATCACTCAAAATCTGACTTGGTTTTCCCTGGGAATCGAAATCAAGTCATTAGGATCGGTTAGGACATTCTAACCGATTACTCTTTTTCACTGAATGACGGCTACCAAGTGGCAAAAATAAGTTATAACTAGTTGATGGCAAGTTAATGTCCAGTTGAAAACTAGTTCTAACATATTTTTGTCCACTCGAATTCATGACTAAAATGATGATTCTACATGGTACACATTTGTTCTGCGACACAAATGGCTTACACAGATAAAATAATTTGGAATTTTTACGACACAAATACACCATCATACGTTGCTCTTCTTTTTTTTACATCAAATGGGTTGAGTACAGCTGTTATGATGGATTATGGCCTTTTGGCATTTAGTCGTCAACACAGCTATGACGCAATGAACTATAGCGAATGTTCGGATATTACAAAAAGCTGTAAATAGTGTTTTAGACCCCTTCTTCCACCGTAATGCTTTATAGACCATACAAATATGTAAACCTCCTTCTTCCCCTTCATCTCTATGTCTTTCGTAATTTTTTTTAAAGTTCCTTTGCTTTTGTGCTGCTCGGGGCTTATTATTTTAACATTTTTGTAACTCAAAGTGATAACTTTAAGGGATATAATTCAATTCACACAGCTTTTAATACTATTAATATTTGCATGCTGTATAAATCTCATTCTGCAAATGAATCAAACAGAACAACCTGAATATTTCTATGCTGAACATTTTTAATTATTTCAAAATAAATATTTTCAAATCTGACTCCAAATGCGCTGTATTTATTTAGATTAAATACAGCATAAAAGATTTACCTCTTTGAGCTGATTCAGCATAAACGTTATTCAGGTACTCTCTGATGTTCAATCAAGCCAAAAGGAATGAATCCTTTCATAAACATTTGCAATGATGCTTGAAAAGAACCTGTGTTGCAGAAATATTTTATATATTTATTTGCTTTGTTGTTGTATTTTCATTATTTTCATGGCATGCCTTCATCACTGGATGAAGGGGGAGAACAGAAATCAAGTCTAACGTAAAGCTTTTCAGACATGTTTGCACATAATATGTTGGATTCATGCCACGAGACTTTCTTTTTTGTTCTCTCCTTTCTATTGTACAAATATTTATTTTTTTCATATGATATTTGCAAAAAAGTATATAAATATGTGTGTATATCCTGTGTATCTATTTAGGTAAAGGCAAGACGGAAAGTAGCTGTAACAGTTCTAGCATTTGTCGTGATATTTGGAATTTGCTTTCTACCCTCTCATCTTTTTATGCTCTGGTTTTATTTCAAGTAAGTAAATAAGGATATATCTTGAAATTACTTTCAGGGTTAAGACTAGATTTTTTATGAATACTGTGACATTGTCCCAAAAATTTTGTATTTTTTTTTTGTGGCTGAAATTTTTTTTGTGCTGTAGACTATTTCCCGAGGGACACAAATGAAGATGAATTCACCTAGGAGCTTTGAAAGTTTCGTTAAAGCTCTTATATTATCACCAGATGGAAGCTGCTTGTGCCATAGTCTATAAGCTATACCCATAGCCTACAGGTTGTACCTATAAGCCGTAGCCATAGCCTATAGACTCTTCCTATAAGCCATAGCCTATAGGCTCTCTCAATAAGCCGTAGCCATAGCCTATAGACACTGCCTATAAACCACAGCTTATAATCTAATGGCTTCTATCCATTGTATATCAGACAGCTTTACCGGAGCCTTAAAAGCTCCATAACAGACTCTTCCTCATTTGTGTCACTCGGGTCTGAAAATATTTAGCACTTGACTTTTAATTAACTTTAAATTTAAAACTTCTGTCCGGAAATATTGTGCAAAACTTAATAGACTATTTGGTATCTAGATCTGTATCATGCTTGTGGCTCTTCTTTAAACTTTTCTTTAAATCGTAAAAATTGTTGGCATATCCTAGGATATTACAAGGACAGAAAGATTACTATTTGTATAAAAGTTTAATTTTTTGGGTGAGAAATTAAGTTAAAGGTATTGTCACTAAAAAGCTAGGGTTTATGACTTTGCATTTTATTTAATAAATTTGCAAGTTTTGTAGCTTATTGGAGCTTTTCTGACTTTTTGTTGATTTTAGAATTGATGAGAAAATTTGTTTGAATTTACAAAGCATTTTGTGGGAAGTCAGAAAGATTTAAGGCTTATTACGGATAGATTATTGAGTTCCTGCGATGTGCTGAGTGAGGATGCGCCAGACATTTGTACTCAGTAAACCTATCGTTTACAGTGGGGGATCAGAACCTCTCTTATGGTGAAATTATTCCATGTAGCTTACAAAACAGGGCTGTTAAGTGCGTTTCCATGAAATACATATAATTCGAGAAGGGACAAGTGAAAAATCCTTCTTAGTCTCGAACCCATGATCACAGAGTCGGAGTTGCAATTATTAAATACTAAAGCACTAACCCATTCCACCACCGTGTCAATTTGACTCACATGAGCATTTCACATTAAAAAGCATACAGAACCCTCAAAAATTAATTTTTCATGAAGTTTTTCATGAACTTTAATTAAAAGTTCCCAAAAACAAATCTAATTAAAATCACGAAAAAATCAAAACAATGGAAGTGCTCACACCTTGTTCTCATTTTCATTACAACATTATACTGTTTGGTGAGGGTAGACAAAAAAAAACTGTCATATTGACTTGAGTGTGCATACATAACACCTTTAGACAGTATGAGTTATGAAACAACATACATATCATGGTGAAAGCACAGTAATGAAATCCACTTTTGTCGCTTCCCATAAGACGCAATATATATATACCTAAACGCAAAAAAAAAAATATAAAGTATGATAATAATTCTCGGGGTTGTTAAAGTACATTTTATTACACGTGTATTAAATGTGTACATATACACGGACCAGTGAGAATGTTGATATAATGGTGATGATGGAGTACTATGCAAACATTAGACGAAGCATGAAAGAAGCAGAAAAGCCAACAAAAAAATTTTTTCATCACATAATTTTCTTTGGTTCATGAAAAATGTCCACAATTTGAGTGAGTGAACATAAACAACATCGGGTTGAAGTAAAAGTTTGTTCCATTTTCTTTCAATCATTTGGGGATTGGTGCTTAACTCAGCATAACACATATTGTTGATGGAGATGGAAACAGTTCCCCCAAAACACATTTATTTATTTACTTTATTTATTATTGCAATTCTTCGTTTCAAAAAAAAAATTTTTGGTCCTTTTTTTACAGTGACAATGCAGAAGAGGATTATAATGATTTTTGGCACATATTACGTATGGTCGGATTCTGTTTATCATTCGCCAACAGTTGTACAAATCCAGTAGCATTATATTGTGTCAGTGATGCCTTCCGAAAACATTTTAATAGGTGAGGATGTGTTCCTTTTTTTTGTGAACTTAATTTACCCATCATTATGTAGTCATTTGATGCCTGTGTGATGTAAACTTTAATTACATTATACTTCCTTTCTGTTCCATCAATATAGATACTTGCTTTGTAGAAGTTCGGCCTTGTCTCGTCATATGACGTACGATAAAACACATCGAGAGATGACCATTACGAGTCAGTCAACAATTTATAGACGATATCCTTCTAAAAGGTTCGCAAATCAAAGTATCAAAAGGTAAGAGGTATGGAAAAAATATATATAAAAAAATTTCTATTATTTTGTGTTCACTCCAGTTCCTTTTACCTTTACAATTAATCTAAAATCTTTCGTATTTGTACATCCATTGTCTATTTTGTTGTGTAAGCATGTAGATGTACATGGAAAATGATAATGTCATCTGTATATCCCTGCGTTTTGTATACAAAATGCAATTCATGGCTTTTAATTTAGAATTTTAATTGCTTAGCCATGAGGAAGCTTCAGATTCCAAAAATTCGACACGTGTATTTTGTATATTTTATTATGAGTGACAACAAGATAAACGACATTAGTTGTATCGGTCATTAACGTAACTACTTCTTATCTGATATTTCATAAAATGCAATCTTCCATTATTGGTATTATGTTCAGCTGCTACTCAATAGATTGTTGTTGTATCTCTTACCTCTATTCAGTGGCGTTGTTTGCCATCATTCCTTTGGCTATTGAGTTTATAGAAGTATACATAGACGCCTAGCTGAGCATCGTTTGCTTTTGCTTTAGAATCATTTAGACTGACACATACCTAGGCTAGATAATCCCTGTCATTGATAGGTTTAGCACTATCAATAACGGTTCAAAGCAATCCTTAAAGGTGCCTGAAGTTAGTTTTGTTGTTCAACCTCTCTCTGTCAAATATCCACCAATAATGTCATTGGAGTTGGGCAAGATCTTGTAATATCGAAGTTACTCTATATAATAATTGAGAGATCAGTCTCTAGTGGGAATCGAACCCACATACTCCTAAAAGAGCGATACCGATATTCAGTCTATTGCCTAACCACTCGGCCACAGTGCCCTTACTCTCGCACTGACATATGTGCCTTTATACATAGCTCAATACCCCAGATTCCAATATCCTCAGACACCACATCACCATATTATGTACAATGATTCATTGCTATAGAGACATAACTCAGCTTAACATCGCCTCTCTTGGCATTTGTCATTGCTAAGCTCAAAAGCTTTTGATTTTTTTATTCCGGAAACAAGCATTAAATGACCACATAACTCTTGCTCTGTTTTGTCTTCCTGAATAGTTGCAAAAACTAACATATTTATTATTGTCACGAGTCCAATTTTTGTTGTCTGTCCACAAAGTACAACTATGTTGTTAGATAGTTCACTTCCTGGAAATCTGTTGATAATGACAGTAATAAAAGGATTACATGTTGTGGCTGTAATTTACATTCATGTGCCTTGAAGGCTTTCCTTCAGGCAGAAGATTTTCGCTTTTGAATATTGTGCATTTCATGCTGCACCTAAGGGCATCTCTTGTTTTGGCATAAAATCGATTGAATTCTCAGAACAACCAACTGACTTTCAATATGTGTGCAGTCGTGTACAGGTGCTTAAAAGTCCTAAATTATCATTTTACACCTTCATAAAAAATGCGTTAAAGTCACTGGATTATTAACGTCTTCTAAATTTTGTTCCTCCAATTTATATGACAGCATGTAACATAAAGTAAAATTACATTCATTCCATTTAAAATAATGGGATGAAGCTTTAAAGGTTTTTACTTTTTCTTTTGTGGTATAAAAGAATAAAAAGAGTACATTATCTACGATCTGATGGATTTAAAAAGAATATATGAAGATATAGGATATGTAAGCCCGAACGACATAAATGAAGAAGGCTCCGCGACGGAACTTTTAAGGTTCCGCAGCGGAACTTTTAAGGTTCTGCAGCAGACTTTTAAAGTTCCACATTGGAGCTTTTAAGGTTCCGCATCGGAGCTTTTAAAGTTCCGCAGTGGAGCTTTTAAGGTTCCGCAGCGGAGCTTTTAAGGTTCCGCAGCCGAGCTTTTATGGTTCCGCAGCGGAGCTTTTAAGGTTCCGCCAGGGAGCTTTTGAGGTTCCGCATCGGAGCTTTTAAGGTTCCGCAAAGAAGCTTTTAAAGTTGCGCAGCAGAGCTTTTAAGATTCCGCATCGGAGCTTTTAAGGTTCCACCAGGCAGCTTTTAAGGTTCCGCTAAACTTCTCTTATTAATACCAAATGAAGGCCATTTCAGTTTAGTGTCCATACGGTTGCTAACAAGAAACGGGCCTTCCTCATTTGTGTCGCTCGGGAAGATCAGTTGTTGTTGTCTATATCAAAAGAAGTATGTCCTTTTCTTCTTTTTGGACGAAATTTTAATTTATTTATTTGGAAGTTGTAGCTACTCTTAGTTACTAGATTACTATAATAAAAGATATTTTTTTGAAGGTTTTTCAATTGAAAGAGAAGCAATTTCAATTCCATTTAGATGATTTGAGTGCTGTTGACAAATTTTACAAAATGTACTTACGAGGTTACAAAGGCTTCAAAGAGTAATTCGTATTCGTTACTAAGTAATCAAGCTGATGCTGTATTCAATCAAAGGTTTTTTATTTGATTTCCTTGAAAACATAACCTCCAAAATTATTGAAAATAATACTTTACAATTATTATCCGTGCTTTTGAGTTGTTGCTTTTATGGAAAATTGATACAACAATTTTGCAAAGTCACATCATTTTGATGTTCATGCCTTTAATAAGAAGTATATAAAATGAAACGTTACACATGTTTTATAAAGTTTTTCAAAGTTTTCATGTCAAACGCTCGTGGCATTATTTCTGTATTGCTATAATTTCAGTCATTGTCTTCCTATAATTTCGCTTTTTAAGCCATGATTCTTTACAGAAACATCAATTTTGCTAGGAAACCTCGAATACTTTCCCAATCCCCACAAAAGCCAGGTTCCGTACACTTATTACAAAACGTTCAAAAACGTACTCCTGAAGGATGTTTTTAACCGATTTCTGGAACTTGTTTCAAAAAGGGAAGTTAATTAAACACTTTTCTCGTTCGTGCGTTCGCGCGTATGGGCGTCTTAGACCTCCTCGAGAACTCTAGTGTTTTTCTCGCGCTGAAATCTTGTTAATAGCTCCTAATGGATTAGTAATGAGTTTGTCTAGCCAAAGTGAAAATCTGAGTGACTCTAACCGGTTAAAGCATGCTTTCTTGGTACAGAAATACCACTACGTACCTTTAAGTGAGGGAGAGGCAAAATAATCTAAATTTAGCTGAAGAGAAGTCACTTTCGTCTATAGAATGAATCCGGTCCTGATCTCAAAGCACGTTTATATACAGCCACGTGTCACTTGAATGCTTCACTTGTTTACTAGACTAGTCTATCTAATCTAAATCTCTTGATTTCTCAGAAAAAAAATGAATCCGAGAAATCAAGAAACCTTATTAGGAACTACTGAGAAAACAGATTCCAGAACAACATGATATAATCCTGATCCTTTAAAACCCTTTGCAAATATATGCTCTGAGAACATATTTTGATAATATCAAAATTATTCATTTCTGAGTTAACTCTGTTGACATTTTTTGAATTAAATCCCAAAGACACATGGAAGACACCACATTAGTTTCCCAGAATAATTTTCCATCTACAGCATATAAAGTTTATTAAAAAAACGTACATTTTGTGGGAACTGTCTTTTTTACAGTTTCTTGTCGTTTGTTTATCTTGATGTAAAAAGATCTGATTCCAGCTCCATATATGTATTTATATATAAATATTAAATATGCTTGATGTTCCTGGTAAGATAAATAACTGCGAAGATCCCGCATAATATTCATATTACGAAATAAAGCTTGCTTTTGAAAAATGATCAGGAAATGGAATTACATTTTAGTTCAAGGAACTTCCATAACCATAAGACAGCAAATAGTGTGTCACATAGCTTCTAGTAATACATAATCTAGATTTTATGAATAGATTCCGATAGAATCTATAGAAAATTTATGCAAGGATAAATGGAACTAGTTATTTACGTAAAAAAAGAACAGAAATATCTCGTACCTAATATTTCAAATTCCTTTTATGTTATTTTTCATCTTGTTGAAATAACATGCACATTCGAGATATTTCCATCAGAATTTCAAATATAGACATGCAGGATATTTATTTTTTTTTTTATGGAAGACACGAGTATGAAACAAGTTTAAACATTTTTTTTGGGAGCGTAAAAAAAGTTTATCAAAGGATATGAAAATAAAGCTCGTAAATTTTTTTAAGTAGTTTATATGTAGGCGTTGCGGATGAAAGCAGCTAAATAAATGGTATTGAAGGGGTCGTCCAATATGGATGTATTTTTAGCGTACCCATAAGTATTCCAAATTTAATTAAAAACAATATAAAAGTTTTATTTTTCAAATATATCTTATACCAATGTTATCTTTATTTCAATGTTTGGTATGGTTGGGTTGAAGAAGTGCTAAGCAAAGCTATGTATACACCAGCAATGAAAGAACAGTACAGAACGCCAGTTCAGTTTTCCCAAATCTAGGGATGTTAAGGAGCATTTGAGATGCGGAGAACTGCAGTTTAAGTTTCACCTTATAGATAGTCCAAGGTTCCAGGCCTATATTTTTATCTGCAGACCTGTAATTTTGAAGTTTTAGTTTTAATCTAGTTTTAGTCAAAATGATGTCTAGGTAAAGGTGTAACCCAGAGTTGGAAAACAGGCACTTGAGACAGACAAAAACCGTACAAATTCTTGATAATTTGTATGGATTTGTAAGAATACTTTATAAATTATCAAGAATTGCCTGTCTCATGTGCCTGTTTTGCAACTTTGGTGTAACCTTTGATGAAAATAAGATGAAACAGCTAGTTACCTGTCTGTTACGATCAGACACGCATACAGGAGGGGCGGGGTGTGGTTTCATGATCAAACCCATCAATCCCCTCTCTTTTATCAAACGTTTTAATATCTACAAGAAATAATTTATCCAGTGAACCTTTTGTAAGGATCAAATTCTCACATACAATGAGTATGTTAAATTCAGAAAGTATTGTCTTGAGCATGTCTGGTTAGTATATTCGTGTATACACTCAAAATTGATTATGCTCAGAACATCCTCATTATATGCTAGGTATGTTTTGCGGTAAATATTGAAATGTTGCCACCATTGCGACATGGTGGTAGTATACTTAGAACCAAGTGGCAGCCACTTGACGAAAACAACCAGTTTTGCCAAGTGGCGAAAACAACCGGATTTGCCAACCTTCATTGTGGCAACGTTTCAATGTGGCAACATTTCAATGTGTGCCGATCGGGAACAATTTAAATTTTGACCTAAATTTATCTAAAAAAGTAACTCCAATCCACAAACAGTCGCAAGCCACTAACAAATGACCTCATGGAATCATCAATTACAAAATGCTTAACATGAATCAAGAATTCAATAACAGAAAGTTATGATTTCAATTGTTACATCTAAACTTCTTACATATCAATTTATTTATATCGCCTGCAGTCGCCTTTCAATGCCAAAAAAACTCACAGCCTGATTATTTCCAAGTAAACGGATACAAAACGAACCATAGTGCAGACAATAATGATTTTTATCTCTATGACGAGATACGATAACAATTCTCACAAAGGAAAAGAAAACGATGAGAATTTCTTGCGTCTTAAAGTAAATCCTTCTTGCTGTTCATTTCCAAAAAATTTATTTCCATACTTCAAAGAAGAATTAAGAAAATTTTGTTTTCTAAACAGCCCTTGAATGCTCATTTTCATCTTCTTTTGAAGATTGTTACAATTTGTTTTGTGATAAAATTTGAATGGCAGTTCCTTTCATTTAATTTGTACCTCCGAAGAAATTTATGAAGTTAAACAATTCTTTTTGTGAATTGTAAACATTTATCACATCCTTTTGTACCTTTTTTTGATGCTGTTTTATTCTTAATGAAAGATGATGTTGATGGCAATATTTCATCTTTTCGTCTAGTAGTTCACCTACGCAATATGCTGTATAGTCACAGTTTGATCGTCTATTTTGTGTGTGAATTATTTTCTACTCTAGTAAATCGAGGGTGCGGAACTGATCAAACACATTTATGCATACTTGTAATGAATACGAATTTTAGCACTTGGACTCTTGTTGCTATAGTATCGGATAGGCAACGATGCTTATGCATGTGTTACTATGTCGATTTAATGTTTTTTAGAATTCAGAGCTTACATACAGTATCAGCAAACTTTCGTACAAATTTGCCAAACTTTCACCGTTCTAGTTTAGAAGCTCGTGTGTTGGGTGCAATTTTGAGGTCTTTGGCATAAAATGTGTCCCTCCACAGTTAGGTATACAAGTAGATACCACTTAGTATTTAAATGATTACCTTTAAGAAATCTTACTCACAATAATTATAACTGTGTACATTGCAGAGTACACAAGGCCATGATTCATGGCAGACTCTCGTTCTTGCAATGCGCTGAGCTTACAATTGATTTCCCACTACAGTACTACAACTATTAACATTCAGGATAAAATTGTGTCCTTCCTTTACAAATATGACAATTATCAACTATTCACCAAATGGTATTCGAACCCTTGTCCTCTCGATTACATGTCAATTTGTTCTTACCTACTGAACTACTGGGGTTAATTTGGGATAGTGGTATAACGATCACTTAAAACCAGAGCTCGAAGTCAACTCGGATTTTATATGAAATAGAGTCGAATTTCGAACTTTGAAAAACTTAAACCTTTTTCTTTACGCATTCTGATTGATTTTGAGCCACTAATTCAAATTTGGCTCACAACCCCTTATTGCAGAACAATCTGTATTCAATAGCTACCCTATCTTAAAACTCTTTTTTTCGGTATTCTATATTCAATAGTTATCCTAACAAACAGCCAAACAGTATGTTCTTAGATATCGTATTGGTATTACCGGACAATGAAAGCATGCTGTTTATCTATTAGGATTAATAATTGCTTAATAAGAGTCATTTAGAGACATATCTAGAATTTAGTTCATTCTCCTTAATCTATCTGCCTATCTACTAGAAAATTTATCTTAAATTCGTATGTTAATATCCCTGAATCAGTATATTGATTCCTAGATCCCTAACAAATAGCTTTAAAAGCATCAGTCGTGTCCAGAATTGTAAATTTATGTTACATCCAATAACCTTTTTCTATTCTAATCTTTCAATACATATTTTTTTCTCTTTAAAGCACCAGTAGAGCAGCCGAAACTACAGTGATTATCCTTCAAGATACTGGAGATGAGAATAACGGCTTGATTGATCACGAAAAGATGAGTTGTATGTAAAGAAAAGAAAGAAAAAAATGAAAATATTCATTCGTGCATTCATGGAAGGAAGAAAAATGTGATTGAATAGTAAAAAATTGTGACAAAAGCAAAGTCATGGGACGGACGAATGACCGGAAAGGAACATTATTAGAAAAAATTTGATCGATGTGATGTGATTTCTATTGAAGAAATGTTTTTTTATGAAGAGTAATTCAATATTGAATTGAATTGAATATATCGAATTTTTTTCTCTACCCCTTCCTCCCCCCCATCTCCCCCAATCTTGAAAATGTATAGTAAATAGTTGGAAATTTGATGTAGATAATGAAAAAAAAAAAGAAATTTAAATTTATTTGTAAATAAATGGAGAAAAAAACATTTAAATGCCGACATTGAGCTTATTTGTTTGCGTATTTTTTTATGCCTTTTATTTCCTTTATTTCAGCTTTCTTTTTTTTTTTGTGCTGACGATATTGATTACGAATTACGTAAGGATTCTTTTATGATTGCTCGATTTTATTCTTATTGATGCACTTGAAAAAAGTTCTGAACTTTTTTTTTGTTCTTCTCGTTTTCTTAATCATCATTAGAGAGTGCTTGATGACATTACAGATTATCTTGTGAACTTCTTTATTATGTCCTTTAAGTTTCTAAGCGTAAACACCTACTAATCATTTTGGATAGACACTCCCAAAAGTTTAGTAAATAACAGGGTAAATGATGAATTTTGAGGGCGTCAAAACTATATTTTCAGGAGGCAGAAGCCGAATTGCCAGCTTTAGGCAGTCATCTGAGGGAGGCCATGGATCACAATTGATCTGTAAGTACTAATTCACTAAAAACCAATTTCAGCTTGATTTATATCAAAAATATTACAATTTGTATGAAATGATATACTTCACAAGAGCCAGCAGAAAACATACAAGGCTTTGCAACTTACTTACTTCCTTCACTGATAGTACAGATCTACTGTAATCCATCGCTTCGCTTAGTTGACTTAGTTGATTTCTGAAGCTGGATCTATCGCTGGCTGCTCTTTGCAAATCACCAATATCAAATGCTACAGTGTTTCTATCAACGGACTATGTACAAAATTTATTTGGCCACCCTCGTTGTCTTTTGCCATCACCTAATCTATGCAAACTTAGGCGTATTTAAGAACTCTAAGTAGACCAAAGAGCTCATGGTATTGCTGTGTGAGCAACGATGCTAAAGTGCTGGGAATTAGAAACTAGCAGAAGTTATCTAAAGACAGATCCAGCTTTCGAAGAATTCTAAATGCGGAAATGGGCCCCCGTGCGCCTCAGACCTCAAATTTAGGAATATCTTGAGGAATAACTCGAAATCGACTAAAGTCAACTCGTCTGTTTTTAAATTTCGATTGGTATCCGAGCTCTTACTTTAGAGATTTTTTTGTTAGAAATCACCATAAAGACCACATCACTTGCTCTAAGATCATTGACTCAATGCTCATTTACATCATAAACGCTAACACAGTTCAATTATTTAAGGTCTGCTGAACTGAGGTTGTTTTTGTCAAATGACTGCAACTAAGTTCTAAAAATACTGCCGACGAAGTCGTTAACATTGAATTTAATGCGGAGGAAATTCATTTTGTTAGGAAGAAGTGGTTCTGGATGAAATTTTGTGTTTGCATCTGATGAATAAATCTTCAGAAAGTGTCAATGCATTGCTGCTAGCTCGTCCTCGTGACGACAGCTTTCAATGTTTGCCGATCGGATTAGCTTCACAGGTGCAAAATCTAAAAGTTTCTCGTTTCTAGTTCCAAAACTCTGTGAATCTTCTTGATGATTGATGATAATGAGTTTCTAATTATCCTTTACGAATCATAGGGCATTAATAAAGAAGTTAAGCATGTTACAGTCAAAGGTTATGACAGCTTCTTCTGCTAATACCTTTTACTTTTTTATCCAGATTTAATACCTCCATTAAATCATGGAAGTTCATCACTAATCGTATTTATATCCTGTTTTAAGCTTCAATAATTGCTGCAGGACATACCAAAAGCTTAAAGTAGTAAGTACTTACAATCTATCATTATTATATTTCAATATACAATGCGAAGCATGAGTTAATGCATTTTTTATTATGTCCTTTAATCAAATACGATTGACGCCACATTATTACATAATAATACTGTCCATTCCACATATTTACTTAATAATATTTACAGTCCACAAGAATATCATGCATTTTAGTCTACAGACTTACAATTTTTATCATTTACAGCAACAATATTCCATCATCATCATCAATGTTCAGTCTAATAACCATCATATTGCTATATTAAGTTGGAAAGGATGTAGTAAATGTGTATCTATAGCAAGTGTGAGAAAATATATATATTATTAATGTCAACAAAAATGTAGATTGAAAAACATTCAATTGTATAAATGTATGACATTGAAGACGTAACACAGAAGAAAAATGCTCTCATCTTTCCATCCACAAAAAAACATATTTCATTTCTTGTTATGCGAATTTATTATAATTTGATGGAAATGGAATGTAAACATTATTAGCGCATTTTTGAAAGAAATGACGTTTGTTGCTTCACTTTGATCGGCTGGCTGACTGGGTGGGTGGGTGTCTGGCTGGCTAGCTAGTTGGTTGGTTTGTTGGTTGGCTGATTGACTGACTTGCTGGCTAACTGACTAACTGACTAACTGGTTGGCTGCCTGACAGTTTGACTGACTGACTTGCTGACAGTCTGATTGACAGTCTGATTGACTGGCTAACTGGCTGGCTGACGGGCTAGCTGATTGACTGACTGACTGACTGGCTTGCTGGCTGACTGACTTGCTGATTGGCTGACTGGTTAGCTAATTGGCCGGATGGCCGATTACATGGCTAGCTGAGGTGCGAGATCTTACAATCCAGACATCGTAGTGAGCTCTGGTTTGGAGCATTAACTCTGTACCATCGAGTTACTGGTTTATCGATTGGATTAATAACTAAGAGCCATCATTAAATGCAGAGTGCGGCAAACTGAAAATCGAAAATTCGACATTTGATTGTCGAATTTTTTCTCAAAATTCGATGTTTCATTAGAAAATTTAAAAATAATTTGATAGTTAGCAATTTTGTAACTAAATATTTACGAAGTTTTCATTAGCTTTCTCATTCTAATACAAATTTCGAAGCTTCTAATATCCTAATATAATCACTTGATTGGTTTAACGTTATTTTGTGCATAAATTTGCTTAAAATTTTTTTGTAAACATTGAAAATTTTTTCAATGTGTTTTGGAATGATCGGTTATTTCTTCATAACGGAAATTTATTTTTTGAAAAAAGTAACGAAAAAAATAATTCAAACAAAAAAATAACAGAAATTTTTCAGATAGCCGCACTCTGATTAAATGCTTTAAATTATGATTTTTAATTTTTAATAGGAAACGTGCTTTTAGCCCTTTGAAAATTTGAATTTTTTTCGACCGTTAAGTTTCAAAAAGAAATTTAACCGTTATTTTTAACACAATAGTCAACTGATTTTCAAATGTTTGCCTACTTGAATTTTATTCTGCTAATCAAAATCTAATCGTTAAGCAAAAATACGCTTTAGTCCCTCGATCAATAATACGAGGACTTTTTAACTTTTCTCTCTTCCTAAATTCAGTCTTCAGTTTTCTTAAGCAAATACATACAATTTTTTTTATTTCAAATTAGAAATCCTAATCGTGTGATTATTTTTCAAATCTCAAGTCTATTCCTTAAGCTTATTTCAATTCTACTTTGCCGCATATATGTCGAGTCTTATTTGCCAAAGCAAAAAAAAAACCTTTTTCTCGAGAATGCAAGTAAAAATAAAATGAAATGATGATATTTGTTGAAGCATGTGCATTAAAATTTCAAATAAATGTAGGAATCTAACATTTTTAAACAGAAAGGAATTTTCATGATTGAAGTGTTTTCGATGAATTTTTTAGGATAAGCGGTTTAGTATTTAAATTCCGTATTAGAATCTAAAAGAAGATAGACATGTGCTATTCAATCTATACTCAATCATCTAAAAATAAGAAATAATAAGGTCAGAGAATTTTATTTAGAAGAATCAAATAACGCTTCAGGGATTAGAATCAGTTGCATGTTCAAATATAGATCTTTAAATCACCACAAATACTTTGTTCTATTCCTTAATATTCAATTTTTTATTACAGTTTCATGTTGGAAATTTTTGTTCATCAGCATTGGAAAAGGAATTGTGGCTATGGTTGTGGTCTTCCAATGGAACAACCACAATCCGCTCTTAGAGAAGATTTATTTGGATTGCTGTGGTTACTTAAAACCGAGCTGGGTTTCATGAATATGCGTTAATATTTGAAGAAAAAAATCAACTTTTAAGACATCCTTTCATCACTTTTCGAGCAGCATGTTGAGAAAATTTGAATTTTGCATCAGATAGTATGGTCAAGTAATAGTGGGTTAACATCGCGTACGACAGTAATGAAGGAATGCTAGTTAGAAGTCAAAACTGAAAATTTCTTCAAGCTTTGTAATTCGACCAGCTTACTTACTTACTTCGCTGGCCGTAAAGATCAAGTGTGATCCATGGCCTCCCTCAGTCGGTTCCTGAAGCTGGCTCTATCGCTGGCTACCGCTTGCCAATTTAATTCCACCAGCAATAAAGTTAACTGTACCGTCAGGGTAACTTCACGTCTCATCGTCAACGTGTAGAAGGTGTAACAAGTGAGTCTTGAAACAGCTATCATTGTGTTGCTCAGGGTTTCTTGACGTCTCATCGTCAACGTGTAGAATGAAATATTCCTGAAAATGTGAATCTGAATTGCTCTACCGGGTTTTGAGGAAATTTCAAATGAATCTCAGAACTCCACAGTAAAATGTCAGACTCGTCAGAATCTTAATTATCAGCCATTTTATCTAGATCAAATGCTTATGTGTACAAAGCTTATTTGTATGTGAAATTTGTATGGCATCAAGTCGAATTTTCCCTACAAAATCCGAGTCGACTTCGAATTCTGCCTATAACTATCCAAACCTTGAAATAAAACTTTAATATTATTATTAAATAGAAAATATTACAGAACAAACCATTCCAACCATTATGAAAAGGGTCATATGTAATTTCAGCAAAAAGATGAAAAATGAGTTTTGAGATTGGCAAAACCATTTACACACCTGTGTCAATATTACGTAATGAATATAATTTAGCTCAAAATTTTACTATCCATTCGTATGCATTAAAGCTAGTAATTTATGGTATTTTGTTAAAAGTATGTCTTTCAAAAAGTTTTTATTTCTTTCGCAGGTTAAAGAATAAGAATATTGTGTAGAGTAATAAGTAAGGAGCTTGACTTAAATTTGTTCTGGAAATGTCAAAAGTCGTAGGTTCAAATCCTTCCATTTTCAAATCTGTTGAGATTTTAAATTCATTCTGAAGATCCTCCTCAGTCCTTATTGAAAACTTCCTGTTCTTCTTTTAAAGGTTCCAGATCTAGGCGGCACAAAGGTCCACTTGACAGCCATTTAAGTTGGAATTTTGACTGCTTAATTAAGAGGAGGGTTAAGGATTTGCGAAAAACCAGCAAGTTTACGGTTAAGGACGTTTATTTGCGAGCCTACAGTTTCTGGTGCTGTATAAGCTTCGGGAAAAATCTCTAGGCCAGCACATCTAAATATACAGGGATATGCGTAGGCCTTCAGTTATGGCCGAAACCATAGAAGGTCATGATGATCTCCAATTTATAAATATGTTCAACAAGCGAGAATTCTTGAAATTTTCATCAAAATTCCTCGATTTTGATATGAATTATGTCAAAATTTACTTCCTAATAAAACATTAAGCATCATAAATAAAAGAACAAGCAGCACAAGTTGAGCAGATATTTGAAATCTAATAAAATGAAATTTTTTCAATTAAGAAGAAATATTGAAACCTATCAAAAGATATAAGAAAGTTCAAAAAGAATTGCTTAAACTTAAACCATTCCCAAATCTTACCTGAAAAAGCATTGCAAATCTTCTGGCAAAGAAGCTTTAAAAACAACAAAGAAAACTTTTCGAGAAAATGCGGAAAAACATATCTCACGTGAAAATCTTTAAAATAAAAAGTTTAAAGCCAACTTTACATTTTTCTTTCGATACCCAAACATGTTGACTTCGTTGCCTTACATTTACGGCAGCATCATTCAGTGTCTGTACGCAACATCATCAATAAGGTATTATGTCATTTGCTATGAAAATGTTTGGAAACAAATTGCACGTCGAGTCTTGAAGTTTGGAAATCAATCTCAACCATCAACCTATCAATTTTCAATATTCTTCTTTAGAGATTTATCACAGCTGAGATGAGGAAGCTTCTTCCATGAGACTTTTTATTCAGAAATTTTGATTTATGTTCCAAATTTTGGTTTTGTCATGAAAATTGTTTTTGTTGGAATTTACTTGCTTACTGCAACTATGTTCCTATGTGGAGCTTAGGTTACAATTGCATAAAAGGCTTTCCCATTCCTGAGTCTGTTTCAACATAAAGCTTTCTGTCACCTTATCCTGGCTCTGTCATCCTATCCGCAAATTGATCTTATTTTCTTTCATCCCTGCTACACGTCAAGTAGCTTTAGGAGCTCCTGCTCACCGTTTCCAACTCACAGTCACAACTTCCGATTCGGAAATTCAGATTCAGCCAAAAAAGACTTTAATCAAAACATAAAAATGTTAAATTTCCACTTTTTTTTTTGGATTAAAGATTCATATGTAGTTCGTGACGACCATTAAATTAATTTATATCACTTTTGTGGGTGTAAAGGTATTCGACATTGCCTGTTCACGTGATACATATTTGGAGTCTATGGTATTTTTATAAATAAATATATTCTCACATTTATAGTTATGGAAATTCCATATTGAAATGATAACAGTATGCTTGAAAATGTGAAAATATTCTGCTGAGATAGGCAGAGATAAAGTTTTTTGATGATTAAAGCACAATTGATATAGATTTTCAAAAAAATTGCTATTTCTAATAGTTTCTAATAAAATTAAATAGAGATTGAATATAGTTAAGTTGAGCTAGTCTATTCGACTTTAAAATAATCCCCAGCACAATGTGGGGAATCACACTATTAAACGTAAAAAATTGTTGAAATCATCTGTCATAGTTACGAAAGGGCAACTTGACACGTCTTGAACAAGTTGTGATGTTTGGAGATTAATTATCAAACTCTATAAATGATGATAAATGTGGATAAATGCACTTTAAATTATGATCGACAAAATTTTGAATTTTAACGGATTTATAATTTTTAAATTTTAACTGTTTTTGAAATTCTAGAAATTTGTCAATTTCAAAATTAATAAATTTCAATGGTTTTCAAAAATTTTCAACGTTTTTTTAAAAATTTGAATTTTCACGGATTTTAAAATATTTCAATATTACAATTTACGAAATTTCATTTTGATCAAAATTTCCAAATTTATAATTTTTTAACAACCATCAAAATTTCGAATTATCCCAAATTTTGACAATTTTCTAATTTAATCAATTTTTGAAAATTTAAATTTTAAAGTTTTTTAAAATTTTAAACGTTCTAAGTTTCAAAATTCCAATTTTAACGAATTTCAAAGTTTCAAATTTTAACTCATTTTTAAATTTCAAGTTTCAACATTTTTAATTTTCATGGTTCAAAATATTCAAATTTATATAAATACTTTTACATCTTTTCTCAATAATTTCAATTTCAACTAAAATCCATTACATACACACCACAAATCCTTTATAAAAAGAAACAAAAGAATCGCAAGAAAAATTGAATTTCTGTCTTTACTTTATCTCTCACCCAGAATCATTCCTCCACACATCCTAGCAGCCAAAATAAATTGTATTTTGTATCATTCTTGTAAGAGTAACCCCCGAAAAAAAAATCGGAGATTGAATAAAGCCAGCATGCGTGAATAGTATTAGTTTGATCTTGATTACGAGACCTCATTACAAGCATCTCATAAAATGTAACTTTTATTTCAGATTGAATAGGACAATCATTTTTATTTTTGATTATCCAACGTCATGAGCATTGAAAAGGCTTTCATATTTGCCAAACGTGCGAATGGTGTGATGAATCATTAATGTCTGTGTATATAGACATACATACATATACAGTTAAATTAGTGGGATATTTTCAGTGATGATACACATTTGATGCTTTTTACGTTCTCGTCTTTTATTTCCTTTCATTACGACAAGCATGACTGAAAGGTTCACATCCAAATAATATAGTCCGGACATAAACTGGAATTTTTAAAGCATAATATTGTGAACAAGAAAATTGAAATAAAATAATTTCATTTATGTCTTATTTTAGCGAGTTTTAAAGCCTTTTTGGGATGTTTTGTTTCGGGATTGTTTGGATATTATGTGACATTTTTGAAATATTCTGTGTAACTGCAGAGTGTCGCTGATAACATTCTAATGAGCTCTTTTGGTCTCGAGACCGAAACTTTGAAGAAATCCCTTGTAGCCTCAATCTCAATCTCGGTCTAGATCTACAGTTACGTTACAGTTACAGTTACAGTTACAGTCTTAGTCACAGTCACATCATGCTCAGTCACAGTCAGAGTCACATCAAGCTCAGTCAAAGTTATTGTCACAGCCACAGTCACAGTCACAGTCACAGTTAAAGTGACAGTCACAGTCACAGTTAAAGTGACAGTCACAGTCACAGTCACAGTCACAGTCACAGTCACAGTCACAGTCATAGTTACAGTCACAGTCACAGTCACAGTCACAATCACAGTCACACTCTCAGTCTCAGTCTCAGTCATAGTGACAGTCACAGTCACAGTCTTCAAATTCGTCGGAACCGATACTTCGATAAACCATCTCATCCTCTCCATTGATTATACAGCACGATGCATAAACACATTTCGTTCTTCAATGCTGTTGATTATGATAACCTCAAAAAGTTTTCCCTATTGCATTACATATGGACGCGGACACATTGTATAAATGAAAAAGTTTGTCCTAATTGTACCAGACAACAACGAAAAATTTTTATTAATAAACTTTTTTGTTAACAACTTTTTAAAAAAAAAATCATTAAAAAATATGAAAACAAAAGCGCAACTCGTCATTCAATTTAATAGGATTGAAGGAAAAAAGGGTATGAGTGCATTAATAAAATTTTATTTGTCACTAGCTGCCATTCAGCGTCTCGAGGAACCTCATTAAACGGTTATGGCATTTTAATCACAGTCATTTTGAATGTTTTCATTTTAGATGGGTTGGAAATTTTTTTGAAAAAATAAATTGGAAAAGTTTCCTGTTATGCTGTTGAACCCGTTAAATTGGTCGATGACTAATTTTATAATATTTTTCAGCTATTGAACAGTCAATGTCGTCCCAAATTTTTATCATTCAGAATTATTGCTGATGCTTGTATCGGAGCTAGTTTGACTGAATTCATAAGGTTTTAGCCAAGTAAGTCTAAAAAAGGATGAAAAACTTTAATGCTTAGATGATGAAATAGTTCCTGAATCTGATGATGTTCATTTAAGAAGAAAATTCAATTCAATGGATTCACAATTTTTTGATGCAATTTAGCAGAAAATCAGATTGTGCTTTGTGATTACGGAAGTCATCAATCGAATGTTCGATGTCACAGCAAAGGGAATTTAGAAGCAATGAAGATTTATTGTTTGAGATTTTGATGACTTTTTGCATTGAACTAAATCTTTCAAAGTAGATCTGAATGGACACAAAATTCTTTAAAATTGTTCAATGCCAAGGCTGTAATGTCGTGAGCCTTATGTGAACTCATGACATATCGACAACACGATGTATTAGTGATGAGCAACCGCTATTATAATCCGCTAGACACCTTGGTGGTAAGCCTCAACCACGGCACCTGGTGACTTTCTGGATGGAAAAGATCTCGAAGTTTTACCAAAGAGCTTATGAGATTACTGTGTGTTGCGTATGGGATTACGATGCAAAAGTGCTCAATCTAAAGACATCAATTATCTAAAGACCGATCCAACTACTCATGAACTCTAAATGAAGCAACAGGTACTCGCCCGCCTTCATTAAGGAAGTAAGTAAGTAGTGTAACGGAACATTGAGTCATCGGTTTCTGCTGGGAATCGAACCGACGCCCTCATAAAAGAGTGAAAGAGATATCCGATCTGTTGTCTAACCACTCGGCCACAGAGGCCTTACTCTCGCACTGACACATTCGTCTACATATGACTCAATTCCTTAGATTCAATTCTACTTAGACATCACAAATCTCATCAGCTCTAATGTCAAGTTCTAAAATATCATTGTCCAATGTAGAATTTTTGGTTACAATTGACTTCAAGTCTACTCAATTGCATCCTTTTCATATCCAACAAAATTAAAACAAACACACTCTCAAGCAATAAAATTCAAGTGCTGAGTAGTCTCAATTTTTTATATGATCAGGTGCAATGATGCTCACATTTGCTGACTGTTTTTTGTAACAACAGCATTTTTTTGCTTAATATTTACAAAAAAAGAAATTATTTTGGTCATGAACGAGACTTATTTTATATTTCATACGACGCAGGGAAAAATGCTCAAGTAACGAAACTACAGACAGTCAGTATCAAGGCTCTATAGAATGCATTAATTCCCAACATAATATCCATTTGCGTCCATTAGTGAGATTTATTAAATATTTTTTGATTCAAAATTCCTTTTATAAAATGACGACAGAATCATTGCCTGTCGTCAATGCAGACGTCAGCAATTAAGCCTACCCTACTCAATGCTACACTTGTCAGTTATTCGGAAGCTACAAATAGTTCGAAGTTCAAGTATAGTCAGTATAGATTCTATATTTGCTGACTTTGTGTCACTCAGTCACAATAAATAAAAGCAATTTCTAGGTATCATTGTAGCTGCATCACTTTGATATGACATTCTCGGTCAGGATTAAATATTTCATCCGGAATATAAAGTCAAATAGAACCGACATTGTACGGAAAAATTCCCATTTTAAAATGACATCTTTCAGGAGCATTTTTGACGTCAACAACTTAAAAAGCAATGCAATCAGCAAATTCCGAATCTGAACATGTTTTTGAAGCGTACAGAGCATTTCTATTGCTGGAATTATATCAATGAATATCTCAAATATTTGGGTCAGTGCTGATTAAAATGACAATTTTAGATTGAGATCTTGAAGACATCTACAAGAATTATTTTTTTAAATACGAACATTTCAATTTAATAATTTTTATAAGTTGCTGGATGTGATGAACTCTAATTCAACTAATTCTATGAAGGTTGTTCAAAAGTGATGTCTATTAAAAATGATAATGCACGTCCTTGATACTAAGGATATATAGTTTGATGTTTCGCAACACGTTGTGACACTGTAGTGCAATGCTTCTTCTCCTCACTGTGCTGCTACTCAATCTCAAGAATGTCGTGACACATTCAGCATACATAATTTAAATTTTTAACAAAAATAAGTCATTATTAATCATAAATTCAGGAATTTAATGTCTCGCGATTTCACGGGGTAGCCTAATTGAATATGTTAGGAATTAACACTGCCCTAAAAAAAGGATTCGAAACTGCGCAGCCATTTTTCTGAATAGTAGCCGTTGTCGACTTTAATCAACTTGCCCGAATGTCAATCGATCTATAATCCGTCACCATGTCGACGTGACTCTAGCATGGTGTAAGATTCGGTTGAAATTTAGCAGCAAGTCAGAGTCATGTCATTCTGGATCAAATTTTAGACCAGTTAACTCAGTGCTGAGCAACTTGTCGTCTTGGTCGTGGCTAACCACCAATGTGTTCCGCGAAAAATTGGTTATTCTCCACTGCATTAATTATTTGTGCTATTCGGGTTAGTGATATTGTTGTATTCAGAGATCTGTAAATTGATAGATCTTAATCCATTAAACAAGATCTACTACATAACTGCCTTCTTAAGAGTCGAACGTCATTTACGAGCCACCCTCAAATAGTGCACATACAAGCACATAATAATCTTTCCAAACTCCATCAAAAAAATAATATGTCATAAAATACTTACATGAATATAATGATGAGAAATAAATTGAGTAATGTCAAAAATCCAAATGACATGAGATTAAGTTGAAGATATTTGAAGAAAACAACATGAGCAGCACCATTAACCACGATTGTCACATGAAGTATTATGGAAATTCCAACAATTGAGAGAACAATTCCATAGAAATCGTCCAAGATGTCATCATGTTGGTGGATATCAAGAAATTTCATTGAATACATTTTAACGAAAATAATTCCAATTTTTACAGCAACAAAGATACAAAGTGGATTCATCGCTCCGAGATTGTCGCTGTTGAAGATTAAAAAGAAGCAAAAATTTATTGAGTATCAATTTTTAAATTTCAAATCGAATGGAAATGCTTACCATAAAAATGATAGAATTACGTGACATAATGAATAAGCAGCCATCATTATCAGCATACCCAGTACATAGATCGATAATTTTGTGTTGAAATAGATTCTTTGAAATAAGTGGTCGCCTAAGGATTCCATTCAGTCGTTCAATGCTGTTGCTTTAAAGTCAACGAAGCCTAAAATAACAAAATGATGCATGAAGGTGTCGGTGCCAGTTGGTATGGCTATTAAATTTATGTGTGTGTATCGTCGAACGTCTCTTAAAGTTGAAATAAAGAGCACCAAAAGGAAGGTAAAAATTATTTTCGAGGACATGCTTTATTAAGCAGCGTATTTGCATTTTTTCACGCATAAAAATTTTATCTCCTTATATATATTTCTTTGCTGATATTGTACCAGTACGATTATAATGATGAGCAATGTCCCAAACATAAAAGCAGAAAAAATGAAAAGCTGCAGAAGATTGAAGAGCAACAAAAAATAATCCTTAAATCACAAAAGGAAAGAATTTTTATGGCTCCAAGGTGTAAAGGAAATATATATTGTAAAATATAGGTAAAGGCATTAAGATGAATGTGTGAAAATAGCGCATATTTCTATGGCAGAATCAAATGCTCACAATCTTTTACAGAGTTGTCCAAGCTTTTTTGTCCCATGGCACACCTTGATGATTAATCACGACCAAAATCACACTAAGCATGCGATTCATTGAATATTCAATAAATTTTGACAGCACATAGTTTGAACAATACTGATCTGTAGGAAGCTCAATAGGATTGTATGGAGTTTGCCGATAAACTGCAATTTTTATTGATCTAGATGCGCAGGTTTGCAGGTTTTTCTATCTATCCAAACCTGTGCATCTAATTTTGGCTAATCTCAGGATCATAGGATGAATCAATGGAATTAAGATTGTTGTCCCGGAAAATCCTATTAAAATTAAGAATTTTGTCCAAATAACAGGGGGAGTAGGTTGAACCCTCTACCTTGATATGCCCCTGAGTAAGTCTTCAATCGGTTTTACTAAGCAACAAAGAACAAAAGTCAACTTAAGCGAATTTAGACCTTTCGATTCATAATGTGATTCAAGTAAGATTATGTAAAAAATTTCCCACTCGACTCTCGCTGGGTACCAGTGTGTATACCAAATAAATCCTGAAGATCAAAATCACTATGCCACCGAGACATATTTATTTAGTGGCTAGACCACCACCCACATTTTCAAATTTTGATGATGAATTGTTATTGAATCCTAAAAATACTCTCTTTGCTCCCTTGACCCTGATCTGAATTATTTTTGAACCTTTCGCACTTATTAAAATCCCACACATCATTTGAACCATTGAATTGATCCACCTGCCTACAACTGTAATTCACATACGCTTGGTATCTAATTGAGTCAAACATGTATCGAGTCTCATTATAAAATTCATCGAAATAAAATGCAAAACGACACCAAACCCAAGACATTCCCACACACAAAGAAAGCTCTCATTTCGCAGAAGCACTAGAACAACAATCATCAGAAAAGAAGCAAAAACAAAAAATTTTTCCTTTGAACTGTATCAATGAAAATTCATCTTAAATTGTTAAGTAACAGAACAGATAAATTTTCCGGCACAAGACAAAAAAACCTAAAAGGAGTAAAAAAGAAGATTCTCATGTCGTATCGTAAATGTCGAGCAGCGTTCATTCATGTCTGCATACTAATTTTATTTTATTTTTGGCAAGGCAAGGCTCTGGCATTTGTTGAGAGATATATAAATTTACGATTTCATTTTTTTCATAAAGGCAAGCAAGTGAAATAAAACTTCAGTTATGCCCAAAAAAAAAATATGTATCTCAAATGGATAATGTTTTATGCAATTTACAGTCACAGCAAAAGGTATGCGAATGCTGATAACAATAAAAAAAAAACTCTTAAAGATATCCAGCAGCATGCTCTTAAAGCTTGTTTTAAATCTAAGATGCTTGATAAATGTTTAAATATGCTCAGGTTCATGATGCCGATTACATGCATGACATAAAATAAAATTCATACTTTCGTTTGCCTTTTTCAATCAACTTCCTTTTCTTCTGCATCAGAAATTTAATAAAAAGAATAAGGTAAAGGGAAATGATGAACAATTTTTTACGTTTTATATACGCATACCTAGTAAATGAATATGCAAGAAATAAGCAACAAAACAAGAAATAAACAGTTGAAAATGTTTAGGGGAATCATGCAGGAATGATGTTGTAGACTTGCTGAAGGATATAGATTGAAAGAAATCATTTTAATTTCAAGGGCAAATGCAGGAACAAACTCTCTCTCAAGTTAGAGCAGTGTCGTCCGAACTTGTTTGTGCCACGGCACACATTGATGGTAAGCCACGACTAAAACCGCAAACGGTATTCGATCCATGGCATTTACATTTACGGTACACAAATACACCGCGGCACACAGTTTGGACAGCTTTGGGGCCAATTTATTTGATCGTGGTACGGTACGGCATGGTATAGGTACACCAGTGATAAGGTTTAATGGTACACCTGTTCTGAACCAATAGTGCATCAGTACCGTACCACCATCGGTACCATAAGATGGGTGTACCACTGTAACTTCCCTTGCCATACCAGATGCACCATTGTACTGTACTAGTGGTGTGCCTATACCATAATGTACTGGGCCGTACCCCACAAGAGCATTCGACTACTGATCTGTGGGGTTGGAATATAGAGGGGATTTGTTGAGTCAGGAAGTAAGTGAGTTTCAATAGACGAACATTGTGTCTGACTCTTATTTGAAGTGTGCCCAAGTTACACATGACTAAGAAACCATTCACTTACTACCTTACGCACGGAAGTTAGGTAAATTTTGTAAATTAATTAGTGAACATCATCTACGGCCTGTTTCACTAAAGTGGATTATCCTCGATTTCGGATTATCCACTTCAGTTTTTTGTTACTATCTCTAACATTTTAAGATTTTTCAAAGATATACTATATGATACTTGTAGAGTACATATAAACCTATATTTTCGTATACTTGGAATTTTTGGTTCTCAATCATTGACAAATTTATTGCAATAATTCCGGGAAATCTACTAGATTTGACTAAAAATTTGAACAATTAATACATCTTAAGGACCAACAAAATTAAAAATGTATAGAATTGTCACGGCTAGGTCATATTATTATAAACTAAAAACAAAATTATTTCAGCTTTTAAATTGCTTGAGATATTTCCAAAAAACTGAAGTGGATAATCCGAAATCGAAGATAATCCACTTTAGTGAAACAGGCCGCTAATGTTCCACCTCTTGAACTACCTCTGCATCTCTATTTCAACCCAAAACACAACATCTATTCAACCCCTTAAAATATTAAGCAAGTCATTAAACAATTAGTAATTAATATTATGGCTATTTTTATATCACAGCCCTCACTGCCAACATTAAATATTAATGAGCTTTTAATGAAATTTCTAACTATAAAATATTATGCTGGTATAGCAAAGCTGATGGGATGTAAATTGACCTAAACATTCATAATTTACATCATAAAAATAATTACTTCGGAAGCTTCAAAGTAAATACTGAATAAATCCGTCTATATTTCAGGTTAGTAAATAATAATCTGCAGTAAAATTTTGATTATAAAAAACTTCAGGAATAGATGCAAACAATTTTTTTAAATATTTTATCGCGTATGTTGTTATTATTTTAGATGAATTTGATGAAAAGCAGGTGCCTCAGCAAAATCAATGAAATTAGATCACAGCAAAATCACACCAATTTAGCAGAAAGTAATTAAACTTTTAAATTGAACATTCTAGATGAGATAGGCAAATAATATTTTTTATTGCAATAAGCCAGTGGTGGGAAATCTGTGTGTTGCGGCACACTATTGTGTCGGCAAATTTTTTTGGAATTGCCAAAAACCTTATGCACGTCCATGTCTGTCGTTTGAGGCTTTCTACAAAGGAGTACCGCGGAATAAAGGTTGCCCGCCACAGCAAAAATGAAAAAATTACGCGTACTGCAATATTTGATCAAGAATTAAACAATCCATTAAGAAGAGGAGGGTATTGACTTCCTTAAAACAGTTTCCAGAGAGGCCCTTTTGTGTAGTTCAGAGGGGTCCTTGTGAATAATCCAGAGGGGCCTTTGTGTGCAGTCCATAGGGACCCTTTTGGACAGTCTTGTGTATAGTCCATATGGACCCTTGTGTACAGTCTTTTGTTTAGTCCATAGGGATCCTTGTGTACAGTCTTTTGTATAGTCCATAGGGACCCTTGTGTATAGTCCCATGTGTAAAGCCCACAAGGACTCTTTTGTATGAGTCACAGAGATTTAAGAAAGTATATATTAAAATACATAAAGAGATCCAACCAGTAAGGAATGAATCCGTATTCAGGGGGCAGAAGAGGTGGTTGTACAGTTAAGCGCTCGTTACAAAATGATTCTTAACCTTCTCCTTAAAAAATTTCTATCTGCGTCACTGCCAACCAGAATTGGTAAAAGGACGCGTAATAAGTAGAAAAAAGGATAGCTCACAGAGGTCATTCATTTATTAAATTAAGTAAAAATGAACATTTTGACCAAATTTTGAAACAATCAACACATGTACTCACCCTGAATTGAGCACTAGATTTTCAATTTAAATCCACACAAAATCAGCAATTTTCAGCACACAATAATAAAATATTTCATCCCATTAATCAAAAAACCCATTGAAAAATTGAAAAATATTTGAAAGCTTTTGAATAAATAAAAATATATATTTTTATCTATGTAGCTGCATTCATCACTTGTTATTCACGCACAGATTAATAAAATATTCAAATTACTGCAAAAAAAGTAAATTTTGAAACTTAAATTCAACAAAAACAAATAATTTAATCGATATTTCAAGGCTGGCTACGATGACGAGTCAGAAGAAAACTTTCCATTGTGAATAATTTTTTTTAAGGTATTGTGATGAATGAGAACATGAACAACATCCAGATGAGTACGAAAAAGAATAAAGTTCGTTACCAAAAAAAAGCAATAAACACGTACAGCATATTAAATTGAAGCAAATAACATGTAGTGCTTTATTAAAAAAGTTTTGTGACTGAATTCAATCAGAACAAAACAAAAAAAAAGTCATTTTTACATTCTCTTCAGGGTCTTATTGTGTGTTTGATGGCTGTAAACTGTAACAATGTAAATTTGAAATTTGATTCTTTTAAGTAATTTTAAAATTAAATTTCCTGATTTATTTTTTAATATAAAATGCCAAAAATGGAAGTGCAACCAGAATTGTTTGGCATCGGATTGAGTGCCAAAAATATTTTCAATTAAGTGGGGTTGAAGTTTATTCAACTTGACTTTAATTACTCTTGACGAAACCTCGTTTCATGCATTTTTGAATGGGAATGTTGCGATGATAATTAATCAGTTTTGAGTTATGGAAATGTTGAGCACCTATTGTTTAATAGTTTGATAATTGAAGTTTCAAATTTTTTAGTGTATGCTGAGATGCAGTTGATAACAAGCTGAAACGTGAAATAAATTGAAGTGTATAAACAAAAAGGGATTGTGGATTTTGAGAGTCATGTGTAAGGGAATCTGGTAATGCAAGTGTAAGGTCGATAACCAGGGGCATAGCCAAAAATTGTTGAAAGGGGAAGATGAAGTCGGTGCATAAATTTTTTGTCACAATTTGAAAAATTTATGAGGAATTTTCATGGATCTAACTGAAAAAGTGAAATTGCGATTAAAGGATTAAAGACTCGTACTCACGTCCTATGAATTGCGATTGCATGTTTCTACTACTGAGCTATCGAGGGTTTCTCGATTATATGGCAAAACGTCATGTATAAATTGTACATTTTCTGTATTCTCTTGCTACTGCTCCCATCGGCACTCTTTAAAATGTGAACCGGATTTGCCACTTGGCGGCCACTTGGTTCTAAGTATGCTACTAACTCGTCGCCGTGTTGGTAACATTTTAAAGAGTGCCGATCGGGTGCACTCCCATTGTTATACCATTGAAATGCTGTTCCAGGAATCACATTGCAAAAATTAATCTGGCCCCAAAACGCCTCCTTCCAGAAAACACCTCTGTCTATACCACATGAATCCATGTGATACTTACAACATTAAATGCCGTAAAATAACCACACTCACAAAATGAAGTATTATTTTTAACGGCTTATAACTATTTGAAATTTAACGGTTTTTCAAAATTTGAATCAATGTTTAGTTATTTTAAGAAGCGTTTAAATCCAGGCTGAGAAACTAGGCAGTATCGGCGGTATTCAATGAAATTCCGCGTCATTTGGCAGTATTTGTAAATCTTTCTTTTTGCACTTTTTATGACTACTTAAAATGGGCGAGATTTCAAAAAAAAAATCATTAATTTAATTAACTACTGCTCTAAAATAATGGCTGAAAATTAAGAATTAAGACATAATTCAGCAAGCATCTATAAAAAGGTTTCCGATTATCCAAACTTCTTTCCTGCACCTTAAAAGACACCAGACACTGAAAAATTATTGATGTACACGTAAGTAAATCTTAATTATAGCCATAAAGAGCTTCCCCAATTCAAAAACAATCCACAAAACAAACTTTTCAACTTTTATAGCATCGTCAATAAATTAATTACTTCCAAAATTATGGCTTCTAAAGGAAAGTATAAATCATTATGATTTTTCCTATTAAATTACTAATAAGCTTTCCATTTATGACCGAAATCATTAAACATATCATAAAACATCTATTTCTATCATAAACATGAATTATAATGAGCACAAACAACTTTTTATGGCTTGCTGTAAATAGTAAAAGTTGTAAACTATTTCCCGGGAAACAGAAAAAAGGAAGAAGAAAAAAACGTGTAAATGAAGGCTTAAGGTATTCTGATGTTAACTTAATTACTTAATGTATTACCATGGAAAATTTTTTCATATTTTTCTGCATTTATCCTTACTGCATTAATCTCATGATTTAAAATTTCATCCTTTTCAGCATTTGTAAGGCAGAAAATTGATGTGCTCATGGATTGAAATGTTAAAAGAGACAGGAAAAAAGTCTTTTTCAATGTTGAAGCTTATTTGAAATAATTCATGCATAAATTAAGGACGTTATGAATGGTTTAAATGATAAGATTATTAAAATAAATAAAGATGGATGTTGTGGTCAGTTTGAAGATTCTTTAACGATGTTTTGACATTTTGACTCAATTTTGAAATTTCAGAATTTTTTAATTTTTGGAATTTTTTCAAGTTTTTAAATTTCTTGAGCTTTTTGAAGTTTTTTCATCTTTTTTAGATTTTTCAAATTTTTTAGAAATTTTCAAATGCTTCAAACTTTTAAAAATTTTTGAGCTCTTCAGATTTTTCAAATTTTCAAAATATTTCAAATTTTTCAAACTTTACGATTTTTTTAAACTTTTTGAACTTTTCAAATTTTCTGAATTTTTCCAATTTTTGAACTTTTCAGATTTTTTAAATTTTTCACGAAAAAACTTTTCAAAATTTTTGAACATTTCAAATTTTTCACAGTTTTTGAACTTTTAAATTTTTTACAATTTTCAAATATTCCTAATTTTTTAAACTCTTCAAATTTTTTAAACTTGTCAAACTTTTGAGAAATTTTAAATTTTTTAAACTTTTCAAACTTTTCAAATTTTTTAATTTTTTCAAGTTTTATAAAACTTTTTAAACTTTAAAAGTTCACATTTTCTAAGTTTTTCAAATTATTAAAAATTTTCATATTTTTAAATTTTTTACTTTTAGGTACAGTTTAAACTTTTAAAATTTTTCAATTTTTTTTAAAGATTTTAAAAAGTATTTAATTTGAAATTGTTTAAATAAAAGCAATTGATGGATTTTATTCATCGCAATTGTAAAACTTTCCAGAAACTCAAAAACAAAATCTTTTGTTATCGCGACAAATAAAAAAATCAACTTCAAAAAAAGCTTTCTTTTTCCATTGTGTAAAATCACAAAACGCGAACAAACACCAAAGTTTTCACTTTGAATCCCTAATGAAACTTTTTTCAAATAGATGCATTGAATTTTTAATGACATCATTTCCATTCATCACGAGAAAGTTTTACACATTTATAAAGTTCTGGATATTATAAAGCATCTGAGAAAAAATAGCAGCAAGCTCTATTGTTAATTTTTAATATAATTTAAAAATAGAGCAAAATTTGTGTCTGTATTTCCTGACTTTCATTGCTCATTGTAAATAATGAATGGAATACGATATCCGAGTGATACAGCTATTGTCTCGAGGTCATATCCGCGATGCCACAGCGGTGTCAAGATGAGATTTCTGTGGTGTCACGATGATGTCTCGGTGCTGTCACAATGACGTCTCTGTGGTGTCACGATGACGTCTCTGTGGTCACGATGACGTCTCTGTAGTGTCACGATGGCGCCACGATTGAGTTATTATGACATCACAGTGCCGTCAGAGCAACTTCGCATTTTGTCGTTAATACGTCGACGCAACTGTGTCCTAGCGAACACGATGTGCTGTTCGGCATTTTGTTCAAATTTTGAGAAAAGTCTGCAATTTTGTAATCGTTGAAACAAAAGAAATACATTTTTGCATTCAAATTTTCTAACAAGTGATGGAGCATAGATTTTAAAAATTCGTGTCTTTTCATACACTTTTTAAGGTATTTGATTTGACAATTTTATTCCAACATAATTAAATAAATTGCTCTTTTAAATGACCTTCAAATTTTAATAAAACAAATCATCATTCCAATTGCATGCCAATACACGCCAGACTATGTAAACACAGCGTGTCATCCAGACTTACTTTCGAAGGGACATTCTCAAATGACGTAACGATTATAGCAAGGAGGGAGGAGGGATTATGATTCTCCTTCATATCACACAGTCCTTGACCTACCTATACGCATACCAATTATGTGATCTAATTAATTAATTAATTAAATCCCATCATGTTTGCATACGCAAAAATAGTCTCCAAATGTACAAACTATTCACATCCAACATGGACGAGTCTCAATAATCTTTACATATTTTCTATTGACATCTAAATTGAAAGCATTGTTGCTATGATTACTTCCTCTGTGAAACGTGAGAAAATTCAATTAAATCCAATGCCTTTGTATAATCGTCTTTACGCTTTCACAGCTCATCTACCGAACATTCTGACTTCTTATTACTATTATTCTTACCTTTATTTGCGTGTTAATAGAAATAAAATAAAAAAAAGACTCTACTGCCAGAGCCAAAACTAACACGTGGCGCGATAAAGAAGAGTTTACCATGAATGTTAAGTATAATTTACATTATTGCAACGGGTTGAAATTTTCAGAAAAAAGGATTTATAAAAAAAATCCGATATTTGACATGCTTCCGGATCTTGGGTAGTGTTCATAAATTACGTCATGTTTAGTCATGGATGGGGAATTGGAGCTGTAGATTGAAAAATTTGTGGCTTTGCGGTTTGAGAGTGTCTGGGACTTGTTTAGAAGTTCTTAGGCGTTCTCAAAACTCGAACGTGTACCCTGGGCACCCTGGGGTAACTTACTAGAATGTCAACCTCCCTATTCCCCTCCTGCAACCCACCAATTTTAATTTCATACAAAAAACACAGATACATTCGCAGGACCTCTCCCAGACAATCCTTAACAAATGTGCATCCAGCCAAATATCTTGGACGTCATTGATGAATGACCTCCTACAATAAAGCTCTACATGCAATCTTACAAATCGCTTCATGTCTCATAAAATTAGTATGAAATTTCCGCAACATCTGTTATTGATTTTATGGCATGTACATGGCTGATGTTAATGTCATGTCAGTGAACATTAGAGTTACTAGATATGAGCAGTTGACTATTATCAGATATTTTTAAAAAATATCATGTTCTCGGAATACTTGAATGTAGGGCACGCTTCCTTTAGTAAAAAACATAAAAAAGTCCTCAAAAAAACTTAAATATATTAAATTAGAGCGTATCCATATTCTCATTAATTTAATGGTTCCTTGAACTAATTTGCATTTGCATGTACGTCGAGAATTAATTGGATCTAGTTGAGTGATGGTCAATCTGTGTGCCGCGACACTCTAGTATGTCGTAAAAATTCTTGGATGTATGCCATGAGCAAATTCTGTCGAGGCTTGCCACTAAGGTGGACCGCATAAAATAAATGGTTGCCCATCACTGATCTAGACTGTTGGACTATTTTATTATATTTCTCATGAAAAATGACACAATGTGTATGAATGCAGAGTAAATTTATGAGCATTAAGATTAAAATAATGATAAACCGTAAAGTAATTCCAGTCAGGAGTTCCACAACACGATTATATACAGCACAACAAGTTGGATGACTAGAGGAAGTTAACTTGACTTGAATCTGGACCTTCAAATGGAAAATTTTCATGATTCATGCAAATTTCCCAAATTTGTGGACATTTTGAGACTATGTCGGGACACAACATCAAGTGACAAAAGTACAGCACGGTCCTACCTAAAATACAGCACATGGCCGTCCCTAACAACAAGTCTCAAAAATCAACATAATTTTTTAAAAAATTATGAATTCGTGTTTTGGATTATATCTTTTGACAGCAAAGGAATTGAGCAAACAATATAATTTTTTTTTATTTCCTTGAAAGTTTGCCAAGTATCAAGTCACACCAGCAACAGAATATGCTTCAACAAGTAAGTGCTCAATGTAAAATTCACATTTTGGCTGTGGAAGTGAGAAAAATAAATAAAAAAAAAATTTGGAACATTGTTTAATTTTAATTCTTTTTGGATGTGACTTAAAGCTGTATAGGAACATTTGTTTAAAGCTCCAGGAATGCTTGATTTGTGGATTGAATGATATTCATAGTATTTTATGCTTCATTTCTTGGAAATGTGTGAAATATTTTAAACATTTCAATGGTTTTGGTTTTGAATTGTTTGGTTTCATGTCAAGATACATACTTCAATTGGATATGAATTGACAAGGGCATTGAAGATGCAGAGATTTGTTTGAGATTTGGTTTGGGCTTTAGAAGACAAGGAATTGTTGCTTGGAAATTGAATTTTAAAGTTAGATGTCTTGATTAATTCCGAGCAGCACAATTTAAGAAGGCTCATCCACAGAGCTTTTAAGGCTCTTCTAAAGCTCTTTTATTAATACCGAATGGAAGTCGAATCTGTGTCGTATTGATACAGCTGCCAAATTTTGGCAGCTGTAACATTTTAGGCAGCATTTCGTGTTAATTCGAGGCCGAAACCTGACCGTTTTCTTAATCTACCCGAAAATTACTACCCTGTCTTATTCGGGCATCCTTAGGTACTCAACCTACCCATGTATTCTAGAGTACCAAACCTACCCGATTATCCTAGGGTACCCCACCTACCCTAACTCTTCGACAACCATAAGTTACCCTCTCCAACACTATCCTAGAAACTGTACAGCTGAAAAAGAGATAAGGTAGGTGAATTTTTCTTGGATACATACTCAAGTAGGGTAGATCATCTCGGTTAGGTTGAAAAACCAGACTTATGACTTTCTACTCTCGGTCTCGAGATTTGTAACTTGGAGTTTCGCTGAAAAAATTCGTCAAAATCGAGACTTTAAGAACCCTAATTTACCAAAGCCTTAAAATGCTCCGTGGTATAGCCTTCTTCATTTGTGTTTCTCGGGTTATAGAACAACTCAATCCCAATAACCACGGAATTTTTAATTTACCGCATATTAAATTCTTATTGCTATATATTGATATATTCAATCATGCAATTATTAATTTTTGGGAGTGTACGCATTTTTAATATTATTAATAAATTCCCCGATTTGCTTCAGGCAAGAATTAAAAGGTCAGACTTTTTAATAGATTGCTCCCAAAAATCCTATTTTTTTAAATTTTTTGCAGTTACTGTGGTATTTTTATACAATTTGATAGATTCCTAGAGATTTGATGCCAAAAAATCATATTGATGTCAGGGGTGCAGCCAGAGATTTTGTGAATTGGGACACCCCTTTTTATGGATCCCAAAATATTAGAGGAACGAAACCCACAGCAAATTAAAGAGTTTTGTGACTCCACCCCTGACTGACAACAGTCACGATGAAAATTATACTCAATAAAACCATCGCGATTGAAATGAAAATTCTTGTGAAATTATGGGTGAATTAACTTGTAGAATTAATTAATTACTGAAATAATTCAGTCATAAATATTTTTATAATGTTGAAATTTAAAAATAGATTTTTGAGATTAAATTTCGAGGAAAATAGCTTGTCGATTAATTAATTTCTTCCATAATATTATTTTTAATATGATTTATGATGGTACTAAAACAGCGTAAATAGTAATCTAAAAGAGACAATCTAGTGCTGTTGAAGAATTTCATAGGAATCGGAAGCTTCTTAGATTTAGTATTTAAATTGTTTTATAGGGGAATCAGAATTGAAGTTCATTTGATTTTTGATAATTATTGTATTTTTTTTTTGGTCTCCGTAAGGTGTACGAATGCGGAACATATACAGTCACGTACCGCACTCAGCCTAATCACATCAAGTGCTAACCTCATCTTTGCGCGGTGAAGACCGTCAATCCAAACCACAAAGTGGGGCGGAATCAAACGAGGCCCTGGTTAATACTGGTTAGCATACGCTGGTCTAGCAAGCTGCCATCATTATACCAAACGCTAAGGGACCCAAAGAGAGAGGTCAACTGGAACTAACAACGACAACCAAAGCTAAACGGTAAAGGACTAATGATTTGTAGCTAAATATGTGAAACTGAAAATGATACTTTGATACAGATGAGATATGAGAAAGTATGGCTGGATAGGGCATACGCTTCGGAAGGAAAATGTCATTGGTTGGACAGAAACACAAGTATGTTACACAGCCCTTGGATAGAATCCACAAGGAAAAATGCGACCAGAAGCTTCAAAAGCTAATTGGCGCAGATCAGTAATGAAGGAATCTCAGCTCAACGTGCGGACAGAGAATTTGTACAAACTAAGTGACAGAGCCAGCAACACAGTCAGATGGAAAGCATTCTGCTTTAACCTAAGCTCCACATAGGAACATTGTTGCAGTAAGTAAGTAAGTAAAAAGGTAAAGCGTGCAGACGCTGTACAGAAGACGAAATGAAGCGGACATCAAGTAACGCTTCTTCAATCAAATCCCCCATCACCCCATCCCCATCTCTGTACAGTAACAAAATCTGCAATAAATAGTAATATAGTGTTCATGAAAATACACTTTAAGTAGCAAGCTTCATATTTTACACAAGTAAATCGAGAATGTCAATGAAAATTACTATCTTGATATTATGTAACCCCTAATAAGCATAAACAGCCACCCTTCGTATTTGTTTATAAATAGCGAACTTTGTAGAATATCTCGGTTGTTTTCAAAACAGTTGCGAATGCTTTTAGATTGATAAAAGGATCACATTTCTCAACAACGAAAAAAAATATAGCAGTAGATAGCTTTAATATCGCATTTCTTTGTTTTCACTTATAAATTCACAACAAAAAGCTGAACATTCTTATTCCCAGCATAACAAAAAAAAGCAATTTCTTTACTCAACACAATCAAAATTGTCTATGCTTCAGCCAGCACAATCACAAAATGTCTTTTGGAATGGAAAATTTTGTAAGGAAAAATGGAAGTCATTTACAGTTTGAAAGTATGCTTTACAAAAAATCAATACTAATTACCATGCGTCACAATTAATGCCATTTTCCTTATCTTTGAAATAATTAAGAAGCGACTCCGAGTCAAGCTGAAAAACTTACATCAATGACTTTTTAATTGATGATGGACTTGGAATGAAATGTGAACATTAGGAATGAAGCTTCAAATAAGTGCCTGTTAAATGTAATGAGCATTAATGCCTCTCATTAACAGTTATCCCGGGATTGCTTCCTGCTTCCTAATTATACCATTAATCCCGTTTAAAAAAATATGATCCTTGGTTTATTGCTGCTCTGTCTTTTAATCTGTTAATTATGCAGGAATAAAATTATTCCCGAATTTTTAATAGGATTAAATTAAATTGCATTCAGCTTCTCTCATATGCCCCAAATAAGATTAAATATTGGGCGGTTAATGATAATTCTTGTTTATGTTAAACAAATACAATAAATGAGGAATTTGCATTTAAATGTTAAATTAAAATTCAGAATAAGTGCTGGAATCCAGGATTATAACATGAACTGATGTAAATTTTGTTAGAATTGTTGGATCCTTGTTAGCTAGCTTCTGGAGCGTAGCCAGTAATTGTTTGAATCACTAATAACTAGATGCGATGGATACGTGTGGGTGTTCTTGACTTCTCTGTTGCTTTTCCCTCATTTACCGACTTTTCAAAGTAGCTTTTGTCTCCAAATGTCAATTTGAGAAGCCTATTGAGATCATAAAAAGAATGTTCATGTCCATCTTTCATTCGAAATATTCAGCAAAATACACAACGAACCAGAATATATCCGTTTGAGTAAAAGCCTTTCATGATGAATTTACGATTCTTGTATCTTTCTTATTTCTAACTACTCCATCATTCATGATTCCGTTGTTGTATCTTACATTGACTAATTCTTGGTTCCCGTCATTAAAATGCTACACTTAAGAAGCCATAGAGTCTAAATTTCCGAAAAATCACTATATTGATAGTAGGATTCGAACACAGGAATTCAAATGCAATACCAAATTTTGTGACCCGAACCTTACTAAGTGAATTATCGAACCACTAACTAAGTTATGGCAAATTTACTTTAATTAATTTTTGGAACAAGTTGTCGTCAAGAGCTTTAAGTAAAGCATCAATTTTCCGAGCAACTCAAATAAGAAGGCACCGTCACTGAAGAGTTGGAACTCCATCAAACCATCATTGCTGTCTTCCGGGCATCTAATGAGACAAATAAATCAATATTGATTAGATATACCATCAACTACAAAAAAGTCTCAATTCTTTATTTGACTATTAACTACAGTCACATTTGCATGTGACAGTTCAAAGTTCATTAACTTTTTTCACAGACAACGTAATCAAATAATGATTAAGACATGTTGATTGATGATACCGACATGATGGTTGCTAAGTTTATCAACCCCATGTTATATTGACATCAATAACATCCTTCAACCTCACCTGATGATTTTATTACTATTTATTAAGAACTGTCCCCGAGTGACATAAATTGAGATGGATGTTATTGAGGAGGTATGCGGATGTAACATTGAGGTGGATTCCGTTTGGTGTTAATAAAAGAGGTTTAGTGGTCGTGGCGGAGACTTTTTTATTTGTGTCGGTCGGGGTCTATTGATTCAAGCATTTAAAAATTAATGTTGGCATACTTTAACTGAGCTATGTCAATGATTGGTAACTTATGTGCCACGGTACTAACGGTTATTGATTCGTATGCTATGTGTGGATTCGGTCGAGGCTTACCAGCATGGAGTGCTTTGTCAAGGGCGTATTCAGGAGGTGAAAACTGGTTAATCAATAGCAAACTCCGCATCAGGTCGACGTTTCTTGATTTAATGCTAAATTCGATGAAATCTTGCTTTGGGGCAGAATAAAGCAGGTCAGGAACTCAATTGTCAGCCATTTTACCCAATGCGCCTTCCAAATGAATGCTTCAGGGCAGAGCCAAGCTGGACAGAAGCTCAATTGTCAGCCTCCAGTTTGGTCATTTCTACGCGAGTACTAATCGACCAAACTTGGCTACTTTAATCTTCCTGAATACTTATTGACTTAAACAATAAAAGGTTGCCCACCCCTTGAGCTATGCTAATGACCTCAAAAAAATAATTAAATTTAAAATTCATCTGTGGAAGTTTATGCCAAGTTTATGCAAACAACTGTTACAATAAATATAAATATTTTTTGTATCCATTATGAAATTTCAGTGGCTTCAGAATTAATGAAATGCATTTTCGGTCAAGTGGTTGGAAACTTTAAAGGATTTAATTGAATCCATTCATTAATTCAAGAGCCTCAATAAATATTTGTTTGATTAATGATGTTGTGGCTGAATAAAGCAATCTGATTTCAAAAAATTTATCTCTAAACATAAGAGACATCCCCAACAAGATGAAAAATACCTCAATCGAAATTAGGTATACCCAAAAATAAATTTATTAAGCCTCTTCCTTTCCCTTTTTTTTCTCTTTATTTTCATTATTCATTCAGCATAAAATTTTGTTTTTCCTCTTTTAAAATTACAGTGATTAAAATGAAAATTCAGATTTATTGAAGTTCCGCTGAAAATTAATCATTTCAAAAACAAATGTTTACTTATTATGAACGAAAACTTTATTTATAGCAAACAAGGCAAGCTCAAAAAAGTGGAAAAATAAATTTACAGCAACTGACGGTGTTGTGTTAGAGGCAAACATTTTGATATAGAAAAAGTGTTATTTTTTATTACTTAAATCAGTGGTGGACGACTACCTTTAATTTTTAAGCAAACCTTAGTTGCTACCATTGGGCTTAAGGCTACACATGACATAATGTTCATGACATTTCCTTGGCCAGGTTGGCCAAAACTATCCTTAACTTTCTAAGTAATTTATGATGAGTTTTGAACGAATTTCGGAATATTCGGTTGTTGCTTACACTGACAGAAGAAGTATAATTCCAAATTCCGAATCCTGAGTGGGACTTGAACCCACACTTCCTTCGATTTCAAGTCACATGCTCCTACCATTAAGCTATCGGGAGTTATTCGATTATACGGCAAACTGTCATATATAAATTACACATTTTCTATGACCATCTTACTGCTGAACTTCCAATAATATTCTGATTAAAGATCATAGTTACCAGACTAGCGCCATTTCATTTCGAAAGGATTCGACATTGGTTTCGAAGGATTCGAAATTTGATGCGAAAATTCTAGAAAATAATTACCGTTACTTTAAATGTAAACAACGAATTTTTTTTACAAAATTTATGAATATTTCTCATGAAATTTCATGAAATTAAGACTCAAGTGATCATTGTTATCATTGCTTATTTGAAAGAAAACAGTTACACGCCTCAGAATTTAAATAAATATTGACTTTTTGTTTGTAACGTATTTTTTGATTTTAAAAAATTTCAACGGTCATTTATTTTTTAAAAACATGGTTTTTATCCCCGTTTTTTCATTCAAATAATAACGGTCAGTATTCAAAATGGCGCTAGTCTGATAGTCAATTACTTGCTGCACTGGTCATACAGATCAATTGGGATCCATGACATCCCAGAGGAGTCGCCTGAAGCTGGCTCTATCACTGGATTCCACTTTCTTCCTCTGACCTATTCCAAAATATGAATCTACAACAAAATCTTCGAAATTATTCCATTGTCGTGCAATCGAGGATAATTTCCGGCCTCTTTTCCCCACAAAATCCTTCTAAATTTGTTAATTGATTACATGTAATTGCAAATCTATCAATCAGGTCATTAGAAGCGTGTTAAGAGGATGGAAGGGTGTGATTGATACTCAACAAAGGCTAGATCGATAGTGATCCATGTAACCTGAAACTGGCCCTTTCGCTTGCCAATTTCAAAATACAATAATCCCGATTGGTATTAATTATTCATAGTTGTAATATGCTGTCCTAGTGGCCATTTTTATTGCAATTTACATTAATTAGGCAATTTTAATGTGAATTTCCATAGAAATTGCCTCATATATGTCAAGTGTCCATTATATGGCAGCCATTAAAAACATGTGCCGATCCAAAGTGTCTCTATCAACAGCTTTCACCCATGAACCAATTTTTAAGCAATTGACTTTAAAAAGCTTTATTAAGCGAATCATGACGTTACATGATACAAATAATAAATCATAGCGTTGAAGAAGAAAATAAAAAAGTCATAAAAAAATCTGCCATCGACTATAGATTTTCCCGTCATTTATTTCTCTTATCAGAAAATTACCCCTCGGTATTCTTCTAGTTTGGGTTATGGTCAATGTCAATGAAAGGATATTTTTTTTCTTTCCTTTCTATTTAATCAAGAAGAAACATTTTTTTCATCCTTTTTCTGACCACAATAATTTTTATAAATTAACCTTAAATTGAATGAAGCACAGCCATGAAATGAAGTGCTATGGACATTATACTGCTTCATAATAAAAAAATCTGGGTTCAAAAAGCATTTAAATATGCTTTTTTTAAAAATACAGTCAAGTTTAAAAATAGAATCTGAAACAATGCATGCTTTAAAATAGAAAGTTGATAGATTATTAATTAAAGCGTCGTCGCTCTAACCAATGGAAGCTATCTATAGAGACAGAAAGTGGAATCGATATTTAATTCTTGTGAAATCAGTGTGCAGATAGACAAAGCTACATTCCGTTTGGTTTTTATGAATTTGATGCCCCGGTGATAGTTGTGTTACTTTTAAATTAAACTGACGAGCAGCACGAGATTTATTTTTAAAGCGTCGCGCTAGCACATAATGACAAAGGGCAGAGAGGAGTGCCTACTGATCTCGAGAAAGACCAAAAAAATCCTGGATCGAATTAGTCAAAAAGGAAGCTAAAGTCCTTGACATTTTGAACTAGCAGAAGTTCTCGAAGGATAAAACCAGCTTTAGACGTTCTCTCCGTGTGGTAATCGGCATACATGCTCCCCAGCCAAGGAAGTGAATAGGTACCCCGGGATCCCAAAACGCGTCACTACACAAATGTTCATGTCAGTCATGCTCAGTCAACCTGAGAATAAGCCATTGTTCGTTCAGTGGATTATTAATAGCACAAAAGGATTTCAAAAATATCCGAACCCGAACAACAGAGATGCGAGCGACTCTGCCATGGTGTAATGGAACTACTAAAGGATTAGTGGCTCTCTCTTTCAGTAACATCCAATAAAAGACCCTTCATTGAAGCCACATGGATTTGGCATATTGATAATCGGAAGCAAGCACCAGTTTCAGGCGGAATCTGAGGAAGGTCATGAATCACAATTGATCTGTTCGGTCAGCGAAGTAAGTATGAATGGATAGCGTTATGGATGATACATCTTCCGTTTGGTGTTGGCAAATGAGCTTTTTGCAGACTTTTAAAAGCTCCATTGTGGAGTCGCTTGCATTTGTATTGCTCGGGTTTGGATATTTGCTCAAATTTAAAAGATCAGCTACCATGAGTCGAGGTGACTCGATGACGTACTTCGGTACCTTATCATTGTGATACCGACCAAGCGGCAAAGTTCCTCGTCAGAGCCTCCTAAATTTATGTTGCTCGGAAAAAACCTGCAAATATCTGATAACCAATTATTAATTGATGTCAATATGAGCAATATGAGAATATAAAACACAAATGAATAATCTGATGCCATAAAATTGAAATTTTTACAGAATAGCCTTTGTGTAGTTCTGACCGGAAAAAAAATCTGATATTGAAATAGTTAGAACTGATTGCAATAAATGCCTTCTCACCCACAGCAGTCAGAAAAAAGATGCAAACATTTATATCCTACTCACATCCACTTATTTTTTGATGACGAAGAAACCTGTTGACATAAACATTTTAAATATTTATGGGTGACATTTGTAACATGTATAGTGCTCAGGTGAGACAGAATTACGTTTCAAACAGGAAATATGCCGCACATGACATTTTGTCGTACACAACAGTCTGTAAATCTATTTTAATGATTTCATGACTAAATGACATTAATAGCAGCATTGCAAATTTTGGTAATTGAATGACTCTATGCCTTTGTGTTTTATTATTGGATCTGAATGGTCCATAATTTGACCATATAAAATGAAGGCTCATTAATGTGTCAGCAGTTATTGTTGACTGTACATTATTGTGTTAGCTTGCACAAATTTCTGTTGATGCCGGTTGGAATCAAAAGTATTTTTAGAATTTGACAAGTTTAAATCATTTAAAGTGTTTGAGTTTGAGGTTGTTATGGAATTTTAGACAGTATAGCACTTGATTTTGGTGATTGACAAAGGGCGGTCAGCAAAAGAGCCAGTTCTAGGCCTCAATTGAGAGAGGCAATTGGTTACAGACATCGTGAGTTGAATGCTAATAAATTTCAATTAATTCTCTACATAATGCGCCCCATGTAAAATTGGCCTTTTCATAATGCGCAAATAATGCGTAAGACAAGAAAAAAAAAAAACATATTTTTCGTATAATACGCCCTGTAAAATTAATGTTCACATAATCCTCAACATAAAAATTCTCAGCAAAACGATTTTGTCCCATACAAAATTCCCAGCAAAACGGTTTTGCCCCCATATAAAATTAATTCTCCACATAATGCGCTGCATAAGAAATCAATTCATTACATAATGCGCCGAATAAGAAATTGATTCCTGAAATCCCTTATAATAACCAATCAAACCTCAATTTAAGCTATTGCTCTTTTCCCGCCAATTCAATCCATGTATTCCTAAATGTCCAAAAGCTCTCAATGTTTCAAAAAACATTCGATGATGTTTCTCAATGTTTCAATGTTTTAGCAAAAAACATCAAGAAGATATTTCAATGTTTACCAAAACATTAACTTGCTGTCCTTTATTCCACAGGCAATTTAACATAATTCCATTACAAATCTCAACAGGATATTAAAGAATTAAAAATTTAAGTAGCTATTTATGTAATTGCTGAAATTTTTTGTTGTTTCTAAGGTCGCCAATTTGATGAAATACCTTAATTTCTGAGAGGTATGTAGACATTTATTGCATAACACATTTATGATGCTTTATTACCAAGATTATGCCTCAAGGTAGACAACAACAAAAAAAATTTCTATGGTATTTTGTTATTTAATTAAATGTATTTGGTATCCACTTAGAATCCATTTATCCATAAGAAAAGCTTACTGTAACTAAGAGATGAATCTTTTCATCATTTTAAAGTAATCTTATAAGTAGAAAGAAGATTTAAGACAGCATTGAGGATTTACGTGACGAGCTTTAAACCTTTTCATTCAGAAAAAAAAATTTTTCATTCGGATTAAATCCAAATCCTTTCTAAATTCTTGTAAATTACGCAAGTATCAAGCTTCCAAATAGAAATTTTTTGAGTTTCTCTGTTTACAAATAAATTAAATCTCTAGTTGATGTTTGCTATTTTGAGCAGCAACAAGTTGGAAATAAAAAAACTTTTTATCTTCAAATAGACAAACTTTTTATTTTGAAAAGAATCAATATTGGATGTTTATTCTATACATTACTAATTGACTATTTATTTATTTAATTTTGGATACTTGTGCGTAAAATGTTTAGAATTCTAATATTGATGAGTTGCTGGGTTTAAAGCTATGTGAAATGTGAAATTTATTTTAGTATCAATTGGTAACAGAGCAATTTAATTCTAGAGTTGTTGTTTAAGACTTGAAGTATGCTTGCAGGTGCGTAGCCAGAATTTAAGAAATAAATTAAGAATTAAAATTTTTAAGAAAGAAAAAAAATTTAAAAATAAAAAAATCGTTACAAAGTAAACGGTTTTACAATCCTCGGAAGGGGCCCACTCAATGTCCCCCAGCCTATACCCCTGATGTTTCCATCATTAAGGAATTCGAAGAAGAAAGAAGCCAACTTCGGATTCAAAACTTAGAAAGCACATGACGTAATAAGACTCGAAGCTTGCTTTCCTCTAACCCTGACAGAGACTTCTGATTTTTCGATTCCTTTTCTATTACTTGTGTAATCTTCGGAAAAATAAGAATTTGCTCAAAAATGGTCCAAAATCAACTCTCTTTGTGCTGTTAGGCCAACTTCGCGCTTTGCCAATAAACCTGGATCGTAATGATGCCTTAGCTAACACGGTCGGATGTTAGGGCTGATTTCATCTATGACAAAGTATTACAAATATTCCAGAACACAAAGTCGACTTGGAATTAGTATGAAAAAGCCGGAAACTAATAAAATTTTAGTCGACTTCGAGATCTGGAATATTCAAAATTGCCATTTGCCAATTCATCATTATCTAAGTAATCTGAGTCCACAACTAAAAGTCAGTTTGGATTTTTTATGCCCTCGAGTAGCAAAGGAATCCCACCACTAGATCTAACCTAGGTAATGAGACAAACTCAAGTTTGGGGTCAAATTGGATTTTTATGGACTCGGAAATCAATTTTTTCAATTTTTGGATAGAATTTTCAATGAAAAGAATCCTAAAGTTCCTTTCAAAAATTTCTGACTTCGCTTCTAAACGAGTTAATCCTCTCTTTGCGAATTCATTCATAGAAAAGTTCATTACAAGTATTCTGTCTGAACATATGAGTCACAATTACCTAAGCTTTTCGAGAAACTTCGACTTATAAGAGCAATCCATAAATAAATCAGATTACTTAAATTCAATAAATTTCAAAATCCTAAAATTTCTAGAAAAATCCAAGCACAGACTTTAAATTATCCAAAAATAAATTGCCTTAAAATTTTCAAATGAAACTCCCATCAATCTATTCAATGAATAATTGGCACTTACTTGCGCATCCTAGAAAACGTGATGTAAATTTTACGAGGCACTTGAAGTGTGACGAGATAATTGATGAATCCTCATTTGTGACGCATAAAATAAAGTTCAACGCAGGAGGCGGAAAATATTAATTTCCTATTTTTATAAGCAAAAAACAGCATTTTATTCCTCATCATCTGAGTACTTCCTTCAAAGCATCTTGATGAAGATGAAATGACAAATTCAAGATGCTCTTCTGAACAATGTCGTCATGATTCTCAAATACCAAATTTTTTGATTATTAAACAAACGAAAAAAAGAAGTTGTAAGGTTAACTGATATATGTTAAGAGCATCACATGACATTGACGTATGTTGATTAATCATGAAAGAAGAAGTAAATTGAATCATTGCATATTTTATTTCATTCATTTCTATAGTCTAGATTTCAATAAATATGAAGGAACGTGATGTTATCAACGTATTTGTGAGTTAGTTAAAGATGGAATTATTATGAATTCATTCGACAACAATTGAAGACGGAATCACTTACCATTCTGGATGGCTTATTCTTTGGAATGCGGAATCGAATAAAGCTTCAGCGTCTTTGCTTTGTTATTTGATTGTATTAAAGTGTTGTTTATAAGAAACTTTCAAGGCTTCTGCGCTATTCTGCTTTGTACAATTCAAAAATGTTTTAAATATGTCGATGGTGTATCCGAGTGTTGTATCTGGGGTATGGTTATCGAGTCTAATGAAGGCTTATCTATCTGTGCAAGAGGAAGGAATCTGTGGCCGATAGTTAAGCAACAGATCGGATTTCTGTATCATTCTTCAATGAGGATGTAAGTTCAATTCCCACCAGAAGTCGATCTTATCATTGAATACATGCAGCGCCGTCAATATGACAAAGGTTGGTACAACAATCTCACGATATTACACCGAACAACTCCACGTGGCTTCTGATCAAATTATCAAATTAAATAATTCAGTTGCACCTAGTAGACCCTTCAATTTTGAGGGAGATCAAACCGACTCCTTTGATGGCATTACTGCCTATATTTCACAAAGGAATTCTTATTTTCGAATTCTCTCAATTGGGTCAATTGGGTCTAAATCAGCCGTCACGGTGTCGTCAGGGTGACTTCGCGTCTTAACGTTAATACGACGACGAAGCGAAAGAAGCTGTTGATAGAAACAGTGTAGCAATTGATAATTTGCAATGGGCAGCCAGCGACAGACGAACTTCAGACGTCAAGTAAGAGACCCCATGGATCACAGCAGTTGATCTGTATGACTTGAGTAGTAACTAAGCAAACGATACCCTAGGAAATACGTTTGAGTAATTGAATCGCTGTGTCTCCCGAAGCCAGATCATTATATTGACCGTAAAATCACCTAATTTACTCAAATTCCTTCATTTCTAATGTTTCCTAACAATTACCTTAATCGTTATTCCTTCAACAAACTAGATAAAGTAAGCAATTTACCAACTTTTAATCAAATTAATTTTAAAGAATAGAAGCTCTACTTTCCCCCCACAAGCTAATCTGTTATTTTATTGTTAGTACCTGTAATAAAAATTCATTGAACGTAGATCCAATTGAGCGTATCACGGAAAAAAATCTTTTTTCATCAAACATGATTGATTTAATCAATGTAATTGACACTTTTCAATCTCATAGTTTTCATTGTTGTGACCTCTTATCTATTCAGGTGCTTGATTGAAATGGAAATAACATGATATTTAAGCGATTCATTGATTCAGTTTTTTGAAAAGCTTTTCTTTTGTGTCATTGGATTCGCTTCTTTTTTTATTAAATTTTGTGCGAATCAGGTATGATATTAAAGATATTAAATATTAAAGATTCATTGTCTCGCATTCTGAAATATTTAGTGCCATACTCAGACTACATAAATTATGTGAGTTTTACGAGCATTGAATATGAAATGAAATTCAGAAATCTCGAATCTACATGATTGGACATTCAATGAAGAGACGTTGTCTTGGCTGAGTGTTTGGATAGCTTAGATTATTTTTTAAACGCCCAGTCATCACCTTTCTTATGGGAATTCAATTGATTCAGATTTATATTTTGGTTTTGAATGTTTTTTCTTAGATTATTTGTGATTTTAGAGTGATTAGGACAAGATTGACAGGGTTGTACTTGGTTATGATCATTGGCAAGCGGTAACCAACGATAAAGCCAGATTAGGACGCTATTTAAGGGTAACTATGAATCATAGATCACTGTGATGCCAGAGAAGTATATATATAAATACTAGCTACATTTGCTAAAATCAATCCGTTTCAAATACTCAATTGTAGCTATGATATTTGATCGGATTAGGATACAAGCGTAAATTTTACACGTTTTACGAACTGTGTCCTGTTCCTTTACGCTAAGAATAGTTAAATATTCTCAAAAGAATAGAAAAAACTGCAATTTTTAACCAAAGTTTCAATTTTTGTTTGTAGATTAGTTTGTAAACAATTAATGTTGTTGATTCAAAAAATATCAAAATCATAAAATCGTAAATTTTGGTTCATTAAATAGAATTTGCTAACCAATATTGATGTTAAAGGCTTTGCTCACACTTGTATATTGCTTAATAATCATTTAAATCAGTAATTAGCTAGTAATTAGTTCAAAATTGAACAACAAAATATTCAGGTGGAAATGTAAACAAACCGAATATTGACACCAATTTTCCTTAAATTTGTCAATAATTCAGCTTAATTCTTGTTCCTAAAAACCATTCATAATTCTCTATACTCATTCCTATCATTCGACAGCCAAGCATTTCCATTCTAATGTGAAATTTATGAGTAACTATCATAAAATAATAAAAATGGAAATGCTTCTTTTTCCCCAAATATCACACATCTAGTGTCACTAATTGATTTTTTTTTCCTCAACACCATTTGTGTGCCAAATTGATAACGCTCCAACATGCACAATCGTTTGATAACAAAATTTGTACATTTATTACAATTTCAATTATATTGCCTCAGTGCATAAAGCTATAGCTGCATAGCCATAAAAAAAATTCAATTTATTCAGCATTAATTTCTTTCAAAAAATATACATAAAAAATTGGGATAGATTTATCAGTACAGCAAGTTCACAAAACTTTCAATCGAGTTTACATGCTAAACATATACTTTAAGTTACTCGTGTTAAATTTAATTAATAAAAGTTTTAAGGAGCAAGAAGATAACGAAAAAATTTTTCTCATTAATATTTGCTGGTTAAATATGAATAAATCATTCTACTCGCCAAGACATGATGATATTGCTGATGTAATGAACTCTTCAGCAAATGTCTCAACGGCACTCAATTTTTCCGATTTTTCTTTATCACCTAACGATGCAAGTGCTTCACCTTTAATGATATTATTAACGAATGTATCATCTTTTGTAAATTTGGCATTGATGCATGTTGTTTGCTTTGGATCTGATGAAATTTCTGACATTTTTTCGATTATATCGCTACGAATTTTATCAGTAAATTGCTTTAATGCAGCAACACATTGTGGTTGTGTGCTGTCATATGTAACATGATTAAATTCGGGCTCATTGAATCCTCTGGACTTTGAGTAGGCTGCTAAGCATTCAAATGATGGGTCGTCGCATGATATTAATTCGATATTCCATAAAAAAAGAAGGGTTGTGAGAGTTATGATTGTCCTAAATAAACGTGAGATGATTAATTGGAATGAATTATATGTGAATGGATCCTTAATTGAATTGGTAGTTCAAGGAAATGTAGGAGTTAGTCGGTTGAGTAGTTTGAGTCTTAACAAACAGCGATCTTGAGTTCGAATCTCACTAAGGTCACTGAGACTACCCCAAACAACCAAACATATTGTTAATCTAGTTATCCTTGCTTTAAGCTTGATCAAAACTACAATAATATACCTGCAAATCGTATATAATGCAAAAGAAGCTAACACACAAGAAAATAACTTTCAACTCGTTCTTAAAGATAGTAAACATTTGACACAATTTCTCAAAAAAGTAAATAATGAACACCAGTGTTGTCCAAACTGTGTGTCGCGGCCATATGTGGTGGGCAATCTATGTGCCGCCAAAATGTTGCCCAACTGCACTAGTGTGTCAATGTTACGTATGAATCATGTGACGTGCGTTTGCAAAGCAAAAAATTAAAAGTTGTCCATCTCTGCTCTAGTGTGTCGCGACACACAAAGTTATGTATGACCATATGACGTGTGCGGTACAAGGCGTGTCACAAAAATTTAAAGATTGTCCGTCACTGTACTAGTTTGTTACGACACAAAGTGTTACGTAGGACCATGTGACCATGTGACGTATGCGATTGTGGTCGAGGCTTATCACCAAAGCGTGTCGCAAAAAAAAAATGTTGACCATCACTGCACTAATATGTCACGACACACAGTTTGGATCACAGTGTTACGTATGACCATATGACATGTGCAATTGAGATCGTAACTTATCACCAATATGTGCCGAAACACAAAAAAGTTTGAACAACCCTGATCTATACCACAGTCAATATACAACTTATCTACATCAAAAACTCATTTAAATTTTAACATTTTCAACAATAATGTCAAGCACTTGAGAACCTGAATGTGCAGTTAGATGTGAACAACTAATGTCAATAGCACAGAATCAAAAAAGAAACTTTTTTTTTTAAATTTCTTTAAGTTTTATGGATTCGGTGATTGCATCTTAAGGTCAGATAAAAACATTGAAACTTTGTCGTCGCTCTAAACAGCAAACCGAGAAACTTTGCAATTTAATGATCCAATTTTCAATTTGAACTACCTTAGTAAAGTCACTAAATATTTACCTAGTATTCATGCTATTAAAATAATAAATTAACCGTCAGCTGAATTTCTTAAAACTTCTACTCAAATTGATGTCCACAAGCAAACTAACTAATTTTCATCTAACCCATTTTCATGCTTCTTTGTTTCTGTTTTTTTTTAAACCTGTTTCAACACGCTCTAACTGTCTGATGACCTTTTTTGCTCATCGGTTCTCTCTTCTTGAGGCATTTTGAAGACTTTTTTTTAACAAAAAATTTCTCTCATCAACAACTTTTTTTTTTCTTTTCATTTCTCTCGAGAATCTTCTTTTTTTTGTGTGTTTTGTTTTCTTTACTCCGTTGCTGTCATATCGTTCTATAATGAAAGCTTGAATGGAAGTCGCAGAGAGTTGCGAATTAAAGCTTGAGCAAATGCATGACAAAGGAGAATGAGAGAAAAAAGAAAGATGTTATGAGAAGGCCTCGAAGCCTTGATTTGATAAATTAGGCGCATGTAATTGCAATGAATGTCCTAGAAAAGATATGTCAGATTTCTAGAAAAGACTATGAACATTCTAAAAATAATTTGCAAATTTTTAACGGCTTGTAGTTCAAATTTTTTAAGTAATTTCAAGACTTTTAACCAAAATTTCAATTTTTCAAAAATTTCGAAAAAATAGTTAAAAGCGGTTTGTAGAAAGTCCAACGGTCGATTTTTCGCTCAAAAAAACGATTAATATTTGCATTGACGTTTTTTTTCCTGCTGGCACTTGTTAAGTATAACCTTTTATATCATACAAATTTCAATTGATTCTTACCGAACTGTGTAGAACTCAAATGGGTGTCAACCAAATTTACGGTAAGAAATTAAAATATTAAACGGCTTTTAAAAATTTAAATCGATTGTTTTGTAAAATATGAATTTTAACGGATTGCAGAAATTCAAAATTACATCGGATTGAAAGAATTCAACACTTTCAACTCAATATTTTAACGGTTTGCAGAAATTCACCTTTGAGTTTAATAAACAAGGGTGTGAAACTAATGAAATGTTCCAAATCAGTGTTAGGCAACCTTTTGTTTTTCGCGGCACACCTTTGCGGTAAACCTCGGCTGAAACAGAACTCGTTATACAGTTCATGTGATTTCCAATCATTTTTGGATCCACTCAGGTTGCCAAAATTGATCAAAAATATGATTTATCAGTTCTAAAGCCTTCTTTTAGACATAGGACAATAATGAAGGAATGCCAGTTAGATGTCAAAACTGAGACTGAGCATTGTGATTCAGTCAGCAAAAAAGTCAGATTTAAAGACTATTTTAGCAACCTAAGGTCCAAGTCTGAGCATGATTCCAGTAAATAAGTAAGTAAATTAGTATATTCAAATTTGAAGCATTCGAAATCGTGCAAATTTTTACTCCAAGTCTACCCTGCCACCCACACAGTACAACAAAGTATAAAATTGCCATATAATAAAGCTGTCTATTTTTCAAAGAAGAGCTAAAATTGAATTTTAATTTCCGATAAAAGAGTAAAGAAAAAAAAAAAACAAATTTCGATTATATGATTGACTTTTAATGACTTCTTTATTTCAGCACGTAGCAATTTTGGATGTTATATTTGAAAAAATTTGAATAAAATTCTCACGTTCAACGATCTTTTGTTCTGATGTGATATTAAGTGTTGACAATGCGGTAATCTTCATCACCAAATCAAAATAGTCTGCCTCACGAAATTTATCCACAGCACATTCAACCTTCTCATCATTCGAAAGGTTTGGCTTTTGAAAGTAAATTGTACTTAATTGATCGTAAACGTCTTCATTCGATTTTCGTATCATTTCCTCACAATTAAGTCCCGTCACGTTAATATTATGTGGATTTGGGTCAATATCATAGGTGTAAATATCAATCAAATTATTCTTAATTAAATACTTTTTTATACAATATTCTTCATATTTTGTTAAATTTCTAGTTCCATCAAATGTCGAATTAAAAATCACATCAAACTCATTACCAACTTCATCTTCCTGTCGACATATCTGGATTGAATTGTTAATTTCCTTCAATATACTTGAAATCGTACGATTTATTGAATTATTATTCTCATCAAAATGCTCAAAAATAGCGGCTTTTATGACTGAATGCACAAATGATTCACTTCCTGTTAACTTTTCGTAAATACAATTTGAATATCTTGGCAAAATTTCCACTTCATTAATTTTCGATCGAATTTCGGTACGAACACGACTGATTAAATTTTGTCTTGATGTTGTACATTCAGGCATTGTACTATCGTACTCAATTTCTTCATTTAGCACCGGTGTGTTTATATCTTTAATTCCTTGTAGCTTAGCATATGAAACTAAACATTCAAATGATGGTAAAGTTGTTCTTACTGTAATCTGAGCAGATGTTGATATTGATAGTATTATAAGTGCTGTAAGACGTAGAACGATGAAGCTACTGTTTGGAATAGAATAATTTCAATTGAGCACACACAAAAAAATTTGGGATTAAAGTTTTACCTTAGTAAAGTCATCACGGATACACAAAAAAAAAAAGACAAAAATTTTGGTTTTAATACTTCTGCGACAATTTCGATACTGAGAATTTCCCATCTCAGAATATCTTCTTATATAGCTTGTTGTCTTGTGCTTTCGCCTCCATTCAATTTCATTATCATCATCGTTTTCAGGTGTAGAAGGATTCTTCTTATTAAAGGATTAAATCAAGTTTTGGAACGACCTTCGCAGGTCAGACATTTGGTCGCTTCATCCATTCACTCACTCATTTCATTCATTTATTCTTTTGAGTTTGTTCTCAATTTCTCAAGAATTAATTTTGTACGCTCTCCACAAATATTATTTTTACTTTTTTTTTTTAAGATGTGAATGAAATGAAATAAAAACCGGAATTGAGTTTTAATATATTTTATTTATAAATAAACAGCACCAAACCGGTGCTTTTTTTTGTCATCGAATCTTCTTCCATTCATTCATCATTTCCTTTCCTTTGACTTCTTTCTTCTTAGTTTATACATTTGTGTTGGCCTTTTTACTGCTATTACTCCTACAGTATGACGTTGTTGTTGGTGACCTTTTGTGGGATCGTTCGTTTGTTATGGGTTTAATCATATTCACACAAAATTGTGTGAATATATTGTTTTTTGGAAATCTACTTTTTTCGATGAAAATTGACTTTTTGGCGTAGATTCACTTTTGAGTCACTTATCTAAAGTTCGAATTTTTCGACATTAAAATATCGAATTTCGAAGAATTCGAACATTAGAATTTCGAAAAATTCGAACATTTTATCAGAATTCGAGCTCTGACTTTTAATATAAAAATTTACGTTGCAAATCCATCCTCTCTCCATCCTCTCACCACTCTCTCTCAATGCTCTCCATCCTCTCCATCCTCTCCATGCTCTCCCCATCCTCTCTTCATCCTTTCCCCATCCTCTCCTTATCCACTCCCCATCCTCTCTCCATCCTCTCTGTCCTTTAGCAAGTCCATTTTAACACAAAGTTAAGACTCTTTTTTCTATCGATAGATATTGGTTATCCACGAGCTCATCCTCTCTCCATCCTCTCACATATTTTAATTTGGTGATCCTCTCTCCATCCTCTCTCCATCCTCCCCCCATCCTCTCTCATCCTCTCCCCATCCTCTCCCTATCCTCTCACCATCCTCTCTCCATCCTCTCTCCATCTTGTTCTCACCCCCTCTCCTATATCCTATGAAAAACCATCCCCAAAAGTTTAAAATCATAATCTCTTCATCTCTCTTACCCATCCTCTCACCATACTCTCTCCATCCTCTCCTATCCTCCCCCCATCCTCTCTCCATCCTCTCCCCATCCTCTCACCATACTCTCTCCGTCCTCTCCACATTCTCTCTCCATCCTCTCCCATTTATGTTGAAATTTCCTCCCCCTTTTGATAAACAATTCTCTATGGTTAATCTTCGGGCGAGCGAAGCTTCTAATAAGTAAACGCCCCCCATAAAGTTACATTATTGAGTACCCAGTAAGTAACTTAATGCTACTCAATGATATTATTTACATTCATCAACAGAACATTTATGTTGAAATTTTTTTTGATAAACAATTCTCGGAAAGTTCTATAGCATTGATATAAATAAGTGCAAAGACTGTAAACAAATTAAATTCATTCCAGGAATTGTAATGTCTGAGCAGAGTGGGAATTTGGGTATTGAGTATTATGTAGGCGAATCTGCCAGAGCGAGAGAACGGTCTGTGTGGATGAATGCTTAGGGGACAGAACGGATATCTGTATCATTTTGTTGTGAGTACGTGGGTTCGATTCCCAGCATCTCCCCAGATTCTCCCCATTCTCTCACCATCCTCTCTCCCCATACTCTCTCCATCATCACCCACTCAGAGTAGATATCGATTTGACAGGGATACACAAAGTGCTCAAAACATTACCAGGAATCATTAAATCCCTTCCATGTGCAGCAACACGCGCTAATTTTTCTAATCGACATTTCCAACACTTCAATGAACTTTTGCATGGAAACATCTTAAAATATGAATTTACGTCATCCCATTTAAATTGTGTCATCAAAGAAAATCTTGTTGATAAGCACTAGAGAGAGCATCAGCACATGCCAAAGCTCACGTTCATTACAGAATCTCTTAAGAAATCATTTGAAAAATGCTATGCTGTAATCGATGAATGATAAATTTATTTTAAATCAGATCTAGCTGTGACTGAAATGAAAAGAACAGACGAGAATGAATGGCGGCATTAATTAGAAATTTCACACACGTGTGTAGCTTTTGTCAGCATGCTGTCTATTAATAGATATTGCGTGTAAGGAACTAAAACTTTTCATCTGAAAATAATCAATACTATACATTTAGGCACACAAACATTTGTTACAGACATAAGAAGCACTCAAATGACAGTTAACATATTTCACAATCAAAACTTTATATCTTCTTAATCATTGTTACTCTCGGGAGAATACATTTCATCCTCATTCATCAGATTACCTATGAAATGGGTTGGAAATGGGATTCCGAATCACTTCCAGAATGTAGTAAACATGATATTGCTTTGGGAAAAGAGTTCCACACTTAGTAATTATGTTGTTCTTCATCCCGTATCAATTAATTTTTTGGGCTATGTTTATGTGCCATTTGATGTTGATTGAGGAATTGATGGTAAAAGTTGGGAAATTTTAGGTAAAAATTGACAAGTTTTAGATTTTTCCGTTATTTTTAAATGTTTTTCAGTCAGGTATGAAAATTTTCAAAATTTTGCTTACAGTCAAAATTGAAAATTTCAAATTAAATCAAATTTTAAAGGTTTAACTGGAAGTTTTATCCATTTATGTCCTTGCTCACTCATTTTCTATCATATTCAACCATTAAACAAGCAAATAAATCAAAAACCAGATCAAATTTTGATCCCAAACATTTGAGGTGGTAAAAAAAATTCACTTTAATTTTCCCGCCAAAATAATTCAATCCATACAACACGTGTTTCGAAAACCTCAAAATTGTATTCGAAAATTTTGTGACCTACAAGACTCAATCATAAATTAGATGAGGAAATTTCACCTCGAGCTTTACAGTATTTGTATCAACATAATTAATTGAACAATTTTGATGAAATGTGAAAAACTTTTATTTTCCACCTTGATTAATGAAATGTCTTAGGAATACATGCAAAGACCATTAACAGGCAGAAAAAAATGTTCACGTTGTGATATGTTTGCAGTTCCTCATCAGTTTTTTTGGTATGTTAAATTTAATTCTTACTCTTTTCTTGTTCGTGCGTATAAATGTAAATAGTAAACGACGAAACATTTCACTCAGGAACTTATCGGATACGGAAACATGTGTAAATAAAATATTACAATTTTTGACATGGATAAATATGATCGAAACATGGGTTTTATGATGATATTTAGAAATTTAAGGATAAAAACTTGATAGTCATACTTTAATGGATTGAATGTAACTTAGTTTGGTCGATCAAGCATATTCTTTAAGTTGCCAAGTCTTCAACATTTTGAGCATATGCCAAAAAAATTTAAAGTTGAATTTTTTTTGGTAAATTTACACAGTAAGCTCGACCTTTTTGTTCTTAATGGAAACAAATCCTCATAATTTGTAAGATGAAGACTTTTAAATGGATATAAACTTGAAAAGTCCGAAAATGGAATAAAGCTTGACTTTTTAGTCAAATCTTTACTAGCCCGAACAGCACATCGTGTTCGCTTGGGCACCACTGAGTAGCCGAATTTTGAGTAAGACGGGAAGATAGTTGGGAACCTTACAAAACTTCTAAGGTTTTAGAGAAGATAACGACATTTTCCCAAAGCAAAGCCGTGTGGGATTCGAACCCACGTTCTTTGAGTCCCGGTCACATACTCCTAACACTGAGCTACCAGGGGTTATTAGGGAGTGTGGCAAAAAGCACATTTAAACCTTCTTTCTGTATTCTTTACAGCTCTCATCGTTTTTTTGGACCTCAGCACAAATTCATCAACATTCTCAAGATATGGTGGATTTTGACCTTTTGTGTCACTCGGAATAGTTAATGTAATTAAGCTATCCACATCTAGGTACTGTGTAAATTTAAACGACCGTTTCTAAAGGACAATCTTAAATCACAGTAGCCGCTGCCAAACTAAATTCATATCTAGCACAAAAAAACCTTTATGCTGCATAAAATTATTTCTCATTCCATTTGTAATCTTAATAAGAAATCTTCATTTAGATGGAGCATATTAATCAAATTTCATCACTTAGATCGATTGATGGAGATAAAATAAGAGAGCAAGAACAGCCATAACTCTGATTACGAAACAAATAGATGTTTGCTATCTGGTAGTTCCGAGCGTTACAATAAAAATGAAAGCGATGCCTCAACAAAGGCTTCAATCAGCGTTTTTCAATCATAAAAATGAATGGAAACTTGATTTCCCACAGCAGATAATTCAGTATGCAGCATAGAAAATAAATCTGAATGTAAAGTAAGCATTAGATATGCAATTTTATGGCATCCTCAAGCAGTTGATCTGTTAAAATTAATTTTTTTTTTGTATACTGTATTGATTGTCTTGAACGTAGAACTGCAAATGACATTTGAAATTGAACGTAATATATCGAAATGGATAGATTATATCCGAAATATCGACACCAAGCATTCATGATTTATTGGAAAAGTTAGCCTCATGAAGCAGAACGGAAAAAAAGTTCAAATCGCATTAAAGCTAGTGCTATCATCATATTCTCAGATGATGAGGGTTTATGGATAACATGATGTATCATGTAAATTGTTTTATCCTCACAATATATATGTGATACAAAAGATTGACCTGAATATAAAGCTCAGAAGTTGGAAACAAGAGGTTAGGGAGACATCAATTGCAGTTTGTAAGGACAAATAACTTTGAAATTTAAATTTTTGAAAAAGTTGAAATTTGAATTTTTGAAAAAGTTGAAATTTGAATTTTTGAAAACCGTTGAAATTTGAATTTTTAAAAACCGTTGAAATTTGAATTTTTGAAAAACTGTTGATATTAAAATTTTTGAAAGTCGTTGAAATTTGAATTTTCAAAAACTGTTGAAATTTGAAGTTTTGAAAATCTTTGAAATTTGAATTTTAAAAAACCGTTGAAATTTAGTGTTTTGAAGACGTTCAAATTTGAGTATTGAACACGATTCTGAAAACGTTGAAATTTGAATTTTCAAAAACTGTTAAAATTTGAAGTTTTAAAAACTGTTAAATTTTGAAATTTTGAAAACGTTGAAATTTGAATTTTTAAAAATCGTTGAAATTAAAATTTTAGAAAGTCGTTAAAATTTGAATTTTTGAAAATCGTTGAAATTTGAAAATTGAATTTGACATAGCTTTCTACCCCCTTACAAATTTTTGAAACCATGCCAACTTGAATTGTGTACAATAATTTGTCATGTTGATGAAAATGACAAAAGTCACAATCATACATAAGTGTATCATGGGAGCTTAATTTTGACACTCGAAGTCATCGCACACTCATTTTAGAATTCTCCAAAAATAGCAAAAAAAAAAAATAATAAAATGTAAATTTCATCATGGAATTCAGTTCAAATTTCTTATTATTTCAGATGCCGTCAGTCAATTTTTTTCTCTCAAAACTGTAACATATTTCATGGGAAAGGAAGAATTACCATAACGATTTGAGAACAAGACTTGAGGAGAATAGGTAAGTGGGATGGTGCAGATGAATTTTGAATTAAAATGCTTTGACTGATGATAACAAGCTATTGTGAATCACATTGTCATAACTTAAAATATCATTTTAACCGAACCACATGACTGAATTGAAAATTGCAACTTGCAAGATGTTGCAGCACTAGATGATAGTTCACAGTTGGAAGCTTAATTTGGAATGGGAATAACAATTTATTTTCATTCAAAAAATTCGAAACTAATTGAAAATTAAGAATTAATTAAAAACTAATTTTATCGGAATCTTTAATTGAAAGTTTTCATTGCTTAAGGTAATCTGAGCATGAAAAGTCATTCATTAAGAAATTCTTATTTTATTTGGGTTGATGGATTTTCATGAAAATATTTTTCACTACTATTACAATGTTTTTCTTTGAAAACATGAGTTTATGACTGGTTCCTAGAAAATTAGATTTATAGTTTCATTAAAAAACATTATGGTCGAAAAAAGTTTGAATTTTGAATTTTTGAATTCCGTTAAAATATGAAATTTTCATAACCGTTAAAATTTGAATTTTTAAAAACCGTTAAAATTTGAAATTTTGAAAACCGTTAAAATTAGAAATTTTGAAAATCGGTAAATTTAAAATTTTGTAAACCGTTAAATTTTGAATTTTAGAAAACCGTTAATCTTTAACTGCAAGTACAGATGTGTAGATTGATTGAAATAAAACTTCAAAATTAAAGTTCATTGCCTCTAAAACTGCGCCTTCCATTTCATTTCAAATCTCAACTTTTACAATATAATGAAAAAATAAATTCACGATTTATTAAACCTAGAAGAAGAAAATTTTTTTGGATGTTGCCAGAGAAATTTCCAATTCCCCCCGGACCGAAATGATTGACATCAAAAATCGTGAAAGAAAGCAAAAAAAAGTTGCTGAACTCAATAAAAAAAGAAGCTAAACTGATAAAAATAGCAAATGACTTGCGAAATAAAGTTTAGAATGTAATGAGTAATGAATGAGGAGAATCAGTCACAAGAAAATATAGAATAAAGGAGCAGATGTCAATAGTACAGATGCCTTAAAGATGCTAGTGACAGAATAGAAAAAAAAGCTCATGCCAGTAGCAGAATTTATTAAAAACTTTTTTTATTTCATGCTTTAAGAAGCTGTCTTTTTAGGTATAATATCCATAATATTGTTCATCTTCAGCATAGAGAAGTGGTGGTTAACCTGTGTATCGCAGCACACCCAAAAATTCTTGGAACCGTATACATATCGTGCACGGTTTCTGAAGAGGGTTGTCACCAAAATGTGCCGTGGCATACATGTTGTCCACCACTGGCATAGACCACGATTGAGCAGTGGTGGGAAACCTGTATGTCGCAGCATCCTCGTTTTCCGCCTGAAAATTCTTAGAAAAAATGCCATGAACCGTATACCGTGAGCGGTTTCAGTCCAGGCTTACCATTAAGATGTCCCACAATCATAAAAGGTTGGCCACAACTGCCACCGAGCATTAAAAAATAAGAAAAACAAATTTATTCATGATATAAATACTTTTTAATCCAATTTATTTATTCGAAGAAAATTATTTCTAATCTACACTCTTTGTGCCGTAACCGAACGCACTTCTTCAATTTATTGTCCTCATTTGGTTCCTATTTATACATTTCCTCAGCATCAGCATAAAATTCAATTTTATGAGTAATTTAATTTTTGTTTCGCGGCGTGCATGAAATTTTTTTGGATATGGAATTTAGGGAAATTGCAGAATTTCTAGGAAGACCGCTTTATTAAATTAGTTGGTACATCTTTTAGGTTTAAAGTGTTATTTTAAGGTTATAACATCCTCGGAAGGTTCATGGGGAAGAAAAGGTAGAAAATTTGGTTCATGTTTGATTGCTATGTTTTAAAACATGACCTCTGAAATGATGGTAGATCTGACATCAAGTCAGAGTCACGCCAGTTTGAGACTTGATTTGTCATCGATTGACCGATTTGTTTGATTATGAGTTGGAGGAATTGCGATTAACAAACAAGTATCACACCTGCAACGTATACAGGAAAGGGGGAGGAAGGAGGGGCGGTGGATAAGTTTCGCTTTATGTGGATGAATGGCCCCTTTTCTTGTTTTTCAACTGAATTTTTGTCGTATTACAAGTTTAATAAAGACAATTATTAAAGCTAAAAACTAGCAGTCTCATCACTTCAAAATAAGTAGTCAATGCACACATCCAAAATCGTAAAAAATTTAAAAACATCCATAATAGCAACAAAAATTACAACTTTATGTAAAATATCAAAAATTCCCAAACCCAAATGAAACCAAATTAACTTAAATAATGAAACGCCATAAAAGCTTTTATATCATGGAAATGATATGCATAAAAGATGATACTGTGATGATCAAAAAGTAATGATAAAGTAAAGTTCTTTTTGTTTTATTCAATCCTAGATTGAATATTGATTTTTTTTTTCTATCTTTTGCAAAGTCATTTGAGAGGCTTTGGCGAAATTGGGTATTAGTAGTCAATAGAAATGGAGAGGTCAATAATGAATACATAGATCTATTTTTATATTTAAGTATAAGATACATTGCAACGTGTCCAATCAATCATTAGCAATGATTCTAATATGCTCAGCACGTTATGGATGATATAAAGGACGGATGTGATATTTGTTTAGATAATTTACATTAGAATGCATTGACATTATGTCTTTCTAAAGGTGGAAAGATCCATAAAGTTAGACAAAAGTGTCATTTGAGAATTATTTCTATAGAGACAGATTATGTAGATAGACTAGAGATAACGGTTAAATTTTGAAAAAAAATTAATTTTCCCGCCATTTTGGTTTTCTTTCTTAGAGGAATTAGAGGACTTTCTTACAAGACTAAAGTGATTAAAATCTCTTTGCTCACTAAATTTGAAGAATTCCTGATCATTTACTAGTCAAATTAGCTTCAAATTTCATCAATATTTACAATTAAAAACTCGAGGTGGAGCAAAAAATTTAGGACAAAATTGATTGATATCTCTATGCTCACTAGATTTGAACTGTTCCTTATCATTTACTGGTCAAAAAAGCTTTAAATTTCCCCAATTTTTACAGTCAAAAACTCGAAGTGGAGCAAAATTTTCATGAAAAATTAAAAAACTTAACGTAAAACTATTCCATCTACACTGGATGACTAGAAACAAACAAGTCTAGTGAGAATACATCATCAACAGCTACATAAAATGAGCATAAACATTAAAACTCTCATTACAATTGTCTCTTATTTAAGAACTTTAAAAGCTATTAAATTACCAACTTGAGAGACTTAAAGATAACAAATATGATGAATCTTTATGAATGATCATGAAGCAGGTGTGTAATTGATGAAAAGAAACTCAAATTAAGTGATGTTATGCTGTCAAAAAACTTTTTCTCCTTTGTTGTATTTTATGAAAGACTTTGTGTACAACGACAATTTTCATCGCACTTAAATCTCCAGGTGAGCATCCGTAATGAAATTTTCCATCTCTCTACCTTTCATTGCGGAAGTAAATGAACGTAAGTGGGTGAGGGAAAATGAATAAAACTTTTTCAATTTTTCTTTTTCTTTTATTTTTCCATCATATTGCATAACATAAAAGCAAAAAACTTTACGCAATAAAAGCGTGTTCCTGTAATGTCTCAAAATTTTCGCGCATTTTCACTGCCAACGGAAATTTAAAATAAAAGATGGAATCCAGAACAGGAACAATAATGCAACCTTAATGTGACAGTGAATTTATCAAACGAAATTTTTAATGCAAAAAGAACCCATCCATGAATCCTTATTATTTTCTTCCTGTATAAATATTAATGCTAGCTCTTTTATTAAAGTTTATGAAAAGAAATTTTTATAAATTAAATGAGATCTTTTTGAATATTTAAATAGCTTTCATCCTTTTTATGAGTAAATTAAGAGATTTTCGAATCAATGAGCAGCTATAAGTTTGCTTGAAGCGATTAACAGGAACATAATAAGGAGATTTCAATTTTGAGGAATGGGGAGTCTTACAAATTGACCAAAGACTGTTTGATCCCCTCAAGGCGTCTCTTCCCCCGAGGCGAGGCACTTCTTACCCCATGGCGGGGCACCTCTTACCCCGTGAGGTGAGTTACATCTTACCCTCTTTCCCCGAGGCACATCTCCCCCCGAGGCACCTCTTACCCCGAGGCACCTCTTACCCCGAGGCACCTCTTACCCCGAGGCACCTCTTACCCCGAGGCACCTCTTACCCCGAGGCACCTCTTACCCCGAGGCACCTCTTACCCCGAGGCACCTCTTACCCTGAGCCACCTCTTACCCCAAAGCACCTCTTTCCCCGAGGCATCTCTTTCCCCGTGGCATCTCTTTCCCCGTAGCATCTCTTTCCCCGTAGCATCTCTTTCCCCGTAGCATCTCTTTCCCCGAGACACTTCTTTCCCCGAGGCACCTCTTCCCCCAAGGCAACTCTTCCCCCAAGGCAACTCTTCCCCCAAGGCACTTTTTTCCACGAAGTAATTTTTCCCCCGAGGCACCTTTTTCCCCCAAGGTACATCTTCCATCTAGGTGCTTCCTCCCCCCGGGACCCGTTTTCGAACGAGGCAACTTGCCCTAAAGCAACTTCTAATATTTGTTTAGTTTTTCAACATCCACATAGTTTCCTTTCGAATGCGCCCCTGATGCTACATCACTGAAGCCCCATCACCTCCTACTCAAAATTGTGTTAAACACAACTTAATAAGAGTAATTATAAGAAGTGCATTAAAACTGAAACTTTTGATTCTTTGTACTATGCATTCATTTAAATATAACAATCTAAAATTGTGAAAATATTTTATCTTCAAGGAAAAAACTTTTTCAGAAGTAGAACAATTTCCATTATTAGGGTTTGTATATTAAAAAATTAATTAAAGAATTTTATTGTGTACCAAAAATATTCACTGAATTAATTTTCTTTTTTTTTCCTACTTTTGAATTCATCTTCTTCTCCGTTTCATCCTCAAGTTTGGGGTTTTCTGCACTCAATTGAATTAAATCGAGGTAGAATAAATTCTCATAGATGTATTAACAAGCCATAACACAAATTCTCAGAGAACCTCAGATACTTGATGAGCAAAATGAATTTTATGATTATGGATATAAAGATATGTGTTGAGCATTGAGTACATCCAGTGTAAAAAAGGTAAGCAGTATTAAATTTTCTATTCAGTTGAGCATTTCAGGCACGCGAGAATATTTTCTGAATGGAAAATGAATAATAGTTGGTTCATGATGTGGTGTAAATGGATTAAATTTCATTAAAGTCAGTAAAAATCAGAAAATTAGTAACAACTACTAAGAACGAAGGATGTGATTCGTGTTACAAATTGGTGGAGTCACGTAGACAGGGAAGAAATTTTGAAATAACCTGGAAGGCACACGATGAACATATTATCCAAAATCCTGATCCAGAACAGCTTGACTCTTGATCCAGGCCACATTCTATCCCGATCAGCACAAATTATGCATGGCAACCTAATGATGTGGATGGAAAGATATCGCGAGGAAGACCGAAGAATTCAAGGATTGCGTGTGTTGAAAAGGACGCCATAATATCCCGAACTGGCAAAAGGTTTCGAAGGAAAGAGCTGTCTTCAGACATGACTTACGCGTGGCATTGGGCCCTCGTGCGTTGTTGCCAAGGAAGTAAGGAAGTAAGCCTAGTGATTGCCATTTGGCGTCTTAGTAACAGCTGTCATGTCAACAACCAAAAAAAATTGTCACTTGGATACTATGTGGCAGCCATGAAAAACTTGTCCTGATCAAGTATGGAATCTGATTTCAGGTCAGAGTCAAGTCAACCTGGAACTGGACTTTTGATGATTTCGACGCCGTGTGATTTCCGGGAAAGCTTTCATCATAATTTTTGGAAATTCAGCCAAATTTCAGTCGATGTTATTGAACCACGTCTGACCAATGTATCGCTCACGTGTGACCAGTGTGTTGCTCAAATGTCACTCAAGTGTTGCGCAACATTTCTTAACAAACTCTGCCTTTACAACTAAGTTTTCCCTCAAGTTCAGTCTCAAGGCCAACAGGAAGCCTTAAAAACGAATGAATAATAATAAAATGCTTTTATTTGACTTGCTTTTATAATTCCTTTATTAAAGCAATTGCTAAATTTTCCAGCAAACAAACAGTTCATCCATGAAAAAGTTATCATTTTATTTTTAATTGCTTTGCTATTCTCTACAATCTTTATTCTTATTGTTTCCGTTTCATTAAATTTTTTTACCATTGCTATCCTTCGATGTCCCTTTTTTTTCAAACAATAATGACAAAAGGAAATAAACGCCCACGCTCATAATTCTTTCTGGTATTTTAGCATGGATTATTAAGCATTGAATATAGGATTGTTGATTTTGGGCTGCAAAATATATTTGAAATGCTTTTATTTTCTTAATGATGAACTAGGTTAGGTTTGGTGGAATGGAAGTGACTTTAAAATGTTGATGGAATTTGAGCTGATTGTTGAATGAATGTGTCTAAAATAGTCAGGTGGATTGGGGATTTTTGGGATGATTTGATTATCTACGAAGCTGACATCATAGCGTCATCAAGGTACTGACTTGCTACTGACCATTTGACGTTATAAAAGGCTTATTCTAGGAATAAGATGAGGGAACGGAAGGGGCTCTTTAGATTAGAACGCGCTTAATTCCTCACGACTTTACAGCATATCCTAACAAACAAAGAACATGCTCTCGAGAGCTTGATCACCTTAAATATACTAGATGAGCATGCTCTTGAGCCTAGCTCTCAGTTTACTCTGCTCACGCTCTTTGCCTGCTAGGGTTAACAAATACTTTATTGATGCTCAATTCATTTTGGTTCCACCGTCTTTCCAGTGCATTTATGTAAATTTCTATTGATTTCAGCATTTTAAGCAAACAGCACAACCAAATTCTGCATCTGAATCAGCATAATCAGCTTTATTTGATGAAATTACATAATACTGTAACTGACTTACTTGTACGTGAACTTCAATGATTGAGGATTGCGACCATGAATTTATGTTGGCGTAGTAAGTAAGTAAGAGCATCCTTCAGCATGTTTGGAGTCAAATAAATTGGATATTAGCAGAGAGCATAATAATTTAGAAGGTAAAAAAGCTCTCTAATGTTGAAATGTCGGAATCCTATTAGCTGATCGAGAGTCCTAAAAAAAGTTAATAGACATAAAAATCAAATGATTTTATGCAATGCTGCCCACTGTTGTATTGCGCTTCTACTGAATTTAAATCTGAATGAAATTAAAACAAGGTCAACAAATGCAGTAAGTAGCCAAAAAGTTGAGAAGGGATAAGAACGTTAAAATACAAAATTTTAGGGGAACCTCCTCATTAATTAGGGTCAATTCACTTATTAAGTAACACGAAATCCTCTTCTTAACCTCAAAACCTCCTCCCAGCCCAAAAATCTCTTCTATAACAGAATCTCAATTCAACTCCAACCCCCTCCGTTCATTATCTACGTCTAAGAGCGTTACATAATTAATGAACAGTCCCTTAAAGAATCGGGCCCTTAAAAACTCAGGAAGATCCCCATTGTATACCCCAGGATAAGAAACTAGATGATAGTGACAGTCATTTGTATTGGATACCGCAGTATTTAGCAATATTCATCGGTATTTTTATGGAGTCGACATGAGCATGGAATATGTCCATGTGCTTATAAAAATAACTTCATGTTCCAATCTACAACATCCCACCGATGCCAATATCATAACTTTTCAGTATCAAAATCAGTATCCCACAACTCATATAATGTATCACATAAACAACATATGCGATAAAAATGTAAGTATAAATAGCACTATCAAGCAACATAAAGATGTGTTTAGTGTAATAAGATCTCTGATTGATATTACAGTAACCCAGGAAGGAAGTTGAAGAAGAAGAAAAGAAGATATGTTTGCGTTCGTTTGGATTCAATTTCCTACATTGATATTACAATAAGGTCAACATCTTATCGGTCGGAAGGAAGCAGTGATACTTTTTTGTGAGTTGCAACATTATTAGTGAGACAATTGTTAGAGATGCAGGGGTGGAGGAAGAGGTGTTGTCAAGGTCAATAAGGAATCCTTATTAAGGATGAATTGGTCTTGGAATGAAGCTGTGGATAGAGACAGTATTGGATTTGGTATTGGTAATTGGCAGACGGAAGCCAGCGATAGAGCCAGGTTTAGGTGTCATCTGAGGGACGCCATGGATCACAGTTGATCTGCACGGCTATCGAAGTAAGTTAGTAAGCAAATCCTCAACTTGAGGTATAAATCCAACCCTGTTTCAATAGAAAACTGCAAATGCGACTCGCAAACTTCCAACATAAGCAAAATTAAGCACTTGACAAAGCTCGAGCAAGCTAAAATTATGACACAATTCAATTAAGCAGTTGAAACTAGATGACATTTATTGCACAGCTTTTAAAATACTCAAATCAGAGATCCTGCATTGTTGTTATTCATGAATTCATTTGAATAATTCGATTCCCCATGTACAAGAACTTTTGTAGACGAACTAGCTTAATAAATTAAGTCTTGTCATAATTTTAATTAAATTCAATTATTCCATCGTGGATATTGTGGGATTGCAGCTGATATAAAATTTTTGAGGAAACATAAAAGGAGCATGAATATGAATGTAGAGTTTTGACTAATGAAATATGGTTGGGATGCTTTACAACTTTATTTTTTTCCCTTAAAGGATGCTTTCGCGGAGCTAATGCGGCCAAAAAATTTGTTTATTTGGTTGAGTGAATTTTTAGAAATAAGCAAGTTTTTAGCCTGGAGACGTGATTCATACACTTTTATGAATGAATTTCCTGTTTCAGGAATTTCCAACACTTGTTGTCTCTATGATTCAGGCACTTACTTAGGTTCCATTCCGACTTGAAAAAGGTTATTAAAAAGTTGAATCTGACTCTTGCCACATCACAAAGCTTGTATAAATTTCTGTTACTTGACATCTAATTGACTCCCGTACGGATCACTGTTCTACGCCAAGTTGCCTTTGGAGCACAGGGCGTGCTCTGAAACTTGTGGATTCCATCCAAGCGCGGTGAAACATGTTTGTGTTTCCATCCCATTTACGACACATTCTCTAGTGTTTCGTTTTCGTATGTGTCCTAACCATCCAACTTTAGTTTGAGGACTTCCTTCTTCCTGACCAGCTCTTTACCGCAGTACTTGGTTTGACGGCCAGTCAAGTGGATCACCAGTTTTTCAAAGTATGGTCTCTATCAACTATCCTTCCAAATTATTTGGCCGTCCATTTGACACTGTTTACTTAAAAGACAGGTTTTCAATCTGAAACAAATCCTTCATTTTTCGAGACAAATCAGTGAGCTTTAAGATTTTGTAGTTTGTTACCTAAACCAATGAGGCCCACCATATGAACTGTGATTGCACTGCATTTACTGACCACTCTCAGAAGCCTAACTCACCCTTGACTAGGCAGCACACAGTTCACGTTGCCACACTTCAAGTGCAGGCTTTATCTTTTGAAACCTTGTCATAAGTTTGAGATAAACATGACCCAAGCTTGTTTTCTACGTATAAATTCAATCAAAATGAGACGTCAGACACCAGAAGCATGAGTCAGGAAGTTTGGAGAAGGAAATGGCTGAGACAGAACTATTTGGAGACAAAAATCACCGTGCTTTTGATAAAAATCCCACAATTCCAAATCGATGTAAGCCACCGTGCAGCAGATTCAAAAACTAACATGCATGTACTCAATTGACTTGTCAAAGTCACCTATAGCTTTTATCAACAAGATGTAACTGTCAAAGTCATGACACATAAATCTGTAAAGAACAACAAAGTTGATTCATAGAATGATGTAATGCCTTAAATGTCAATATACATATATAATCGAGAATTTTCAGTTCTATGTGACTATAGACGGATACTTAATACTCCCTCTTGCGACAACAAAGTTTTGTTTGATTTACTATGTCATGAGTTATAAGTAAGGACATGAGTAAGTAACACAACATGGTGTTTTATTACAAATTTACTCAAATGTCACCTTTGGAAGTGACAGATGTATCTCTAGAGATGGAACTGAGTAGTTTGTAGTATTTTGAGTTCTGGTTAATCAGAAATGATTATTGTTGCTAGAAACAGTCTGCATCTGTAAATGTAAAACCTTAGAAATGTCCTTAAGAGATACAATTAACATACATTATACACAAATTTGGCTCATTATATGCTTCCATTGCCTTGCTAACACAATTTTATTCTGAATTTCATTAAAGTTCGTCTGAATTGTCTAAGTAAATTTACGAAAATTGCCAAAAAGTTTCCAGCAGGCAGCTGCTTTAAATGCTCAACAATGTAAAACTTTCCACATAAAAATCAATAACATCCTCCTTGAAAATGTTCTCAAGTTCAAGTATGGTCTTGTGTATAAAATTACATGCTTTAAAGCTCTTTAGTTCCCTAACAAAAGCATCCATTGTATTATCAATAAAAAGCATGAAAGGCATCGCCATACCAGTTGTTGCTTATTATTTTTACATCATGTAACCAAAAATTTATTAGAGTTAAGTGATCTGAAATTTATGTACCGTGCAGTAAACTTTATAGCCACAAAATAGGAAAATGAATCTTGAGATTTATATGAATATTTACATATCGAAAGGTTCCATAATCTTGATAATAACGGCATCATATGTTGTTGTACTTGGTTTATGTTTATTTTGAACCCATTGAGGATGTAAAGTCAATTTGAACTGCTTACGGCAGTGGTGGACATTTTATGTGTCGCGACACACTGAAGATGCAAAGTCAATTTTAACTTCATGCAACAGTGGTGAGCAACATATGCGTCGCGGCACACTGAGGATTTTAAGTCAATTTGAACTACATACAACAGTGGTGAGCAACATACGTTTCGCGACACAGTGATGATCTAAAGTCAATTTGAACTGCTTATGGTAGTATTGCCAACCTATGTGCCGCGGGATACTGAGGATGTAAAGTCAATTTGAACTGCTTGCAACAGTGATGAGCAACATACGTGTCGCGACACACTAGTGCAGCGCCACAATTTTTTGGAAATTCCATTAGCCGTACATCGTGTGTCAAGGCTTACAACCAGCGTATACCGTGTCATATAGGTTTCCCACCACTGCCATCCATAAACAATGTTGAGCTACAAAAAAAGGAATTTTTATCACTTTATGCAGACATAAAATTAGAGATTGAGTCTGAACACAAAATTAGGAATCGATAATTCCGTTAAAGATGTATCCAGGGAATGAAATAAAATATTATCAAGTGTAAATCAGAACCAATATTGGGTTACATGACATTGTGGATGTCATCAATCATTGTAAAGTTCCGGTTCCTATACATTTATCATTTATACTCTTGATATTGTTACTATGTGGAACAAGAAATGAATGAGTCCCACATGGAACTTAAGGAAATATGAATGGAGCTATTTATGTCCAAAAAAGGTCGTTTATTGAGCAATCACGCAAAGGTTATTGTGGAACTGCTGGTACTTTTCTCAGTTAGAAATTACATAAATTCTCAAATTAATGTCTGGTCAGCAAATGTTGACGCCACATGAATGGAATATAGTCTCAATGTTTATATCCGATCAATTTCACATTTTTCCTTTTATAGCGACTGCAATCTTGTTCTTTAATTCATAAATAATTTAAGGACATAACGTCTATGGATTATCATAATTTCAAGGGTAAATTGATTGATGGGAAAAATATTTGTAATTTTGCAGTAATTTAACGAGTATGTCAGACTATAATTGTGCATTTTGTGGACTCTTGCATGTCTATACAAAACCAACATGTATTTATGGATTACCACTTCCTCTTGAATTTTTCATGAATGAAAATTGCTGAAAATTTAAATTCCATCAGGTAGAATTAAGTTTAAAAGTAGCTTACTATAATTGAATCTGGATAAAGTTTATGGATTAAATCAAGTTACTATATGGACTTATTTTAAATGCTATAATGTGAATATTTAGGTATCTATCTAGACAATGAAACTATTTTAAATCTCATATGCATTGAATATCTCAAAGTTGTGGTTGCATAATTTATATATTTAAGCTGTGATTTAATCTTGGTTCATTAATATTAGTACAAGCAATCAGAAGACTGCATCTAAAGTCAACAGTCATCAATTTTAGTTTAATTGGAAGTTAGAAAGCATTAAAGTGTCATATTCAAAAGCAGGACAAAACATCAAAATGACGGTAAGTCTATAATTAAATGCTCAAAAATTCTAAGGAATTGAACTCGTTCGACACAAAATTGCATGAATTTCCTCGCCTACTTGGTTTTACTTACTTACTCATGACTTCTGAATATCTCCGCCTTAATTCTTGCCTTTCCTTCTGTAAAATTCATCCTAAACTCATCATATCCAATTTCAATCTTTCCAGGTCGCCTATCAACTACTGTCACTTCCAGATGAGATCCTAATAAAAATCCTTCTCATAAATGAGATTAAGGACGTAAAGAACTGTATGCTTGTTTCAAGGAAATTCAGACATATTATTTTCAACGCACCTGAGATTATGAAAAAGATTCAAATTAACTTGAGGCCAAATTTTATTGAATGGGATGCAGGCACAAAATTTCTTCGTAGCAGAGGACATTCCTTTAAAAATTTAAAGTTCAAACTGTTTGACTTGACTCGGCCGCTTATAAGATTCATCATAGAAAAGACACCGAATTTACAGGAACTAATCTTAGACCATGAACAGCCTTTAGAGAAATTTGGAACTGAATCCGATGATATGGACGAAAAAATTGACGAAAATACACCGGAACTGCCGCATTTAAAATCATTACAGCTTGAACTTTGTGACTTAAGGGAGTTCCTTAAAAATACAAAAAATATCAAAAACCTTGAGAAATTTACTGTCGGTTCCAAAAATTATGAAGATCCTAAACTGCTGATGAGATTTTTGAATCAACAGCCTAACCTAAAGGAACTGACAATCAATGCCACAAAGGAGAATGAATACGCAAAATTCATCAATTATTTCGGAACTAAAGCAAACTTCCAGTTGAAAACATTCAAACTTCATCTTTGCAGCTACAAAAATGAAAGACACATTGTGGACTTCCTTAAAACTCAAACTGATTCTTTAGAGGAATTGGAATTTAGTGAAGAACCAGAAAAAGACGTTCTAGAACTAATTTTTAAGCAGTTTAAGAGATTAAGGAAATTGTCAATCCTTAAAACAAGCTACAGAACGATTCTGTTCAAGAATACATTCACTCCAGATCTCATATCTACACTGACGTACTTTGAAGGAGATTATTTTGTGGATTTACATGAATTAATCACAAAATTCCCGAACATAACAACCTTAAAGTGCAAGAAGCTGATAGCAGATAAAGGAAATTATGAGAAAATAACAACATTGGAAGTAAAGCTTTTAAAAATGCTGGTTTTTATGCATGTGAAATTCCCAAACTTAAAGAATTTTTCAGTCACGAAGAGCTTTTATACTGATTGCTGTGAAACATGGAAGTTCATTGCCAAAAACATTAAAAATGTTGAGAATATCACAGTCAATGCTGGAGGTCCGTATGAATTCTCAGACATCGACTTCTTCAAGGGTTTGAAGATTTTCCATAACCTCAAAAAATTCTCGTACAGACACATGCTCAATGGTCAGCTATCTGACAAACCAGTTGCTGAGAATGAAAGAATCAAGGAAGAGGATTTCTACTTGAAAGTCCTGGTTGATGGACAGAAGAAAACTGTTAAAGTTTCCAACTTCCTTGTTGACAGATACAAAGCAGCTTTAAAAGTCTTGTTTGATACTTTTCAAGGATATCAATTTATTGAGTTCTGCTTTGAAGATCTTTGGGAACGTCCGATTAATTTCAAAACTGCAATGACTTATCATTTGACAAGAAATAACAAGAGACATGCTGAATATGATGGTAAAAATGGAAGCAAGAAAGCTAGGTCAATTGAAAAATCATTTAAGTAGTCAATATAGCTTTGAAGGATTATGTTTGGTGCCAAAAAGTACTCATGATGACTGACTAACTTGTACTCAAATTAGTTTTTGATGTTAGATTTTTGATCAATTTTTATATTAAGTAAGATGTAAAGCTTGAATTTTGATTATTCCAGAGCTCAAAGAATACAAGAAGAATACAAGACGAATCTTGTATTTTATCGAGTCGACTTTTTCATACAAAATCTAAGTCGACTTCGAGCTCTGAATTTTAAAATAGAAAAAATAAAAAAAAAAAAAACATTAAAAAATACAGCATATTTTGACTTTTACAATTCATGTCACAGCTCCTGCAGATAATCTGTTAGTCGTTATTCCTTGTACACCATTCTAATCTCTGTCACAACAGTTACAGACTGTTGAAAATTGAAATTTATTGCAAAATAAATCTAACGGAAAATTAGAATTCAAAAAGTGACGAAAATTCAACTCAAAGTTCAAAATTTGAACTTCACGAGTTTTGGCGCATAAAAAGCTTGGAAAAAAGAAAAGATTTTGAAAAAAGTTTTATTCTGACTTGAAGTCTAAGTGAGAAAACATCAAAAATGTGCCTTCCATTCGTGCAAAGTGGAAGGCGCAACCTGTGTGACGCGGTATATTAGTGTACGGCCAACATTTGTTGGAAATGCCATGAATTTTGATCGAGAATTACAATCAAGGTATGCCGCGAAAAGTAAAAGGTTGCCAACCACTGATCTAAAAGAAGGATAATTTTTTAATCCAAAGGATAATAGAACTGAGGAATAATTAAAAGGAAAAACCAAATTAAGCACTTTTAATGCACTGAATTAATGATTAAAATAACTATCTTATCTGTTCTAACCGCATCGTTGGTTTTCAGCATTGCAATTTAACTTAAAAACTTCCATATGAACTTGATGCAAAACAATATCTGTTCATCCAAATTATTCAACAATGAACTTATACTGAGCACAGTAAATCCATAAAATCCACTTTATGCTACATACTCACAAAAAAAACTGTATAGTTGTAACATACAATAGAGCATTCTAGATTGGATATTTCACTTTATAACAATAGAACAGCAGGATAGTTGAATGGTACTGTAAAAATATATGTTTTTAAATCCATCAAGCTGTACAATTCATGAAAAAAAATCTCCTTTAAATCAACAAAAAAAAAAAACTTTTTCAATTTCTCACGCTGCAGTTAGCAAGCATAACTCTTATTCCTTTTGAATTTTGAGCTGATTATTATCATTACATGAATAATTTAATTTTTTTTTTGTATTCATGTTTACATAAATTTTATGTTATAGTCTAACTTTTTTTTGTGCTTAACATAGTGAATAATGCAGAGGAAATACACTCATGTAATGTACAATGAAGACTTATTCAATAAAGCTTTTTTTTGTACCGAACTTCATGAACTGATATAAATTTACTCTTATTTTTAATGAAACTTTATATTTTCGGAGTAAAAAAGTTAGTGGAACAATATATTTTTCATTAGAGTCATTCATTTTTACACGTTGTAAGGACAATCAACTTTTGATGATTTAGTTTCCTTTCTTCTTTCAATGGAGCATGCAAAAATATTTTTTACTATATTTTCTTTGCCTTATTTTTGTTTTGAAAATGCGTATTTGTTCTTATTTTGCCTATGGTGTAGACCCAGAAATGGTAGTTTATTATCCGTAAAGCACAACGTGGTCGCAAGGACACTATTGCGTCCCTATATAGACATTAAGATGCATATATCACGTTGACGTCATGTCTCCGTCACGTTGACGTCATGTCACACTCGCATAATTAGGCTGTTCATCTGTGCACTTTTGGTCCAGAATGTTCCATTTTATTTTCACAAATTCCACGTCCTACTTTAAATCTAATGTCTCGGTTAAAATTCCATGGCCCATTATAGACAGTCCTTATTTATAGGATCTTCAACTAAGTCTTGTTGTAACATTTCCAGGTCATTTAAGCTTATTCAATATAGTTTCCCGAACAGCACAACGTGTTTTCTAAGGCACGACTACGCTGCCATGTTTAAGGTAAGACGCGAACAGATTTGCCAGGACTTTGGGAGTCCGGAATCTAAAAGTCCAAAAAGTCACCTAAACTTTTTCCAGACTTTAATGGAGACGACACCACTTTTTTCCACTTTGGGATCCTGCCAACTCTCATCGCAAATTGGACAATATCTCAGTTCACTCAGACAATCAATGAGCCGATTGAATATTAAAGGACCTTGACTGATATCGATGATACAGCATTGTTAGCATCGGCAGCATAGTGTTCCAAATTCCAAATCCTTAAATTCTCGTCAGACTTCCAATAAAAAATGCGTTCAAATTCCAAATCCTTTAACCTTTTCATCTCTCACCACTCATTCAAACTTTCTTATCCTTATATCCTTATCGAATGACGTACTGAAATTTCTATTAACCATGTCGAAGAATGTTATTCGGGTCAAATACTTTTGTATACGCAATTCTCATTCATTCACTTGTTTTTGAAAAATCTACAGTCCGTTCGAAGGATGTTTGACTTTATGTTCAGCCATCGTCTTGATGAAGAAGCATGAAGAAGCTGACAAGTCATAAATTTATCGCTCCTGTCAAATTAAATTCGGAAGTGAATGTCAAGTCATTGTGTGATAATTTTGATAAATGATGCTAATTATACTGACAATATCCACAATAATTATTAATGCTGAATATTCTATACAATCAAAATTTAACAAAGGATGTTTGGTTCCATTCATGATCTTTTTCCAATAAAGGCATAGAGTAGGTAATTAATAATTGCCATCAGCATAATCTCATCCTTACTATGAGTATCAACAAATAATTTTAATTTGGGTCCTCAAGTTGTTGATCCAATTTATTTTCGAGAATGCTATTATTTGCTCTACTTCTTATGCCATTTATTTCTCATTCTTAACTCATACATTCAGTCATCGACTTCAATGTAACAAACTTTTTCGTTATATCCTTATCAACTTTTTTTATGTATTTTCTTACTTAATGAAATACTTAAGATCGGAAGTAAGCTGATAAAGTGTTTTGATAGTCTTTTGACGTTTACATGATGTTAACCCGAACCCCCAAGTATGATATGCAAATAACAGTTGTATGGGCGTTTCCGGTTGAGCTCCTTAAAATGACTGGGGTACTCATCTAGATAAATTAACATCACGTCTTTTGATATAATTATCTTTTCTTAACGACAAACTAATTAGTAATTGCTCGTGGAAAAAATAAAAACATCCTTCAGACAATAAAGTTTGTTGTACTGCTCACTTTTTATTGTACTTCGTCGACAATGGGCGACATGAAAATATTTTTTTTTTTTTTTGTTACTGATCGATTTTCTCCTTTTTTTCGATTATTGTTTAGTCTTGAATTGTTTTGTTGGCTTTAATATGCCGTGATATTTTCAATGCCTGGAACTTGTCCTTCACGCGGTAGGAACCAAAAAAATCATTACAAGAAGCTGAGATAGTATTACAATTGGAATTGGTAATTTTCAAGCGGTAGTTAGCGATAAAGCCAGCTTCAGGCGCCGACTAAGGGAGGCCATGAATCACACTTGATCTGTACGGTCAGAGAAGGAAGGAACTAAGGAGCTGGTCCTTTTAAATCAGATTATTAAATCCGAGTCTTTGACTTATGAAGTGTGTTCTAGTCTCACGCAATAGCTACTCTTTTACTGTTTTGATCGATTCAATGAGGAAGTCTTGCGTGTAAATTGACTAGGATTGGAGTGGGTAACATGTGAGCTAAGCAGCATTGAAAAATAGCTGTTTATTCCCACCTTCTGTCCCTGGCGACCACCGATGGGTATCGACCGTCGGGAACACCGAATATTGCTGGTCTGTTCCGGCATTCCAACTCTGGTGTCAAGGACGTATTCAAGGCAAAAAGGGTTGCGAGTGGTCTGGTCAGACTTGATGTCACTAGAACAAATCCGTGTCTCACGACAATCAAAACAATGTTAAACAAATTTACTATATTGATGTCTACAGTATATCTTTAAGGATATCTTGATATATGCCCATACTCAATAAGACACTTAAATGTCATAACCTTGAACAACAGCAGTTTCATACCGATAACATCAAACGCCTGCACAGTTGATAAAAATGACCTCAAAAACATTGTACACAGTCAATAAACTTGCTTTTAGAAATAAGAATTGAGCGACAAGACTTTCATTGTTATTTGTTGATAGCCAGCATACAAATAAAGATTCCTTTAAGCATCTAAAATTACATACAAATTAGACACGACTGAAGGATAAACTTAAAGCTTAGAGATTAAGTTTCAACTTGCAAAGACAAAAACTTTCGGACTTGCTTAATTTGAGATATTTTGATAAAGTATAGTAAGCATCCATGGACGATGAATTTATTTATATCACTTAAATATAGCAAAACTTTCTGTGTCGTGAGATACATGAGACCAATTCGTCTTGTCTAATTTTACTTCTATTGACGAAGTTGTTGAACTCAACATCAGTGCTGGATTCGATTGTCCAGGAGCCTCTTTGGATTTGTAGAATCCAAATTCCCAAAGTCAAGCCAGCTCTGCACAACACTATCTAGTAACAATCACATGAATTTAAAGACATTACTAATTAATCGATAGCAACAAGAAGCACAAAAAGTTTGCCGAACAATAAAGCAATTAAAAGGATATAATATGATACCTACTTTATTATATTACGGTTCCATTAATCGAGTAGCATTTGGTGTTTAATGTTATATTAACAACTGTTGCGATATTTAATGAATATATCCTTACTATGATTTTTATTATTAAAACATTCTTAGTATTTTTTTGGACCGGGAATTATTCGCACGAGTAGCAATCCAGCTTTAATTTCGACAATTTGGGATATTTTCAATAACATTCATTGACGGCTCACTTTTATTATTTTCAATACATTTACTTATTGAGAATTAAATGCTCAATTTTCACGCACAGTAGGAGCACATTTTATGAATTGTTATACTCATTTCCTAAGGATTCATTCACGAATGGCGTGACTCTTATGTGACAATAATATAGTTTATCAGGCTTGAAATTAGGCGGTTTTGGGTATTTCATTGGATTTAGGGATATTTTAAGAGAGATAATCCTAATTCACCGAAAAGACAAAAGGACGTCTGAACTAGTCACCAACTGGACATTAACTTGCCTTAAACCAGTTATGTCGTATTTTTGTCCACTCGGGTTGATGATAATTGATTCCTTTTTATACACAGTAAAGCATTTAGTAAAGGATGTTCATTGTCTTTTAGGAACAGGGCTGTAACCTAACAGACAAAAATCATCCTTTCATGAAACATAAAGGCCAATACGATGCCTAAAACGGTCTCGTTGCTGGTGAAGGTTAATAATTTGGATCATTTTCCAAATTCTGTTCTAACTTCCAAAATGTCCAGACATCATTGAAAAATCAACCAATAATTATTACAGCTATATATACCACCCATGATTCATCCCTCACGTGATTCAAAACAAATTAGAAGTGAAATTCGAAAACAAAAATAAAATTATATAATTTTTGTCGATGTGGCTACATCATAACACAACTAAAGCCGGAAATATATTTTATGATATCCAACACCACGGTATTTTTGGCGACATCATGATTTCGTGTCACAGCATAACAAAACCAAACATTTGTAAATGACATACGATTCAGCCTATGGGTGCTTTAATGTGAACTTCAAAATGAATATATTGGGTGAATAGCCAATTGGAATCATTGAATTAAGATAGTGTTTTGGACGGAAATATTGGAATTCATAGGTTTTGGCTAATGGGGATCGTTAAGCTGTCATGTCCATAATAAAGAAATTTCAAAATTTTATGGCAATTCTAAGAAAAATTTGACTTCAAAAGGTTCAAAATAATCAAGCCAGGGGTGGGCAACCTTTTAAATGCCATGGCCACCTTGATGATGAGTTACGACCAAAACTGCACACGACATTCTGTTCTTGACAATTTCTGGTGACGCACAGGTAACCCCCCGAACAACACAAATTAAGAAGGCTCCTCCACGAAGTTTTTAAGGCTCTGCGACACCTCTTTTACTTATACCAAATCGAAGCAGCCTCCATCTAGAGGAAAAGAGGTGCAGTGGAAACTTAAAAGCTCCTTGTTGGACCATTCTTCATTTATGTCGCTCGGGCTAACTCCTTATTCGAACAAAAGAGCCTAATGCTATCCAACACTGCAACAGACATAACAAGCAATCCTCCATAGACAACTCAAACAACAAATGATTGTTTCCTTCCAACTGCACATTGTGTCATATCAATAACAACACAACATTATGTAAGCATATGCAACAATTGTCAATATTTACTTCTTCAATTATGTGAAGCAACTGAAACTGACCATGACAATAAATGGCAAATGCTTATGATATAGAAAATATTGACACAATAGAAAGTGTAATTAAAATTCTTTTAACATCAACAGCATATTCTCATGACTTTTTATACAGAATGTGATAGAAGAATATGAAAATAATATTTAAGGACGTGTTTGGATAGCAAATAATATCAATTGAAAGTGCATGAGAAAGTTCAGCATATGCTATGTTAGTTCCTTTAATTGCATATCTTCAAAATGAAAACATTGAAATGAATCAAATGCTGTAATTTAACATTTTTAAAAGAAATTGTTTGCTGAGATTTATTTATTATTGATTTGGATGCATTGAAAGCTTTACATTGTAAGGAAAAGGAACTGGTGCATGTTTCCGTTCACATTGCTATTCAAGCTCTTTAAAATATACTATGTGAAAGTTTGCCAGATGCCCCGTGGCAATGATAGAGAGATGCTTATTTTTATGAGCTGCAATTTAAGAAAATTATGCTTATAAATGTTTTGTGGATTGAAATGACTCAAGTTATCTCTCAGCTGGATATTTATTTATACTTTAGATCTTTGTTGAGATAGTATTAAAAGTTTGTCTTTTGGTCAGAATAGTGCGACCGAGTAGCATACTGCGCCTCATTGCTTGGTGTTAAATTAGTTGAAATTAGCTGGCTTCGAGCTTTAAGTGTAAGGATGTATCTCAGGTAGTTGTAGGTGCATACAGGGGAAGATTTTTTAACCAAACCTCACTTTCTCTTTTTTATTGGATAAAATTCTTCAATTTGCTAGGGCTTTTCGAGGAAATAAATTCTTAAATCTCCCTGAATTGAATTCAATCCATACCACAAATTACAAGCAATATCTGGCTACTCTCCTGTTTGTAGGAGTATACTCATAGCAAAACTGAATCATTAATAGTTATTTAAGAATAGCCAACCGCTTGTTTTAGCTAACAACTTTCCTAGTTACTTTCTTCAACATATTCTTAATCAGATGCCACCTAAAGCTGGTTCCATCACTGAATTCCGTTTTTCAAATTCCAGGCCTTAGAGCCCACAGAGCAATACTGTCTCTTTCATCAGCCTACTTCTAAGAATTCCACATGACTTTTACAATCTACAATTTAAAGACCTTAGGGCTAGGAGCCTTCGAGGCTTAAGGAGGACCTAGAGGTGCAGCGTAATCTCAATGTCTCCTAAAATGTTACGTTACAAGTGTACAGCTCTTCAATTGGAGAACAAGTGAGAAGCTATATTCCACCAACTGCTTATTGTGTTTCTCGGAATGAACTTTATGACAATTATGTGAATATGAAGCTTTACGCTTCAAAAAGTTTTTTATGTTTGAAATTTTATGTCACATGTGGACTGACAATCCATCAAGTGTTTCTCTAAAGAAAACATAATTTAGTTTTTCCGTCATTTTTAAAGATAAATCTTTTCAATTCGAGGAAATGCTAAGAGCTAGTAATTGCTGTAGGTCAGTGGGAATGCCATAAACTTTAAGCCGTTTGTGGTTTCGGTCGAGGCTAATCTTGGGCTAATCATCAAATTAAAGGGGTTGTCCACCATTGTTGTAGATTGCTCAATTCTTACTATATTTTCAACAATACATTCACAAATTAGGAATTGAATAAGATGAGCATTCACAAAATGACAAAAGGACCAAAATAATTCAATTAAATGTTCTTAAAATTTATTTCCATTTCAGTATAAACAAGCTTGTAAGCTTATTATGTCTTTTTGAATTATTTCCTAGTATAATAAACCAAATTTACCAAACACTTCAAAAACAACCGAAATAGACATTATTATTTCATCACTTCCATTTTAACATCATTCATTGATGTTGTTTACATTCAATTTTCTAATAAAGCACTTTAGTTTAATGCTTAACAAGAAGTTCCTCATGAGAATAATCCTTTATAAATTCATGATGACATAGAGTTATAGTTTTATAGACAGAAAGATACAGAAAAAACATTAATATGGATTCTCAAGAGAAGATTAATTTGAAGTTATTAACATATTCATAAAATATGTACATTCACTCTCTTTCGTGTGAATTTTAATCTCTCTTTCATAGTAACTTTATTCATTACATTGAATTTTATAATGTGTTTACTCTTTTCATCTTTAATGCTCAAAAAGCTTCCTTTGAGAAGAAATATTTAATGGTGAAATGCGTTTAATTTTTTTGAGGTTTACAGTAAAATGAGTATAGACACTTTTAGCAATATTGAGTAAAATGGCATGGAGGTATAGGTACATTTGTCATGTTACCCATGACGGACAACCTTTTATTTATGGCTGCACACCTTGGTGGCACATCTTGGTCATGGCATTTCCAAAAATGTTTGGCAGCATACAGGTTGCCCACTACTGTTCAATGGTAATGATTGATAAATCTGACTTCTGATAGGAATCAGAACCTACGTCGTCCATATAGAATTACAGGTAAGAAGCTTAGCTACTAGGTCATAGAGATCTTATTTTTGAACTGATAGATTCATCTACATACGGTTTGATGTCTTAGATACATGTGCCACATACCACAATTACATAGTAGGTAGATGAGAATGCTGAGTTTTGTGGCCATACTCATGAGTATGCTCCTTATCTGTTCTGGTGGAAAGTTTTCTTACACTTAAGCATATTTAGTGGAAGACCCTAAAGCAGTGATGGCCTAAAGAAGAGGAGCACGCGGCATGCAATATCGGTCGAGGCAGTCAAGGCGTGCCGCGAAAAATAAAAGGTTGCTCACCTGAATTGCTCTATTTTTTATGGCATTCCAAAAAAAATGGCTGCTCACAAATTACCCTCCACTGTCCTAAAGCAAGGTCAGACATTTTTATCATTCAATATGCAATATTATAGCGAAGTAACATCCTAGTGGGATGAATCTCTTTGGGCCAATTCATATTTATTTTGGAAATCAAATACAGTCACACCTACATTCAAATTGATAAAAAATTATTCAATTTTTCCAATTATAGCCAGCAGACATAGAAATTTTTAAATTCTTAAAATAGAAAGTACATACCAGAAGCTGTTTAAATCTCATTGAGTAACTTTTACAACTTAAGGCAGTGTTGTCCAGACTGTATGATGCGACACACTAATGAGTCTAATGTTTTTGCAACGTGCAGAGCCTGCAAGTGATGTGGATCTCAATATGAACTTTAGGTCTAAAGGATGTGGTACAACAAATTGTTAATTCAGTGCTTCCAGCTCATTAGGTTGAGCTCTTCAAGCATTATATAATTTGATATCAAATTTCCTCATAAAGGCCATGAACCACATACCAAGCTGTGCCGTGGCACAAAAAAGTTTGGACAACACTGGATTAAAAGATAAATCGCAATCAATGCACTTGATACATCAAAGTCATCAAACCATCTAATTTATGCATCATACAGCAGATTATTCATCCCCAACTGGATGCGTTAAGAATCAACTTGAGAACAAATTTTCAACTTTTTATTACACATGTTCCATTTTCAAACAGTATTTTAATGACATGAAAAGGCGATGGAAATTAAAGCTATATTAATGTTAAGTGAATTGTAAATGAAAAGAATTATCGCTATGGAAAAACAAGCTTGCTGAGGCATCAATATACATTCTTGATATTCATTTAATTGCCGCTTCGAGAATTATAATATAGGAAATTAATGCTTTCATTCAATTTTTACATCCTACGCTACCACTCATTGTGAACATTAGAATGACGCTTTTAGGATAGTTAGGCTCATTCACACTTCCAAATACACGAATTAATTTTATACAAACATTAATTACTTTGTGAATTCTGTTGTAAGTTGAAGGTCATGTACCGTAGTGTACTTAAATTCAGGTCAATCAATTTGTGTTGGTGGACGAAATTGGAATCTAAAGAACGAAAAGTGAAATCTATATCATTAATTTAATTAATAGACAAATGGCTTACGTGATGATGAGATAAGTTACAATTGTTGACGTCGTCTAGAATAAAAGGAAGAATGATTGATCGTGAGAATATTTGCGTAATTGAGAAAATCTATATAAAGCATCTACGTAAATCTTGTCAATGATTCTTAAAGACTAAAATAAGACATCGACCTGATAGCAACTCACCCCGAACACTATTTTCCAATTAATGTCAAAAAAAATTGTTTGCAGCTTTACATTTCGTACTTCAACAAGCTTCAGCACATCAAACAGAAACGCATTAACCGGCAACAAATCAGATATTGAACTTATTGCTTTTGTGATGGAAATTTTAATGCTTTCAGCTTCATGTGTCGTTGAATGACCGATATATGAGACCATTGTTTTATACACAAAATGTATGATAATATAATACAGAGCCATCAGTACATGCGAATAGTTTGTTGTGGTCAATGAAAGATGTGCAAATCCGTAAAGTCCAAACGTATCGATTAACAAGATTGTCAAGATTGTTGGAATAAGGTGTAAAGTAAATAGTGAATTTATTATATCTACTGCATCACAGAGACTGTGGAAAAGCTCTGTAAAGAGCTTTATGTCGAAATTTTTCTCTATGAAGTTTCTGGATCTGGAAATGATTAATAAAGTGAATGTAAATTCATTTTTACTTCTTTTAGCTTGTATTGAAGAGAAAAAGTCGTTATTTTTTTTTAGAAATTTGAATTTTTCCCGCACTTTTTACAAAAATTTGTTTGTTTACAAAATTGTGTTTGAAAAACATCCGAATTTAAAAATTACTATTTTTAATCTAATTAATGTGTTTTATTAACACTAATTGACTTTAATAGAAGCGATTGATATACATTAACTTGTCAACATCTTTAAAATAGTTAGAAATCATCAAGAAAAGGTAAAAAATTTAATTTTAAAAATTTCAACAAATTATCAAAATTTTAACAAGGGAAAAATTCACAACTTTTGATGTTAGGTCAACCACAGCTAGTTTCTTACCTTATGAAACTATTAAACAGTTTGAATCGTTCACGTAGAATGTAAGTAAATACGAAAAATTGTAAGCAGAACATGCACTCGTAGGATAAGTGAATATTGTACATAATTTCGGATATCATGGTCTCCACAGTAAAAACATCAAAGACAATCCCAAATAAAACTACAAGTGGAGCTCTTATGATGAAAACTAATGCAAAAAGTATCGATAATTTTTTGACAAATTTTCGTTCCTCAAAATAATCAATTCCAAGTGATAAATGGGACAGCTTCACGTCAATCGAGTGCATTAGTTTTAAAAACATTTTGATTTCATCCATTTTGTACATTTGATAAGCAAATTGAAGAAGGACACAAGTCATGCCAAGCATAAAGATCCATGTCCAGATTGAGTCAGTAAAGAAACTTCCTTCGTGGACATCATAAACATAATAATGAGTGATGTTTCCAATTACTGATACAAAAATCACAATAACTGCACAAATAGTTTGAATTATGCTACATTTTGTGGCACTCAAGTATCCTTCAGTGACTGGCTTTTCAAATTTTAGTGGAAAAAATCCTAAAAACCTTAGAAATATGCACAAAGGCTCAATTGATGTGTAAAAATTTTTCATGCCTTTATATTCACGTATTTACATTCTTACTGAATCTTCTGGACTAATTCACTATCTGCTGGAGTTTGAAATTGATAACTGGAGAGTAAACATGAAAATTCAATATTTGGATATAATTTGATATTATTCTCATTACTCACACTATAATCAAATAAGTCACAGTTGTTGATATAGTCTGAAAATAGGAATTACACATTAATAATAGATAAAACGAGCAACAAGTCTAGTTGAACTTTACACCAAGCAGGATATTCCAATTGATTGTGAGAAAAAATGTTTGAAGATTAAAGCTTCGAACTTGAAATTCTTTCAAGCAGTCATGCAACATATACCTTTGAGGATGACTTCGAGGTAACTTATTCAGCAACTTTGCCATAAATTCAATCAATATTTCAGGTTCAAGTGATGTTGTACTTCCACTATATGCCATCATAATTCTAAGGAAGTACATATTTGCAACAAAGTAGACAGTCACCATGTTTAAAAAAATGTTGCCAAAATATGGCGAAAAATGAAGGGCAACATATAATCCAAATATATCAACAATTAACGTATATCCTAAAATTGGAATCATATGTATAGCAAATAAACTGTTGATGATATCAATTGCATCACAAAGGTCATGAAATATTTCACCAAATAGCTGAATGTTGAGAAATTTTTCATTGAAATTCTCATATCTGAAAATGAAACAATCAAGTCTAAACTTGTCAAGTGCTTATGCATGAAAATTTAATTACCTTAACAAATCTTTTAGTAGTCTGAACCGTTCACGCAGTAAATAACATGTAAAGACAAATTGCAGTGTAAATATGAATATGTATAAAAGATATCCAAAATATGCGATTTCCTGAGCGATTAAAATTGCATCTGTTTTAAAATTTTTACCATATTTGATCGTAAATACAAAGGTTCCTGTGAATCTTGCTACTAATGTGCTTATAAAAACTGCAGTAATTCCAAAAATCACTTTTCTGTGTCTTTTATGCTCAATTTTGATGAATAATTTATAACATTTGTTATCAATTTCATCCATGAAGCTGAAAAAGTCCCGAATATCCTTTGCTTTGATCATTTGAAATGTCAATTGAATAATTATCATTGGATATACTAAAATTAGAAGCCATGACCAAACCGTTACCCCTAAAAATGGCTGTTGTTCTAAAATAAATATTACGTGATTGTTTGCAATTAAAAATGTCAGCACAAAATAAGTAACAAAGGCTATTGCTGTTCTAATTATACTCAAATGAGTGAATTTCAAATTTCCTCTTTTCACAGGCTTTATAAAGCTCATTGGCAATAAACAAAAAAATATATTTGTTATTTTATAAAATGGCTCAATCGATGTGAAATAATTGTCCATGGTGTCGATCCTGTATGGTAAATTTATTAAATGGAACTAATACCTGTAAAATTAATCAACGAATTTAACAGAATTTAATTTGAATTAGAAATATCCATTAGAATATTAATTATAATCAATAGAGTCGTCTATTTAGTGCTTCATACATATTTGATGATATTTGACAGAATGCAAAATATTTTATTCTAATCTATAATTCATAAATGCCATAAACTCAAAACTAGATATTCTCATACAAATATTTATACATTTTTGACGGTTGAAGTTTGAATTTTTTATTAACACTAACACTATGAAAGAAAATTGTTAAATTTTATTATTTAGAAATTTCTACTTTTAGTTGAGTTTTGTTAGTACAGAAGTATTGCAATTTCTTTGCTGTATGCTAATCTAACTAGAAAAAGCTAATAAAATTATGAATCTTTTGACATTTGTGTAGAAATTTAAAAATGCAATTTTACAAATTTCATTGTTTACATTCGCACACATAATTCTGTTTGATCGATTAAACGCTATGAGAGCAGCTATATGTCTTAGCCATAATTAAGGTATTATGCGTACAGAATGTTCAATCCTTAATTAGACAATGGCGCTTGATATTGGTACCTGGAAAATTGAATTTAAGAATCAGATCTCAAAGTTGTCTTGAATTTCATGGATTCGAATTAACTTTTCCATACAAAATCTAAGTCGACTTTGACTTCTGGAATTAATCATATCTAAATTATGTTTTAACAACTTACACTAAAATCAAATAAGTCACGATTGTTGATATTGTCTGAAAAAAGCGAAATTCCATATTATCAAGTTCAAGTTCAGTAAAAGCTCAAAATATACTTTACCCCTAACAGGATATTCCAATTGATTGTAAGAAAAAATGTTCGTAGCTTAAAGTTCCTTACTTGAAACTCTCTAATGTAATCTTGTAAAGTATATCTTACAGTATGTGTTCGTGGTAGCTTGTTTAATAATTTTGAAGCACATTCAATCATCTTTTGAGGCTCTCGGGATGTTGTGCTTCCAAAGTATGCAATCAGAATTCGACATATGAAATTTTTTAAAATAAAATAAAATGTCACGAGATTATAAAAGAAATAAGGATGTAAAGGTGAACTTTGAAAGGCGCCATGCAGTCCAAAAATGTCTACAATTATTGTCGATGCCAATATCGGAATCAAATGAATTGCAAATAAACGATTGATGGCTTCAATTGCGTCGCAAAGGTCGTGAAAAATTTCACCAAAAATATTAATTTTGAATAAAATTTCGCTGAAATTTTCGTCTCTGGAAGTAAGATTGAGTAGGTTAGAACAGTGGTGGGCAACCTTTGTGCCGCGACACACTAGTGTCATGGCCACTAGGAAATGCCAAGAGCTACATGCCGTGTGCAATTTCGGTCGTGGTTTGCCATCAAGCTGTACCGTGACACAAAGGTTGCACACCCCTGGGTAAGAATGTCCAAAATACAATTTTTTATGACTTACCTTAGTAATTCCTTCAAAAGAACAAACCTTTCTCGGACTAAATAGCTTGCAAATACAAATTGTAATGAGAACATAGTGATATACATCAAATAGACTAAATAAGCAATTTCCTGAACCTGCATACTTCCTTGTGATGTGAATGAACTAATATTTACTATACCAACCACAAAGGAGCAAGAAAATCTGAATAAAAGAGTTCCTATCATAATTAAAGTGACTATAAAAATGTTCTTCCTGTAACTTTGATGATCAATTTTAATGAACAACTTGTAGAACTTCCTATCAATTTGATCCATGAAGCAGAAGAAGGCTCTTATTTCCTTAGCTTTTGTTAATTGGACTATGAACTGAATTATGATAAATGGATAAAAAAATAAAAGGAACCAAGACCAAATCATCACACCCAAGAAGGACTTCTTTTCATGTGTGAATATGATGTGGTTCCTTATACTCAATATCATCACTATGATTAATGCCACATAAATTAAAGCTGTCCTGAATATGCTTAAAAATGTACATTTTAGATTTCCTTTCCTGACTGGCTTTTCGAAGCTCATTGGAAAAAATCCAAAAATCTTTGTGATTCTGTAGAAAGGTTCAATTGATGTGAAATAGTTGTCCATAATTCTGTCTAATTAGATACTGTATGTTCACTGGCCTAACAGGATGGTACTTATAGAGCTTAAAACTATATTTGAATTATAAATTGAAGCAAAAGACATGACTGCTTCTACCTTTTATTGATAATTTATATGTTTATTAAGAAATCAATTAAAAAATTAGTTTGACTAGTTTGATTGACATGTTGAATATCCAAAAAGAGTATCAATCAATTAAAGTAAAGCACATAGATATTGTTGTTAAAACCGTTTGTAACTGATTCTTGGAATCCTATTGTAAACTATGTTTCAATTACAAATTGATGGTTTTCAATAATGTTGAATTATTAACAAATTGATGATAATGGAGAGTTAGTAATAAGGTTTGACACCCAACACCCAGTAAGGGGAAAGAGCATTAAGCCCCTTAACGGCACACAATTTCGACACAATAAAGTATTCATCTAAGCTGCTTGTTGAAACTGGCATCTGTAATTAATTAGAAATTCAATATTTTAATGAATTTATTAAATTACAATTTAAATTACTTACATAATTATCAGATAGGTTACAGTTGTCGAAATTGTCTGGAAATCGAAAGGAAATTATCAATTACGTTCACAATAAATTACAATTTAATCCAGGGTAAGACACTATTGTAGTGTTGTCCAAACGTTTTGCACGAACGCACACCTTGGTGGTGAGGCTCGACCGAAACTGTACAGTGTATATGGTTTCGTGATATTTCTGCAAAGCATTGGTATGCCACCAATCAGTGTGCTGCGGCACACAGTTTGAACAACACTGCACAATTATTGTAAAAACTACAAATTTAACTATTAAAACTTCAAACTTTTATAATTTTCACCATAGTGTCACACCCTTCCAATTACTCAAACTCACACCAAGTAGTATAGTCCAATTAACAGTAAGAAACATCGCCTGAAGTTTGAACTGCCTCGTTTGAAACTGTTTCATTAAATCACATAATGAATGTCTAACAGGATGAATTGATGTTAATTTATTGACTAGCTTTGCAATCATTTCAATCAGCTTTCTAGGCTCTCGAGTTGCTGTGGCTCCAACATACGCAATACAAAGTCTGAATATGAAATGTTTTGAAACGTAGTAAAGTGTCATAACATTGTAGAACATACTTTGCATTATTGGAAAATTCTGGAACATTGCGTAAATTCCAAAAATATCAACAATAAGCATCGAGAGTAGAATTGGAATTAAATGGATCGTGAATAGAATGTTAATGGAATCAATAGAATCACAGAGATCATGAAAGACTTCGCCATAAAGATTTATATTGAAGAAACTTTCACTGAAGTTCTCGTAGCTGAAATAAAAGATTTTGAATCTTTGAATCTCGGTCTAGATCGGCTTTCGGTCTAGATCGGCTTTCGGTCTAGATCGGCTCTCGGTCTAGATCGGTTCTCGGTCTAGATCGGCTCTCGGTCTAGATCGGCTCTCGGTCAAGATCGGCTCTCGGTCTAGATCGGCTCTCGGTCTAGATCGGTTCCCGATCGATCGGTTCCCGGACAAGATCGGCTCTCGGTCTAGATCGGTCTCGGTCAAGATTGGCTCTCGGTCTAGATCGGCTTTTGGCTTAGATCGGCTCTCGGTCTAGATCGGCTCTCGATCTAGATCTGTTCTCGGTCTAGATCGGTTATCTCTCTAGACAAATTCTCGAGACCCTTAACCCTTAGTTTTAAGCTGTACCTTAGTAAATCCTTAAGCAATGTGTATCTTTCCCTCAATAAATAAGCCACAAATGTGAATTGCAGAATGAAAAAGGTTTCATAAAATAAAAAGCAAGCATAACAAAACTCTTGCGCAATCATGTTTGCATTGGTTAAAAACTGATCACTGTTAACAATTGCAAATGTCAAAGATGTAAGAAATCTTGTCAATAATGTGGTAACTGCTATAAAAGTAGCACATAAAATAACTTTTCGGTGTCGTTGATGATCAATTTTAATGAATAACTTCCTTATTTTGCAGTCGATTCCATTCATAAGTTTAAAGAATCTGTAAATATCTTTTGTTTTACTGGTGTGGATGGCAGCCTGTATAATCATTACGGGATACGAATACAATAAGAACCAAGACCAAACTAGCATTCCTAAGAATGGCTGATTTTCAGCCATATATGTAAGGTGATTCTGTACAATGAGCACTATCAATCCACATAGAGTCGCAAAAACTACAAAGGTTTTCATGATATTAAGACACGTGAATTGTAAAGCTCCTTTTTGGACATCATTTTTGAAATCCACAGCATAGAATCCAAAAATGTAACCGAATTTTAGAAATGGCTCAAGAGCTGCCAAATAATTATCCATTTATGTTGATGTACAGCTTACATAAACGACTGATGACAACTACAGTCAGTTGATTTTAGATATACATATATCCATAATATAATTAAATTTGTTTTGACATTTGGATGCGTTCGATTAATTGACAAAGTAGATTTTAGGTAAGTCCATAAATAATTCAATTTTTGGCTGGTGATTGAAATTGACATCTGGAACTAAATATGGTAATCGAATGTTTAAATGACGATTAAGGCATTACTCACATGATGATTAGATATGTGACAGTTGTTGATATTGTCTGTAGTAAAATTATAGTTAATAATTTATTTAAGTCCTTGATTGATTACCTAAGCCAGTGGTGATCAACCTTTTATTTTTGTGGCATATCTTTGGTTGTAAGTCTCGACTGAAACCTCACATGGCAATATCTCGTCACGGCAATATCTGGATGATAAGCCTAGACCGCACAATGATTACGGTTTAGTTGAAAATAAGTGTGCCTCAGAACACAGGTTGCCCACCACTGACTTAACCCCAGTGTTGTCCAAACTTGTTGACGCCATGGCACAATCTGTGTGATAAGCCTAGACCGAAACCGCATACGGCATCCGGTTCGACTGCACACATTAGTACCATGACATACAGTTTAGACAACACTGTTTTACCCCAAGTAGAATATTCCAATTGATAGTAAGGAACAAAGTTTTAAATTTAAAATTTCTTGTCTGGAACTCCTTTATAAAATTTCGTAGAATTGGTATTGCTGGATGATTAAATGACAAGTTATTTATAAGTTTTGCAATCATCTCAATAAGAATTTCTGGTTCACAGGTTGTTGTACTTCCGATATGTGCAATAATAGTTCTCAGAATGTAATGCTTGACTATGTAGTAAATGATCACAAGTGTCGAAAAAGCATCAAATGCTTGTCCAAATGCATAAATGTATTTACATATAGCAAATAATCCAAATATATCCACAATAAGCATTGCTGATAATATTGGAATCAAGTGTACAGCAAACAATTTGTTAATATGCTGAATCCCATCACAGAGATCGTGAAATATTTCAGCAAAAAGCCTAACATTGACAAAACTTTCGCTAAAAGTTTCGAATCTGAAAAGATACAAAGTTGTCATCAAGTGAAACGTATTCTGGCAGATTAGGGGCTGTTCACTTATTACGTACTTCTCCTTACTGCTTACCTTAACACCATCTTTAGTCCACTGAATCGTTCTCGTAGCAAATAAGTAAGGAACACAAATTGTAGAGCAAAAAAGCTTTCATAAAACAAGAAAAATAAAAAACAAATTTCATGTGAAATTCTATTTCCATTTGTTGAATAGTACTTCCAAAATATCTTAGACATTACTAATGATGCTATAAATTTCAGGAACAGAATTACCATTAAGATGGATATTGATTTAATAATTAATCTTCGATGCCTTCGATGGTCAATTTTAATGCGCAATTTCATCAACTTCCTGTCAATCTCGTCCATAAATTTGAGAAACTTTCGGATATTCTTCATTTTAAGGACTTGAAAAATTAGCTGCGTGATTATCAATGGATAAATAAAGACCAGAAACCATGACCAAAAAGTCATGTCAAGAAATGGCTGATCTTCAGCCATAAAAGTAATGTGGTTGTAGATGATAAAGCAGATCATCAATAAAAAGACACCAAAAGTCATCGACGTCCTTAACAAACTTAAACGAGTAAACCTCAAATTTCCTTTATTAACAGGCTCTTTAAAGCTCATTGGAAAGAGTCCAAAAAACTTTGTGACTCTATAAAATGGTTCTATTGATGTAAAATAATTATCCATGCTGCACTTTAATACTTTTGTATTAAAACACGATGCGCAACTAAAATTACTTATTATCTGCACATGGAAATACACAGAGGATATAACAATATGCATAATATCTTTCATCCATTAAGCTGTTATTTCATTAAATTACTAGATTATTACAGAAGGTGTAATTAATTTTAATGGGTTCAGTTGCTGATTGGAAAATTTAATTTGCTTTTTATTGTGAAAGTAGAACGACCGCTAAAGGTTGGTCGATATAGTGGCTACAATTTCAAGGTATCGATGAAATTCACCCGATCGGGACATATTGAAATGTTGCCACCATGGCGACGAGGTGGCAGTATAGTTATAACCAATTGACAGTCTTTTGGTAAATTTGGTTGTTTTCGCCGTGGTGGCAGCGATTCAATAAGTGCCGATCAGGTCACTTAAATCCCGAATAACACAAATCGATTAATAGATCAAAAACCGACCTTATCTTAGCGGGACTCTGACTTGTTGCTGGATTCGATGTAAATCCCGAGAGGCACAATGCGACAAGCTGCGCAAAATGGACCAACATCAGCTGTCACAGTGCCGTCAGGGTAACTTTGTGTCTTTCCATTATTACGATGACGTGTTGTGTGCAATTCCATTTTGTGCAATTCAGCATTTAAAGCTGGATGATCCTTCAAATGTAATTTATTGCCCGCAAATGATGGTTGTCAGTAAATGGAGTTCATCATTTACAGCGACGTTCCTATGATTCTGTGAAATTTGCTCCAATATAACAGCAAATGATGATAATATTAATTATTAACAGGTGATTGAAACTGACAACTGAAATTGAATGCATCAAGTTATTGCCATAACAATAATTCAATTGAAATAACTTACATAATGATCAAATAAGTCACAGTTGTTGATGTTGTCTAAAAAAATTAATGAAAATCAATCAGCACATGATAAATCAATTGACTTGAACAGCACAAGTCGGTTAATCATCCAAAATCCTCTTCAATCCCAGAGTGACTTCATAGACCTGAGTGTCATAGTGACCTGAGTCAGTCCAGTCACACCAGTGGTGCCAGAGTCAGTCCAACCTGCCTAAGTCACTCTAGCTTGGTGTCGGATTTTAGATCGATTAACCAAATAGTGATTTTCAATTGACCCTTACAGCAAGCAGCATGTTCCAATTGAATGTAAGAAATAATGTTTGAAGCTTAAAGTTCCTCGTCTGAAACTGCTTCATATAATTGTACAAAACAAATCTTGCTGGATGATTGAATGACAATTTATTGATAAGCTTTGCCATCATCTCAATCAAAATTTCAGGTTCGCTGGATGTTGTACTTCCGGTATGTGAAATCAATATTCTCAAAATAAAATGCATTAAGATGTAATATAAAATAATTGTATTGGAAACGCCATTTCCACTTAAAGATGATATAAATCCGAATATGCTGTACATTCCAAACACGTCAACAACAAGCATAGCTAATAACGTTGGAACCAAATGAATAGCAAATAGATTATTAATCATCGTAATTCCATCACATAAATCATGAAAAGTTTCAGCGAAAAGCTTCAAGTTGAAGACTTTCTCATCGAATGTTTCGTGTCTAGAGTATGTAAAGAAGTTATGGATTTATTGATAAAGTCAATCAAAATATGGATATTAAGGCATGGATTACCTAAGTAAATTTCTTAATAAAATAAATCGTTCTCGGATTTGAAATGTCGGAAAAATGAATTGAAGTGAGAAATAGCACTCAAAAAACAATACTGCGGTATATCCAGTTTCCTGTGTTAGCATCTTGCCTGCGGTATATTGTCCTTGTACAGTGAACAGAATAAGTGACGAGAAAAATCTGATTAAAATTACACCAAAAATCGTAACTGTGACATAAAGGATGAACTTCCGGTACTTCCGGTGATCAATTTTAATGTACAGTCCATGAAGTTTCTTGTCAATTCCACCAACAAAATGCACAAAACCTTTTACACCATTTGTCTTATAAATTTGATAAATAAGCTGGATGATAATGGACGGAAAAGCAAGAAGCAGGAACCATGACCAAACCATACCTAATAATGGCTGCTTTTCTGACATTAATACAAAATGGTTGATGATTATCAACCCGATCATCGAAAATAATAATCCAAAGGCAATAACCGTCCTTAATATGCTTAACTTTGTGAATTTAAGGCTTCCTTTCCCAATCGGTCCTTCAAAGCTCATTGGAAATATTCCAAAATTTTTTGAGATTTTGAAGAAAGGCTCGATTTCTGCGTAGCAATTTTCCATCTTCCTGCTGTATAGATTGTGTGCCTTAATCCCTCTTAATCACTTCTATTGATGCACGACTAAATTAGAATTAATAAAGGCAATTTTACTGATTGGACTTAAGAAGAATTTGTGGCTGACAAGCACAAAATCCAGCATAAACACCCACAAAATTTATAAATCTTCCTCTAAGCATTCACAAATACTAATTTTTTTGGTGCTGAAAGCTTCAATTTTATTTATTGACTAAATTGACTTTAAATGCTCTTATTGAACTTCCATTTTGATCATTATTGATTTTTCCATAATCATTAGTTCTACACATCTTCCTGCATACTAACGTAATGGTGATTGAAATTGACACCTGAATTGTAATTATAATTAGTAAAGTATATTTTGGTACCAAAACAATATTTCGGAACTTACGTGATAATTAGAAATGTGACAATGGCGTATGTTGTCTAAATGAGGAAATGAAAAGTTGGAAATGTTAAAATATTGTAGTGCTTGATATTCAGCTTTAGGCTGTCGAGCATGAGACTAGTTGATGCCGAGACTGCGAAGGATTCCCTTGAAGACTCGGTTCCGATTTCAAAAATTGGTTGTAATCAAAACTTCAGGAACAAATTCCCTTTGTCATTAAAGCCTAACTCAGCACATACTTACCCCAAACAAGATCTTCCAGTCAACCACAAAAAATATGTTCTGCAACCTCAAATCCCTTACTTCAATCTGCTTAAGTACAGTAAAAAGCAACAGCTTCTCATGAAGTGATTTCGCAGAATTAATTGCCTTAGCAAAATGAATTTTGACACTTTCAGCATGACTTGTTGTCGAATATCCAATGTGTGAGATCATTGTCTTCAGTATCAAATGTGCAAGAACGTAAAACATCGAAATGAGGATATCCAATAATTTGTCGGGAGCTGACGAAGCTTCTGTGATTCCATAAATACCAAATGTGTCAATCAGAAACATTGTAAGAAATGATGGAATCAGATGAGATGAAAATAAAATGTTGATTGTGTCCAGTGCATCGGAGAGATCGTGGAAGAGTTCAGCAGTTAGATTTAGATTGTATAATCTGAGTTTTGAAGAGTTTGAGCTGTTGATGATAAAGGACAATACGATTATTCATCAGAGTTCATGAGTATACTTCAGTGGTGGACAATCTCGACCGAAACCACAAACAGCATATGATTCATGGCATTTCCAAAAGACAATAGTGTGTCGCAGGATACAGATTGCCCACCACTGGCTTATTCAATTAATTAAACTGAACACGCTCAATCTGATCATGTTAGCAATCTGGCTTAATATTGTCATAATCGAGCTTGGCAGGGTTAACCCTACATGATTATTGCCGATTTGTCGTTGTATTGCCAACATTCACTCTAGCAGCACAATGGGTTTCAAGAAGTCGTTTAAATGGCCTATTGACTACATTGTGCTGCTCGGGTTAGCTCTTCTATTGTATCATTGCATCAACTACTTTTCAATTACCTCAAGAAGTTCTTCAAGACCACAAATCGTTCTCTCAGCAAATATGTAGTTATTATAAATTGTATACCGAATAAGCACTCATAAATCAATATGAAGCTATACATGATTTCAGATATTAAAACTTGTGTTGTATATACATTGAAGATAAATTTATAAAATATGACAATTATTGGAATTCTGGAAAACATCATCACAAGAACACTTAATGTGACATTTCTGACCATACGTCTGTATCTTATATGATTAATTCTAAGCTCTAATCTCTGAAATTTCACATCAATTGAATGCATAAGTTTAAAGAACTGCTTTATGTCATCAATTTTATGATTTTGATAAATACATTCGATGAAAAATAAGACGATTCCCAAAGCTAGGATAACTGTCCATATTTGATAAGTCAAGAAATTATATAGATAGACTTCAAAAAACATATAATGTAAAATGCTTCCAAAACTCAATGCTATTATGATTCCAATTCCAATTATTGTTTGAATTGCAGATATTTTAGTCCTTTGTAGATGTCCTTTATACACTGGATTTACAAAAGTTCTGGGAAAAAATCCCAAGAATCTCAAAAATGAACATAAAGGCTCAATTGACGTGTAAAAATTTTCCATTTTTGATGAATTGAATTATTAATTGATCGAATTTTAAGTAGTACTTGATGAAAGTTAATTGACAGACTAAAAAGAAGTTTTTGTGTTTGAAGCAATAAAAGTATTAAATGCTGCAATATAATTAATTGACTTTAACATGGTCTATGTTTATCATGATAAATTATAATTAAAATTAATTGATATTTATAAGCAAATATTACTAAAATTGTATGTCATTACGTGATCACTAGGAAAGTTAATATGATGTAAGTCATCTATTTGGAAGGATAACAAAATTTTTAAAATTCAGACATTGAATTCAAATATTAAAGTTTTTAAACTAACATCATAGTAAGTTTTAAAGATAATTTTAAAACAAGTTATTGGAAAAACTGTTAAACGTTCATTTGAGTTTTAAATATTATTTATGAACATAGTTGAAAACCCCTTTTCATACAACAATTCAGTCTGTTTTTAAACTTTGAAGAATAAACATTATTGAATTAGTCATTGTTCATTTGAATGGTGTTAAAGGAGGTTTTGCGGAGTTTTATAAGGTTTATGGCTGAGCCATCTGCATTTGAATTCCGAAATTCTACATTTTGTTACAACAAACAATAATTTCATCAACTAAAATAAGTATTTTTAATAATTAATGACCAAATAAATAAGAAATATAATAAACTATTAGTTAAATATAGGATAGAGATAGAACTCACATATTGATTAAGTATGCAAATGTTGATATTGTTTCTAAATTATGCGAACAATTTTATACACAAACATTTGCGTTATTATTTCTTTATGGAGCCTTTATTTTGCATAGGGTGCAAAAATGACCTCAGACTCGACGATTTAATTGATATATGACACGTAAAACTTGTTGCATTCAAAACGTTTTCCATAATTTAATGTTAATTTAATTCCATTTAACATACAAATGTGCTTTCACACATAATTACTTTATTAATCATTTACTTGATGTAAATAGCACTTGAAAATTTTTTTTAATTAAAGCGTGCATGCAAAGTATTTAAATCAATTGATCAATCCTCGTATTCATTTATTAAGCTATTGGCGATTGAAACTGACATCTGAAAAAAGATATTAATCAACATTTATAAATTAAATAAATTAACAGGCTAAAAGCTACTTACATAATGATCAAATAAGTCATGGTTGTTGACGTGGTCTGCAAATAATGTTAATTTTTCATTAATTTAAAATCAGAGTGGACAAAAATGCATTATTCACTGAAAATTTGGATTTAAACTTACACCAAGCACAATATTCCAATTAATTGTAAGAAATAAAGTTTGAAATTTAAAATTCCTAGTTTGAAACTGCTTCATATAATTGTACAAAACAAATCTCGTCGGATGATTTAGTGACAACAAATTAATAAGTTTTGCAATCATCTCAATCAGCTTTTCAGGCTCTCGTGATGTTGTACTTCCAATATGTGCAGTAAACACCATCAATATAAAATGAATTGAAATGTAGTATATAGTTGCAAGATACATAAAAGTACTCCCAGGTATTGTTAGGAATTTAAAAATATTATACACTCCAAAAACATTAACTGCTATCATTGCCAATAAAATAGGAATAAGATGACTTGCAAACAGATTATTGATACTTTCGATTGCATCGCAGAGGTCGTGAAATGTGTTGGCGAATAACCGAAGATCTAAATATTGTTTATCAAATCTTTCGTATCTGAAAATAAAGTTGACTTTTAACTCTTTTATTAGCACCAAAAGGAAGCCACCTCCGTTTAGCGTCCATATGGCTGCCAAAAGAAGGCGAATTCCATTTTGTGATAATAAAGAAGGTAATACGGAGTCTTTTTCATTTGTGTCGCTCGGAATTGATAGTAAATACTTCAAATCTTACCTTAAAACTTCCTTCAACGCCCCAAACCGCTCCTTAATTAAATAAACAGGAAATATAAATTGAATTGTAAAAAAGATTTGATAAAACAGAAAGCAGAGATAAAAGATTTCTTGAAGTATAATATTAGCTTCTGTAAAAGTACGCGTGCCACTTGTAACTCCATAGAATATTGCTGTTGCAAAAAAATTTTATCGCCATATTTCCAATCGCAAACATTGTTGTATAGGATATTATCTTTTGACATCTTTTATGGTCAATTTGAATATGAAGATGTCGAAATTTCAAGTCAATTTGATGCATAAACTGAATAAAGTTCCTGATATCTCTCATTTTGTAAACTTGTAGTGTCAATTGAAAAATAATTGTTGGATATACGAGAATTAGGAACCATGACCAAATCATCATATCCAAAAAAGGTTGATTTTCCGATTGATACGTTTTGTGATTATGAATTATCAAGACATTCATTGCTAATAAAAACACGAAGTTGGCAGCAGTCTTAAAATGCTGATTTTTGTAAATTTTAGATTCCCTTTCCTTACAGGCTCCTCAAAACTCATTGGAAAGAGTCCGAATATTTTTGCAATTCTATAAAACGGTTCAATTGATGTAAAATAGTTTGCCATTTTAGACTTGTTGTACAAAAGGCACAAAGAATATTAACTCAAATTAGCAATAGCTGGATACTAACAATAATTAAATTAATTTGCATTAGTTGAGCATTAGCAAGTAAAATTGTCATTTTGTAAATTAAGTACGAGATATGCAGGTGTTATGAAAATTGTCCACAACTTCAAAGTCTTCCTCTCAATCTAATTAGCTAATGGTGATTGAAACTGACATCTGTAATTGAGCAATGCATAGCCAATTAGTCTATTGCAAATACTGATAAGCTACTCACAATATAATTAGATAGGTCACGGTTGTGGATGTGGTCTGGAAATAATGTGCATTTATGAATTATTAATCATTCAGCTATTACATTCATCACTTACACCAAGCACAATATTCCAATCGATTGTAAGAAACAACGTCTGAAATTTAAAATTTCTAGTTTGAAACTGCTTCATGTAGTTAAATAAATTAATCCTCAATAAATGATTTGGCGATAGCTTATTGATTAGTTTTGCAATCATTTCAATTAATTCTTTTGGTTCCTTTGATGTTGAGCTTCCAATATGAGCTATGAATGTTCTTACGATGAAGTTAAAAATGATGAAAAGTAAAATATTGTAAATAGCAGCAATATTTCCAGCAAGAACATATATTTTAAAGATATTATACAATCCAACGATATCAATCAGAAGCATTGCCAGTAAGATCGGTAGAAGATGAAAAGTCGCCAACTTGTTTATAAGTTTAACAGCATCGCATAAATCGTGAAAAACTTCACCAAATAATTTGACATTAAAAAGCTTTTCATTGAAAGTTTCGAATCTAAAGGAGTAAATTTGTCAGAATTAGCATTGACAGAGCTCGAAGTCGACTTGAATTTCGTATGAAGTCGAGTTAACGTTTCCCATACAAAATCCGAGTCAACTTCAAATTCTGGCATTAAAAGAATTAATTCAAATTTTACCTTAACAAATCTTTTAGAGCTTTGAATCTCTCACGAAGTAAATATGTGATAAATATGAATTGCAGTGAAAAGAAGCAGTAGTAAAATAGAAAGCACATGTAGCAAATTTCCTGAATTACAACTCTTGGTGTAGCTCGATACTGAGACTCATTGTATACAAGAAAATAAATTTGCAATGCAAACCTGATGAGCATTGTTACGACAAGAAACCCCAAAATCGAATGGATAAATCTTCGATGTCTCTTATGCTGTATTGTAACTAAATGATTCAATTTGCCATCTATTGCGTTCATAAATAATAAGAAACTTCTGATTTTCTTCATTTTGAAAAGTTGAATGACTAATTGAATGAAAATTACTGGATAAATTAGGACCAGAAACCATGACCACACCATATGAATCAAAAATGGTCGGCGCTGAACAAAAAGTATAATATGATTTAATAGGATGAAAAAAATCATTGCAAGTAATACCAAGAAAGCCAACAGTGTTTTTATAACACCGCAAACAGAGAACTTAAGAACTCCTTTTGTAACTAGTCCTTCATAGCTCATCGGAAAGAGTCCAAAAAACTTTGCCAATCTATAAAAAGGCTGGATTGATGTAAAATAATTTTCCATTGCTGTTGAATGCTATTCTATTAGTTTGTGTATGGCTATTGACACTGACAACTTTTGATTTTCATATTGTCTGACAAGATTGACAATAAATATGCATTATTTACGTTATTACTAAATATGTAATTACAGTCTATAGTCTATACAATTGATTTGATGGACGATCAGAGGATTAGAAATTAAAATATGGTAATAATAAATATACAATAGCAATGACTATATTTTAGTTGATTCCTAAAAATGCGTTTTGCAATCCTTGATCAAAACTGCCATAATAAATTATAGGATTCTATCGCATTCGCACTCTGTGACGACAGTTTGTTGGCACTATTTGCAATTATCATTAAAATATTTGATATCAGATGCTGTGCAATGTCCAATTAAGAACATAAGTAGAATATTCATGATCAAATAGTACGAATTTATAGTCATTCTAATTCCTGATGAATTTGCATTCTAATATGTGCAGCGAACTATGTCGTATGAAAAATGCTCATAATTAGAATATCCAACATTATTAACGATTTTATTTGGAATCAAAAATAGTGTTAATTGAATCTATAGCTCTGCATAATTTATGAAAATCTATGAATTAATTTGTTTGATAAAGCATTGCTTGTTGAGTGATATATAGAAAATCGGCAATAAAAAAGCCTTAAATCTTGAAGAAAATTAAATCAAGTTTATCATGTAAACTTTGCAGTTTCAATTGATCTCAACAAAGCGGTATGCTCTCAAATTAACACTAATTTTATCAATAGTTTACCATACCTGCCAGAATATTTCAATTCCTTTCTAAACTTTGCTAGATATAATTTAGAAACGAATCAAAAATGAAAAATCAGAAAATTGATTTCTTTAATATTTTCAATTCGCTTTATCCAAAAGATGTGAAGGCGAATTCAAAGAAGCAAAAAATTTGAATTTTCAAAAGCCGTTAATTTTTCAAATAAATAAATCCATTGTAAATCTGTAATTCAATGACTACCTACTTAATTAAAAATTCATATTGTTTTAGATAATAACGATAATTGTTTTTATTTACATTTGATTTGCCTTTTATATTCAGTAAATTATGTGGCATAAATTATGTATTTTATTTTCATTGATGAGTGTGTATGTGTGTTTGTTTGTGTGTGTGCATGTGTGTGTTTTCCCGATATTTACACAAAATGAGATAAATTAAGGAAAAATTATTAGAAAAATACAAATTAAATACTTTTTTGAATGACAGCAGTTTAATATATCAGCTAAAGTGTTTTGTGTGTTGTACATTGATTAAGAAAATTATTGTAAAAATCCCGAATGGACAAAAATACGTCATAACTAGTTGTCCAGTTCAGTCCAGTCAATGCCCAGTTCTAACATATTTGAATCCACTCGAGAATAGTGAAGCTAGGCTTTAAGTCCTGACAAATTTTTAGATTAATTTTTCCTGCTTTGTTTCGAATCGATTTTTAATAATTTTTTATGGTTTTGTAAGAAGATGAAAAGGAAAACGTCATTAAATAAATAATTTATGTTGATGAAAGCTCTATGTAGTTATGTTGTATGTAAGATTTTTTTTTTTTTTTTCATTATCATTTTTTACTTATTTTTTTCTTTTTATGAAAATTAATGAATAGTAGGAAAAATAATCAGCTTATCTAAATATTGTAAAGCCCGTACCAACAGGCGTTTTAGGACTAGAGCACATAAATAGAAAGTCATCATTCTGTAATTGCGATTGTGTCAAATTCGGTTCACTTGCACTTCGATGAATTTTTGGTAATGTCCTCAAAATATTTTCCAACATATTAAGTAATAAACGAAACAATGGCCGTTCACATCTATCAAACTTGATACAGTCTTCCGCGCAACGTTTTAATGCTTGTGGACAATCAGATCGTCCTTTTGACAAATCTGGTCTCAATAATCCACGACCAACTAAATACAAAATCTGATCTTTATTATTAATATGTGAATATGGTAATTGTTCGGTTAAAAGTTCATAAAGTACAACGCCAAATGAATAAACATCTGATTGAAAAGAATATGGATTTGGTTCTTCCATGCGTATGATTTCCGGTGCCATCCTAAAATGTCATACATTAATTAACAGCTTCAAAGGATATAATTGCATTAAATTACCATAATATGGAACCTGTTGGCTGATTTTGTCCTGTTGCTCCTGACCATTGAACTTTGGCAGTTGCTAAACCGAAATCACCACTAAAGTGTGAAAGAGGAAATGATAATTATCAGTTTTATTATTAACTATAATAGTCAGTCAGAATATGAGAGTTTCAAGTAATTAGTAGCATTTATCTCCCAAATTATTATACATACATTTTAACTGTGAGATCATCATGTAAGAAAATATTATTTGATTTTAAATCACGATGAATAATATTTTTGGCATGTAAATAATCCATTCCCTGTGCAACCTGACGTGCTATGTCGATAAGTGTATTCAGTTTAAACTTTGTTTCAAGTACATGAATATGTTTATAAAGACTGCTTCCTTCACACCACTGTGTAACAATCGCTAGAGACGGCTTACTCACGCATCCCATAAACAGCAATATATTGCAATGACGAGTCTTTTTTAGCATTGCTACTTCATTTTTGAACGCTTGCAATTGAGCTGGCGTTGGAGTTTTCACATTTAACGTTTTAACTGCTATCGGTCCATGCCAATGAGCTGTAATCAATCAAATTAATTAGTTAATTGAAATATCATGTGATTGACTAATATTCACCTTTATATACAGTTCCAAACGAGCCAGTTCCGATACGAGGACCCAAGAGAATTTCACTTGCATCAATATTCCAGTCCTCACCGGCTGACTGCATTTGTTCGCGTGGCGATAAAATCTTATTGCTCTCATCAGCTGATCGAGCACGTTGTCTTCTTTTGGCATGCTTCAATGTATTTGTTGGCGATGCTTGAGTGGAATGTGAATGTTCAGAGTATGGTTGCAAAGGCAATGGGCACTTTGCATTTACTAAAATCTTATGATCGACTCCTTTTAGGACACTATTAACACAAACATTTGGTGCTGAATTTGATCGATTCTCAAAGTTTAATGTTTTTGGATGTCTGGAAATTGTACAAAAATAAGACTTGAATTTTTGACATGCAAAGCTATAGCTACCTGTGGAATCCACTAGATCCAGCAGTTTCGGAGAGCAATAATTGATAGTAAGTGTCCATTTGCAATTTACTACATAGCGGTGGAACCTTGTCAGCACATCGTTGATGAAATCTATAGTTACACTGATTGCAATAAAATCCAGTGAATAAAAGTCTTCGACAGCATTCACAAAATGCAAGTGAGAAGAATGTCTTGCGAATGAATTGATGTGAGATATATGTTGGAAATCCCACAATGTCCAATATTTTAACACTAATCTCATCACAATTGATTGTACTAATGTCTGTATCCCATGGAATGGGTATATCCGAATTCGGTTGATAGACTTCACACATTTCAAAATTCATATTACGACGACTGAGGGCTTTTGCTAATGCATCACGAAGTCTCTGACCAGCGACAATATTGATTGTTGTACGCTGTTGATTTGGCAAATGTGCTCTAAGAAATAATTTTGGTTGCTTCGGATGTGATTTACTTTCCAACTAAAAAAGCAAAAAAAAAAAAATCGTGCATTACTATATGATCCAAAAATGGATGCAACCCCAAAGAAAAACTTACTTCAGCTTCTAATGATTGTATTTTTTCGATTAAATTTTGTTCCATTGTCTTAAATTCATGTAATTTTCGTGTAAGGTCCTGATATTCCTCAACATAGATTTTTGGTGATGGCTTAAATTTACTAAATCTTTCATTTAAAGCATCAATAGAGCTGCATTTTTCGAAGGATTAGAAAAAGGAAAAACAAATTTTCATATTAGGAAAATTTTTCGTATTGAAAAGAAAAAAGTATGGAAAAAGTACCTTTTTGTGAATTTTATGACACTTTGTACATTTTCCAGTTCCATTTGCATCTCAATTAAGAGAGCACTGTCAGTTAATGTGCCGTTTTGATCCATTTTAAGTGTTGTTTATTCAAAATTAATTTTATCCTGAATAAAAAAAATCAATTTTCATTTTTCACCATTTTTCCACATGTTTTCACTCTTACTCACCGTTATTTCTATCTCCTGTTTATTTAATCCTTGCATTTTAACATAATTTAGAAAATTTTCACATCTTTACCTGATAGATAATGAATAATAATGCAGAAAATCTTAATAATACTACGACTGGGTTTTCTCCGATTTTTTAGAACTGGCGAATTTTACTGTGACCTGTGCTTTTTCTGGCTTGTAGATATGGGCATTCTATTCACACCGCATTATATTCTGACCTTTAAATGAATTAAAATTACTAGAGTAGAATTTTAACGATTTAAATTTTTTAAAGGTTTTACCGGCTTTCAAAAATTTGAATGTTTATGATTTCTCTTTGCCTTCTTTGTTTACAAACTCAAAAGTTTCTAAATTAATAAAATAATGCTTTTAGAGCTCCCATTGGCGACTGATAAGTTCAGAATGATGCAGCTTTTTCAACAGTTAATTAGATAAAGCATCTTAAAGTAAGTTTTCAGCAATATTAACCAACTTTTAAGCTATTTTTAAAATTGCAAAACTCTTCGGGGTGTACTCCGAGTATTTGAAAAAAGTCAACATAAAATTTGAATTTTTATTATCCGTTAGTTTTTGAATCATCATTTATAGACGAAATTTCACAATTTTGGCTAGAATTTCTACATTAACTAAGCAAATTAAACAAAATAAAAAAGCCGGTTTTTGGTGTGAATATTGTTGACACACATAATACCCCTAAATCATAAAAAATCAAAAAGTTGAGTAACGTATTTCAAGCATTTGAATTTACAGGGATTGAAACTAGACACACAAAACATAAAAACAACAAACAATAAATTGAAAATAAATTTAATTAAAATTTCATGGTAAAATGAAAGAATTAAAAGTAAAGGAGAAGGAGAAAACAGAGGAGTCACCAAGACCGTTCAAATTAGCACATCAGATTTTAGCACTGACTGGTATATCATTCGAAAAAAAGAGTATAATTGTAAGTTTGTTTTTAAATGCCGATTAAACTAGCTGAAAATTAATATTTTTATGTTTTTCACTGTCTTCTAGGGTTTTACGGAATTAACGATCGTTCCTGTAAGAGAGACACTAAAATACATCAAATTAAATGCAAAACAGTGTCGAATATACAAAGCAATCTTAAATGACACTTATGAAGCTCAATTTCACTATTTTGATCCATTTACAAACATTTGTCAGGAGAATCCAAATACGCGTTCATTAGAGCAGTTCTCAAAGCATCATTTTAATGCATCTCAATTGATAGATCCTGATCAAAATGCTGGTGAATTAGTTATCATAATTCCACAAGAAGCAAATCATTTGATAGGCGAAGGACGTGGATTGAGAGTAGGATTAGAGTTTTCCTTAGAGGAACCATCAGGTGGAATTCATTTTGTTATTCCTGACGATGGAACTGACAATCCAAATGCAATGTACGATCTTGGTGCTCATATGTTTACTTATGGACATGAAAATTCATCACGTTTATGGTTCCCTTGTGTTGATTCATATGCTGAACCCTGCACATGGAAGCTAGAATTTACAGTAGATGAGAAAATGACAGCTGTTTCAAATGGTGAATTAACGGAAGTTGTAATGACTCCAGATTTAAGACGAAAGACTTTCCATTATGTTGTTAACACGCCAATTTGTGCACCAAATATATCATTAGCTGTTGGACCTTTTGAAATATATGTTGATCCAAACATGCATGAAGTCACACATTTCTGTTTGCCAAATCTATTGCCACTGCTTAAAAATACAGTGAGATATTTGCATGAAGCATTTGAATTCTTTGAGGAAGTTTTGGCATCACGTTTTCCATTTTCGTGCTATAAACAAGTGTTTGTCGATGAATTGGAAGGACAAGTTCATGCTTATGCTACAATGACAATTTTAAGTACACATCTTCTTCATTCGATTGCCATTATTGACCAAACTTTTACGTCACGTACAATTATGTCGAAAGCAATTGCTGAGCAATTTTTTGGCTGCTTTATAACGATGAAAAATTGGAATGATGTATGGCTTGCACGTGGAATTGCTGAATATCTTAATGGATTTTATAGCAAGAAATGTTTCGGTAATAATGCTTATCGTGCTTGGATAAGAAGAGAATTGGCAGAAGTCGTGCAGTATGAAGAGAAATATGGTGGGATTATTTTAGATCCATCTCAACCACCTGCTCCACTTCCTGTAGCTAATCAATCAACTAAAGTTGTCGAAATACAGAAAATTGAAAATGTTCATTATTTTCCCATAAAAAGTCTTCATACAATGTCACCAAAATATGTCGAAATTATGCGAAAGAAAGCTCATTTAGTAATAAGAATGTTGGAACATCGAATTGGACAGGAACTGCTTCTTCAAGTCTTTAATAAGCAGTTAGCACTGGCAACAAATGCAGCAACAACAAAAATTAGTGCCGGCTTATGGCATCAATTGTTGATATCAACAAATGTGTTCACAAAAGCTATTTTTACTGTGACTGGAAAAGACATGACAGTTTTTATCGATCAATGGGTACGAACAGGTGGTCATGCTAAATTCAGCCTGACATCTGTATTCAATAGTAAACGTAATACAATAGAATTGGAAATACGGCAAGATTCATGTAATCAAAAAGGTGTGAGGAAGTACGTTGGACCTTTATTGGTACAATTGCAAGAATTGGATGGAACATTTAAGCATACACTGCAAATTGAAAATACAATTGTCAAATCAGACATAACGTGTCACAGTAAATCTCGTAGGAATAAAAAGAAGAAGATTCCATTATGTACAGGCGAGGAAGTTGACATGGATTTATCGGTCATGTCTGAATCGCCCGTTTTATGGATTAGACTTGATCCTGAAATGACTCTTATGCGACATGTCAATTGTGAACAACCTGATTTTCAATGGCAATTTCAATTAAGACATGAAAGAGACGTGACAGCACAACTCGATGCAATTCAGGCATTAGAAAAATATCCAACAGTCGCAACTCGAATGTCACTTACTGATGTAATTGAACATGAAGTGACATTTTATGAAGTAAGATGTGAAGCTGCTAAATGTCTCACAAAAGTAGCTAATGCAATGCCATCACAATGGTCAGGTCCACCAGCAATGTTGACTATTTTTAGGAAGCTTTTTGGATCATTTTCAGCATCGCATATTGTAAAACAGAATAATTTTACCAATTTCCAACATTACTTCCTGCAAAAGACAATTCCTTTAGCAATGGCTGGCTTGAGAACAGCACACGGTATTTGTCCACCAGAAATTATGAGATTCTTATTGGATCTTTTTAAGTACAATGACAATGCAAAGAATCATTATTCCGACGTTTATTATCGTTCAGCACTTGTGGATGCTCTTGGTGCATCAATCACTCCTGTCATATCTGTTGTCATTCAACAAGGATCAAAAATTAAATCTGAAAATTTAACACCAGATGCAAAATTAGTTCTAGAGGAAGTGACGAGAATATTAAATCTTGAGAAGAGCCTTCCTTCATATAAATTCAAAGTGTCTGTTTCATGCTTGAAAGTAATAAGAAAGTTGCAGAAATGTGGACATTTGCCACCAAGTTCCAAAATTTATAAAAGTTATGCTGAATATGGACAGTACATTGATATTCGTCTAGCAGCACTAGAATGTCTTGTTGACTACATAAAAGTTGATGGAAAGTGGGAGGATATGGAATATATCATACAAATTCTCGAAAATGATACAGACCCGGAAGTACGTCATCAACTGTCAAGAATGATTGTAGAAAATCCACCATTTGAACGTGGTAAGCACCATCGACTAAATCGTGAAGATTTACGTGACAGAATTTGGAGCAGCATGAATACAAAATTGTCACACGATACACGACTTCGATGTGATCTTGTTGATGTTTATTATGCACTTTATGGCGCAAAGGAACCAATGATGGTCAGAAATCCAGAACTTGATGCACTTTATCAGCCACAAAAGGTTGAATCTTCTTCAAGCAAAAATGAAAGAGAGAAAACTGAAGTTGAGGACCTTAAAATTGACATGGTTGATGCCAAAGAGGAACCGATCATTGAAGGTATTGAAGTTGTCACAGAATCAATGGAAGAGCATAATGCAGACACAATGATAATTGAAACACATGACGATCTTGACATGAAAATTGATGCTGATGACTATAAAGCTATTGAAACTTCATTAATTCCAACAACATCAATTAGTGACACTGAAAAAGTTCCGACACTTTTCAGCGAGACTGTTGAAATTCCATCAGCTAAACGAATCAAACTTGATTATGCATCAGATTCTCAGTCACAACCAAGCACTGAACTCAATGAGATTCCAAATCTTGGTGAAAGTAGCACTGCTAATCCTGGAGAGCCAGCGACTAAGGAACATAAGGTAAGTTTAATCTCAGGATTTATTTTAAATCCAAGGATTTAACTGATTTTTAATCCAACAAAATTTGTTCAATTAATTCACAGAAAAAGAAGAAGAAGGACAAGAAACGCCACAAAAAGAAGCACAAGAAGGAAAAGAGACGTGAAAAACACAATATGGAAATGCTGGCAAAACATAAAGGAGAAGTTACTGAAACTTTATCAAGCGGCGAAAGCTCTCGTTCCTCATCAGTTAATCTTGATTTAACAAATTAAAAAGTTTATGTATTTTAGCAAGAATGTTTATTAAATTGAATAATAAAGTAATGTTTTATTATTTTGTGTAATTTTCATCGCCATCCTTTATTGATTCCATGTTCTTCTTAAATTCCGTTTTGAGTTTACGAAGTTTTTCGTTCTTATTTTGCCGTTTTAAAGACTTTTCTTTTTCCAGCCTTTTACGTTGATTTTCTACAGACATTTCCTTATTATAATATTCATCAAGCTTGTTAATCAATAAAGTGCGAGCGATTTCACGGTTCCTAGACAGTAATCTAGTTCCATGATACTTGACTATAATATTTGTTGGTATATGACGAAGTTGGACGCAATTTGATGTTCTTTGAACTGCTTGTCCACCCGGACCATCTCCTCTCATAAAGTTCTCTTCTAAATCAGTTTCAATTAGCTGTGGAACTTTGGAATAATCTAGCTTCTTCTTCATACTACTAAAAAGTCTAACTAAATTTACTGGATTACGTTGCATTATATTAGAGAACATTTTTGGCTAGCATAAAAACTCTGGCTTGTTTCATGCAATATGGGATGTTTCCTTCCTTGATATCCTTATTCCTAATAAACTCTTCCTTGACCCACCTTCTGAAATACTCTTTGTCTGTTAGCTTCAAATCTTTACTGTATCGCAATAATTCTGTAAATAAAGATTATTAGCATTAAAATTTGATGTCATGTGATGTTCTTAGTCATAATTACCCTTATAAAGCGCTAGAACTTGTTGTCTGTAGACCATTTTACACTGTATTATTTAATTAATTGAAATAAACAAGTTTTTTAATCTCATGTGTTTTTACTGTTTATTGCGATTGATGCGACCTCTATAAACAAGGGATTATTATTCAGAAAAGCTATAGGCAGTGTCTAGGCAAAGGAAAAAAAGATTGTAGGGAACGGGCTAGTCGTTGTAAATTAATTAAAATTTAAGCGTTTTTCCGATGAAATTTAATTCTGCAATATTGGTATCTCTATATTTTGCTTCCTTACAAAAGCTTTATAATCGTCTTGAAGCCGCTATTTAATTAATTATCCTGTGAAATGGCCAAATTTGCACTTTAAAAGTATGATGTGACGTTGGCGTCGAATTTGCCCGAATGCACAAAAACTTTGAATTTGAAATGTCCGTTAGTTTTTTTGGTCATTGACCGTTAGATGGTTTTTGAAAAAATATCGAACTTTAGAAATTTGAATTTTCTTGTCAGTAATTTTCCGTGATAAGTTTTAGAGCAAGACTGCATTAAAAGCACAATAAATTTAATTATTAAATTTTTCAATTCCAGCATTTAATTATTAACGTTCAAGCATCTCAGTCCAAAGTTTACAAATCAAGCTATCTCAGTGACCTCTGCGGTGAAATCTCTCAAGTTCCTTCGATTGCAAAATTCATTAAAGAAATTTTTTTCATAAAAATTCATCGATAATCATATAAAGCTTAAATTTTAGACAGTGATAACGTAATATTATTGAACATATTCTAAATCTGTAATGTAATTAATTGGAGTACAGTGGATATTTGTTGCCTATAGCTTATTAATAGTGTTTTTTAAATTTTATTATTTTTTGGTGACTTGGAATTTTTTTTCTCGCAAAAAGAAATAAGAAAAATGATCTAAAAAGAAAAGTGGATAGGCAGATCAGATATTATAAATATACCGTGCTTGGAAAATAGCCCAAAAAAATATAAAATCAAATTATAGTTATAAAGTGGAATGAGTGAAAACAATATTAGTAAATCGATAACATCGAATGATACAGCAACAAAACGGAACAACAACATAAATAGTCAAGAATCAGCTAAAATCATTAATATGTCTGAAGACGAATCAAAGAACAACAACAGCAACAACAAAATAACTAAATCTGGATGGTTGCTAAAATGGACAAATTATTTAAAAGGTATATGCTACATAAGATTGCATCATACAAGGCAATATAAATGCATAGAAGAAAAAAAACATATTTAATCAAGTTCAAATCAATGTACAATAGTGGATTTCAATGACACCAATACTCAATATTTCTCGTCTTGTCTTGTCTTTTTCTTAGGCTATCAGAAACGATTTTTTGTGCTCTCAAATGGCGTTCTGTCATACTATAGGTGAGCTTATTAATCCACATTTTATATACTTTAATACTACGTTTCTCATTCTTATTCATTTTCATTTGTTTTGGCCGTCTGTATGACAAAAAAAAGTTAACTTATATACAGCATACAGACGTGGTGAAATGTCTTGAAAGATTATATTGATATTGATATGTACAGACATAAGATATATTATGTAATGAATGGTGTGTGCTGTTTGATGTATTTTATATTTAAATTTATTTTTTATCTATTTGATTATGATTTTTCTTTTTCTTTATTACTACATCTTATCTATCTATCTGTCATACACTTGAAACGAAATTAAATAATTGGAATCAACATACATTACACATTCCATTAACATTTTATTTTTTACAATAATTTATCCTAATTTTTCTCTTATTTATTTAAGTTTGTTACTCATACATATCATACTATCGATAGTAATTCTTAGAAGCATATGGATATCCTCAATCCTGAAATGAAAAAACCGAAAATTTCATTAGAATCAGCATTGGGTATATCCTTGATATTAACACTTTATTGATATTTTAACGTACGTATACATTTATTGCATGCATTGCATTATGAATTTATTCACTTGTATCGTGTGCTGAACAGGTGGTAAAATAATATACAAGCATATCACAGGCTCGCGTTCTCGACACGCAAAAAAAATGGGAAATTTTCTCATTTCCTTAAAATATGTTCTCTGTTTAAACGGAATGTTTGCATTAAAACACATGATTTTTATGCTCCTTATCTTTCAACTTTTTCTTTTTTTTTTAATTTTATGTTATCAATCGAGAAATGCTTTATTGTCATCACATCTATTGATAACAAGTCATATATTATTAATGAAATGGAATGTTATGTATTATCAACAATTATTATTTTATGCTCAATTGCTCGAGAGAAATTCTGTTCCTCTCCATGTTATTTCGAATTGTTTACGTCTCGTTACTTCTTTAATTTTTTGACAAGACACACGCCTCATAATCTTTATATACTTCAATATGTAGTAAGATAGTAATACTTTATTTCAAATTTTTTCATCGCATTTGATACCAGAATATAATATTGGTGCAATATGACAAAATTTGGTTTATTCAATGTGATAACCAAAAGAATTTTTATAGCTGTGGTGAAGTACCGTGTTTGCCGACTCGATCATTGTAAAATTATATCAAATTGAGGTTTTATGATCGAGTGCCAAAAGAGCAAACGCTTGAAATTCAAAGCATCCGTTAATTATTAGAAATTTGAATTTTTGAATTTCAAAATAACGAATTTCAAAATTCAAAGTAACAAACTTTTGAGAGTCAAAATACCGAACTTTTTCAAATCAAATGAACTGAAACGAAATGAACAAATGTTTGCTGAATGATTTTCTGATCATTTGTTCAAATATTAGCAAACATCCTTTTCAAACACCATTTAGATTAAATAGTCCATTTTAAAATGTTTACTTAACCTGACCATGTTATGTTAAATAACACACGCACAAAAAAAGTGGGTCAGAGGTATCTAATTGAATAAATTATGCAAATATTTTGAGAATGTGTGCAAATTTGTGCGCATCCATTAAGTAGATCTGAATATTTTATTTACAACTTCGTTATGACATTCCCATCAGTCAATAGAAATGTAATTATTGTCAGCGAGAAGCTTATTAGAAATTCTAATGGTTCAGCTTTAGGAGCTAAAAGCTCATTCTAGCTGGCAATCAGCATGTCATCGAGAGCTTGCTCACCTGTATCATACAGGTTACTCCCAGCTTGCTCTGCTCTTGAGAGCATGCTCTTTGTCTGTTAAGGTCAATTTTTCTATAGCTGCAAATTATGAATAACCGGTTATACCTTGATATATACCTCAATACTTCTTAATAATCGACGACATTTGATCTTTTCTAATGATTAACTTGATTCTATCTCGCGATGAAGGTGAATTGATTCCATTCATATCTACATATATAATTTTGTGACGGATATACAAAACTTAATTCCATACAGATTAATTGCTACCCTTATGTCATTATCATTCGGAATATTAACGTTCAAGACACATATGTGAGAGAGGTGCATTAATTAGAATATCGTTCGGGGAAATAAATTGTTACTAAAATATTTAACACATCATTCATAATCAAGCCAATAATAATAATAATTTCATTATCAAACGAGTGTTTTTTTCTCATAAAGTCCATATTTCATTTAAAAATTATTTTATTATAGATCATGAGTCATTATTTAGCATTATTTTGTTACCTTTTTATTATTTTTTTGTTTTATATTTTTTTTTCTTTTTTTCCCTTTCATTTTTTTATATATTTCAAAAAAAAATTAAAAATTGAAAATACCTTAAAATCTGATTTTCATACGTACTCTTCCATCTGTATAATCTTCTGGCACCTATTTCTATAACTTTATATATTGGATTTTATTGCTTTTACAATTTGATCACGTTATGTAATTTTGTGCAATAAAAAAATGTAAAAAATCCTTAGAATGCCAAAGAAAAAACATTGGAAACGTAAAAAATTGATGAATTTGATAAAATCAAAAAGCTTAAATGACATTGAATATACCGAAAAATATGAAAATGATGTTTTGTATTTGGGGGACAGGGCTGAGCCAGGAGCAAGTGGTGGATCAACAATGAGTAGTAACAATAAAAGTTCCGTTGGTAAATTGTCAATTCGTCGACGAAGGAAGAATCATAATCATACATCCATAGTGGAGTGAGTAGTCATAAATGAACTTAATGAAAAAAAAAAAAAAAACAATTCCAAATCAGACATTCGTCATTGTTAATTGCAAATATTTTGGTTAGCTTATGCTTTTAATTCCATTTATGTTCCTCTAACTTGTTAATTTACATTTTTTATTAACTCATTACTTTTACTTTTTTTTTGTTATCGTTATAAAGGACAATCTAATTTTTTTGGGAACTTCCTAACGATTATTATGTGCTGCCTCTATCTCACCTCATAGACATATAAATTTTTATATTTAAATGAGATTTTTTTTTTGCGTATAGAATGGAACATACTTTCATAACATTGATTTTTGTTCTACTTATGCTATAAGATTTTTGTTTTGCAGTTCGTTTCTATTGATTTTAATTTTAATTCCTATCTATTGCATTTTAATCTTACAAAAAATCTAACGGTTTTTCAAGGTTCAAAATTCAGTCATTCAGTAATCCAAGTTCATTTTCTTTCCGACCACTTAAACATGAAAACATGAATTTTCGAAACGGTAAAAGTTTTAATCGGTTTTAATTCAAATTTTGAAGAACCGATAAAATTCAAATTTTCGAAAGTCGTTAATATTCAAATTTTTGAAAACCGTTTGAATTCAAATGTTTGAAAAACACTAAAATTCAATTTTTGAAAGCCGTTAAGATTCAAATCTTCAAATCCCGTTAAATGTTTCCTTCAATTCCACTTGATTTATATCTCAAGAATCAATAGAAACCCTCTGTATTTTTCATGCCAGTTAATTATTTTTTACCTTCTCTCAAGCATTACACCTCTTCATCAAAAAAAAGGAACAACAAATAAATACATACAAAAAAATAGTTTAATTAATAATGTATGAAAAGTTAATGTGTATGCTCGCGATAATAGCCACACTGATTTATTTTTCGTAGTTCTATGTTATTTAAAAATTTTATTTTATGATAATTTCGTTTGCATGTTCTTAACAAAACAGTTTTTGTTGTTAATAGATAGTAATTTATGGTTTGTTGTTAACTAAATCAGACAAAAAAAAAAGAAGTTGTAAAGAAAGGAAAAATAATTGTGTGGAATGTGTTAAAAAGGCATTTTGATTAGCTAGTCAATCTATCAGTATTTATATTTAATTACTAATTACTTTCCCCTATGTCACTACTATCTTACTTTGTGTTGCCATTCCTTCATACACAACAAAAGACTTGTGTATGGGAAGCAAAGGCAAAATAAATTTGTTAATAAATTTTCATGCACTTCGTCCCTTAATACCGTTGTTGTATATATATTTTCCTTCTTATTCTTCATACTTTTTTATTTATTTACATATTTTTATCATAATTTCGCGTTACAATGAGTAAAAAGGTAGTGGCTTTGGTTGGAAGGAAACGAACAGTAAAAAAATCATATTTATCGATCTATTCTTTCTCTTTCTCTCTCTTTTTTATATGTTTCGGAAAATTCCCTTACAGAAATCAAGCAGAAGTGGCGCATACATGTCGTGGAACAATATCTCTGCATGGCGCCCTAATTCATACAGTTGATTCATGTACATTCGTCATCTCCAATGGTGGAACACAAACTTTTCATATTAAAGGTAATTTTCAAACTTTTTTTTTTATTCTCAGCTTTTATTATTTCATTATTGCCTTTATGGCATGCACTATGCGGCAATGAAAAAGAGATTTTTAGTGTGTGATTGCATGGAAATATAATATTATTACAGTATAACCAGATGAGCGTATTTTCTAAGAGTTCAGTCCATGTTTTTGTACGTCTGTGGCAGTATGTGGTTTGCGACTAGTCAGGTCATATCCCATGACACCAAAACACTATCTAGGCAAGCTAGTGGTTTAGAAACGAGTAGTGGCTTTTTACAACATCTCTCAACATCCACAAGAGTCATATTAAGCACTGCCCCAGGAAAATGCGCTCTTTCCGTCCACAAAAATCCTTGCCTTTCCCAACTTTTATTATATTTCTCTTTCTCACTCTTGTACAATCCTTTCCATACACTCACATTCATCAATTCTCACGATATGTTATATTTACAGCAAGTAATGAAGTAGAACGACAATCGTGGGTAACTGCACTGGAACTAGCAAAAGCGAAAGCAATTAGAGCAATTGAAAGTGAGGAAGAAGAGGAGGATAACACGGCGAATGCCATTCCGAGTGAAGAATTGAATGCTGTCGTTCGTGATTTAACGATTAAGTGAGTATTTTTTGGATCAAATATTAAAAAACTTATATCCAATAACTTTTTTTTTTCATTTCATTTTCTTTATTGCGCAATAAATAGATTAGAAAATTTGAAAACTTGTTATGATCTGATAACGAAACATGGCAGTGCATTGCAGAGAGCTCTCTCTGAATTAGAAAGTGGAGAGGATTTAGCAAGTAAAAATAAAATTGTGAATGAACGAGCAACATTATTTAGAATATCATCGAATGCTATGATTAATGCATGTACTGATTATTTATCAACGGCTCAAACACAAGGACATAAATGGAGTAAAATGCTTCAGCATGAACGTGAACAAAAATTGCATTTAGAGGAAATGGTTGAACAATTGGCAAGACAACATTCGCATTTAGAGCAGGCAGCTGCACATCAAGGACAGCGTGCCCTTGTAACATCGCCAAGTGACGATGAAGAAAATGAGTTTTATGATGCTCAAGAAGGTGCTTCCATTGCCTCAAATGAGGATACATCATTTATATTAAAGATTCCTGGTCCGAAATCACATCAACGTGATGCATCCAATGATGAGGATGACAGGAGCTCCTCAGAAGGCGAAGATTATAAATCTCAACAAGTTTTGGTTGTTTCGGATAATAATGATGCAAATTTATTGAATAGTAACACAGATGTGACTGATAGAGCATCAGTTCATTCTAGCAGCTCACTTACGCCGCTTAATCTAAAGAATTCGCTTGTTAAGAGACGAACTAAAGTTCCCGATAAGCCTAATCATCCACTTAATTTGTGGAGTATAATTAAGAATTGTATTGGAAAAGATTTGTCTAAAATTCCCATGCCAGTTAATTTTAATGAGCCATTATCGATGTTGCAACGATTAACCGAAGACTTTGAATATTCTGAGTTGCTTGATAAAGCAGCAACGTGTAAAACTGTATGCGAACAATTAGCTTATGTAGCTGCATTTACAATTTCTAGCTATAGCACCACAGCAAATCGTACTGGAAAGCCATTTAATCCCTTGTTAGGTAAGCATTCGATTTTTTTTATAAAGGTCATGGCGTGACTATCATTTAATGACGAGCATTTGCGTAACTTTTGAATCCTAGAATTTTAATCTCAGGATTTATATTTTAAATCCGAGGATTTAAGTTGAAGCTTGAATATTTATGTCATGGGATCGTTGAATGTACATATGAGTTCTTTGGATTAAAACTAATGTGATTTTTTCATGCTCATATTTCAGGTGAAACTTATGAATGTGACAGAACAGATGATTTAGGATGGAGATGTTTAAATGAGCAAGTTTCTCATCATCCACCAGTCGCTGTCCAACATTGTGAAGGTAATTGAACTCATTTATCCTCATTTTGTGGAACTAATAAATAATACAAAAAAATTAAATTTATGTTAAAGGTCGTGGCTGGAAGAGTTGGCAAGAGTTCACAATGACATCGAAATTTCGTGGCAAATACATTCAGGTTGTGCCATTAGGAAATTCGCATGTTGAGTTTACAGCAAGTGGTAATAAATTTTCATGGAGAAAAGTGACGACGACTGTTCATAATATAATCGTGGGACGTTTATGGGTTGATAATCATGGTGATATGGAAATAATTGGTGAAAAATCAGCTGCGGGATACAAGTGTCATTTAAAATATCTTCCATATTCGTACTTTACACGTGATTCACAGCGTAGAGTTAAAGGTGTCGTAATGGATCCAGATAAACAAGTTAAATGGGTATTAAATGGTACATGGGATAATAAAATGGAACTTGCCTCGGTCACATCAACGAGTGGATCGCCTGAGAATCCCGTTTATAGAACTTCGAATTATAAGACGATTTGGCAACGTCGATTGCCACCGCCTGATTGTGATAAATATTATAATTTCACTACACTTGCATGCCAATTAAATGAGCCAGAAGAAGGTAAACATATATAAATTATTGTTTATTGAATGATTTATGGGATATTAATGAATATGATAATTTAGATGTTGCACCTACGGATTCTCGCCTGAGACCCGATCAACGTTTAATGGAAAATTCAATGTGGGATGAGAGCAATTCGGAAAAATTGAGGTAAATATTGACATCTATACTTTCCATACTTTTTCGTATGTAATTTAATCGGACCACTTACTTTATAGACTTGAGGAACAACAACGACAACGTCGTAGACAACGCGAAGCAGAAGCTGAAAAAGCAACAATAGAAGGCCGTCCGTATCCACCATATGAATCGACTTGGTTTAGAAAGGAGAAAGAGGAAGGCACTGACAATGTAATACATGTTTATAATGGACAGTATTGGGACTGTAAAGCTAAACAAGATTGGTCTAAATGTCCTTCAATTTTCTAAATTTAATCATCACAAAATCAATGGAATTGCTTGATTTCCCGCATCAATGACGAATGATTTCTTGTGCAATGAACTTTTTCCCTTGGTATTTTTTTGATATTGTACGTAGTACACAAAATTTTTGCTTAACTAAATAACTTCTTCTTTAATTAACAATGAAAAACTATGAAGCTGCGTTTCCTATTTAAAAAAAAAAAAAAACTATAATATATTTGATGAAAAAAATATCTCAAAAAAGTTTAAAATATATTATTATTATTACTATTATTGCTATAACTATTATTATTATTGATATAATAGTAATAAAAATTGTTAAATTTACAAAAAAATTAAATGTTTTATTTTTAACGGATTTTTCAGATTTGAATTTTTATTTACAAGAAAAAAAACTTTCATCACTGATAAATTTGAAAATTCTTCAATAACGAACAAATTTATAGAAATTAAAATATTTTTTGTCATTTACACGTTAATTAAGCTTTGTTTCTTCACAAGTCACATTGTAATGAGTCGTAAACACGAAACAAAAGTATATCAGCTAGAAGATTTGTCATCTTTAGTTGATAATGTTCCAGAAAAACTCCAAGATGCTGTGACTCAAATTCATTATGGGATTATTTCGCATTATGCATACAATAACAGTGGCTATACTTGGTGCAAAGATGATTTTGAGCTAGGAACACCGCTAGGAAAAGGTTTGTGCCATCATAAGCTCCTCAATCAATCATAATTTTAATGTAATTTTTGTGCTGGATCATTTAGGAAAATTCGGAAGAGTTTACATTGCTAGAGAGCGAAAATCAAAGTTTCTTGTTGCCATGAAGATCCTCTTCAAATCGGAATTAGTTAAAGGACGTGTTGAGAAACAAGTCCTACGAGAACTTGAGATCCAGTCAAGATTAAAGTGAGTTATTAAAAATTAATTTAAATTATTACAGTTACGATAAAATGAGCAATTTCAGGCATCCAAATATCCTCCGATTGTTCACTTGGTTCTACGATGACAGAAAAATCTACATAGCACTAGAATTAGCTAGTGAAGGAGAACTGTATAGGCATTTAAAGGCCGCTCCTCATGGACGATTTGATGAGCACAGAGCAGCAAAGTACACATATCAAGTAGCTGATGCATTAAATTATTGCCATTTAAACAACGTTATTCATCGAGATTTAAAGCCTGAGAATTTGCTACTTACTGGCGATGACAATGTAAAACTTGGTGAGAAACAAATTAACTAATTAAATATTTGCAATTACTAATTATGGGTAATTACAGCTGATTTTGGATGGTCCGCACATACACTTTCAAATAAACGTAAAACAATGTGTGGAACCTTGGATTATTTGCCACCAGAGATGATTGAAGGCAAATCATATGACGATAGTGTTGATCAATGGTGCTTAGGAGTTTTATGCTATGAATTTCTTGTTGGAAGTCCACCGTTTGAGTCAGATGATTCTGAAAAGACTTATGCTAAAATTAAGCGAATTGAAATTCATTATCCAAGATACGTTACACAAGGTGCACGAGATCTCATTTCAAAGCTACTCAGGCGAAATGGATTGAGAATATCATTGAGAGAAGTTATGGTACATCCATGGATAAAAGAGAATATGAAGAGGCCATTGGACGAAACATACACAGCAGTTTAAGAATGTCTTAATTTATAACAATTAGATATTAATTAGCATGTATTATGTAAAATCAGCTAGTTCCATTTTTCCGTTAAGGAACTAGCATAACGGTCGTTTAAAATTCAAACATTGTAGAAACATTTTGACATTACAATACTCTCTCTCTCAACCAACATTGGAGAGCTTCTCTCTCAGCACTATAGAGTCAGTCTCGTTTTGCATTTTGGACTTAAAACAACAGCTTGTTTTTTTATCTGCATATTATATTCCTATTATTTCTACACAATTTATTTTACACACATTTTTTTCATCTAAAATATTAATATTAATCTAATCTCTAATTCCTTACAACTATAAAGCTGTTCTTAATACTGTAAAATTAAAGGAACTGATAAAATCTAATACGCAGAATATTCACACATTAAAAATAAACCTCAAACAAAACGCAAAAGAAATTTTTTTAAAAAAGATATTTACGTAAATTTTACGGAGAATATACGATTAATTTATAGTAGTAACATAAAATTGTGAAATAAGTATAGAAAGTTATATAAAAGAGTGTAAATTTGCAGGAAAATCCTGTTTGATACATTAAGTGTCTACCTGTTGAACATTATAATTTGATTGTATTAGTCATAACAAAAGTAGAAAACAGCATAAAAAGTAATATAAAAAAAGAATCAGGAAGATAGTACAACAAGAAGAAAAGAAAATAAGTAGAGTACATAACATATACATACTATATAGCTAAGAGCACGTAAACATCTGACGATTTAGTGTATTTTGTGATTGTAATTTTCGTAACTCAAGGATTTTACCCTTAATCATCGTATAACAAGTTTACGGAAATAACCACAGAGCATAAAAAGATGCGTCATAAGAGTGATCAATTCGAAGAAATTGGCAAGCTTATTACTAACTTTGAGACTGAAGATGTCATCATTCAATCGATGAAATTAAAGGAAATCCTCAAGATTTTTACAAAATATATTGTGGATGATAAGACTTTAAGGTAATGATTGTGACACGTCAAACAATTGAAGAATATAATTAATTAATCTACATAACTGCTTTACATTCAGTGATTTATTTGACTTCCTCAACACAAAAGCATTAAAAGACGGTGTCTTTGTATCGAAATTCGTTTCCGTTCTTTGTACTCGACAAATGGATGGATTTAGTGCGAATGGCAAGTCAACAAAAAATGCATGCATCGAAATCTTGCAAAAGAACTTTCAATGTAAGTAAATGTGACATTTTCTCGTCATCAAGAGATTATAAACAGCTTATTTTACGGCAGGTGCTGACCATTATAAACGTGACGATGTCAATAAATTTTATAATTCTATAAAACTGCTCGGAGAATATTTTAATAAAGCCAGAAATTCAAATGGAAGTCCAATAAACATTTTGGGACAATCGCTGCTGAATCTCCTTAATTTGGAACTCGAAAAAGAGCTCAAAACGCTTTTTCATTTTAAAAATGATAACTTTAGTGAACTTATTTTAGCTCAGGTATGACTAAGTGCTTTTAAATCAATGTCACATTCATTATGCTCAATGCTGTTTCATTTTCAGATGGCTCTTAATGGAAATCTCTTAAAAAATCGTCATAAAACAGAAATCGAATTGGTGTTAATGAACATAAGGAAGTGCCTAATTGAAATAAATTCATTAACATCCAAAACAAAAGCTTTTCTTCTCATGACGCTTGATCTCCATTATAGCAGCTTTAGTGACGCAATATCAAAGTCCATTGATAAAGTCTATAAGCCTTATTTGCTGGAAAGTCCAAATATAAATCCAAACTTTTCAAAGGACATGAAAAAATCTGAGGAATCAGAGAAAGTGATAAAAGTGACCAGCAAAATTAATGAAAATTCACCACCGCAGCAGCCAACGACGTCACAAAAATCAACAGTATCAAATGAAAGGAGATACGAAAGATATCCGAGTGTTCCTAAAAGTGTTCCAGTAAAGCCTGTAAGGCCTCCTTTAAGGAAATCTGAGCCAATTTATCACTCAAATAGCTATAATTCTAATACCCACCAACCAACCCAACGATCACAATCAGTTCCTCAAACGCAGCATAAATCACCACAAAAGAAAGTATCACCAAAGGAATTACGTACAAGAACTAACAGTAACAACAAGACATCACCAAGAAATGATAAAGTATCGTCAAAAAGTCCAAAGGCGTTGCATATAGTCGAAAGTGCCATTGACAAATTACAAATTAAAAGTTCAAATGAAATAAAACAAACGTCAAACACATCAGAACCTGTACCTCAATCAGCTAATGATGAAAATTTAATTTTAAAGCAGCAAAATTCCAATGGAAATTCTGTAAAATCACCGAAAAATTCAGATGCGAGCAAAGTGTATTTTAAGGAAGAAAATGTCGAGAATTTAGATTGGAATGGTGAATCATCCTTTGAAGATCCAGAGAAACCAGCCGATCCAGTATCACCGAATCAATATTCTAGCTCGTTCCTAAATTTCTTAAGTAACAATTAGTCTAAAGTTTAGATTGTACATAAAAACATGAGTAAAGCTTTTTTATTGTTAAAATATTTTTTTTTTTTATAGATTAAACTTTTTATCGTCAAATCGATTATATTTTTTTCCAACATTAGTTTTATCTTCCTTTTTTTATAAATAAAGTGCTTAGATGTATATTTTTATAAACTAAACTACGGTACACTTGACTAATAATTAACCAGAAAAGGACAAAATTAATTTTTTTTAATACACATTAACATCACTTTTTAATTTCTACTTTAAATGGTTTGAATTTTAGCATTGTTATATAAAAATTCAAGGGACAAGCATGCTGGACATAATGCGTAAGCTATTGTTGATCGAAATTTTTTAAAATTTTCAAGATCGAAAATAACGATTATTAAAAATTCAAATTTTAAAACCATACAGATTACTTAAAACAACAGTTTACTTTGTAAAACTTAGAACCTCACAAATTATATTGCGTGTTTCAAAACCATACAAATTTTATTTTTGGTTTCAAAACCTTTCAAATTATATTGAAACATTTGTGAGGTTCCTATCAGCACTGAATCATTTGACATAGGTAGTCAAAATAAATCTCAAATTTAATTTTCATCAATGCCTTACTAATTAAATCAACGTAAGCTTCATTTACACATCATTATCAAATTTGTTGATCCCTTGATAAAAATCTACAGTAAATGGACAATCACACTAAATCTTGCAATTTGAAAGTCTGAATAATGAAAAAGGTGAGGGATAAAAAAATGCAATAACTTTATCATCTCGATGCAAAAATTTTGTAAATATATATATATATATATCGCGTATCTTATAAAAAGAAGTCATCCAATTTGGCTCAAATTTTGTCTGGCTGATCTGATCATAAGGTATGTAAATTCATTAATGATGCAATGCACAATGTGTTATCATATTTGTAGCTTAAATGTTAAGTTACTTTAATCGTTTTGTTTTTTTTTTTCCTTTAAATTTATCTAGTTTGCTTTAATGCGATCCGTTTTGATTAAATTAGGTTCTTTTAAAAGTATGATAAGTTGATTCCGTAAAGTTCTTGCTATAGAAAATTGTTTAATTGGCCAAGCTGTGAATGGAAATAAGGAAATTGAAGTTATTGTCACTAAGTCATCATCCTTTATTATTGAGTATTACTTACCAAAGTATGTCGCTGCACTTCCTTATCAATTACAAGCTGAGTCTGCTGAGGAGTAAATTTGAGAACAGCTGCAATTACTTTCACTAATGTCGTGCCATTGGCATTAACATGACCCGATAAATACTGTAAAATATATAATTCTTAATATTCTGTATTTTTTGGATGACTATCTACAATTTATGACAAAAATCCAGGCTTGATAGTTCATTCAACTTATAATCAAGACGGTTGCAATCATAAATTCAGATAAACATCCTTAAGTATGCATTAAATTGACTTACTTGGAACAAAATGTTTCTGAGATATTCAAATTCCGTATTGGCTTGAATTCCTTCATTGTGATGCATTGAGACCTGATTTAATGATTATGGAAATTATTAACGTTTTACGAAATAAAAATAATTTATGGTTCATTCTCAAATGACGTCAACAATAGTGTGAAGACATAAATTTGTCAACGTCCATAAGTTAATGACCTTTAAATGCGCACTCACCAGAGTTTCGTCAAGCTGTCTCATCAGTTTCTCATTCGTTAGCTTCAATCTTTCATTTGATTGCTCAAGAATCAGATAATTTTCAACCTTTTGTTCTAAGAACAGATTCTTATTGGACACATCTTCAACTTCTATCATGATTTTCTTCAATTTATCGGCAAGTTCGTCTCGTTCTGTTTTAATGGACGAAATCCCGTCGCTATTGCCAGACTCATCATCGCTCTTATTCGCCGTCTCTTTCACCAGTTGATCATATTTGACTTTTAGCTCATTAAATTCTGAATTGATTTGAGCAAAATGTTGTGAATTTTCTTGTAGCTCTTCAATCTCTTGTGTCATATCTGAAATTCTTCTCTCGCTTGTTTTCTCGAGATTTTCTAATTTTTCAAGAAGCTTGGAATTTTCCATTTGAAGTGATTCATATTTATCGGATGTCTTCATGCTCTCTACTGTATTTAGTTCTTTATCCATTGTAGATATTTTCATATTATGACTTTCGACCTCCTCAATCAATTTTGCTTTTTCTTCTCTCAACGCTTCCATTTCTTTTAAGTTGTCATTGAAATCTTTATTTAAATCACTAATTATGCTCCTACTGCTTTCTATTTCTTTCTCAAGCTTAACCTTTTCATCGTTGATTTGATTGAATTTGTCATTGACCGTTTGAATCTCATTTTGAATGCTTTCAAGTTCTTTTTGAGTTTTTGCATGCTGTTCTTCGACTTCCTTACAATGCTTTTGTAATGCCTCATACTTCTCATCGACTTCCTTGCGTTGATTTTCCATAACTGAATGATTCACTTCCAATTCCTTACAGCGATTTTCCAGCAAATTAAATTTACTGTCGACTTCCTTCTTCTCATTACGTAATATATCCATCTCCATTACCAATTTATCATATTCGCATAACTTAATTTCAAATTCCTTCAATTTTGCTGACAACTCATTATTTTCGGTAATGCGAGACGCGAGCTGTTCCTTCATACCATCATAATCTGATAGTGAATTCAATTTAATTTCCAATTCATTGACTTTTGTGCTCAACTCAATTTTCTCAGCTTGGATATTTGCTGTTAATTTATCACTCAATTCCTTCAAATTTTTAATCACATCATTCTTCTCGTCTATCTCCTTTGATAATTCATTCTTACTCGCCAGCTCGTCTTTTAAATTGCTTAAATCTGTTTGCAGTTGATTGACTAATGTCTGCAAATATTCATTCTGAATTTTAATTTCTTCGTAATTTTTCATTTTCTTTTCGATATCCGTTGCATTCTTATGCAATGATTCGGTCAATGACTGCTTCTCATCTGTCGTTAATTTAAGCATATTTTCCAACTCTGTGAGTCTGTTTTGATTCTTTGCATTGAGTGTGTCAAGTTCACTTTTTAGTGATTTATTTTTCTCACTTAGATTCTTATTGAATCCACTCAATTTATCCATTTCAACCTTCATATTATCAAATGACTTTTGAAGTTCATCTCTTGTAACAATCATTGCTTCATTTTCTGTCTTGATATTGTTAACGACAATTCTCAAATTATCACAACATTCAGTCAAATTTGATTTTTCGGTCTCTAATTGGCTCACTTTTGATTTACATGAATTTAGTTCCTCTTGAGCAAGCTTCAAATCTTCCATCAGGCATAATTTTTCCTTCTCAATCTTTTCATTTGCATCTTGTAATGATCTATACTGATGATCAAGCTGTTCCTTTTCGTCAAATAATCTTGCATGATCACCAGTTAATTGTGTGATTCTGTCATTGAGCGTGAGAATCTCCTCCTCTAATTTACTCGAGTGATTAATTAATCTATCATGTTCATCTCTCAGTGATACCTGATTTTCAGACAGATTGGACTGTAATCTCTTAATTTCATCGGAATTACGACGTGAGCTTTCTTCTAACAAGCAATTCTTCTCAGCTAATTGAGAATTTTCACATTGAATTTCCTGCAATTTTGATTCTAGCTCCTTAACTTTAGTCTGCCATTTATGAATATGATCTTTTTCCAATTTTGATTTACTTTCATTATGCTGTCGCTGAATTTTTTCGATTTTCTCTTCCAATTTTTGTTTCTCAGCTTGAATACTCGAATGACTTGATCTAACTTCCTTTAATTGCTCTTCTAAACGGCCAATTTCTTGAAGAATGTTTGTGACTTGTGCTTTAAGCTCATTTTTCTCTCGAATTTCTCGTTCCAACGTTTTTTCCAAGTCACGTTTTTCATTTTTCAATGAATCAATTTTCGACTTGCAAGTGTCACGTTCCTTTTCAATTTCACCGTACTTTTCTAACATCTCCTCGTGCTTACTTGTTAATGACGACATTTCTATTGATTTATCCTCAATTATTTTATTGAGTTCTTCCTTCGTTTTATGCAAGTTTGTTTCTAATTCAGCCACAGTTTTTCTCATTGATTCCTGAAGTGTATTAATCGTTTCCGATTCCGTACTTTCGCTAATTATTTTAATGCTTTTAATTTCTTCATTTAATAATATTTTTTGTCTTTGAAGCTCATTAATTTCGTCCTTGCATTTTTTAATTTCCAAACTCAAACCTTCATTTTGATTTTGAAGTGATGCTTTGTCATCAGCTAGTTCCTTAAACTTGTTATTTACTTTTTCTATTTTATCCTTCATGTCTTTCAACTCATTATTTACCGTCTTTTTCTCTTCAAACACTTCTTTTAGGCGCTCTTCTAGCTTTAATTTATCATTTGAAACTGTTTCAAAGTCTTGTGCTTGCTTATTAAACTTTTCTTTTATTGCTTTAAGCTCGGTTGTGAGTGATTTTTCATTAACTTCCATTGCTGCTATCATTTCCTTATATTTCTTTACCTCGGATTCTTTATTTTCCAATTCAGAATGAATCATCATTTTATTTTGTGCCATTGTAATGTTGTTCTCTTCCTCACAATTTTTCAATGAATCAATTTCCTTCTGTGAGCTTTCAAGTTGATCTGTCAGCTGTTTTATTGTGCTCTCATGTTTACTGATTTCATCAGTATGAGTTTTCTTTAAATCGTTTATTTCTTTTTCAAGTCTATTGATAAGTTCGTTATGTTCGTTAGACGTGTCTCCTTCGCTTGAGAAATTTATAAGGCTGTCTTCTTTTGATGAGGAACCATTTAAAATGTGATCAGGATTTTCACCAAGCAATTCTAATTTTGTTTTTAATGTCTTAACTACACATTGCATATCATCCATTTCTAATCTTAATGCACTTTCTAAATGAGCTTTTGCTTGTTGCTCTAATTGACATTGTTCCTTTAGCTCACTTATACGACGAAGTGCTTTATCTTGCGTCTCGACGAGAACCTGGCGTGCTTTTGCATTTTCCTTTTCGAGTTCTCTAAATCTCCTAACTATATCCGTATATCGACCTCTATATTTTTGATATTTATCTAGTGAGTTTCTGTACGCTTGATAGATGTGTTCCTTACTAATTTGTTCAAGTTGAGCATCAACTGATGGGGCGAGTCCTGAGTCTTCAGCCTCACTTGCTGATTCCCAATCTGATTGTATGTTATGTGCCTTGAATTAAATAATTTACATAGTTATCATGATGCATGTGCATTACAATTGTATAACTTACAGGCTGCGATTCATAGTGTGGTAAACGAAAACTGACATCACTTGCAACAGATGAATTAGATAATCGTCTTGTACGTTGCTGCGAAGTGAAAGATGTACCGTTATTCACAATTGAAGAACTTTGCGAGGATGGACTGTATAAATCTACACTGACTGTTTTACTGCTACTTGGTGTCGACGAACTATTATTAAGTGGTATTTTCATTGGAGAATTTTGGGGTGTATCTTCACTGAGCGAGAAAAAATTTTCATTTGCTGATGACGAGTATTCGCTACTTTGATTTGTGTTGGATGTGACATTTTCATCAGAATTGGAACTAGAACTTGCCGAACTAACAGCCGCCTATAAATAAACGGAAAAAACAATATTTATACACTTCAATACGATGATTTGAATAAACAATGAATCGCTATAATTTAATTATTTGATTTTCCCTTAGTCCAACAAAAATTATATTAATTTTCCTCGATTTTCCCATACCTGCGCTGTATTTAAGATCTGTTCCCATCGAGCAGGTGATTGCTTTACTTCTTCTGCGATCTTATCCTTAAGTTTCTTGAACATTTTCCTGATATTTAATGGAAAAACTTAATTTTTAGACGAATTATTAGTGAAATATTTTCTTTGCTCTTTCTCACTCACTTTTTTTTCGCGTCTTTTTGCCACGGTTCGCGTCATTTTTTGAAAAGCGCTTTTTCAAAGTTTACTAAGTTTTGTTTACTTGAAAGGATAGAAAAAATAAAGCCGAAAATATTCAACAATTTAAGTTTAATCGTGTTAAATTAACTAATTTTACTATAAAAACATCCTAAAAACGGACTAGAAGGTGAGTTGAGTTGGATAAAATGTGAATTTCAATGGTAGATACTGAATTTATAGGATTTTTTTGTCAATTTGTTAATTGTTGAAATCAACATTCTGAAAACAGACATTTTCGTTTCCAAACGTTTATAAAAATGCGCTATTTTCACTTATTAAATTAATATTACTATTTTAACCTTGTTCTAACTCGTTTAAATCCTATTAAAACATTATTTAGGACTATTTAATAATACTACATTATTAACCTCAATTTATAGATAGAAGTGGGATAAAAAAATATCCAGGATGAATCCTTATATGCTGCCTCCGGGGATGGGACCACCCCAATCTCCCTGGACAGCACAACTTATGGCTCAGCAACAGGCAATGATGGCTCAACAAATGCACGCTCAGCAGTTGGCAGCTACTCAAATTCAAATTCCTCCTAGTACAGGAATGGATTGGAATTTTGGAAATCCACCGCCACCAAGAGAAGATACAAAAATCATAAGTGAAGAAAAACTACAAGAAAAGTCACAAAAATGGGCACAACTTCAATCAAAAAGATTTGCTGAAAAGCGGAAATTTGGCTTTGTAGATGCACAAAAAGCCGATATGCCTGCAGAACATGTTAGAAAGATTATCAGAGATCATGGTGATATGACAAGTAGAAAATACAGACATGATAAGCGAGTCTATTTAGGAGCATTAAAGTATATGCCTCATGCAGTCATGAAACTTTTAGAAAATATGCCAATGCCTTGGGAACAAATTCGAGACGTTCAAGTCTTGTATCACATTACAGGAGCTATAACATTTGTAAATGAAATTCCATGGGTAATTGAACCTCTATATATTGCATTATGGGGTACAATGTGGATTATGATGAGACGTGAAAAGAGAGATCGTCGACATTTCAAAAGAATGAGATTCCCTCCATTTGATGATGAGGAACCTCCTCTTGATTATGCTGATAACGTTCTTGATGTTGAACCGTTAGAAGCTATTCAAATTGATTTAGATCCAGAAGAAGACGGCAGTGTTTTTGATTGGTTCTATGAACATAAACCACTTGTTGGAACTCCTCATGTCAATGGATCCACATTCAGAAAATGGAATTTGACATTGCCACAAATGGCCACATTATATCGTTTAGCTAATCAATTGTTGACAGATCTTGTCGACGAAAACTTTTTCTATCTCTTTGATCCAAAGAGTTTCTTTACCGCTAAAGCCTTAAATATGGCAATTCCTGGCGGTCCAAAATTCGAACCTTTAATTAAGGATCAACACTTAGGAGATGAAGATTGGAATGAGTTCAATGACATTAACAAAATTATCATTCGTCAACCTGTTAGAACTGAATATCGTATTGCATTTCCATATCTTTACAACAACATGCCGCTTTACGTTCATCTTTCATGGTAAGTCATATGATTTTTTGATCCTTAATTGTCCACAAGTCCATGCGAATTGGGTAACTTTCTAAGACAATGGAAATTACCTTTGTTTCCGTGGATAGATTAAATCAAAGCAATCAAACTTTACTACAATATGTGCTAATTTTGTGCATGACTGTGTATTGCAAAGTGAATGCCATTTCCTTAATACCATATATTGGGTATATAAGGGCTGAGTTTCACTTATACTAATACAAAACATTTTTTGTTTTGTAGGTACCACACACCAAGTGTTGTTTACATCAAAACAGAAGATCCAGATTTGCCAGCATTCTATTTTGATCCACTGATCAATCCAATTGCTCATCGTCATGGAGTTAAATCTGTTGATCCATTACCAGAAGATGACGAAGAATTTATTCTTCCTGATGAAGTGCAGCCATTTTTGCAAGACACTCCACTTTATACTGACAACACAGCTAATGGAATTGCCTTGTTATGGGCTCCAAGACCATTCAATATGCGATCTGGACGTTGTCGTCGTGCTATTGATGTTCCAATCGTTAAATGCTGGTACAAAGAACATTGTCCACCAGGAAATCCAGTAAAAGTTCGTGTCAGTTATCAAAAGTTGCTGAAATATTATGTCCTTAATGCTTTAAAACATCGTCGACCAAAACCACAAAAGAAACGCTATCTATTCAGATCGTTCAAGGCAACAAAGTTTTTCCAAACAACGACATTAGATTGGGTAGAAGCTGGACTGCAAGTGACAAGACAAGGATATAATATGTTGAATCTGTTGATTCATCGTAAAAATTTGAACTATCTGCATCTTGACTATAATTTCAATTTAAAACCAGTTAAAACATTGACAACAAAAGAGAGAAAGAAGTCACGTTTCGGAAATGGTGAGTTAATACTTTGAAGCTGGGTTTAATCTTTGGATTAAAATTAATCCATGGATTAAAAGTTGCTTATAGCTTAAATTTCGAAACAATTTTACTACGTAAATCTAATAGACATTTATTTACAGCTTTCCATTTATGTCGTGAAATTCTGCGTTTGACAAAGTTGATCGTCGACTCACATGTCCAATACAGATTGAATAATGTTGATGCGTTCCAACTTTCTGATGGTTTGCAATACATTTTTGCTCACGTTGGACAATTGACAGGAATGTATCGTTATAAATACAAGCTTATGAGACAAATTCGTATGTGTAAAGATTTAAAGCATCTCATTTATTATCGATTTAATACTGGATCTGTTGGAAAAGGTCCAGGATGTGGTTTTTGGGCACCAGGATGGAGAGTTTGGCTCTTCTTTATGCGTGGTATTACACCATTGTTGGAAAGATGGTTAGGAAATTTATTGTCACGTCAATTCGAAGGTCGTCACAGTAAAGGAGTTGCCAAAACTGTCACAAAACAACGTGTTGAATCTCATTTCGATTTGGAATTGAGAGCATCCGTTATGCACGATATCGTTGATATGATGCCAGAGGGAATTAAGCAGAATAAAGCAAGAACTATTCTACAACATTTATCAGAAGCTTGGCGTTGTTGGAAGGCAAATATTCCATGGAAAGTTCCTGGACTTCCGATTCCAATTGAAAATATGATTCTACGTTATGTTAAAATGAAGGCAGATTGGTGGACAAATACAGCACATTATAATCGTGAAAGAATTCGTCGAGGTGCGACTGTTGATAAGACTGTATGTAAGAAGAATTTGGGAAGATTAACGAGATTGTATTTGAAGGCTGAACAAGAGAGACAGCATAATTATTTGAAGGACGGTCCATATATTTCTCCAGAAGAAGCTGTTGCTATATACACAACAACAGTTCATTGGCTTGAATCGAGAAGATTTGCTCCAATTCCTTTCCCACCATTATCATACAAGCACGATACAAAATTGTTGATTTTGGCACTTGAAAGATTAAAGGAAGCTTACAGCGTAAAATCACGTCTTAATCAGAGTCAACGAGAGGAGCTTGGATTAATTGAACAGGCTTATGATAATCCTCATGAAGCTTTATCGAGAATCAAAAGACATTTACTCACACAAAGAGCATTTAAGGAAACTGGAATTGAGTTTATGGACTTGTACAGTCATTTAATTCCAGTTTATGATGTAGAACCTTTAGAAAAGATCACAGATGCATATCTTGATCAATATTTATGGTATGAAGCAGATAAACGTCGTCTATTCCCTCCATGGATTAAACCTAGCGACACAGAACCTCCACCGCTTTTAGTCTATAAATTCTGTCAAGGTAAGTTTCATTTTGTTCCTTCTTATTTGCGTAAAAATGGTTTTATATAGATATTTTGGTGATTATTGTGAACGTGTGCTTTGTAGCATAGAGATTAGATTTGATTTGTCCCCTTGTTACAAACCTCACGCTTACGGTAAGTCTTTTGACAACAGAATAATGTAGAGCACATCAGTAACTATTAGATTTTATTATCTGACATAATTGGTAAATAATTAAAATAATAATGAATTTATTTCATAGGAATCAACAATCTGCAGGATGTTTGGGAAGTATCTGAAGGTGAATGTAATGTCCTTATGGAATCAAGATTCGAGAAGTTGTATGAAAAGATTGATTTGACACTATTGAATCGATTGCTTCGTCTTATCGTGGATCACAACATTGCTGATTATATGACAGCTAAAAATAATGTCGTTATTAATTATAAGGATATGAACCATACAAACAGTTATGGAATTATTCGTGGTCTTCAATTTGCTTCGTTTATCACACAATATTATGGACTTGTATTGGATTTACTTGTGCTTGGTCTACAACGTGCTAGTGAAATGGCTGGACCCCCACAAATGCCTAATGATTTCTTGACCTTCCAAGATACTGTCGTTGAAATTTCACATCCAATTCGATTATATTGTCGTTATGTCGATAAGATTCACATCTTCTTCAGGTAAACATTCATCATTTAATTCCTTTAGACGTTAAGTAATTGATAATGTTATTAATCAACAGATTCACAGCAGAAGAAGCAAGAGACTTGATTCAAAAGTATTTGACTGAACATCCAGATCCTAATAACGAAAATATTGTTGGCTACAATAATAAGAAGTGTTGGCCAAGAGATGCAAGAATGCGTTTGATGAAGCATGATGTCAATTTGTAAGATTTTTCACTTCCTTTAAATTATTTAAATTATTAAAAGACAATTTTAATTTTACAGAGGAAGAGCAGTTTTCTGGGACATTAAAAATAGATTGCCACGTTCAGTAACGACTGTTCATTGGGACAATACATTCGTGTCTGTATATTCAAAGGATAATCCCAATTTGCTGTTTAATATGGCTGGATTTGAATGTAGAATTTTACCAAAATGCAGATTACAGCATGAAGAATTCACACATCGTGATGGTGTATGGAATTTACAAAATGAAGTGACTAAAGAAAGAACAGCTCAATGTTTCTTGAGAGTCGATGACGAATCATTAAATAGATTCCACAATCGTGTAAGACAGATTTTGATGGCTTCAGGATCAACAACATTCACAAAGATTGTCAATAAATGGAATACAGCACTTATTGGTTTGATGACATACTTCAGAGAATCAGTTGTAAATACACAAGAATTACTCGATTTACTTGTCAAGTGCGAAAACAAGATTCAAACTCGTATCAAAATTGGTTTGAACTCAAAAATGCCTTCAAGATTTCCACCCGTTGTATTTTATACACCAAAGGAATTGGGTGGCTTGGGAATGTTGTCAATGGGTCACGTTTTGATTCCACAATCTGATTTGAGATGGTCAAAACAAACAGATGCCGGAATCACTCACTTCCGATCTGGTAATTTAATATCTGTAAATATTGGTATTGCCAATTTATTAATTTGATTCTTCGTTCTCTTTGTTTATAGGTATGTCACATGACGAAGATCAATTGATTCCTAACTTGTATCGTTATATTCAGCCTTGGGAAAGTGAATTTATTGATTCCCAACGTGTTTGGGCTGAATATGCTTTAAAACGTCAAGAAGCTAATGCTCAAAGTCGACGATTGACACTTGAAGATTTAGAAGACAGTTGGGATCGTGGTGTTCCTCGTATCAACACCCTCTTCCAAAAAGATCGTCACACACTTGCATACGATAAGGGTTGGCGTATTAGAACTGAGGTAAATATAACGATCATTTCAAATTTGAATTCTAACGGTCATTTTATAATTTAAAATGAACTGAAATGAGTTGAACTCAGAATTACTGAACTAGCATTAAATTCTTATTTTTATTTGCAGTTCAAGCAATATCAAGTCTTGAAACAGAATCCCTTCTGGTGGACACATCAGAGACACGACGGAAAATTATGGAACTTGAATAATTATCGTACAGATATGATCCAAGCATTGGGTGGTGTTGAAGGTATTCTTGAACACACATTATTCAAAGGAACTTATTTCCCAACATGGGAAGGTTTGTTCTGGGAAAAAGCCTCAGGTTTCGAAGAATCGATGAAATATAAGAAATTGACAAATGCACAGCGTAGTGGTTTGAATCAAATTCCTAATCGTCGTTTCACTTTATGGTGGTCACCAACAATCAACAGAGCTAATGTATACGTTGGTTTCCAGGTCCAACTTGATTTGACTGGAATTTTCATGCATGGTAAAATTCCAACATTGAAAATCTCATTGATTCAAATCTTCCGTGCTCACTTGTGGCAAAAGATTCACGAATCTATTGTTATGGATTTGTGTCAAGTATTCGATCAAGAATTAGACGCTTTGGAAATTGAAACAGTACAAAAGGAAACAATTCATCCACGTAAATCATACAAGATGAATTCTTCATGTGCTGATATTCTTCTTTTCCCTGCCTATAAATGGAATGTCTCGAGACCATCACTTTTGGCTGATTCAAAAGATACAATGGATAATACAACAACACAAAAGTATTGGATTGATGTACAGCTTCGATGGGGTGATTACGATTCCCACGATATTGAAAGATATTCAAGAGCCAAATTCTTGGATTATACAACAGACAATATGTCAATTTATCCATCGCCAACAGGTGTTTTGATTGCAATAGATTTAGCATATAATTTGCATAGTGCTTACGGAAATTGGTTCCCAGGTTGCAAGCCTTTAATTCAACAAGCTATGGCTAAAATTATGAAGGCAAATCCTGCATTGTATGTGTTAAGAGAACGTATCAGAAAGGCACTTCAGTTGTACAGTTCAGAACCAACTGAACCTTACTTATCATCTCAGAATTATGGAGAATTGTTCAGTAATCAAATTATTTGGTTTGTGGATGATACTAATGTATATCGTGTAACAATTCACAAAACATTTGAGGGTAATTTAACAACAAAACCAATTAATGGAGCTATTTTCATCTTCAATCCTCGTACTGGACAATTGTTCTTGAAGATTATTCATACATCAGTATGGGCTGGACAGAAACGTTTAGGACAGCTTGCAAAATGGAAAACTGCTGAAGAAGTTGCTGCCTTGATTCGATCACTTCCAGTTGAAGAACAGCCAAAACAGATTATCGTAACAAGAAAAGGAATGTTGGATCCACTTGAAGTCCATTTACTTGATTTCCCTAATATCGTCATTAAGGGATCTGAACTTCAATTGCCTTTCCAAGCTTGTTTGAAGGTTGAGAAGTTTGGTGATTTGATTCTTAAAGCGACAGAACCACAAATGGTTCTTTTCAACTTGTATGATGACTGGTTGAAGACAATTTCATCATATACTGCATTTTCACGTCTGATTTTGATCCTTCGTGCACTTCATGTTAATACAGAACGAACAAAGGTCATTTTGAAACCTGATAAAACGACAATTACTGAAGCTCATCACATCTGGCCAACATTAAGCGACGAAGAATGGATAAAGGTTGAAGTCCAATTAAAAGACTTAATTTTGGCTGACTACGGAAAGAAGAATAATGTAAATGTAGCGTCATTGACACAATCTGAAATTCGTGATATTATTTTGGGTATGGAAATATCCGCACCTTCAGCACAACGTCAACAAATTGCTGAAATTGAGAAGCAAACAAAAGAACAATCACAATTGACAGCTACAACAACAAGAACGACAAATAAGCATGGAGATGAAATTATTACATCGACGACATCAAACTACGAGACACAGAGTTTCAGTTCAAAGACGGAATGGCGTATTCGAGCTATTTCAGCCACAAATTTACATTTACGTACAAATCACATTTACGTCAGTTCCGATGACATTAAGGAAACTGGATATACTTACATCTTACCGAAAAATATTCTCAAGAAATTTGTCACTATTTCTGACTTGAGAGCTCAAATCGCTGGATATTTGTATGGCATCAGTCCACCAGATAATCCACAAGTTAAGGAAATTCGCTGTATTGTCATGCCTTGTCAATGGGGAACGCATCAAATTGTCAATTTACCGAATATTCTACCTTCACATCAATACTTAAAGGATATGGAACCTTTAGGTTGGATTCATACGCAACCAAATGAATTGCCACAATTATCACCTCAGGACATTACAACTCATGCCAAGATTATGTCCGAAAATCCAAGTTGGGATGGAGAAAAGACTATCATCATTACTTGTTCATTTACGCCTGGCTCATGTTCATTAACAGCTTACAAATTGACGCCTTCTGGTTTTGAATGGGGAACTAAGAACACCGATAAAGGTAATTATTGCCATATTTGATAAACCTTAGATTTATTTTATTTTAATAATTAATTTAAATATTCTTAATTCACAGGAAACAACCCGAAAGGCTACCTGCCAAGTCATTACGAGAGAGTTCAAATGTTACTATCGAATAAATTCCTCGGATTCTTTATGGTTCCAGCACAAGGCAGTTGGAATTATAATTTCATGGGAGTACGTCACGATCCAAACATGAAGTATGACTTAATGCTCTCAAATCCAAAAGAATTTTACCATGAAGTTCATCGACCGGCTCATTTCCTAATGTTTTCAAATCTCGAAGATGCCAGCGATGGAACCGGTGCAGATCGTGAAGATGTATTTGCTTAAAAATAATCTATAGATTTATGTCTTGATATAAAACCCAATGAAACAATAAAAAAATAAATAAATAATAAATTTTTCCTCATTTTAAAAAAAAAATAATCGAGTTTTCATTGATTTTAAAAAAATAAATAAAATTGAAGGACAGAAGAAACATTTTGGCGACATAAATTCAATACATAGTGAATGAAAGTGAAAATTTATCTATAGTTGATCACATAAACCATCCCCTAAAAAATAAGCAACGAAACTGACAAAAAGACAGCAGCAAAAATAAATACAGCAAGGCAAGAGAAAAGAAAAGCCGGCAAAAACCACCAACCCTCTTTTGCATGCATTGAAAGGATATACAGTGAAGAGAGAGAGAATTTGCACATTATACACGATATATGTACGGTATAGTACTGCTCTTGAAGTTGAATGAAGAAACTAAACGCAAGCGCAATAATTTCTGATTTTAAAAGCATCATATTGAATAATTTCATTTGTAAAACAACAATCGAGTGCATCGAATGTGGATATAGTTTGTGCTGTTCAGCAGTCAGTCTTGTCATCAATAAAAGTCAATTGTGTTATTAATTTGTGACTGAAAATAGAATCGGAAATTTAGATTTTTAACGTATTGTGTTGACAATGGATGATCAGCCGAAGGAAGGTGGTGAAGGAGATAAGAAGATTGTCCACACATATGCATTAGTTAAGGTATGAACAAATTGCAATTCCTGGAACATTGTAGGCATACTAGAATTCAATAGACCATATCCGATACCTTCGATTATCAATCGTGTGACATAAAAAGAAGTCGACAAACAAAAGGCAAAGCGCGACTGAAAGGTTGCATGCAGTAACGACATTATCAGATCAAATTTCTTCATATAAGTTAATTTTATAGTCACAGTTGATATTTTTTCGGTGTGTCACAGTTATCGACATAAAAAGAAATGTAACACATTGTAATCAGCCTTACAATTTCATTTAGTCATCAATATCCGCTTCTATATGTCTAGCTATTTATCTTTATATTCGCATTTTTCCCCTATTCATTACAATCCATACAGTTTCTTCAGTTGCTGCTTTATTTTTTTTCCTTACAATGAATTTTATTGATTCATAAAAATCATAAAGAAAATTGAGCATAACGAGCTTAAAGTTATGTGTGTATCCATGCTAACTAATCGACAGAAAATAAACAAACCTTTCTTTCTTATACTCAGCGGAATTATATGTCGTTTATAATGCGGTCTATTATGTCACTTTGGTTAGAATTTTTAATGATTGACACTTAGATTCTATTAAGGTTTACAGACAGGCAATAGAATGATTTTCCTATCAGACTGCTTTGATTTTAAGTTATATCTTGGGATTTATTTTTAATCCTGAGATTAAGTTTATTTTCTTTTCAAATCATTCAGAAACTCAAGTTCAATTCAGTTCAGTTCAAATGATTCATGACTTTGAATTTAAGAAAAACGTTAAAATTCAAATCTTTGAAATACGTTAAAACTTAATTTAAAAATTCCGTCATTAAGATTAGCTCCGAAAATCCCTCAGAATTCAAAAACGATAAATTTTGATACTTTTCCCCAACCAAGTCAAAATATGCGTTCCATCCATTCATTTTAATCCGTTTTTACCTACCGTACTTTATCATTCTACCTTCAAACCGTGTTCATGCATGCTCTTCATTTCACATACAAGCATTATCATGTATATCTATATCGTAACTAAACAAATATCCTTTTAATTTGCATAGCATTCCGACATGAGTGACGATATCAAAAATGAAGCAATAGAGATTGTAACGACAGCATGTGAGAAATATGCACAAAATTATGAATTAGCAGCGAAAACTGTCAAGGAGGCAATGGATAAAAAGTTTGGATCGTTTTGGCACTGCTGCGTAGGTGAAGGCTTTGGATTTGAAGTGTCGTACGAGACAAAAAATATTGTATATCTATTTTTCGGTGGTAATTTAGCTATTGTCCTATGGAAATGTTCGTGAAAGTCATTGATGATTAAACTGTGCTGTAAATAATCCTCTTCCAAAGAAATGTGAAATTATTTTGTACAAATTTGTATACAAGGGCGGAGGGTTTGGGGGTGTAATTCTTGTCAAGCATAATTTATGATAGATGTGGTCAAAAGTGGTGTGGGTAATACGACTTTGACAATTTTACGATGTTAATAGGTGTTGGTGTTATTTATGTTTAAATTATGTGTGATTAATGGTAAACTTGATGTCAAAAACTTTGATAAGGTAGCATATGGTGTCGGGGATGATTCGGATATTACGTAACGTCCAAAATTGCCATTTTTGAGCAGTATATTCCTTCCATTGTAGCATTAAGAGTATGGGCAGTCAAACTTCAAATTTATCGTCATTTGTGGACGACTTCTATAAACAAAGCAGATGTCACAACCTCTAATGCTCTAACTACGTAATTACTGATTCCTCCCTGAGTCAGCTTGACAAATCATTGCCCCCAGATTCTCCGCCAAATGTAGATGTTGACTATATATTAATTATTTATCAATAAAAGAAACAAATAAAACTATTTTTGGGAATAAGCAAACATTTAAGAAGTAGAATTTTTATTAATTAAATTACAATTTGCCAAATACAATGTTTTCTATCTCATCTCGTCCAAATACATAAGTTTAATTTTTTTGCAGAAAAAAATAATATATTTTAAATGCTATAAATTTATATTATGAGGGGGATCCACGAGGGTATATATTGCAAAAAAGTTTAAAGCATATCTTAATGATTCTTCTAGAATAAACATAAATACACAAAAAAGAAGCAAATTCATGTCTGTGTATTGGAAGCCAAAAAATAATAATAGAAGAATATAAAGGAATAACTCTCGAGTCCATGAAATGATGACGAAAACAGAATAAAAACCTTGGAAAGTTTTTGACATCATTTCATGAAGTCGTATTCCATAAATTAATCTCATAAAAGCGCTTTTTCATATTTTAACTTAAAAAATAAATCTTTAAGGACAGAAAATTAAAAATTGTCATCATGCAATTTGCTCGGATATTCCATCGAATAATAGAATATGAAAATTAATTCCGAGTCATTCACTGAATGTCACAAAAAGGAACTAACTCGAGCAGTAAGCACAACTAAATTATAATGTAAACTTTCTTGACATCCTTAGAGCAGTAAATATGGCACTGCTTATCATTTCACAACTCTTCAAACTATGCTTTGTTTTTAAAAAAAATGTTCCTTCGATGAACAATAATATGATTAAATCCGACTAGACAAAAATAATTTTTTACTCTTGTTTTTCTTCCTCGTTCCATTCTAAAATATGATAAGTTCCTCATAATGTTTCTTCAAAAAGGAGAATCTTGACGATTGATTACTGTATATTCTTAATTTATAGTAATGATTATACATCAGCTACATATTATCGTTGATTTATTAACGAAGACAAAAAAAAAACTTTTTCCTTTTGATTCCTTAATTGTAATAGAGCGTCATAAATTTTATGATAATTTATGCTGTGGAAGAGAAAATAGAAACAAAAATTAACGGATTATTGAAATTCAAATTATATTTTGAACTTGGTTTTGAAAACTGTTAAAATTCAAAATTTTGAAAAACGTTAAATTTTCCAGTCTTTAAAAATATTCGAGTCCTCAAATAACCAACTTTAAGCATTGCATCAAATATACAATTTTTGCTTACCAATTTGTTCGCAAGTCGAACTTCTCTTGATTCTCGTAACATCCTTTGTTGGACTACTGACAATTTTTCTGTTGACATTGCCTGTAGGCGTTGACAGCTTACTTCCTCCATTTAATTGAGTCGACGAACTAGAAATCGTCCTCTTTTCATTATTCTTCCATATTCCTGCAATTTTGCTCGAGACAATTTTCTTTGGATTATTCAAAGTTATTCCTGTATTGCTGCGTGCGACAGGATTAGATATTTCCTTAATTTTCATAGAAGCATTACTATTGGAGCGATATTTCAATTGTGTTAAGGAAGATGGTAAATTGGAAGTTCTTTTTGGCGATGAATTTTTACTTTCAATCGATGGAGTTTTTGATGCTGATGATAAGCGTGTCGGTGGCTTTAGTTTTGATTGTTGCTGAATAATTTTAGTTGTTGGTGTAGCTGGAGGTTCAACATCAACAACTGGAATTTGTTCATTTGTTGGCTCATCCTTGACAAAAGTCCCTTGACGAATGATTGGAGCCGGTGCTTGTTCTTCGATTATTTCTGGCTTTAAGTTGTTTTGTGGAGATGCAACAACATTATTTGATTTCATCGATGCTTTTGGAATGACTCCAAAACGGCTCTTGTTTCCATTCAATTTAGTATTCGAGATGTTCAATTTTGGTGACAAAATGTTGTTGGATTTATATTCCAGACATGAGTTTTTAGTGGTAACAACTTTTGCTATTATTGGTGACTTTGTAACTCTGACTGACTTATTCTTTGCTGGCGTTATCTTGGCTGACATTCGATATGGTGAAATGTAGGATGTTTTAGTTCCTTTTGTTTTGACAACGTCTATTGCTGGAGCTGCAATTTTTTCCTCTACATTTATCTCTTCCTCTATATGCAAAACATTTTTGAGATCTCTTTGCGATTCCGTTTCTGATGACTGATGCTCATCCTCGAGACTTTCATCACTATTTTTATTCGACACCTGTGCTGAAGAATTTGATGAAGCATTTCCATTTGATTTGATACAATTCAATTTATCTCGAAGTCCAGCAGCATCAAAAATATTATTAGAAGCAACTTTAATCGATTCCGTTCGAATAAATTCAAAATTAGCAGTCATGTCACGAATCGAGCAATCTTCATCATTTTCAATGTTAAATGTCTTGTATCTTTCAGGATCATCTTTTCGTCTTGAGACACTTAAAGATGCATCCGGTGAATGACTGATTATTTGTGTCTCAAACCTTTGTCGATCTTCTTGACGTCGCTGCCTTGCATTGAGAGATGAGCGTCTTCCTGATTCCGTACTTGAATTTTGCATTTCTTGCTGTTCCTTAAGTAGCATATCAACAGCGATTGTATATGTCTTAAAACGTTCCTTTTCAGCTTGACGTTTTTGTTTCGGAGTTCCAGCTCTGACATTTCGCTTTTTCTTTGGTGTTGACTCTACGCTGCTGAAATCAGATGACATTGGCGTCAAAGTTTCATCCTTTGAGAGATCTTGACAGCTTCTTAGTGTCAAACTGTCTTCCATATCACTTAAAGCTGTCTCATAGCTAGATATTGCAAATGTTGGATCAACTATTTCACTCATAATTGAATCAACGCTTATCATCGAATCAAGAAGTTCATCCATAAGTGATGGTGGACGAATGCTGTCGATATTATTAACACTTTCGACACTTCCACCAAACATTTGATGTCCTAAAGCACGTTTCGCGACTAATCCAGTAAGTAGTGACTTTTTATTATTGCCATTATTATTTGATTGGCCTTTAAATGGACTCTGTTGGACAGATACATCTTGATAACTGCACAAACTAATTGAGTCCATGCTTGAAGGCGGTCTTATGTTCTCTAAATCTAAACTTGATGTACTATCCATCATTTTACTGTTCATTAAATTATTGGCAATTCTTTTCGCTTCGACTTGAACAATTGTTGAGTTACTCATTGTCGAGCTTAATGTGTCAATGCTTGCTGGACCGCATGACAAAAAACTAACTTTATTGCCATTAAGTGGCTGAATTTCTCCGCCCACTTTAAAGTCAAGTTTTGGTGATGGACTGTCACTGTGTGTTTCATTCTTAATTACATTAAAGACATATTGCTCATTTGTTGGTGTTTTGTCATCAAGCTGATTATTTCCATCTTTTTCATCCTTTTCATCCTTTTCTTCCTTCTCTTCAGGCAATGGATTTATTTGATCTGTTGCAAAAGTCGCTTCGTCATTTGTCGAACCAATCATTGGAGCTGTCATACTTATGCTTGGGAAAGAAACTTCATCATTCCATGTATTATTGCTAATGCTACTTGACATTTTCTGTTCACTAACGTCATCAACTGCATTCTTCCTTAAATATTCAGCAGTTGATACGAGTTCTTGTGTCAAACGATCAACAGATTTAAGCATTAAATCAGGATTCTTATGTTTATCCTCAATTTTAGCTTCAGATGTTTTCTCATTTTCAATCATAAATTCATTGGACACATCCATAATTGATTCATCGTCTAAATCTACACATGCTGCAATCATTGATAATTTATTTGCTGGATACTCATTCGATCTTTCGAGTACATTATCGTCCATACTGTTTAGAGATGCACTCAATTCGTATGTCATACTGCTAGACCCATTTGGCATCATCCAAATTACTGGGAGAGAACGTTCGTTTTCGGAACCGATACTTTCGTCTTGGTCTTGCTGCATCACGTTGCTGTATATCTTCGAGATGTTCTTTTCGGTACTTGACTCTACGCCTGTAATTACACATTGGACATCCGTTGTTGCAATTACAGACGTAGTCTCTCCGTTTTTTGGATCGGCAATTGACAATTTTGTGAAATCCTCTAATAGTGCATTATCAGCCTTAGATGTTTTCATCATTCCCGTTGCTATGCATTCCTTAAGTAGTTCCTCATCTTGAAGTGCTTGACTTTTTTCAATTTTTATACTCTTATTAGAACTTGATGGAATAGCTCTAACATTTGGTGTTGGAAGTAATGATTTTTTAGGTGACGACGTCATTAATGGACGATTCTTGGAACTATCCTTCTTAACTACTTTATTAATTCCACTCCGTATACATTGCTCTAATATCGAATTAGAAGCATCGTCTTTATCACACGAGTCTACGGAACTAATTGAATCATTCGCAATGTCGGCTGATGTTTTTGGTTTCATTGGAATATTTATAGGATTACTGACATCTTGTTTCTTTGGATTTTGAACTCCTGCTGCTATTGCTTGATTAAGTAAATTTGTATCATCTTCCGATTCAACTGATAATGAACTCAGCGAATCCTCATAATCTGGCCGAGACATTGTCAATGGCTTTTTAGATGATCCTGGTCCTTCATCAGTCTCGTTACGAACTGTCGGTTCCACTTTTGCAGTTGGCCTTGAAAAAATAAAGAGAAAATTATATAAAATTTTTTAACGAATTTACATAATTCAAATGAACTGAACAAAGATGAACTGAGATATTACTGAACATTTATACAATTTTCAAATGTTTAATGACCGTTAAATAATAATAATTTTACTTACTTGTTAACTTGATGCATATTCGACTCAATTGTTATAGCCGAAAGACCTGACATTACAGAGAAATTGCATGGACTATCCTCAACGATAAATCTATTCATTTCGTCGACTACTGGAAGATAAGGTGGCAATAAAGGTGTCGATCGCATCATATCAATTGGATTTTCTTTCATCATTTGAGGCGAAATCTTTGGTATTGTTTCTGCTGAGCTTAATCCTAAATTTAAAATGAAATGTTAGGATAATATATTAAAATCTATAAAATGTCATTATTTACCACTAGTTTCAGCTCTCATAGATGCATTTCCATTAGTTTCCTTCTGTTTTACACCTCGATTGATTCCCATGTTAATGCAACTTTCAAGAAGTATGTTGTCGTCTGAAGACTCGACGTCTGAATGCTCAGCAGTTATGTCTTGAGCAAAGTTCTCTGTCGCCATCATTTTCTTAGCAAGCTTTGAGTCTTCATCCTCGCTTGGATGCTTCATCAAATGGAAGTCTTTCGAAATTGTGTCAGTTGATATTTTAGGTTCATCATCAAAGCTTAAATTTGACAAACTTGTTCTTGACGAAAATACTGCAGGCGTATTTTCAACATTAAATGTGTTTGTGCTATCTTCAGCTGCTTCAGCACCAATAATTTCTCTCGTTGCGGGCAATGGGGTTTTAATTGTCGGGATACTTCTTGGTGCTGGTTTTGGCTGTCTTGAAGATGGCGATTGAGGGACGCTTTGTGTCGGTGAGTCTGGCAAATCTGATGGAGACATGATTCCACTAGCTAATCGACTGAAGTCACTAACGACAGAACTTTTGTCATCATTACATGCTGGTTCAGCACTCGATAATGATCCCATAGAGCTTGTACGAGAGAACATTAAAGGCGTTTCTTCTGCCAAATTTACAAATGTCACACTTTTTGGAGTTGCTGCAACTGAATCTTTTTCGCCTACAGATTCTTTTTTAATTGCTAAAGGTGGTGGGATTTTTGAAGCAATTGACGATTTATTTGGAATTGATTTATTAGCCGTGCTTGTGTTATTGTTACTTGATGTGCTGATTTTTGGTGGTGTTCTTGAAGCTTCCTCTAAATCACTTAAAGAATCATTGCGACTAAAATTGCCTGGTGTTCCTTCAACACAATAATTAACAGTCTTCTCTGGACTTTGCATACCTGATGCACCAGCTGAAAATTTGCCTTTTACTTTCTTCTCAACGTCTGCTGTTTTGGCTGGTTCTTTTGACAATAATTTTTCCTTACGCAAATCACTCATAGAACCTGCTTTCGAGATTGTTGCTGGAGTTCCTTCTTCATTATAGCATTTTGTTGTGTCATCAGCACTCAAAATATTTCGTCGCTTTCTCGTGTCTTCACCATCAGAGTCACAATCTTGATTTTCACCATAACGGATTGAGTAATCTGTAATTTGATCCGACTCTTGATATTCACACTTCTCACCCGTTTCTTGATCATCATCGAATTTACTAAAATTAGTAGGAGCTTCTTCATCTTCAATATCTTGAACTCTCATTTCACTGCTTCGAGTATTATTATTATTATTCTTATTAACTTTCGATACTGTCTCAAAATCCCTTATCTTATCATCTTTTGTAGACGGTGATGTCTCATCAAGTTTATAATTTTCAGCAGTCAAATTTAATTCTTGTTCGAGTGCACGTTGCTTTCGGACATTAAGAGTAGGTAATTCTTTGAGATCCATCATTTTCGCTACGGAATCTAAATTCTCGCCGTGTGTCATATTTGATTTACACGCCAATAAATGACGTAATGCTACAGTGCTTCCTGTCGAAATCATTTTGTGTTTTGAATAAATTAAAGAACGAAGCATTGGAATCGCTCCATTGTCACGTAAAAATTTCTGATCTTCAACATTGTGAGCTGACAAATTTCCCAAAGTTCCGCATGCATTCGATACGACAGTTAAGCTTGGTGATTTTAATTGCTGTAAAAGGATTGTGAAGCAATTCTTTTGTCTTAAAATGACTCGATATCTTTCATGTAATGCCATGTGAGTTGAAATGTTTCTTAAAATACCTCCAGCATTCTCAATTACAGCCATTGTCTTGCTTGGAGCATCATATGACAGCATATCGATGAGGAATTCAATGGCACCTTCTATGTCACAAATTTCAGCCTTATTTTTGGCACAATGATTAGATAAGTTCCAAAGTGCAGATAAAATTGCTTTCAGCGTATTTTCTTGTGTGCATTTCATTGAAGCAAGAGCTAGTATTTTAACTGTTTCGATTTCATTCAGTGCTTCTTTCATATTTGCATCAGCACGCCACGATAAATTACGAATAACACTTGCTGTCACTTGCACCAATTCATCACTGTTACAATTGATTTGATCAACAAGTGCCTTCATAAAATTCTTATTTGAGCACAAAAGAGCTTTATTGTTTCCATCGCCAAACGTTAAGTTTGTTAAGCACATTCCAGCATAACGACGCATTGTTATGCAAGAGCTATCGCTTGAAGTAGATCCGTGCACAGCATGATCTAACTGAATTAATGTTGAAATGGTTTGTAAAGCACCAAGTTGACACATTGCATGACGATGTTCTTCATCGAAACTGATTTTCATTAACGTTCCAATAGCTTGAATTGGATGTCTGTCCACATTATCACTCAATTCATTTCTCAAAATTAATCGAAGCGCATCACAATAATCGAACAATTGTTCAATCAATTTAATCACACGTGATTCTCGTCTCCCCGCTTTATCGTCTGCATTACAATGAATTATATTGTGTAATGTTTGGAGACACTGTTTTTGGCGAACCTCATCGTCCGGTTCCGAATGAATAATTTGAACCAAAAGCGAGATACAGCCTGATTGGCGTAAAGTCGCGCACATTTCCCTATTTTTAGAAAATTCTAAAAACTTTAACGTTATATCTGCAGAATTATATGAGCCGAGCATTGAGAAGATTGAATAAACTGTTTCTACATTATTACTATTGTTATTATTTGTCAATGCCGACGTATTTGAATTTAATTGATCCAACGAAGCCATTTTTGACGTACTCGGACGATCGTTAATTAATTTTCTCTTACAATCTAATTGATTTGTTGGTGCCGTCGTAGGTCTATTATTATTGATGTTGCTACTACTACTGCTCATATTCATATTTATTGGATAATCATTTGATGGTTTTGCATTCATTGCATTGATTTTTGCTGTATGCTGCGGTGAATCACCATGAATCGAATCACCATAATCATAATCCAAAAAATGTTTTTTCTTCTGTGCTTCCAACTCCTCTGAATCATCCAATAAATCCTCGTCCGAACTACTTGATTTCCTACCGACGCCGTACATTTTACCTGCTGGATTCATTTATTCTTATTGGCAATGATTGAAAATTTGGTATAATTTCTGTGAATAAGAATGATTCATACAATAAATATATGGAAATTTTATCAAAGGATTTTCTAAGGCATAAAGTACAAAAATGGACGTCACAAGGAAGATTTTGCAAGGAAAAAAAATATTGAAAAAAGGTTTTTAGCTAATTTTCTTACCATTCGATCAGAATCGAACAAATCTTCACACTAATCTATTTTTAAACAACACATATTTAATATTTTTGACATTTCTACATTAATACACAGTGCTTATAATAGAGAAAATAGACTTTTCTGATCTCCCAAATATTATGCCTTTTGAACATAAATTTTTTTCACACAAACTGATGCAAAGGAAAAACCAATAAGTAAGTATGCATGTATTCGTCTAAATGACTTAAGCGCATTTAGGTTATCTTATGTTTCTTGATTGATTTTTCAACTTTTATAAAACTAAGTAATCCCTGAAAGTTTCTAAATTAACAATAATCAGAACTGAGTAATTTTTAAATGCATTCAGCGTCAGAGTCCAAGTTACCCAGACAGTCAGTCAAAATTATTCAAAACATCGCATTATTTCAAAAACTTCGCTAAAAGATGCAAAGAAAAAACGAATTTTCGCGTCTGTTTATAAAACAAAAATCACATTTTAAGTGTTAATTCCTTAAAAAATGAAAATAACTAATTTATATTCATCGATTGCTGTCAATCGATCTCCGTTTGCACTTGATTGGGGTAACAATGGCTTGATATGTTATGCCGCTGCAAATTCTATAGCTATCTTAGATCCAAACGTGAGTAATTTGTTATCTATTCTTGAAATGTGCTTATAATGTCAATTTATCATTATTTGCAGTATGATGACTCATGTAAACTACTTAAAACACATGCAATTCACACGAATCGGGTGAATACTGTTAAATGGATAAGGAAGCCTGGTGTAGACAAGGAAAATGAATTGATTTCTGGAAGTGATGATAATTTGTGCATTTATCTTAATATTGAAGATAATGAGAATCCAAAAACAATTTTACTAAAAGGACATACAGATTCGATTACATCTCTTGATAGTATTTATGTCGGAAATACCTTATTAATTGTTACTGGATCGGCTGATTCAACTATTCGATTATGGAAAATTACAAATTTCCAAGAAGAAAGTATTGAAGCTTTTCAAGTAATTGACTTAAATCGAGGAATTTGCTTTAGCGTAAAATTTGTGGAACTAGATAATGCCGGTATTTTATTGACGTTCACAACTGATGACGATAAAGTAAAATTTTATGGAGAGAATGAGAATAAAGAATTTGTAAAAATTGAGGAACTAATTGGACATGAAGATTGGGTACGCTGTCTAGATTTTATTAAGGATGATAATGGTGATTTATTACTTGCTAGTTCATCTCAAGACTCCTTCATTCGTATTTGGAAAATATCACCTTATAATGCTAATGTTGAATTGATTCCAAAAGATATTGATGAAATCCAAATTGAGACCAGAATTTTTACATTAAATAATCAAAAATTTGTATTGGCAATTGAATCAGTTCTGCAAGGTCATGAAAATTGGGTCTACAGTGTTCATTGGAATAGATCATCTTCCAATACACTCCAATTACTGTCAAGTTCCATGGACAGAACAATGATTATTTGGACATATGATAATGATTTATGTATGTGGCTTGAAAAGGTCAGAGTGGGTGAAGTCGGAGGAAATACTTTAGGATTTTATGGTGGAAAATTCAATAAGACTGGCAATTTAATTGTTGGACATGGATTTCAAGGAAGTCTGCATTTGTGGATGAAATCTAACGAAAATGATCGACTATGGGAACCATCGGTAATAAATAGCGGACATTTTAGAGAAGTCAAAGACATCGTTTGGGAGCCAAAAGGTGAATTTTTGTTATCAGCATCTATGGACCAAACAACTCGACTTCATTCAATATGGGCACGTGATGGTAAAACGACGACATATCATGAAATAGCAAGACCACAAGTTCATGGATATGATATGCAATGTATAGCTGTTTTATCAAGGTACAGATTTGCAAGTGGAGCTGAAGAAAAAATTGTAAGAAGTTTCCAAGCTCCTGCTAATTTCGTCGAGAACTTTAGAACTCTTACAAAAGATCAGGAGCAAGACGATGAAGGCGACGCAATTGCAAAGTCTAATCAAAAGGGCGCTGCAGTTCCATCATTAGGCTTGTCCAATAAAATCGTATATGAAGAAGATTTATTAAATCCAGTAAATGAAGACAAGAAATTTAAGGATGAATATCCTGAAAATTATTTCGTACCAATTTTAATGAAGGAACCGCCAACTGAAGAATATCTCACACAAAATACATTATGGCCTGAAGTACAAAAGCTTTATGGTCACGGATATGAGCTTTATGCTCTTGCAGCTAATAAAAGTGGAACTATTTTAGCTTCATCGTGTAAAGCAACAACTTTAGAACATGCTGAAATTCTTTTATGGAATACAAGCACTTGGAAAATAATCCAACGACTTCGTTCACATAAATTGACAGTCACACAACTGAAATTTTCATCCGACGGAAACAAACTGCTCTCAGTATCACGCGATCGAAGGTGGTCTTTATTCGAGAATCTTCCTGACGCAAATAATGACGTCAATTTCCAATTAGTGTCAACGACAGACAAGAACAATGGAATTCACGAGAGAATTATTTGGTGTTGCGACTGGACACATGATGATAAATTTTTTGCTACTGGATCTCGAGATGGAAAAATTGCTGTTTGGACTAAAAGTAGCACTTCCTCAGAATCTAGTTTGAAAGACTATGCAAGCTGTTGCACAATAAATATTCCATCTGAATCGATTACTGCTTTATGCTTCGCTCGTAGCTTCTATAAGCAAAACAACTATTTATTGGCTATTGGACTTGAATCTGGAATCATTAAACTTTATTCTTTCAACGGCTCTGCCTGTGAACTTCTCTCGTCTTTAAATAATTCAGACGCACATCACCTTACAGTAAATAAGCTTGAATTCCGCCCATCTGAAAATAAAATTCATCTAGCAAGCTGTGGAAATGATCATCTCGTAAGAATTTATGAAATAGATCAGTAAAATACAATACTAAGCTAAAAGAATAAGGCTATAAATTAAGCAATCGAAAAAAAGTTGTAAATATATTTTGTATTAATTTGCATCGAAATAAAAAAAGGTTCTTTATAAATATTTTTTGATTTGTAAAACACAACAAAAAAGAAGAGAACTAGAATTCTATGTAAAATAGAATTAAGCTAGGTAATTGGCTTAAAGAAAGACAAAATGACTACATCATTTAAATTTTTTTATAAAAGGATCAACTATAGTCTATTAATATGGAATACATAATTCTTTAAAAAGCGCAGTATCGTTTGGGGTACGATTACTTGTGACGTCCAAAATTTTGTCTGGTCAAGAGCAGGAATTGATACTTTACTCATACTCAGTATTCAATACTCACACAGAATTGAAAATAATACTCGAATATCAATTCCTGGCTCAGTTAACTGCTTAGGACTAGTTCTAGTTTCATTCTTTATGATTACTATATCCAATAGAAAGTTCAAGCAGAAAAAAAAATATCCATAAAGTAACAAACAGCTTCACACCCACTCAAAACTTTAAACGTCACACGTGACCGACTTCTTATTAGATTATATTGATCCGGAAAATTATGAATCCTTACTCTTCTTCCAACAATTATCACAAACTCTGACATCACTATTCCAGCCATGTTGCGGAACTGACATTCGATTGAGCGAACATTTATTACAGATAGCAGCTCCACATCCACGACACTGAAATATAAAAATTATCATTTTAAGTATAAAGCAAAAAGGCAATAAAGTCAAAAGTATATTACATGATGTCGTCGAATATCGAGAATGGCATGGATTGGAGAATTTTGCATGCCGAAATTTCCAGAGGCATTACTCAGCTCACGAATTTTTGATTGTTCCATGTCGTCAATGTTATTTCCAAATATTTGATCACACAATGCACATGACGGCGAGTCCGAATCCTTTGCCCAATATTCAGGTCTAACGCTATCCTTAATCAATTCTTTAGGATATTCCAATGCAGCAGCAACACTACTTACAGCACTTGCCAAAACTTCTCCATATTTTCGTACTCTGACATTTTTAGTTTCCTCATCCATGCGCTCTATGAAAGTATAATTACAATGTAGGAAATATGAATATTAAGTCTATATAGACATATTAATTCACAAGTTAATTTTGTCGATGACATTGAGTCACGTTTTCAAATCTTGTAATAAAAATTCAAACAAAGGAATTCTACGCAACTAGAAAAATAATTTTTTTTTTTTTGCAACCTATTAATACATACTGATAATAATCAAAAGGAATTAACTACGTATCCATAAAAAAAGGCATCGAATCTAATCAATTAAAAAAATCTAGTGCACAGCGAGACGAAGCCATTTCTAATCTACGAACCTTTGTTATCACTATTACCATTTTCATTTTTCATTAACTCGTCCCGGCATTTGTTGCAGACTCGTACGAGATCAGTTCCCCAGCCTAATTTTAATGGCACGGTCATACGATTCTTTGAGCACTAAGTAAATAAATAAAATGACACATGATAATTAATATCACACGATTGCCTTATAAAAAGTTCACTTACATCATTACAAACTCCTTTGCCGCAGTTCCGGCAGTGATGTATTTTTAATCCACTTTGTTCAAAGTTGGTCTTGCAAAGTTCACAGTGCACAATTGAACTATTTGGAACCCAATATTCTGGATTGACAAGATTATCAGCAACCCAAGATGTAACTGATTTAGTTGGCTGTGCTGAAACTGATGAAATTGCATCTGATATGTACAATATTCCATCAACAATTGCTTGTGCTGAATGAGTTGGAACTTGATTCTTAAAAAGTCCATCACGCCAAATATGAACAGCTTCAGAGAGGACGCAAATTTCTTCTGGTGATTTATTGCCGTACCAGCGACTACGATAAATTTCACCATGACGTTCACAGTCAATTTTGGAGAAACTCCATGATGTATACTTAGCTATCCAATCTCCATTAGAGTTGATAACTTTGACAATACTTCTGCGTCCTTCTAAATGACACTTTTTACATAAATAAATCTTATTGTTGAGATGTTGCTGATAATTACATGCTGACGAATTTGTATGCTCAGTTCCGTTCTTAACATGATCTCTTGTACTTTCACATCGCTGATAACATCCTTCACATATTGTTTCACATACAAATAATGATTCATGTAAAGTATATTCCTTATCTATGTTATACTCAACATTTCCAGAAAACAATTTGTTCAGCATATCAAGTTGCTCATAAATACTACGAATTGTCCTTGCTGGTTTGAGTTTATTTTCAATATCATTCTTTAAAATGCTCTTTAATGGATTAAAGTCGGTCGGTGATGAATTTGTCTTAATACCAACATAATGTAAGGAACTGAATGCGTCAATGTTTAATTTCATCTCAAGAAATTTCTCTTTAATTATATTTTCTGGTGCTTCCACTAAATTCGATTCTAATGGCCATGTATTGTGAACTTCATGAAAAATTATAACCGTTGGACCTCCTGAAATGCCTTGTGTATTATCATGTAATATTGGACTTAAATGTCTTTGATATATTTTTGATGCCGTTCCCAGAAATTTGTACATGTCCGAATTTAGTCTTTCCGCTCGTGTCCTATAAATAATAATATCAGATACAGCCAGTACCTTCATAAGCATTCGATGCTGTTGATTTTCATTTTGTGCAATTCCTTGAAGACCTTCGGTGTCCAGACATAAGATTTGACTGTTGTAAAAATACTTTTGGAAAGCACAACTTACACCTAGTGTGCATGAATGTTGCTTATTACTCATCTTGAAAATCTCATTTCCATCGAAAAAGACATTATTCATTGTATGCGATTTGCCATCACCTGAGTTACCGAATATTGAAACAACTTTGACCTTCTTATCAGGATCGGAAATGCCTAATTTTCTAATAAAATTTTCAACATCGGTCACTTGGAAGTTTTCATTTGAGTCTATAACGGTAAAGGATCTACTCGATGGATCATTATTTTCGTATGAAATATGACTATTTAAATTTATGCTATGCAGTGCGTCTTCAAGGTCTTCATGTCTGTAATTTAATAAATCTGGCTTTGAATCTGCTCGTGGCCAAGGCGATGATATTGCGCCTTCCTAAAAAGAATGAATAAATCCGAAGGTCACAAAAGTTGAATAAAATTCCATTAAAAAAATAAACGATCACAATGTTGCTGACATAATTTTAAAAAAAAGTTTTAATCACAAAGTCAAGTATCAGTATGGATTATCAGTGTGAGAAAACGTCTGAAGGCTTGTCTATTTGTTATTAATTTTTTTTTTTTTTTTATACATCAGATTTTTTTTCTCCCAAACAAAACAAAGAGATTTGTGTTATTTTACCATTTTCTTCTAATTATCTGTCTTAATTTAAGTGTTTATCTGCCGCTTTATGTTGCTAAACCTTATTACCGTACACTTATCACAACTAAATTATACTAAATGAATTAACTAACACGGAAACACCTTTTTCACTGTTTTTGATGAAAATAAACAAAATTTGATAATAATGTTTCTGAAGTTTTGCTCATTTTTGCTGACCTTCTATATTCACATCGATTTTATGCTTGTTTTTAGTACCTGTCTTATATTGCTGGATGATTTTAATCCAGTAAAAGGCCGTTCGAAAATTTAAATTTTGAAAAACCGTTATGTTAAAATTCTTTAGCATTTATAAAATTATTGGCTAATTGCATCGTGTTCATTTAATGACTCTAAATCTCAAATCCCTAACATCCCAAATTTAAACGACCATACCCAATGTGAATATGTCAACAAAAGCTTCATGCCTTTCAACTTGATTTCTATTGTTGCTCAGTTTCAAATTTTATGAAATTGATAGTAATTGACAATCTGAACATTATTTTTATGACTTGATGCTATTTTCATCACAAGCAACATGATTACAAAATGATCCCGTGCTGTTATTAACATAATTAATAAAAAAAATTCAAATTTACATACCTGAAGTTCAAAAAGCATTTTGCATCACTTGACTTTCTCGTACACTTGAACTTGACGTCCACGCTTTAATGATAACGTTACTAAAAGACTAGAGAAAATTACATTTTAACATAAAAGTCGTTGAAATAAAAGCACAAAAGAAAGAAACTTGAACTTTAGTCGTATGAAAACACTTATCAAAGTACATCCAATTAGTCCGAGTAATTGAGTGAAAATGGCACTTTCAAGACCGATTTATAACTTTTTAGGATTCTATTTTGAGCAATTGTTTAATCATCCAGTGAGAACAAAGTCAATCACTAGGTAAAATGCTGAAAAACATGAAAATTTCTCTTTTGATTATGTATTATTGATGATTAAACATTTTAGTTCCATTGTGGCCACATCAGGTTCAATTGCATCGCAGATTTTATCAGGACAGAATGTAAATCCTCGTTCAGTGTTTGCATATACATTATTTGGATTAATCTTTGGAGGGTATGCTTAGTGACTTCGTCACTTAAAATAAACAGTCAGTCATAAATAATATTTATTTATTTTTTCAGATCTGTGCCTCATTATTTCTATACATTCTTTGGAAATGTCGTACCTGATGTCCAATACAAAGCATTATTTGAATTTTTATTGGAACGAATACTTTTTGCACCTACCTTCGTAGGACTTAGTCTTTATTTCTTGTCAATTTTCGAAGGTAAATCACCTGAGCAAGCAAAGAAAATCCTCAAACAATTGTACTTACAAGTTTTGGTTACAAATTGGAGATACTTATCACTGCCGGTATTTGTGAATTTCAATTTTGTACCACCTATGCTTAGAGTGTTTGTCGCCAATATTATTGGATTCTTCTGGATCATTTATTTGGCTGATAAGAGACGTAGGGCAGCAGCAAAGAAAGAAAATACAAAATAAATATTGATAATATGCAACTGATAACTATTATCATACTGTATACATTCACAAATATTCTTGATTAATGCCTGGTTTATGGGATATAAAAGTAAAAAGACTTGGATGGATTAATTATTTTTCTTTTAATTATTTTATGATATTCCTTTATTTCATAATTATTATTTTATTACTATAATGTCCTTATAATATCATGAAATATGTGATTAATTGCTTTTATTAGTACAAGACAACAACTGCAGAGAGGAAAAAAAATATAATTTATTGGATATTCCTTTTTAAAAAAAAAGAGTTGAGACTAGATTTTAGTGACCAGAAAAAACTAAACTCGTGCTGATGAATGTCAAATATGATTATGGACTTAAACTTCTTCGGCTAACACTTGAGCTATGTGAACTTCCTGAAGAATGTTGTGATGATCTGTAGTTGGGTAATGGAATCGGTCGCTTTCTTGCACTAGATTATTATTTTTTTTATTGGGTTAGTAAAGTTAAGAATGTTAGTAGATTAGTAAATGACTTTTTTATTATTTTCAAGCTGATTATTAGTATTGTAAGCAATTTGTATCAAAGAATAAAGTAAATGTTGACTTACCAAAATCAAGAAAACAAAAGAAAACTGAAAGAGCTTATTTAAATAATAAAGTTGTGCCTAGATTACTTCACAAAGCATAAATATTTATGGTTTGGACACTTTTTATTTAAGAAAAATTTCATCGAAAAATAATAAGTATGTAAGAATCAAAATTATGATCTAATAAATGTGAGCATCAAAATTCAAAAAAACAAAAAAGTTGTATAGCTTATCTTACAAAAAATGAAGCACACAAAAAAATATTTAAAAAAATAATAATTGTTTCATTTATCGACGTCTTCGCCGATAATTTGAACTTCTACTCCGTGATCTAAAGAATAATTTCAAATAATGAAAAAAATATAATTAAAATTCATGCTACTTAAAAGGTGCTGTGCAAAAGCAATCCTCTTACCTTGTGATTCTTCGTCTGTCCAAAAATGACGGAGATCCAGCTCGACGAGGGATGCTTGGCGAACGCGATCCATTTTCAACTGATTCATGTCGTGAACGTTCTGTATGTGTTGATTCTGATGATGAACTACTGTGACTTGAATGTGATGAACGACTAGAAGACCTACGAGAATCTTCACTCGAATAATGCGATGATCCAGATTCTGAAGATGAACTTGATGACGAACCTGATCTACGTCCTCTGCAATTGAAAATTCAAAATAAAGTTTTGTTAAATCGTGAGATTAAAAATAAATCCAAGGATTAAAAATGAATTTCAAATTTAAGAAGTAACGGTCATTTGAAATTCAAATAAATGAACTGAAATGAAATGAACTTTCTGTTCAGAAAATGATACATACCTTCGTGGTGACTTTGATCGACTTCTTGACTTTCTGACGCGTACAGCATCCTTTTCTGGAGTTTCGGATGGTTCTTTCTTCTTCAATGGTGCATCATTGCTTGATTTTTGAGATTTGCCAACATTTTGCTTGTCATTCTTATCATGTTTTTCTTTTGTAGGCAAACTAACTTGTGCTACCTGCACTTCTTTATTCTTATCGTGCTTTCGATTATCAATAAATTCAGGAGATGCCTTTTGCTTTGAATCTAATTTCGGCTGAGATGAGGAAGCTTCTTCAGATATAATTTTCTTCTCTAAAGATTCCTTAACTTTAGCTGCCAATTCTGATTTCAAAGCTTTTAAGCGATTAAATTCCTTGTCTTGATTTTTATCAATAAGAAATTCATCAACCTTATCAGCTTGTTCATTATCGGAACTTTCATTATCACTTTGCAATTTAACTACAGGCCCTGTATGCTTCTTAGCTTTTTCATTGGATTTATTTTTTGCTTCCAAAATCTCCTTGTATCGCTCTGGATTTCTACGAGCTGGTGAATAGCTCAATGATCGATCAGATTGTCGTTCCTTTGTGTGACTTTTGCGTTCAATTTCTTTAGTTTGTGATGGATTTTCTACACGAGACATTTTCTTTTGGACTGGAGATTTTGATTTACTTGCTGATCGTTTTCGTTGATATTTTGCCTGATTTCTGTCTCTTGAAGATGACCTATCTCTACCTCCTCTTTTATTATCCATTTCAGGACGACGTCTATCTGGTGAGCGACGTTTTGGTGAAAAACGTCTTCTTTCGTCATCACGACCTTTTTTATCTGGTGTTCTGTCCCTTCTATTTCTATTATTAGAAAAATCTCGTTTTAAGTCACGATCATCTCGTTTTTCAATAGATCTGGAACGACGACGCTTAGGCGGTGAAGGATTTCTACGAGGATTCCTTTCGTTTCTATTTAATGAGTTAGAACGGTCTCTTCTTGCTGATCTGTCCTTCTGGTTTCGTTCATTTTGAGGTGATCGATTACGGATATTTCTTGGAGATGGCGAAGGTCTTCTTAATAGAGGAGAGCGATTTCTTGACGGAGGTGATGCTCGATTTTTAGAAGGAGGCGAGCGATTCCTTGTTGATGGTGAACGATTTCTAGCTGGTGGAGAACGATTCCTATTTCTAGAAATGTCATTGAATCGCCGGAAGTCATCTCTTCTTTCTCTGCTTGGTTCAAATCTTCGCCTTTCTGGTGACTTTGATTCTTTCCTGCGTCTTTCTGGTGACTTTGATTCTTTCCTGCGCCTTTCAGGTGATTTAGATTCCTTCCTGCGCCTTTCAGGTGTTTTAGATTCTTTTCTACGTCTATCTGGTGTTTTTGATTCTCTTTTGCGCCTTTCTGGTGACTTTGATTCCTTTTTGCGTCTGTCTGGTGATTTTGATTCCTTCCTGCGCCTTTCTGGTGTTTTTGATTCCTTTCTACGTTTTTCAGGTGATTTTGAGTCCTTCTTACGCCTTTCTATTGATTTTGATTCAATTCTGCGTCTATCTGGTGATTTTGATTCCTTTCTACGTCTATCAGGTGATTTTGATTCCTTTCTACGTCTAACTGGCGATTTTGATTCCTTTCTGCGTCTGACTGGTGATTTCGATTCTCTCCTGCGTTTTTCTGGCGATTTGGAATCCCTTCTTGACCTTTTAACTGGAGATTGTGAATCCCTCCTTGATCTTTTGACTGGAGATTGTGATCGCTGATATCTGTCACTACGACTGCGAGACACTTTCCTCTCATCACGTTTACTTCTTGAACGACTTCTTCTTGGATTACGGAAATCCTTCTCAGGAAGACGCGGTTCGATTTCTCTTCGGTCATCTTTTCGACTCTTAATTTCCTTCGAATGATTCTTTCGTCCTTTATCTAACGAGCTGAATTGATAAAGATAATATTTAATCAATACATACTAGAAATAAATCTAAATTAATTACCTTTCACGTGAACGCTCTTTCTTCTTTTCATGCTTTTGCTTTTTCGACTTCTTCTTCTGTTCAAATAAATCGTAAACAAATGGAAAGAAAAACAATTTTATTAGACAATATTATTCAGAACGTAAGCAATGTTATCAAAATATGTATTTCAATTCTCATACTTATTTTTATTTATTATTATGTTAAACATTGATTTTGTATGAAGACAATGCACAAAACTTGATACAAAATCAATTCAAATAAAAGCGTTTTCACCATCAATAAGTATATTAGATGAAAGCAAATCAAGAAAACTTTCACGTTTTACTTACAGTTCAACTAATCTCCTAACATAACATTATATTTAGTGTTAATACGTGTTTAAGGATATGCCAGAAAGAATTTTACGTCTTTTAATAACATGTTTTATTAATTTATTACTTTTATAGCTAAATAAATTATTAATTACTAACGGAAAAATTGATTTTAAATTTATTAAATTATGTTAAATCCGAAACAAATTTCAAGATTTAAATTTAATCCTGAGATTAACCTAATTCTCACTTAAAATTCAAAATTATCTGCATTAATTTTCCGTTAATAATTAAAAACTTTTTGCTGATAAAAAAAATCATGTAGAAGCATAATTAACTTGAAATATTGACAAACAACTACTCTTAATTGTGAAAGTTTTCAAGCTTTCGTTCCTTCAAATTTGAAGCATACAAGAAAATAGAATAAAATCTTTTTAATGTTTTTGTTTTTTCAGTTTCTTTGAATATTTTAATATCAATAGATGAGCAATTTGATAAGAACTCGAAGAAAAATATTATGCTTAACATACATAGTTAAGGGGGAAATGTAAATAAATAGATATATGTATTGCAATAATGTTTGTGATATTCATTGATTTTTGGACGAAATATCTCATAAAAATTTGTGAATAAATTTTGGCAGAGTTGGTACTTCCGATATTCAATTGGACAAACAAAACTATCATGCTATTTGGTACCAGACTAGTCAACCATAAAGTGACCTAAAGAATCCATCTAAGTAAACTCGGGGCAATTTCGTCCAATCATCAATGAATAAATGATTTGATTTAGACAGTAAAAAAAATGTGAGCACTCTTTAAATTCAAAAATCATAATTTATGTATCAATAATCAAGAACGAAAACGATAAGGAACTAAAAAAACTTAAATTAATACAAAAATATAAGAAATTACTTTAGTTTTTAGTAAAAGTTTTTGAGTTTTTACTAGATACCTTTCCGTTATCTTCGGTTTTTGAATAAGGACAGTTTGAATTTTTAGAAAAAGAATTATGGATTTGGAAAATATATAGAGAAGTTAATAAAATTTATCATATTTTCATTTATCGTAAAATGAAAGCAAAAGAAAAAAATTGAAAAATCAATGTAAATGTGATATATTGAGATTTCTACATTAGCTATAAATCTGTACTTACTTTGTTCTTTTTACTCTTCTTGCGACGTTTACGACGATCATCAACACTGGATGCATCAGACGAACTTTCGGAATCACTTGAGGAAGAATCTTCACTGCTTGAGTCACTTGAATCGCTACTTTCATCACTGTCGCGACGTTTTTTAGAACGTTTCTTCTTTCCACTGTGGATATAAAATGGATTATGCATTAATATTTGATGGATAATTAAAGAATTCATTCAAACGGATTTCTAGTTATGGTAAGAGACTCTATAAACGGGTTTATTTTGTCTTTTTTTTTTTTTTGGTAGAATCCTTTAGACTTACCTCGATTATCGTCTTTAACACGAAATTTTCGTATCAAAATTAAAGAATATTCAAATGATAGGAGATAATGTTTAAAACATTTGCATAGGAAGGTTTTATATTATAAAAAAATTTGGGATATCGAGGCATTGAATGAGGTCAAAAAGTGTTATTATAGACATGAATTCTATCTCTTACCTATCTTTCTTATGCTTTTTCGACTTCTTTTTCTTATCCTTTTTTCGATCTGGACTTGAAGACCTGCCAAAATATAAAAATAATATTTATTTATTGATTCCGTTAAAATAAATGATTATGTCAAAAGTTTCTTACGCGTCTCTCTTTTTATTCTTCTTCTTTTTATCAACTTTATCGTTCTTTTCGTCTTCTGTGGCAGGTGTTGCTTCTTTTTCGATATCAGGAGATGGCGTTCTGACAAGAGCATATTTCTTCTGATTAGCCTTATCTGCCTGAATCTCTTTTTGCAATGCCTCACTTTTTGCCAGATCTTCGCGTGCCTTACGATCGGGATCAAAGCTTGTTCCCTCGACAAAGTATTCTGATATTCCAAATGCTTCACGTAATTTTGCATTCTTCTCTTGTTGAGCTTGGGCGATTTCGTGAGTTTCCTTCAAACTGAAAAATTAAATAAAATTATTAATTTGTTTACTTATGGCATATTATTTTCAGTATATCAGTTGACAAAGATAATTAAGGACGAACCTCATAGTTCGAACACCATTTCGTTCATTACGAATTTTAACATTTTCTCCTACCGACTTTTGCATGTAAGTGCTAAAAGCCGGCATATCGTAATTTATTTGCCCGCCACTCGTTTTGATAAACTTTTCATGCTGTGTCATAATAGTTTTATTTAAAACTTCTGTTGTTAATTCTTTTGCCGCATTCAAGCATTTACTGCTGCCCGCAAAATGCATAATTTGACTAAAATCGCCTAGATATGGAGATGATAATTTCCTTCTAGGTTTTCTTTTCGACGATCCTGAGCATGCGCAATGACAACAACATTTGACTGAGGAAAAGTTTTCAGTATTTGTATTTGTGTTAGTTGGATAGAGTGAAATTGGAGAAGAAATTTCCTCATTTTTTGCTTGTTCACTACGAACTAAAGTTTTCGACATAGTTTCTTGCGATGCGGCATAAGATATAGAATTTATTTTATGAGAAGTCGATTCCACGAGTTGTAAATTATCCGAATTCTTATCAATTTTCATCTCGTTATTTGCATTTCCATTAATAGTTTTATTTGGAAAATTACTTTGCCGCTTGTAATTTCTATATCTATTATTTGGCTTCCTTCGTTTGTTCCTGTTATTTTCTCTCATATCATGTTCAAAATATTCTTCTCTGACTTGCTGCCGTTTCTGTAACTTGGCCCTTCTCAGTCGTAATCGAAACTTTTTGGCAGGCGACAGATTTTTTATTGAACGACTTTTCTTATTCTTATTATTGCCGTTATTACGAGAAAAATTTTGGTTTGGATTCTTTGGAATAAATTCCCGTCTTGTATTCATGTCTTAATAATTATTTATTTAAATTCAATTGCACTTAATTTTAATACTAATTTTAAAAATTTTTAAGGAAGACTAGCGATTAAATCACAAAATTTCACTAAAAACTTGTGTTTTAGTGTGGAAGACAATGTGATTTTGAAAAATTTATTGATTAAACGAAGTTTACATTTTAAAAAACATGAAAAAAGCTAATATCTAATAACTCTGGAAACCGTTCTTTTTTTTCCTTTTAATTTCTATTGCTTCCTTTGCAATATTACGATTATCCACCATTTAAGAGTCCCATTTCATTCAGAAGTTAAACTTAAACTTAATTATTATATATTATTATTATTTTGCACAACTTATTCTCTAGACTTCTCATAATAAACTGAGAAAAATCGATATATGGTATATCCTAACTACTACAATGAAACGAAAAATCTCCCTTATTGCATGAAAAGCGGATGCTGAATAAATAGGAAAAACATTTTCACGTGAGTTTCCCCCACTACGAAATTTTTCTCAAATAAAAAATATGTTGAGAGAGATGGAAAAAGTTTGGAATAGGCAATCAAAATTGCCAAGAGTTTGTCAACTGATATAGTGATTAAAAAATAAGAAAAGGTCAAGGGTTAAACTCACATTGGACGTCCATATTCATCTTTCGCTACGTCATTTCCATTTTGATGATTTGTGCCTATAAGTTTGCTCCGAAATGCATCAACTTTCTTTTGAATTTCTTCTTCGGATAGCCTGTAATGGTATGAACAAAAAAAAACAGTAACAATATGAGGAAAGGGGAAAGTTAGCATACACATTACTCACATATCAAAAATATATTAATATTCATGACAGGTGATTAAATGTATGAAATATGTGAGTCATACATATATTTAAACCTACCCTTGTGATTCTAATGCTTCTTCATATTCTGCACATTTGACTTCTATTTTCCGCTTCCTTTCATGATCTAATATTTCAAGGTTTGGTTGACGATTTGTTGCAGCATCTAATTTCGCTATATCATCTTCGCTCCTATAATGTATATTATCCTTTTTTCCAGGTCTAACAAATGCAAAGTTTCTTTGGACATGACCATTTGTTCCACTACCTCTTGGTGTTTGTAAACCAATTCCATTATACATTTTCTAGCTAACAACTTTATGTTGCTTATAACATTAATATTAATGTTTAAACGTTTTGCGGTGTTTTTTTAATTTTTTTTTTTTCTACTGGATCTTTTTAAGATCCCAAAATATTCACCAATGAAAAATCAATAACCAATTTTTTTACGATTTCTTCTAATCTTCTTAATTCTTTCAATCAAATCGATATTGTACTATCTCAATAGAGATTTTCCGCACACATTTCACTAGTTTAAAACCGTAAATACTGAGTATTATTAAAAATATTGTTCAATAAAACTTTTCAGTTTCTTTTCACGAATTTTTGCGTCTTTTTCAACATACCCCTTTCATTTCGCATCTTTCTTTGCGATTTTTGAATTTCTAAATTACCGTTATTTTATGCTGAAAAAATAAGTTTTCTATGATATGTTTGATTAGAAAAATAAATAAAATAAGGCATGATATATATCATTTTTAAAGGAATTTTTGTTTTATTTCATGTTTTCATCCCCGTTCACATTATTCTTATTAATGATACAAATAAAAATTTCTTCAAGATGAAAATTATCATCAAGCTGTGTGTTTAGATGATTCCGATCTTGTTGGCAATGTCTAGCGCATCATAATCGCGTGCCAATCTAACGTATGCCTTCTTCTTGCCATCAGGTCTAATCAAGCAATTAACTTTTGCAACTTTGATATCATAAAGTTTGCGCACTGCTGCACGAATGTGATTCTTATTGGCTCTCAAATGAACTTGGAAAACCAAGGTGTTGTTATCTTCAATCTTCTTCATTGCGGCTTCAGTTGTCAATGGGTATTTAATAATGTTAAATGCGTCCATGCGATTTCTGGTTGGGACTGCCTTTCGTGGGTATTTTGGATTACGGGGCAATCTGAGGGTTTTTGGACGACGGAAACGAACTGAGGTACGGACTTTACGGAGACGAGTTCCGAATGGTCCCTTGACAGCCTACGAATATAAAATGGTTTTTCTCATTAGTTATTGTTTTTAATAAAAGTCGTCGATTGTAGATGGTGTCTAAATATCAGACAAAGGATTAACGAGTGTATTAGTGTTTTTTTTTCATCTTTTTACATCAAAGAGATTCCCAACTAATAATTCATCATAAAGAGATTAAATAAATTACAAAATGCAACAAAGCATACCTTCAGACGAGCACGTTTAGCCTTTAAGATAGCTGCTGCCTTTGCGCGAGCTGATCCCTTTTGCAATTTTGCTGCTGTTACAGTCTTTGCAACAACTGGTTTCTTAGCTGGAGCTTTTCCAGCAACTTTCTTGACTGGGGCCTTCTTTGGCTTGCCATCTTTCTTTGCTGCTGGTTTTGCAGTTTTCTTGGCAGCAGGCTTCTTGGCTGGAGCAGCTTTCTTTTCTGCTGGCTTTGCGGCCTTGGCTGGTGCAGCTTTCTTTTCGGCAGGTTTGGCTGCTTTCTTTTCAGCTGGTTTGCTAGCAGCGGCTGCTGCTGGACGTTTTTCAGCAGTCTTCTTTGCTGGTTCAGCTGGTTTTTTTGCAGGTTGAGCTCCTGAGCTTGATGCGGCAGGTTTTTTGTCTCCAGCCTTTGCAGCATCCTTCTTTGCTGCGGCTGGTTTCTTGTCCTTATCGGACGATTCTCCCGCTACAAGTAATTAAAAAGATGTCCATTAGTTTTTATTTATAAAAAAAATTTTGAGGTTATATTTATAACAAAATGTTTTGTAAATTTAATTCACTTGTGCATTTCTTCCTTGATTAGCTCATTTACTTTACGGTAATAAATTTTATACAATTCAATTGATAGTCATTTGTACAACGTGAAAACACGATGGAAAAATGTTGAACAATTGAAATATCCGCATGATAGAAAAAATATTGCTATTTTCTCAAATTAATTAAGTCAAATTCCACTTTACATTGATAACTCCATTAAATCAGGATTAAGGAAGTCCTTATGCACAATATCACACATAATTACACCATGTTCAAGTGAATTAAACTACAAAAATCTTTAAAATTAAAAGAACTCACTTTTTTTCGGAGGCATATTTCAGGAAAAAGAAAGAACGTAGCTTCGTGCCGTGCTACCTCGATTCGAAAGAGAGATGCAGAAAAAATGTTTTCTACACATTCAAATAATTTTTGACGGTTAAACTTAGTAGGTTTTGGAACAAATATCAAAACTTTGAATTAAGTTAATTCAAGTGAAAATGTATATCTTGGTACTAGTGGTGTGCATGTAGAACAGAGAGGAAAGTGCTTATTTACCGGCAAATATGATGCAATGATAAACAACTTACAAGTACCGCAAAGCTAGTTTAGAGGCATTTGTAGCACTGATCACCGGTAGAAATGATCGTAGTTTCATACTGTGCTGACTTAATTCAAAATAAAAGACGCAGTAATAATGATTCTTATAAATTCAATTAATTATGGGCAGTTATAATTAGTCAATCATCAGAATTAGCTAGATATGGAAGTAAACAAATTCAAGGAACGAAAAGAATATCCATTGAAACATTTATTCGATGGAAATGAGCTGAATGTCTACGAAAGTAACTTTATCAATCTATCAGCAGGTATTAGCTGTAATTAGTGATTGTATTTGAGTATTCTAAACTTAATTAAATATATTAAAGGAACACCAAATGAGGTTTTGTTGGGTAAATGCAATCAGCTGTTTGAGGATGCAACAAAACATTTACTGGTAAGACTATAAATTATTTTGTATTGGAATCAAGCCATTTGTGTTTATTTAAAAAGATTATTGAGAACTTACTCTAAGATCTAATTCAAGTACACTCTTTTAAATATATGAATAGTAAAATGATAAGAAAAATAATAATATTTAACGACGATAACGATAACGTTTAAAGTGAAACCATAGCTGGAAAATGTTATTCTGAAATTGACATCGAAATCCTCTCTTATATGAATACTCCCACTCTCTGTTAACAATCTTGAAAGCTATGTCTTCATATGGAGGGCCAGCATGGAACCGTAATATAGCAAAATCAGCATTATCAGCACATGGAGTTAGGAAATATTGTGGAGTTACACTTTTGTTTATAAGATCAGGATAGAAGATGTTGAATTTATATCCTTGAACGATTTTGGGTGGCGGATTGTCAATGTCATAATGTGTTTGATTGTATTTGTTCCATTCGAATCCAGTATGAACTCGATTAAAGTATCGTGGTTTTCGTGGTCTGTATTTCTCTGATGACCACAAATGTGTTTGCGGGTCTAATTTTGCCTCGACTGAAAATTCAGCTTCATCGTCGTTCATTCCTTTACGGGCTTCTTTGCGCAATAAGACCTCTTGTTGAGTGAAAACGTCCTCATCCTCTTCTTCAATTAATTTACTTCTCAGTTCATCGATATGTCTCTGATTATCTTCTTCAGTTATCACGTCCACATATGACTCGATGTCTGCTGGTTTGATGTATTTTGGACTGTAATTTCCTTTCTCATATAATTTGAAGCATTCTTGAAGTAAATCCGTTTCATTTGTCTTATAATCCTGAGAATCTTGTGATGATTCATCTGTTTCCATTGCTTTAGAAGTCGATGGTTGACATTCGTTAGATGTTGACGGTCTTGGTGAGTTAGAAGCACTTGATGATGCTTTAGTTTCTGGCATTTCACTATCACCGTCTTCCTCTTTCTTAATTAAAATTTCTTCTTGCTCCTTTTTCAAAAGCTCCAATTTTCTCTTTAAATTTTCTTGGTGACGATCTCTTAGTCTTGCTCTTGCCATGTGAGCTTTAAGCTGTGACAATAAACTTTCCCAATATCCAATGTCAATTCCATCACTTTTGCTTGATAATTTGTCTTCAATCTTTGTTTTTAATTCGTTTAACTGTGTTGTAGTCTTTCCGCGAAATATTTTAGAAACGTCCTGAGCAACACTTTGATGAATGCCTTCTCGTCTACCTTGATATGATGTTTCTGATTCTACTTTCTTTAACTTTTTCAAATCATCGTCAACAATAATCATTATATCATCCCAGTAGTCTGAATTGGAACTCTGTTCAAGTTCATTGTATACCTTGATATCAGCAAGCAGATCCTCTAAATCGTCAATACTTAGACCACGAATAAATTCATAGGGCTCGTGCATTTGCATTTCTATCGAATCTTCCAAATTTTGATCACTAATGTATTGTGCTAATAAATCAATCGGCTTTGCACGTCCATCCTGGATTCTTATTTTACTTCTCAATCTAGCTTGTTCCAAATGAAAGTTCTCTTCCTGCTTTTGCCATTCATCAAATTGTGCTGCTTCCTTTGCTCTTTGCTGTTGGTACATTTCATTTTCTCTTTCTTGTCTTATTAATTCCCGTTCATGTCTACGTTTCTTCAACTTCTCTAGTTCCTCTAAATTTTCTTGCTTTTTGATCCTGTTTAGATGTTCCACTTCCTTCCTTGACAAATTTTTTAAGCCTTCTTTTTCTAATTTTTTGCTCCAAACGAACGTCGAGGAACCTTCCTCCATTTTATCTCCCCAGCCCATCATTAAAGCTGCTTACACCTGAAGTTTATGTGCAGTTTAGCAAGCAATAAGGATAGAATTAAATATATTCTTTGAAATTAACAAAATAATGAAAACGATTGTAAACAGACTTTTGCGTCACTTTTCGCATCAATTTGCGTCTTTTTTTGAATTTTTTTTTGGCCGTTAACAAAAATTTAAAAATATAGCTGCTCCTTACTCTCAATTTACACACTAATGATCTCCCACAGGAATTTGAGGCTGCAAATCATTCGTACATTTTTCAATATGGACCAACATGTGGAACTTATAAATTTCGTACGAAGCTTGCTGAATTTTTATCCAAAAAGTATCAATCAAATGTGGATGCTTCTGATTTAGTTCTGACTGCTGGTGCCACTTATGGCTTACTAGTCATTTTGTCAACTCTTATGGATTTAAATGGAGTTGTCTTTTTGGACGAAGCGACTTACATGATTGCTTTGGAAAGCATTTCAGACTTCAATACATTAAAAATTGTTCCTGTAAAGCTTAATGATGACGGTGTGGATCTTATTGATTTGGAAGAAAAGATCGTCAGTCATAAAGTTCAAAGTGGAACCAAAATGTTCTGGGGATGTTATTATACCATGCCCACATACCATAATCCTACATCGATTGTATTTACTGAAGGTATTACTGGATATCAATTTAATTAATGCCATTTATCTAATCTATATAATTAATTAATTTTATTGAATAGAGACTTGTCAAGCTTTAATTAGAATTGCTCGAAAGCATGACTTGCTGATTGTATGCGATGATGTTTACAATATTCTACATTATGATGATGAAATATCACCAAAGCGTCTCTTGGCATATGATTCTATGGATGATGACGATTACAAAGGTCATGTCATATCCAATGGAACATTTTCCAAGATTTTAGCACCAGGTGTTAGAGTTGGATGGATGGAATGCCCGCCAAGAATTGCGAAAGCTTTCCAAAATTCTGGTTTCCTTAAAAGTGGCGGTGGAATTAGCAATTATGCATCAGGTGTCATAACAAGTATGATTGAAACGGGAAAATTAGAGGAACACGTGAAGGAATGTTGGCAAAGTTACAAGTCACAGCGTGATGCACTAGTTCAAGCATTGACAGATAATTTACCACAATGTTGCACATTTTTACGTGCACGTGGCGGATACTTTATTTGGATTAAGCTGCCCGATCATATTGATGGCGAAAAAATGTGTGAATTTATTTTGAAAAACTATAAAGTCTTTATTATCAAGGGGAATCGTTTCTCAGTCGAGAATAAATTACGGAACTACGTGCGAATATCGTTTGCATTTCATACACCCGAGACTTTATCAAAAGCCGGCAAACTACTGTGCAGTGGCATAGAAGATTACCTTGCAACACAGTCAAAAAATTAGTTTAAAATTTATACAATGAGGCTACAGGGGTGTACCTAGAGGGGGGTACTATAGATTGAACTTTTGAGGGTTTTACAGATTATTATTGAGTGGCAGATCAAGGCAATCTAGATCAAAAAATGCATGTATGGCAACAGTCTCGTAACAGACAAAGAGCATGCTTTCGTGAGCTTGCTCTTCTCAAATATACTAGATGAGCATGCTGTTGAGCGTTATTCACACTTTACTCTACTGTTTAATGCCTGCTATTTACATGCTAGACGTCTTGGATCGTACTATTGTCTCATGACAGCCAACTGACGTAATGTTGCCATATACGACAAACAGCAATCAAGTAACATATTATAGCCATGTGTTTAGGCATATTGCTGCCACAGCCCATGATGAACCGCTCTCAAATTGAAATTTATTTAAATCACCTACTACCCTACCCCCTAAGTACACTTCTAATATGGCTACAATAAAAAAAGATTTAAAAATGTTTTGCAGATGTGACCTTGAGGCTTTAAACTGCTGTTTATTTTAATAATGTAATGATCACAATTGTACTGAAAATCAATAAGTTCAAATAAAAAAAATTATTGAGTACGTAAAGATATATTTTTGGGACATTTGCACATTACAGAAGATGATGATGTTGTGTACGATCCTCAAGTGATTTATGAGACGAACAAAAAAAAAGAAGTAAAGTGATTCTTAAACACACACACGACCATACGAACAGAAAAAAAAATATATTACGAAGTAGTTGAAACACAACAAGTCGTACGCTTGACTTAATTTTATTTGCTAATGAGCTTTCGAATTAATATCGTAAAGGAAACTGCGGAATACCTTTAGAATAATATTTTTTGTGGTCAAATTATTTGAAAATTTGTGAAATTATATGGTTCTATTGATCATTTGTGCAGTTATTTAATCAGAGTGAACTATTAAGACGTAATAAAAAATCTAGAACCAGTTAAATCTGATATCAGATTGAGTGCTGTGCTTTGTTTAAAAAAAAAAAAATATGAAGGAAATTTCATCGCATTTAATTAAAAAGTTTTTGAGTATAAAGAGAATATTTTGAAAATTGTATGACCTTTGATCCTTTACTTTACATACATATCATACATTAGCAGTAACTTGAACACTCATATGACTATTTTTCCTCAGATTTAATAATAGTGTATGACCACGGTAATTTCCCAGTTAAATTGACAAAACAAACAGTGTAATAATAATGGAACTAATGGATAGTGAGACGGGTGAAGTTCTATTTCAACGAAATAATAATCTAGAATGTCATAATTTGGATCTCGAAACTGGCGAAATATTGGAAGAGTGTGATGAGTCAGAAAAAATTGATGAGAATCAGCAAAAACAGCATTTTACTGCACGAAAAACAAAATTTAATGTCCCGAAGTCGTTAATAAAAGAACCGAAATGTGAAAGCAATGCAAAATTTGACTGCTATTTATCATCGCAAGAATCGTTTTCGTTGACAAATAAGAAGCGTGTTATTGACCTCAAAGAAGTAAATATTGATAAGATATACGAAAACTGCATTTTCGAGGCAAATGTTTAATTTTTCTATTTTTAGGAGATCATCATGGGATATAATAAATTTTCACACAGACTGTTTTTGATTCCCTCATTTTTCCTCTTCCCAAAACTTGGAGCAATCTACATAATTGTTGTAGAATTAGTACTACATATTTGGGCACATCATAAGAACAAGAGGAACCAGAATCCAAAAATATACTATCGATCACCTCTTGACATTCTCACGTCACAGTTCTGTAACTTTTGTCGAGAAACAAAAGATTTGCAAGATCTGCAGAGGGTTCATAGGCAGGAATTTCCGAGGAAATTTATGACGGCAAGTTTCTAATTGAATATGTTATAAAATTATGACTTACTCGAATTAACAATAAAAATATTAAAAGTTAATAAATTCTAAATAAAAATTTATTCAATGGAACTCTCAAAATATCTCCCAGTTGGTTTTTTTACCATGCTTCCATTTTGTTTAGTTGGTGACTTTTTACTCTTATCACTATTAAGTAAAAGCACAATAACTCTGAATTTCTCTCTGGCGATTACAGGCTTTAGTGTCATCCTCATATTCATGGCTTCTTTTGCTGATGAGTATGTAACGTAGGCTCGAGTTGTCGGCGTTTGCTTTAAATCAATCTTTTCGTGACCAGGAAATAGCTCTCTTAATTCCTCCATTGTGATTGTTTTCGGTATGTTTGTTACTAACAGCTTATTTGAATATTTTTCAAGTTTTGATGACTGGAAAGTTGTTCTGGCTAGACTGTTTAATTTATCCTGTCTCTCATTGTCACCTTTTCCATCCACTGGATCATGTTGCTTAATATTTAATTTCTTCACTTTAACAGGTAATGTGGCAATCTATAGATAAAAATATTGTATAAATCTGGTAAAAATTGACATCCAGTAGTACTTACATGCTTCTTTTCCTCCAAAATCTTTTTGCATGCTTCAGCATGTTCTATAGTTTCAAAATCTATCAATATCCAACGAGCATTTTTCTGTCTGGGTCTCCTTATATTCAGGACATCTGAATAGATTGCTCTCACTTCATCCTCTAGATTAATTTATTTAAATAAATCTTAGTAAACAAACGCACGTGTGGGAATTTCATTTTATAAGTTTTACTTACGAATATTTAATGGATTTGGAACTCTACGTGAGAATTTTACAAACAGAGTATAGTATGTTACTGCAGAAGCTTTACTTTTCTCGGCTTTCTTACTCATTTTCGTGATTTTTACTTTTTTTTTAAAATAAAATTAATATTTTTAATGAAAATTCAAATGTTATTGATGCAAAAAAAGACGCGAAACTTGAAAACAAAAAAAAAACTCAAATGCTCTGCGCTTAAAGGATAGATTCTATTTAATATACGTAGTATACAGCTGTAATATAGTTGGTATTATTTTTTGATATTATATCAAGAGAAGTGATTAATGAAGAACAAAGAAGTTGGCCGAACAATATATTTAAATCATAATACATCAAAATAGTGAGTATGAAAAATAAGTATATGCCTTATCATTGGAAAAATTGAATGTAGAGACTTTTCTGGAATCAGATAATATTGATTCTTATCTTAAAGACGAAGGTTAGTTCGGAAAATCACTGCTGGACTTTATGTTTACGGTTTGTTTTCATTTTCGTTTAGTACTCTGAACATTTCAGATCTTTGGCGGAGATATATATTTTTTTAATAGTTTCCAAGTAAAGGTATGGGGAAATTCCATCAGTTTTTCTTTCGTCATAATATAAAGCTTTGATAGATAAGGAAATTTCATAATCAAGATAGAATTAAACCAAAATTTTTGGTGTCTATTGCATAACGGTACTCTTTTTTATGACTTAACAAAAATCTATTTTACAGGTCATTCTACACGCACACACGATATTTACATAATTATAGGAAAATGTCTTCACTGTTGAATGCTATAAAATCATCTAGCATTGTCCATCTGTGCTTCGCCATCAGTTATTTCACATCAGGACTGATGATCAACTTGATGCAATGTATTCTGTTTTTGTGCATTAAACCATTCAATAAGAGATTATTTAGAACATTACTCTATTATCTCTGCTACTCATTTCATTGCCGTAAGTTTTGTTTTCCGTTCATTTACTTTGCACGACATGTATTTTTAAATTTTTTTATATATAAACTAGAACTGGTTGCTATAGGAGAATGGTGGAGTGGATCAAAGCTCAAAATTTACATTTCCAAAGAAGATTTAGAAAAGGCTGGAACTGAACATGGTAATTAACTTTTTATTCTCTTTTAATTGTATATAAAACTAATATTATTGTTTTTTTAAATTAAGCTTTGCTGATCATGAATCATACGTACGAAACGGACTGGCTTTTTGGATGGATGTTTTGCGAAAAAGTTGGTGTTCTCGGTAATTGCAAAGCTTATGCCAAAAAAGTCATTTCATATATACCAACAATAGGTTTGTTATTCAACATGTCTATGTCTATATTCCTTCATTAAAAATTGATTTATTTGATTTTGCATAGGATGGTCGTGGAAATTTGCTGAATTTGTGTTTTTGGAGAGGTCGTTTGATAAGGACAGAGAGATTATTACAAAACAGCTTAATGAAATCTTCGATTACCCAGACCCTGCGTGGTAAGCTATTTTTATTTTAGCAATATGATAACGTGATTAACTTGAGAATGCTGATAACTTACGTTGAACTCAGCTATTTTTAATTTTAATACCTAGTTTTTATTTTTAATCTTACGATTTATTTTAATCCAATAAATTTTATTACTTTTAGGCTTTTACTGAATGCAGAGGGTACGCGATTCACACAGTCAAAGCATGCAGCTTCAGTGAAATTCGCTCAAGAGAGAGGTATGCCAGTTTTGAAGCACCATTTGATTCCAAGAACGAAGGGATTCACAGCTAGTTTACCAGTACTCAAAAAGAAATGTCCAGCTATTATGGATGTTCAATTAGTTTTTAAAGAAGATGATAAGGTCAAACCAACAATTATAAATTTATTAAGAGGAAAATGTATCACAGGTCATATATATTTGAGAAGAGTATCAATGAGTGAGGTTCCAGATGATGAAGAACAAGCAGCACAATGGCTTCATGATTTATACGTACGAAAGGATAAATTACAAGCAAGCTTCCATGAAACAGGCGATTTCTTTAAGGGAAATGATATTAAACCAATTGAACCGATTACTATACCTCGAAGATTATCCAGCGTTACAAATTGGATAGCGTGGATGATTTTTGCTATGCTTCCAATCTTATATTTATTGTTTTCCATGATTGTTAGTGGAAATATTTACTATATTCTAAGTGGAGTTTTCGTGTTAGTTTCATTTCATTTGCTGTATAGCTATGCAATAGGAATGTCAAAAATTTCAAAAGCATCAAACTACGGCAGCAAGACGGTTGAAAAGAAAGACTAATGCTTCATATTTTCTGGATGTCAATTATATACATTATATAATTATACTATTAAAATGCTCTATTTACTCATAAGTACTTGATCAAATATTCTCTTGTACTTAACAAAAATGTTGTTTTTCTAATTTTTTGACAATGCACAAACTGAATTCAAATAAAGTACTTTATTGCGTATATCTGTGTCTACATTAAAAACAGTTCTTTCAGTTTTAATTTTTAACGTATTTTTCAATTTTGAAATGATTTACCGCCAAAATTTAAATTTGAAAAATGCAACGGAAATTCTTTTGTTCTCATTGTATTAAATCATTTTGAGTGCAGACTTTGTAGAAGGATGAGTGTGTTTTGTTAATATTAATTATATTAAGGAAAAAGTTGTATTAAATATTTTAAATTGATAAAGTGTAAGATTTTTAATGAGAATAGTGGATATTTTAATTAAGTAATCATTATCTTCGTTGATAATGTAAAAAAAATTAATTAATAGTAAGATTGCATGAAAATAACCATGGGAACAATATATAAATTAAATTATTTGGATCTTTATGATTACAAATCAAAGATCATTGCTGTAAAGTTCATGAAAAATCTGTAAGTATTTAATATTATTAAATTTATGGATAACTATGTTGAAACTTGTTCAAACGTGTTTTTTTCAATTTTTTTTTTCGCATCACTTTCATTTTTCCAACATCCAGTCAAGTGTAGTTCCCCCTGAGAAAAAAAATTTTTAATTTCACAAAAAAGTTATTTTTTAAGATTTTTTTAAGAATATGCGATGAAAATTAAAATTTGCAAGGTATAAAGTGCTTTAATTACTTATTAATCGTAGTGTCGTGTTTATAAGATCAAATTCATCTCAAAAAATGCTTTAGAAAGTTGATTTAATTAATGAAAATAAAATTTCTACGAATGATTTGGCAAGAAAATTTTTTTCACACACTTTTCTGTGACTTTAATTAGATATAATATGATTTCTTGTCATAAAATTGCCATTTTTACATATTAATAGTGAATATAGTGTCTTATTGAGTAGTTTAAGATTAGACTGTAAAATGATTAAGAGATTTATATTTTGTGAAACAGAAGAAAAGAAAAAGTTATATTGGCAGTGTCTGAACTTTTTAACATTGAACATTGGCAAGTGAAACACACGGATCTAAATTATTCCACCAAAAGTTACTTCATAAATCCTTCAAAATAATCTAGTTTAAATACAAAAAATGACTTTATATGTATTGTGTCAAGTTAAAATAATAATAATATATTAATATCATTTATTATTTCTCTCGTTATTACTATTATTGTACCTAGAAAGTTCTGTGAGTCATCAATGATGAAAGAAAAAAACTTAAATTGAGCAACATTCCTTTTGCATTAACATTTCAACTTAAAAATAGACTCTTGTTGTTGCCATTGTGTCTCTTGTCTTATATATTATTGTGAATATCCGGATTGTGAAATGTGTGCTATTTATTTTAATTATTTTTCGTGCAATACTACAGTAATGTAGTGAAATTAATTAATTAGTTAAGTAACGATTTCTTCTCTGTCCTTATAGAATGCCCATATCGGCACCATCGTGGACTGACTTTTTAATCTGTCCAATTTGTACGCACGAATTTGAGATAAGTTTTCGTGCGCCTATAACTTTAGCATGCGGACATACAATATGCAAGAATTGCCTTGCAACCTTACATCGAAAGCAATGCCCTTTCGATCAGGTAAGTGATTAATAAAAATTAAATTCATTAATTATACAAAATAATGAAAGAAACAATGTGGATAAAAGAAAGAAAAAAGCTTTTTTTAAAAAAACATAACATAATATAAAGCAACTATATGCATGAAAAACTTTCACTTTCTTCAACAACATTACAATTCACAAAAGAGAAGAAAAAGAAAAGGGAAAAAAAGAGAAATAGTATTTTAGTTTTTCTTTCTTTTATTTGTCTGCTCTTTGTACATGTACCACCATCATAACCACACAGATATACATATAGAGTGTGTGTATGGAAAGAAAGAAAAGTCGTCATCGCACAACCACTTGTTTTCATAGTATTATTTTTGTTATTTTATCCAATGACTTCTTTTTTTTCCTTTCGTCTCTCTCAAATTACGTGACCTTTTTCTCTACATCATTTGAATTTCATCTCACAGACAAACATAACAAAAGATTTAGACAACTTGCCAATCAACTATGCATTACTGCAATTAGTGCCGTCATCAACATCGTCAAATAATATCGTCGAACATGAGATTTTGCCCTCTATTATTCAAACACTCACAGCACAAGATTTACAATATTACAAGAGTGCTACACGATGTATCGAAGAATTAGCATTGTATTTGAGGCCGAGTTCAAATATTTCGGCACTTTTGTCGAGACCAATGCAAAGGAAACTCGTTACACTTATTAATTGTCAACTTATTGAAGATGAAGGACGTGCGAGATCATTGCGTGCAGCTAGATCATTGGGCGAGCGCACAGTCACTGAGTTAATATTACAACATCAAAATCCACAGCTATTGAGCACCCATTTATGGGCTGCTGTACGAGCTAGGGGATGTCAATTTTTGGGGCCAGCCATGCAAGAGGAAGTACTTAAATTAGTTTTACTTGCATTAGAAGATGGCTCATCATTATCACGAAAGGTATTAGTACTCTATGTTGTGTCTCAATTGGTAACAACATTTCCACAAGCCTCGAAAACAAGTATTGGACATGTCGTACAACTATTGTATCGAGCAAGTTGCTTTAAGGTTTCAAAGCGTGAAAGTGATTCATCGTTGATGACATTAAAGGAAGAATTTAGAACATATGAAGCTTTAAGACGTGAACATGATGCACAAATTGTGCAAATTGCTACCGAAGCTGGACTCAGAATAGCTCCAGATCAATGGAGTGCCCTATTATATGGTGATAATAATCATAAGTCACATATGCAATCGATCATTGATAAACAACAAAATCCATCATCATTTGCATTGTCTGTTCATGAACTTGTATTGGCATTACAACGTACTGGTGATCCTGCGAATCTCTCTAGATTAAGGAATCATATGGACAATTTAGCTATTATTGACAGCTCATCGGAACCAAGCATCATTCCGACATGGATCGAATGCGCTAATGCATTGGATTCGGTGAAGCAAGTCGTGAATGGATTGATCGACTTTATTCAACATCATGGGAATCGAAAAACACAAGAGAATGCATATCTACAAAACACGTCACGTTATAAGGTGAGCTTTTGTCGAGAGTTGCAAAATCATGGAAATTGTGCTCGCGGACAAAACTGTAATTTTGCTCATTCCGATGAAGAATTGGAACGATATCGTGCAAAATACAAAAAGAATACCATGAGAAATTCTCAAAATTCATCACTCGGCAACGGGAACAACGGCAACAATAATAATAATAATGGTAATAGTAATAATAATAATGGGAGTAGTGGCAGCAACAATCAAATGAAAGAGTCGAATAATTTTAATGCTTCAAATGGACCAAATCAAAAAGTTAACATGAATCATCATTCAACATTTGCCAAAAATAATCAAGACAACTCTCGATTTAATAAGTCAATGTCATATCGTAATGAACATCATCACTCAATGACACCGAATAATAGTAATCATCACCACCATCATCATTCTAATCATTTAAAGCCTACAAATGTATATTCAAATTCTTCGTCAACTTCCACGCCGAATTTGTCGTTACCTTTAAGTCCGAGTCAACATAAGATGCACTCGTCAAATGGTCCGAGATTTGCGTTTAACGGAAATAGTCCAAATTATAATAGTAATAATAATAATAATAATAATTATTCGTCAAGTAACTTTTTGGATTCACAACATCCAAATTTATCGGCTCAGCCTGGAAAATTTTTGAATCGTCCACCGTTATCGGCTCCACCAATTACTCAACAAAATTACGTTAAATCTGCTGATTTTAAGAAACAATTATCTCCCTACCATGGTCATAATAATAACATGCCTAATGCATTCTCATCTCCAACACATAACATGAATAATAATAATCATTTCAGTGCAATGAAATCTCCCAATAACGCTAATAACAATAATGGCGGATATTATGGGATGCAACAGCAGCCACCAACTCATTTTTTCAATAATCATGTTTCACCATACAACAATAATAATAATAATAGCAGCAATGATGAATGTAATACATCTTCTTCATCATCTGCGTCATTTGGAGGAGATCAAAAGTATGTACCGTGGAATCGTGGTCAAGAGAAACAACAACAACAACCAAAATCGCCAAACAATTTAATGCCAAAAAGTCCGACAACATCACAACAATTCAATAAGCCAGCAAATGCATCACCAATTAATCGTTTCGATGTCTCGCCAAATCACGACTATAATAATAAGCATCGTAATCAAAATGTCAATCAAATGAACATGGTTCAACCATCGAATTATGTTTATCATCCAAAAAATAATGTCAATAACGATGAAACTGACGGAATGACCAATATGTGGAATTATCAGCAATTCAATCAGCCACAATCATCACCACAAGTTATGAAAACCACAGCTCCTTATCATTTCACTCCAACAAACACGACAATGATGTCTGGTACCATTAATAAGGACAAATTCATTCGATCTGACTCAATATTGACTGCAAATACCGACGATTCATATGACAACTTGCCAACAAATGGAAAATATGGTGCTATTGGACTCAAAAATAGTGACATGAATGTTTTCAAAGCTAATCAATGGAGTGGCTTGCAACAGACGGTTCTATCAAGCATCGATAATAATAATTTTGACATTGGAAGTACAAGTAGTGGAAGTGGCAACGATTCTTTTAAATCTATTGATCTTGCACGGTCGATTGACACAAAAAAATCCAATGACGCTCACTTAAATATTGGATCATCGGTCAATCAAAATTCTCAACATAGTCTTAATGAACACTTCCTTAACATGACAATTTCTGATATTAACGTGAGTGATATAATTAATTTTCTTTTTTAAATGCTTAGTAAATCCCAATGCTAATAATTACTTATCTGTTCTTCTTAATTCAATTAGATTTCATCAGCGAATGCATCAAATGATTTCTGGTCAAATGATTCATTGAAATGGAATGAATCGAAGAAGGATGTTGATTCTCTTGGCAATGATATGTGGAAATCAGACTTATGGAACTTTATCGATGAGTAATTCTCACGCAAGTTGATAAAAAAATATTATTGAATACTACAAAATGATAGTGACAAATTAAGTAGCTAAATGAAAAAAAAAAGAAGTAAACATGAAGAGTTTACAAATTAATCACGGATTGTGAATGAAAAAATATAAAAATAAAAAAGTTTTTAGGTTCCCTTTTTTATATTAATATTATATCCTTTTTAATAGTTTGAGGAAAGAAAGTGAATAGAAAATGTTACAATAATTCGCATAGACTTAAATGTTATAGACGAAAAAAAGAAGAAGAAGTTAGTTATGAAGAAAGCGTAAACTTTTGTGTTCGAGAAAAAATAATTTTAAATCATACATGCATAATCTTATTTATTGTGATTTTTAAACAATCGTTTAAATTTGTTTATGAAAAAGAAAAAAATTCAGGAAATTTTTTAAAAAGTTTAATGATGAATAACGTTAATTAATTAACTTTACATAATGTTTTCAATTTTTTCTTAAATTTAAGTTCAAATTAATATGTGATGCATTGAAAGTTTATATTTAAAAAAAAAAAGAAACAATCCTTGATTGATTATTGTTAGAAAATAACTTATATTATTAACATGGAAAAATGAATATTTTTAACTATAATTTGAATGATTATTTCGTCATGTGTTTGACAATGAAAGATTATTATTAACACTATTTGCACACTTCTTAGAATATATATTTTTAGTATGTACTAATATTTTTCACTGTCGAACGATTTAAGAAAAGCATGTCGTTAGAATGTAATGGAAAAATAAAGATTTATAGTTAACGTTGAATGTTCTATATTTGAGAAACACTGAAGAATATATCTATCTATTTTACAATATGCATGCATAATATGCTGATTAGCTGAGATAGACTCTTTCCACAAAATAATTTGATTCAAAAATTACATTTAAATTTTAACGGTTTTCTGAGATTCAAATGAACCGAAATGAAATGAAATTGAAAAATAATTGCTGAACGGATTTTACAGTTCAGCATTCGATGGTACTCAGCTAGTCAGACAAATTTGCTGCACAATAGCTAATATACTTGCTTGATGCAAAATTAATGAATAATTACTGTAAAGTTTTTCTTCGGCTGTTAATCAATTAACAAATCCTGATTACGTGAAAATAATGTCCAATGCATATATTATAGTACATAATGTGCATCAACATACAAGAAAATATTCTGCCCGAAAAAGCACAACAACAACAAAAATTTAAATATTATAGAGCTAGTGATGACGAGGGCAAATATTTGGTATAGTTTACTTTAAATTATATTAATTTAGCGCAAAAAAAAACAGTGGAAGAAGTAATGAAAAAATTAAGAAGTTTACTAGTTGATGATGTAAAATTAGTAAATGAGAAACAGTTAACACACAAAAAAAACTTATAAAGATGATGAGAAATTATCGACATATTATGTAAAAATAAAAACTAATTAAATCTCTAATTTATGAGAGATTAAATTACGATCAAATGTTCTTCTTTAATTTGAATTTCGATGCTTCATCTTACGTACTTTAAACTCTTCATTAAGATGAAATAATCAGACAAAAAAATATATATATATAAATAAATATTAAATATTTAATCATAAATGTTGAATTTATAGACAAAATATTAATGTTTCTATACATTTAAAATCTAAACATTGCTGCTTGTTTCCTATTGAAATGAAAAGATAAAAAAAAAAACGTTTAATGAGAAAAAAAAGATATTTAATTATGTTTTTTTGTATCCAATAATTTTTAAATGAGAATGACTTTTTCAATTTTACTGATAGAGTGACAATAATGTGATGATTTTATTTTAATTTTCCCACTCCTTTTGATTTTTTTTATTACCATGATTCGTATTTTACACATAATTGGACTTTTCCTAGCGCATTCTACCTTTTCATTAGTCAATTCATGAGATTTTAAACAGTAGCGAGTTATTTCATAATTAATAAAAGAAGATCACAATCAATAACTCATTAAAAAATTGTCAAAGCTCACCGTTTGTGTAACAATAGAACCTGAAAATGAGCTTTTTTTTAGCTAAACTTAATGGAACAAAAGTTCTAAATGAACCATAATTAAAAATTGAGATTTACCACAAATTTAAAATATTCTTGTTTGCTAGGACATTTCCATGTAAAAGTTCACCAAATAATTATTTGAAAAAAAAAAACGCAATATTTTCTCAGAATTAATGATCAAAAATCAGTAAAATGGTAATTAAAGCGTAATTTTGCAGGCATTATTAGTGGGATGAATTTTTAAAAATTGCTGAAATTTTAACGGTTTTCCAAAATTTAAATGAACTGAAATGAAATGAAGTTTACTGAACAAATTTTTTGTTCATTTAATTTTAATGATTGGGTTTATTTTAATCCCTGGATTTAACTTAATCCTTGGATTTTTTAATTTTGAATCTTAGGACTTATGTCTTAATTAATTACATTCTAAATATAAAGACGTAATACATTAGAATCCTAGGACTTAATATCAAGATTTATCTCAAACCACAGCTATACCCTTAATAATTTTGCCAGTCAAAACACGCTTGATAACAAAAAAATGAAATTTAAATTCTAATACAAAAGAGTAACATTAGAGAGAGATGAGAAGTGATAGTTGGGTAGATTTTTTCCATAGATTAATAGTGCATACACTTCTACAATCAAATCAGATTAGATAATTTTATCCATAATGCTCTTGTTTTTAAAATAAACTTTGTGGAGTACCTGTTCTTTCTACACATTTCTTAGTTCTCGCTTTAATATCATTGAAATAAAAATGATGCAATTTAATGAAAGAATGACGTCATTTATATACAAATAATTTTTTTTAAAAAAAAGTCCCTTATCCTTCTTTTATGCTCTCATTTTTGTTTTCTGAATTGTGATGTGAAATTAGAGTTAACAAAATATAAAAAAATATGAAAATGAAAATACAACTTTTAAAATCCCGTTAAAGGGATTCAAAAAAAAATGATATAAGAAATTTGAACTTTGAATAATGATGCATTATAATTGATAATCGTTGATTATTAAAAACTACATGTCATACAAGAAAAAAGGCTAAAAAAAGGATGCATGTAGAATTGTATTTTTTAAAAAAATAATAATATGGTCCTTAATTGTGCAAGATAAAATAAAAAACTATTTTCAAATCTTCTGCAGAGCAAAATATATACCCATGTGTACGTGGATGATAAACATATATATTATAGATATATATATCAGTTAACATTTTTTAGGAAATTATTCTTGGCTGTTGTGTATACAAGAAATAAAAAATAAAAATTATTAAAAATACAAAAATACATAATATCGATATGAGAGATGATAGATGAAGATATAAATCATCTAATTGACTTTAGAAAGTGTCATTCGATATTTACTGAAATAATAAGAAAACTTTTCGCTGTTATGTTTTTCATACATTTCTGATCTTTTTATTCAAGCAAACTAGAAACGATGAAAGTTTTGAGGATGAATTATAGTGCAAAAAAAAAAAAATGAGTATAAATGATGAAGCACAAAAAGAAATGTCTATATTAATGAAATTGTTATTGCTTTTACACAACAGAATTTTTAATCTCTTCATACTGTAATTTCTACTCTATGTTCTCGTTTTTAACATTACATATATCTGCTATATTCTCATAAAAAACAATCAAGAAAAGTTCTTAATGGAAGTAATTTACTGGCAAATTTTGGTAGAAATTAGATTGTTGGAAATTAAGCACATTAGAATACCTGTGAATAACAGAAAAATCAATAGAGAAAAGCTTGAAGCTTATCAGCACTTAAATATTCAGTTAGTTTATCAAAACAGTTCATAATTTGTTCAAAAATGCTTCTTAAAATAAGCACAAAGATCTGACATAAATTTTCTGTTTCGCAACATGTGTGTCGTGACATACAACTGTTTCGATACATTTCAACAGCACACTTGTTTTTAATCTGTAAAATTATGACCTAAAGCTCTTTTGAGTGTCACAACATAGTCGTTTGATAACATAGATCACTAAGTTGCCGTGTTAATGGCAAAAGACGTGAGAAAGTTCAAGTTTCCCTTCTACATTTTTAAATCTTGAAAAAAACGTTTCTGGTTTGGAAGACTATAGCTCATAGTTGACCCAGATTTAGTTTGGAAAAGTCGATTCAAGTCGACTACTCCATACATAATTCTGGTCGACTTCAAGTTCTGGTTCAGACCCAAGTGCCCAGATAGTACCATAAAAAAGTGCTTCATTGGGTACAATACATAACCAGACCTAAATTTACTCAACCAACTGAAAATAAGGTTAAAGTTCTGAATTTCCATATAATTTCCACATCCAAGCAACTTAACTTACAACAAAACAGCAACAACAACACAAAATGTTGTACGTGACATGTGTGTCATAAAGATAAGAACAAAATTCAGAACTAAACTTTTCTTCTTGTTCACTGGAAAATTCCTCAAGGAATAAAAGTTCATCAAAAGCTCAAAAGTTTTCCAATTTTTTCTATTAATCTACAAACTAATGACAATTTCTAGTAACTTTGTCAGTTTATAACTTTCATCAAGAACTTAATCTTTTAAAAAAGAATTAATCTTCTACAACAGCATGTCTGTTAAATACCTAAAAAAGAAAAGTATAAAATTAGAAAAGGATTTAAATAATTTAAACAAAAAAAAATATATTTAAAAGAAGCTCCATTAAATTAAATGTTCAGTGCAGTCAGAGCATCATTAATTCATCGATTGAATGTGCAAATCGTAGATTTTGTGGTGCATTAATAATTAATCCCTAAAAATCGACAATGATTCACAGAGATGATGAAAATGAGTCTGAGTGCATTTATAAGCTTTTTGCTGTTAAAATTAAAAATTAAAAAAAAGTAAAATTTAAACAAAATTTAGAATTAAATGTCTCTTAAAAGAAGCAATTTAAAACAGGCATCGGTATATAAAATATAGTAGGACGTAGCTGAATATCTTTTATTTCTTTAATTATTAATTAGTTCATCATGTTTCTTTGTTATTTGACCACAAAAAAGCGTTTTTCACATTTAGTTAAAGCTCATTTAATTGCATGCATATGAGACTTCAGTAAGAAGGCCTTGATGTGCATGCTGGAAATTTACATTTTTCAATATCAGTAGTGACATGGAATCATCGATGATAATGAACCCAAAATATATAGAAAGTAATGCAAAAGACCAATATTTTACGAAAAATGACAAACGAAAATCATCATAATCATTAGCAGAACATAGATGAAAAGTGAAAAGTTTATAGAACTAAAAAAAAGTAGATTTCTTTTTCTCCAATTTAACTACTCTTTTTACTAGTTAAATATTTGCAAGGGAAATACATGGAATATCCTGCAATGTTGCAGGATTATTTTTAAAAACAAAAATAAAAGAATTAAAAAAAAAAAAACATTTTTTATCATTATTAAAAAATGACGCTAATAACGATTAAGTTTCTTTATCTTAAAGAAAGCATATATAAAAAAAAGCGTTAACGATCAAAGCTTTGATCATGATTTTTAATTTATATAAAAATACTTTATTTGTTTTATCCGTTGTGGGATTTATAGAATTGGATCTAATTTAATAACAAAAAAAAAACAAGATATATATATTAAAAAAATGATAATACGAGGCAATGATTTGAGAGAAAAGTTTATGGCAATCGAATATTTGTGAAGAATTCACATTCAAAGTTAAAAAAAAAAGTTGAATATGAATTAATCTATATATTATTTAGCGATATTTGTATTAAATCATAAACGATTTGAAAGTTTATATTAAACATTTCTGTGGAAATTCAAGTATATTTAAATAATAAATACAAGAAATCTATGCTAAATACATTAATGTCTTATTTATTTCATCTACTTCTTATTTTCAGTATTATCTTTCTCAGCTAAATCCATTTGGAAGTCTATAGGCTTGTCATATCCCATGATTTTAATGTAATGGTTCGTATCATCAAATAGTCGTGGATCTACGAATAACGGATGAGTCTTCTGCGAATCCTTGCTCTTGACATTAAATGAGGCAAACATTCCAGGAATATCTGGCACTGACACATCTTCTGGCTTGAAGCGGATCTGTATAATGAGAAATTATGAACAGTTATGTCTTGGATCTTTGATTGACTGAGTTCCAGTGTCTGAATTCAGTTGTATAATGAACTGGATGCTGCATATCAGACACGGAGTCAAATCACAATTCCTTACCTGCTTTTTCGTCAAGTAGAAAGTCATAACAGTTGCTATATAATCCCTAGTTGTCTTATCAAAATGCAGTTCAGTCACATATTTCTTAGTGATCATGTGTATAAGAAACGGCGTGATAAATGTGAAGAATCCAATGAATCCACAAACAGCTACAATAACCGGCGTTGAACTTCCCAATCGCATTGCTTGCTCGTAAAGAACTGGCTGTGCACATATTCCGACAATACTTGTTGTCAATGAAAACACTTTTACAGCACGTATTTGTGGGGTTAAAGTTCCTGGAAAATTAAATTATGTGAAATTATTGATGATTTAAGGAATTTCTGTAAGTTACCGTAATAAACACGAATTTTATCAGCTGCATCTGATTGATTCTCCTTTTGGATTTGCTGAGCATGAAGCAACAGTGATGAGTGAAATCCTCTTGATGTATTTAGCAATGTACAGCATTTCGTTTGCTGTGAAAATGCAATATTCTTAATTAAATTTATATTCTTTAAGAGCAGCATTGTTTGTTATGAAAGAAAAAAATTTATTGGAAGTGACGCGAAAAGTTCCAGGCCCTTGTTTATAGAATTTTGCAAATTTATTAATAATCGTTTTTAAAGTTAATTAAATTAATTATGTTCACTTTATGGTCATTATTAGAAGCGACACTATTGTGTCTTAATGCTGTCTGTATTCTACATGAAGAGAGATTTCTAGCAAAGTGTAAGTAACATGAAATATGAAAATTTCATTCAAAACTTCCAACTCATAAGGAAAATTTGTTAATTTTATATAGTCGGCTGGGGAGCAACATCGCATCAGCAGAGTTTTGAGCCTCCATCTGTGAAGTCACAAGCTTTAAATTTAATCAGATCTATTAGAACCGTTGTGAAAAGTAAGTCAATGATTATTCTACTGGATCTTTAAATTACATATATTTCCTTTTCTCTCTCCTTCCCGCAGTTCCGTTGATATTCTTCAATATATTTGCAATAATATTTAAAATGATATTAGGATAAGAAATAAAATATTTAAATAAAAAACCCCTTTTTTAAGCATAAAAAATAAAATTTTAAGTCAATGTGCATGCAATTTTCCCCAACGAGAAAATTCAATTCGAATGAGTTTTCCACTGGAAAAATCTCATCTTAAGGAAAATTGATTTTTCTTCGAAGTTGGAAAAATCAATTTTTCGAGTAAGTGAATTGACAAAAATTTTTAAAAGAGAAGGAAAATTTTTGGAAAATCCTGATAAGTTAATCCTTAAAATGCATTTGATATGTAGATTCACAAGTGCGATAATATGAAATCACATAAAGTCATGCTTTCAATAGTGAAACTCAATTAAAAATAAGTGAATAATGAATTAGTGTTTAATTGTGATATTGTGTCTAGTCGTTGAAAGTGATTTTGAAAAAAAGTATTCCAATAAAATTAAGAGTTTCAAGATATTTCATAGTCGAAGAGATTAGTAAAGATATTAATTATATAAAAATGCAAACGTTAAGGAAGAAAACCTCGCCTCTAAAATGTAAGTATGAGGATGAAAAAAAAAAATTATGTGGGTGCTGAGAAAATGGGAAATGTCTGAACGGAAAATCAATTTCGGCTTTTGAGAATTTTCCAGTTCCTCTAAAGGAAAATTTAATTATTTTTAAAATAGCTACTTGACTTTCCATGAACTGTAATATTTGTACTATAATAGCCTCCGGCTAGGTCTCTTAAAATTGAATTGTTATACATGAAATACAGAAATAAAATATAATTTCTTTTTTTAAAAAAATACAAAATAACAAAGTAGGTTGGTAAACTTTGTATAGGCAATAACGCAATAATATAACTACACAAAGTATCTGTATCTGTATTTCGAAAGTCTCTTGTTTAAACAATCATTAATATCGAAAAGCGCTTTCTAGATGTGATAGTTTAAGCAGTTCTTTTATGCAAAAATTCAGTATTTCTTAAAATCTCATCCGAAAAACATTATTATGAATTTCCCTCGTAAATAAATAAATTTAAAAAAATATGAAATTAATAGTTTTAGCGCCTATGTATCTGAAATATATTTAATATTAATATATAGATTTTAAATAGTTTATTTAAGTTTTAAAGGAATTGAAAAAAAGAAAAAAATTTGCAAGGATAAAAGTTTTATTGAAAAAAAAAAATTATCTACCTGAAAAAAAATGAGACCAAGTGAAGATAAATGTATGCTGTAAATCATTTCAATTATATAAGTTCTCGTCACAAGATTACTCTTATTTATTTAAATATTTTTATATTTCATTTAGATCGTAATGAGCCTGCCAGATTTTTCGGTGATGGAGTCGTTTTCAAGGCCAAATTGATTGGAATTTTAGAAGTTGGAGAGGCGAGAGGTGATCGAATGTGTCAAGAGGCCTTACAAGATTTAAAAATTGCAATTAGAGCTGCTGGCGAGCATAAGCAACGTATTACAATTCATGTAACTATTGAAGGATTGAGACTAAGAGATGAAAAGACGGGCGTAAGTCAAGAACGAATGAAAATAATTTCAATCAGAAGAGATAAATTAAAAAATGTTTTTAAATTAATTTAAATTGATCTTTTGTAGGAATCACTTTATCATCATCCTGTTCATAAAATTTCATTTATTGCACAAGATATGACGGATTCGAGAGCCTTCGGGTACATCTTTGGATCACCCGACTGTGGTCATCGATTCTTTGGCATTAAAACCGATAAAGCTGCTAGTCAAGTTGTTTTGGCCATGAGAGATCTTTTTCAGTGTGTGTTTGAGTTAAAGAAGAAAGAAATCGAATTGGCGAAGCAACACATTCAAAATCGTATTACGGCCCATGAGCATCAACAAATAAAAAATTCAATTTTAGAGCATAAGAAAACAACTTCAAGCTTGTTGAGTGAAGCGAGGTCAACACCAAAGCCAGAGAAATCGCCAGAAACTACAGCTAATTTAGTTGATCTCGAACAAGAATTAAGTTCCATACAAAGAGGTATAACACAAATGGAACGAATAACGCCAAATGACGATGCACCGACAAAGAATGTTTTAGATGACGATCCATTTGGTGATAGTTTTAGCACTAGCTTTTCATCTACACCTTTTAATATTTTACCGCCTCCCGCTACGGCCAAATCTAGAAGTCAACAGCAACAAAAACAAAGCGAAGATGATCCGATGAGCGATTTGATTATCGGAAAAACATCTTCAAATTCACCACTTCCACAACAAAATCCTCAAACTTCAATAGACTCATGGCTACAAACAACTTCGTCTTCTATTTTTAAGGATAATGATACAACAAAGATTGATGATGGGTTGTCTAAAATCACCAAAACATTTGACGATAGTAACAATACAAATTTAAGTTCTACTAAATCAGAATTAATTGATGCATTTACAGATTTAGATCCACTCGGTACCGGAAAGTCCAAACCATATGTTGATAAAAAATACTTTTTCCAGGATTTAAAAAATCCACCAAAGAAGGTCCTCAAAGATTTATCAGAACACGATAGCATTTTCGATGCGCACTTTTCACCACAAAAACGACCGATTGGAATTCAAGGTTTCAGCCTAGACTCGAGCTTAACTACAGGAAAAACGTCACAGGTTGAAAGCTCTAAAATTATTGATCCATTTGATGATGAAGATTTCTCAAAAATTAATATCGATCGATTGGAATCCTCATCTACAACAACAACTACAAAATCAATATCACCCAATCAGAAATCTATTATATTACCCGATACAAAAATCTCATCCAGTGAAGACAAACCAAAGATTGAAGATAAGTTAAATGACTTTAAAAGTTTTAGTACAGAAGCGCCTACTGAATCGTGGACATCTCCAAATTATTCTGATTTGAGAAGACAAGGTTCCGATGGATCAGTTAAAAATGTCTTTTCAGTTGATTCTTTTTCGAAGAAGCTACCAAAACCAAATATATTCGGACAGCGTAATGTAAAGAGAGATTCTAACGGTATTAATATGAGACGATTACAGGAAAGTGATTCGTTAAGTGAAAATGAGCCAGAGTTGCCTCCACGACTGCCAGATTCTAGTACACATGAGCCACCTCCTTTGCCTCCAAAGAATCAGAAAGACTCATCAAACGATCAAATTGACAGACATCGTTTTAATCGTATGCCTGTCAAAACACGGGAAAACCGTTATGATTATGCGAATAAGTTTAACTCAAATTCATCTGATTCACCTCCTATTCCATTACCAAGTCGAAAAATAAATCGCACAGAAATAAGCATTTCATCAAAGTCATCTAAAAAGTCAAACGATGATGATGACTATTTAACACCTAATCCATCTCATGATTCATTCCCAACATTGCCGCCTCCACCACCATCAAAATTTCGAGGACCAAAAAAATCCGATACCGATCCTAAAAATCTTGATGCCCCAACTCCTCCAATATCAGCTAGATCAGATTACACATCATCAACTAACCCATCATCAATCATACCGGATATAACATTGAGTCAATTACTAACTTTAGGAATCGATGATTTGGCACATAAATTAAATGTACCATCATCAAAATTAAATACAATGACATTAGTTGAATTAACTACATATTTGGCTGAATTTATTGAAAAGTCTAAACAGCCTCCGGTGGTACCACAGCAGCCTTCAATGACTGCTAATGATACACCACTCGAGTCACCAGTCTTTAAAGTGAATTTCGACGATGCTGTCTTTGAAGCTAAATTTGATGATAATTTCGGTGAATTACAATCTCAGCCAACAACACAAAGTAGCTCATTTGTTGCAAACTTTGATCATTTCAATCAACCTCCAATCTCAGTTATTCCTACAGCTGATCGATATGCAGTTTTCAGAGAAATTATTGATCAAGATATTCAACAGCATCAATCGTTTGAAGGTCAACATCAAGAATCAATTGAATCAAACAATTCAAATTCCTTAGATGAAGGACAAGACAGTCCATTTGAATTTGCTCGTGGTGGCTTTAACAATCAATTTGAATCACCACTTGATAATCAATTTAAACAAAGTCCAATAACGACGCAACCAACGAAAATTGACAACAAAATAACGGAAGCATTATCAGGTGTTAAAGATCGTTATGCTGCATTGCGAGAACTAAGAAACATCGTTTTAGTTGAAGATCTTTTTGATAAATCTCCGAAGCCACCATTAGCTTCCATATCCGATTCAAACTTGAGTGATGATATTGCCGATGATATGTCAAGCTTTAATCAGCAAGTTTTCGAAACAGCAGAAGTTGCCGATAATAATTCACTAGAAAATGTTCCTACTTATAGTGTTTCGTGGGCAGATGCAGAAGATAATGAAGGAATGATTTCTGAGAATACCATTGAGAATCAAATGCAACTTGATGACCAACCACAAAAGTCTAATTTATTTTCTACAAGCAATAAAGATGATTTGGAAATTGACGAATATATGAATAAAGCGATATCTGAATTGTCGCTTGATCAACGACTATCTCCAAACATACAAAGCAAATCACCTCATAAAGTAGATGAGGAAAGCAATTTCTCAAAACAATCATCACCGCTACCTGTGGAGCAAAGAAAATTGTCGCCAAGCTTAAATGATATGCTGGCTGCAGCTTCTCCTAAAAATATAATTCCAATCAATGAGACGAGATTAGATGAGAGTCTAAAAGTAGAAGAAGAATCGATGCAATTTGAGTCGAAAAATAATAAACATGCTTCAAATGAGAACATCATCTCTCAGCAAATTGAAGAAACAAGAGAAAACAATAATATTATTGATGATAGTCGAGGTAAATATCTCAATTACACTGTATAGTATAGTATTATTTACTGTATATGTTTCTATTTTTAGAGAAAACTGTAACACCAAACGATGTGAAGCCAGTCGATGCATCTGAATCATGGGCTGTTTTTGAACAAGATGATACGAAGGTGATTCAACCAGATACAATACAAGGCCGTTCAAAACAAGAGCAAGAATCTAATTCATCAGATGGAAAACCAGAATGGAAAATTAGAGAAAAGGAATATCATAAAAGGTGGCCTAAACCTCCACATACATCGTCATCATCAAGAGAAGCTAGTCCTTGGGATGATGATCCATCAGATCAAAGAAAACGTCCACATAATGTACATCCTCCGGCACCTCATTATCATTCAACAGAACGATATGCTCGTCCACCAAGACGACGTATGAATTCGCATGAAGAGGAATACGATGATGATTATGAGAGGAGAAGAATGAGAAATGCAAAGCCACCGATTCATCGTAGTAAGGAAATGTTAGAAAATGAAAACTGGTATCATGCTGACCAACATTGGTATCCAGATGAGGAAGATGATGAACAGGAAAGAATGGAGAGAACTCCACGTCCATTTGATAGAAATGCTTATGAAAGAAGCACTTATGGACCACCTTATGATAAACGAGATTCCAGAAATTATCAGGGATATGATAGACGAGCATATGATAAACGTTCAAAATATTATCGTTCCTATAACCGTCCAGAGTACGATTATGAACATCCTTATGATATGCCACCACCACCGCCACCTAGTAGAGGAAAATCTAGAAAAGAATATGATGAATATGAAGGAAATTTCGAAAGGGGTGCTCGAGAAACTAGAAGCGCAAGAGAATATTTCTATGATAGAGATAGACGTAGTTTTGATAGTAATGAATCATATGATAGTGGTAGAATGAACCGTATGAATAGTGGAGAATTACATGGAAGTTATGAAAGTGGAAGAGGAGGTGATTATCGTGAAAGATATGCATCTCAAGGACGAATGTCAAGAAGAAATCAACGATCAAGAGGAACTATTGAAGACGATTCTGATGAAGTTCCACCAAGGAGACCATCAGGCGATACAGGAAGTTTACAGAGAACTCAAGGTGTAAGAACAAAGCATTCAAATATTAAATTAGATGATGAAGTGTGGGGAAATGCTGGTAAATATTGGAAACGACCGGCAAGTGCAACAGCTGGAGATCGCATGTCAGGCTCAGGTGGATTATCTGGATCAGATGGTGAACGAGATAAAAGACATCGTAGAAAAACAAGACAAAGAAGTAAGGAAATTGAATTGAGATCTAATTACGCAACTATAAGATATCCAGGTCAAGAACAACGAAGAAAGGAATATTATGATTTTGAAGACGAACCTAATGATGAACCAATTCCAAATAATGCATCACCGCGATTCCAAGCAATGGATAGCAGAGATTATTATGCAAAAAAGAAACAACATGCTGCAGCCGGAAATGTACGAACTAGTACAACACCGAGAAGTGAAAATAAAAGCTTTAGCGAATATGTGAAACCACGGTATGCGTCACCATATGAAGACTCAATAGGAGATGAAAACTTTGATGACGAACATCGAGGGCATGGAAAAAATCAAAACTTCAAGAAAAGTACTAGTAAAGACATTTTTTTAGACGAAACAAAGGAACATTTCCCAGCAAACAATAATGAAAATTCAAAGAAACAATCGATTGTAAAGCGAACAGAAATTAGCTCGGAGGAACCAGCTACTCAACCACAACCTAGTAGTAATAAGTTTGCATTTGACGGATTCGAAAGCGATTTTACAACATCACCAAAGCAACAGAACGATCAAAAAAACGAACCACACAAGTTTACATTCGAGGAACGAGAATTCTCGTCTGTATCGCCTAATACTGCAAAAAATGGAAATAGTCAGCAGAAGTTAAGGTTTAATGAGAATGTGTCAGTCTCAAAGTTCGATAAGAATGCTTCATCACAACAAATGTTTGAAGATGATTTTCTTCAATCATGGACACCAGAAACGCCATCGACTGGAGGCGGTGCTCTAATTCAATCGAGTTTGAAGAAAACTGCTGTAAAAGGAAATGTTGTTTTTACAAGACAAGAAAATATTAAAAAGTCTGATTCTGTTAATATTTTTGCACGAAAGTCTGATGAAGATCCGTTTGAAAATGACGATTTCTTTAGTGGCGGTGATGGTGGAAATGAAAAATCTGAAGAAGATCCATTCCAATGGAACAGTAAAAACAATTTTGCAAATTTTGATGATAATAAAAACATCTGATCAATAACAAAATCATCATCATCTTCATCATATGTTAAGAATAACGGCAACAAGCATACGCACTATCACAAAAGAGCATCGAAATTAAATGATGACTCTACATACAATATTAATAATAAAAATTATAACAATAATAATTTCACAAAGTATCATCAGTTTAATGAGAACGAAAAATTAACCATTTTAAGCAAGAGGAGTGTGTCAAAACGTAATAATTATCATGTAAAATCAAGTAATACAACCTCATATTATTATTACAATAATAACAATAATAGCAACAAAAATTATTTAATGCGACTCTTAATGAAATTGGTTTATCTATAAATCACACAAAAAAGAATACCTTATAATTTATTTTTCATAATAAGGGAAAATAATAATAATAATGATAGTAATAATACTCATGATGTATAAAAAGAAGTGCATGCAATTTTTAGATGGGAATATAAAACCAAAATGAAAATACTTTCCATTTGATTACAAAAACAAGTTAAAAAGATATAATTGAATGATCAATTAATCAATCATATTTAGATAATTTAAATGAATATCATAATTTATGAACAAAAAAAAAAAAACAAGAAGAAAAAGACGAACGATGAAAAGCTTTTACTTAGATGTTGACATGTATGAGAACGGGAACCGAAGAAGCATTTGAAAGAATTTTCTAAACATAAAAAAAAATTTCACTAAATGTTTATAATATTTTTGTTATTATGATGCAGCTTATACAAGGCATTATTAATAATGTTGACTACCAACTATTCTAATATTTCCGTTAATCATGCAAAACAAAATGCATACATAATGTAGCTATTTATGCGAATTCAATGATCAAAAAAAAAAGTCATGTGTACTCGAAAACAAGTCAAATTTTAATTGTGAATATAATGTTGCCATTTTAGATGATAATTATAGTTTTCATGCAACTTTTTGAAACAAAAAAATACGAGTCTGATATTTTATAGCAATCTTCTGCTACTTATACCTTTTATTTCTGTCTTAATTTATTGTTCCTCCTACTCCATAATAATAATCCCCAATAATCAGAGCTTGAAGTCGACTCAGATTTTGTATGGAATAGTTCATATTAAATTCGAGTCAACTTCGAGCTCTGACCATAACTAATCATTTTTATTTCTTATTTTTCATCATCACTGCTTGAAAGTATTAAACCAATATTGAATCATTTTATGCGATCTGAGATTACTTATGATTTTTACAAAATTAATTAAACCACAAAATTTCATGATGATTTTAGTAAATAATCCCAGCAGATTTAATCTGAATGGATCATGCAATGTGTAATTTAAAAATTTAAACAAAAAATCTTTCTTGATAAATAAAGAGAAAAAGAATTAAATTTACTTGCGTTTTTATGTCAATTCTTCAATTTATTTTTTGTCTTGAAGGGATTTTTGAGAAAAATAATATTTTGCAAACGTTTGCGCTATAAGCAATGGAAGAATTATGGAAGCTTCACCATAAATTTTAACTGGTGTTGCTGACTGCTTAATTTTACCCCAACTTACTGCTTCGTCACATCTAGCACCGCTATCTGATCCATCATATTCGGATGCTGTATTTAAATAAACTGCATAATCTGCGCCATTTCTCATTAAATTTGCATTACATATATGATGCTTAATGAGACCACCGCCGCATATTATGATGCCACTTGACAATGACTTTACAGCAATTGTATTCAATCTCCGGAGATCAGAAATTATGTCAAGTATCAATCCTGGATTTCTGAATGAATGGAAATACATCATATCACCTAAAGAACCGTCAGTAAGTGCTGGACAAAATACTGGAATCTTGTTTTTTGCTGCCCAATAATAAATTGACTCTTCATTATCTATTCGTTCGCCTAATCTTTGGATAACTTTCGATGGTGTCCATATAACTTCATTTTCTTTCTGTTCCTTCAACATCTCATCCAATAACGGAATGATCCAGTTTTCAAATAAACAATAATTGTCATTAGGAACAAGCAAATTTCCGATTCTGTTAATTCCTTTTTCACGTAACTCCTTTCCTTGTAGTTCAAAAGATCCCAAAAATGTTGGTGCCAAGCATTTGATGAAGTCTTCTTCTATTCCACCTGCAAAAAATTATAAATTAAGGATTTTGAATGTAATTCAATTTAGAGCAACTTACCAGCTGTTGTTACAATACAGTCTACAAGCTTGTGTTGCACAAGGAATCGAATATTTTCTCTTAAGCCGCTACTAACCATGTTTGATGTATATCCAAGGAAAACTGTGCATTTATGTTTTCTTTTGATAAACTCATCATCTTCATATTCATCAATTTCTTCTCCTGTCAGCTCTTCATGTCTGTCCTTAAGCATTTTATTGATTTCTTCAGTTGCTTTTCCGAAATTTGTTGCTTGAAATCCACAATTAGCAAAACTTTGTAATAACTCGTCATAATTGATTCCTTTATTGAAATCATATCCTTGAACGACTGGAGTGTCTTTGGACATTTGAATGCTCTCCTTGAGCACCGATTCCTTTGCTATATCAGGTTCCATTTTAATTTATTTAAATATTGCAAAATCCAATGTGAGTTTTATTTTCAAAACAGATGCGAAAATGTTAGCATTTTTTGAAAAAATTATTGTTTGTTCAAATTTTGTCTGTCTGGACATAGCAGATGTTTTATTTGGTACTGACTAGTCAACCTTGATTCTTTTTATTATCAAAGAGCTTCTCTACGATATCAAATAACTGATAAAACATTTGAATTTGTTGAAATACGTTTAATTTTTAAAAGTGCGCTTTAATAACTTGGTTGCTATGATGCTTAGTGTTTTAAAACTTGAAGATGCAAGAAATGATGCAAAGACACCTCAATTGACATTTTCATAATAACATTAACTTTTGATAAATAAATCATTAATAATTAATTTTTTACTAGCATAAATAGTCAATTCACAATCATAATTTCATAATAGTTACACAACTCATCCAAAATTTAGCTGACAATTCAATTTAAATGAAATTTTCGTATAAAAATGTGCCTATGAAATTTAACGGACAAATGAAAAAATTTGAAAATATCTCTCCGGAAAGTAGAGTAAATTGCGAAAAATTCAAGTACAAAAAGGTATTTTCAGTCAGTCGTATTTTAAACGTCGAAGGAGGCGTATTGTTCGAAATTTTGTGAAGAAAAATATGAATTTTAGCTAGAAAATTGCTTAAAATCATTTGATAAACAGAATAAAGTGCATAAAAAGGATTAATTGATAAACTACATTCCAAGTGTGCATATAATAACAGTGTTTGTGCTTTTAAATCGGAGTGAAATTGAAAAGAAAATTGAATTGCAAAATGTTTCAAAATGTCTAAAAGAAAATTTTTCGCAAAATAGCACATAAAGATAAAAATTTTTCATAAAGGTGGAATAAGATGAAAATTGCTATAATTTAGAATTAAAATGCAATTAAAGTTAAAAGTATATGACATAGTAATGAGTGGATATAGTGATTTTAAATGGATTATATCGAAAAATTAGTTTTAATTGAAATGTAAGTGTTTCATAAATCGTAAAAAAAATGTTTATTCAATCAATAAATTGTGAGAATTGCTTAGAGTCAAATATCAACATTTACTCGTCGTATGCCTGCAATAATTGATAGATTTAAAGAGCAAACTAAATATCTACAAAGTAATTTAAATAATAACAAGATATCAAACGTCTACGATGATTTTTGGCATAATATATAGCTATATACTTATACAATTTTTCATCTCCAATATTTTTTCCTCTCACACGAGAAAAAAAAAATATCCTTCGAGACGAAAAGGAGAACCGAAAAAACCTACGAAAAATGTTTTCATTAATTTCAAAAGACGGATTCCTATAGAACCTGATGATTACACTTTAATTAATGCTTTGTTACAAATTTTATGATCTTTTCAGTTTATGGGATTTTTTCTCATTCCTTTTACATTTTGCCATCTATTCATTTTCGTCAAAATTCTTTATTTTTTATGCTCTTCTCATATATAATTATTAGGTATACATATCTTAAGAATTCTTTTCCGTCTCTTTGATTTTAGGTAAAAAATTAATTTCAAACTCACATATATACTGAAAACCGCTCAATGTGAATAAGCTAGCAGCACAACAAGAAAAGAAAAAAAAAATATGAAATAAATAATAACAAAAAAAAAATACTAAGAAGAAGAATAAGATATCTTGATTTCAAATGATTTAAAGCAGTCTCAAAAGGCAGAAAAAATTACTTGATGATATGATTGAAATGATGAGAACACTAGGAATTTTACTTTTGGTCGTCATGCCAACATTGATCAACTCTTTGGCAAATTGTCCAAATGGTTGTGAATGTAATGATGATACATTAGTTGTGACATGTAATGAAACCAATTTAGATGTAATGCCGATAGCCCTGAATCCTTCGATAAGGAAATTGATTATGCGTAAAAATAAAATTAAGTCAATTGAGTCATCGATACAATTTTATCCAGATTTAGAATTTTTAGACTTATCAGAAAATCATTTACTAAAACTTTTATCAAAGACGTTTCAATATCAGAAGAAATTAATTGAATTGAATTTGGGACAAAACAAAATATCCCACATTGAATCGGATACATTTCAAGGACTAGAAATGCTACAAATATTAAATGTGAGAGGCAATTTGATAGATGAACTGAATGATAATGCATTCTCCTCATTATCCAATTTAGAGGAATTAAACTTAGGACAAAATCGTATTGCTCAAATCGATCCAGATGCATTTTATCGTTTATATAATTTAAAAATATTATATCTTGATGATAACTCTTTAACTCATGTTCCTGCATTGTCATTTCCACCGTTAACGAATTTGGCTGAACTTTTCATCGGTGTCAATTCATTCACGACATTGGAAAAGAATGCATTTGAAAAATTAAAAAAGTTAACAACGTTAAGCTTAAATGGTGCACAATTGCATAACATTTCATCCGGTGCATTTACCGGCTTAGAAAGTTTACGTATATTAGATCTATCAAGTAATCGTCTAACACGTATTCCTACAAAAGAAATGTCTATTCTAAGTCGACTAGAAGAATTAAAAATTGGAATGAATGATTTTGATATAATATCAGAAAAATCATTCGATGGACTGTCTAATCTTCATCAACTCGAAATAATTGGAGCCAAAAAATTGGTTCGTATACAAAATAATGCATTTATAGAGAATGGAAATTTAAGAGTGATTCGTCTAACCGATAATGAAGAGTTATCACAATTTGAATCTGCTGCATTTCATGGATTGCCGTATTTAAAGGAGTTAATACTTAAAAATAATGCGATAGAATCAATACGAGAGAATCTATACGAATGGGATAATCTTCAAACGCTCGATTTGTCTGATAATCCATTACGATGTGATTGTCATTTACTGTGGTATAAAGCATTTTTAAATGCACGTAATAGTCATGGAAATAATAATAGAGGAAATATCATTGTCAATAATAATAGTAAAGAGAACAACAGTATTAATAATAGCAGCAATAGTAACACATCAAGCAGCAGCAGTGTGAATTTACCAAAAGCAAATTCATTAACTGATAATAATGACATCAATTTTAATCATCAGCATAACATCGTATGTGCATCACCACAATTTGCCAAAGGAAAAGAGTTAGTAAAGCTCTCGGCTGATTTATTTGGATGCACACCAAATTCAGATCCAAAAACACAAGCAATCATTTGTGGATTACTTGTAATAACGGCGGCAACAATAACCGCCCTGATTCTCCTTGCATACAAATGTCGTCGAAGAAAGTTCCGCAATGTATTAAAGGAGAGCGGATGGGATATTAGCAGTACAATAGGGCGTAAAGATCGTGATTATCATAAAACATATGCTGCCCCACAATACATCGATACAATGCGAAAACATACAATGAGCGCATCACCATCACATTGCAGTATCCCTGGTGCCAATAATTACCAGCAATATCCAATGATTCCTATAACCGAACTATAGCATAACGCCCCTCCCTCTACGAGGGAATATTCAAGTGAATATTCCAGTGGGGGAGGCAGCAGTACTGATCGTAGTAAGTATAATGGCTCCAAATCAAGTGGTATGACAATTGCTACCACGACATTCCTAAAATTGAATCAATCTCATTTCAATCAAGGAGGCGATTACATGCCAGCTCCCTCACAGCCAGTCAGCGAGTCAAATGACTTCTATCAACATCATTTTCCATACCATTTCGTTGCACATCATCAATATTATCCACATCATATGCATTGCACAACACCACACAATTGTGATCATCATCATCATAATTATGGAACTACGAGTAACAGTGGTGGTAAGTCATTTGCACATCATACTTATCAAACAATTGGTCCATCCACAATAAGCTCAACCGTATATCAAGAGCATCACTATGCAAAGCCAGATAATATGGGTAATATTGAAATTATTGATAGTAAAAAACCGCGCAATTTCGATGATATGAATAATGAAATTTAAATTAATACTAATTTATACATAACATAATTTATAAATTATCGTAAACGGTCTAAGCTAAACAATTTAAAAATAATCAACACATTTTTTTAAAAAAAAAGAGAAAAGAAGAAAAAGTGTAAAATAGTCAAAAAATTTTCGTAAATTAAAAGAAATGAAGAACAAGAATCAAGAAGAATAGCGTTGATGTATCTTTCCACAATAAAAAGATTTCCGTTTTTTAAAACAATTTATATAACCAATTAAATTAAATATGGAAAAATACACAATAATGATAAAAATAATAATCACGTGTAATATATATAAACTAGGACACATCATAAAACTCAGCGAAATTAAAAATGCCGATTATGAATTCACATATATACAAATATTAAAGAATTGTAATTAAAGAATCAAAAAATAATAAAATACCCATAATAGGTATAATACAATTGTGAATTAAAGCATAAAATAATAATAATAATAATTTAAATTATTCTCGAGAACACATTCAGTGAAAATGTGCACAAAATCTAGGTTGGTTGTTGTGTTCAACAAGAATTACACAAAAATTTTTTTTTCCTCATAATAATAAAAAATAACAACAATTCCAGCACAACATACATAAATACATAAAGAACATATACATAAAAGGTGTAGAAATTCAAACAACAACAAAAAAAAAAATGCTTAGCCATAAAAAATTCTAAAGTTTAACAAATGCCACGTTCTTGGAATAATTTTTATATAAACATTCAAACTCACTTTTTTTTCTGATATCGATTGTGCTATAAATATTATTATTCTTCTCCTTTTTTTCCTTTCTATACTTCTTTTAAAAGAATATTTTCCGGTTATAAATATGATTCACCGTTTCATATTAAATACTCTTGAATGAATTGAAGTACATTCATAAAAACGTAAATAATATCATGAGCTGTATTTCACAGAATAAAAGTAAATTATATATAGAGATAACGATTTTCGAAAAGCCTAAAAGAAACAGCAGTTGTGGTGTGCGATAAAAAGATTCATTCGCTAAGTGTTCATTTATATACCTATACATACATATTTCCAGTATATTTTTCTTTTTGAAATTATAGAACGATAAATGAGCTTCAGTTAAAATTTCATGAAAATGAATAATCTACCCTTAACATAACTGCCTTTCCTTACCAGTAAAAATATATTCGATATGTTATCATTATTTGAAAAATTTGCTGTGAAAATGATTCCTTTTTTTCTCTTAGCTCAAGCACGCTATGGTGAATACCAAAAAGCAAAAGAATTATTTCAAAGTAATTTGCAGACTATGGAAATCTGAGGCTTGAATTGCTTAGAAACTGAGTGGCCAAATTTCAAATTTATTTTGACTGTTAAAAAAATAAATGAAAAACTTAATGAATTTTCTACTTAAACTGAAGATTGATTTGTTGGTATCAAGCATAATGATTTAAAATTTAAAAATTAATGAATTTTGTTATACATTTCACATTATAAATTAAGTCATAACGATCTTTCCAAATTCAAAAATTAACGGTCATTAATTTTTTAAAAATTCCATCAATTTCCACAGTCTGGTAATTTGTATGCCAAAAATATATTGTAGCTAAGAAAGGAAAGAATGAATAACACACAGCACAAGTCCCTCTTGAGAGCGGAGCGAATTATAAAAAATTTCCAAGTACACTTCAAAAATTGCTTTTTTTTTTTCTCTGCTTGCCATCCCCACATGAGAATCAAATTATATGTTATTTTTAATAATATGCGAAATTTTTTGGTCTGACGACATTCAAAATGATGTAATTTCTCATCTCATCCTATTCTTGTCTTGTTATCAGTGTGAAAGAAGTATGAAAATTATAAAATATATACTTTCGGTTTTTGCATTAAGATTGATATAAAAAGGGAACTGCAAACGGCGACGAAAATTAAATGACTTAATGAATGCTAATTGTATAAATATTGCACAAAAAGACACTTGAAGTGTGTGCCCAGGCGATAACATGAATGACGAACTGCTTGACAATTTCAATTTTTTTGTTATTTTCTTCCATCAATGCTTTTTGTCATTGAACTTTTCACTTGAAAGGGCATCATCATCGCAATTGTGCATCAATTTTTAAAATTAAAGTCGAGCAGCTACTGAGATTGAAATGTGATCGAATAAATAAATAAATAATATTTTAATTAATTCTACTTATAAGTGCGAAACATTCCATTTTAATCAGTTTCTTTTTTTGGTTCAATTACATTGGCCTGTGTACATATTATGTATATATAGTGTATTGTATTTATTCCTCGCATATAATTTCTTGTTACTGTAAAAGTAATAACAATGTTTACTTATTAGTTACGCGCGAAATATATTATATGTATTATAATTACTATTCTACACGTATTACTTTCGTCAACACTGAATGTGAATATAACGAATAATTTAGGGATTGTTCACTTATGGAGTACATCCAAGACATGATTTCATAATTCTTAATAATCATCATTAAAGTATTAGATGAGTTTTGGTATTTTAAGTGATTAAATAGCAGCTAATCATTTAAAATTTGGGTTTTTTTTTATAATTCAATGTCAAGTTTTTGATACGATGCTGTTGAGGCGTATTTCGCAATTAAGACAGATTGCTACTCAACAATGACCCAGGGTTTATCAATGCATTGCAATTTGTGTGATTTCAAATGTGAATTAAAGTCAAGTTGTTGTGATACAGAAAAATAAAAATTCCTAAAATTCAACTATAGACTCGTTAGAATGGGACCAAGATTGCTAACTTCACCTTGACATTGAATTCGTTTCTTGATCAAATCTGGGAATGATAATGTCCTGAGTGGACAAAAAAATCTAATTTCTAGTCACTAACTGCACATTTACTTGCCTTTAACTAGTTAAACCGTACTTTTGTCCACTCGAGTGATTAACTTACTTCGCTGGTCAAATAGATGAATTGTGATCTATGGTCTCCCTCGGTTGGCGTCTGAAGCTGACTCTATTGATTAATCACAAATTGATTAGTCTATCCAAAAGAGACCATCGCTACACCACCTTGGTGTCGGATTTAAACCGAATTCAATTCTAAATCATGAGCAAGTTTCATGTCAGCCTGGTGCCGGATTTTTGATCGATTAACCGATTTGTGCTATTTGGACATCCTCTCCTTTATTACTGTCTGACCCATTTGTTACAAAATTCTCATTTCGAAAATTCTATAGTTTCAAGTATAATACACTTCAAGATCCCACAAACATTAGACGATATTAGTGAACGACTCCCTAACGAATAATTCATTATATTTATGTAATTTTCTATATTATTTTATGCTCGTGATGAAATATAAAAGAATGATATTTATAAGATTAAAAGACGATAAACACGACGGGGCCGAAAAAAAGCGGAGCTCAATTAAAAGCAATTAAATATACGTTTTTTCTCATAGCACTCTTTGTTCTTTTATTTCTGGTTCTGCACTTCCCTTACTATGCCTTGCCTTTTTTTTCCTTTTATTTTATTATTTAATTTTTTTTTTTGTGTTTTTCGGGGTAGAAAAAATTTTCTACTTTTTTCGTGATGTGTGAGTATAGTCGAAAAAATAACAAGTTGAAGAAATATAAGAAGAGAAGCAATGAAATATGAGGCCGGGGCAGTAAAAAGGTTTTTATTTTTTCATTTGATGTATTAAATACTAGCGAAATTACACATAGGGACATGAAAATGTCAGACAGGGAACGCATTCATTCATTATAATTAATTTTATTTCCATTTCGTTCATCTTTCTTCTTCTCCATCCCTCTCTCTTGTGTTCTCGACCGGTTCTTCATATTCCTCCTCTAATTCCTTTATTCTCAATGGACATCAATAATATCTTTACTGACATTCACCATATAATTCATTACATCACTTTTTTCATCTCATTCTCTCGCATCATTATTGTTATACTTTTTTTTTTGTTTCTGCCTTCTGCCTTCTTCCTTTCCCAATGTCGAAAGATCATCACAGGCAGTCAACATTTTTATGAATGAAATTGAGTTCTTTTGCCTGACCCATCAAAGAACCGCGCGTCAATTTATAGTATTATCGACACAGCATGAAATAGAAATCTAACATTAATGTGCGATATATATGAGGAAGATGCTGTTTTTCGCGCAAATCAATAGAGGGTGAATAGAAGAATGAGATTGAATCAGATTTATACATCAACAATATTCAGCCTCGGTGTAGTTATTTATCGTGTTCTTTCACTTAAAGCATATACACAAGAATGGAACATGCTCCCATTGTCATACAAAAAAGGGATCCTTATCAGCCATCAAAAACTGAAGGAGACGAAAATGTATTATATAAAGAAACCATAAGAATGTCAATGGATAAAATTTACATAAGGCATTCTTAGTGCACTTTTATTGACAGGATTTGTCGATTAAGATTCACTTCGACTGACCGCCTTCGATTTCAGTTCCAACACTCTGAATTGATTATCATATTTTAAGCAGAAAATAAGACAGCGAAATGCTCTTTAACCTCCCCAAACATCTAAGATGTCGATCAAACTCTGCCTTTCCGTTTCATTTTGCATTTTCGATACTTCAAAATTTATTGTTTTTTATTTATTGCATATACAGCTCCTCTCGCAATTCTTTTTTGTTTGTTCCATCCAGAGTTGCAAAACAGAGACTTGTCGTAGGCCAAAACCGTACAATTTCTTGATAATTTGATCAATTTTTCTTACAAAACCATACAAATTATCAAGAAATTGTACGGTTTTTGTCTAAGGCATGTGCATGTTTTGCAACTCTGATTCCATCACCTCTCCAGTGACATTTTTCTTTTCATTTCCTTTTTTACGTATTCCATACGTAATGCTTTTATGTGGATGTTTTGAGCATTTGAAGTGTCATGACGCCGTCTCAAACTACTGAAACGAAGAAAAAAGAAAAAATAACTCCCTTGTAAAGCATGTGTGTAGGTACAAGAAGAACATTGCTTCTGATATTATTTTCACATCATGGAAAATTGGAAAATGCATTGAGGGAAAAAAATACACAAAAAAAAATGAAACGAGAAGAAAACAAAAAAATTTTCACTTGGCTTTCCGAGTGAGTGAATGAATGAAGGAAGAAGGAATAGAGGAAGGAACATTTTAACAGATTGTTTTATTCTTATCACAATCAGAAGAGAGAGAAAAAAACCCCACATAATGGTGGTACAATGTGATGAGGAAAGAAAAAAGAATATGAGGGAAGTGAGGATGGAGTAGTTAAAGATCAAGACGACTTGAGGCAGAAATATGAACAAAACAAGAAATAAAGAAGGGAGAATTTCTAACTGTTAGTGAAAAGGGGGTGCAAAATAAATAAATAAATGTATATATAAAAATATAAATACCTACGTAGAACACAAACGAAGACAAGAAAAAAGTGGAAATGAGGAAAGAGAGTGAATGCAGGGTTGATGTCTTTGAACTAACTGACAAACTACAATCGGACGAAGTTTGACTTAACATACTTAGTATCTAATTCTCAAGAGAAGTCACAATATAATTGTCTTAAGTTACTCATTGAATGTTCCATATGATGAACTCTGAAATATCATCATCATAGCACTAGGGACTATACCTGGGACTAGGAATACAGTGTTTTAAGAACTAGTAGGGCGAAAGAAGAAACCATCAAATCCGCGTCACTTTGTATTTAATTACATTACCTAAGCAGTTGTCACGACACCCAGACATTAAGTCTTAACTGTTTAGATGATGGTATAGCGGTCTCGCAATGAATTGCTGCGCCACTTGAGTTGTTGTCATAGTTAGTGGCAATAATTGACACTAGTATGTTGTTGAGGTGTCTGTACCAGAGTAAAACAAGCTGTAATTAGTCAATCCGGTCTAATACAATCCATATGGTTATAAACTTGACTTTTGTGGAACTTCCCATGATATATCAACTTTACAACTAGACATCCGGTCTACAAATCACAGCTTATTTCACACGTGATTATTATATCTATGATAAGACAACAACTATGGTAGATTTCTCATACATAGCAAGACACAACAACTAGAATAACAACTCTGAACAAAACTCGTACAATAAGTTGTGAGAAAATAAAACTCGAAATGGATAATGATATGGAAAAAATGAATGATTACTTAAGATTAAAACGTAATAATGAAAATAATAGAAATAATCACAAGGGAATATTGTCGGCACTCGACACAGGCAATATAACATTCTATTGCCCTGTAGGTAGTCATGAATATAAAAGAGAAAGAAATTATTTAAATACTACTTATTTCGCAATAATGACTTGTTATTTTATATACCACACAGTGAAGCACCACATTATCGCTATTTTATAGCTTTCTTATATCTCTTCATTTTGATATACAGATATGCATAGATATTGTAATGATTCTATTTTGAAATCTTGTTCCTCATCACGGAAAGGTGATACCGTAAGCAATCCAGGACTGACTTTATTGAACTTAAAATCCATTTTCGAGAGTAAATGCTTCAATTGTTATATCTGTTTACCCATTATCGATAAAAGGAAAGAAAACTTAACAATTTCACTGTCTGTCACTAAAAAGAACAAACGAAGAGTATTGAAAGCAGTAAAAATGCGAATCAAGATTTTTTTCAATTTTTATTACGCTCCATGAACACAACAATATTATCTATACAGATTTAAGGATTCTCTATTATGATAAATAACTTTGTTGAAATATTTATGGATTTATGGCTTGCTCATCGGCAAAATCGCAATGAATGGAACGACTATAATCTCTGCCTTTTCTCACTCATTCCAATATTCCTATTCCTTGCTTGCTATGTACGAAGGAAATGAGAAAATATTTCGTATAATGAATGATAGGCACAGAAAATGATGTTAAAAGTTTATATCAGCAAAAGACGAGAATAATGTGCTGTTCTTTAATCATTAAACATTAAAAATATTATTATACTAAATTTCGTTGGCGAAATCGAAAAGCAATATTAAAAAAAAAACACAATGATAATGAAAATTGTAGCCCAGTGAAATGAAAAATGGATGTTTTCATCTTTCCGCAATTATGATTAAACGAGTATTTTTTGGAATTTTAACATTTTTCATTTAATATATCCAGAGGAAGTAAGACAATGACATTTAAGTGTCCAAATGGCTTTAATGTTCATTTAGGAACATCATTGTTGTCAACACAACACTCCATTTGACAACTAAAGGGAGTTCAAGGCTCATTTGGAATCCGCATGGATTATTCCTGTTACTTTACGTTGCTTGGGTACTAAGGAACCGTACTGATCAAATTGTGATTCATAGAACCCATCGTGATGCAATCAAAGTGCAATAGTATCTAGATCAAAAGCTTATTTATGAGATTTTTGACACGTCTTATCACTTGACAACTAAGATAACATAAATAAAAGTTGAATAAAACCCACACAGACATGACTAATATCTACGAAATGTCAAATCTTTACATACTTAGTCACATGCTTCAACAACTTAGTTACTGATACAATTACTAGATAATGGATATCCATGATCAAGTAAATATCCCACTGTGTAAATTGTCAGGATGCACAATTGGATGTCTAACAACAGACACAGTTCCACTCAGAATTGACCTTGATATACTTTTTCATGGCTTCATCCCAGGATGAAGTATTTCAAGGTAGTGAAATATATTGAATCAACAAAGTTCATCACTGAAATTGATTTCCTTGATTATTACAAAGGTTTCTATGGTTTTCTATGAAAACTACATGATGATAATAAACTACAAGCACTCTATGAAAGCTTAGAATTCCAAGAATCTCGTTTAAATAACAAAATCCGAAAAGGAAGTTAATTAAAAAAGTTGTAAAAAGTATAAATTTAAATGAATTGAAGGCTTTATAAATAAATTAAATTCAAAAGATTTCTATCATACAGCACAAACATATGCGCGAAGAGAAAATTCATTAAATCAATTGCTTCTTCTATCCCGAAAATCAAATTAATCGAAAAGTTTGAATGATGATGATTTTGCAAACGGATGAAGAATAAAAGTGAGAGTAGCTGAATATTGAGATACATTCATAGATCGAAGTTTTGTATGCTTTTTTCGCTAGCTACCGCATAAATTATTTTCAGCAATTTTCTGAACTTGAAGTTCTTTTCTCTTTCCCCTTCTTTCTTAGATTTGGTGTGCGGAGTTTTGCTCATACAGCACATAGTCACTTTATTTTTTAGATGAGAAGTCTGAAAAGGAAAACATGAAGCAAATTAATAATTAAATCATTCGATAAGAAGGGGAAATGTCCCGATCGGTAAATGTTGAAATGTTGTTTACACGACGGCTAAGCTGACTGTGAAGCGGCTACTGTTTAGTTGTATTAAATATTGTCCAACTATGGATTAAATGTTTGAAGATTGAAAACAGACTAAATATTTACATTTACACAAAAAGGGGTTTGCAACTATGATACTAATTGTAGTGGTGAATTCAATTTGAATATCAAATGACCGTTGAAATTTTAGAATTTTGACAACTTTCTAATCTGATTTCTTGCTCAACATTTAGCCAATATTTTAACATATACAGATCGGGTCTATAAATGTATTTGTGTGTGTATTATTTGCACATCTTTTATTCTCATTCTAAATGAATTCCTCATATCACACCATATGCTTGATTTATTTCTTCCCTCATTTTTTTCCCAATCCCATGCCTCTCTTGCTTATCCTCCCTCCATTTACAATTAAATTCAATTTTCATAATCTAACATTGTATTGAATTTTATCATGGTTTGGTTATTAAATCCGACAATTGATATGTGAATGTATTAAAAACATCTTAATAAATGTGGAGATTGCTAAATGCTGATTGAGGAATGAATAAGCAGGTTATTAAAACATGTACAATAGCAAATATAATGACTTATTCGGTTTCGATTAATCAAGAATTTTTCAAATATTTATTCATTTTCAAGCTACTATAATATGTAATGCCATGTGCAGTGTAAATATTGGATTTACGTCCATTCACTCAATCTCTTTCTCTTCTACTCTCCCCATACACACGCTTCACGGATATTTCAACAACTCGTTACACACAAAAAAAAAATCATTTTTCTTCTTCATTTGACTTGTGAACATCCAAATATTATTAATTTGTTTTATATTACATTTTTCATCAAGAAATCTTTCACTAATCACCACCGACAGAATCAAGTTGAATAAAAAAACAAGTTATTTAGTTCTGTTATGCCTCTTTTTATAATCTGATCAAAAGCCTATCAAAGCCTTACGCATTTTTTTATGAATAATATGTTGGAAGTCCGAGTAGCATAGTTAGATTATGATATTTTCTTGGTGAATAGCTAACTTCATACTTAATTACTTCGCTGGAAGTTCAGATCAATTGTGATCCAAAACCTAACTTAGACGTCTTTTGAAGCTGGCTCAGTCGTTGGTTTCCGTAGCTAACTCCATAATACGAAAAATACAGCGTATTATGAAAAGCAATCAATGTTCAATGAATGTTAGGTTATTAACTTGTAATGTCTAAGTGTCTAAATTCATGTCTTAACATGAATTGAAATATTGAAATGTTAATTCATATTCAAGATTTAACCACACTGTCGAGTAGCCCTCAGTAGCTCAGTGGTAGAGACATGCAACTAAGAATCGCAAGATGTGGGTTCGATTCCCACTCGACGACTCGAGTCGACCTCGAGTTCTGAACGAAATTATACCTTATTATTCTCGGTCTAATTCTTCATTTCGAGATATAGTTCTCAGATAGGCGCTTGGCTTGGTATCATGGAAAGGAATCAGCCTTTCCAAAAGCAATTCCTGTTGTAGATATCTGTTTAAATTCAGCAAATGACAACTCTGCTTCTACATATTCCAAGCGACCATTACAAATCTTAACCCTCTTAAGTCAGTCTTACTCCAAATACCAGCATTTCATTCTCAATTCTTCCAGTTTATAAGCATACAACATCAGTGAAGCTTAAGATATTTTCAAAATAAAACTAAATTCACCTTGACAGTCTTTTAATAGTCAAAATAAAAACTCTATCAGCCTATTAAAATCCAAGTCATAAATGTTATCAAGTAATTATCAAACGACTGGAACTGTGCAACTCGGATAACTAACTAATAAAAAATTAAATCGGAATCAACAGATTAAAACGAAATAATAATAAAAAATCACAAGAACACAATCTAAATTTAAATGATTGTAAACATGTTGAATGATGGAGGCACAAGCAATCGAGAATGTAATAGACTTATAGTCAAATGATTGAATTAATTAATATAGATGTGTTTTAATACATGAAAAGCGATAAAAGGAGAGACGACGAAAGAGAAATTAAAGTCGATACCGATAAGTGTATTTTTTCTATCTCGAAAACTAAATTTTCTCACATATTAAAGCACCCAGCAGCAGCAGTGCTGATTTGTAATCGTAAATTAAAAGCTAAACACATACACAACAAGCATAAATTCATCAGAGAGGAAAAATATTTAATAGACACTATACACAAACCAGCGAGTTCAAGACATTAAATTGAAATCTTGATTGAAAGAAATCGAAAAATTGTGTATTTTTTATTCTCCTTCCACTTCCATCGTCTTCTGATTCGATTTATCTTCTTGAGGGTTATAAAAAATAAAATTTCGTTTAAAATTACGTTCGGGATTATAATCAATCTATCTTCAAATATATATAGATATATATATATATATAAACTACTTGCTACCACTACTTCCAATTTCTATATCGAATATACATACAATATATTTTAAAGCAGATTACAAAGTAAAAAAACATTTGTACAAGAGAATATATATAAAAAAAGTAATAAGAATAATAGTTAGAACTGAAATGGGGGTCATCCGCTTATTATGTTTGCCAAAAATTGAATTTTATAACCTGACTCCATGTTAATAATCCAGATTTACAGCTAAGTCATCTTAAATTTAGGAGATCATAAGTGACCGACCCCTCTGGGGCTGATTACTCCGGTATTGGAATGGTATGATACAGATGTACTATTCTACCGTACTAGATATACCACTACATTATTTCAGTGTTCTGAATATATCATACCTTACCATACCAGCACCAGAGAAATTAGCTCCTAGACTGAAACGGGGTCGTTCACTTATTATATTCTCAGAAAGCAAAAGCGAGAGATATTCTGGTGATAGGTTGACGTGAAACTGGATTTGACATGAAATTGGCACTAAACCGGCAAGAAACTGTTCCTATTCCGAATTGTTGGTATTGTATGCCAACTGGAGTTGCTTCCTTAAGTGAAAATAGCAGAAGGGCACTACAGTCCCCATTAGGAACCTTGGGTTGATTTCTCCGGCACTGATACGGTAAGGTACAGATGCATCACTGTATGAATAAAGTGATATACTTTGCAGGGTTTTGTGGTTGATCTATACTGTACCATCCCAATGACGGAGAAATCGACACTTGTTTCTTGGATAAACACTAATATATTAGAATACCTAAGAATACCAAGGCCATAACCTAGAAACCTGCTTTAGTTATAACAGTGTAGTTATGATCAACATTTAAATTTTTAAGCAACATAATAAGCAAACGATCCCCAAAAAAAAACGTGTAGAATATGATTGTAAAGTTTTTATAAGTTTAAAACAATGGTGAAATTTTAGTGATGATCTCAGACACCAAAACACTAACATATTATCGTTGAAAGACCATATCAGTAATTCAACAGAATTTAAGCGCATTTATTGCATTCTTGATCAAAATAAAAATTGAAAATTGAAGGAAATGCCAATTTTGCCACGAAATTATAAAATGAAATAAATTGGCTTTGAACATTTCCCGCCAAGAAGATTGCAATCCAGTTTATCAAGCAATGAGCGTTTATTTTTATTCTTTTTTTTGTGCAAAAAATGTGCTAAAAGAATTGTGAACCGAATTAAAGTCATGCCAAGCTGCAAAAAAGAACAAAAAAAAGATGAAAGAACTGTCCCATGAGAAGCAACAAAACAAAACGACAACATAGAGAAATGAAAAGTGAAGTCAGTAAGACATAAATGGCCAAAGTCATAAAAATCCTTGCCAGTTAGTTAGTACTGTAAGTTGATAACAAGGATTGCGGGTGATAATGGATGTAAAAACTTATCGTCAACTTCAAATCCCAGCTTCTCATTTCCAAACTTTTTATTTTTATTTATTTTAAAATTCCACATTCTTATAAAATATTTCAAGCCATAGAAAAGCATTACTAAGCTGTATGATCCATGAAAATAAAATTATATACACTCAAGCATAAACATGCAAAGGAACAAAAAAGGGATTTGTTGTCATTTCAAGTTCTAAATTATTTTATTTGATATAAAAATTCCAAAACAGCCTGACTAACTAGATAAAAAAAAGAACTAAAAATAAAGTCACTTACGACGAGGAGAGGCCAGAGAGACAACATATCAGAATTTGTATATATTAATGAAAAGTAAAAAAATAAAAAAAAAAAATTAAAATGAAAAGGGAAACTCATTTTTACTGCTGTGGCTGTTGCCTGTTAGTTTTGTTGCTCTTTTTACAAAAATCTAGGGGATTGTTTGTGACATCTTTATAGTTTTGTGACACTAATGGGGTCTAAAATGACGACGATGATGTTTCTGTAAGATAGATAAGCATTTTTGAAAACTACCAATTTAATTTACTATTAACATAATATTGTATGATGAAAAATTTATTATAATATGATAATGATAATTAAAGCTACTTGAGCTGTATTTAAGGATGATGATGCTAAGATTTATTCGGAAAGATGAGAAACCAAATTATGTTTTTTTTTTGTTTAAAAATTCTGACATGATAATGTGACGAGAAAGAAATTTTTGTTTCCAAAACTAGTACTAATATTTCATTGGTGAGAGATGTCAAGTTTGTTGAAAATGTGTCATTTCAAGACAAAGTTGAACGTTATCTCATCGTATCGTCTTCAAGGTTTCGCAATAAAATATTTGCTGAGCATGAGATGTTTGATAATCAATAAAATACATTCTTGTTTTTCGATGCAAATTTAAGAAACCATTGAAATTTAAAGGTTATTAAAAATTTAAATTGTAACGGCTTTTTAAAATTCAAATTTTAGCGATTACCTAAAATTCAAATTTTAACGGTAATCGAAAATTTCAAATTTGGCCACTAAAAATTTAAATTTTAACGAGTACAAGAAATTCAAATTCTAACATCTATCTAAATTTCAAATTGTAACGGCCAGTTAAAATTCAAATTTTGAAAACTACTTAAAATTCAAATTTTAACGGTTATTTAAAATTTAAATATTTGAGAATTTTGAATTTTAAAGGTTTTCTAAATTTAATTTTAAAAAACTTTCAATTCCTTTACAAATTATTCAAATAAAAAGTTTATTTTAAGCCTTTAAGCAATTTGATAAGGAAATATGAAATAAAATTAAAAATGCAAATATTTATTCGGCAAATTCTTTGTTGTGATCCTTTTGAAGATAAAGATGAAATAAAACTTTATATATAAAACCAGTGTAATTCCATTGAAATTTCTTTCCATATACCAAAATTTAAAAAAAGTATATATATATAGAGAAGTATATCCAAAAAAAACCATGAGATATATGAAAAAAGAAAAAAACTATAAAATTAAGTATTTTATCATTGTGTGGATTCATTATAAAACTATTTAAAATAATATTAATTAAAAAATTATGTAAATATATTACAAGAGACACAACAAACAGAGACAGACACACAACATGATGAAAAAAAAAGCAAGAAAAATTTTGAAATAAAAAAAAAATATTTAAAACATGTAAAATTATTTTTTTTCTTTATTTTTGCTTCCCTATGCCTGTTAATTGCCTTCTCTCCCCCTGCTAGCATTTACTATAAGTGTATGCATAATGCTTACAATGATCATGTTTCAGTGTTCCATGCAAAAAGCAAAAAAAAAACTATGGCAACAGCAAACACACAATTAAGGTAAAAAGGTAATAAGATTACTGATGATGAGCTTACACACAATGGAAATGCATAAAATAAATGGAATGAAGGAAGAGAAGAAGAAAAAAGTAGCAAATAAGCAGTAACAATAAAATTATCTTAAACACCATCTTCTGGTACCCAAAAAAAAAAAAAAAATGTCTAAACTGGTGTAAAAGTTAACATGTTCAGAATGAATGATGCGTCTTATCGTCATTGGATCTCTTGCTATGCCTTTCAACCCTATGAATCAGCGTTAAAAATGTCATAATAGACTTCAGTGATACTTTGGGAATATTTTTTGATTTTTTTATTTACAGAGAAAAAAGGATGGGACAATTTGGAGGTGTTGGTGATGTTATTTATTGTGGTAAGATTTAGTTTATTTGCTTCAATTGTTCCTTAAGGTTTTGAGATTTTGCTTCAAGTGATGCGAAAAGCTTAAACTTTTTTTAATTAATGCCTAAAATTACTAGAATGTTGATTCAAATGATGCAAAAAGATACGACTTTTTGCTTCAATTGATGCTACCTGTTTTAATTTATTGCTTCAATTTATATCAATAGCTTCAGTTTTGACTCAATAGATGCGAATTAGTCCAAATTCTTCTTCAATTTATGTTGAAATTTCCAAAATTGTGCTCTAATTGATGCTTCATTTCTTTAAGTTCTTGCTTCAATTTATGTCAAAAACTTCGGTTTTGCCACACTTGATGCTGAAAAAATTTAAATTCTTCAATTGATGCTCAAAGTTCAGAATTTTTCCTTCAATTGATGCTAAAAGCTCAGAATTCTTGCTTCAATTGTTATCCAGAATTTCGTTTTTTGTCTCAATTGATGCAAAAAATTGAAATTCTTGTAAAAATTTCCAATCTTTTTGATTCAATTGATGCGATTTAAAGTTTCTGCTTCAATTGATGAGAACATTTTGCATCTTTGCTTCTGCTATTCTATAAATAATTTACATCATTGTATCAATGGACGCCATAAATTATCACAAATTTCAAGTAAACAAAGAAAATTTCATGAAATGAATTAACCAGTCAGAAATAATAGGATTACACCTGCATTTTTGTATGCTAAATTTGCACAAATAAAACAGCAACAAACACAGAAGAATAATAATAATATTAAATTTAAAGAAGTGAGCAAGTGGAATGAGTTTAAGCAATGATGTTATGTTATCGCAGATTTTCATTCTCTATATCGTTCATTCATTTGAAACTTGCAAGTCTGCATTCTCTAACACTTTTGTTCTGGGCAAATAAAATAACAGAAACAAAAAAAAAAAATAAGCAAGATGTACATTGTGCATGGCAAAAAGGAACGAAAGAAGATGAGGAGAAGGTAAAATTACTTTATAGGTATCCTGAACTTTCAGAGTGTATATATGATATGCTCAAACAAGTTATTCCCCATCTCCTTCTCACTCTCTCAATGTTCTTCATTATTTTTATTCACAATGAACATGCTACACATTCCTTACTCGATGCCAATCGACCAAAGCAACCTGTAAAAAAATCTACACCTGCACAATAGGCACTAAAAAAATTGTTTTTTGATACAATTTTTTATGTACGTATTTCTCACGAATATCAGATGATGATGATGATGATATTCTTTTATTCAATATCTATTCTGCACACATTTACAGGAGTTGTCTTGTTACGTCTGCCTACTGAATGAACTTAATGTTCACCATATAAGATATTATTTTACAGTAAATTTGGCAATGCCGCAAAAAATATTTTTTCTTTATTTATTACTTTGCCGCTACTTCGTCTATGCTGACTTATTTTTTTTCTATTTTAAAGACTCGTTTTTTACTATTTGCTTGTATACCAATTCATGTTGATGCTGCTCCTTATTCTTTCGTGCATTTCATTCAATGAAAGGAAATCGTTGGAAATGATTTTGATTGGATTTGCTGTTAAGGCGCTGTTTTGATTTGCTGGATCTGAAGTAAACGTAAATTAAGACTGATAAATGTTAAGCTCTTGTTTAATTCTTCCTTATTTAATGTTCTTTCAGGCATTTTCAGATCCTAAATCATTAAAAATTTACTTTTTTTTTGAAAGGTTAATTCCAAGATTAAATTTTTTTACAGCACAAAAGAAAAGCACACCTTTTCTTTACCTGCTTTAAAGGATCATTCTTAACTGCAGGAGATTTAACATTTTCACACAATTTTTACATTTTTTTGCACAATCATTATTATATTGTTAAACACAATAACTACTTTTTGGCATAAAAAGAATGTCTATGGCCAATAAATTAGTTTGGAACAAATATATTTGACACTTAAAACCCCAGAGGCCTATTATTTTAAAGGATTGTAAGCATGATTGAGAACTAAATTTAAATTAGTTATATTGTCAACAAAAGGCTTTTGTGCAATTTATGCAGTTATTCTTGAACTGTGTGTATGTTGAGGGTTTCCTGGATCACTATTTATAGGTTTTGCTAATTGATTCAAATGTTTGCATAATTTTTGCTCTGACTTGTCCTAGGTCAGAAAAGGTTAGGTTACATCTAGGTTAGGTGCTATACCTAGGTTTTAGTTGATCTAGGTTTAAGAAGTTGAGTCGAGTTGATATTCAGGAACAGATCAATCCTGTATTGATATGGTACGTTACGGAGTGGTATAGTTACACCTCTGCTACGGTACAGGTATTCAACTTTGCCAAACCAGGTGTACCTATACCATCTCATACCGTAATATCTGATAGTCGCGATTAGTTTGGAATGGATGGCAGGTGCTTTCTCAGGGAAGTGGGTTGGGTTTTGAAGGTTAAACCCCTCTTTTGACCCTCTAATAAAAGACACCCTTCCCTCTCTGATTGATTTGTCATGGCATAACCGAATCTGAGTATTATATAAGAACACTGTTCCGAATGTTCAGGCACCAGACCAGAAATCTTTAAATTTCTTCTTAGTGAGATCGTAGGTTCAGTGTTCCTAATGCTCATGACCTTTCACAGCTCTAGAGACAACCTATGTCAAGTTACAAACCATTTCATCTTCAAAACTAAGCTAAAGATGAGAATCAACATGAAATAAAATTACTGTTGCTGTATATATGAAAAAGCATACTTAAAAGTACATACAAAATATATGCGAATATATTCCTGTTGTATCATGTCTTGCTCAGAATCGCATTTGAGGTCGAATATAAAATTTATATATTTAAGTACAGTATAGCGAGCATAGAAAGCAAGTGGAAGAACTGTAGAGGAAAGAGATTTAAATGCAAATGTGTATTATTTTCTAGCAAATTGAAATAAAATATATAAAAAATATAAAATGGATGTGGCTCTTCAACAATGAAAAGATACGATGACGGCATAAATGGGTGGTTGGTGAGTTTAGTGACTGGAATGAGTGGAAGATGACTTAGGGGCAAAATGAAAAATAATAGAAAAAAATGATGGAAAGAGCGAATGCTGCATCGCTGCCTTTTTTTTTCGCTTTGATCCCTTTGATCGCATTTTCTGCCTTTCCTGTTCTATTCTTTACTTTGTTTCTTCGGTATCTTCATTTCTCAACTGTGGCAGAAGCAGCACCACCACTAAAATTCCGTCAAAACCACCATCAGCTAACAACCATAGCCATCAATTGAATACTATGGTGCATATAAACAGCACACATAACAAAGGAACAGAAAAAAAAAGTGTAAAATTCTACCGAGGGAAGTTTGTTCCTCCTCAGTCATAATACAGATTTATGTATATAGCAATCGCAATGAATGAATGAATTTGTGGATGGATGGATGAATAAATGAAAAACAAAGAAGGAAAAGTGGATGCATGTATGTGTACGTGGCGCTTTGAATTTAAAAAAACAGCGAGCATCGCATAAAGGAAAAGCTTTTTAAAGTGAATTAATATCTTTTTATGAAAGTTGGCGGAAAAATACTCGCAATTTTCCTCTCTACGTCATTTGTATCTCTCTGTATATTTATATTCTACACTAATTGTATTATACCTTTTATGCTCAGTTCTTTTTTTTTTTTATTTGAGGTTAAGCTTGACATTTGATACTTTTTGAATCAACTGAATGTATGGATTTTTTTATTTTAATTGCTGTGATACGAATCAAATTAAATTTGAGGAAGAGATCATGCTTTATGAGTTGTTGACCAAATGTGACAGTGTTGTTCAAACTTTTTTGAGTCATGGCATACTTTGATTGCAGAAAATTTTGATTTTTATTTAAAAAAATCAGTTTTTGAATTTTTTACAGCACATCTAATCTTGATCTTCAGTGCACCAGTGTGCTATGGCATACAGTTTGGACAACACTGAAATATGAATTCAATTGCAGAAAAATTTTCACCGAGCGCATAGCATGACCGTGTGAGCAACGTTGCGCTACTGTGTTGGCGACAAATCATCATCACAACGTAACAATGTCCTTATTCTATATCCATAATGGCACAACTTCATCAAACGATCCCAAATCCGACACCAGGCTAGCGTGATTCTGACATTGGTTACTTACTGAAACCAAGCTTCTTTGTGGAACCATAAAATGGTTTCTATTTGACTCTGTTACTGGACTCTGTCACCTAGTTTTTACAAATTCTCTGTTTGCACGTGGAGATTACATTCTTTCATCACTGTTCTGTGCCATGTAGCTTTTTGAGCTCGAGGTCGTCTTAATGATTCTGACATTGTACCGAATTTCAACCGAATCCTGCACCAAATCAGAGTCAAGCAATCTGATCTGTGCTATTCAGGCTACTACAACTAGACAGCTATTTTGACTCCATTTAACGACAAAATACTTAGATTCACCGCTCGGGTATGTTACATTGAAGTTTACAATAGTTTTTCTGTTCAAGTTGAATTTAACTAATAGCAAATATGGCAGGTTGTGCAGCAGATATGAAGAAACAATCAATTGCATATTCAATGCAAATGTAGGTCATTGTGTATACAGCAGGTCAAGTACTTTAGTAAGGACTTTATTGATATTGAGGATACACGCAAAGCTCGAGTGTTCGGATATTGTCATAGAAATCCAACTGATGCTTACCTTGATAGCACAATGGGTTTGCTAGGGATTCACTTTGTCGCTGTAACAACGGTGCAGACTTGAAGTTGCATCGACGGCTGATTTTTGGATCAAAATGTGATTTGTTGCGTGTTATTGACCTGATTTCAATTGAAATTCGAGTAGATTTCAAGCTCTAGTTTGTCAATTAGGTATAAAATCCAATTATCCAACTAGATATTATCACCATTGAGAAGAAATCCTTCTCCTACCACAAATTCACGATACTTTTATCCAGTTTATTTTTAGACGAATAAAAAAAAAGCTTATTTCCATGCTTTTATAATCACCTCATTAACCCTTTTCATCTATGTCTTTAGAATTTCAAATAAATTTCAGCTCCGACATCAAATCCGTACAATAAAAGTTATTTTGGTTGTTTGATGAACTTTGAGCATTTTTATGAGATTATTTAAAGAATTTAATTGAAAGTTTTACTACAATTTAGTCTATGCACGTTCTTGATTGTCTCGATGCTTCTAAGTCGACTTGAAGTCTAATGTTATTTTATTAATTTTTATGGTTTTTCACATCTTATCAATTAAATGAATATAAAACTTTAAAAGCTGTCTAAGGGTCAGTCCTTTTGTCAACTCTCGCACTAATCATGGCTGATTAATAGATTAATATTGAAATAAATGATTTCTGTGACATTTTAAATATGGATCATGATATGGTCATTATTATAATCTTTACGTCACATGACAAATGCCAAAATCATCTGTTATACTAGATTCTTTTTTTGTTTTTATTCAATATGTGTCGCATTCATTCAAATTAATATGTCGTAAATCTCTTGTTTATTTTAAATATATTTCTAGTTCCAATAAATTCTTTACTTTTCTAGCATTGACATATTTTATTATATGTGTTACGTTCGATAAATATCATTTGCATTTAAATATTTACATCGTGTTAATAATTTATCAAGTGGTTGAGCCGGTTGTTATTAGTTCTCTCGAGTAAGTCGCAATAATGTTTAAAAATATCAAAGTTCAGATGATGAATCTTTAAAGAATTTTTCAGTATTGTGATGGAAATATTGGACGAGAGTAAATAAAATTCTGATTATTAATGACTTTTGTGGCTAGAAAAAAATTTCCATTGGATTTACTAGTTTTGCTTTTTTCCCTTGAATTCAGATTTGTTTGTTGGATTTTTTATGTTGTTTCATAAGCTGTGAATATTTATAGCTAACACAAGCATTAGCTGATTTATAAATTACTCGGAAATTACTCATAAGGTTTCTTAATGAGTTTAACTTCTCACTTTACATTTATATGGCTTTTTTGATCCGAGAATTTTGCAAGCTTTTCAGCAGTTAATATGATTTGCCTTTTTTTATAGCTAGACAACAATTTTGCATGCTTTTCTGTAAGTTTTGCTTAAAATTTTTCAGATTTTTTCAAATTATCAAAAAAACAATGATTTTTACCAAATTTTGTGTTATCTTCATGATAAAAACAGTAAGTAAGCTTTGATAATCCTTTTCAACTTTGATTCCGTTTCCATTTCGTCCTCTAAATAAAGTAATTTAATATTTTCACTTATTTTTGCTAAATGTGCTTAAAATAATCCTTGTCACTAAAATAAATCCGCAAAAAAACTTCAAAATTCAATACTTTTTAAATATTTAAAATACGTTATTTACATTTCAAACTTCTTTAAGTATAAAAGCTTTATTTAACCATAACTTTAAACTTTTAAAGCATAAACAAACTTAAAATATGACAAATTAATGCAAACAGCAGATTTTTACTAAATTTCCTTCGAAAAAAACTAACGCAAATTCACGTCAATTTGCATTTGCTTTAATTAAATTCAATTATTCTCAAGAAACACATTAAAATCATTCACTGCTGTGACTTTATGTTGATTTCAATGCATCCCGTAACATCACAATGGCACATAAAGAGCAAAAATGTGAACGAGAATGAAAAAAAAAACTTTTCCAATTTTTTTTCTCTTCTTTTTTTTCAGTGTTGATTTTTATTAAAAAGAAATACATAATGGCATCGTCAACTCTCTTTTCATTCCTTTTTTTTTTTGTTTCTCTTCTTTTATATTCTTTTGAATTTCATGAAAGTGAAATGAAGTCTATCGCCTAAAGTCATGAATCTTCTACAGAAAGTAATTTTAATATTCTTCTACATTTTGTTGCTGCTGTTGTTGGTGCCTATACACATCCACAAATGTTAAATATTATAAAAAAAAGTAGCGAAAAAAAGGATGAAAGGCTGAAATTTCTCATTATTCAGACTTCTTTTTTTTGCCACATTAATTCATTTATGGTGCATTCAATAAAACAATTTTACCTCAATCTACCACCGGCAAAAAAGGAGCTTTGCCTACCTACCCTCAATTTTTAAATCTCCCCTATTCAATGTGACTTTTTATTCTGCTGTATTTAATGCTTTTTCTATGTGCATGTCTGTATATATTCATGAATGAGAAACTGAATTGTGTATTTAAAGACTCAAAGGATATGCTGGTTGTGTTGCTTAAAATTTCAAATTTATATTAATATTATTATTATTACTCTTGTTGTCATACATAAATTTTCTCCTTAATTTTACATCAAAACGAAGGATTGGCCTGACCATCAAAATAAAGTAAGTGAATAAACAACGATCCATAAAAAAATGTATATAGCATAATCATGGGTGGGTTGATGACTAATGCGCATTTATCAGCAAGGAATCTGGTTTTTATTTACATTAATTTAAAAAATTTAATTACACATTTATTATGCCGTTTAGTTTATTCGTCTGGATATCAAGTTTTTTTATGATTGGTGCTTGAAATTTTTTATTAATTAATGGGAGGAATTGCTTTGTGTTTGAATACAAAGTTTCAAATTCTTGCAATAATCAGCTGAAAATGATGAGAAATACTCTTAAAAACATGCGGAAACAAAATTTACAGCATTAAAGTGATGCAAACCCATATTAAAGATGCAAAATTTAAAGTTTGTCTCTAAATTGATGCAGAATTGAAGATGCAAAAGTAAAATGATGCTAAAATGAAGCATGCGAATTCAAAATAATTCCAAATTGAAGAAACAAATACAAAATATTTCAAAATTAAAAATGCAAAAGTAAAAAATTCATAAATTTAAGATGCAAAAAGTCAAAATAATTCAAAAGTTGAAGATGCAAATCCATAATAAAGATGCAAAACTTAAAGTTTGTCCCTAAATTGATGCAGAATTGAAGATTACAAAAAAATGTCAAATATTGAAGCTGAATTCAAAGCATTTTCAGTTAATTGAAGCAAACATTTGCATTAAAGAAGCAAAAAGGCATTAAATTTGAGACAAAAATTTGATTTCCTAATTTACATCTCCTAATTCACCCAATTTAAATCTCAAAAATCCGTTAAAATATCATTGACATTCATTTTTCTAATAAAAACAATTCCCCAGCTTTAAGATGATTCAATTTTTATTGGAAAACAGTAAATTATATTCAGTCAAAATAAATGTACCACAATTTACTTCAGGAATATAGGCTAAAGGGATCAAGGGTATGAGAACGAGCGAGAGAAAAATGGAGATGGAAAGTGTATAAAAATGTGAAAAGTGTCAATTTCCATAACCATCCATTTAGCACATTTTTTTTTAAAGGGAAAAAGTTTCTCTCCTTTACGTTTCGCTTTTTTTTTTCGGTGATGAGGAAAAAATGAAATTTTCTTTCTTCCGGTTTTTCTTCCTTCATTTCATCATCATCACCGTCTCCTTATTCATCTTCTTCATTCTTTTTACGATCCGAATTGTATCACGCAGAACCGCTTTTATTTTATTCAACGAACGACTTCATCATTGACAATTTATGTAAATTTCATACAATTTATCAAAACATTTTCTCCTTCCTTTCTGCTACTATTTCTTCTCAACCGATAATATACCCCCACAGATCTACCCCACACTCAAATGTATCCTCTAACTCAATCCAAAGTTAAATTGCATACAATACTCATATATTTATCAAGAGAATAAGTTCTCTGTTCTGTTCTTTTTGACCTATATTTATCGAAAATGCTAAACGTCGAATAAATGGATAGAAAGATAGTAGATAGACGGTACAAGTACTAAAAGAAAGTTTAAAAAATAAAAGAAATAATGAAGAAGATATGCAATGAGGGAAATATTGTAAATATTTATTTTATTTTCATGTTTTCCCCGTAATATTGTGAATATATGACTCGATGTCTGTACAACAACTATTGAACTCAATTTTATTTACTTGAAGACGATCTGTTGTTTTTATAAAATGATTTACTTACTTTCTGTACATTTTCGTATTATTGTCTTTGCTGTGATGTCTGCTTACAAGTTCGAATTTTCATTTAATTCACATTTATTGCCGAAAAAATGTAAACAAAGGATTTAAAATTAAATTTTTGTTAAAATACTCAATTTAAAGCTTAAAATCGTAAACCTTAATAAAGTTCAGGCTATTTTGCCATCTTTTATTATCGATTGAACAAGTCAACACTCGATTAAAGCGAGAAAAAAGCGTAAAATTTGCAAAATTAAATCTTTAGTGGAGAAAAAATTGGCGGTAAATTTCAAAATTTGCATTAAATTAACGTTTTTGCCATTAAAGTCTGTGCCATTGTCATTATTTATGTTTGAAATAAACAATTTAAAATAAGTCTTCTGTGGCACAAGATGAAATTATAAACATTTTAAAATGTCATTGCGTCAGTTCTTTTGTATTTATTATTAAAGTCGCTTTCAATATTTATCACATTTCTTTCTATCTACACAAATTTGAGGCTTATTGAGGAGAGTCTTTCTTTGCTTTCATTTCTGCGTAGAGTTCACAGTCAAAAAGCTGAATTCTTACATATCATATTTCGTACACAATAAAAATGAAAGATAAGCGTGCATATTTGCGAATATACATATTTTTTTATTTTGTTTTGTGGATCGCTCATATTCGCTCAATAATACAATAAAATTTCCAAGGATACTAAACTTTATGGTATTGCTTATTAAAATTCTGTTTACTTTATCTACCTTCCTCGTTTATTATTCATGAAATACATGATAATTATGTAGAACTTATGTATGACAATTTTGGCGTGTATAATTTCGCGATTTTGTATCCACTTCTGACTAATTCTGTTAGGTATTAATTTAATTCATTTATGCTTACTTCAGCAAGCTTTTTTCGGCTCGGCATTTTTTTTGTGTCAAGCAAGCCATAACGCCATAAATATTGTAATGCATCATCAAAGTCACTAAAACTGGAGTATTTAACACTATTATTATAAAAATGTCACCTATGTCGTTTATCATCAAACTATCGTCAAATATGTAATATTGTTAAATATAGCTATTAAATTGAATGATCATAATAAGCATGCAAGGTTGTTAGGTAGGTGGGTGTTGAAAATCATGAAATTAGTTCGCATTATACTATTATAAATAATTAATAATGATAGTCATAAGCTTACTTATTATTGAATATGCGCTAAACATAGTACACGTTCCTCATATTAGCTTCTTAATATTAAATGTAATTCATTTTGACGCCCTTTTATCATGAAACAACCTTACGAATTATGCAAAAGAGGAGAAGAAAACGAACAGAATTCTTGTCAAGCTTACTAAAAGTTGGCTTTCCCTTGTAAACGTCTTTAGTTCACAGAAAAATGATGACGATGATAAATCTGTGTATATAATATGAATAATATAGAGAAAAAAATGAATGAGGAAATTAAGGTATGATTTGGGGATTCTACGAATTGCAAATTATCTCGAGAATTTCAACTCTTTTGGGAATTAATTTGGTAAATTTAATTTTTTTTTAAAATGAATCATAATTCTAGACAATAAAGAGATATGAATTAATTACATATTTACTGTTTGCATGCAATCTTGCTGAACTTCTTTTTTAAATTATTAACTTTAGTCCATTATTATGTCAAATTGCACAGAGGCAAATAATGTGGGATGTCAGCCTAAGGGCGAATTGTATCATAAGCCTGTCTCCTAGCCGTTATCATGTCGAAGTATTAATTTTTCAAGAATTTCTTGTTTGCATCATTTTAGTTCATCCTAGAGAAAGATGCGAAGGCGAATTCAATCTGAAATTTTAAAAACCGTTAAAGGTTTGAATTTGCAATAACCGTTAAAGATTTTGTTTGCTTCTTTTGAATTCGCTTTCGAAAAAAGATGCAGAAGTGTATTGAATTTGAAATTTTAAAAACCGTGAAAAATTTAAATTTTCTAATAACTGTTGCAAATTTGAATTATGTCTTCTGAATTCGCTTTTAGAAAAGATTCAAAAGCAGGTTCAATTTGAAACCGTTAAAAATTTAAATTTCCAGCAACCGTTAAGAATTTGAATTTTAGATGACCGCTTAAAATTCGAATCTTAAATTGCAAATGAAAAAAATTCTAATCTTCTTGAAAATCTCAAAAGTCGTCATTTGAAGTCGCTAACATCGAAAATATGTGTATATAAATTATAATTGAAAAAAGAGAATATCAAATTACCTGAAGAAAATATAACAAGTTTTTAACATAAAATAAAAATCGCTCAATTTATTAATTTTTCATATCTTTTATTCAAAAAAGAGACAATATTTTGATAATATGTTTTTTTTTATGGTGTATGTATAGTAGCAATTTTGTATCACATACTGTAGAATGAAAATTATTAATCATAATAACATATAATTTTTTTCCAGCTGTAATATATAGGTAATTAAATTTTTAAATACGAGTTTTATAGTTTTCATTTTAATAAGCAAAAAACTTAAAGTTAAAACTGAATATTTTTCGTGTACATCATGAAATGGTTGTTTTCTGATGATATCACGCCTCACTAAAAAATATACAAACTGTTTATAATAATCATGTCTTCCTGTACGACTGACTCTGATGTATATTTTATTTAAATATTTCGCTATAATTTTCATACTTTTTTTTTGCGTGTCAATTTAAAAGATTTTTATTATTTTTTTAAACTTTTTCATTTCTCTAAACTCAGACTCACTGTGTATGTGTAATGATAATGTGTAAGGATGATGTGGATGAGTAGTACGTAATTTTAATTTAATTGCATTAATTTTTATTACGAATTCTTTTAGGTATAACTCTTAATTTCTGTGGCCTTTTTTTCTCTTTCTGATGGATATCCATTAAATTACGCATTTTGGGAAAGCAAATTGGGCTATTTTTGAAGCTTTTTGCATGATTGAATTGAGTTAATGAACGAAAAGTTCATTTCATTTTAGTTCTATGAATTTCAAAAAACCGTTTAAATTTTGATTTTTAAAAAACCGTTACGAATTTGAAATTCAAAATTTTGATAATTTTCAAAAAGAAGAAAAGTTACTGGCAAAGCCATCAAAAATGCGCTCATGGCTACTGCTGGATACGTCTTAAAATTTATTACGTGTTGATTTTTTTTGTTCAAATCATCAAAAAATTCCTTTTAATAAAAAAAAAGCCTTCAAGCACTTTTCATGCTCAAGTGTGAGAAATTTTATTATGGTTCTTCCGTTGGATAACCAGTAACATCGTCTCGATCTATCGGTGGCGGTGTCATGACAACTTCAATCTTTTTACTCGGGGCTTGTGTCAAATAACCGGCAATTGTGTTGGATGTTCCCGCTGTGTAAACAATAAAAAATTCTCGTCACATATTCATTGATTGATTAATTATAGCTTTATGCTTACCCGTTAACATTCCACGTTTATGTGTATCCATTATGAACAAGTCATGATTTTGATCCTTAAATTCCGCCCAAATAGGATCCGAATTTAAAATGTGCAAAACTTGGTCGCCATAATTTAGATTCTGAGCCATTGTTTTCAATGCTGACACAATCTGTGCAATAACTGTTGCAGGATTATTGGTCAAATTTGCACGGGATTTGAGTAAATTGAGTAAATATTGTATCAACATGCATTCCAACGATTGACGAACTAAAGAATCCTGTCATAACGAAAAAATAATAGAATTAGTCAGCACAACCCGTTCACACAACATGACAATTATCGTTTCATGCAGGATAAAAAAAATAACAAGTAGTTTGAGGATAGACGCAGAGGGAAAGGCAAGAATATGAGCATCGAGGTTGTTGTTTTTTTTCTGTACTTACATGTTGACATTTAAATAATCTCGTTAACGTCTCACAGCATGTTGCAATCAAGTCTTTCTCATTCTCCATGCATTTTTTAAGCGACAAAATGCATTCCGTTTGAGCTATTGCAGCTACACAAACCTGCGAATGAGTGAACACAAATGAATTAAAAAGAGTAAATAGAAGCATAGATGAAGACAGATGAAAATTATTCATAATTTGTCATCCTTTTCACCTTCCTAATTCATCCACAGATAGACATGAGTTATTTACCTCTGATAAAGCCAACTGATGAATTACGGGTAATGTACTTTTTGGCTGAACAATAAGTTGTCTAAATAATTTGGGAATATGTCCGAGAACAGGAACTGCATCAGCTAAATGTGGTGATGTATTTAAAAGTCCAACAAGTGCAGACGTTGATGTATCTAAAATTTCCTTTGACGTGCCTGGTCGTGTAGCACTCTCGACTATAAAGTCCAAAAGATCTGATAAGAATTGACGTGGTTTGCGCAATGTCCAGCCAGGATTTGATGCATAAAGACGAAGATAAACGCCGGAAACGACAAGTTCATTTGTTGTGATTTCTTGAAGCATGTCTGGATCTTTCCACTGATATTCTGGACTTGTTTGTTGTTTCTGTGAGAAATCTTCGGCTGTTCTTCTTACAATTTGCGAGACACGATTACGTACTTTTTCATTCCATATTAATTCCGGGTGTTCATGTTCACTCTCAAACATTTGAACAGCAATCGATGAAGAATCAATCATGGCATCAAGAAAAACTGCCGGCAGAAACTTTTGTACCGTAATTCGGATTTTTGGACCACTTAATTTATCAGCCGTCATCTTTGCTAATAATTCGGCACTTGTTTCACGAATCTGCCCGTTATTTGAATTGCAAAATTGATCAAGAAGGTAGATAACGACGCCTGTTTTTTTTAATTTTTTAGTATAGATACAGAAGAGATATAAAATAAATTTAATATGTGTGAGAGTTTAAATATTTAAATGAGCAATAATAATAATGAAATAAAAAGATGTATAATTACTTTATGCTAATTTAAATTATTCAAGCGTTGAGGTGGTCATTAAGGATGGACAAAAAAGCTTTTTCAACTGACCGACAATTTGAAATGCATTAGATTTAATTTGATTTCAAGTTTAAAATTTAACGGTCATAAAATATTTGAAAATTTAACAAGGCAGAAAAGTGGCTTGAAAAATTAAATTTGAAAATAACGGTCAAAATAGACAGACAGACAAAATGCAGACATTAGCATTTTAGGAATATGCTCATAAAATAGAATAAATTACCTTTAGAGTGAGCCTCCTTCACTAATTGCGGAGCATTCGTTAATCCCGATAGTGTATCTAGTACTCGTTGCTTTTGGAAATCATCATCCTTCATTATTCGCAAGAATTGTCCCAAAATTTCACACGCTGATATTTCTGTTACACATTCCTTATTTCTTGACAGCAATGAGATTACCTCCAATGCCAATGTCTTGATTGTTTGATTCTATTATAAATAATTAATTAAATATGTTAATTTTTTTAGCAAAAGATGAAATGAGACGAGATGAAATGGAAATTGACTGATATGAAAATTAGCATACCTGCTCCTTAATATTCGTATTTAGCAATCCAAATAAGATATCAAAATTCCCAATGCACTGTAACTCGACATTCGGATTGAGCTTTATCACAGAAATGAGCGAATTTAATGTCATTATGAGATGTTCCACAAACTTTTGATCACTCGCGAAATCATAATTAATTTTGGATGTTCCATTTTCGTTCTTTTCCAATTGATGCTTAATCTTTGATCGATTATAGTCATTGAGGATGTTGTCAATATTCTTTTGACTATTTTGATTCGGCTGTTGATTATTTTTAACGGGCGTTGGAATCAATGGCTTTGGTAACTGTCCGGGCAGCAATTTTTGTGGACTTGTCTGATTAAATGGCTGTTGATTATTTATGATTTTCTTGCCATTTAAATACATGTGAGCTTGTTTCAAATATTCCAATAAATCGAGCACAAACATCTTTGGATTTTGTATAGGAAATGTGGGCATCTCATTATAAATGCGAATATAAACACCGCCAATTTTAAGCTCGTCACGGGTTGCATCATAAATGAATTTTGATATTGTATTATAAATATCAGTTATGTCTGCATATTGCTCTTTCGAGCTGTTCTGACGTTGATGCTCGAGAAAATCTAATAATTGTGTTCGTGTTCCATTATCCCAAATCAAATACGGATTACGTGTATTTTGGGTCAATATTTTTAAAACTTCATGTTCAGCTTCGATGGCAAGCTTATTTGAAATGAATGGAGTTAAAAGGATATCTAAAATACTCTTGACAACAATATTCTTTGCTGTTCCACTAACAGTGTATTTACTAAAGCTCTTTGATACAGTCTTGCCATTCTCATTTTCACTTGCAACATCCTCACCTGGTGATGGTGGATTTTCAATCTTACCAGCCACTATTAAACTCTGATTATTTGCTAAAATATTCGAAGCATTTGATGTATACAAGTTAGATGCTTGCTGTGTTGTACCAACATATTCTGTCTTGCCCTGTATCTCCTTTGGACGTTCTGTCATTGTTATTGTTGGTGTTGTTGATGATGATGATGTCTCAGATGACTCGGTTGGTTCTTCAATTTCCTTTTCTTCCGCTTTAAATACCACATTATATCCAGAAAGTGCCACACATGCAATCACAGAAGATTTTGCAAGATTATTCGCAACTTGCTGCAGGGAATTGAAGAAAGAATGAAAAATTGTTGAAAAAAAATATAATTTTATATGAGGAGAAATTGTTAAAAAGCATTAGTGCCACAACTTTCAGCAGCACCGTAAGTTTCTCATTTTTCATTCACAGAAGTTTTTCACTGAACTGAACAGAACAGAATATATAGAGACATGAGAAAAAATTTCCTTTTCTTATTCAAAACTTTTTTAGTTTCCATTTTCATGAGTAAGGAAAAACTTGCAAACTTCATTGTATGAAAATAAAGTGAATGACTGGATCCTAGAAACTACTTTAGACATGTTAGTGACCATGAGGGGCGACAGCGCATTTAATATACATTCACGGTGATAGAATTATTGAAGGACAATATTGAGCATTCATAAATTGTAATTAATGAATAATTATCACATTGATTAATAGGTAGGCGGCACTTGAAAATAACAGTTTAAAAATAACTGTCAAAAAATATTTGAAAAATAACTGTTTAGAATTTTTTGAATTGAATAAATCGATTTGAAATGAAAATTTCCGTTAAAAAGTCTAAATTTTAGAATGAAGCTAAAGCTACTTTACACTTTAAATTACAGTCTAAGACAGACAAATGATGCATTTAATGCACTTGAGAACTTGCAGGAAACCGACACGACAAGAGTTTAAATATTTTTTAGTTTCAAATGATTCATGTATTGTTCATGTTATCACATGACATCAAATGTGGATACATATAAGTAAGAAGGAGCAATAAGGATAGAGAAATCATCAACATAAACCCCACGATGATATTTCATGTGATTGTAAAGTAATAAACATAATATTAAGAAAATATTTCAAATTCATGTGAGTACAATAGAGCTACAGCTACACAACCATACATCCATCCATCTATCCAATAGAATGTAAGGAAATGAAATGTGGTATGATGCAGCATAAAAAAGGCAACTCTTAATGTGATAATATTAAAAAGTGGAATTTTTATATGTCATCCAACAACCCAAAAAAGAAAGAGATGAATCAATGAGGTAGTTTCTCTTTCATCGTCTTCTCGGAACTTATTCATCCTTGATGTAATAATGGAAAAGAATGAAGAAATCTCGGTGACGATGAAAATGCTTGATCACATAGAGTAATTTCATCAAGACTCTTTTCTTAAGAATAAATTGGACAACAATGCAGCAATTCATGAATAAAATCTTAAATTTCGAGTGGAATTAAAATATCAGAAATAGTTTTCGTAACATTAACCAATAAAGCATGATTACGGGAGATTTTCATTTTCATAAGAATTCTATATATCTCTTTTCATTTGACAGACAATAAAATATGGAATTATCATTTCTCCATGAACAGACTTGTGATGTGTGAGATGACATTTGTATGCTATACGAGGATTTTTTGTCTAATTTAATGAGAATGTTGATTATGTGCTTAAAGGTCATGGCATTCAAGCTGACTGGGAATTCTTAAATTTTATTTGGGGATTTTTAAAAAATGAAGAATCACATCATTGGATACGAATAACTCCAAAATTTAAACAAGATTTAGGTTAATCCGAGGATTAAATTAAACCTGGTTTAAATAAATCCGAGGATTGAAATGCTAAGTTAATTTAGACGTCAACCATCAAAATGATCAGTGGTAGACAACTTTTTATTTTTTGTTGTACAGATTGATGTTAGGTCTACCCAAACCGCACACAGCATATGGTTCGAGACATATCTTTGTGGCAAGTCAGTCAAAACCCCACAAGACATATGGCTCGTGGCATTTTCAGACCTTTTTGGCGACACACTAATGTGCCGCGACTCACAAGTTGTCCATCACCGATATAGATGACATGCAACTTATTCTTTAAACTGATAAATGCCATTTCTTAGTCGAATTCACAAGAAAAAGTCACAAAGTCACTTAAACGACAATCATCACATCTCGTGCTTAATCAAGCCCTCTTAAATGTATTTTTAATCACATAAATTACTTAAGCAGTTTCCGGATGAATGCATCTAATAATAATATTCGTCTTTAATTCAAGCATTAATTAATTTATGACACTCGAATTGAATTAAATGTAAATTAGAAATTCTTGGAAATTTCAACAAAAATTTTCATTAATAATGGACAGTAAGCATGTATATCATGTTGGAATTATACAAATTGAAATGGTTGATTCAATTATTCTTTTTACTTCTTTCATGTCATCAAACTCATTGTTATTCGGTAAAAGAATGAATATTATAAATTAAAGGCTATAATAATATATGCTGGTGAGCAAATGCACAGCATAGCCATTTCTCCAATTTGTTAATGAGAATCAATTTACTTAAACTTGAACTTGGGTTCGAAAGTCATTTTTCGTCTTGTGTACAGACTGTCTATATATATTCTTTCATTACCGCCCCTTAATGAGTAATCTATGTAAATAGACTAAGAGTTTCCCCTTATCAAAAAATTAATTGAAATTTATGCGCCGGGTTAATCTAGTAGGCTTTAATTTTAATGTGTGTCCATCCACTTTACCTGCTTATTACTTTTCTCCTCAATTTCCACACCGCTTTCCTCAAGAGTATAATCATATTCAAACATAAAGAGTAGTATCGACCAAAGAACACCGTTCCGGATGAGATCACATTGCAGCTGGTAGTTATTTGCAGCAAGACTCGTGACCAAATTAATGGATAGAGGGTGCTGTAAAAGAATAAAAAATAAAGAAGAAATGAGAATAATAATAATAATAATAATAATCATAATCGTAAAGAAATATATGCTGCATAAGTCTTTCAAGCGACAATATTACCGTCGACTGATTGCTATGTAAATAAGTACAATTAAAAAACGATATAAACTGTCTGTGTTGTCTATGATAGATAGACATTCATAAAGTTTCACGCAAGGAAGTGGGTCCATAAATATTCGTCATGCTTCGATAAATTAAATAACAGCAACAATAATGGAAATTGAATTGATGAAGGGAAAGGGGAGATATGATAGATATGAAAGGTAAGTAGTGAAATATGTAGAACAATAAATTTTATAATTAGACAGATATGTCAAAAAAATGAAAGGAACGAGTAATAGGATAGGAAGGAGTAAGGAAAAAAAAAAACAAATATGGATTTATAATCCAAGATTGCACGCATAGCTTCACATCATCATCATCATCATCAACATACCTTAAAATACACAATACGACAAACATCGACAATCAGTTCCGGCAGCTCAATAATTTTCTCCTTGCATTTCTCGAACGTACACGCAACTTCAAAACATTTTGTGACATTTGATATAATTTGGTAATGTAAATCCGTTGGACTTGAATCTAAACTCATGATTGAGACACATCTTGAGTATGCATCAAGTAATGCATCTAATCCGCCTTCTCGTCTCAACTCTTCAGCATTAAGTGACGAACAATGAACCGTATGATAGCACAATTCTGATGCAGCATTCAATAATGGAACAGCTTTTGAGAATAGCTGTTCATCTTTTGTTTCGAGTTTTATTGTTGCAATTAATTGTGAATATCCAGCATATTTGTATGGTTTCAACTCTCGTGCATAACGATCGAATAGAATACTTTGCGTTTTAAGTATGAGGAATATATTGTGTGGATTTGGACCGTCTGTTGTCCATGATGTTCGTGAACATAAAAATTCATAAGCTTGATTAACGCGCATAAAAATGTCTTTGCCTTTTGGATTCTTATCAGGATGATATTGTTGAGCAAGACGATAATAACTTTTACGTATTAAAGCTTCATCCGGCTGTGGATTTTTGTCTAAATCAATACCGAGATTTTCATATGCTTGCTTTACAGTCATTTGTGGCGGTTTCTTTTCTACTTCTTTTCGCCATGCATCGAGTGTATGCTTCAGCAATAAAACAGGATTCTGAATTGGCCAATTCGGAAACTTTTGAGTATCACACAAGTGTCGTAGATAGTAGATATGGCAGAAAAGTTCTCGCTCAAGTTGTGGATAGCTAATAACGGGAATTGCCAAGTATGGATATCTTGCCATTGTATGTCCCTTTAAGCGTGGTATAAAGTCACCAATATGTGCTGAAATTTTTTCAATTAACATCCGTCTCATTTCAGAACTCCAGATGACTTCGGGCGTATCGAATTCACCGAGAAATATTTCAGCAAACTTTTCAGCTGAGTAATTCTCCAAGAAGCATACCATGGCTTCGGGCAACATTTGACCTAATATACTGCGATGCATTATGTCTGATGTTGAAGAGTCATCACTGCGAAATGCTTGCTTCATATGAGTCATCTTGAGAAATTTCACAATGGGAAGTATATTATTGCCCGTGTACATTAGCATGAAATAAAATACTCCAGTTAGATATACTTTTGTTATTTCAGGATTATCGCACATAATTTGACATAAAAGTGATGCTACACGCTCAACGAGTCGTGGATCATGTGTTAAGCATACTTGAACAATATGGGGCAAACAAATGAATTCAGAGAGTCGTCGAGATATTCTCGGTCCAGGAACTAATACAGCTTCGCCATCACGTGCACGACTTGGAAAGAAACTTGTACATTTTATAAGAATTTCTAGTATTTCAGTCGCCAAATCAATCTCATTTAATAAAGGTTGCCCTTTTGCCATTAAGCACCATTTTAATTGTGGAATTTGTTGCAATGATCTCCATCCATCCATACCAATTGCCCATAAACGTGTTCGAGGTGTTATAATTCCTTTACTGTAGAGTGATTTTATATCTGAAAAGGTCACAGGTCCACACCTTTCTGGCTTTTCATTTTCTTTGTCCTTTTCAATATTATAATACCAATCCTTCTCCTCAACAATCTTCATGTCACCACAATCAATTACATTTGTCTTCGTATTAGGAACAACATTTCCCTTATGTAAATGCGATAATGTAATAAGGTCAATTAAGCAACTTATATAATCCAACAGAGGACGGCAATTTGCTTTATGTGACACTAGACATTTTATAAAGCCTATCAATGCATCTCGTAATGATGGCGATAATGTTTTATCCAACATTAATAGAATGTATGTTATATCACTAAAATATCCTATCTCTTCATGATACTTTTGATAAACTTTAGCTAACGCCTGCAATGCAACTATTGTCATTTGATCATCATTTACACGATTTCGGGCGAGAACTTTACGATAAATTGCATTAAACAATTCTATTGGATTCTTAATTAAATTATGTGGCCAATCTTCATTCTCAAGTAACATTCTAATGTAAAAATCTCCAATTCTTATCTCATCAGCTAAACAATTATATTTTACTTCAAACTCTTCAAAATTCCATGCAACAAGCATATTGCCTGATAAATCTTTATCTGTTTGAAATTGTCTTAATTCATTTTCCAATGCACTTCTTAACTCTTCTCTTGTCTTATGATTCCAAATTAAATTAGGCATATTGTGATTCTTATGGAACTGATAGAAGAATAATGGCAAATTGAATACACCATCACCTTTCTTCTTTCGTTGACGACGATTTCTCAAAACAATTGGACGATTTTGAAGTTTCTGTTGTTGTTGAAGTTTTTCAATATCAAACAAGGACATACCCCAATGCTTAATACCTTCCAAATGTTTCTCAATCAGATAATTTAATCGGATGTTTTTACCACTGGAATGTTGTGATGCTAACTTAAGATTATCACGGAAATTAACTTTATCCGATTCTTCGGCCTCTTTTGGAACAGCATCTTTAGACTCGAGAAACATTAATAAACCTTGAGGGAAAATTCGAGCAAGTAATGCTAATGCATCATCATTCTCATTCACCCATAAATTAATCAATTGTTTTGATATTTGTCGATGAGTCGCCATCGTGGAATCATTTGAAGGCGTATATAATGCAATAAGTAAATGTCTGCATAATGCAGCCTCGTCTAGTGCCAGTATTTGCATTTGTTTTGCAACTGCTACATCTCCCTCTTCAATTAATGCTTTCATTATTAAACCAGCTCCTTTGACAATTGCCAACGATGGATGTTGATATAATTTGTAGACAAATCGTCCTCGTGATGCAACCATTTCTAGAAGTATGTCAAATTGTTTACCTTCGGTCGTCTCAGAGTAAGGAACACATAGACCAAATGTAAGAAAATCAAGCATAGCTGATATGACTAAAGCACCACTTCCAAGTGTTATATGCTGTGTCCACATATCTAATAAACTCTCTAAAAACTGTTTTGATTGCAACAATGATGATTTGTTCAACTGCTCCTGCTTCAAATCATAATCAGAATGCATTGAATGCATAAGGGAATTAACCATGTCAATGGCAGCATACGTAACAGCCAAGTCATTTCTTTTTAAAGAATTTACTGCTTTTGTTCCCATCGATTCACGGAAGCCTGTCAAGTTTGTAAAGGCCGCAAAACCGACTTTACTCGCTAATAATCGTCTCAATACATGAAAGCTCGATTCCAATTCTAAATTCGTTAATTGCAGTGCATTTGGGTCTGTGTCCTTTGCCGAAAGTGCTTGCAAAGCAGCCGTGATTAATCTTTCTTTATTTTCAGCAAATAATGTCTGAAATGAAAAAGAAAATTGATATTAATGCTGTTTATTTATGAATGTATTACTATAGCGCATTTTTGCACAGTAATTTTCATAATAAATTATAACGACTTTCCAAAATTTAAATGAACCGAAATGAAATGAAGTGATGAATTACTGAATGAAATGATATTTTTCTTTTACAAGCCTTTCTCATACACCGGCTTATAAAGAAAAAAAGATTAGTTATTCTGCATGATCTAATTTTCACAGCTCAATAAAGATAGATCAGTCAGAATTATGATAGACTGACAGTCTATCTCTCATGTGAAACGAATATGAGTATGTAGCAAAAATGCACCAGCCACAGTAAAATAAGTAAATAAAAATATTATATTACAGAAAATGTTCTATAAACAAATTTGAGTACGAAATGAAAAGTACTAACATCTTGAGACACAGAATAATTTAATCCACTATACGGAATGTTGGCGTTAAATCGATCCATGACTTCTGCGCGTTTTATTGGATATTGATAAAAGTTCATGACGTATTTTAATAAATTTGCTTCAGTCTCTTCATCAACTGATGTATGTAATGGAACCACACGCTTGCTACGTTCAGAATTTGCCGATCGTACATGAACATCCATATTTCCTGAGCTTCTGACCGCATCAAGAAGAGTTGCAAGCAGTGAGTCTCGATCATTTGTTGAATAAGTCCGAATGTCACCATTTTTATACTCAATTCCAAACACTTGAATGTTTGTGGAACTACGAGTTAATGCAAAAATTTCTTTTAATGGTCTTAACGTGCAAATGTTGTAAGTTTGTGGATCTCGTTCAAGTAAAGTAGTTTCAGTCAAACATAAGAATCTTTTTGGTGGCTCGATATGACGCGGTGATATTTTTCTCACAGTAAATTCGGACAATGACGTTTGATGTAAATCACTCTGAAATTCGCCAAAACGTTCACGCTCGAATTGATTTAAAGTAATTTGAGTAGGAAGAACTTTGATGTCTAGTGCCAAAAACTGATTACTTTGTTGGACAATATTCTGTATAATTTCATGATGATTAAGTGCCATGAATAAATGTAATCTACTATGACCACCATACGCTAGAACAATTCCACCTTCTACATCTTGAATGCCTGTGCATGTGTGAAATGCATAAAAAAAATCAATAAATAACATTGTTTCATACATGCATAAATTATAAATTATGTATACCTATAATACCGTCGATATCTTTATAATTGTAGCTAGCGAAAATTGTATTTGTCGCTGGATCTAATTGATCTAAGGAACATGGAGTGACTTCGAGAGTAACTGGCAATTTAACGCCGGACCAATGATGCTTTCTAGCATTAAATCTCTGTCCATGACGTGGACGTTCAGCAAATTCTTTATGGAACTTTAACATAGCAGTAAGAACATCATTCCGAAATTCTGATGAGAATCTAATTGTTTCAATTTTCTTCTCCTTTTTCAGCGTAATAATGAACTCGTTGGAATTCTACAAAGAGAATTAAACAAATTAATAATAGTAATCGCATTCAGTCATATGAATCATAAAAGAAAGATCAACTTACACTTCCATTTTTGTTTGGAGCAACGCTTATCACATCCTGATAAGGCCATCTATTCGTCAATTCGAATTTGTCAGGATTATAAGTTGCGATTCCTTGACTACCAATCGTTAAAATTCTCTTGTACTTTCCTTTCCAAGCTGAATGTTTAGTAACTAGAAAGCTTTCAAGTTCGACATTTTCATGTAGTTTGGCAGATGCCATTATTTATCATTGCGTGGAATTCTAAAATCAGTTTTTACAGTACAGCACATCACACAGTATAAATGAAAAGGAAAAAAAAGACAACAACAATTTCATTAGTAAATATAATCTGACCCTTTCAGCTTCTCTTCTCTTTGTTTATTGGCTCAAAATTATCAATTAGATTTTATTAAAATAGAAAGTAAATTCTAATCCACAAAAATCACATTAAATAATGATAATGAAAAATGAGTCATTTGATGTGAAAAATTCACTTTTGACAGATCAATTTCTGTAACTTAATTGCCCGTATTTTTAATACATCAATTTATTGTGAAATTGTCGTCTCATCTTTCTATTTTCACTGTATTACGATAGTTAAATGCACAAACAATTATAATTACCTAGTATTATTGAAAAATCGGACCTATTTAATAGGAAAATTGATGATTTTTACAAATTTTCAATTCTTATGTTTTGCTTTCTTCAAATAATACAATCAGATTTTTAGGGGGATTAATGCACACTGTAACAACTTCACAAAACGTTTATAAAACTCACTTAATTCTACTTCTTCTGAATTAAACAATGGTTATTTTAATGCACTTTAATTAGGTCTATTAATAAGATTATTTAATTCTTCTTAAATTGCACAATAATTCACAACTTTATCAACAATTAATTTCATAGTTTCGACTCCCTCAAAATAAATTCAAAAATACTTTGTAACGGTTATTCTGTTATTTGCAACGTGATTGCTGCAAAGTAGAATAAAAAAAGTTAATTAAATAAAATGTTATTAAGAGCTGTTAATGTTAAATACAAACATGCATATCTTGGACGTTTGCATATAATTCGTTTCCATTTCTATTGCATTTCTTTTTCTCATTTTGTTATTTCCCCACAAATGTGTCGGCGCTCTCTTTTTGCGTAAAATTGCAAATCGCTGTACATTTTTCCTCAGTATTACTCTTGATTTCGAGGTGATAAGAATTGAATTTAAGTCATAGGAGGAAGAATAATAATAATTAAGCTTAGAGAAGAAAGAAATACACAATAATAAAAATATGTAAATTACAATTAATAGTTTAAGTATAGGAAGTCAACACAAAGTGCTATAAAGTTCTACTAGTTCCAAAAAAAAATAATTGTTAATTAATTAAGTATTTCATGTCACTTACTGTTAACTAATTACTCAAACTAATCTCAATACATCAATCACCTTTCAAAACAAATCATCAGCCGAAGTATTCGAAAAACTCTTATACATTATTGGCTATATAGGTAAGACGTTCGGGAATATTAACCACATTAATACCTTTGCATGATTGCAACAAAATTCTTAATTCCGCTTCAAAGTGCAGAGAAGAAGTTAATTAAATTAAGGCATAGTTTAAGATGCATGTATCAAAATTTATGTCGTACGCAACTGTTGAAAGTGAATCTTGTCATGAACATGTGATGATTTCTAATAATATGACCAATATGCAGGTAAATTGCTGTAACGACAGTTGATAATGATCATATGTGCATGTGATCATGTATTTATGAAGTAATGACGTACTTATAACATTTGGAAGACGACACACACGAGATTTGAATGAGAAAGTGATTAGTTAGTGAAATGCAGCAGTTATTAATTGATACATTAGCTAATGGTGCACGCTATATGCACTTATTGGAATTCAATGATACATTCTTATTATTCAAAATAATTTCAAACAGATGAAAGAACCTGTTTGTGCATAAATAGAACACACAGCATTGATACACAAAACCTTAAAAGATTCTCTTTCAAATACCGGTGCTGCACATGAATGCAAGCGGTAAAAATTTTACTTTTTATTTTTGTGTATTAGCTATTTGCTTCTATTTTGTTATGATATGCTATCATTAATAATTCCTTTTGGTGCTGTGCTGCTTCTTAGTGATAAATGCAACAGGTTTTTCTTCTTCTTTTCTCTTCTGACCAGATCTAATGGAGATTTTCTGTCTGTCTGGTAAACTAGAATATATTGAAAGTGAAATTTACAGCACAAGTGATTAACCTGTGTGGTGCATTAAGAATTCTATCATCATAATATGCATGCACGTTTAATTTCACTGCAAACATTTTCACACCGTATTTTTAAGGAGTATCCAAAAAACTAATCACTTTTTATGCAATTTCTATTTCAATTAATATAATGTGAAATGTCCTTTGAATACCAATAAGCTGCGCGATGAAATTGATTGAAATTATTACAGTGATCAATGACTTAATTTATATTCCATACGAATAGTTTATTATAAAGAAAGTAATGTCGCCAAATTTGTATAAAATCGACACTATTCACAAAATTTTTTTATTCGATGCTTCCAACTCGTTACATTCAAAAACTGTTCATATAGCACCTTCCTTCTCTTTTCGCTTCCTGATTTTTTCTTTACGTGCCATTAATCGTCGTTCACGTTCGTATTCCTTCATTCTCAAGATCCAGTCTTCATATTCACAGTTCATATATTCGTGCTTCTCAGGAGCACATTTCCATGACCATGGCCACACTTCCTTCCTACATTGCATTAATTTAAGTGCTAGATGAGCACAGTAATCACGATGTTCGTGAGGTAATTTAGCAGAAATCATTTCCTCTTCTGTTGCTATCATTTCTCTCGGTTTTCTTCCATTTTTAAAGCCAAATAAAGGATCGAATTGTGACTCCTGGTTTGGACTTGGTGTTACTTCAGGTTTGACTGCTAGAATGATGCCGTTTCCCATTGTTAAGTTGGTAATTTAATTAAATTTTTATTGGTGTTTTCACTAATTTTTTAAGAGATTCGTTCAGTAGTCCAAAGTTCACTTCAGTTCAGTTCATTTTTTTATTGAAGATTCAAATTTAAAATGACCGTTAATAAGTGAATATTTATCACATATCGTATAAAAATTTTCAAGGCGTGCGGTAGGTCAAGGATGATAATTCCAATCAAATCTCTTTTGCATATCTTAGTTCCGATAAAAATAGGTGTGTAATTTACGACTTAGTTGTCAATGAATGTGTGATTTTAATTCGGTCATTTTTACTTTTGGCACACTTTATCGCGACATGTACAATTTGTGCGCAATACTGATGATTGTAATTAGTTTTCTGCTGTAAATCCTATTCACAAAACGATTACCATGCTGTGAAGATGACTCTCGATTTCTAAGAAAAAAAACTCTTTAAACCAGAATTTTATGATCTAATGCATCTCATTTGGCTGCAATTCCCATGTGTCATTAAACAAGACTGGCTTTCACTATCAAGCAAGACGAGAATTCTTTTGAAATTAATTTGGGTTTGCGGAAATAAAGATGTCCTAACATGGACAATCTATCTTATCATACGAAGACAATAAACACATGTTTATTAACTTCTATATCTACGTACATCCATCACGTGTAAAATTACTGCTGATAATTGTTTTTCAATTCAGGTTGTGATGAATTACTCTTAATTTTATGTCCATAAGAATTCGGTCCATAAACTTTTCTCGCGTCCCCAAAAAACAATTGTTATTCATTAGCAACTTGATTAAATCTGCAGGCTGCAAGTCATGCACAGCACTCAAATTGCACACTTTTGAATGACAAAGAATTGGGTGCTGTAAACACAAATTCAGGACATTTGAAGTACTTTCAAGTACATTCACTTTTTATCGATTGATGGGTCAATTGAAACCAGTTCCATTCAATAAAGTCGCTTCTTTTTTATTATGGATGATTGATACTTAAAAATTAATTTTCGATTCTCCTTTGATTTAATTTCAAGTTCAACGACAATGAATGTGAAAATGATGTCAAGAAGTTATTACTTTCTCACGTGCTTCCTATTTTTCGTGGAAATTATTGCAACAGAAACGAGTCATGAAGATCCAAATAAGCCACATTCCAGACAAAAGAGGCTGATTTGGGTTACTGATGATGGTCGATTAGGTAAGGCAGGCGTTGGTGCTTTTCAAATCTACTTCGAGGATTAAAAATCCTTGGATTTAATTTTAATCTCAAGATTTATTTTTAATCCCAGAATTAATTTAATCTTACAAACTATTTTCAGCATTGCCACCAGGAACAACATTAATCATAGCACCAACATTATCAATGCCATTAATTAGATATCCTCCAGATGGATTTCATTCGAATATCTCAATATCAGTTCCATTAACGATTGATTTTGACAAGCTTGGATTAACAGACAATCAAAATCCTTTGGGGACATTAGGACCGTTATTAGCACGTAGCATGAGTCGGAGTATGAGTACAACAGCTGGCGAAGTACTTGCCGATTATGTCTATAAATATTTAAAACACAGACGGAAGCGTGACTTGGCAAATGACATCGAACCACCACAATTGCCATTTGAGCATGCCTTCCATGGTGGGGAACGAGCTATTTTGTATTCAGTCGTAGAAGATTTTCTTAGTAATTTTGGATTAGATGGAAGAGCTTGTGTGCTGAGAACGTAAGTTGATTATGCATGGTAATTGGGTTGATAATAATTTCTCTAATTTGATTGATAATACAGGATTTGTGAGATACATACATTCCGGTCGGTGAATCGATTCGGGCTGTTTGGGGAATTTATAAAGCTATTTTTCACGTAAGTGACTAACTCAATAAATCAAGACATCAATTAATAAATAAAATATTATCACAGAGCATCACTTTCTCCTTATTCTGAGCATCTTGAGGAGTATGTGGAAGCTGAGAAAACAGGAAAAGAAGTAAACGAGTGTCTTGGATATATCAAGAAATGTCCGAAGAGTATTTTTAAAAGCTCAACGATGACCTCAATGACAATAGAGAAACAGTCTGGTCAAAAAATGTAAATTGTCATCCTTAGCAAGATGTATAGATGTAACGGTTAAAATAATATTCAAAAAATAACGGTCAAAAATTATTTAAAAGTGTAAAAAATTTGAAAAATAACCGTTAACTAGTAATTTACCGTGCATGTGCACATCTGTATGTCATGATCCTAATTATTATCATTACCTATTTGTAAATAACCAAACCTAATTTATTTAATTAGCTGATAGACTATGTAAATAAAAAGACGAAAAAATTTATTTAAATTTGCCAAAATTAATATTTTATTTTTGACACAAGTAGGCTTAACAATTTTAAAGGCAAATATCAGTCCGCCTTTCCAGCACATCAACAGCCAGCGTAATTGGTAATGAAATAATTCCGACCTCCTTTAAGGCATCCTTCATCTTTTGTAGCTCTTCCGAACTTGTTGTTTTATTTCCAGCCTTTAATGTCTGATGAAGCAATAAAGCAGTTCCAAAAGGCAGCGATAAAAGAGTACAGGCATCAGATAAATTCTTAAATAAATATCCTGGTCTTCTGCTATATTGTCCAAATAATGGAATCAAATTCCTTGTAATGTCAAATTTAAATTGTGCAGCACCGCCATCAGAAAATTTCGTATTCATGATCATACTGTCGATAAAGTAATCATCAAGCTTCTTTGCTATTCGTCTTAATGTTGAATTAAATATTCTTGTTGATAATGCAGACTCCAAGTCATGTAAAACAGCAATTGTTACTTGAAATATTTCACCAGCACTTTGTGATATAATGAATGGCTCATTTGGATTCTGTTTTGGCATTGACACCCATGAATCATGTCGATATGTCATTGTTTTGGATTTAATATTGTCCACAAATTTTGATGATAACTGCTTAATTAATTTATTCTCCCAATGATCTAATTCACCAACAATTTTGTCAAAAACTGACGTAATTTCATCAGCATTTGGTCCTAAAAGTGCAGCATGTAGATGCAGGTAATGGACATTTTCACCCCATTCTCTTAAAACTGCTGTTACATAAAATATCGCATTTAATACATTGAGTGTGCTGACATATCCAGTATTATGAAGTTGCACTAAACGTCTTCGGAAGCTATCGATAAGATCTATTTGAAGTTTTAGGAATTGGAGCTGATGAGCAGGCTGTGGCAAAATGCAATATCGTTCCTTCATTGCTTCTAATAATCTAACAAATTGATCAGCACATTTTGGTATTTTTAGTTCCTCTAATTCAAGTTCCTGTTCAACAGTAATGGACATAGCTGATAATGGTGAAATAATGTGTGATGGACCAAAAGTATCAAGCATAGACCATGGATTATTCTCATCGCAAAATATTATATCCATTTTTTCGGAAGTAAATTTCTCTTCTAGTTGTAGCCATTTAACAAAGAATATAGGCTGAGTCAGGACATTGACAGCACTTGGAATATTATTTGGATATAAAAGCATAGTCTTTAAGTCCTGTTCAAATGATAAAATTTCGTCAATTAAATGAGCAAAAAGCTGTTCATCTAAGCTTATCTCCTCAATATCATTAATTAATTTCTCGATAGTCAGCTGTACTAAGCCACGAATGAACTCAAGCCTCACATTATCAGTTGCACAGGCTCGAGTTGCTGGTGCTTGAAAGATTTCGCCAACAAAATGATGATTATCCTTAGCCCAATTAAGGATTTGTGTAAAGAAATATTCAGGCTTATCTGGTCGATTTGTCTGTCGATTACTCATAAAATGATACTCAAAACGGATACGGAATGGTTTGATTAAAAGTTCAATTGGTGCTGGAATTGGTGGACATACAATTGATGGAGATAATTTCACATACATAAATCGATCATAGCCAGGCAGTTGAACGAGGAATAAATATTCAGCAAGAGTTGCAAGCTTATTAATAGCTTCCTTTGTTGGATTAAATGAATCAACTAAATGACCTAAATTTGGCCATTTAATGCTTTTGAGAATTGCTTCAAATTCACTTGACAATTTCTTCTTAATTACATCATGCCAATGAATTGCTATTTGTCTTGAATAAAACTTTAAATTTGGTGCATCAACATCCTGCAGACGTCCAATTACACTGTCTGACGATTCGGGTGATCCAGAAAGTGATAAAAATAAATTAACTATTTTCTGGTCATCTTTTGAGTTTATACACTTTGACAGCTCATGACTTATATCTTGAATGTCTTGTACGATTCGGAAATACTCAACAAGTCTCTCCAAATCAGTTATTTTCTCTAAATGACTGTGAATTTCTTCCTCAACTTTTCTGTACTTTTTCAAATGTTTTTCAATTTTCTCTTCATAAATCTGAATTTTCTCAAGCTTCACGTCTATTGTGTCTAATGCACTCTGTGATTCCGCCAGGACAAGTCGAAAATTTTCTGATTCATCACTCTCCACTTCAATATTGAGCTAGAACAATGAATAATTAATTAATTTATTTTAATATTTTTAGGAACTGAAAATTTTACCTTTTTTTCAATATTATTCAGCTGATCCACATATTTATTGACTAATTCCTTACTCCGTGGCAAATTTTCAACTTTACCTCCTAATTCTGCATTTAATTTAGCAATAACTCGCTCCTCAATGCCCATAATTAAATTAAAATAAAATTTCTAATAAAAAATGTTCCAACGTCATTCAAATTGACAGACAGACACAATTGTGAACAAAACAAAAGCAATTTCAAACCGGTCGCTAACAACAGTGTGACTGGGACTTAACATGAACAAGTTTTTTAAGAGTTCTAATTATTGATAATAATAAAATGGAAAGATCGTGGTTTAAGCATAGAATAATACTTATTTACACAATTATATCACTTGTTATTTTAAACAGCATCTATGGCGTATCCAAATCTGTAATTGACGAGCTATTCCATGTTGAACAAGGCTTAGATTATTGTTATGGATTTTTCCAAAAGGTAAGCACTGGAACTTGTTGAGCTGGCATTATTATAATATTTACTCAATTGTTTTAGTGGAATCCAAAAATAACGACACTTCCTGGATTGTATCTGTTGACTCTACTTACTCCAAGATGCTCATTATTCAATCTACGGATGATTCCGCTAATCTGCTCAATCATCAATTTTTACCTAATCTATGGCATACGATTAATGCTGATAGATGACAAAAATGATAGGGGAAGACTGAAAGTATTAATTGACACAATGTCATTGGCTGTACTACCACCATTGTATTTCTTCTCATTCGTCTATTATACGGATGTTCCATCAATGACTACAATTCTACTGACATTATACTTTTCATTGAAGGAAAAGTACCAAATATCTTCAATTTTTGGATTCTTCAGTGTTGTCATGCGACAGACGAATATCGTTTGGGTAGCTGGAATATTTGGAACGAATGTCATCAATGATATGATAAAAGAAGTCTATCCAAAATTGAAGCTCGAGGACTCAACGTTCTCACAATTTCTATTTTCCATTAAAACTCATTTGAAGGAACCAAGAAGGTTGTTAAAATTGATTCTACAGACAGTCAGGAAGTATTATGGATATATCTTGGTAGTCATTGCGTTCCTTGTCTTCCTTGTCAAAAATGGATCTATTGTTGGTAAGTTTAATTAGTTTCAATGTCTACTATGATTAATTTACAAAATTATCATTTTTAGTTGGCGACAAGACAGCACATCCAGCGACACTTCATCTTCCACAAGCACTTTACTTCTCACTATTTACCCTAATCTTTGGGTTCTCACTTTGGTTCCCAGAAGTCTGGACATTTATCAAGCAAGTTCGCAACAAGCGATTCATCATATCCATAATTCTAATAGCAATTTTGATGGCTGTAATAATTCGTTTCAACACAATTGTCCATCCATATTTATTGGCCGATAATCGTCATTATACTTTTTATGTTTGGAATCGTTTGCATGGCCGAAATGAGTACATGCGGTACTTATTAATTCCTGTTTATGTTTTTGGCATGAACGTGATTTGTAAATCATTACACGGATCGATTGGATTTAAGCTATTGTACATTATATCGACACTTCTAACATTCTGTCTTCAAGGACTTATAGAAGTAAGATACTTTTTAGTTCCATTTATAATATTAAGATTATTTAGAAAGGATGTCGTTAAAAAGTGGACATTTATTGAATTTTTAATTAATGTATTATTGAATTATGTGACCATAAAGATATTCCATACCATTGAAATTAAATGGCCTGATTTTGACGATCCACAGAGAATTATTTGGTAATAAAACGCAATTTTTGTATCTAGTTTTGGAATTAATAATAATTTTTTATTTCCACTTTCTTTTTGGTTGTGTTATTTAATTTATGCTCAGTTAAATATTTACATATAAAATGATGGATGCAGAAAGTCATGTAACATTGTTTTGTTCTGAAATTCTTAAGTTACAGGATAAAAATATTATGTTTAATAACTTTGTAATTTATTACTTTTTTTATATAAAAAAATTTCCTTGTTCTCATAAAAATTATTGTTAACGGTATGTCACAATTCGCCGATCGTACTTCCTTTCAATATTTTCTATTTTTTGCTTCATCGGAAACATTTTTTCACTTTTTTTTTATTAATTTTATTGTGCGAAAGTTTTATTTACAAGCTAAATAGTTTTTATGCCGGTTCTTGATTCTGTTTTTTTTGTATGCCCAACTATATATGAAAATCATTTTTCATCACATAGTGATTATTATTTGCAGCTATTAATGTGAAAAAGCCATTTATTTAGGAAAGCTGACTTCAAAGAAATTATTAAAATTTTAACGGTTTTTTCAATTTTAAAATCTTTGAACTGAACTGAAATGAACATTGTTGATCTACTGAACAATCAAGATATTATTAAAATTTTAACGGTTTTTTCAATTTTAAAATCTTTGAACTGAACTGAAATGAACATTGTTGATCTACTGAACAATCCAATTATTTTTGAAAAATTTTCAGTCGTTGAAAAAGCTTATTGAAGCCAACTTGCCTTAATTAATCATTATTTGTTGCATTAGATTAGTTCTATGTGGACAAAAAAAATTCATATTCACCAAAAAGGTGGATTTTCAAAATTTGCTCTAAATTTGTTTTAACATTGATTGAATATAATTTGTTTCTCACTTCAAGAATATGAATTATTTAACAAAATTGACAAAAAAACTGATCGCACATTAGGTATCTGCTTCCAATTTTGTGTAAAATTTCTTTAATCTCACAATTTTTCTTAATAAAATAACAATTTTTTCTTATTTTTCAAAAAATTTGGCTATAAATTTTCAATGCAAATCAATAAATTTTCGATAACTTTTGATTAATTTTAATTATTATTTTTTTTTTCGATTCTAAAAAGGATTTGAATGTGGAGATTAACATTTAACACTTCCTTCGGGATATTAAAAGCTTTTGATTTGCACAAATTTACGATATATCTAAAAGAGATATTTTTTTTCATAAAATATACGCCTTGTAAAAATATTCTTATATGTGCTGATTGAGTTAAGTGAAGTTTCATTTCATTTTTGGTCAGCTATTGAACTCAGGATATTACATTTTGAACGAGGAACACATATCTGGTTTATTATTAATTCTTTATCTATTTAATTTCTTTTATATACGTTAACGGCAATATTACGAATTATGTCTGGCATTTATGAATCTCATCATGTTACCCACTCTTCATCCTCAATGTGCATTTATCCCATTAGACACATCAAAAGGATAAAAAAAAGTTGAAATGCCTTCGAGTGACAATTGAGTGATGGAGCATTGTGAGATATGCTTGAGATTCATAATCCAGTGAAAAAAATAGTCGAAAAAAAAATCACAAAAAATTTCATTTTTATAGAAATATGACAATAATACTTAAAAAGGAGAGAACTTAGGCATCATAACTATGAAAATAATGTGTCTGTACCTAACAAACAACTTAAAAAAAAATACATGAATAATCTCATAAAATAAAACATTTATTAATCATACTGTCAAGAAATTTGTCGCATTATTAAAGAAATATTATTCCTAACATTATACTACTGTATTTGTGTGTGTGTCTATATATGAGATATGGATATCTTAGATCCATCCCATAATGACGCTCACTTGATGAAATGCCACAAAAAGAATCACCAAAAATCCTAGAAATAGAATTTTTAAAATTGTAAAACAAGCATTGGATTTAAGAAGAGACGGTGATTTCTCTAGATATTATGCAGCTAATAGATTTTTAATGTTTTTCGGTGTATTCTCCTCGTTCAAATGCTTTGTCGTATATCTAAGAGCATTTAATAAAGGCTCGGCCTTAATCGCTGGCTGTGCTTGAAGTAATTTTACACATCCTTTAACGTCAACATGCGAGCTTCTTACAAATACACCATCCGGATGAACGTGATCGTATAAAATAACTAATCCTACCATAACTCTCAATACAAGCAATTGTGTTTCTTCACGTTCAATTTGTGAAAGTAGTTTTTCCTTTTCGAGCATCCTTAGGCACACTTTTGCCATTGTGCCAATCGTTTCTGTTGTATTTTCAACATCATTTGCATTATCATGGACAAATTTAGACGTTGCTTCACTCAATACTTTAAGAAGAGGTGTCGGATGAGCGTAGAAAAGACTCATTCTATTTGCTAACTCTGTGCTTATTGTTTGATCAGTGCTAAAGTCCATTCCACGACGACTCACTGTACGCCGATAATAACTAAAGTCATTCTGTATTGCGGGTGTTTTCATCTACAAAAAATAATAAATAAATAAATTAGAGCAATGTTAATATTCTTGTTATTTACACAAATGGAATCATTCTCAGATGACGTCTATAGAATGAAATGAGAATGACCCCGCAGAAAAATCAATTTCAATTTAAATCAATATTTACTTTATATTCATCAAATTTCAGCACAAATTCCAAAATCTCTGCCAATTGCTTAACCAGAGCTTGTTGTGTCTCTAAATGCTGAGTGGGATTTAATCGTCCGCCCACAAGTTGACCCAAAAGTTTCGGCACAATCCTTTCCAACTCAAGTGAATGCTCATAGCAGTTCTTTAAACTCTCAACTAAGGGCAGAATGACATTCCATGCTCTCTGTTGTGCTTCTGGCGATGGATCTGATATCGCTTCTCGTATCTCTCGTCCAGCACCCTAGAATTAAATTAAAATTGATCGAAAACATTAAAATAATTGATTATCCAAAAAAGAATCAATTTTTATGTTACAAGGTCAAATAGTGGAATTGACAAAGAATTAAATGAATATTTTATGTCTAGTTTTGTTCCAACAATGTCATATGCCATCGACTTTAATGCTTCTTTTTTTGTTGTCGTTTGTTGCTATATGTACCGTAAAAAAGCACGACTGGACGAAACATCTCCCACAACTTTTTTTTCATTCAATAAATAAAATCATTCCATAAATGTTTATGTTATTAAGCCAATCCCATGTCTCGATGACGAAAAAATAATATAAAGTATGGCAAAAAATAAATTGGAAGTGATTTAATGGAATAATTTTCGATATTAAAAAAATATATTGTGTGTGTCCATAATAAATTATATTTTAGCAAAAATTTCTTTCGTCACTTTGATATAATGACCAGAATGAATGACATGAAGGTTAAATGTTTAAGAATTTATCCATTATTTCGAGATGTGAGAATCACTTATGTTATGATGGTGCGATGTTGGATTTTTAATGGGAAGCTGTATAATTCTGAACATTTGTTTGTGCGGCATGATGTGGGATGGTTTGGATGAATCTTGGGATTAGGATTAGTTTAATCCTGGATTTAAATTAATCTAAGAGGTTTAAGCTCATGGAATTACTGTATGCAAACGTGCTGGAAATTAGAAACTGGCAAAGGTTGTCTAAAGACAGATCCAGCTTCCGACGAACTCTAAATGCGGCAATGAGCCCTCGTGCGCCTTCTCCAAGGAAGTAATTAAGTTAAGCTTAGATTGAAAATAAATCCAACGATTTAACAAGAATTCTTGTGTAATTTATCAACTAACTTAACAAAATTCTTCTTCAAATGTCATCAATTCCACCAATTCCTTCCGTTCACAAATTGCTTTCTCTTTTATTACTATGCTAATAAAAATTATTCCACAATAAATAACTTAATAGACCAATTCTAGCTTAGAATTTTCTCTTTTGTTATTTCGTTCATTAGATTATCGCATCGTTCATCATCAATTAGTAGAATGAGGAATTGCCTTTACAATTTTTCATCTGCTGTCGTTCTCGTTTCATTTTCTTCGAATGTCTATGACATGGAGCATGTGAATTATTTAAAGAGCATCGGGAAAAATAAAATTGAATAAATTTTCTTCTTTCTATCTATGCTGAATACACTTGTCATGCTCTTCAAATTTTGTAATTTAGTATGACACGAAAACGATGTCTCAGTGAGTAACTTGGGATGAAGAAAAAATCTATTTGTGGTTTTCCCTAGAAAATTATTGGGTGAAAAATTGCAGCATGACGACAAACGTGTGTTAGAGAATCAGTGATGCAACCCAAAATCCATAAACTAAGAGGGGCGTAAAAAAAATCATCGCAATTTATCTCAAAATTGGAGTCACTGAAGTTTAAAAACAAGTCATGAAAATTCGTTCATTGTCCTCCTTTTAGAATTCATAACAAATGTATTAGCTAGCTAGCTCGAATTTCTAAACTAGAATGACCTGTCATCGTACTGTAAATTAGAGCACTGCACTTTTCATGTTTGGTAAATATTCCAGTTTTTCGTGTCGTCGACGTCGATCAAACATAATTCAGCGAATTTTCAGTGAAACGCGATTTTTTCTTTGTAATACCGACAGTATGAAACATTTGGACAGGATAAAAATAAAAATATGGAAGCAAATGAGTTTATGTATACATATCATATTATATACTTTAGAGAAACAATAAAAGCGGCTAACACGTCACGACAGAACCCATAAGTTCTCGCCCAATTCCATTCTCGTTCTTCTATGATTAATACAAAAAGCCATACAATGAGCATTATTACAGTAATAATTTGTTTGTATTATTAATAATAGAGTTCTCAAGTTTAGAAAATTGTAAACAGTTTCTATGAATTGAGCATTAAAAAAAATGAACATAATAGTCGGATTAAATTATAAACGTTTTAACACACTTCCGGTGAATTCAATCGGTTTTCTATTAAACTTATTCGCAATTCATTAAGCTTATATTACTTTTTATTATGTAAATAGATATAAACATAAACATCGCATAAGAAGCATCAAGTACGTCATTACACATTTTGATCAAAATAAACTCATTCACATTTAAGCTTGTTTTATCGACAATGGGCGTATTTTTGATAAAAATACAAAAAATTAATATGAAACAAATTGACCTTAAATTTAGTCATGTGCATGAAACAATGAATTTTTTTTATCAGCACTGCTCTCTCACTCATTATTTTGAAATTGTTCACTTATGTATGAATTAGATAATCGTAGTAATAACCACGAAATCAAGAAATCATTGCAAAAATTATCAAAATTCCTGAAAAACCGTTGAGCTTGAAGTTTGAATAATTTCGTTCAGTAATTCAATTTCATGTCAATTCAATTCATTTGAATTTTTAGAAGTCGTTGAAGTTTCAAATTTTGAGAAACCGTTAAAAAATGAAATCACTAAAGAAGTTTCATTTAATAACTCAATTTCATTCCAATTCAGTTCAATTTCTTTTGAAATTTCAAAAATCGTTAAATTATTAAATTTTGATGAATCGTTAAAATAATAAAATTATTAATAATCAGCAATGAGCTCATCTTAATTTTTATTACAATATTCTATTCCGATAAGATTTAATGAGACAAGACGTGAATCACGCTTTGGACATAAACAAATGATTTACGATTTCCTTCATCGTCGTGCCGAAAAAAGTGAGTCTCTGATGGATCATTTACATTACATTGAATATTTATGTTCAAGATATCACTTTTCATCAATAGCGAGTGGCTTGTTGCTTTTCTTCCAATTCACGTGCTCAGTACAAAATAAGCCAAGTGTATTCTACAGGTGCGCTACAACAGAACATATTGAAAGCCCAAAAGAGCATGAAAATCATATCAATAAAAGGAGTAAAAGTTTTTGTGTATGCCAAATTGATTGCCAAAAAAAGCAGAATAAAAAGTGAAATTAAATTATTCGAAAATTACTTGAATTTATGTAGATCAGCGATAATTTATGTTTGAATAATTTAATTTATTTTCTTCTTACTCAATTTAAAAAGTAAATTATGCAAATGAATGACTATGACGGTTAATAAAAAAATGTGTTAAATGAATTGAGCAAATAAATAAATATGAGAAAATTTCTCAGATCTTGAGAGATATTTATTCAGTTGCAGGCAATATGTTGATGGGTTAAAGGGTTCTTATTCTTTAAAGAAAATAGAAATTTTTCTTTTTATAGTTAAAAATCTTATTTTTGCATGGCAGAACATTAAGGAATGCAAATTTGATACAAAAAACACACAAGCCATCCACAAATGGATAGACACAAAATTAACAAAGAAGAAAAATCGGGGAAAATATTTTAGGAATTTTTCCCGTCTCCACAATTTGCACATGCAGTAGCAATAAATTCTATCTCCTAGAGTGCTGTCGTGTATTTATTTCTGTTACAGTGCTTGTAAATCAAATTTTTACTTAAATTGCTTTTTATTCTGTTTAATCTCAAGTCTGTGACTTTTTGGATATTTCAAGTTCATGAAACTTCAAAGGATCTCAGCAATGGGAAATTATTATTTATTTTTGCATGAATTTAATGGTTTTAAAATATAATCAAATGTTTGAAAACCGTTAAATTCGTTTTTGAAAATTGAGTTCGTTTATTAATCCAATTTCATGTGATTTCAGTTCATTAAAATTTGAAAAAGACGTTAAAATTATTTTTGAAAATTAAGTTCGTTCATCAATCTAATTTCATGTCATTTCAACTCATTCAAATTTGAAAAAACCGTTAAATTTTTGAATTTTCCAAATCCAATAGCAACATAGGAGGTCGCAATTAATTCTTAATATTCCACATAATATGTCATCTCCAAAGAATGACGAACAAAAATTTTCATTAGGAGATGCCTACATTGTGTGTGATTAATTATATACTAATTATAGTATCACGCTTCATCCGAGTATCACATAAAAGTGACTAAATATTATGGTCTCAGTTATCATCAACCGCAAAAAAATATTATGAGTAAATTAAATCGTTTAATGTAACAAAGGCTGTGTTGAGCATAAAATGTAAAATTCAATGGAAAATTATGACAATATCGGAAGATGATGAGTAAATTCTCATCCTAACTCATTTTGCTTGATGCTTTATCTCTGTTGCCAGGAATGAAATCTGAATGAACAAATTGTCATCCTAGATCATTCATGCTTTATCTCCTTTGAATTGTGAATGAGTTTAATAAAGGATGCATGCATCATATTCAATATTGCTCACATCAAATTGTCAGTAACACGAGTTATAAAGATGATTCGAGATCAAGCTTTCTCTGTCACACATGAAGTTATGGAATATTAAATAATATTGCAGAATATTAAGTAATTGATTCTCAGAAATTGATTAAGGCGTGATCAAATAAGTCGTATAACTTTTGGACATTTTTGTCGATTACTTTTGCTGTTCTTCCCACTTCTGATTTCAAAATTGAGCATTCAGAGAAAATCCTTTTGACCAATCATGTGTCAAATTCACAAGCCTGTACTTAAATGAAGGGAAAAATCGCATAATTTGAATGAAAAATTGCTGTGCATTATTTTCCCACTCATTCCATCAGTAAAAATGCTGATGCATAGTACATCCATTAATTCCAAATGCTTCACAATTAAAACATCTTAATCTTGTAAATCATTTGTACTTCTTATAACATAAAAATTTAACACATATCAATTCGCACGGTCAGTAACACGGAAAAAGTAAATGTTTTCATTATTCAGCTTATTGCTCACTCATTTGCACAAAAAAAAAATAAAGAGTACACCGCGTCCGAGAGCAAATTGAGATAATTGTAATTTGCTTGTTTATGCATTCGCATCAAAATCAGAGATGGTACAATTTTTATATCATGCGAAACGGTAATCATAAATGATGATGATTTCTACATTGAAGACTATATACAAATTTTAGTAGCTTAGAGGCACCGTAAGCTTGAGGCATGCGAAAAAAAGATGATTTTTATCTGTTTAAAAAGAATGTGAGAAAAGAAAAAAAATTGTAAACAGAATTAAAGTGAACAGCATCGGCAGTAGTAACAACATTACTCCATTTATTTTAAAAGCATCTTCATTTCCTCGTCTCGCCTGCTTTCATCTTCCTCAAAAAAATTGTGATTGAAAAATCAATACTGTCAGGAAATCGCATTTGGCAAGACGAAATTTCGTTAAATATATTAAACTGCAATGATTCAGAAATCCGGTTAATTATTATTGACGAATTTGACAAGCTATGGACACTTTGAACATCCTTATTAATCGAATGATATCAGTTCAAGGATCCAGCATCGTTTTGAAATTAATCCTAGGATTTAAATTTAATCTTGAGATTTGTCACATCTCCAAAATCCAGACGCATCCCATATCCTTTAAAACAAGCTACATCAACACAAAATTCATATCCTAAATACACTCAGACAGATGATTTAACCCTCTAATCTCTGAATTATGATTAAACTTTTATGACAAATATGTATTTACAAAGGAACCAAAATGAAAAATGACACAAGCTGGGTTCTCATACCCATAAAAGACATAAGCTGGAAAATAAAATGTGCAAGAGTAAAAATGAAAAATCAATAAGCATAGTGAACTGATTTTTTCAAGTTTACGAGCTTCATTTCTATCCTTTCAATGACCCAGTTGTTGCTGCTATTCCATTCAGCGCTGCATAGCGTGAAATAAAAATGGAGAAAATTGCAACATTTCAAGGAACTAAAAGCAGAGCACTATGCCATTATTATGACTATTAATATCCCTTAAGAGACCTTTTTTGTATAGCATTTGTGGTGGTTTAAATGGAAAAAAATAATATTGTCGACAATTGGAACTTTAAAGCATGCCTAGCTATTTTCTTTTTAATATTCAAGCGTAAAAACCACAAAAAAGAAGATTTTTTTTTTTATTTGTTATTTTAATTATTCAGTTCATGCGCCAAAATGTAAATAGATTCTATTTTGTGTAAAAATGATGGTTTGAGCTATTAATAAAACAAACGATATCGATATCCTACTACTATTAAATGATAAAGCTTTCATCTCTCCCTACACAAAACAAACAAATAAAAAAACCGTAATTTGTTTTTATATCGATAAGAGGAATCTCTTTTGTATGAAAACAGAACTAAAACAATTCTCTCTTTCCTTCCTTATCATCAAAGGCTGTATAACATACAAATTATCATTCTTTATTATTGAATATCGCATACTTGTTTATGAATGACGCAATTTATTCAATCCAATTGAATGTTTTCATGTGTGTGTATCTGCATAATTGACATTTTGCGGCAATCATGATCAGGATGAATAAAGACATTTTTGATGTGAATTTATTTCGTATTGAGATTGATAGTTGGAAGTTATCTAAAAGGCTGGAAATCAGCGACACGTAAATTGCTCACTGGCGTATATTTAACGTTAATAAATTTATTTTTAGCCATCCTCTGCTAAAATAAGATAGATAATTCTGTCGGAACGTCTATTTGCAGCAGCTTGTATAATAGAATAGTCATTTCAAAATTAACGGCTTTTTCAAATTTGAAAATATTTCAATCGGTTATAACCGCTATTAAAAAATTCAAATTTATTTTGACCGTTATAAAATCAAATATTATTAAACCGTTTCTCCCATCCATATTTCATATACAGCAACATAGCGTTTTCGTCACTCAACAGTGACCACATCCATATTAATACTCATGTTTCCTTACTGTCAATACTAACTCTTTTTTATCTAATAAAGTGGAAAAAAATGTGATAAGATAAAAGGCTTTTATGTACGTTAGATAGAGGTAGGACCTATTGATTTTCAGATTAATGAGCAATTTGACGTAATGTTCTGTTTCTGTGCCAAATTGACTAATTACGTGCAAGCAATGCCTTATATATTTTTTTATATCAATTAGCAATAATTGTAAACATGAGAATTTCATTATTGGACCTATGACATGCTACATTATGGATATAAAATATGAAAGATTCGAGTACACAATGAATGAATGAAACGCAACAGATGAGACATACTTCCCTCACCTTTTTATTATCATTTTTTTTGGTACTACAATGTGTGTCTTGTTTATATCATTCTCCTCTTGTGTGTCGTATTTAAATAGACTGTATAGTCACTTCCGCTATTTTGTACCCAGCACACGATATTAATAAATTTTTATTCTGCCTTAGTTTTTATTCTTTTTTTTTCGGCAGTAAATTAGAAAACAAAAATTTTTATGCGTATTCCTCATATCAGTATTTTTGTGTAGAAAAAAAGTCATTGCGAATGCTTTCTTGGAAGGCTGAATATTCATCATCATCAATGTAACCAAACATAAAAGAATTGCTCAGAAACATAGTTGTAAGAACAAGTAAAGAGAGAAAGAGGATATACAAAGCAGGTATACAAATATTTACACAATGGCTAGTCCTACTGCTGATTTTACTAAGATGTACATGTACATGTTTACGGTGTGCGGTACATGTTTAGCACTAATGAAAACTTATACCCAATACGATAGAGTGAGACGGAGAAGATTTTTCATCTTTTCATGCTGTGTTTGCACTGACACACATTGTTCCTTCATTCAAGTAAAAATGAAAATGCCAAAAATGTCCTTGAAATTTAATCGTAATAGAAAATAAGTGTAATGAAGAAAAAAAAAGAGAAATATATGTGTGCATTATGTGAAAATTTTCACTTTTTTATGGTAAATATTTACTCGTTATTTATTAGTGTAGTAAAACAAGTGTTAGAATTACACAATAAAATAGTGTAAGCATTAAAAGAACTTTGCACTTGCAGTTTTCGAAACTAGTTTTTTGGTTTCGTAATCACTAAGCATAATTAAGGAGTTGATTTTGACAGAATTTCGCACTAATTTTTGTTCTGAATAGATTAATCAATTTCTGAGTCATACCGGATGGGAGACAAATGAGCAAGCATTGCCCATCACAAGAAAAATTAAAGAGAGAGAACTGCTGAATGAACAGAAAATTGCTATACATGACAAATGATTATGCTCCCTACATGTAATGCATTCTTTTAGCTAGTTATTTACAACCCTTTTTTATTATATTCATTATTCATTAAATTGTTCGCACATCGTTATTAATTGGTATGTAGTTAAATTTTATGGACGTTCGTTGACCTTTGATATAAAATTGATTAAAAACCTTCTCGTTGTGGTATATAGGAATTAATATTTGCATTTCGTTGCTCGGTATGGTAATATAAAAAAAGGCTTGAATGAATTTACCTTATAGCATTGTATTTCTTCCAATATTCTATCTGATTTTTTGAGAACTTCGTTCACTTCTTTATAGACTACTAACTCTTCACTCGTTGGCTGTGCATTCTCAAAATCAAGGAAAATATCATAACTTGATTTTGGTCCACAACAATCACTGTTATTTTCTCTTGCAAGCAACGATAATAGTTTGCCCATTTTTTGTATGATTCCTTGTAATTTTTTATATATTTTATTTCTTTTTATCAAATGCTTTGTTACACAAAAAAATACTTTTTTTGATTTTTCTTTATGAAATAACTAATTTTCACAATAAACTCGATAATTTTCTAATGCACAAGTATCTTAAATGTCTTCTGGTGCACAAATAAACTCTCTTAGACGATTAAATATACAATAAAATTAAAAATTATTTGGGAGCGATTTACTACTTATAAAAATTATTTCTCAACTAAAACTTCCGACGACACTGCTGTGATTTGAAATTTTAAAAGTCGTTAACTGTGATTAAACTTTTATTCACAAATGTGTACAATTTTATGATTTTACAATGCCCCCTAATTTAATTAAGCATAATTAATTAATAATAAATCAAAGTAAGGCTTTTAAGTCTTTAATTTAATTATCTTAAAAATGGCAGTTATTGAAAAATTTAAATCTCAAAAAACGTTAAATACGTACGTAAAACTTACGTCGAATTCAGTTTCACAACAAAAAATTTAAGAAAATGCTGAAAAATATTATAAATTCGATTATTAAGATACCTAGCACTAGATTATTTGTGACAGCTCCTTCATCCTCAATAGTAACACAATCAAGTAGTTTAAGTAATGCATTGGAAAAGTATAAATCACCTTTAGTAACAGAACCGCGAGAAGTATGGTTGGAAAATTTTGATACAGAAGAAACCCAGCGTTTAGGGCTAATGGCATTACATCCAGAAGTATTCGCTGACACACCAAGAATAGATATTGTTCAAAGAAATGTTCATTGGCAACGAATGTATCGATTTGTGAGTTTCGCACATACAAAAACTAGAGCTGAGAAAAGAGGAGGAGGTATGTTTACATCATAAACAGCAGTTCCAGTATAACTCATTAATTATATATTTTAGGACGTAAACCATGGCCACAAAAGGGTTTAGGTAGAGCCCGTCATGGATCTATCAGATCTCCAATATTCAGAAATGGAGGAAGATGTCACGGTCCAAGATCACCAACTGTCCACTTTTATATGCTTCCATTTTGGACAAGACTTCGCGGGTTGACATCAACACTTTCGATCAAATTAGCACAAGACGATCTTCATGTTGTAAATGATTTAGAAATTCCAACAGAAGACAGTCAATACATTAAGAACTTGGTTGAGAAGAGAAATTGGGGACCATCTGTGCTTATTGTCGATGAGTAAGTTCTATTTACATGCTCATGGATTCAATAATGCTTAATTAATTTATTTATAGTAATGACATTATGCCACAAAACATTTCAATTGCAACTGACAGCATTAATTATGTCAACTTGATGCCGGTTTATGGACTTAATGTCTACTCAATGCTTAAACATGATACAGTCGTTTTCACAAAAGCAGCAGTTGAAAGACTCCAGGAGAAAATTTTATTCCATTTGAACAGAATCGATGCAAATCGTTTAGAAAAGAAATTCAAGCTGAATCAATAAAGTTAATTAAACTATGTTTGTAAAGTTTAGAGAGAATAAACGAATCATTTGGTTTAGTAACAAAATGATGGAATTATTTATTCATACACGCCTTAGAGATTAATAGACAAATACTTTTAACTTATGCTTTAGACATATATTCCAGCTGATAAAAAGATGAATAAGATACCGAATCCAAGGAATATTGAGGAAATTAGGGATACACTGAGTTCCTTGAAGATAACTCTTTCTTTCTGATCTTTTGGTCTTGAAACTTCAAACACAAAGAACCACGATGCAAGCAATATTCCAATAACAGACAAGACTGTTGCCAAATGTGGATATATCTAAAAACAAATAATTCATTAATTAATCTTGTTGGCATAAAAATATCGCCGGAAATTAATTGAGAATAAAGTGGAAAAATTCACAATTATGAAAAGCCGGTGCAATAGAGTAAAATATTGAGAATTGACTTACAGCTGGGTTGATTGGAGATGCGTAGCGAACCATAGAATCCATTTTTGTTAGTTAATTTAGTTTATTTACTGAATATCAATAGAAATTTATTTTTGAATGATGTGGATTTTGTGTTGATATAAAAAAGTACTAGATTATTTAGTAAAATTATTTTTCAATTCAAATTCCAAAAATTCGTTAAATGAGCATGCATTTTTAGCGGCGAGCAAGCCCTCAATTTACTTCAATTTTGTTAATAAAATTGTAAGCATATTGAGCTTATTAGGTCCTTTTCTGAATTAGTATTGACACAGAAAGGAGCAATGAAATGTAAAAACCTATGGGATGAAGTTGCACCCTCTAATTCTATAATAATTTGAATTTATAAAATCTGTTACAATCTGTCACGTGTGGAAATCAATGATAGCTTGCTCTTGAAGATTCGTACATTATTGCAATCATGATACCTATGATATTATGTGTGCAGATAAAATATTTAAATAGTAATTTTATTTGCACTGTTGACTGACTGGGGATCTTCAAGGAACAAATGTGACTGCAAATAATTGTCATCAGGGTATGTCATTTTGTTTGATCACAATAAGTTTACATTTGATGCATACTTGTTTTTAATAGGAATTAGGTATGTAATATTCATATAGAGTCTAAACATTAGTTGATATTGGCAGTCTGTGCATCAGGAATACAATGGTTTAACATAACTGAATAACTGGTAGACTAATGTTATAACGTTCATCTGGGATTTGAATATTATTTATTTAATGTAGTTGAAAGCCCCTTTTCATACAAAAGTTTAGTCTGTATTTGAACTCTGATAAATAAACATCTCATTTCTTTTAATAATTCATTACGAAGTAGTTCTAATAAAACCACATGTAGTACAATTATAAAAACGTGTATGCTGCTTCAAATATTCGATCACCTACTGTACTCACGTGCTTTAATTTTTCTTTTCTATCTTAAGCTTCATTTAAATTACATGATTGACAGTCAGGCCAAAAATCTTGTTAAATTTTTGTAATAAATTAGCATATTGATTTGTAATTGTGATAATGAGCTACAAGGTTAATATCTTATAATTCTTTAATCCCGTGTAACTTTCGAATTCCTTGAATTTTTCCTAAATTTAGAATTATTATCACGAGCTACAAAGAAATTTAAATGTTAAATTATATGCATTAAGAAATCAACAATTATAAACTTCAATCATCATTATTTATTCCATGATACAATATGTCAAGAGAACAATTGCTTCAAAATACATTTAGTCTCGGTTATTTCACTGTCTTTTGCAATAATTTCTTAACTGTCTCGACAGTAGCTTTCCTCCAATTTACTTCTTGTATAATTGTGCCATATAATTGTAATATATATCAATCAGATATGGTTTAATAAACTACTTCAATAAAGTATTTGAGGTAAGGTCTAGAAGGACATTTTATTATTTATCGCCCACATTTCACATGAAATTGTCATGATCTTTCGAGTCAAATTTCCGAATTCAAAAATTAAGGTGCGGTAAAAATATTCCAGTAGACTCGACTTACAGAGTTGTTGACCGCATAAGAATAAATTCAGGAAATGAATTAAATGCAAAATATCTCCATAGCAGCTCTGATCACAAAGGAATTCTCATTGTTTTCGTTATTAACCATTTAATCTACATTATCCTTGAATGAATATTGTAGAAAATATACCATATATGCTTTCAAGTGTCACGGTGCAATGAGATAAGAAAATTCGCAAGTTTCAAGGTCATCTTATTTCCCACATTAGACTTGTTTCGCAAGAAGTGAAGTTAATGACACTTTTAATCTCCTTTTATAGCATTTTATAATTGATTGCATTGATGAATGATGAAAGTTTTATTTTATTGCTACGAAGTAGGTTTACTGCATCCAATTAAATAATATCAATAAAATTAAGATACATCAATTGTTATAATCGGATTAAGATATGCGTAAATTGACGTAAATACGAAAAGGAAAGACAATGTAGAATAAACATTTGTAACGTTAATTTTTTATTTGAATAAAATCTTATACTTCATCATAGTAAACTACCCTTCATAAAATAAAATTGGCGCGAATGCTCTTTTAATTTGGTTTTAATTAAGATCAGACGTAATTAAAGAAACTTGAAAGAAATTAGTGTGTAAACAAGAAGGAAACAATAAATAAGGAAGTAATTAACGTCTTAAAAAATAACAAAAGATTAAAAGGATAGTATTTAGCAATGAAATTGAGACTAACGAGGTAAAATTCACTTTATAAATAAACACGCATGAATTTATACGAAAATTCAATAGTGCACGTGGTTACAATGAAAGATTTGAATGCATTAAGCTTTTGTGTTCGACTAATTTTACAAGACGCCGAATTTGTATTAACACATATTTCAATATTGGGTTAAATGAAAAAAAAAATATAAATAAAAGCTTTCGTATCTTTTTATGCAGCAAACCTTGATGTTAATCAACGAAATATCATCTAGAGTGTGCATTAAACGAACACAACAAAAGGTACATCTTAATAAATTCAAATAACAAAAGCATACAATTTTTATTGACTAACACTGGAAAAAAATACGATTAATCTTATGTATTCTGAAATGCTATTATGTTGTATAATAAATTGAAAATAAAAAAAAGAGTGTATTTTGTATCGTCATCAATCTTTTATTAACCAAAAATCTTACATAACTAAACAATCACATACAAATCTAAGATGCATTAAAAAAAATTCAGAATTTGTTTTTCAATCAATAAATAAATTCCTTAATTAAAATTAAAATTAAGAGAGATAAGAAAGTTAAAAATGTCGACACCGAATACCAGACATCTTCTAACAATCAATTTGATTTGGCTTTAAACCCTTTCGTTGTTAATCCAGACGATTTTGATCCTCTTAAAATTTCATTTGAAAGTTTATAGAAAGGAATTTCAAAAAGAAGTGAAAACACAATGGCAAGTACATAAGTCAAAAGTGTAATTCCAATAATTAGAATTGTATACAACACAGGATCAACAAACGTTCCATGGTCAAATTTACCAAAAACTATTGATATGACCAGTGGATTAAGCAAGTAAATGGCATATGTTAATTTATTAAATCGTACGAAAACTCGTGCTGAAAAAAGTCTTGAAGTCCAACCTGTATAAAGAGAAAGATTATGAAAACACATCAAGTCATAATTATTTTAATATCTTACAATTATAGCCGCATGCGTTTGTGATAATAAACCAGCTAACAGACAAAGCGATCAAAGGTCTTCCTATTAAAATACAAAATGATGCAATCTCAACACTGATATTCCTCTCAATTGTAGCATGAAGCGCCAAAATCAGCAACAGTGATGATAAGAAGAACATAAATTTTCGCATTTTCTGTGAGCAAAAAGAGAAAATAAATAAGTATGAAGACGAAAGTAAGACAAAAACAGAAGAGAAAAAGAGAAGAAATAATGTTTTTCAAGGTCATCATCGCTTTCTTACATCAGACATGCTGAATGTTTTTCTGTATTTATTCAAATACCATCCGCAACCAACACCGACCGCATATGGCATTATGCGAGTCCATGGAGATATGTAAAGTTCAGTTCCTGTGTACACAAGAACATCAAAGCTTGGCAAAAATCCATACTTGAAAGTCTTCTTTACGCCGATAATAAGCATGAGTAATGTAAACAAGCCGAATGTTATTTTTCCAATATTTTTGTTTCTGTAAATGAAGAAAAAACAAAAAATATTTTTTTGGTCAGAAAATTTCTTAGATATCCATAGACATAAATGATTAGCAACTTACTTTGCAAATATAAATAATATGATAGTGAACATTATGAAGAATTGCATTTCACAAGCCATTGACCATGTCCAATTCATACACAACTCATCGTGACTATAAAGATTGTGTATATAAAATATATTGCGCCACCAAAATCTACACAAAATAAAAAAAATGTGGGAAGATAATTGTTACAATTATGTCATTTTAATGGTTATGTATATCAACTGTTGAATACTTACTGCTGACATGTTAAATCAGTTCGTTCATGTACCCAAAATTTTGATACATCCACAATGTATGATGTAAATATTTCTGTCAGTAAGCCAACCATGAGATATAGGGGAGAAAGTCTATAGAGAGAAAAAAAATGACAAGACAAGACAGCATATGTATTATGCGATATATATATTTCATGCTCATTTATCCGTTCAAGGTAGCCTCATAATGTTCCGATGATTTTGAACTTTCGTTGCACATGTTTAAACTTATTATGAACTCTACCCAGAGACTAACAGCATTTAATCATTCAGTCATCGAAACCGGTATGAATTTAACCCGGGCGACATAGATGGAAAAGGTGGCGCCTCGGATTTTTAGAGGCTTCATTAACCTCTTTTATTAACACCAAATGGAAGCCGCCTGTTTTTGGCATGTATATTGACGCACATGAAGCACCCATATAGACGACGCACATGAAGCACCCATATTGACGCACATGTAGCACCCATATTGGTAGCACATTGCTTATAGCACGGCACTGCATCGATGATCTGTTGCACCCATATTGACGCACATGTAGCACCCATATGGACGACGTACATGTAGCACCCATATTGATGCATATACAGCACCCATATGGACGCACATGTAGCACCCATCAGGACGACCATATGAAGAGGTTAGTAGGGTCTTTAAAGTTCCATAGTAGAGCAATCTTCATGTGTGTCACTCGGTTAAGTAGCAAAACAGCTACTCTTTTTATTTGCAACATTAACCACAGCAAAATCAAAATCGGACAAATTTCGGCATGAAGAAATTTATGATTCGCATTTCATTTCTTCGTATATGAAGTAACTTTGATATTAAATCATTCAAAAAAATAAATAATAAAAAGAATGAATGACTCTCTTATTTCTCTTATTACGAATTTCAATTTGCATAATTTGGCAAAAAAAGCGATTTTGACATCCATTTAACTGTTCGAGATTGTTCAACTTGCGAAATACTGTTTTTTTTTGTGTCTCTTAAATAGCGATTATACTAATGACTTACCTTATAAATCTATGCAACAATAGCTTTCCAAAGAGCTTTATATTTTGCATCAGTGAATTATTTTTAACTTCCTCCATTTGCTTATCATTTCTGATGAAATTGTATGCGACAAGGAATCCACTGTTTTTAATGATAATAATACACAGAATAATTACTTAATAATACAATTTGTTGGACATGACAATTATTGTTTACCTGATGCAGAAGAATGAATCGACCATAAGAGCTGCATTCGCAATCCATTGAAAGCCGACTTTTTCTGAGAAATGAAATAGCACACCTGGATTGCTTGTTACGTAAAAACTAAACCAAAACATGTGAAAGCACAGAATTAAGAAGCATGATATTGACCTGGAAAGAGATTTTTTTTTGTGAATATTAATATGCTTTCGCTTTTCAATGCTATTGATGCATCTTCTTGACTGTTTTAATATTTATGACCAATTCACATAGTTTTGGCGGGAACATTTTACTTGCAAAAGAACTCATTTTATGAGAATATGTCAACTGTCGTTTAATATTCAAATAATATTTTCAACTACACTTAGTTGATTTCCCCTTTTATAGTTGTTAGTCTCCTTCATAACAATCTTTGGTCTATTTTTAATCATTGAAGAATAAATATCGTTGTTATAGAATTAAATCCGTAAGGAGTCTTTAATTAAACTTATTAATAACTAAGAATTGTTGATTTAAACTTCAAAAACAAGTAAATATCGTTTTAACATAAAAAAAAACAGATCAAATTACTTACTTAATTCCATTGATGACACTGATTGAATTTGGAGGAATTGTATCATCCATCAAACTCTTCCAATTGTTTTGTACTGAAAAGCTCTTCAAAATCTGATCCCAAAAGTTGTTACATTGTGCTGCTTCGACTGGATCTAGTGCATCGTTGATTTTCTCGTCTCTATGCCATGCACACAAAACGATTGTTACAATTATGACGCTTATGATGCTGTTGACATATCAAAATACACAAAAATTAAAGATCCAGACATGATAAAAGTAAATAAGAAAGCATTACCATAACAAAATGACACTTTTTTTGGTGAAAAAGTTTTCTCTCAGCTCTAAATCTTTGACAAGTAAAACGTCACTCTCAAACTCAAAGAGATTTTGTGCGTCAAGTGTTCTACTGTTCAAATACTCTTGAGTTAAATTATGAATTTCATTGTTACTACACGATTTCGGTAAACATAATCCAATATGGAGTAAATTCTCTGTATGAAATTTAATTTCAATTTGCCACGCTGAATAATGCTTTGCATAAACCATGCGGTAGTTCATGTCGAATGGTGCAACAGCATGTATCAAATCGGGCTTCATTAGTCGCTCAAATCGATTCGATAATGTTACATGTAAGGGCGATGTTAACGAGTCACATCCTTTTTCTGAGCCTAACCAATGATTATTGCCATGAAGAAAACCCGATCCGAAGTGACCTGATGAGTCCAAGGCTGTAAAGAATTAAAAAATAAATCTTTTATAATGAATTCTTGCCTTTATATGCACGACATTCTGTCTATAGCATTCCTTCATCCTCACAAGGTTGCTATAGTAATTATTGAGAAATGAGTTTTTCTTCATACACATGAAGCAGTGGTGGGTAACCTGTGTGCCGCGACACAATAATGAACCGTATATTGTCTAATGTTTTGATCGACGCATATCAAGCCGCGACACACTAATGTGTCGCCAAAAAAACCCTATACCGTGTAAGGTTCTGGTCGGCGCATATCATCAAGGAGTGCCACAAAAACAAAGGTTGCCCACCCCTGCACAAGAGAAATAAATTATATCTGATACCATGATTGCATTTAATGTTCTTCACGACCTATATGCAGTCAGATCGTCTGTACTTACTACATTTCACATGTTTCTCTTTCACGGTCAACCAGTCATACACGCAACAACTTTTCTAGTCCCAAAAAAGGTCCTTCTCAATTACGATTTTATTCAGTTTAACGACTTTAACAGCGCAAATGTTAATTAAGTAAAAATTATAATTGGATAGATGAAATAGACATGAACTGTGTATGTGATAACATACTTCCTGTATCATAACTATATCTAGTAAATCGTCTGAGAGGAAATTTTATATTTTGGGAACTTTCACTTTTTTTTGGACATCATATGGACATAAATTAAATGATGAGATGTGAATTTATTTAGGTTAAATATTTATATTACAAATTTGACTGACTGTAAAGCTCTTATAGTGCAAATCATGCATGATTCATCGGCACCAACGTTTTATGCTATTTATATCCCACAATTGTTCTTTGGTTAGGGACTACGTAAATTGAGAAGATGTGTAGTTGGAGGCATGAACAAGTTCATGGCAAATATTCATTCATTAAAATGTAAACAATCAGCCGGAGTTGTATCCAACTGGATTTTTTGAACATGCCCAACTTGCTCAAAATAAACGCAATCATTTATCATAGTAAAATGATTTGTTTGATGCTATTTTTAGGGGGGTCACCAATCACCATCAAAAAACGCATATACACGTGTGTGCTATTAAGTTAAATTAACAATGATGAATAGAATTTGAGTGCGATTTCATAAAAACATTTTAAGCCTTTGTATCATTAATCAGACATGAATTTGTAAGCTATCAACCTTAAAGTGATTCGGCATACATTTGTCATCTTGGCCAAAATTCAATTTTGATAGGTAAAGTTGCGGCCGTAAAGTTATAAAACAAATGTATATTCAAATTTTATCTAAAAGTCCATCAACTATGTTCAAAATATCACTGTGTCACTAAACTCATAAATTGATTTCGAAATTACACCTTGGCACCCATCTTGTTTCTTTTTTATAGCTAATATCCTATAGAAAATTTTCACAAAAATATTTCGAAAGTTTTCGCATTAATAAAAAAAAAATGTCTTTTGCATAATTAGAATATGAAGACGTATCCAAATGTCGATGAGTGAAATGTTATTCAATGTGATTAACACAGTGGTGGGCAACAGTTATTGTGTCAAGGGACACTATTCAGACTAATAAAACTTTTACAAAATTGCGAATTTTTGAGTTTTTTTTTAAGTTCTTTGAGAAAGTTTCGCGACACACCTGTAACATGTCATGTCACATCAATGTGCCGCATCACATAAGTTGCGCAACACAGGAACAACACAAAAGTGGCACTTTAATGCTGCTTGTTCATATAATACCAAAATCAGACTCTAATTTAATCAGAATCACTTTCAAATATGATTGCATAAAAAGTGACGTCTATAATGACCTAGCTGTAGATAATCTAAGTCGTCTTCAAGAAACCTATTGTAACAGGAGAATTGTTGCAATGCCAATATAATGTTGATTAATTGCTGTAATTTGATACAATTATTATCATCATGTACATAAAGGCATTATCTTGAAAATAATAAGGTATAATTTTCATAGCATTAATCAATGATTGCTTATCGTTTCATGCATCTATCCGAAGTCAAGGTTGCCGTTATGATGGGTATGCACTGAACAAGATCATTTCTTGTCGATCTATGCAGATGAGGTCAGTTGCAAACCTGAACTGCAAGTTCAGCGAACTTCAGTCTTCACTGTCAAAAATAGACCAAATCAATTGTCACAGAAAACATCCAAATCTTGTCGTCAATACTGTTGCGTAGCAATGTCATAGCAACTGCATTGTGTTGCACGAGAAATACTTTTGAAATAGTCTATGATAATAACCTACAAAAAGGTCGATATACTCAATAGCACTACTTTATTGTCTTATTTTTATTAAGCCATAGCAATCCCTAAATGCAAAACCTCATTAAATTATTACACAACAAAGGAATGCACCCTTATCTCATGATCTTTTTATATCCCATCATAAATTGGATAAGCACATTCAACAAAATAATAATTACAGTCTTAACTCAATAAAGTTTTTACTCAGTAAGCTGTGAAAATAAAATATTTCGCAATTGCGAAATGTTGCGAATTTTTAAAATTGCTTATTTTATTTTATAATCAGTATTAAAACTTTAATTGTTAAGCTTTTCATTGATAATGTTGTACTTTTAATGACAGTGACTAAAATATTCAATTTCACAACTTATGACGAATTTTATAGCGCAAGCAAAGAGTGCCATTGACGTCAATCTCTTGATTTACTTTCGAAAAAAAAGAACCTTTGGTTCTTTTTGTGATTCATGGTCTCGTGATGCATAGAAGTTCTTACATTTCAGTTGGAATAATCCAATTAACTGTTCCTAATCATCCAAAGAATAACGTCAGTTACAACAGAATGAGTAATAAGTTAAAAATATTATAATATTTTTTACTTTATGCCAAAATTTCATGACTTTTAATGATATCATTGAACTTTAGCCGCTTTTGACATATTTAGTAAGATCATTAAGAGAAAGCCTTGTCATTGACGTATATGCCTGATTTCATAGAAATCTATTGTTTTGGAATATCCTGACCTTAATCTTGGAATTTTACTATTATTCATAACTTTTGGAGGAACTAAGCAGTTCCGCATTTTCTGAACTTCATAAAAAATAACTAATGACTTTGAGGTTATGGTTTTTGAACTCGGATATCAAGTTAATTCTCAGACATAAATTAGGTAATTTGCTACAGATTTAATTGTTATGGATTCATTAATTGGTTAATTCCGCAGACAAAGAAAGAAGCTTTTTAGGCGGTAGAATTGTTGGAATAATAGGTATTCCTGTAATGGCCTAAATAATGATTCAGTGGTAGGAGTATGTGACCGGAAATCGTAGGACGTGGGTTCGAATGCTGCTCGGAATCCATTATTAAGTATAATACATTTCTGTTAGACTATTGAGTAACCTTTTATTTATGTGACACTCCTTGATGGTAAGCCTCGATCAAAACTGCACATGGCATTTCCAAAAATTTTTGGGTAGCACACAGGTTGACCTCTACTGTGTTAGATTAACAAGAACTTAAAAATCCCAATTTTACCAACGTCATTTGTGGAAAACTCAAACAATAAGTAGTAATCCATGATAAGTCAGCACAATTCATGACATTACAATTCAAGCATCATCATCATAAAGATGAATTAAGAAAGTTTTCATCGAATACTGATTTCATTTAAATCTACAATAGCATCTTAAGAAGCCAATAAACAATTCATGGTAATACTTCCTTGAAATTAATAACAATAAACTATTAACCTTATTCGTGAATTTAATTAATATTTATGACTTACAAACCCTTTCAATTGAATTGGCCAAAAATAGTTTCAAGTATATCCTCTTTTTGTAGTGTTGACATCGATATTCAGAGTAGGTATATAATGTCAAGTTTCAACAATTATTCTTGTCAATAATGTAATTTCCTCGATACGTTCCAATTACACATTCAGTAATTTTATAAGGATACGAATTTCACAACACTTGACATAATTTTAATGTCATGTTACTAGCTTATTTTGTTTACACTAATCATACGACATACAAAGGTCATCGACTCAGCTTAATGTGTTATCTGAATTAACCATTACTCAAAAGTCAATAATGACTTAGCTTAAAATTATAGATTTCTATTAGTCTAGTTTATTTCATTAAAAGCCACTACCGTGAAATTCTAATGAATCTGTATTTGTCTATTTGCACATAAGAATCATTGAAATTTCCTACTTATCATCTTCTTTTACACTTATTTGATGTTTACTATTAACATGGCCTTAAGATAGATGGGAAATACCGTGAAGTGATACATGTTCAAACAATCGATTAGAATGCATGACAACCAAATGTTATATGCATAATGGCCATGTGATTTGAGAATTGAATAGATTTTGATGAAGGTAAGGTGATAATTTGTCATAAAAAAAGACAGAAGCTTTCTGGTCTGAGTCATGGAAATGCCCAAAATTAATTGAACATGAATATATAATTTCTAAGTTAAATCATATGCAGCAGTTCCGGATTTTGAATGGTTCGATTGTAAGCATACTTGAGATAACGTTGACACAGAGGTCGAGACATCTTGAGAAATCTCATTAAAGGGAGCGTATTAATGTCCGGATTGTCTTTTCAAGTATTTTGGAAAAAGGTACTTTATAAGTGGCTGTGAAATTCAGAGTTGGGAATTGATGTTAAAAATATATCAACGGTCATTGAACATTTGAATTTATTTGAAACTAAGATTGAATTGAAATCGCCTATTAATAGTTGTAAACCCTTTTGTATTTGTAAACATTAAACATCATAGTTGCAAACCCTTTTTGACAAAATATTTAGTCTGTTTTCAAACTTCAAACAATAAACACCATTTCATAATTAAAAACTAACTTTATTGCCCTTCAGTTGCTCGGTGTTAATTCGTTTCACTACCTTTTAGCAACTGATCAAGTAAGTTAACAGGTTTTCTAGATCAACATTGAGAATTCTTCTTAAAAGACATCTTAATTTTGTTCATCATCAAAGAATTTACTTTATTTACATAAAAAGTAAGTAAAAAATCCCCAAGAAAATTGACGTAAGTCTTAAGAAATGTATTAATTAAATCAATACTCTACTTATTTGCCAATCGGAATCATTGTCCAATACTCAACGTAATTTAACTTATATTTCATAAGAATTCGTACTCCTATGAGCAAAAATAGTTGTTACTGCACACAGCGAATTCAATTTTTAATTATGTGGGCATTCATAATTAGGTAATAATTTCTTCTTAATTCATTTCTCTGCAGCGAAGAGCATGTGCTTCCGCAACTTACCGGTATTCAATCAATCAACAAAACACAAAAAAATCTCTGTTGATGCAAACATTGAGAAAGAAGAAAAGAAAGAAAGAAAAGCTTCACCGAATACAACGAAAAATTATTTCGTGGCACACATAAAAAGTGCAAAAATCGAAACTGATTTTTTTTTTGTGAATGATGTAATTTCTCTTACATAAATTTTGGTTTTGTTTCTTTTATCTTTCGTGGCGCGAGCCAAATTTATGAATAACAATGCATGTCTTATTGCTGTGCTTTACATGAGTAAAAAAATAGCATTCTTTTGTTATTTTGGAACTGATTGCATTTCTTTAATAGAAACGAGACACATTAACATACATTTGATATGTGACCGTGTGATGCTGCATGAATGAACATATTTTCGGTGATGAAAACAACCGAACTAGGTCGATGCGGAGCTGATAAGTGTGTCCATAGTATAATAATTTATTACTAAACAAATCTACAGATGTGAATGACCTATCTTTTCTATCTCCCATAAACTACAGACTGCATCAATATTAAATAGCATGAAAATTCATTTCCGTTTGCGTGACCTGACATTCAATGACAGACTTATTGACATATTTTCGTGCTTGTTTGGTGACCGTTCACTTATTAAGTTACAATAAAATGAACTTTTTTCAAAAATTAACACTAAATTCTCAGAATTCCTCTATTGTTCTATTTAAATTGTGGCTTTTTAAAAAATGACCGTTAAAATTCGATTAAATTCAAATTTTTTTGACCGTTACTTTTACTTTTCTTCAACCTAATCGAAAAACTTACTGTTTACATGGAATTTACTACCCCTTCCCTCCTGAACGTAATAAGTGAACGACCCCTTAACATGCTTCCATTTAATAGCACTCAAGAGTTGACAACTGAATTCTTCAAAAAGATTTGTAAAATTGACATAAAATATGAAAGTTGAGTTGAGCAAATAAAGCCTTTTTTTGTCGAGTGTGCCAATATTAATTGGATGCGGAGTTTAAGATCTAATTTGCACAAATAATTTGAATTTATGTACTATTCATAAGTAGCCTTATATAATATCTCTTTTCTTTTTACTCAAGTGAGATAATTTAAGAAATAATAAAATAAATTGTTGATATGCGAATTGTTATGCAATTTAGGTAGACAACGAAAATATTTGCATATGGAAACGCATTAATGGAAACGCAAGGTTTGTAAATATTTAATTAATTGATTGCAATAATTTAGCAGATCTCAATCAAACACTTTTATTCTTTTATTTAAATCTTTCGTGCATGAGTGAACGTTGATGAAATGAATTCGTTTATCAAATATTGGTATTTATTAGTTGAATTTTAATTACTTATGTAGGAAGTTCCAAAAATTTCTAGAAATATTTTCTTTGGGCATTTTCTAGAATTTGGATCATGTTTTTGTTGATTACTAAAGGGTTTACACGGGTTAAGTGTGTTCTTAGGTTATAGTCGAGTATAGCCTACAGATGTTTTGTCTAAACTCTTTTGTACCACGGCAAACCTCGATCGAAACCGCACACGACATACAGTTAAAAATTCCAAAAATGGCACGTCAGTTAGGACATCACTGGTCTAGGAGATACATCGCACTCGACTTGAATTTCGACGATACCAGTGAACGCGGCACAAATGACAGAGGCTATGCCACAGAGCTTTAAAGTCACCAATTAGCGGTCATTTGGCTACCCTACCAAGGCGACTTCTATTTGGTGCTAATAAATATATCCGTGACGGAGCATAAAATCCTCGTGCCTTCTTCATTTGTGCCGATCTGGTAGATATAAACTAGACAACAACTAGTCATGACGTATTGCTGTCCACTTGGAATTCTACCTCACATAAATCCCTAATGGACAAAGAGAACGCTGTTCGGTCCCGCAGTGGTATTACTGCACCATTAAAGCATTCTCTTTATCTATTAGCAAAATGCTTTTCTAATTAAGCGTCTAACCACATTTGAAAGTTAAATTTTCACAAGACACATCCCTAAGTTAGATTTTAACCTTGCTCGAGCTACAAAAAATATTTTTAATCTAATTATTTCTAAAAGGTCTTTAATACCTTAAACGATTTTCTATTTTTTTTTTCATCCATCCACATTTTTCTAGACTACCATATTACTCTAGGTCACTTTAATAAACATCTTAAGATGTTTTCGAATCAAACTGCACTTTTCATGGTATTTCGAAAACTCATATAAATGTTTTTTTATTGCAAAAGCATAAATCACGGATGGATATTTCAAAATCCATGAATAATCTAGATATGAAAATGAAATAAGATGTTGAAACTTACTTTTCATAGCCCAAATTTCTTTTCTATTGATTCCATCTCTAATTTGCATAATTTCATTATAACACTTTTGATTCAATTCGTTTTCTTGGGCTAACCTTACTAGCCCATAAAGTATTGACGTATGTTTAAGACGTTCACCATATGAGCTATACATCGAACTTGGCTCATTTAAATAGTTGTCAATTTTCTTCACTATCACAACATGACGATCTCGCAATATGCAACCTTCCTCCTCACCGTCAACAGTATTATTTTTACACTCAATTATTGGTGCTGTATGATTCTCACTATTTGTTGAATTTGTTACAATATCACAGGTTATTAAATTCGATTTCAGTACGAAAATTATCAGAATTAATAGAGTGCATGATTTTTGGATTTTATTGGATCCACTTAAGCACATCATGATGAACTATCTGATTTAACTTTATTTGTTGAGTATTATTAGTTTAATTAACTATCGGAAGTGATTTTTCACTGTATTTTGTTTCAAATAATAACAAAAACTAAGTTTGTGAAATTGCGTATATTACATTTTCTTAAATCTCATGACTTTTGCGAGATTAATTTCACCAATTTACTTCCTTAACAGATATTAAAATTGACAACAAAATCAAATCTTTTAAAACAAAATTCAAATCCGGTCAGGTAAAAATAAAATAAAATAAAAGTTTTTTGAAGAGAAAATTGAATTATTTTAAAGTGATATCGCGGAGTTAACTCAGATTTTCAACCGTACCGTTCAAAGATCCAAAGCGAAATGAATTTCCAAAATATATTTTTGACTCTCTACGCTTTCCGTGCGACACAATCATCACCATCTACAACAACATTACTCTCTTAGCAGGTTCAAAAATCTACGCATACACATATGAAGCACATGCATCATACGTATAATGATATTGAAGGGAGTTTGGATGCATTGGAAGTGTTGATCATGTATTTTTTTGGAAGCTGTATTTTGACTTTTGGAATTGGAAAAATTGAAACAGCTGATCTCTTTTACATGTGATTTATGATTTTTTCTTCTTTCGCAGAGCTTTATTTTGTTTATATCCAAATATTCACCGAAATAAGCAATGCTCGGGATCAATAAAAAATGGAATTGAAATCTTCAACTCTGTTTTACTTGAATTCACATTAAGGATTATCAACATTTTTATTAGCAAAAGTAAATTTACATTTAAATCCTTAAACCATTAAAATTTTATTATTATTATTATTATTAAAGGATTTTCACTTCCTCTAAAACTAAGTGTTATACATTAAAAAATAAACGAGGGAGCAATGATTGGATAAAAGAATGAGCTGATATAAAATGTCAACGATCCTTAACTCTAAAACTTCCCGAGAAGGCAAAAAATGCATTAGAACTAGTAATCAACTGGACATGAACCTCTTATCAATTAGTTTTAAAGTATTTTTGTTCACTTAGGCTTAAGACTGTTTATTCTTATTGACTGATCATATTGAAGAAATTTAATTAAATCTATTTAATAAAAATCTACTTAAGTATCCAGTTAATGTATAATAACTATGATCATAGAAATCGCATTATAGTAAACTATGATATTTGTATCATAACAAATCAAAATTTCAAGAAATTGCCTTAAATATCTGCAACCAGAATTTCACTTTCGCTTTTTAAAACACTGTGTATCTTGGTATCTTGATGAATAATATATAATTTCAGTAAAAACTCCATGGTAAACTTACAATGTAATCATTTTTTCAGTTCAGTGTAAAAACCCATTAAAAACATTTATTTTATTAAGACATGATAATAAATTGTTTATTAACAATATTTTGATGTCTTTGTAGAGCAGACAGAACTTTTTATTAAGCCGATGACAGCACAAGTTAGTCATGAAAAATTCCCTAAGAACTGATCGAATTGATAAAATAATGATGGGTTTGAACTTCAGATACTTATACATTTACTTCGCTACTTCCCTTCGCTACAGATCAATTGTAATCCTTTGCCTCTCTCAGATGAATTCTAAAACTGACTCTGACGCATATTTAGTTGTGCGAATTTCCAATCCTAAGTATAATACAGTCTCTATCGATAGCTTTCTTCAAAGAATTCTTTGATATTCCATGATTTAGCGATCTTAAAATTCGGATTTGATGACCTTATTTAATTAAGCTTCTGCAGTTTTTTTAATTACATGTCCAAAATCTACAGATAATCCTCGATAAAAGAAATTTTAAAGTCTTTGACAGTAAATAATCGATTTCCTTACGACCCTCAACTGATTGCTTCATGATCAGTTATACAACTTTACAACTTTGTCTTAAAACAGATTCAGATTGTCTGGAGTTTTTTATTCTGAATGTATGATCGTAAATATAAATCCATTTTCAATGGTTTCTTCGCTCTTTGTAAATTTCTTTTCAATGCCAACATTTTTATTGTTTGTCTGCTATTTCCACGTATCCATCGATTATTTATTAATTGAATTTGTCTTACCTGACGACAATTGAGTCTTAAATGACGAGCAAAATTGCTTGTTTCATATAAATAAGATGATAAGTTCAATGACTTAGTTGAAAATGAGTTTGATCGTACGACAGATAGTTGAGTAGTCTAAAACATGTTTACCGTACGAAAGATATAATAACTGAAGTGTTGTCCTTGAAATATTTTTCAAAGCTTACTGAAATTTAAAGTAAATATTTTAAAAAATATGCAAAGTATTTCAAACAATAAAGTTTAAGTAATTCTAGTCTTTACATTTTATTATCACTAAAACCTTAAATCTATAATTACATCTAATTACTGATCTAGTTTCCATCAATTCGCAATATAAGCTCTAACAAACATAATAATTGGATTCTCAAAAAGTAACATGAATAAATAAGCAGCAAAATAAGTGATAAGATAAAAGCCCGAAATGTAAACAGCCATTGAATAAAAGTCAAGATGAAATGATGTTTCGCAAGAGAATGTTAAGACCATAACTATTAATGGGTTAAGCAAATATGCAGAAAATGACATTCGACTAAATGGAAGTAATAATTTTGAATTTAAGATCTTGGCAATGAATCCTGTGAAATATTTATTTAAATAATTAATTTGTTCAAATAAATCATATTGAGTATCTTCACCTTCGTTAAACTGTGTTGATCCTGCAAAAATTATAAAGCATATTGGCAATGACCAAAGAATTCTTCCAACTGCCGGAAATACAAACGATATAAAGAAATTTGTTTCTTTATAAATCTGTACGAAGACCAAAAACAGAAGCGTGAAAATCGAAAGTGCCCAGCCAAGGTTGACTAACATCTGAAAAAGACCAAAAAACAACAACAATAACAATAAATGCGCAATCACATGACGCATGGAAAAAAATCATCATTTTTCTTCTCTTCAGACTCAAAATCGTCGTGACACTGACCTTTCTCACTCGCCATTGTCTGTTTACTTTACTCAAATAGTAGCCGGCCCAAACGCCGGTAATGTATTGGGCTGCTCGCGTGTATGGTTTCGTGTATAATTCATCGACACTTTTGTATTGAACATCAAGCCTAATACAGCATTGCATATGAGCATATAAAGAAAACGATACATTAACAATTGAATGAGAGTAAGGTAACATGAGTTTATAACTTACGAGAAGGCGAAGGACTGTTGTATTCCAACATAACCTGAGTACATTGAGCATATCGCTACAATGATGAATGATATTAACGCACTAAGTTTCATATTTCTGTAAAAAAAATAAAAATATACAGTTTCAATGTAATATTTTATGAGCATTTTTATGATTCAGTCATTGAGGGATTCTCACTTCATTGATATTGCTAAAATTATGCTCGCAATGATGAATAGTTGAAAATCTGTTGAGACATACCAGCTCCAACTGTTTGAATTAAAAGGTAATAAATCATAGATTAATACTGAGTTTCACATGTCCGAACAACAGTCACAGTGTTATCAGGGCAACTTGCTGTCTTACAAGGCGACGCAACAGTGACATGACGACCACATTCCCGAACATACAAGGAGCATGCTCTTGAGTATGCTCTTGAGCAACCTCATTTAGATTAGTATGCTTATTGTCTGTTGTTCTGCTCGGGACAACCTACCTTAAGCACATTTCCGATAATGGATACATATTTTGTATGAAGAGCATATTTCTCCACCAATAATTCTTACAATTGACTTCAATATTTTCAACCGGGAGGAACTGCGATGTATCATTCAATATAATCGAGAATGTGACTGCAAACAGCATAAGCTAAATAAAGGAATAAATAAACATGCTCAATTAATGTCTCAAGATATAAAAAAATTCTTACGATCATAAAACATGGAGCAATGCGTATGTATCGGTTAATGGTTCCTTTAACCACATCCATTGCGAGACTTCTTGATGGACGTTTTTTCTGTTTCTCATAAAACGCATATGCCAACAAAAATCCACTTATTGTGTAAAATGAGTCAACAGAGAGAGCTGCAGCAAAAAATGGTTGAAGGGCTAAAGATTCACCATATGAAAATGCTAGTTGAAGGTTATCAAATGATGCTGCTGCATAATAGTACATATGACCTTGAAATAATAAAGGTAATGACATACATCTATACGTGAATACCGTAATTTCTTATGAATTCATTTGTTATTTACCAATAATAATCCATAAAATTCCAAATGTTCGAATACCATGAATTGGTGGCAATGAATCCTTGCTCAATCTCGATGACATAATAAACGCGTTGTTCTTTTGCAATGCAAAGCAGTGCCAAAATCTGTCGGCAATTTTCTTTTTCTTCTTTAATTCATCATAGTTTAAGTAATGCAAATTTATTTTTGTGCTGAAGTCATTCTTGATATTACATTGTTCATTATTATTATTGTTATTGTGACCTGCTGCTTTCCTTTTTGACTTCTTCTGTCTTGTTAGTGATGTATATATTGTACCGAGTGTTACCAGGCTTCCAAAAGTTATCACAGTTATACTAAAATTTAGAGTTTGATTAAAATTTGTGGACTTTTCCAATTGGAATCAATTTATTGGTTGTTGATTTTGAGGATATTATGGATAGTGCATGCTAAGCAGTCCGGATTACGTTATGTTGTCGTTTTGATGACTCAAAAGAAACACCAAATGTGCGATTCGGACATCGATCCTAGTCAACATCAAGCGATGGAGCTTTTTATATGGAACGCAATGGGGAAGGTGGTTTATCTAAGTAGGGGAAAAGGGAGTTTTCCTAAATTAAGGAAGGGGTTCGACTCCTTAGATCCATGCACATGGCGTGCTGTACGGATAATTCAATATCGATGTCAAACAATCAGAAAGAAGTAGTCAATCTTAAAAAATAATCGAAAAGTACGAATTGGTTAATCGATCAAAAATCCAATTCCAGGCCTACGTGACTCTGACATGGTACAGCATTCGGTTTTGATCCGACAGAGTCAAGTAGGCATGTTGCTGAATTTTGGATCGATAATTCAACTTGTGCAGTTCTGGACACTCAATAAAAGCTAATTTTATCACAATTTTTATGGCATATTGCAAGATCTACAACTCCTCCTTTAAATTGACATCACTTCTGATTGACCGCTTGGCCCATTTTTCTCTTTAAAAATTGAATCTTGATGAAGATTTTTTCAAACATTAAAGTGTCTGTACATATGCAATAAAAATTTGGCAATTCAAATCAAATAAATCTTATAATTAAATTTTTTGTGCTTTCGAGGTTTTTGAGAGGCACTAAAGCTATTGCAATCACAGACAATAATTTATTCGAAAAATCAACTCTTGCACATTTGTAGCAAAAAAAAGTTGATTAAGAAAAAAAAAATAGTTTTTGTTGATGAATAGCTTGAAACATGACTGATCACTTTACATTGACTTAAATGTCTTTTGAGATAAAAAGCTTAAATTTTTTGAACTTTTGGATAAATTCACTGAAAGACAAGGAGAGTGATGTACCAAGAAAGCATGTTCCATGTCTGTTAGGGTCCAGAGTTGCAAAACAGGCAACTGTCATAGGTAAAAACCGTACAAATGTTTGATAATTTGTATGGTTTTGTAAGAAAAAAACCGCAGACAAAAACCGTACAATTTCTAAATAATGTGTAAATTTTTTCTCACAAAACCATACAAATTATCATGAATTTGTACGGTTTTTGCCTGTGACAGGTGCCTGTTTTGCAACTATGGTTAGGCATATGCACTATAAAATTTCACAATCTTCACTTACATTAATATTCTTACAAAATTTTCATTCATAAAATCGTCTCTCAGGCCAAGTACTCTTGAACTCTTGTACGAGACATTTCCATAAATAGTTTCATCATTGAGAATGATTGGCACAAAGATTTTCATTCCAATTTCATCGACATCATCGCTATTACATTCTTTTGGAAAACACAATCCAACATTAATTACACTCTGATTAAATAAATCAATATCAAATTGTATGCTGGATGTATGTGCAATTCTAAACATTCGATAGACGACAGGAATTTCGGATCTAATTGATGTGATATTCTCCAACATTTTTCTTGAACTGCTCGGTCGGATGTGTATTGTTGGTGGGTCATTTAACTGATCGCATCCACGTCTACTGCCCAACCAAAAATTATTACCCAAAGTAAAATCATTAGACTTTTTACCACTCACATCGAGAACTAAAAATTGTGTTTTTTATCGACTTTAGTTTGATGACAAATAAATTTTGACAAATTTCACTTAATCACCTTTAATAGCCCAAATCTCACGATTATTATATCCAATTTTTAATAAACCTAAATTATCACTACACAGGTCACTAAGATCTAAATTCTGTTGATAATGTTTTAGAATATCAAGATATGGTTCACTACTTCCATTTGAAATCACTATGAGTATTGAAAATAATAATATTTTCTTGCACATTTTTTAAGACTAGTCTAAAATTTACGTGCAAGCAGCTTGATGGTCACTGAGTAAGTGAAGATATATTTTTGTTTTCTTTCTTCATTTGGATAAAGCACTTGCAAAAGGTCTCAAAAGAGTTTTTTTTTACAGACATATGCCATATTATTAAACAATTAAGCATTATGCGCGTATAGTACCGGTTATACTGCCTAATCATTCAGACGAATGATGAATGAACGAAAATAATAAGTATTTTTTAAGATAAGTTTCAATTCAATGGCACAAATCTTTTTTTGTAAATGTTAAAAGATTATTGAGACATATTTGAAATATATGCACAACTTTTATTCACTACTGCCAAAAAAATTACCATCAATACATGCTTACTTGATGTTTTTATTTGCTATTTTACATGATAATTTGTGATTATTTTTAGCAATTTTTTTTTTCTACCCTTTCTCCACATGCTTGAGTTTGGACAAAAAAAGCATTGACATGTGTCCATTCACCACATGTGTTTGGCAAGTCTAATACGTCTAAGAATCAATGTCTATATTTATTCGATACCACAGCATACAAGTGTTGCACAAAAAAAATAGCAATATTTCTTCTTTTGTTTCATAGATACTTGAAATACTTTTGGCAAATATAGTTTCGTCACTATTTGGAAAGGATTACGATGAACAGAATTACAAATGCGTGAAATTATGTCTGTTTGTAGAGATGAATTGACCTTGAATTTTTTACGTATGAACTTCCAACTCAATATTGGTTTAGAAATAAGTAATTGAGAAAAAAATTACAAAAGTCCTCGTGTTATTGATCGAGGGACTTAAGCGCATTTTTGTCCCAGCGATCAGTAATTGATTAACAAGTCACTTCCAGACCTAAAACACAAGATCCAGAAAGATCCAGTTCACTTCCAGAACATTAAAATGAGATCCAGTTGGATCCATATAACTTCCAGACACATAAAACCAAGATCCAGTAAGATCCAGGTCACTTCCAGACCTAAAAACCAAGATCCAGTAAGATCCATGTCACTTCCAGACCTAAAAACCATGATCCAGTAAGATCCAGGTCGCTTCCAGACCTAAAAACCAAGATCCAGTAAGATCCAGGTCACTTTCAGATCTTAAAAACAAGATCCATATAAAACTTCCAAAAATTTAAGAACTTCATCATTTAACGGATTTTCAAAATTCAAACCTCATAACGGTCAAAAAAAATTCAAACATTGTTCAGTAAACACTGTAAAAACATCGACAAACATTGAAAAACACTGTAAAACAATGAAAAAACGTGTTGTTGTTTTTGTTGTTGTTGTATATGAAAATGAAAAATTGTTAATTATAGTATTTATGCGTTGATTTGAAACTTCTAAATGACCGATAACCCAATAACTTGATAGAACGAAGCTATTAAAACAAACCAGAGCTCTCTACGATGTCTAGTTTTCGAGATCTCGCGTTCCAGCCGAACAAACGAACGAACAAAGTGTCTTATTAAGCTACCTTTTTGAAAAAAATTTCAAAAATGCGCTAAAAACTAAAAAATGCTCATTTTATCGAGTGACTTCAGCGCATTTTTGTCAGGTGGGAATCCATTTGAAATGCAATCCTTGAAAAATCATGATTATATTAAGATTTAGATCAGTATTGGGCAACATTTCATAATTCGTGGCACACCTTGATCGTAAGCCTTGACCGAAACCGCACACGGTATACGGCTCATGGCATTTCCAACAGTTTTTTGGTGACACACTAGTGTACCATGATACATAGGTTTTCCATCACTGATTTAGATTAATTTATAAAGAAAATAAAATTTATAACGGTTATTTGAAATTCAAATTTTCGAGTAAAATTCTTCATTCGCAGCCAACTTCAGGTTTGTTTACAAATGAAATTTTGAAGAATTATCGAATTCTGGAATGATTACAAGATTTAAGACTATGTGTTGCGACAATTGCTCAATAAAACTGAACTGACTAAAATTATTTGGGTTCCCCTGCGATGTCTGGCAGCTAACGGTCCGGACAAAGCGTTTTAATAATCTGCAATTTTTCAAAAATGTGAGAAAAAATATTTTTTGAAGATCTTTTGATGGAACCTGAACTAATTCTTATATCAATTAGTAGAATTTGTTTAATGATCTAAAAAGAAAACAACACAAAGGAATTGCTTATGTTTAAAATTTTATAGCTTTAAATTCAAATTCTAATTTTTATTCAAATAAATATTTTTATTATTTTGCCATGATTCCTGCAATAATCCCACTTAAAATAAACTAATTATTTCTAATTAAATTGCTATTAATTCATATAATGAAAATTCTAACCAATAAACTGTTAAACATTCAGACTAAAGTAAAGCATATGAAACTTTCACTGACACAGAGATTAAAAACCTCATGGAAAATGTAAATGTTTTCATTACATCATATGTGTCTTTGAACTTGAACGTCATAAAGGCCAAAAAAGCTTTAAGAGAAGCAAAAAGCTTCGTGTTTAGTGTTTCCAACTAAAAATATTTTTTCACATGTCGGTGCACCCAAATCATAATATTCATCTTCGACAATACCAGAGTCTTTTCTTGCTGAATCCAATGCATGACGTAGTGCAAATAGAACAACAACTGACATGCATAAAGGTGGTTCACCGATTGCTGAGGAATGAGAGAAAATGTATTGGATATGAAGTTTGACTTCATTATTTTAATGACATACCTTTTGACCTCAAAACTCCGAATGGATTTGTGCTTTTGTTTAGGAAGTTGATTCTAAAATCAATTGGAATGTCCTTTGCGCCTGGAGGTTTATAGTTCCATGTACGATTTGTCAACAATTCACCAGTAACTGGATCATATACCAAACTCTCTGTTAGCCAATATCCAAGTCCCATAACAAAACCACCTTCAATCTGTCCAATGTCAATTCCCGGACTGATGCTTTCACCAACATCCTCCATTATGTCCACACGCTTAATAAGAATATTTCCTGATAATAAATCAACTTCCATTTCACAGCATGTAGCGCCATAAAGACTGTAATTTTCGACATCTGTTGCTTTGTACATGTATGAAGCTGCAAGATCAACATCCTTTCCATATGCCTTTTTAATCAATCCATCCCAATCTAGATTAGAATCTTCGTCCTTGATAACTTTCAATCTTCCTTTCAAAATTTCGCAAGCTTTTTGTGCAGCAAAACATGAAATTTCACTTCCAATACTTCCACCAGTCACAATTGCATTTGGTGCTGTAAGTGTACTCGATGGCTTAATAATAATTTTATTAAGTGGAACTCCTAAAATGTGAGCAACTGTTTGTGCTACTTTTGTATTTAAACCTTGACCCATCTCAATTCCACCTACAGTCACCGAAACACTTCCATCACGATGATAAATTGACACAAAAGCATGTAAGCTTCCAAAATATTCAATGTAAAAGCGCATTGGAACAATAGCAATTCCACGTTTAATCCAACGATTATCAGAATTAAATTTTTCAATGTCTAATTTACGTTTATAATAATCTGTAGACACGACAAAATCAATCAAGTACTGCTTCATTGGAATGTCATCAGGGATGTTCTTGATTCTGACATCAACAGGTTCCTTTTTGAGAACCCTTGAGATATGCTCCATAATATTCTCAATCATAACAATACCTTCCAATGTTCCAGGTCCACGACACCATGTATTACTTGCTGTATCAGTTTTAGCTGCTTTTGCAATGACTTTATATACACTGTCATCATAACAATTACGGAAGAATCCAGTAGTCAAATAAGCTGGTTCATTATAGCAACATCCATAGTCTTCAACATACTCATTTTCGAGTTTTAAGATCTTTCCATCCTTATTGACTTCAACACTGTAATCATTGATAAGTGGATATCTCTTTCCAATTATATTCATGTTGTCTTCTATTGTAAGTATCAACCGTACTGGTTTCTTCAATATAATTGTAGCCAGTGCACATGCACATGCAAGTTGACCTGGTCGAGAAATTTTGCCTCCAAAACCACCACCAAGTCTGCGTACACTCATGTTTACCTGATTTACAGACATATTTAAAGCTTCAGCGACGGCGATTTGAATTGAATCCATCCATTGAGTTGGTGAATATACGTTAATGCCATCCTCAGCTGGTGTGCATACACAAAGCTGTGTTTCTAAATGATAATGATATTGAGCTCCAATTTCAAATTTTCCGGTAATCAATTGACCTTTCTCGACACTAGATTTTGTTGCTTCTTTGCAATATTCTGGAAGTATTTTTGTCCTAGTTGGATCGTCTTTGACATCTCTTAAGAATACCTTTACTTTTAGTTTTTCGGATCCTTTAAAGAGAATTGATTAGCAATAAATTACTCAGAATCAATTATAAACCAACAACTTACCATTTTCAGCATATGAAATAACAACAAGCTTAGCTGCATATTGAGCTAATTCAAACCTTTCAGCAACGATTATGCCGACAGGCTGATTGTAGAAAAGCACTTTTGATTCACAGAAAATTTCTTCTGGTTCCACAACAAATAAATAATTTTTTGGCATGAAGGTGTTGGTGCCTGGAATGTCTTTTGCAGAAAAGAAAGCAACAACGCCCGGAAGTTTCTGTTAATTAGAATTGATTTCATTAAAATATGTAATCGACTTATAATTTTCAAACTTACAAGAGCTTCACTCGCATCAATATCCTTGATGATACCATGAACATTCTTAGCAGTCACAAAAGCAGCATATAATTCGTTTGGGATATAAGGAATATCATTAACATATTGAGCTTCACCAGTACATTGAGCATCAGCTTCAATTTTTGGAATATTCTTTGTCATTGGCCAGTTCTTCTCATAAGTATCAAAAGTTTGAGTTCCTGATGATAAACCTCTTTTGAGGATTTCACCTCCACTTCTGAAATTCTCTGAAACTTTTTCATTTGGTGCAATATTCAGAACAAATTTATAAAACAGACTGAGTGCTAAGTTTTTTCTATATTCTGGTGATGCATCAGGAAGAACCCAATCAGGATTGATCTCGTCACTCAGTGTACTCAAAGCTTGTTGTAGAGTCTCATTTTTGAATAAATCTTGTCCGACCAAAAACTTTTCAGTCTTTTCAGCATGAACGAAATCCGGATTTATTCCACCGAAGCAAATCCTTGCTGTAATAACTTTCGTCTTATTCATTTCCAGTAGAAATGCAGCGTTCACATAAGCATGAGCATTTTGAGCTCTCGGCATGATTTTGTACGATCGAAACACAAACTTTTTTGAGTTATAAGCCGGTATAGTGATTTTGGTCATAAGTTTTTTATCCATGTCAGTAGTAATGAAATCTATCGGACTAAGGTCAGATGAGGTTCCGATGAATGGAAATGCACAGCTGGCCCCATTCGTAATTTTGAAAACGGCTCCAATAGTTTCAAAAATTAGAAATACGTCCGATGGAAACTCATGGTGTTGATTTTTTATCATTAGATTACCAGCTAAAGTTCCATTTTCTCTTACTGGCACATTTGCAATCAAGTCAAAATGACTCACGACTTCGTGAAGATATGAAAAGTTCTTATTGTCATCGGCAACCTTTGTAAATAAATTCATACATTCAGACAACGTCATGTTTGCGCCAAGTTCTAAAGAATTTTGATTAATTTTGTAGCTTCTCAATTCCTCAACATTTGAAATATCAATAAAATCTTTTAAATCAGGTGATCGACGATAGACACCATGTGCTGTATTACCAGCAACAAAAGTATATGCTGATTGTTTTATTGTTTTAACAATTTTTGATAGTTGCTCAAAATTAAAAACTATGTGCCATTCACAGTTGTTTTCAAACTTCACTTGAATAGCCTTTTTTGTGAAATTCAACGTGCCACACTGGTTTGTACAAGCAACACCGGTTTTTTTGCATATCTGGCCTTTTGCTAAGTCTTCAATGTCATTACATTTATTTATAAGTTCTTGTGTTGCATCCAATGCCAATGATTTAAAAGCATCAAGAATTGGACGATAACCTGTACATCTACAGATATTTCCACCGAATGAATTTTCTACGTCTTTCATTGTAACCTGGTTATCTTTTGATTCCATCAATGAATACATATTCATAACCATTCCAGGTGAACAATATCCACATTGTGTTCCATTAAGATTTGCTAAACATTTCTGGATCTTATGCATTCCTTCTCTTTTGTTTCCTATACCTTCCACAGTTGTAATGTCCAGTCCATTACACGAATATACATTTTGAAGACATGAATTGACAGCCCATGAATGTTTCTCTTTAGTTACTGGATGTATTCCACACAATGTCACAATACAAGCTCCACAACCGCCTTCTAAGCACATGAACTTTGTACCGGTTAACTTCGCATGATTGCGTATAAAGCTATTTAATGTTGTATCTATTGGAACAAATGTTGAGTTGGCAGAAAACAACTTTCCGTTTATTCTGAAGGTAACTTCCATCGCCTAAAGATTTTTAATGTTTACACTTCGAAGTCTCTCACAGCACTAAACAAAATCGTCAAGTAATTTTTGTTTTTAATATTATTTTTTTATGATTTTTTATTTTTGAAATCGTGAGCATTAAAAATGTCGTGATCAGGGCAGTGAAAACATGACAAGCAACATTTCTTCCCTATGTTCTCATACAGTAGAAGTCCGTCCATCCCTGGAAAAATGTTAAACACGCAAATATTAAATACCCCAATTATAGCTCATTATTTAACTTTTTATTTTCCAGCACCATAAATATTTATTTAACATTCATTCAAGTAAGAATTGTTCAAAACTTGTGTCAGAAGCCAAAAATGTGGATTCAACTGTGGTTGGAGCACCTAATTTAAATTGATAACCATTTCCAATAGTTCCTGCATCTTTACGTGCTGAATCTAGTGCATGATGAAGTGCACACAGTACTACAACTGCCATCGCTGTACTTGGTTCTCCCGTTGCTGTAAAATATTTAGATAATTAAGCAATTATGACAGAGTAAATAAATAAGGTTACCTTTGGATCTAAGCACACCGAATGGATTTGAAGACTTTTTCAAGAAGTTAATTCGGAAATCAATTGGAATATCTTTTGCGCCTGGAGGCTTGTAGTTCCATGAACGATTTGTCAACAATTCTCCGGTAATGCGATCATATACCAAACTCTCTGTAAGCCAATATCCAAGTCCCATAACAAAACCACCTTCAATCTGTCCAATATCAATTCCTGGACTCAAACTTTCACCAACATCTTCCATAATGTCCACTCGGTTTATTAGGATGTTTCCAGTCAATACATCAACTTCAACTTCAGCACAAGAAGCAGCCCAAATGTTATACGATTCTAAATCTGTTGATTTGTACATATAAGTTCCAACAAGATCAACATTACTATTATGTGCCTCAGCAATTGTTTCTGACCATTCATTGTTTGGATTTTTAGCTTTTATGGGTTTTAATCTTTCATTCAAAATTTCACACGCTTTTGCTACGGCAAAGCATGACACTTCACTTCCTTGACTTCCACCTGTCACAATCGCATTTGGAGATGAGAAGCTGTTTGATGGTTTAATTTGAATCTTATCTAATGGAATTCCCAAAGTGAGTGCAACTGTTTGTGCTACTTTTGTATTCAATCCTTGACCCATCTCAATTCCACCTACTGCAACTGAAACGCTTCCATCACCATGATAAATTGAAACCATCGCATGTTTTGTACCAAAGAAGTTCAGTGGATACTTTAGAGGAACAATTCCTATGCCTCTCTTTCGCCATCGATTTCTTGAATTAAAATCGTCAATCTCGTTACGTCTTTGCTGATAGTCTGTTGACTTAGCGAAATCAAGCATATATTCCTTCATTGGGCTATCATCTGGTATATTAGCCATTCTAACATCAAATGGATCTTTGCCGACACTAAAAGCAATGTGCTCCATAATATTCTCAATCATTCCAATTCCTTCAACAGTTCCAGGTGCTCGACACCAACTATTTGAAGCAACATCTGTAACTGCAATGCTTGCATCAATTTGAAAATGTCTATGATCGTAACAATTTTTCATTAATCCTGTAGATATATCAAGAGGTGATTCGTTCTTGAAACATCCGTAATCTTCTGTATATGCTGCATTGAGTTCATGGATTTTGCCATCATCATCAACTTTTACATCGTAAAAGTTAATGCATGCATTTCGTTTTCCAATTATATTCATATTTGCTTCTAAGCTCATTACAAATCGAACCGGTCTGTTCAATAAATGTGCAGCAAGTGCACAAGCACAAGCGACTTGATTTGCTCTCGAAATTTTAGACCCAAAACCACCTCCAAGTCTTCGTACATACATATTGATGTGATTATTTGGAATTTTCAGCATGTCTGATATTGCAATTTGTGTAGCATCCATCCATTGAGTTGCAGAATAAACATCCAATCCATCTTCAATGGGAATACATAAGCATGTCTGTGTTTCCATTGTAAAATGATACTGATTTTCCATTTCAAATCGTCCGCTTATTTTATGCTTGCCTTCAATGCTTGATTCGACTAATCTTTGGCTAGAACTTCCAGGCTTTAATTCGATTCTCTCAGGAGCTTGATCAATGACATCTCTTAACGTAGCTATTACTCGTTTATGCTTATCTTGATCTAGTGAATTTGAAATTGATGCCAATATTAATACCAGATTATGCATAGAAATATATAGTACATACCATTATCTTCATAAGTGATTTTTACCAGCTCTGATGCTCGATTAGCTGCTTCAAAGCTTTCAGCAACTATGATACCAACAGGCTGATTATAAAAACGCACTTGAGATTGACAAAATATTTCTTCCATCTCAGAATCAGGCATGGCTGTATAAGGCAAAGCATCATTGTTGCCAGGAATATCTTTGGCTGAATAAAATGCAACAACATCCGGAATTTTCTACAATTTAAATACTTTAGTAAAATGGTTTGAAAAGATTAATAATTACTTACAAGCGCTTCACTAGCATCGATACTTTTAATAATTTTATGGACAATCTTAGCAGTCACAAATGCAGCATGCAACTCATTTGATACTTTGGGGAAATCATTGACGTATTTAGCTTCACCAGTGCATTGAACATCTGCTTCAATTTTCGGAATATTTTTGGTAATTGGCCAATTCTGCTCATAAGTATCAAAAGTTTGAGTTCCTGATGATAAACCTCTTTTGAGGATTTCACCTCCACTTCTGAAACTGTCTGAAACTTTTTCATTTGGAGCAATATTCAGAACAAATTTATAAAATAGACTGAGTGCTAAGTTCTTTCTATATTCTGGTGATGCATCAGGAAGAACCCAATCAGGATTAATCTCGTCACTCAGTGTACTCAAAGCTTGTTGTAGAGTTTCATTTTTGAATAAATCTTGTCCGACCAAAAACTTTTCTGTCTTTTCAGCATGAATGAAATTTGGATTAATTCCACCGAAACAGATCTTAGCTGAAATGACTTTTGTCTGATTCATTTCCAGTAAAAATCCAGCGTTCACATAAGCATGAGCATTTTGAGCTCTCGGCATGATTTTGAACGATCGAAAGACAAATTTGGATGGATCATACGCCGGTAATATGATTTTCGTCAAAAGCTTTTTATGCATGTTTGTTGCTATGAATCTCTTTGGATCAACATCAGTAATTTCTTTTAAACATGATTCAAAACTATTTACGACTTTGAAAACGGCTCCGATTGTTTCAAAAAGGAGAAAAATATCTGATGGAAATTCATTGTGTTGATTCTTAATCATCAGATTACCAGCCAAAGTTCCATTATCTCTTACCGGCACATTTGCAATCAAGTCAAAATGACTCACGACTTCGTGAAGATAAGAAAAACTCGCATTTTCATCGGCAATCTTGGAGAATACTTTCATACATTCAGACAACGTCATATTTGCACCAAGTTCCAATGAATTTTGATTAATTTTATAGCTTCTCAATTCCTCAACATTTGAAATGTCAATGAAAACTTTTAAATCGGGTGATCGACGGTAGACACCATGTGCTGTATTACCAGCAACGAGCATGTAAGGTTTGTCTCCAATTTCTCCAAATATTTTGAGAACTTCTGTTGTTGTAAATACTCTGTACCACATTCTGTCATCAAAAGTGAAAATTTTTATCTGTTCTGTTTGCGATTTGCAACTTTTATTACAAATCATGCCGGTTTTTGGACAATTTGTAGTTTGATTGCAGTCTTCTATGTCACTACACGAATTCAGTAGTTCTTTGCTTGCATCTACTGCCAATGATTTAAAGGCATCAAGAATTGGACGATAACCTGTACATCTACAAATGTTTCCACCGAATGAATTTTCTACGTCTTTCATTGTAACCTGGTTATCTTTTGATTCCATCAACGAATACATATTCATAACCATTCCAGGTGAACAATATCCACATTGTGTTCCATTAAGATTCGCTAATCGTTTTTGGATCTTATGCATGCCTTCCCTTTTGCTTCCTATTCCTTCCACAGTTGTAATTTCAAGTCCATGACAGGAATATACATTTTGAAGACATGAATTAACAGCCCATGAATGTTTTTCTTTAGTAACTGGATGTATTCCACACAATGTTACAATACAAGCTCCACAGCCGCCTTCCAAACACATAAATTTTGTACCGGTCAGCTTCGCATGATTGCGTATGAAGCTGTTTAGTGTTGTATCCAAATGGACAGTCGATGGAGAAACTATCAATAATCAAATAATTAATTATTTTAATTTTTCAAAAGAAATAATATTAACACACCATTGTATTCACACCCGTTTATAGAAAATCGTACTTCCATTCTAAAATTATTAAATAAGAATGCTTAATTATCAAACACTTATCGTCACAGGCAATTTTCATTTATAGTTCATCTAGTTGTAGACTCTAATTTATATATCAAAGATAAGAAAAATTGAGTACCTATGTACAATTTTTGATTCTTATTTAATTTTTCAAGTACATCGTGTAAATATTGTGGTACTAGAATAAAACCCCTTCAAGCATGGTGGGAACTTCCCGCTAGGAAGATTATCAATTAATTTATAGATTACTAGATATTATTGGGATTAATTGACAGTTCAAATTTAGTGTAGAAGGGGCGGAACTCAGAGCGGAATGACAAATGACCAAAATTATATTACTTAATAAATTAATAATGTTGATTTAATCAATTTAATGATATGTTCGTAAAAACGCGATTGTTACTAGTTAAGTACTGTGTGCTATCTTTAACTTAAAATTCTAATGACACTGCGAATATGAAAAATTGAATTTTAGGCTTAGAAGTTAAATCATTTTTTTATTATTTATCATGCAGTAAAAACTGATCACGTTAAGTAAAACATTACTTAATTACACTTTACTTTTTATCTATCCTTGATCGTCACAATATTCACTTAAATTTGCACTGACTGTTCCGACTAAACACACGCGAGAGACTGAGTGATTAATTTTATGCACTTGTTGCATTTATATAGTTTCTATTGAGAGAAGTGTTTGTTTAAAAAGCTTATCACTCAATAAGAGAATAAACAGAAATTTTATGTGATAAATCTTATTATTGAATTATTATTTTTACAATAGAACAATGTAGTTAGTTCTAATTAAGTAAGAATTGATCAAAACTGGTGTCAGCAGCCAAAAATGTTGATTCAACTGTTGTTGGAGCACCTAATTTAAATTGATAACCATTTCCAACAGTTCCTGCATCTTTACGTGCTGAATCCAGTGCATGATGAAGTGCACAGAGTACTACAACTGCCATAGCTGTACTTGGTTCTCCAGTAGCTGTAAAATATGTAAATAAAGTTGACCAATTATGACATAATCAATTAATTAACTTACCTTTGGATCTAAGCACACCAAATGGATTTGAAGATTTTTTTAAGAAGTTAATTCTAAAATCGATTGGAATGTCTTTCGCGCCTGGAGGTTTATAGTTCCATGAACGATTTGTCAACAATTCTCCTGTAATGCGATCATATACCAAACTCTCTGTAAGCCAATATCCAAGTCCCATAACAAAACCACCTTCAACCTGTCCAACATCAATTCCAGGACTTAAACTTTCACCAACATCTTCCATAATATCAACTCGGTTTATTAGAATGTTTCCAGTCAGTATATCAACTTCAACTTCAGCACATGATGTGCCCCATATATCATAGCTCTTGACATCAGTTGATTTGTACATGTAAGTAGCTTGAAGATAAACGTTACTATTGTATGCATCATCAATAATCTTTCCCCAGTCGGCATTACGATCTTTATCTTTTATGGGTTTTAATCTTTCATTCAAAATTTCACATGCTTTTGCTACTGCATAACAAGCTACTTCACTTCCCAAACTTCCACCTGTAACGATTGAATTAGGAGCAACAAGGGTATTTGATGGTTTGATTTGAATCTTTTCTAGTGGAATTCCTAGTTTAAATGCAGCCGTTTGTGCTACTTTTGTAAATAATCCTTGACCCATCTCGATTCCACCTACTGAAACTGAAACGCTTCCATCTCCATGATAAATTGAAACCAAACCATTCATGACTCCAAAGTATTCCATTGGATATTTCATAGCCACTATTCCTATGCCTCTTTTTCGCCAACGATTTTTCGAATTAAAATCATCAATTTCCTTACGTCTGTTGTGATAGTCTAGATTATGAATAAATTATCAAGCTGTGCGTATTAAGAGTGATATTAGCCTACCTGTCGATTTTGCAAAATCAGTCATGTAATTTCTCATGGGACTATTTGCAGGAATATTAGCCATTCTCACATTAAATGGATCCTTTTTAACCGTATATGCAATGTGTTCCATTATATTCTCAATTATTCCAATACCTTCAACAGTTCCTGGTGCACGACACCAAGTATTAGCTGGGGCATCAGTGACTGCAACTCTTGCATCAATTTTAAAATGCTGATGATCATAACAGTTTTGTATACATGCAGTTGCCATAGGAAGTGCTAATAATTAACAAAAGTCATAAAAGAGCTTAACATGAAATGCATTCAACACTTACGAGATTCATTCTTTGAACAACCATAGTCTTCTGTATATGCTGTATTCAGCTCATGAATTTTTCCATTATCGTCAACTTTTATGTCATAGAAGTTAATGCAAGCATATCGTTTTCCAATTATGTTCATATTTGCTTCTAATCTCATTACAAATCGAATAGGTCTATTCAATAAATGTGCAGCAAGTGCACAAGCACAAGCAATTTGATTTCCTCTAGAGATTTTACCCCCATAAGCTCCACCAAGTCGTCGAACATACATATTAATTTGATTGTTGGGAACTTTAAGCATTTCAGATATTGCCATTTGTGTAGCATCCATCCACTGAGTTGCAGAGTAAACATCCATTCCATCTTCAATGGGAATACACAAGCATGTCTGAGTTTCCATTGTAAAATGATACTGATTTTCCATTTCGAATCTTCCACTTATTTTATGCTCGCCTTCAATGTTTGATTCGACTAATCTTTGTCTTGAATGTTCTGGTTTCGACTCGATTCTCTCAGGAGCCTTATCTATTACATCCTTCAATGTTACGATGATTTTTTTGGTGTTTTCTAAGCAATGAAATATAATAATATCAAGGAAGCAATACGATTAATAATTCTGACATACCACTTTGCTGATAAGACACTTTCACGAGTTCCGAAGCTCTATTGGCTAGTTGAGAGCTTTCAGCTACAATAACACCGATAGGTTGATTATGGAATCGAATTTGAGTTGCACAGAATATTTCTTCTATTTCTGTGCTCGGTTCCATTTTGAGAGGCATAAAGTTGTTACTTCCAGGAATGTCTTTAGCTGAATAAAATGCAACAACACCTGGAAATTTCTGAGGAATTTTAAAAATTAAAAGTTAAAGATGTAAATTTTGTGTTAATATGTACTTTACTTACAAGAGCATCACTAGGATCAATATTTGCAATTACTCCATGAACATTCTTAGCAGTTACAAAAGCAGCATACAATTCATTTGGCATTTTTGGAAAGTCGTTAATGTATTTAGCTTCACCAGTGCATTGAACGTCTGCTTCAATTTTCGGAATGTTTTTTGTTAAAGGCCAATTCTTCTCATAAGTATCAAAAGTTTGAGTTCCTGTTGATAAGCCTCTTTTAAGGTTCTGTCCACCACTTTTAAATTTTTCAGACACACTTTCATTTGGAGCAATATTTAGCACAAATTTATAGAAAAGGCTCAATGCCAAGTTCTTTCTATATTCAGGTGATGCATCAGGAAGAACCCAGTCAGGCTTTATTTCGTCATTTAAAATTCTCAATGCGTTTTGCAAGCTTTGATTATCAAATAAATTTTCACCGGTCAAAAATGTTTCAGTCTTTTCAGCATGAATAAAGTTTGGATTGATTCCGCCAAAACAAATTTTTGCTGAAACAACTTTTTTGTCGGTTATTTCCATTAAAAAAGCAGCGTTCACATAAGCATGAGCATTTTGAGCTCTTGGCATGATTTTATATGAACCAAAAACAAATTTTTTTGAGTCATAAGCTGGAAGTGTTATTTTGGTCAGCAATTTCTTTTGCATATTTGTTGAAATAAAGTTCTTTGCACTTAGATCTGTTGTATTTCCAAAAAGTGAAAATGACCAGCTTGAAGCAGTAGCGATGGTTAGTACTGCTCCTAGAGTCTCAAATAGGAGAAAAATATCTGATGGAAATTCATGGTGTTGATTCTTTATCATCAGATTACCAGCCAAAGTTCCATTATCCCTTACCGGCACATTTGCAATCAAATCAATATGTCTCACGACTTCGTGAAGATACGAGAAACTCGTATTCTCATCAGCAAGCTTAGAGAATACTTTCATACATTCAGACAACGTCATATTTGCACCAAGTTCCAATGAATTTTGATTAATTTTGTAGCTTCGCAGTTCCTCAACATTTGAAATATCAATAAAAACTTTTAAATCGGGTGATCGACGATAGACACCATGTGCTGTATTACCAGCAACAAGCATGTAAGGTTTGTCTCCAATTTCTCCAAATACTTTGAGAACTTCTTCTGTTGTAAATACTCTGTACCACATTCTGTCATCATTAAAGATTAACGGCTTACTAATTTCTTTCTGCTTAGACGTTCCAACTTTGCAGCTTCCTTCACAAGCAGATCCAGTTTTAGAACAAATCTTAACTAAATGCCAATCTTCAATGTCATTGCAAATTTCTTGATTATTTTCATTGGCATCAGATGCTAAAGTTTTGAAAGCATCAAGGATTGGACGATAACCTGTGCATCTACAGATGTTCCCGCCAAATGAATTCTCGATCTCTTCCATGGTAACTTTTCCGTTCTTTGATTCCATCAATGAATACATATTCATAACCATTCCAGGAGAGCAGTATCCACATTGAGTTCCATTAAAATCTGCTAAACTCTTTTGAATTTTATGTATTCCTTCCTTTTTGCTTCCAATTCCTTCAACAGTCGTAACATCCAATTCATGACATGAATACACATTTTGAAGACATGAATTAACAGCCCATGAAAGTTTCTCTTTCGTTACTGGATGTCTTCCACTTAACGTCACAATACAAGCACCACAGCCGCCTTCCAAACACATGAATTTTGTGCCGGTCAACTTCGCATGATTACGTATGAAGCTATTAAGTGTTGTATCCAAAGGCACAGTTGATGGAGAAACTGTGAAATAATATTTAGACAATAGATTATGTAATTTGGTAAGTTGGAAGTAATGAAGCGAAATATGACATTGTAAATACTAAGCATACCTGTATATTTACGTTCATTTATTGTAAAATTCACTTCCATTCTGAAAAGAAAACAAAACTAATTGAAGCACAACTCATCAACATTTTGCTTATTAATGCTTAGTAATGATTTTAATGCAATCAAGTGAGAAAAATGTATAAATAGACTTAAAATAATCTAGAAAAGAGAATTTAAACCGGTTTGAATAATTCTAAAACAAGAAGACATCTGACAGTAATATTTTATATGCTGTACTTTCCTTTCTAAAAATCTATTAAATTCTTTTTAGTAGATCCAGTGATCAATCATTGAAAAAATGAAAATTTAACTTCTAGGATCTTCATTATGTATGGAAATTTGAAGGACCTTATTATTGCTAACTAGAATGAAAATTGATTAATTTAAAGGATCTAGCCAAAATAGACAATTTAAAGGAAAGGATCATAGCAGTTCCAATATCTACTTGCTAAATTTCAACACACTATTCTGAGCTGGTTACACTAATTACCAAAAAAAATCAATGAAACTTACCTTTCCGGTTGAATTAACTTTACAATCACTAAACTATTTTTTCCTACGTCTATTTCCAGCGAAGATATGTAAAAGAATGAACTAAAAGCAAAATGTGTTAAATGCACACATCTCAAAAGCTTGAATAATTTTTTGTAAACAAAAGCTTTTTGCTCTCATGAGCATGTAATTTGTAAATTAGTTTTTCTTTTGTCGTACCTTAATTATAACTTGCTAATATATTTTTAAGCTATGCTAATATGCAATTTTATGACAGGAAGTGCAAGTAATTAGTAATTAAATTTACAAACCGTTAATTTCAGTTGGGAAATATTTTAGAAAAATTTAAAAATTTCTGAGGAAACGAGCTGAATTTGATTTCTAATTGACAGTTAAACAAAAAGAAGAATATGCTAACTTAGCAATTTAGAACCACATACTAATGTTTGTATCGCTTATTTAGTTACGTTGAGTGAATAAAACTATAATTTAACTATCAAAATAAATGTCCAAATCGACCTAAAGTTTTCCCGCACTTTTTTAGTCTGATTTTTTCAAAAATTTTCTCAACGTATTTTACACAAGCAAATTAGAATGTAAACATTAAAATTTAGTAAATAAATAATAGTTAATTATGGAATTATGTGCTGTGTGCTTTGATATATTAACTAGTGATAACAATATTAACATTAAGAATACACTAGTTTTAGATAGAACTGTAGATGACTTGATTTCGTTGCATCTTTCATTCATAAATGTAACTAATTAAATTATTTAATTTATTTTTATTGACTAGTGGCTTTTTATCTCTCAGAAATCACAGGATGGAACAATATGTATGAAATGCTGGCAAAACCTGAAGACATTCCATGAATTTTATGCAAGAATATATGAAAATCATGAGTCCGCAAAGAATATAATTCACATTAAAATTAAGGAAGAACGAGAAATTGACACTTTACAGTCTGAGGACATAGAGGAACCATTTTACGAATCAATAAAGGAGGAACCACCCGAAACTACTGAAAAAGAACCGAAAGAGAGAAAATCAGATAGACCTGCCAAACAAAAGATCCAGAAGGAAAAAGTTCACTTATCTAAAGATGATTCCAATGACCAACAAAGCTATGATGACGAGAGAATTAGAGAAACTGTCAATATGTCATGCGATTTATGTTCAGTTGAACTAGATAACTTTACGAACGCAAAATCTCATTTCAAAAAATCACACAAAGGAATTAAAGGATATTTAGTATGCTGTGGAAAGAAGTTTATAAAAAGATACAGACTGCTGACACATCTGAACTCCCATTATAATGTTAGTTTTCCATGTCAGCTGTGCACAAAAACGTTTAGCTCTAAACAATGTTTAGCAAGACATATGATATCTCACGAGACTTTAAAGCTCTTCGTAAGTTCCAGTGGATATGACTTTAAGTTACTGTAATTATTTTGAGTATTTTGAAATTTTCAGCAATGTGATAAATGTCCTAAAACTTTTGCTAAGAAGGTATGTCATGCATATATGGTGTTAAAAACATTAATTACCTTATCCTTTATAGTTCCAAGTAAGGAATCATCTTCAGAACGTTCATATTTATGAGAAAGTGGTTCCATCATTCAAATGCCATTTCGAGGACTGTTCAAAAATTTTCGTTAACAACTTGCGTCTCCAGCATCATCTAAAATATACTCATGAAGGTGGCGATCAAGTTATTTGTGAGATTTGTTCAAAGACGTTCAAGAAAAGGTCATCATTAGAAGAGCACATGCGAATCCATACTAGAAAGCCTGGCGATAGATATCAATGTGAGATTTGTGGACATTATATTGCCGATATTCGAGTATTCCAACGGCATGTTAAAAATCATGCGACTGAGTCACTAAACAATACATGCCATTACTGTGGAAAAAAGTCACCAAATTTAAAAGCTCTTAAAGGACATATCCGTTATGTCCACGAATTAGAAAGAAATTTTCAGTGCAGGTAATTCATTAAATAACTTAAACTTTATTTAAAATCACTTTCAAATGCTATTCATTTTAAGATTTTGTGAAAAACGTTTTAAAACTTCGAGAAACTTGAAAGATCATGAAGCTTCTGTGCATACACTAGAGGAACTATACGAGTGTTCATTTTGTCCGCGAACTTTGTAAGGGAACTAGATTATATATTTATTAACTTTAGTCTACTAAATATTTATATTCAACAGCCGAAATCATTCTAATATGCTTTCACATCGAAAGAATCAACATCCGGAGCATTATCAAGGACCTGTTTATACGAGAGACGTTGTATAGTTTTGAGATCAATAAATAAATTAAATAAATGCTAAAGAGAGTTTAAAATTTACGATCGAAAATATCCATAAATGGGAAAGAAGCCTTTTCTGGTTCCAAGAGATCTAATAGGTAGCAAACAGTTCCAGCAACACCTTCAAACAAACTCAATGGATGATCAGGATTGCGAGCTTTTTTGACAAATAGTTCATTAGTAAGGAAATCAGCAAAACAATTGGCACGATACAAATATTTCTGATCATTAGTAAGTCTATAAAGTATGAGGAAGACATATCCATTTCCAGCTACTCCATGACAAAGTCCAGGTCCTTTCTTTAATAATCCTTTTACCCAAACTAATTCTCCAATCTTAATGGCTGAATCTAAATATTTCTGTTCTTTGAAAATGAGGTAAGCTTTACCAAATAGGTAAATGGAACCAGGTCCACCATGACACCAATGTACTAATGTATGTTCATCCTTCTTTTCGGCATCTTCAATCACACACGGGAAATTTCCATCCTCTGACTGAGTCTCCAAATACATGTCAATGCAAGTTTTAATTGCTTTTTGGCTATCATTAAGTTGTTCTAAGCTTCCATCAAATATTGGCGACTCAAGTAGCATATGAAGTATTGAGCAAATTCCATGGGCAGCTCCCAAATATCTATCTCCATAACACTCGTACATTAATGGAAAGCTTAAATCATTTCTATTTGAATAATCAAATCCTGATTCGATCATGACATTACATATATCAGTAATAATGTCATTGATTTTTTCTGATTGTTGAGAATTTTGATTCATCCAATAAATGGCACTCAAATATCCAGCACGTCCAAAGAGAATTTCATCAGATCCATAACTATTGTATACAATTCTTCTGCATATTTGGTATCCTGCCAAAAATTGCTTTTTGTCGTCATTAAAACCACAAAAGTTTTTCATCTCATAATTTATAATCGATGATACTGCAAAGATTCCCGCATTTCCACACAGAAAACTAGCTGCATCTTGATCCTTTCTTGAGATGTACTTTTTCGCATGATCAATATACTTTTTGGCATGCTGCAATGAATTCGGGAATACTTTTGATGCTTCTGATTGATGGAGTTTTAAAAACATGTAAGCTAGTCCGGATGTTCCTGTTATAAAGAAATGTCAGTCAATATTAGATAAATTAGCTATTAATGAATTAAATTATTACCAATATAAATCCAAACATCTCCGTCTTTGTAGTTTTTATTGTGTAATATTTGATTGACATATTTCTCGATTAATTGAAATATTTTATCCTTATCAATTTTCGCTTCTCCTCCATTGTAATCTTCGTAAGGATTGTCAAAATACCTCATTAATGTATTTAAGCAATTTTTCAAAATAAATCAATGATTGTTTTGATTTGTAAAACTTTGAGTGTGTTTAGTAAAGTTTTTAAAAAAGTGAAATTTTGTTACTGAACGCACTCATTATTTACAAATCGTTTATAATTCTAAAAAGTTATAAATTCTGCTTTATTACACTTTAATAATCCATAGAAAGAACATTATTACATATTATGGCAGACGTTGAGAAGAGAGAAACAAGAGAAACATCATCAAAAGGAGATAAATCGTCAAGACGTGACAGTAAAGATGAAAAACAAAGCAAACGTAAACATTCAGTTTCGTCCTCAGATTATTCATCTGATAGTTCCGTGGATAAAAAGAAATCATTAAAATCACATGTACAGAAAGTTGATTCAAAGGACAAAAAGAAATATAAGAAACGGTCGTCATCATCATCGTCAAGCAGCAGTGATTCGGACGATAATAAAATATCCAGAAAAAGATACAGTAATGATTCTGACGACAGAAAAACATCCAGAAAAGAGAGATCAAGATATAGCAAGAGTCCAGATAACAGAAGATATAGATCACGTAGTAATGATCGTAGACGAGATGATTATTATAAGCCAAGATACACAAGCTATTATAATACAGGAAATTCAAGATCCAGAGATGATGACCGACGAAATGACAACAGGTCGTCACCAAAACCCCGAAATGAAGAACAAAAACAGCCAGAAAAGCCCAAAAAGGATATTAATTTGATGACAAGAACTGGAGGAGGTAAATGCTTTAATTAATTTTTATTTGTACCAATCTAATTAAAATATTTTAAATTTTTAGCTTATATCCCACCTGCAAAATTGAGAATGATGCAAGCGGAAATAACAGACAAATCATCAGAAGCTTATCAAAGAATATCATGGGAAGCTTTAAAGAAGTCAATTCATGGTTTCATCAATAAAGTCAATGTCGATAATATCGGTATTGTAACTCGCGAGTTACTTAAAGAAAATATTGTTCGTGGACGAGGATTATTGTGTCGTTCAATCATTCAGGCACAGGCAGCTTCACCAACATTTACACACGTTTATGCAGGTCTCATGGCTATCATCAATTCTAAATTCCCAAATATTGGAGAATTACTTTTAAAACGTTTAGTTGTCACATTTCGAAGAGGATTCCGACGAAACGATAAGACAATTTGCGTAACTGCCTCCAAATTCATAGCTCATCTTGTGAATCAAAGAGTTGCACACGAAATTCTTGCATTAGAAATCCTCACATTGCTTGTCGAAACACCAACTGATGATTCCGTCGAAGTCGCTATTGCATTTCTTAAAGAATGTGGCCAGAAGTTGAGCGAAGTGTCAGGAAAAGGTGTCCATGCTATTTTTGAAATGCTTAAAAACATCCTCCACGAAGGAAAATTAGAAAAGCGTGTCCAATACATGATAGAAGTCGTTTTTCAAATTCGAAAGGACGGATTCAAGGATCATATTCCTGTAATCGAACAATTGGAACTGGTAGAAGAAGATGATCAATTTACACATCTGATTATGTTGGAGGATGCAACTGAGACACAGGACATTCTGAGTAAGTATTACTAGACTTAGATTAATTTTTAATCCATACTTAATCTCTGGATTTATTCTAATCTTTTCCAGATGTTTTCAAGTTTGATCCTGAATATCAGGCGAATGAGGACAAATATAACGCGTTGTGTAAGGAGCTTTTGGGAAGTGACAGCGAATCTAGCAGTGATGGAGAATCAGGTAGTTCAAGTGGCTCTGACAGCGATGACGAAGAGGAGGAAAAGAAGAAAATGGAAATTATTGATAATACAGAGACAAATTTGATTGCATTGAGACGTACAATCTATTTGACAATCCATTCAAGTTTGGATTTTGAGGAATGTGCTCATAAATTGATGAAAATGGAATTAAAACCTGGACAAGAAGGTGAATTGTGTCACATGTTCTTGGATTGTTGTGCTGAACAGCGAACATATGAGAAGTTTTATGGATTACTAGCACAACGTTTCTGTACCATCAATAAGACATATATTGAAAAGTTTGAGGAAATTTTCAAGCATGTGTTTGAGACAACACATCGATTGGACACAAATCGACTCAGAAATGTTGCAAAGTTCTTCTCACATCTCCTTCACTCAGATTCTATTGGATGGAATGCATTAGATTGCATAAAACTCAATGAAGACGATACAACAAGTTCAAGTCGAGTTTTTATTAAAATTTTGTTCCAAGAACTTGCTGAATTCATGGGAATTAAGAAGTTAAATGCACGATTGCAAGATCCAACGCTTCAAGAATACTTTGCTGGTATATTTCCAAAAGATAATCCACGTGACAGCCGTTTTTCGATCAATTTCTTTACATCAATTGGATTAGGAGGTCTAACTGACGATCTTCGTGATCATCTCAAACGTCTATCGAAGAAAAAGTAAATTATATTTAATTAATAATGAAAATTTTTGAATAAAGCAGAAATAACGAAAAAATAAAATTTGAATTTTTACTGTCGAAGGGGTGCGAAATATTGTATTTCGACGCATGTTGCCTTTTCTCTTTCTTTTTCCCATCAAATTTTGCTCAGCGAGTTTAAAGTAAGAATATTTTAATTAATTTAACTAGTAAATCAGCCTTTTTGGTCAGTGAAATTGGTTGCAACTTATTGCAAAATGTGATATCTATCGAAAATCCATTAAACATTCCTGGATAAATGAGTTATTACTTAGAAAAATTAAATTAATTGCTGTGAACACGAATATTTTTGTGCATAAACATTCTAAGAACGATTTCCTTACTTGCGTGTTTCTTATACGGTTAACATAATTAAATTAATTTTAATATTATTCTAATTATGGATTGTAATACATTATGATGCCTTGAAAGTCATTAATATGCAGAATTAATTTGATTTTCAAGAAAATAGTTTCACTGATTTAAGAGGTTATGTTGATGTTTGAGATCAGTTGATATTAATTTATGGAATTTCTTCAATTTTAGGCAAAATTCTAATTCAAGATGAGAGGTAATCGTATGATTCCAAATGCCCACTTCCACAAGTGGTGGCAACGATTTGTCAGAACTTGGTTCAATCAGCCAGCCAGAAAACACCGTCGTCGTCAAAACCGTGTTACAAAAGCTAAAGCTGCTTTCCCAAGACCTGCAAAGGGACCTCTTCGTCCAATCGTCAGATGTCCATCAATCCGTTACCACACAAAGCAACGTATCGGACGTGGATTCACCTTAGCTGAATTGAAGGTAATTTAGCAGTCATAATTTTTAAATTTCATAATAATTGATGATTTTTATGATTATTTTAGGCCGCAGGACTTACAGCTGGATTCGCAAGAACAGTTGGAATTTCAGTCGATCACCGTCGTCGCAACAAGTCAGTTGAATCAAGACAAGAAAATGTTCAACGTCTAAAGGAATATCAAAACAAACTCATCCTCTTCCCAGTTCATGAAAACAAGAAGAATTTGAAATTGCGCAAGGGTGAAGCTAGCGAGGAAGAACGCAAATTGGCCACACAATTAGCTGGACCAATCATGCCAATTGTTAGAACCAAACCATCAATTGAATTCCGTTCAATCACAGAAGACGAAAAGAAATTCTCTGCCTTCAATGCAATCCATTGTGCACGTATTGCTGCCCGTACAGCTGGTAAACGCGCAAAGGCTGCCAAGGACGCCGCTGAAGCTTCAGAAAATACACCAGGAGCAAAGAAGTAAATGATAAAAGAATCATTTTTTGTTAAGAACGAATTACAAAATGCTGGAAATAAAAACATCCATTAAAAATATAAAAATTTAATAACTGCTTGTGTTGAATTACTTTTATTTCAGTGACTTGTTGCAATTTTTTTAAACTTGTAATGTCACGTAAATTTATGGTACAAATCAGTTCTTATGTCAATGCATTTTCATAATCACGTTTAAGTTCTGCCGAAAAAAATTGTTCCAATTATATTAATTCAGCTTATTTTAATACAGAAATGATAAGTATTAAGTAAACAAAAGCCAGTCAGACATAAATAAACATCCCTGTCAATAAGCTATAATAACGAATTTATAAAATTTGAAATTGTACTGGTCATCAAAAATTTGAATGCTATGATCAAAAAACAAAATATTTTTTTTACTGAATTCATTGAGTCAAAATACTTAAAACCAGGTCAAAATTTTTCAAATTTATTGAAATAAATTGTATTTAGAGAATTTAATGTTAAATTAACATTACCAGCCTCAAAATATACTCATATAAAGGTTTAATAGCATGAATTAATTATTTATTTCTAACTTTTTGAGTAAAATAAACATTTTTAGGTTATCGCGGTATTCAGCACGCAATTTTATAGAATAATTAAATAGCCTGTACAGACAAGCAATCCATTAACAGCCTAGATCTGTTTGAAGGAAAACATCAAATATAATTCGTTAGGCAATCGGTAAGTAGATGTAAAAATCAGCTGTATGTTCAAGTCAATTGACACTTAAGCATTTAATATCAGTACATGCTGAATGCAATCTTACTATGCAAGTTAATTAAAATTAATTTATCTTCAGGATAACTCAAAAATAACATAAAAGTGAAATTATATAGTGAATATTAAAAAGCTAATTGTGATAAAAGTGAAATTTTAGGATACAATTTAATTAAAATAATCCCAAAAAAATCAAATCATAATCGAAACATAAGTGTTGGAAGCATAAACGGATAAAAAGTGAAAGAAATCAGTTGATGTGTAAAAATATAAATTTGATGTGTAGTTAAGCATATTCGATAATTTGGGCATTATAGCAGACGTTTGGGTGTTTTGGGTGTATCGAGTGTGTCTTCATCATTTTATTTGATGATCTTTTAAAAAAGAATTAGTGTGAATTTAGTTGTTAGATAAAGAGTTATCAATTCAAGATCAAATATGAGTGCAGCTTCGCAAGCACCTGCCACACTTCCGCTAAAAAAAGGAATCGTAAAGCAAGTAAGTTTTAAGAAAATTGCTAAAGTGTACTTTTTGGTTATTTCCAAATTCTCATATACATACACTCATGCCAACTCAACAAATGAAATTCGACCGAAACATGTTTTTTCCATAAAACTTTTTCCAATTTATCATTAAATTTACATTTTCTATCATCCAGACTTGACTTAAACCTTTCCCAAATCCATAATATGGTTATTTTAAGAAAATAATTATTTCGTTTTCGGCAATTTTTAGTGATTTTTCAGTCATTGACCTCGTCATTTGACTAACATACGAATATCTTCTGATCTTTCTATCGGCATTTTTAAATATTTAGCTCATTAATCCAGTTCCTAAAAGGCCAATCTATTACATGAATCTATTAGTTTTTCAACTTTTCATTTCTTATCGTTTGATAATGTTCAGATAATAAGTTTGACAAACGAAAAAAAAAGAAGACCGAATAATAATAATCTAAAGATGGATGGTGATCTGGAAACCTTACAAAAAAAGGGGAAAAAAAATATTTAGACACATGGCATGAAAAAGGGAATGGCTTAAAATTTTGAATCGTTGACTCTGCTTGTCAGGTTACAGACTTGGCAGAGAGAAAATAAGAAGGAAAAAAATTGATCATAAAGAAAGTACGGCCATGTAATATTAGTGAAACAGTAACCGCAATAACGAAAGTATAAGTGTACATAAAACAAAGTTTCAAGTCAATACTTACTACACACATACATAAGAAAATGTAAAGTTGCTCTGCATGCTACATACTTTTTCCTCCTCTTTCTATCTCCCTTTCTGACTTGATAATTTATACGTGTTCCAACATCATCTCCACTCATTGCTTTACCTAACTTTGATTTCGCGTCCAGTTATCGCTTGAAAAATTACAATGTTTCATATCGGATGTTTATTAAACAATTTTTTATATTTATATTATAGGTTCTATCTGGTGATTCAGTAATCATCCGTGGACAACCCAAAAATGGACCTCCCGCAGAGAAGCAAATCAACTTTAGCAATGTAATTGCTCCAAAACTTGCACGTCGTCCAGCAAAGTAAGTTGAAAATTAAATTAAATTTTCTCACAATAATGGTGATTTTGGGTTCAGAAATACCTTAAAAGAAATAAAATCAACCTTCCCAAAACAATTTATGAGTCATTGAATGACTTTGAGTAGGAAAATTCTGTAGAAAATAATCAAGTCAGCTTAGGAGCAACTAAAAAGAGCATAAAATGTCCAAACATTCAGTTATTTATTATTCCTTTCACTACATATAGTTTTAGTCCGAAAATGGAACGATTGGGCGTAATACAATTTCACATATATTAGATACAGTGTCTGCAAAACTATTTTTTTAAACTATGCCTTACTTTTAAATTCTAAATTCACCATAATATTGATAATTTGGATCATGTTCAGCTTTTAATTCATAAAAAACTTATATTACAGTCCAGCTGACGAAAGTTCAAAAGACGAACCATGGGCATGGGAAGCAAGAGAATTCCTTCGTCAAATGCTTGTTGGCGAGGAAGTTTACTTCCAATGTGAAAGAAAGCCGAATGCAACCCGCGATTATGGAGTCATTTTCCTCGGAAAAGATCCAAACAACTTAACAAACATTACGGAACTAGCTGTTTCTGAGGGCTTATTACAAGTTCGTCGTGAAGGCGTAAGAAGCACACCAGAATTGCAACGTTTGATCGAACTTGAAGATCAAGCTAAAGCTCAAGGCAAGGGACGTTATGGATCAACAACACCTGTCGCTAGAAGCGTTGTTTGGCAAATTGAAAACCCCCGTTCCTTCGTTGATTTGCAAGCAGGAAAACCTGTAAGGGCAATTATTGAACATGTTAGAGACGGTTCAACCGTTCGTGCTTTCCTTTTACCGGGCTTCCAATATGTTACACTTATGATAAGTGGAATTCGTTGTCCAGGCTTCCGTTTAGATAGTGATGGAAAACCTGATCCATCTGTTGTTGTTCCTTATGCTGAGGAAGCACGTTTCTTTGTTGAATCCCGCTTATTACAACGTGATGTTGAGATCGTACTTGAATCCAACAATAATCTCAACTTTGTTGGAACAATCTTGTACCCGAAAGGAAATATCGCTGAAGCTCTCCTCCGTGAAGGTTTTGCCAAGTGCGTTGATTGGAGCATGGCATTCATGAAGAGCGGTAAGTTTGCTTACTTTATTCCTTAATCCTGAAGACTATATAAGACAATATATGCATATGCGTCTCAAAAAATCATTGAGAAGATTAATAATGTCTTTTTAATGGGGTCGATGATGCTAGATTATATTAGTCGTTTCTAAAGTGATTATTAATTATTTACTTTTGTAATAATCACTATTTCACCCTTCTTACATTTTAAAAATTTTAACAAAATTTTCCTCTAATAGAAAAACAGTTTTTTGTTACACTTTGTCCGTCTGTCCTTTTTTATTTAAACATTTCTTTACCGTTAATTTTTAAATGGCTTTTTACCGTTATAATTTAAAACATTTCTATTAGAGGAAAGTGCGTTACTAAATTAGTTCATGAATTATATGAACTAGATTATGGATGTATTGATGTTTACACATTTTGTACTTACTCTGTTTAATAGGTGTTGATAAATTGCGTGCTGCTGAGCGACAAGCTAAAAATAATCGCGTACGCCTTTGGAAAGACTACCAACCACCAACTGCACAATTTAGTGGAAAGGAAAAAGACTTTACCGGTAATGTTGTTGAAATTCATAATGGTGATGCCATTAGTGTCAAATTGTCGAATGGACAAATCAAGAAAGTATTCTTGTCAAGCATTCGACCACCAAGAGAAGCTGGAAAGGTCACTGGTGAAGGTGAAGAAGCCAAGCCAGTTCAATCAAATAAATCGGGAAGACCACTCTTTGATGTTCCATGGTTATTTGAAGCCCGTGAATTCCTTCGTAAGAAGCTTATTGGAAAGAGTGTAAAATGTACACTCGACTATGTCTCTCCTGCTCGCGATAACTTCCCAGAAAAGTTCTGCTACACTGTTTCCGTTGGTGGATCCAATGTTGCCGAAGCTTTGGTTAGCAAAGGTTTAGCAACTGTTATTCGCTATCGTCAGGTAAACAAATATAATTATTTCCAATAAAATTCCTTTGCTAACAATTTTCGATAATTGTAGGATGATGATCAACGATCATCAAAGTATGATGACTTAATGGCAGCTGAAGCTCAAGCTACTAAGACACAAAAGGGTGTATTTGCCAAGAAGGATGTTCCAGTACACCGAATTAATGATTTGACAACATCTCCTGAATCAGCTCGCATTAAGCATCAATATTTGCCATCATGGCAACGTGCTTTGAGAACAGAAGCAGTCGTAGAATTTGTTGCAAGCGGATCACGTTTCCGATTATTTATTCCTAAAGAATCATGCTTAGTAACATTCCTTCTTGCTGGAATTACCTGCCCACGTTCATCACGTCCTGCTATTGAAGGCAAAAATGCCACACCTGGTGATCCATTCGGTGATGAAGCTTATGCCTTTGTTAAAGATCGTATCTTGCAAAGAGACGTTAGCGTTCATTGCGATACTGTCGATAAAGCTGGAAATTCTGTTATTGGATGGTTATGGCTTGAAAATAATGTCAATCTTTCTGTTGCTCTTGTTGAAGAAGGTCTTGCAACAGTCCATTTTACTGCTGAAAAGTCTGAACATCATCGTGCATTAAAGACTGCTGAAGATCAAGCTAAGGCAGCAAAGAAGAACATTTGGGCAAACTGGGTCGAACCAGTTGCTGAAGAACCTAAGGCTCAAGACGCTGACGATGGAATTCCAGAGAAGTTTGAAGAAAAAGCTCCCGTCGAACGAAAAATGAAATTAGAGAAAGTTGTCATTACGGAAGTTACACCTGAATTACGCTTCTATGCTCAAAGCACAGAGAGTGGACCAAAATTGGAACAACTTATGACAAAATTGCGTCAAGACTTCAAAGCATCTCCACCAGTTTCTGGATCATTTACTCCCAAGAGAGACGATTTATGTGCCGCAAAATTCTCAGAAGATGAAGAATGGTATCGTGCTAAAGTCCTTAAAGTTGATAAACATCAAGCTACCATCAAATACATTGATTATGGTAATACTGAGGTAAGCAAAAATAATCATTTTTTTTATGTCTAATAAGCAAGTTTCCTTAAGTTCGCATTTGATTTAATTCACAAATGTGTTCGTAGTCACACTCTTGCAACAGTAATTACGGAATTGAAGAGCAAGCTTGTAATTAATTCATTGCATTCTTATAAGAATTTGAAAGGGTATTTATTCATTTAAGGCTTCGTTAGGTTTGAATGTTTGGGTAAGGAAGTTACAAAGTTTTTTTGTAATGAAATTTCCAAATGTTTGAGCCAATTGACGATGCTGAATAGATTGCTTGAGTAGAATTTTGAGTGCTAATACTTGAATTCTTATCAATTGCTCCTTATTTCTACAAACTTTTCCATTTAATTGATATGCTTACTAATAATTATCATGTTTTATCTCAATCTCTAGACCGTTCCATTAACCCGCCTCGCTTATCTTCCACCTGCCTTTACATCTGACAGTGCTTTTGCCCGCGAATATGCACTCGCATGGGCTGTCCTTCCGCCAGACGAAGAGGATAAAATCGAAGCTTATAAAACATTCGCTCATGACGTTTTGAACAAAACTGTCAATTTGAATGTTGAATTCACGTAAGCATAAATTGAATAATTCGATTGATTTTGAATAATACTTATAACTGTTTCTATTTTTATTAATACCATGCAGCACTGAAATAGCACATGCTACTTTATACGACCCCGTATCAAAGGCTGATCTTGGCAAGGGATTAGTGCAAGATGGTTTCATCATTGTTGAGAAGCGTCCAGGCAGAAAATTCGCCAAATTTGTAAGTTACCTAATTATTGTCAATGACTTGTTGCCACATTTTCAAGGCAGAATTTGCATAAAATAACTGTTATATGACAAATTTGTTCAAATTGTGGTAGATTATTTTGTATGAAAACTCGAATTAAGCTATATAATGGCTTATGACGAATACTAGCTGCAAAACATTAATTAAGTTACATTTTAAATCCTGGGATTTAAATGTTAATCCTAGGATTAAAATTTTAATTTCCTGAAATCAAAGTTTGCTGATCATGTTAATATCTTTTCAGGTTAATGAGTATAAGGAAGCAGAACAACAGGCTCGCAAGTCTCATATTGGCATTTGGAAATACGGAGATATGTAAGAGATTAATTATATTTTCTAAATGAGTTAATTTTTAATAAATTTTCATTTTTTTCCTTTTACAGCTCCGAAGACAATGCCGTTGAATTCGGTTAATGCAGAACAGAAATTGCATCACGTTTTTTTTATTTCTTTATCGACGTTAATTTTCTTATGAGTATATAATAATAAAGAATGAATTTTCTTCTTCCTAGAATGGATTATGGTTAAAGGAACACGATTCATTGAATGATTTTTTTTATGATAATAATAAGCATCCTCCCACGAAAGACACGTGGAATTGAAAAAATAAAACCCATTTTATTATTAATTATTATTTTTTGCTAAAAATTCATTTAAACAATTTCTATTACTGGATTAATTGAATATATATGAATGATAATAAACAAAAAAAAACCAATATAGAATTTTTCAAATTGGAAATGCTTGTGATTTTTACTTCCATTTTCTTTAATACTTTTTATCTTATTTATAGATCTGCGTGATTTGTTTTTGGAAAGGGGGTCGTCGATTTGATTAAGATTTCTTCGGTCCCAATCAATGGAGCAAATCTAGTCGACACATGAAGTCATCGTTAATTGTTGCTAAAATGCTGATTATCGTCCACTTGGCTGCGTATGGACTCTTATAATCTCTCCTTAATTAGCGACATCACTTAGTTTATGAACTAATATAATCCTGTGAATGGCAGAGTCTACAGAGCTGTTCTGAATCAGAAGATAGATACGAATGTCCGCTGTATGCGTTGCAAGATCAAAGACAGTTTAACAAGTTTGATTTTATGGAACCACCAATTTGACGGTTGATGTATCACTATTTGGTGACGTCACTGTCTGTAGTCTACAAGAGAAAACTGTGAGCAGCTACATCCTCAGTACACATGATGTTGAAAATGAAAAACGGCCAAAGCCAAGTCTCAACCAAGTGATGGTTGTGTATGTACATAAGTCAATCACTTCTACTTCACTTACATCACTGACCTTGCTTAAAAATATAGAACAAAGCCTAATATGGACCTAAAATAAAACATAATCAATAGTAATTAAAACACCCCATTCCATTGAACAGGATTACAGTTATCGAGTATTAAGAATTATCTAAAGATCTAAATCGAAGAGCTTTAAGGATCAAAAGAAAAAAGTGACGACGATGAAGGAAGCAACTTATGACATCGTTCATTTGTTTGTGTTATTTAAAGAGTGTCATTGGAAAATATTCTCACTTTTTTGCACTTTTATGGCTTCTTAAGTCTTACAATTTTCCAGAATTGAAAGTCAGTCCATTGAGTATGAATTCAGTTTACTCAGAACCTTCTAATAAGCTAAACGGAAAAAAAAAAAATTAAGTGAAATATTTTAAAGATTGTTGTTAATAATGTTGAGGAATGTATTAATTGTGCTATTGCTGGATATTTTTGTGCTATCTTATCCATCCAGTGGATTTACATATCAAAAGATTCATAGAAATACGGAAATTTGTGGATCACATAATGGTCATCGTCGATATTTGGAGCTTGGCGAGACTGGAGAAATTTTTGGACATAACATTACTGTGCCTCATGTAATTAAACATTAGTTAATCACGTCTGACATTTTTGATATTGAGACTTAACATCCCTCAATGTTGTGTGACACAATCAACATCTCAATGTTGTGTTTGGAATGTCACACAACATGAAACCTGTCTTTAGTGACTCCTTAAGTCCACAAAATTCATCATCAATATTTTCATCCAATTTAAATGTCGTCATTAAGTCATCAGAAAGCAATTGGCAGCAAAAATTGCATTGATGGACGTTCAAGTTTAATATAAAAAAAATCTAGAAGATCGATGACTGGCATGAAAATTGGATTACAAATATTGATTATGAATTGTTGACAGCACCTTTCATTCCTTTATACAATGATATGCATGTAACAAGAATCATACTTATATAGTAACTACCTACGTTAATTACGTAGGAATTGTAAATTCTTGCCATTATAAAGGAAATTGTCAATGGGAAGGTCAAGGTGGAATTTTTAATGATTTTTATTCGATTTCTTTTTGTTTGTCTCTTTCCATGAATAATTTTACAGTATGTCCAGGAAGTGTCAAAACAATTCAATCAGTCACTAACTTTACAATGTACGTTGGAACTAGTGACGTGCACTTCGTGTACAATTCGACTCAAATTTGATTATATTAATTTTCTATCAAATTGTCCACATCCTAAAAATGGTGCTGGAATTTGTCGATGTGATTACATTATACTTAGTGAGCCACCTTATGATGACAAGCAGAGAAACTTGTTGCATAATTGTGGGAATGTATTTGAATATCAGTCAAAGACGAGGACATTGCAAATTAAATTTATTTATTGGAATAATTATACTGATGCTTTTCGTATGGAATATACTGTTAATCGTAAGTACTTTCTTGTTATTGGATATCATTGAAATTATAAATGAAACTTAACGGATTTTGAAAATTCAAATTTCAACGATTTCAAAAATTCAAATCTCACTGGATTTAGAAAATTCAAGTTTTAACGGATTCTTAATTTTTGAATGAATCATAAAAATCGATTTGAATTCTCAAGAACCGTTAATATTTCATAATTAGATGTAATAACATTATTAAAAATAATGCATAATTTATGACGTCACTAATGTCATATTTGCATCCTGTAATAGCAATGAATGACGTAATAACATTCTATTTTCCTTGACTTTCGTTAAATAAAGAAAACCGTGAAATCATTACATCACCAACACCAACAATCAGTGAATCAGGTGAAGTTCGTAATGAGCAAAGTTACGAAATCCAATCACCATTCTTCCCAGCTTATTATCCTCGCGATTATGCCATTGAACATATTATGAAATGTGAATTTGAGTTATGTCGTGTACGCATTGAATTTTCCGACTTTTTAATATCACGATCATCATCAATGGAGTTTATAGACACAAGTGGTGAAAGATTTTATGTAAGTGGTAAAAACTTCCGTCCACCACTTTTGGTATCTTCAGGTGCATCAGTGACAATACGATTTAATGCAAATGGTGGATCTGATTTAGGATATAAAGCTAAAGTTTGGTTCATTTCGGCACTGGATCTGACAGAGATGTCTGTTGCTCAAACAAATTGTGGTGGATTAGTTGACACAATTGGCGGTGTGATAACAATGATGAATATGTCTGGAAAGGAATTTAATAAGTCGTCATCAGCTCTGTATGACTGCATTTGGATTATTAAGCCACCAGAAGCTTATTTACAGATTAAGTCACATATATCAATTAAGGTTGAAAATTTTGAGAAAATGGCATCGGATTCAGAGATTCAAATCCATCAAGGTATCACTTCTGATAAGCCAATGATTGAGCTATTGAGGTCATCTCATGACAATTCTGTGTCATCAAGGAACTTAATTGCACCACTTTCTGCTGGATTTTATGTTCGACTTCGTGGACGATTCGATTCAAGGTCACGATTGGCTATAGTTTATGCTATATTCAGCTATTCAAGTGAGTACTAAATATGATTAAATAAATCCATCAGAGTTAAATTAAATCCGTAGGATTAAAAATTTAATCTTCAAAATTTTGAAAAATTTATTAATTAATTTCAATAACTGTTCCTTAACCCTACAGAATGCTACACCGGAAATGAATTTATGTGCTCAAATCAACGTTGTATATCCTTAATGCTTCAATGTGACGGCTTTGATCATTGTGGTGACAATTCCGACGAGCCTGAGTCATGTTCAGAAGTGTGGGAAAATAGCGTAATTGACCGTAGATGGTACTCGCATACACCAAACTATTACTTCCCCAAATTAGAACGATTTCCAGATTTTAGATCAACATCAATAGCATTTGCTGTGTCATCATTATCGCTGTTACTTGTTATTTCCTGCCTGATTATAATGATTCATCGTAATGGAAATCGAGTAAGAGAACAAGAAGAATTACAAAATCAGCTACAGACAATTAGTCAGTTATTGGGTAAGCATAAACTTTTTCTTAATAGATATAATAGAAATAGCTCTAATTCTTTTCGTATTTTTATCTGTTCCTTTATTTAGACGCAAACAATAACAATAACAGACCAGAAGAAATCAATGAACCCCCACCGATTTATGAACATCCACCGAATTATGATGAAATAATTAAGGTTGGAATGGATGAACAAATGAATCGAGCAAAAAAAGAAAGGAGGTCAGGAAGAAGCCGACTTCATAGACCGAGGTAATTAAATTTTTAATCCATCGAAATTCATTTAATCCAGGCTTAAATTTTTAATACGTCGAGATTAACCTCAAATTCTTAATAATTTCATAACATCCAGACGATCAGATCCAGCAGTGTCAGTCCAAAGATCTCTTCTAGAAGTAACAGCTCAAGAAGAAAGTGACTTGCCGTCCACAAGCTCAATAGGATCAGTTGCAGGCTATTATGGCAACAATGACTTGCAAGAAAATTTATCACGACCTTTCCAAATCTTGGGTATGTTTAAATATTTAAGGATATTTGTTAATTAATTTGTAAGTCAATTTAATGATGTTGTTATAAATAAAAGACCACAAATTTCAGATATTGGGGAAGCGATTGAGACATCATCGCAGAGCAGCCGAACGAGCCCAACAATCCCAAATGTTTTTCAGACGAACATTTCAATGCCCAACGGCGAAACCCAAAAAATGTAAGATTTATCTATGATTGCCTGACTTGTCGTACTTAAATTTTGTTATTTTCAATTCCTCCAGTGAGATTCCAAACACGCCCGATGAGTCAATAAACTTTTCAATGCCGTCGTTAGAAGACCAAAACTTTTTAGAACCAAAGCATTTATGGAGTGAGGATAGTAAATTTAAAAAGTCATGGATACGCTTTAATTCTGAAGATTATACATCAAAAATGGCACATTCGACAGCCATAAATATTAATTCATTTGATTCGATTGATATTGCCCAAATGCAAGAAGTCGACGAATATTTTCAATCATATGCTGCAAACAAGTTAGTATGATGGCGTGTACGTTTAATGATGGACATAAAAATTATCGAAATTTATCCTTTAGGGCATTCTTTCAGTCATCCCAAAGTCAAGATTCATTCGTCAGCATGAAATCATGTTTCTGTGATTCAGCACAGTCATTTTTCAGTGAGAAATACAAGACAACCCTTCTGACCCATAAAGCTGAATGTGATCGTTGTAAAAATTTAATTTATCAAGCAGAAAATCGACGGTGCTCAATGTGCGGTGACTGTGTTGAAAAATTTTACTCGCCAAAAGTCTGTACGACATGCAGTGGACGAATTTCATTTCAAGATTTAAAGAATTGGAGCATTAAGCATCAAAACATAAATATTGAAAAGGCTGAAGAGATTCATGCAATTAAATTGTGTAATTGTTTCCCAAAATATCCATCACAAAATTTTAGTTCAATTCAGTCGAATGACGTCAATGAAATACAAATCCTTCCGAAAATCACTGGAAAGTCTTGTTCCTATAATGAAATTGTACACCAAACGAGAAAGAAGAAAAGTTTACAATATTTTAGCTCACACAATTGTTTACCTCTTAAAAGCTTCACATCGAGTGACGATGACTCATCGGACACTGATGATGATTAGATATAATTATATATGATAATGGATTTTATACTATGTTGTTTTATGAGTATGCTGGAAATTTATTCAAAAAAATAATCAATAGATTAAATCGCAGGATTTAAAATTTAATCTCCAATTTAGATTTAAGAAAACTGTATAAATGTTCCTAAAAATGACTGTTGTATGGTTCTAAAACATTTTAAATAATCAAAACTGTATAAATATTTGAACATTGTGATTGTATGGTTCTAAACGTTCGATTATGAAAACCATGTAAATGTTTCAAAAACATGACAATTGTATTGTTCTAATTTTCAAATTCTAAAAATCCGTTACCAATTAATCAAACTTTAATCTTGAAGATTAATTAAATATTTAAAGAACTACTTTACGGATTCGATGCCAAATCTGTAATTTATAACAATAAACTCTATTTAAAAATTATGTTAAGGATTAAAACACCGAAAATAAATTGTTGAATTTTAAAGATATTTTCAATTATAACTCTTTTGTTCTTCCTTTTTATTTTTTTATAATAATCAGACATGTGGCACAAAATTAATCATTCAAAAACTTGTTATTTGTTTTTAAAAATTTCTTTCAATTTCTCAGATCAAAAAATAAACTTTAAAGATATTTTTACAGATTCTTTATTTCTTCTTATTGGCCTTTTTATATAATTTTTTAAGGTATTTATTTCTTCTAATGAATAAACTTCGGTCCCATAAATATTTTTAAAATGTTATGATTTTAAATTTTCATTTCTTACATTCTACACGAGTTTTTTTACACATTTTCTGTGTTTTTGCTTCTTTTATCATGAAATTTGTTTTGGTAACATAAGCACTTATAATTATGGGAAATCAGAAAATGTGGGTAAAATAGCACCCAATGAAAGTTTTTTTTTTTTTTTCATTTTTTTTACACTTTTTTTCACAGATTTTTTTAGAAAGATAATTTAATTAATGTCTTTTTTTCTATCTACTCCTTATCAGTTAAATTTATAGAATTTTTTAGAGGAAAATTTGGACTTTTATTTTAATTTCAAAATGTTTCATTCTTATTTTTAATCCAGAAGTGATGAACAGTTCTTAATTATTTGAATTTTAAATAAGTATTTTTGAATTTTTAAAACCATTAAATTTCAAATTTAAAAAAACCGTTAAATTTCAAAATTTTGAATTTACCAACACAAACAAACGAAATTAAGTCTTTCAATAATTATTTGACTAACTAAACTTCCTAAACCAGTCAGAAAATATTATTTGATCATCTCAATACTCAATAAAGTAACTAATCATGTTCAACCTTAATATCACTTAAAATAAGGCCAAAAACATTCAATTTCTATGTTCAAAAATCTTACAATTGTGTTAGTGACTTGAAAAATTAATAAAATTTAAATTTTATCCATTAAAATTTTGTTCATCACCCGTGAAAATGTTGTCAATTAAAAATTGTTGTTAAAATATCATTAATTAATTTAAATATTTTTTTGTCATTTATAATGAACTGTTAATATATATTCTGTCTTTTATCATCATTATGTACTTCGCCCATGTTTTAAGCAGTAACAATATTTCTTTAAATTATCGGTATTTACGCATGCACTTTGCGTTGAATATTCATTTAATCTCGATATACTTCCAGTTATCTCAAATTTGTCCTTTCGGGTCAAAAAATTTGGAAAATATTCTACAGTTGTTTCAAATTTGGCATTTGATGGCGATACATCAAATATAATTAAATAACTTAGATTCTTTTTGGTGACATCAACATCATTGTTTACTGACTTCTTTGCTGATGTTATTGACTTCAGCTTTAAACGTGCACACAGTGGCTTTGTGCTGTTTGGCATACGGGCATTTGTATCCAAATTAACGTTAATATAATTTACTACATAATTCACAGCCTGTTTAACTATACTATCTTTTTTGTCGATTGTTGTGTATACCGTACACGTGCACCAATGTATATCAATTTTAGCATCTGCACATGATCGATTCCATGGGAGTTCTTTGAAAATACTCTGACAATCGGGACAACTTAAAGCTTGAGGTAATGGGTCGATTCTAGCTGATAATTCTAAAATATGTTTTAGGGTCATGTGCAAGTCATAAGGATTTGACAATCGATTTCTGTTAATTTTAAGATTTTGTACGATTTCAGGATGTTTCGTCTTGAACCATTGAGGTAACCAGATGAAGATGAATGGTAGTCGTTCCTCAAGCCATCCAGTCTGTTGGAAATAATTGATTATTTAGGTTAATTAGTATGACGATAGTTCAGACGCATAACGTCTGAGCAGACATGACTGTCGTGCAATGTGTGACTGAGTGACTTACCAATAATTGTCTCACAGGTCCAAACCGAAGTCCATGATCACTAAAGAAGACAACAGCGGATGTATTGAGTATACCACGATTGTCCAATTCTTCTAAATAAAATTTAATTTTTTCATCCATACTTGATGGATCGGATAGCTCATTATGTGAAAATGTATTGGTCCAAAAGAGTCCAAAAAATGGATCATTTTTATAGACAGATGCAAAATCTAATGCATATTGATAGATGAAATCGGCATAATTTTGAAATCCAAGACAAAATTTTAATGAACTTTTGTATTTAATTTTTAAATACTTTTCAGCAGCAAGGGTAAATGGTCGGAAGTAATTGGTTGTTGGTTGATTTAGGAATCCAAATTTATGATAATTAAATGTACTTATTTTTGCCTCATCTTCAGCATATCCAGTTACATATCCAGCCTTTTCAAACTCTTTCCAAATGAATGGACATTTATCTAAATTTCCAACAGCCTTCGGGTTACATTCCTGATAACTGTATGATTGATTATAGCCAACTAAAATTGCCATTAAATTTGGAAATGTGTTGTCGTCCATCTGTTAAAATATCGATTTTTTGTGTTGCTTACATTATAAACATGATTATTAAGATTGATGCTGCAATATGACTCACCTTATTATATCCTTTTAATTCAAACCATCCAGTATCGTAGAGATGTTGTGCTGTCATTGGCATAGCTCTTATTAAATTCAGTCTAGAGACACTATCAATACCCAGCATAAGGACCGAAAGTGGTCGATTCTCAGGATATAATGTCTTAAAATTGTCAAAAATCTTCTGCATATTCTCTCGACGTCTTACAATGGCATGTGCATTATAATATACAGTTTTTGCCTTCTTCTTCTCCTTATCTCTTCCATTAAAGCCTTTACATTGAACCAAAATAAATTCTATTGATGACGGTAACTCAATAGATTGATCGAAATATACACATTTTGCGAGACTGGGAGGATATAATAGAAAGAAAATATTTGTAATGGATATTAGAATAATTTAGATGCGGCTCATGGGATTCGACGAAATGATTTTATGTCACACTCAAGATCCAATGTTGAGTCATGGCCAGGGTCATGACAATTATTTTAATTGAAAATTTCTAACGGTTTTAAAAAATTTGAATTTTTTGGTTTCAAAATTCAAATATTTTTAACCGTTACAATTGTCGAATCCACAAAAAGCCACAAAAAATATAAACTAGACATACTTATATTTATCATCAGCTGTTGCATTTGATCCACCTCTCGTTATCTCCTGATAACAGCAATCAATTTGATTTTGATCAGGATTAAGATATTTGGACTTAAATCCACGATGATAAATTAATTTAGCAATGTCATCATCATAGTTCTGCTCAATTGATGTTAATGGATGTTTCTTGGCACACGGTTCAAAATCTTCTTTGGAAAATAGTCTCATGACATCAGATGCCAATGGATCTAATGAAAGTATTCTACATTGCGGCGAATACACGTTATAGCCTACAGGTACTATTGAATAATTTTTTGATGATGTATTGTTGTCTTTACATTTATTTTTTTTAATGTTATTAATGTATTTGAGAATCATATACATATATTTCCATATATACATTATATATATATTTTTTTAACATGTAACATTGATTTTATTCAACAAAACGGAAAAATTAAGGTATGTGATATATATTTTTTTCATAAAAATCATGGTGTTATGGGTGATTGGTTAGTGGTTAAGTGGAATCAAGTGAGCAAAAATGATGGGTAGGGAAGAAAAAAGAAGAAAAAAAATCACAAAAAAAACACAAACGTGAATTTGTGTAAAAAATATTTTGCCAATAAAATTTTTTCATCAATTTTTTTTTTTAATAATTTTTTTGTTTTTTTAAAAGCCAAAAATAATGATGAATAGCGAAAAATTAAATCAAATTAATGATGGTGGTGATTGATTGATGGTGAATCCAACAAGGTTAAAGGAACGAATAAAAAAAAATATCGTTGATTTCATCCAAAAGCAACGTGTTTGTTCAGGGGGAGGAAGTCAAACAAATTAAAAAAAGAAGAAAAATAAAAAACCAAATTTTAAAAATTTAATTAAATTAAGTAAAAGCATAAAAAATATTTCAAATTGGCATAATAAGCTCAACTATGAATTCTCAGTGCATGCAATATAACTAATCTAAATCTAATAATAACTTAATTAACGACATTTTTTTTACCTTTTGGACCAGGCAAGTTCTTATCATCCTCCGGTATCCTTACGATCATGTGCTGATAGGGTTTTAGATTTGACAAGTATATGAGGAGGAAGCAAAACGCTCCCAAAATGGCAAGAAGTCTTATCCGACCGCATTTTTCTTGATATCCTTTTGAGTCACGACGCTTCAAAAGCAATCCCGTTGATTTGAGCTTTTTGTTGATTTTCCATCGACTATTTCGTGTTCCGGTTGTGTGGACGTCAATCAGCGGTTCTAAATCAGCTTTTAAATCGTTGATATTGTTATGTGACATATCCAATCATTTCTGAAATAGACGTAAGGAAATGAACATTTTTAGTTATTTAAAAGCTTTTTGGAATCCTATTAGTTTGTTCATATAATGGTCGTGAATGTTTACGTGTCTGCTGTTTGATTTTAGCCGCTTGCAGTTTAGGACAGAACTTTTCGAGATTTTCAATTCTCATTAGTACGTTGAAGAGTTCAGACGTTAAAAATTTTGCTCCGCATTTTTTTTTTATTATTATCAAAGTGATTAACTTTAATGAAAATCAAGTGTTCCGCGAGTGTTCGTGGTAATGACAAAGAAAAAGCGCCAGCACGGCGATATTTAGCCCAAATAGGGATGACCAAAAAAAGGTTAAAATTCATGTTCAGCAAAAGCTGTAAATTCAGCCGATAAGCCAAAAGCATCTCAATATCCACTTGAAGATGATTTTTACAAGCATTCAAGCCAATTGTGACCAGATCCAGCTTCAGAGAAGTATGCAGCAGTAAAATTTCACAAATATTTTCTATTTATCAGCAATGAATCGACACAAATCATTTGTAAGCAAATGATGTTTTAAAGGACTTGATTTCACGTACACGGAGCCGTCATTTAGTTCTCAAAGGTTTCTATGACGTAGATCCAGCTCGACTTTATCAATTTTAAAGGAACACAATCCAGAAATCAAAAGTGCTTTACAAAATCAAAAGCATTTACCTCATCAACTTCAAGCAATCCACCACAAACTAATTTAATCAAAAACAAGGATTAATTGCTATCATTTAAATAGGCGAATGTTCCGAGGATCATTCAGCTAAACATGTTACAAGGCATTCGAGAAAAGACTCAAAAAGATTTAACATTCAAACAAATTCAGCGACATTTACAGGAAAATTTGCTTTACCCAATTTACAATCGTCATCGAGATTGAAATCATTTAACATAGATTACATAGTCATTCACCATCCACAAATAATGAGCACAACCAAATCAGTTGATAAACTGAATGAAGCAACAAAACGCCTATATAAAATCAACATCGAGAACATCATCGATACTGCACAAAGTGTTATTGCACAAATACAAACTGATCATCAAATAAAGAACCAAGAAGTTCAATAGCCAAAGGTTGGTAAAAAATTAACAATCATGTAATCCACAATAAAGAAAGTTTCGAAAAAATGAAATCGATTAGACATGACAGTTGCAACAAACTGCACGCGATCACAAAGTGCAGGATCAATAGCCAAATAATCCCAAAAAATTGGCATCAGCATTCATATTTCACAGACTTCACCTGCTCGCTATTTAAATGTCAAAAAATCACAAACAAAAAAATGTTCAATATTGAGAAATTATCGGAAGCATTTCATGGCTTGCTTTCAAGTCTTCAATCATCACAACTATTGAAAAATATAAAATGAATTGCTCAAGTGTTAACAAGCATTGTGATAAAAGGACATTAAATTTAAAACATTTTGCACGATGGCGTTATCAAAGCAATAATAATTTACGCATATTTCCATGCTAGCCATATTTTTGTGATGTGACAGGAGTTTATCACGTCTGAGAATCTGATATAAAAGTTATATAATTAATTATTTAAAATTCATTTTTTGAAGCCACACTCCTTTATGATTTTGCATGTTTATTCTAACGAAATGATTGCTTTACACGTGGACGTTTTGGCATTTCAATGAAATATGTTTTTGTGGTTTTTCTATTTCAATATTTTGATTTTCATCTTGGGAATTATGTAATTTTATATATACGCAAATGAAATCCAGGCTTTTATTAATTATGAAATTTAACAGCTTTATCCTCAGATTGGATTTGTATTCCCATGATTAAATGAATATTTTAGCTAGGTATTTTATGTTGTAAAATATTAATATGCATACTTTGATAATTTTAGAAACTTTATTTGCTTTTGAAACTTGAATTTCCAAAAATTTCAGTTTTATAAGTTATACAACAAGTTCCAGTTTTATATCCAATTGAAGGTAATTAATCACATATTAATCTAGTCAAAACATCTACTATGAATATCACATATCGTTAATTAACAGGAGAAATTAATTATTTTCTATTTTCACTATTTGACCGTTTGAAAGTGTATTCAGTAACTAATAAAAGGGTCTAAAACTATGAAAAATATTGAAAACTCAAATAATATTCGTTAAAAATTCTCATAGAATTTATGCTGTAATATGTCATTTAAATGCAGCTACATTAATTATAGTAAAACTATGTATATCAGGAAATTCTTACAAACTAAGCAAACAACAAAAGGAAAAATTCACTGAAAAATGTGCGTAATTACACATAAATTTATGTCGTCCACAAACAATAGCCTTGACTCTAATAACTAACTCATTCTAATTCACTTCAAGTATCCCGTCTTAACTACATGATATTTTAAAACTTCTACGGCTTATTTTAGGAATTCATTGTACAATAATGAAAATGTAGAGGAATGAATGAATGGAGGAAGTTTTTCCTAATAAATAATAGCGTGACTATCGTACATAAGGAGCTTTTAAATTGAAACATACAAGGTGAAAAAGAAAAGCTTTCATGCAATATTATCATAAAAATGATTTCTTTACGAAAAATTTATTAAAAAGGAATTAGTTGGGCTTAAGAAAACATGCCATTCCACACATAACTAGAGTTGTTTTGCTTGCACGACTTCTGGCCTTTGCTTAGGGGGTCTTCAGTTTGGACATTTTAGAATTTTACTATATTCAACACAATAACTCAAAGAGAGTAGCTGTCGGCAACTGGCAGAGGGAAGCCAGTGTCGGCGACGGAGCCAGATTTAGGAGACTTCAAAGGGAACTCATGGATTGCAGTTGATCTGTACGATCAGCGAAGTAAGTAGGTATGTACTATATTTGTATTAGTGTTGTTCAAAGTTGTTTGTGCCATGGCACACCTGAGTGGTAAGCCACGACTGAAACCACACACGACATAGTGTTCATGACATTTCCAAAATATCGTCGTAACACTAGTGTGTCGCGTGACACAGTTTGAACAACACTACTCTTGATAGATACATTTTGAAAATAATCGATTTAAGTTGGATTTTGGCAAGAAACATTTTGATGTATTCGAGGAACCCCTTTTGTATTTTTACAGTTTTAATGATGATTCAGTAATTTTTTATGAAAGTGAAAATTCACTTGGAAGTCATTTATTAATGATGTCCTTTAGAAAAAAACGCTCTATCCCTGTAGATTCAGTGGTGGACAATCACTGCCAAGAACCATATATTATGTATGGTTTCGATCGAGGCTTACCACCAAAATCCAGTGAAAAATAAGTTTTCCCATGCATTTCCTGTAGATCCTTCAAAAATCTGAACATCACTTATGAATAACCCTCTAATAAATTACTAAAGTATTGTAAAATATCAATAAACTAAGGATATACAAGACCCATAACCCGATAAAGATTAAATAAAAAAGTTTTCCCATGTAAAACAACTAGTTTTCCCTTCTGTGCTTATTTTTATTTTTAATTCGATGTAATATATTATAAAATATACAATAACGAATAATATATGACGGCGGCAGTAGTAGTAAAGCTCAACAAGTGAGCGACGGTAAAAATTTTCCTTTCTATAAAGCAAAAGAAAAAAACATAAAAACAAACTTTTTTTCGCTCTCTCAGTTCTCTTATTCTCATTGTACATACATTTTATGTGTCCTATATATAAACGTAGATATAGGTAGGCAGTCACATAAATGAAAATTTTTCTTTTAACATTTCGATATTTTTGATAACACTTTTTTTTCTCCTTGCTTATTTATATTTCCTTCCGTTCACATTTTCATTATATTCTACATGTTTTGCTCTATATTTCCTTACTCTTCTTCTTTTATTGACACTCTACGTATTCAATTTTGTTGTTTATGGTGAAATAAACTATTTGCTGATGGAGATTTGATACGACTTTATGATTATTATCTTCGTCACTTTTTATTGGGTAGGAATTACTTAATCAATACTGAAGTTTATTAGAGCATGACTACATTAACGAGGAATTATTTTATTGAAATGGGGAAAATTTTAAGGTGAAGTTGTTGTGGGAAATGAATGCAAAATGGCAAAAAGTATTCCCTTACACACCCCTTTGCTAGTATGGACTCAATATGCAGATTATGCAATGACATCAATTAGGTACAACTCTAGTTTTTGTAGAGCACAGAAGGAAAGTTTCAGATTCTGAGCAACAATTGCAAATTATCACTAAGAGTTCGACTTTATTGAATCTAAACTTATTCATATGTCATACAATAGATCCAGGAAGAGATTTATCAGCGATTTGGATCGTATTGCCTCCAGCAGACTCCACTTACATTATGTGGGAGCACATCGCGAACGCTGGATCTCTTTTGTACTAGTTTCCTTTACGGATATTATCTTTAATTTTCTAATGTCTACCAAATTACTCCTGAGTTCCTCCCCAAATTACGCTGTACCCACCAGCATTAACTTTATATATGAAGCTCTTGAACTATCATGAATGAGTTGTTATTGACTTTATTAAGATAAGCAACTATATATATAAATACTCATTGCATCTTTATTGACAGATCATTGATCTTTAGTCTCAATCAATTTAATTAAATTTATTTAAATGATCGTTTATATAGTATGTCCAACTTTCAAGACTGGAGTGCTGTATGACACTTGTGTGGCTGAGTAGCGTTTATGTGGCTGAGCAGCGTTTATGTGACTGTGTGGCACTTGTGTTGCTGTGTGACACTTGTCGTGGACGAAACCACTAATTACGGTCAAAATTAATATTTTCGGTAAACGTCATGTGACAATAACCGTTCAATTTAAAGAAAACTGTATATGCAATTAAAAATTTATTATTGGTCACTAAAATATCAATAATACTGTGTAAAACGCTTAAAAGCTTCTTAGAACTGGTGAGAATCACAAAGCTATAATTTAATTAACACAATAATATTTTATTCATAAAATGTTTTAAAACAATTTACATAATATTATTAGGGGTGGCTCATTTAGGGGACATTGAGTAATTTGTGGGATTTTCCATGAATATTGCAATTCTATCAATGATTTAAAATTGGGTTGACACACTGAATCATCGATTGAAGAGTATTTTCGTCTGCATTGGGCCATAAAGTTTACTAACTTTTCAAAAAATCAGAGCATTTGATGCTTAATACTGAAAGCTCATCCCATCAACACAGTGACGTATCGGCGCCACAACGACTACGTTGCGCTGCACAGACAATTAAACACTAACTGTTCGACATCAGAAAATCTTATTAAATATCATTTTAGAACTATTACAAATCCTTTATTAAGGTTTTCATAGGAATTCGTCATCCGAGCGACACAAATCACCATATTGCAGTCCATAAGGTTGCCAAAAATAAGCGGTTCCATTTGTTATTAGTGAAAAAGATTTAGCTGAGCTTAAAAAGCTCCGTGACGGAACTTCATTTGTGTCGGTCTAATGAATGTCACACAATTCCACAAAGATCAAGATGAGAATGATAATTAAAATCACTTACTCTATTACTAGCAACTACAGTACAATAACACTTCAAGACAAACTCAAATTAAACAGCTTGACAGGAACAAATTTTGTTAATAAATACGAAAAACTAATCAAGAGAAATCTGTCAAAAATGGAACTAACGTTTTCGTGTGTAAGTCTAATACATTATTCACCGGTATCTACATATTTACAGAAATATTAAATATATTTTTTTGAGACGACATAGAGACGACTATATCAATTAACACGTACATATTATTTATTCAATTCATTTTCCCACCGTATACACCTTTGTGCCTAAATTACAATATTTCACGTTAATCAGGGAAAGTAACAGTCAAACTTTATCACATGAGAGTTTTAGTTGAGTGGAAATAGCAATTTTAGAGACTAATTAATACAACAATTGAGGCAGAAATGATGAAAATAATGCACAAATTTTGTATGCACATTAAAATAAATATTTATTATTTTAAATGAAATTAAATGTTACATACACATTACAAAATTGACGTAACGTATACATTGTATCGTTCCTAATACACACGATATTAAGTGCACAATAACATTTATGTGCACGACATGAAAATTAAGTGAAAATTGTGCTAAATGCAGTGCGTTTTTTTAGTGAATTTGATAGATACACAAAATGAACACTTTACCGCATGTGTCTTATTCATAGGGGTTTTCTCTATTGTTGAAAGCATTGAACTACCAGTTTGACATCATAAAATATTAAAGGGAAATTTTTTTTTTTCGAAAAACAATTTTCCATTCTCTCTTGTGCGTGATACAGTTTGAAAATAAAAAGAAATTGAACACTTTATTCAAATATCAATTTTTTTTTTATTAATAAGGCAGAATTTGAGAACATGCAAGAGTTAAATTTTTAATGGATATTTTCATAAAACGATATTAATTGAGTATTTTTGTATCGGAAATTATGTTTATAACAGAAGCATTCTGTAATTGACTTTAAAAATTTGAATATTTAACGTATTTTGAAATTTTGAATGCTTTTTTAACAATTGAATTGAGTTTTTTTGAAGATTTAACGGATTTGAATAAAATTTTATTTGAATGACTTTTTGAACAAATTATTGAAATTTGATTTAACAGATTTTTAAAATTTGAAATCTAAACGGTTGTCGAAATTTTAAAATTCTCGTTAAAATGAACTGAACTGAATTGAAGTTTGATTCACTGAATAGCAGGATATTTAGAATTTTCAACTTCTACAAAGCCAGTAAAAATGAATCGATAACTACAGCTTTCCGACTGCTTAATACTCAGAAATATAGTTCCACATTAACAAATGATGATAAAAAATGAATCATTTTAACTAAATTGTATGCTTTTAAGTCTTATGGATGTAACATTTATTCTTTTTTTTTTCTCCGTTTCTTGATCTCATCAGACATTCGGAGCCATCAAAATCGCAAGCGATAGATACTTAAAGGAAGTAAGCACTCACACAAGCGGAGAAAAAATGAATGAAAAGCAATTGAATGAAATTGAAAAGCTCTAAAAAGGAAAATTAAGAAGAATATGGAAGATTAATTCGAATACTTGAGTGTAATGATTTTCAAGTGAATCTCTTTCTCTTATCGTTATTTTTACTGCATTTTTATTTTGTGCTCCAATTTTTGCTCATTTTGAGATAAATCTATCATATTTCACTAACTGAAGTTATCTGAAACCTGAGAATCTATTTGCTGAGTTTTTAAACAGAGTAAAAAATATTTTTTTATGAAGCTTGTACTGGTATTTGTGTGTGTTTATAGAGGCTGGATCTGGATCTTGAATAACGAAATTTTAGATTCTTAAAATTCACGATAAAAATTTCAGTTCAATTCAGTTCAGTTCAATATTTAAAAATTTAAAACCCGTTAAAATTTAAATTTCTGAGAACCGTTATTATTATTGCTACCTAATTAATCTAATCGCAACTCACAATTAACTGATAGTGGCAGTTGTTTTACGATAGAGTACACGTTCATTTAAGTGGTTAGAACTGATACTGATAAAATATTAGGTACATAAATAATAACGTTTCGGAATTTCACCATCACAGCGAATATTAATTAACTATTTTTAAGAAAATCGCCGTCATTGATTAAATCATTTATTTGTTAGATAAGCAGATCATGTGGTCAGTGAATTTTTAGATTACATTTTTATTGTTTATTTTTATGAGTCAATAGTGACTGAAAATGCTGGAATTTCACTTCTAACTCCCAGTGAATTGTGCATTTATCTGAATTTTCATTGTTAGACATATAACCCAAATGAGGGATAATGAGTATCCGACCCTTGCTATGTTTTAAAAATAGTTTAATCTTTGTATTACAGACAAATACGAATTTTTTTCTTATCTCTGAAATAATTAACTCCATTCCAATATTTCCATTTATTTACAGTCTGTATTTTGAATTTTAGAAACCAAATCTACTTGATAAATAATTAATGTGTATCTACATCCATCTATTTCAATCCGTCCGGTCCGGTTCGCGTTGACAGTTTGTTCATTCCGAAACGAGAATATCAGCATATAGCAAGAGGAAGATGAAATTAGTACTAATTTATGCGGAAAAATTAGCATCAATATTTGCAAATTGCTTTTCCTCATTCAGCATACACAAAAACAATCAAGTCCAAAAACACAAAAAATGTGCATTTTTCGTACGAAATGAAATGGAAATGAAAAACTTCTATCCCAGGCAAATTGATTTTCCTCTCGGAAAAAAGGAATGAAAAGGAAAGAAGAAAGAAAGTTAAAAAAAAGAAAGAAAATTCTCACCTTTCTGTTGAGCTTCTCTCGAGCATGTAAACTCTTTGCTTTTATGTCGGTACGAAATGAAGTTGTTTCAAATTTATTAAAAATATTTACTTAACGTAATAGAAACTCGGTCAACTCTTTTATTTTCAGTCACTTGCTGTGCTATTATTATTTATAGCAAATCATGAATTTGTGGCTTTAAACACCTCTCACTGTGTCTGTATATGTGTGTATCTTATCACTTTATAAACAACATCATTATACAAATAAATAGAAATTGAGAGGAGTAAAAGAAGTCAAATTGAAATTCCAGAATCGTGTGGGATTCTCTTTAATCACTTTAATCAATTTATGTACGAATCCTAAGCATCAATTTGTTTTGCTTTTCCACTTCATTCACATATTTATTGTTGTATACATGCTGCCAGCATTATATTTATTAATAAGCACAAAATACTCGTCTATTCTTATTCATGACACGTCTTTTGACGAACTAAATGATATAGATGATGGGGTTATTCACAAATGACGTACGGGTTTTAAGGGCAGGTGTGCAGAGTGTAGGTAATGGGTAGTCTAAAATATTTCAAAAAGTTTTTCTCAAAAAAATTAAGCAAACTAAATAAATTTTGTTTTTTTGGGGACTTCTGATCTTCAAAACCCTTCTCCTGGGTCACAGTATGCTAAGCTTTTAGAGCTTTATATTTCTTTTATAAAATGCACTAAGTATTTAAAGATACCAGGGTTAAAAACCAATCTCAATATTAAAAGACAAAATTTTCAGAATAATTGAATTTTTTGTATCAAAACACTATCAATCTCACTGACACTCTGATTTGTAATTGTTTAATTGTAGAGATGTGCAACACAATACTTATTTATTAATAAGTTTAATCAAACAGATTGAATTATTCACAATGATGTTTATTCTTCGGAGTTCAAATACAGACTGAACTTTTGTAAGAGAAAGGGTTTTCAACTATGAACCAAAAATATTTTTTAAATCTCAAATGAACGTTAGAACAATCTTATTGATACTGATTATGAAATACCAAACTACACACTTGCTGACACTATAAAATAAGTTCTTAAACAGGTAGATCAAGCGCCCGTTAATATTCAATGGACATCATTTGTAAATGACCCCCTCAAATAACACTGTTACTCTCAAATTGAACTATTCTTTCACTATTCCTTACGATTATTATTTTTCTGTTGCTTAAATGTGCTCCTCGCTGCTCACATATCTCGAATCAAATGAATTATATTCGCTCTTTCATGAGAGCTTTCGTTGTGACTGGTTCTCATATTGATTTCGTACTTTTGAGATGGCGATTTTTCAGTGTAAATTTTCAACATCATCTCAATATGGACCAGATGAAAATGTCTTTTAGATGACAATTTCCATTAATGTCTTATGATGCACTTAATTCTACGTCGTTCTTTTAAATTTATGAGTTTGAAAAAATTTTTATTTCTTTATTTTTACTTTCTTAATTTTTATTTTTTTTTTTTCTTCTTTTAATCGACTCGAGTCGCAGAGAGCTTCGATCATGAGACGACCGTAAAACTTGAAAGATTTTCGCAAACTGAATTGAGAAAAAAAATAATAGTAGAAGAAAAAGTTATGTTTCTGTATGATTCTGCGCATTAATGACATCATAGAACGAACGCGTGTGTTCGGTAAGATTTTTGTGTACAAACAAACTTTTCTGTTGTTGCTGTTTCTCATGGCTTTTTTTTCTCTGTGAGCATAGGAAAAGTTGAGACTTTTCACAATGAATTTTCCGAAAAGAAAATGTCAACATAAAAATTCTGTTTGTCCGACTGTCACTATATTTACCAGTAAATTTTGAATATTTTTTGACCGTTATTTTTCAAATATTTTTTGACAGTTTTATTTTGAATATTTTTTCACCGTTATTTTTTAAATATTTATTGACAGTTGAATTTCGAATATTTTTTGACCGTTATCTTTCAAATATTTTTTAAGAGTTATATTTTGAATATTTTTTGACCGTTATTTTTTAAATATATTTTGATCGTTAATTATTCATTTTTGAGCATTTATTTAAATTGCGTTATTGAGTCACTCCCTTACGGACTTTATAACTGATTTTCTCTGTGAGCGAGCATAGAAAAAGCTGAGACATTTTCTTCTTCTATTCTCTGTATGAAGTGAATAAAGTAGAAAATATTTATAGGATGTACGAGAGAGAAAGTGAAATATTTTTTTCTATACATACTTTACTATATTAGCAGCCTGTCTATTGTCATTTTATTCTCAATATCGGAAATTCATTTTCTCTTTTTCACTCCTTTTAATGAGACAATCTAAATAACTTTTTTATTATGTATGATAGACGAAGAAGCTTCATAATAATAATTGAAGGAAATTTACTCTTCCTTTCCCAAAAAAAAAAAAAAATACATGAATTGAAATTTGCGTGAGAAAGTTTGTAACTATTTATGTTAGTCCTTCAGAAAAATTCAATCAATAAAGTTTTAAAATTTCATTTTTAGAAAAGCTTCACTCAAAACCGCACGCTTTCCTATCCTATCCATTCGATCAATAATTTAGTCATTAAAGATCCCAACGATAAATATCCTCTAGGTAGTCATAATCATAAAAAATATAAAGGACAATTCAATCATAAAAAGAAGTCATTTGCATAATGATGAAAAGTTTTTAAGCAAAATTTTCTAATGTCATATAGCTGACATTTATACTCAAGGCTGTTATTTTCATTCGAATATTCTTCTATTTATATACTTTCACTCTTTGTGAATTAAAGACAATAAATTAGATAGACGAAAATATTTTGAAACTAACCGCATGTCGAAAGAAGACTGAAGGAGATTTATGCCGGTTTTGAACATTTTCCATGCACTGGAGTGTTTTAAGATTTTTAACGAACTTTCGAGATTCAAATTTTTTGAACATTTTTACCGGACTTTTGAAATTTAAAAAGTTTAAATTTTTTTTTAATCTCATCAGATTAATTTAAATCCACCTGGATTAAATCCAAATTGAAATCCAGCACTGTGTGAATCTTCCGGACTGAAATGTCGAATTCTGTTCATGCTAAACGAAACAATAATTCACTATAAGCACTTAAAAATTATTAACTGACCAATGGGTCACTAATGTCTGATTTTAATACGAAAGATTTACTTTTTTCGAAAAAATCACAGAACTACATAAAACAGCGCGGCAAGGCATGGGTTATTAACATATTAAATTGTTATTCATTAAAATTTGTTAGTGTATTCCTACACGCTGAACATCCACATTTACAAATTTTATATGACACGACACTTTAGATATGAAATTTTAAATACAAACTTTTAGCATATACTCGTACCTTTACAATACACGATGTCTTACTCGTGAGTGCTTTGCATGCTCACGGGAAGCTTCTCATCATTTTGTTTTTTCAATGATGTTTGAGCTAATAGTCATTTAATTTAATATTGATTGTTTATGTCATGTTCAAATTCAATTATTATATGTCATGTACGTGCTATGTCATGCAATGATATTAAGAAAGCTTATGCTATTTAATTTTAATGATTTTCGTCAATTTTATTGTAAAAATTTTTGTTAAAAACTGCTTAAAAAGATTAATAAAGTTTCTCTAGCATCTCGATGGGCTGCCATTTACTTGCTTCTAAGCTGTCATAAAGATTTCTGTCCCGCTCAACTGTCTCTCTATTCAATTTATCGACATCAATTGTAGTTTTGTAATCAACAAGGACATAGTCTTCGTCGTGATCATATTTATAGGAATGTGATCCATATTGTGGCTGAGGTTGTGTTGCAGTAGCTATTTGTGCACTTGCTTGTTGTGAATAATAAGTTGCTGGATCTACTTGAGCTGGTTGTGGTGTGGCTTCATATCCTGTATATCCTTGTTGTTGCTGCCAATAATATTGGGAATATTGATCATAATATTGTGAGTAATTATCATAAACCTGTTGAACGATACTCGTTGCTGTTGGTTGTGGCATAACTACTGATCCATCTTTTGGTTTTGGCACTGCACTACAGATCTTTAGAGCTTTTGATCCCAATCCTATATATCCATTCATTTCATACAGTGCACTTTTCTGTTCCTCTTCAAGTCCAAATTTAACAAATCCATAGCCACGTGAGAATCCGGAATCATCCATAATAACTTTAGCTGTCTTAATTGATTGATATTTCGATGAAAATACTCGATATAAATTGTAGTCATCAACATCTGAGCTTAAATCGCCAACCCATACACTAAATTCTCTGTCAGCTAACAGTGCCTTGTTTTGTGACGTTGTTGCTGAATTTAGTTTGAATCTTACAATTGGATTTGTTCCTGGAATTGGCTTCCCGTTCAATTTATGCATTGCATTTACAGCAGCTTCATCGGTTAGAAATGATACAAAACAATAGCCGGCTGCTTCGCCTGAAAACTTGTTTTTCATCAATTTCACTGTCAAGGGATCTTCGCCCATTTTCCGAAATGCCGCTAGAATGAAGCTCTCGTTCATGTAAGGCTGTTAAGATTTAGATTAATTAATTATTTAATTAATGAATTGTTTTATTGTAATTTCAATTAATTATCGTATAAATTGACTTACTTGTAAGCTTCCCATCCACAGTTGACATTGCTGTGCCATTTTACTGTTTTTAAATCGACCTTTTCCTTAATAAAATAGAATTAAATTTTTATCTTCAACAATGTCTTGTTTATGGAAATATTTTGTCAGATAATCGAATTGTTTACAGTCAGACAACTGATTTTTTTGAGAACCTTTCAACGGCGCCAATAATTACAGTACAAATTTCCTGATCTTATTCACATTAATTCTAATACCATTTAATCTCCGTGATATGACGCTGGACAATTCAAATGGCTGGAAATAATAAGCATAATAATGAGAAGGAAGAATAGACCGGTTTTAAGAAATGCCATTCATATGTATGACCATAGTAACTCACGAAAATTTCTAGTTTTATTCAAATTTATAATTCTTTTTTTGGGGGGATCATATTCCAATATACATAACTATTCATTTTCCAAAAAGACTAGAGCATTAGGCCTCTCTTAAAATATATATTTCATTAAATCTTCAAAGTGAAATTTTTATTAACTTCTTTAATTAATTAAAAATGTTAAGCGATGGTTGCTAAAAAATTATCTTGGTTGATCATGAAACATTTAAAATTCTTTAAGAGTTACAGAAAGTCAATTTTGTTTATGATAAGCTGAAGGGTCCATTTGTTGCTGTGGACTATATCCATAGACATGGCCTTGCTGCTGTGCATCATATCCATATGCTTGTTGGTTTTGTTGTGGGACATAGCTCTGCTGTCCATAATATTGTGGTTGCTGGTTATATTGATTATAATATTGAGAATAATTATCATATGCCTGCTGTACGATACTTGTGGCTGACTGCTGATGATGTCCGCCAGGCATTCCATCTCTTGGTTTTGGAACTGCACTGCAGATTTTTAATGGTTTCGTACCTAAACCTACATATCCATTCATTTCATATAATGCATTCTTTTGTTCCTCTTCAAGACCAAATTTGACGAATCCGTAGCCTCGTGAAAATCCCGAATTATCCATAATCACTTTGGCAGCCTTAATCGATTGATACTTATTTGAGAATGCTCTGTAGAGTTTATAATCGTCAACATCAACACTCAAATCTCCAACCCAAAGACTGAATTCACGATCCGCCATAAATTGCTTATTATGAGATGTCATTGCAGAATTAAGTTTGAAACGAATGACTGGATTTGTTCCAGGTATTGGCTTCCCATTTAATTTGTGCATTGCATTAATAGCAATATCGTCAGTATCAAAGGAGACAAAACAATAGCCGGCTGCATCACCAGAATACTTGTTTTTCATCAATTTCACTGTTATTGGATTTTCTCCCATTCTTTGGAAAGCAGCTACTATAAAGCTCTCATCCATATATGGCTAGAATATTAAAGAAATAAATTAGATATCTAAAAATCACAGTCAATCATTAAAATTAGTGTAATAAAGATAACAATGAAATTTTAATATTCTTATCGCTCTAACCCATATTTTTCTGATGTTTTTTACAGAATGTAATTTTTGAGATCCAGTAAATTTGCGAAAATTTTTGATTAATAACTATTCAATCATATTATTCATGAAAATGTTTACATCAACATGTATATTATTGATTAAAAGTACCAAAAATCACAATAATAAGGCACAGCAGATAAGTTATTGAAATTTCACAAATTGGACATTTATTTTCAAAAAAAATGATTTATAATCACATTTTTGAGTCAATTTCTTTATTTTTCCACCAGCAATGCTTACTTGCAAACTTCCCATCCACAATTGACATTGTTGTGCCATTTTATAATCTGTGAAAATCCTTAAATAAGTTAAACCGGAATGTTTTGTGTGATTAACTGATTTTTTATACGACAAAACCTCACAAATTTGTACGGTTCCAAATTTTCATATTCACCGTACAAATTTTGGATCTTATTGTTTTGTTTACAAACTTTAAGCTGCTGCTTTGAGTCATTTTAATTATTTTAAAAATATCGAGAAATACCACACGTAAAAAAGTCATTGTGAAGTCATCAATGAATAGTTAGCTGTGTGAATAGTGTCTCAATTAATCTAGTAACCTTTCTTTAAAAATAAATTGTTTTTAAACGATTAAAATTTTTATCGAATAAAAAATTCGCCGAAAATGGAAAAAGAATATTTAAACGAATCAGAGCATGCTGAAGATGACGGAAGTAAGACAGAACATCAAGGAAATAAGCAGTTCCGTGTCAGGAAGAAGCAGATGTATATAAAATTGCTTAATCAAATGGAATTTTACTTTTCATGCTCCAATTTAGCCAAAGATCGATTTATCGCTAAATTAATTGCTGAGGATCCATGTAAGTAATAAATACATTAACAGTTGATTCGAATTAACTCCTTTATATCATATTATAGATGTCCCATTGTCAACATTCTTGAGTTTTAATAAAATATCTCAGATTTTGAGGACTTACTTGATACCGGAAGAAAAGCATATACCCGAATTGGCGAAATCAGTCTCTAAATCAACAATACTTGAATTATCGGAAGATAAAACAAAGATTCAATTAAAAGCGGATGTTCCGAAGAAGACACAAGAGGAAATAGATGAATGCACAGTCTATGTCGAGCAAATTCCTATTAATTCAACTCATGACTCATTAAAATTAATATTCTCAAAATACGGAAAAGTTAATTATGTTAGTTTACCGCGGTATAAAAAATCAAGGCAAATTAAACAATTTTGCTTTATTGAGTTCGATGATCCTGCAAGCGTCCAAAATGTAGTTACTGCATTTAAGAAAATCGATGGTGTCCTGCAAGGAACAAGTGTCAAGCCAGAAAATCTATTAAGTATCGCAACATTTGAGAAAGACGATCATTGCGAAGAACCACCATTAAAAAAAGCTAAACTAGACAGTCAAGAACCTGAAAATACAGAAACGAATGTGCCAGAGAAGGAGGATGAATGTGATGACGAAAATGTCAAAAAAGATGAGGATGAAAAGGCAAGTGATAAGGAAGCTGCAACAGCTGATGATTCTACAACAACCGATAGTCCAAAAAAGAAGAAGAGGAAGCATAAGAGACGAAATACAGCCAAAAATAAATTAGTGGACGAGCATTTAATGTCAATGAAAGTCATGAGAAAGAATGAATGGAAGAAGCTCCGTAATGCCTACCTGAATTTAGAGCGTCAAAAGGCAAAGGAGATTAAAAAGATCCTCAGAGAAAGTTACAACAAACGAACAGACAATAAAAGTCAGGCATATTCAGCACTTACTACAAAAGTGTCTCCAAAAATCAACTTTTATGGATCACCAAATGAACGTAGTTCCGAAAATGTCAATGAGCCTGTAACCGAGCCGAAATCTGATCTTCAGTCAGGAAATCTTGTGTTTACTCCAGGCTGTATTGTCAATATCAAATTTAGAGAACCATGTGTTGAATTTAAGGAATTCAAGAAGGAATTAAAACAATTTCCAAGTGTACAGTATGTAGACATTATGGAAGGTGGCTCACAATGTTTTATTAGAGTAAATGCATCTCAAGCAGCACACGAACTGGTTAATCATTATTCAAGCTGTGAATATGAAACGGAAATATTAAAGGATGACCTTGAAAAAGATTATTGGAAGAAGATCATCGACAGCCGTGAGAAAAAGAAGAAGAATGAGGATAAAAGTAAGCCAAATCCTGAAAAGCGAATTCGACGTCGTGGACGAGAAAAGCTTGTTGACAAGATTTCTAAAGCTACACAGAATCAAATCATCAAGTTTGGTGATTTTGACGAACATACAGAATAATGTTATGTATAAAAATTTATTTCAACCTTTAATGAATTAAATAAGTGAATTTAAATATACAAGAACTGGATTATATTAGTATAAATCACAGAGTAGAAGAACCTCTAACATATATTTTTGTCTATAGTCATTAAACACATTCACTTCTTATTCTTTTTGGATTTAGCATCTTTTGCGTCACGTTCTTTCAAATAGCCATAATTGTTGATAGTTTCATACTCTTGGTCACATTTTAAAAGCAATCCATACCATTCATTTCCACTGACTCGTGGAAGTTCAATTGTTCCATCATATTCCTTTGGTAAGCATTTTGGTGCGATATAACTATGCAGAGAATCACGATCAGTTCCATGAAAGACAATTCTGTTACGGAGCTTCTCTCTCAAGAATGGCTTGAATAAAGCAAATACCATGTTGAAGACTTTTGGTTGATTAATCACATGAATGGCTTTAATACGTAATGGTACGGAATCTTGTAACCAATCAACAATTCTCTTTGCGAATGGTGGTGTAAATTGCCATGCCTGGTGTAGAGATAAACCATCCATATCGAAAATCACAACAGCTCCATTCACCTGAAAATAATCGAGGCTGTTTTCACTATGAAAATTAATTAAGATGAATTGTTTATTTACCTGTGTTTCTGGTTCTAGCATAGCAGCCTCTGTATTATGTTTAATGAAATTAATAGGATTATATGGCGATTATTTGATGAAATTTGAAGCATCAATCTTACCCAAAAACAGCACAACTCCTTTGAATACTTCGTCTAGGGTTACTTCCTTGTGGTTCCATTTTTCTAAGGAAATAATAATATTTACAATGTAAGATGATTGATGTATCAAGCTTCGGAAGCGAACATGATTCGAGAAATCGAGGTTTAAATTTTTAATCCGAGGATTTAAATTTTTAATCCTAGGATTTAAAAAAAAATTTAATCCATTTCAAACTTGAATTACATGGAGCAGACGAATGACCTATATCACTTTATTCCAGTCAATTTAAAACAATTACTTACTTCCGAGTTCGAGTAATAGTATTCTTCTGCCAAGCTGATCACGATTTGGGAATACAGATAAGATGTTTGCTTTAAAGATGTTTTCCTCTTTTGAAGGTTTTAGTCCATTATAAATTTCGTAATGCTTGATCTTGAACGCATAATATCGCTTAATCTGTTAAGTAAGTAAATAAATAAATTAGATTATTTTTCATACATTTATGCATGATGTACTCACAAGCTCAAATGCACTCTCGTAGTAATATTTGGTAGGTCTCAAAAATCTTATAAGCCAATCATCATTATCGAGCGGTACTGTTAAATTTGTTTCTAAAAATAAAGATATCTTTAAAGTTATAAACAGCATTTAATTGTGCTAATTACATTAATGACTTGAGGTCAATTAAGTTTTAGTATCGAAAAAAATTGAATGTAAATAATATTTTTGTCTGTACAGCTTATAATCTCCATTAATGATTTTGCATACAATGAGATTTTTAAAGAGAAATTGATAATTAATCATGCGTAAATGCATGTGCAAATTACAAAAGCGTGAATATACGAACTTAATTATAGATTCTAGAAGCTACAAAGTTCATCACATGACGTATGCATAATTTAACGACTTTTCAGAATTTAAATAATACTTAATTTTTTCCCTGCATTTTTAATTAAATTGTTCATTTTTCACATGACGTATGCATAATTTAACGACTTTTCAGAATTTAAATAATACTTAATTTTTTCCCTGCATTTTTTTACATTAAATTTCAATTTCAATAATCCGTTAAATTTTTCAATTTATTTAACGACCTATTAAAAGCTTAATGATCATCAATTTCTGTTTCTAAAGGCTGATTTCGTCATAAAATAAGAAGATGAATCTCATCATTACAACAATAAAAAAGCAACATTGAATAGTTTGACGTCATTAGAAAATATTTTCTTAAGGTTCAAGTTATGAATTTAATAAATCCAAAAAAAAGAATCTTTTTTTGTAATTTAATTTACATTAACAATAATGCGCTGTTGTATTTAATTAAGGCTGACTTCTCTAGAGGTTACATTCAAATCAAAACTTCCTACTAGCACTATTCGTTCTATTTATCGACTTATGCCTGCATAAGCTGTTTCGTATTAGATTTTCAATAATAATATTAATATAAAAAAAAGGTTCACAGTCAGCAAAAAAAGTTCACTTTCGTTTGAACCTTGAAAGAGAGTCTTAAAAAGCTGATTCAACACAAGCAATTTACACTCTTCTGTTTAATGTTGACAAACTCAGCATGTTGGTTTAAGGTCAGCGTATTACCTTGTGAGAGTAAATTTCTCAATTCCCGAATACCATTTTCTCGATTTTCTGGTGTCTCTCTCAATTCCTTGAATGCTATATCTTGACTGAATGGTGTTAGATCATCGAGTTCGAATTTAAGGACATAATCGCCAAGTTGAACTGATGGCAGGGCATCAATTTCTGATAACATTGTTGGAATCTCTGTAAATGACATCCAAAATATTAGTATTTAATCCTTAAACAATATTAAGCTATAGATAATGTGCATTAATGTGCAAAATAAGATTGATCGTGGCAATTGTTATGGCTTAGTGCTTGTTGATCGTTTCTACTGTGCTGGAATCTATTTTATTAATTATTCTACAGTGTTCTATTTAATCAGTGTGTGCTCTTATCTTTTTATGGTATTTAACAGTACTTACTCATGTTGGATTTTGCTTCTATTTATTTATCAATACAAATTACAACAAAACTAGAGAAGATGAGAAGATAGTTATTGATTGGATATGGGAGGAATTTTCAATTGAAGGCCATATGGCCACGTTGTTGGGTTAAAAGGTATAAAAGATTGAAATTAAGAATCAACGGTTATGAAAATTTTGAAAACTATGTCAAAAAAGCTCTTGGAATTTTGAAATTGATTGAAAAATTTGAAATTTAAAATTCTTGGACAAACCGGCTTTGTTTGACGTCTTAAGATAGTTTGCCTAATACAGTAAATCTCAGTTGATCTTTTAATGAACTTTTTAATCATTCTAATAAAGAATTCATGAATATTTTAGGGATTTTTATAAATTTTCATTGTTTGTAAACAAAAAATGTTTCAAAAAAGCTCCCAAAATTACATTCAAATTTCAAAAGTACGTTAAAAATCAAAAACTTCAAATTTCATTGCCAATCTCATGAAACTAAAACTATTATAAAGCTTCACCAAATGAAAATAATGATGCTTTATTGACTGTTTTCGGTAGATTTGAATCAAATGATTCAAGGGCGCACAATTTCACAATAATAAAGCTAAAATGCCACATGTCACTAACTAATACATTTCACAGGAATCCCAGTAAATAGCTTTGAATAAATTTTAAGCAATCCCCATAGTCAATGAGATTGCAAAAATTATTAAAATCACTTGAATATTCACTGATGTGTTTAGCGTGCAAAAATAATCATATCTGATTAAGATAATGACAATTTTGATTTCACAATTTGGTAAGCACAGGCAAGAAGCTTAAGCTTTAAGTAAATTGATTCCTCAATTATTTGACAACATTACTGAGTTTATTTGATTATAGGCGGATGAGAATTTGCATGTAAAAAAACAGAATTGATTTGTTAAGGCAATAATAAATCAGCAAACATTCTTTTGTTAAAGCTTTAAGTGCTTAGCTATTACTGACGTCATAGACTTGAAGAAATTAACTTCTCGGGATATGAGAAATGAGAAACACAAAGCAAGAATCGATAGAAAATAGATTGAGGGACTGGAATTAATAAATAGCACTAATTATTGTAATGATCATGATGAGTAACACAACAACAACAAAAATATTATGAATATTATGCATTTACTTTATCTCGGCACTTGCAAAATTTATAAACAGGAAATATATATAAAATAACTATCACAAATCACAGAACTTTTATTTTGAATAATTAATATCTGTAGAGTTAAGTAAAAGAACTTCTATACTAGGTAGCGATCTTCTACTCTCGTAAACAACTCGGTTAAGAATGACTCTTTTACTTAACAAAGCACTGCTATTTTATATATATTTATTTTCTACTCATTGCTCGTTATTCGACTCTATTTTTTTTCTCAGCAGCAAGCTTCATGCTCATATTCTCTTTTGCACAATTGCTTAATATCTTAAAAGTTAAAAGCGCGAGAGTAAATTGAGTATTGTTTCCTGCATGCGTACATCTGATTTATAAACATGATCACTTTTTTGTAACTTTTTGATCATTAAGGGAGCAAATAGGATGAACTCTGATTCTCTGAATTAATGGGAGAGATTTAAAGCTTAATTAGCATTGCATAGTAAACGATTTTGTCAAATAAGGTGTATTTTATTAGGGATGACTCAATGGGGATTTCTCAAAGGCACTAAGTATGAAATTCGTAAGATTTTGTTTGCATTTGTTCAAGATCGTAAGTTGAGGATCTTGGATATATACTTGATATTCCAATGAACCTGTAAGGTTACGTGGACTTTGAACAAAACTTTCATTTTTGCCGTTGACGTAGGTCAATTCTGAACTTTGGACCAGTTTTACGATTCTAGACAGGAGCGTATCCGTTATCAACCCAACCCCTACCCTTTTTGGAATAGATTCTTCTAAGGGTTATACTAGCCTAAGTATGACTAGTCATAATTTGTGAATTACACTGGATTAGACTTGACATTCCATTCGATTGAACCCAAGTCAGAAGAGAAGACCACCAACATTCTAGTCAGTGGTGGACAACCAATGCGACGCGACACACCAACTTGTCGCTTAACATTTTTTGATATTCCATAAACCGTATGCCGTGTAAATTTTCAGTCGAGGCTTAACATCAAGGATTGTCGCGAACAATAAAAGGTTGTCCATCATTGTTTCGGCCAATAAGCGTCATCTTGAAATTGACAACATTATTTATTGGATAAATGAGAAATCAGTCATCAGAAGCAAGTTTTTCGGATATAATTAAGATGACATTTTTCGAGGTTTGTCGCGAAAAGTTTGTTAACATTTAAGCTAAGACAACAAGACAGATTCTATTGTCGAAGCGAAATAATACGTCGTACGTCACATTAAAGTGCAAAGATTATTAAAAATTAAATAAGCACGTCACAAACTTGAAAAGGACTGGTTTTATTGATCGCGCTATCAAAAGCTAGAGAAATGTTTGGCTTAAGCAGTGATGGGCACGCTATTATTATCATGACACACCTTTGTGGTAAGCCCCCGCACACGGCATATGGTTCATGTTATTTACAAAAAATTATTGCGCCACATAAGCGTGACGTGTCACACATGTTGCTAAAGACTGTGTCACATCATAATCAGATTAAATTAAATCTCAGGATTTAAATTGTAACTTTTGAGTAGTGTTCTGCCCAACTGCCTATTTTTCTGCCAATGGCACTTTCTTTATAAAGATAGTATCTATGGAAGAATGTTGTCTCCTTGCAAATAAATAAAAGTGCCTACATGCAGATTCTGTCTGCATAAATCTAAAATGTAAATCAAACTGTGAACCTTAATATTCATCCATGATTTCATGTTGACGTAAAGTTCTTCTCCATTATTACTGCTATTTATGACGTTTATCATAAGTTCGAAATTTTGAGAGTTTAATATAATCCATCCAAATTAATAATAATCTTGCGATCATTCACTCTTCATGTTTGCGTTTTGAAGGTTGGTGAGGTCAGAAATTTAGACAATAATTTCAACACAAAATAAAAAATTCTTAAGTCATCTTCAAGAGAAGACATTGATCACAATTGAACTGTATGGTAAGGGGTTCATTCGCTTATTGGGTAACTCAATGGAGAGAGAGGGAGAAGGGGGGGTGGGGGCTGGGGGTCACTTTATATGATCTACCTTCGTTAGAGAGAAGGGATGGGGTTTAAAAATTCTCATTTTTTGTGCTACGTAATAAGGAAACGACCCCCTTGATCTTTGATGGAATATAAGTTAATTAATTAATTAATTTATTTAATATTAGACTTTAAAATGTAATTAATTTTAAAAATCACAAAAATTTTTCGACAATCCATTAAGATTTCATCATCCTGTGTAACGCTTCCACTACATGAATCAGCAAAAAAAAAGCGATTTTGAGTTCTAGAAATTACATTCTAATGAGTGCCCAAAACTCAAAAAAAAGTCAGAATGTCTATTTTAACTTTCATAAATCCTCTATTAAGTAATAATACAGTATCTAGTCTCAAATATCAAATTTTCCATTGGCAAAATTCTCATTAAGCAACGCAATTGTAATCATCTATTAATATCGCACATTACAGCTATATTTTTTGTGTCATATTTAATGACTTGTTCTATTAATTGATTTGACAGCAATGACAGTACAACTTTCATTAAGTATCTTCACCTTTAATTGAGTCGCTGTTATTTTCTGCAATTTCATCTTCAGTATTGACGTAAGTTAAGTAAGCAATAAGAACATTATGACTGAATGTGAGGATTTCGTAATTCTTCATTTCTGATCTGTTGACTTTTGCATTTAGCTCTGTGAATGTTTACTAAATAAGAACGGAAGCAGATAAGACAGAATTATTAATTACGTCATAAAAAATAATAAACTATGGATATTATGCAGTATAAACAATGACTATGAGTCTTTAATTATTAATGAACTTAGAATTAAATTTATTCATTATTAAGCAACAAGTTAAGCTAGGCCACATAAGCCTTCTTTAAACTTAATATGGTTTCATCAAGTTTTACCTTTATTTCATCAGAAATGATAAGTAATAAAATTAAAGTAAATGTGCGGAGGATGTAAAATCGCATTACAATACAATACAATTAATTGATCTGTAGCTTAAGCACGTGCTTGAGATATTAATGATAATTTTGTGATCTTATAGGTCAAATATTGTTAAGATTGTTTTAATAACGAGTTAAAACGGAATATTTGTTAATTAGGCTTTCTAAAATGTCTATTTCCTTAACAAAGCATCTAATCATCTAAATTATGATCAATTTTCCCACTAAAATTCTAATTCAAAAATCAGGTAAAATTAACGGTCAAAATAAATTTGAAAGTTTTTTTTGTTAAGAAACTTAAGTGCAGCCCCCTGGTAAACAATATAAAAACGCACGCGAAACAAAAATTATTTAAATTAATTAAAAAGTAGTCAAATAAAGTCATACCATCATCATGATTATTCCAGTTCGTTGCTTTACATGTGGAAAAGTTATTGGCAATAAATGGGAGGCATATTTAGGTCTATTACAAGCAGAATACACTGAAGGGTAAGTTTTTGCAATTAATTTGTCGGATTTCATAAATTAATGAATTTTGTTATTTTTTAAAGTGATGCGCTTGATGCTCTAGGCCTGAAAAGATACTGTTGCCGTCGTATGCTTCTTGGACATGTAGATTTGATCGAAAAATTGCTTAACTACGCACCTTTGGAACGCTAAATTTCTCTAAGTTTTATGCTGTAAAAAAGTTTTATTTTTTCAAGTTAAGGATAATAATAAATTAAGACATACTCAAAAATGGAAGTGCTGGAATTAGTTCTATTTTCATAGATTTTCAGGAAATAAGTTCAGAATTTTGATTTAATTTGTGTATCGCAACAGTCGCTCAACAGTTACACATCACACTTTCCTCGAGCAACATGTGAATCTAGTCTTCAATGTCACGGACGCATGTTTTTGGACATAATTTTTGTCACACAACTGTCACGTGACGATTCATACAGAAAAATTGAAAAAATCTGGAAAAAAAATACTGAAAATGCAAAATGATTAAGGAAGAAGTCATTGTAGCTCGATTTGAACAATCCTAAAATGCTAATTAAGCCAATTTTATTTATTTTTTTCCTTTCAATTTATCTTTTTTTTTTTGTTTAACTTACATGAATGACACGATTTGTTTGTACTTTGTATTGTTATTAATATTTTTACATTTAACATACAGAAGAGTTTCATTAAAAAGTGTTATCGAATGATTCGAAAAATCCTCTTTTTTTATGCATTCATTAATCAATTGGCTAATTCGAGCACTGTAGAATTTAACAAAAAAATGTTAATTTAAGTGCATTTATGTTGTGAATTTTCATATTCATTTTGTTCTCTTTTGCAATAATTATTTACAACAATTAATTCTATTAAATTTCAATTTTTAAAAATTACAACACAATATGTTTTTTAACAACATTTTGTACATTTCATAGAATTAATTTTGATTAATTGGAAACATTTATGATAATTAGAATGAATTTCTTTGAGATCTATCTTTTTTTTGACACTTGTCACATGTTTAACGTTCACTTTAACACTCATAAAGGAAGAAAGAAATGAAAGCAATGGATTTCAAGAGTATATTATCTAAGATTTTTTTAATAAATTTTTTCGTTTATGGTCGTTCCTCTAATCTCGTTTTTTTTTGTCTTTTATTCTTCATCAAAAAGATTCACTAAAAATTAAGAATAAATTATGTGAGAAAAATTCAATTAGATTTATATTGAATTTTGAATTCTGAATACTAATTTAAAAATAAGGCACTTTATAAAAAATAAATTTCGGTAATTTTTCATATTTTTTTTCCTCAAACTTTATGTTTCGTAATAAATCTAATAAAAATGTAAAGATATCTTCCTTTTGTTGATAAAATGATATATAAATTTTTTTCATTTAATATTATTATTTTTTTGTTCCATAAAACATTATAAAATCATCTCAATTTTCCGCTTAAAAATCTTTACACATAATTTCACTAAAACTGCTTACGGGTGAATCAAATTCATTTTCACTTCCATACATATAAAAAGATGAAGCTAGTTGCATTGGCATGGGATTTCCAACTGGACCATCAAGTGAATCCCAATCAAGTTGGGGACTATCGATGTCAGATTCAATATTATTATTGTAATAATGTAAAGGACTGTCGGATGTATAAAAAGCCTCTGAAAATTTTCCTATTTCAGTCTGACCGAATGTTTGCAAAAATCCCGGCAATGGAGTGACATTCTGTAAAGTTTATAAATTAATTAAGCCAACTGTTTAGTAGATTCTATAAATTGACTCATTTTACCTTCATATTATTCTTATTTGGATCCACTTTTTGTGTTGAATCTTCTACTATTTTTGATTTTCTTTTTGTCCTTTTCGTTGATGAGGGTGAGTTGTCGTTTTGCTACAGTAATTTAATTATAAATTAGAGATTTTTATTCAATAGAGATCTTTTTTGCATATTTTTGTGTTTCTTTAACTTTGTTAATTAATTAAATATATTCAAAGTGTGAGAAGCAAAAAGTTAAATTTCCGTTGTAAACGATTTTAAAATTTTTAACTGATTTATAACATTTGAAATTTTTGGGTTGAAATGAAATGAACTCGTGAATTAATGAACAGAAATTTGAAATGACGCATTGATTTTTTTGTGAATATTCATCAAATAATGAAAGACAGCTTGGGATATTGATTTTGTTACTCTTTTGCACACCATTCTAAGTAGATATTTAATGGAAGGAATACTTAACATTTGAATAAAAGATATTTGGAAAATTGTTCCTTGAAATAAAATTTTTGGGATTAAATAAATCCCACGGATTAAAAATAAATCCTTAGATTTATAAATCAGACTTAAAATGCAAGTTGCATCAACAACACAAAATTCATTCATAAACTCAAACTCTGATAATAATCAGTGACGTATCGAGTACAACACCCCAAATCGAACCAAAAATTGCGCAACGCCCACAAAAATATGCTAAGAAATTGAAAAAAAAAATCAATGAAATATTACCATTTTATGCTTATCAGGATTGAGATTTTTGTTCTTACTACGCATCGATGAGAAGAATGTTTGTGAATCAGGAAAATTTCGTCGATCATCGGGATTCATCATCCAATTATTATTGTAATATTCATGCTAGAGAGGAATGCACATAAATCCAATGACTTTCAATTTTAATTAAATATTTTTATTTATTTACCGAATACCATGACATTGGATAACGTTTATGTGGATAGGAATGAGGCGTATGATGATGACTATATCCAATAGGTGTCGGTGACCGATCATTCATAATGGGCATCTGTAATAAAACATAAATTAAACATTATATCCTCGTACTATGCCTACTAAGAAGCTTTTTTCAATCAAAATATTTTGAATGAGTGGGAAAATTTCCATTTTCTGAGAGAAAAATGCTCTCTCGCTGCTGAAAGCTCTTTTCCTCTCCCAAACCATTCGTACGTTCGTTGATTGAGTGTTATATACTTTTTCATTATTATATATTATGCTCACACAAATTCAACAAGTGGCTGATTCTCTCATATTCGATTTTTTTTATTTTCTTCTTTTTTTCGGGAAAGAAAAACTTTTTTTTTTGTTGTAATTTCGTGTATGTGTGCATATATACAGTCATGTATGCTGTAAATAAACTTTTCAATTATAAGGATGACTATTGAGATTTTTTTGAGTTTGTTTACAGGAAAAATGTCAACCGATAAAAAAAATGACGAATTAATTCCAACATTTTGCAATTTACCCTCCAAAAAAATATACTTTATTTAACCAATTTATTACCCTAACATACATGCATATGCTCAATGAACATCTTACAGTATCAATGAGCATGCTCACTAGATACCTCAGCTCAACAACAGTGAGCTGAGATACGGCAACAGTGAGCTCAGTTACAGCAACAGTGAGCTAAGTGAGCAACATTCAGTTGAGATACCTAGTGAGCAAGCTGATTGCTACCGTAAGATCCTCATTGAGCAAATGCCTGCATGTTAGAGTTAAGTATAGTCACAATCATAATTCATTGAGTAGCACTGCCAATTTATTGGGAGCAATGAAAATGATTTTTATGCATTTATGGTGTTAGTTTGTCGAAAAAAGAAGGAAATATTATCAAGCAACAGTGAATGAAAGACGAAGAAGGCAATGTAAAATTGTGTGGAATGAAAAAAATCAAAGTGAGAGGATGAATATAAAAAAAAAATTCACAACGCATGTGTCAAACATTCTTTTTCTTTCTTCCCATCATCAGGATGTTTCGCGCTTTACCACGCTTTTTACTGTTACAACCATTTTTTACATACTCAGTTTGTCTGTACAATGGAAATGTTTTTCACTTGAATTCATGTCAGAAACTATTAGAAGATGAGTTTGGGATGTGATGACTTGTCAATAAGCATTAATATTATCTGTGACAAGTATTATTCGTTGTTTAAATACTGGAAACAATCAACTATCTCCTTGTAGACATCAGAGAACTTCACATCTGCATCCTTCAGGAAGTCTTTTAATCCATACTGCATTTTATCTTCAATTTTCTGTAGAGATGTTCTGATTTTTGCAAAATCCTCGTCAATGTTGTTGTAAATTGTTTGTTGATTCTTAAGAAGCTGGAATGTGTCATTGTTTTGATTATTATGAGGCTTAATCTAGTTCACTTATTATGGACGTAGCATAATAACAATTTTTTTTTTGGCCAAAAAGGGACAGGCATTGTTATAAAAAGATCTTAATCCCGGCACTTAATAAATGATAATAAGCAAATCATGTTCGTTAGGACATGTGTCACTTTATATGTTGTAACTTGTGATTTTCACTTGAAGGAACATTTCGCTCAATTTAAGGGGAGTCGACTGGATTATACTGAGCAATAGTATAATGTTTATATGGTACTTGATTTTGATACTTAAAATACTTAGATTAGTAAAAGGGAAACGAAGTTATGATTTTCAGTTGTCTTACGAACTCTAAAGTTCTGTTCAATGAGTCTTTCGCCAATGATGTAAAAAGGGAATCGACGTTATGATTTTCAGTCGGTCTTACTATTCAGCTATCAAAGTTCATCCACATTTTGTCATTGCTACTTCCGAATTTGATAATGTTTGTGAAGTCTTTAAGATATTGGACAAGTTGTTCCTTCATGTAAAAGGCATAAGTAGCAAATCTAAAGATGTCAAGTAATCTAAAGATGCCTAAATCAGCCCTTAGTTTGACTAATTTATAGCTTATAGACTTCTTCTGTTTTTACAGGAAGACATAAACGTAATGAACAATTCCTACTTGACCATAAGCAAGCAACACTTAACATTTCAATTAAATTAGCACCACTTAGTTAACAACCCCAATCTACTCACATAATATCTAATAATCACACGATTCTTAAACGGTTCCATATACTCCTGAAGCATAAGCGTTTGTGTTGATTTTATATCCGATGTAATTTTCTTCCTCAAACCCTCAAACTCATTGTAAAGATATTTAATTTGATAGTTGGAATGCTTATAAATTGCATTGCATGCATCAAATGCAATTTCAAAATAAACTGTTTTATAGCTATCCCAACATTCAATAAGATTGTAATCATCATTTACAGTTGATTCAATTTCAGCAACATATTGATTCAAAATGTTGAGTAGATGCTTGAAAAAGATTTGATAAAATTTCATATTCTTCCGTATTAATATCCTTATATCCTTTAATGAACGTGATATGTTCACTTTTATACGAGATTTGACATTCGATGCGAATCTGTAAAGATTCTTAATGTCAACGACGAAACCGTCCCGTTCGAAAAGCTCATTTGTTAAGCGTATCCAATTTTCACCGTATTGAATCAAAAGATTTGTCACATTTTGTGTAAAGTCTTCCTCGCTCATTGTCAAAGTCACCATTGATAAATTCAAGTGTTGCTGAATTTCGTTCAAGGCTAGAAGATATTCTGTCTGTACATTATTTGCCGATTCTGCGATCTATTTTGATATCAACAAAGTTGTTAAGGATCTTTAAGTCACGAAAGTTTCATAAATAATTACGTGAAGTCCATTGAAAGTTGAAATTAATACGATAAGTACTTGAAGAAGCTTCATGACGAATGTGATGCTGTAAATTAGATCTCCAGCAATAAACTGACATTAATTTTTATCCAGTATGAAATGGGAGACAAGCAGCTAATTAAATATTTATATCGTTCAAGTATATGATCTCATATACGTATTTGGGGAGTAAATATATAGTACAATACCGTCTTAATAAGCTTATTATTATATTTTAGAAAGAACAGAAAGACATTCCCACATTTCTCGATATGTGGGAAACTTGCAAGCCATGACGTACATTGAGAGCATTCCACAAATTTTCCACTCATCGTCGGAACTAATAAGACATGTGTAAATGCAAATAAATATTCAACTTACATTGTGATGTTCTGATAGTTTACTGATACCATTCGTGGTCGTTACATTCTGCTGTTGCTTCTCATTTTCTTGTGGAATTTTATTCACCTTACTGCTTTCAGGTGAATAATCTAGAAATAAAATATTTATTTATGTAAATTTTTCAAAATGCATGATCAAGCATATACACCCATTTTAGGTATATCCCGAGCAGCACAGCATATTCGATAGTCATTCCGCAATTATCGAGAAGTACTCAAGAGACTGGATAGGTCAGAAGGGAATGTCAATTAGATGTGGCCGTAGTAAGTAGTCAAGTAAGTACTGCGCAAATGGCAAAATGTCGAGATTCCGAAAAGCCACACAGCTGGATGTTAGGAACCCATTCGACAGAAACAAAGTTGGATATGCCGCTCGGGATATTTTCATGTGTATGGAATATTAAAAAAATTAAATTGCGATAAGGCAAAAATAAAAGTCTTACCTGTTGCCGTAGTGGCTTCTTCATTCTTCTGAACATGTTGTTGATTTTCCTTACAATTTTCATTCTCATTAAATGATTCATTTTTATGTTTTTTGGCAACTTCTTCTTCTCGTTCCGTATTATTATCATCATTCTTATTTATAGCCTTCTCATCTTTTGGAATTTCTTTTTGGGAATTTGAATTTCCATCTTGTTTTTCATTGGACGACTCATCAAATGAGGGATTCACACTGACTTGTTGATCATTACGAGTATTATTATTGTTATTATTATTTGTTTTATCGTCTGATTCATTTAGTTTTGCCACATTTGGATTATTTATCGTTGATGTATCCACGTGCTTAACATTAACATCCTTATCTAATAATTTTTCACTATTTTGTCCCTCTTGTTGCTGTGATGTACTGAATGAGAAGTCATTTGAGCGTAAATTATTCGTTGAAGGATTAAAATCTCCTTGCTGACGATGATGATTGATTTGGGATGGATGTTGGTGTGGTATTGTTGACGAAGACGATGGCGGAGTTGGATAATGATTATATTGATGATCTGATGAATTACTATTATTATACGGTTGATGCTGGGAATTTTGTAAAGGATAGAAATGAGGCGATGAATGATTTGGTAACTGTGGTGGATAATGATGTTGACTTTGATGATATCCATAATGATATCGATAATTTGAGGGAATATTTCTTGGATAGGAATATGATTCGTATGAGCTTTGATGATGATTATGTGGATGGTGAGTTCCGTAATAGCTAGATGGGGGCTGTTGATGCATATTCGAATAATAAAATTGACTGTTTTCGTTGTTCGATTCGAATGGTGGAAAGTTGCTTCCTTGGCCGTTAAAATGATGATTACTGGGAAGATGATGATGATTGTGGATATTGTGTCTTGAGAATCCTTCGTATAGCGGCGATTGTGGAGTCTCATTGTTTAATTGTGTGCTACCAAATCGATTAAGTGATGGGCTGTTATTCGATGCAAAATATGTATTATGAATGCTATTGTAGTGATGATAATGATTATGGTATTCAGGATAGCAATCCATTTTTACGCTTGATTTTTTTTTTCCTTTCCTTTTTTTGGTCGAAATGTTATCCAACTTTTCCACGTCCTCGAGCTTTTTTTCCCTCTAGTTCACTTTTATTTATTTACGTTATTAGTTTTTCCTCTATGCTTTTGTGTTCAGAATAAGCTCACAAAAGGAGCAGCAAGTACAAAATCAATATTTTGCGAATACCGAATCAGTAAACTCACACTGTTTTATTTTTTATTCTTCAGGCTGGTTGACTTTAATAGGCATCGTATCGTATGTTTTGAAAAAAATTGGCTTTCATCGATTTTTGAATAGGCACTATAGCACATACACATATTTCAAACTGTTTTTTTTCTATTTCTATTTTTTTGTATTTTTTCCTACTCAATACTCGTGTCAATTTGTCTCATTTTTTGCATTTTTATTCTAATGATATCCAACAGTTACTGTTTCTTTATATACACAATTTTCAGTCACGTTTATAGATAATATATTTTTAGATTTCAACATTGTGGAAGTATACATTTGATATCTTTCATGCGCGCTTGACCAAAAATTCAATCTTTCATTCTTGTCATATTTCCATGTATCGCCACATCTATAATATAAACAATCACTGGATTCCGTTTACTTGATTTTAAAATACCTCAAGTTTAATACTCAACATGATTATGAGTAGAATGAGAGACTGCCTTATCATGACATGTGTTTGAGATTTATATACGGTTGTAGATTATTTCACCATAAATTTCTGCATTTATGCTTGTTGCTGCATATTGATTTTTAAATAAAATCATACTTTTAACACTTAAAGAGTATTATGACTTATGACATCTGCCTTGCTAATAACAAGTGTTTTTAAGCCATGTAAAACACAAAATAGCTTAATAACAATACAAAACTGTGATAGAAATTAAATTTTCATATTTTAAATCAATAAAATATTTCTAGTTCACATAATCCGGCGACTATCGATTATTCCCCTGATTTTTCGCAGTAGAAATGACTTGTTACTGTCATATGAATATGAGTCATCGACCAAAACGCTTGGAAAACTTAATTAAACTATTTTTAGCATGCTTTGTTTTGAAAAATTTCTAAATTTAACTTGAAAACTTTTTGTAAATGACGCAAAAATTAATGCAAAAATGACGCGAAAATATAAATGACAAAAATACGTTACAAATGTCAAAAACATCAAGTCACGTGGCTTGCATCATTAATAAACTTTCAGTTCCTTTGAACCGCCATGAACAACGACAAACAATAAAAATAAACAGATTCAAATCAGACAACGCAAAATAAACAAAATCAAATGACATTCCTGAAAAACTTTTCAGACTTGATCCTTGCTTTCGAAAGTTAGTCTATTTGTAACATTTGCAAAATTTCAATGAAAAAATGTTTATACAATGGTGATGAGTTCAAACAGGAGTTTGAAAAGTTCACATCATAATACAATAAAATAAATCCAGCTAGAACTAGGCGCTACATTGATTTTTTTTTTGTGTTTTCCGCTCCCTTTCCATTCTTTTATTTAATGTTTTGTAAAGAGCATTTGTTTTATGTTTCGAGTATTTTTCAACATCTTTTCCTGGATATTCACACTCTCTTGAAACAAAGTATTGATTCATATAAAAAAAAAGAAAAATAAAGACTGAAGTGGTGGATAAAAAATATAAAAAAAGGAGTAGCACAATAGAGAGAATGCTTGAGGAAAGGATGATGACGAAGTCATGAGAAAATCAATATTTTGCTTCATTCATAAATAGAAAAAAAAGTGCGAATAGCAAGAATGGTTGGTGGTGAACGGGGGCGCGCAGAAAAAAAAAAATATTTGAAACTGACAGCAACAAGACGAAAAAAAAAATGAAAACAACAACAATCGAAAATGTGTTGGTGGGCACGGGGATTCATACGAAATAATATATTTGGGTATATAATGGAATGTTGTCGGTTAGGTGGTGTAGTCAGGGGAGGCACCGACCCCCTTCTGAGAATTGGAAAATTGTTTATTTTGTAGCGGTATTTTTAATTTTGAAATTTTTTGTTTGCTTCTTTTCGAAAATTCAAAAAAATAACGGTTGGACTTTACCCCTGTATGTCGGTTCTTATGACTTGAAGGCATTTATTGCAAATTTTAATAATTTTAATATTGACAGTAAGGATTGCTTCCTTCATCATAAAAACTTTTCCTTTTCCTCCCCAAAATTGTTGTTTTCTGGGTGCTTAATTTTCAATCAAACGAACCAAAAAAAAAGCAGCTATTTGGAGGTGGTGGTCTCGTTTCTGTGACGAGAAAAAAAAACTCACAGTTACATTTACATTTTTCTGCTTATGTACATCTGGGGAAAAGCTTTTTTTCTCCTTTTGTTGCTAAAAAAAATCTTACACGCTGTATACACAAAAAAAAAAAAAAAAAAAATCGGTATGTATATGTACAAAGGACATAATATGTACAGAACATTGTGAAAATATGCGTTATCCTATCTTCTCATTTTCTCCATTTACTTTACATTCATCTCGGAAAAATGATGAAGCATCTTATGTATTGTGTAGGTCTATTTTTTTTATTCTTTTCATTTTTTTTCGTCGAAAGTGTTGGGTGTATGAAGTGATTTGAGTCGCATGTCGAGTTTTTCTTGCTGGAGCTTAACGGAAAATATTTGAATTTTTTTTTGTAGATTTTTGCAGATTTTCAACGGAAAAGTTTTGAATATTTCTTGTAGATTTTTAACGGAAAAAATTGAAAAAATTCTAGTACTTTTTTAACGGCTTTTTTGAACATTTCATGAAGATTTTTGCAGACCTAATTTGAATATTTCTTGCAGATTCTAGCTGAAAAATTTGAAATTTCTTGTAGATTTATAACAGACATACCTAATTTGAATATTTTCTGTAAATTTTCAACTGATAAATTTGTAAATATTTACAAAATTGATGAAATTTACTAAAATGTTTAAATTGAATTTTTGATTCTTTTGAAGCCGTAACTTAATACTGGTATGCATCCTACTCTGATTTATGAGTTACTTTATCGATTTTATTAAATCCAGTAGAAGATTTTTGGCATTTTATCCTATAACGTGTCAATTTTTAATTTGAAATTTTTCCGTTTTTTAAACAGCCATTTGTTATGCTTCTTAACACAACATTCTATAAACTTAATCAATTATTGATTGAAACGTATGCTTATTTCCTCCAAAAAATTCCAATTGTTTGAAAATTTAGCACACGAATTTTTTTCGTCCGTATGCCTCAATATACATGACATGCATCCACCCACATACATCCAGAGAACAGCACCTTTCAAAAATCTAGGTATTTACTCTTTAAGCATGCTATGCTTTAAAGCATAACAGTTAAAGTTCTCCCTCAATGTGGAAAAGCTTGCTTGGGAAATTTATTTATATTTCCAATACATTCAAACGCAAAATAAAATCACACGTGATGCGCAAACATACAATATTTAAGAAGGAAAGTATATGATACTAGACTTGATAACGAAAAAAATTCGATATTTTTTTCATGCTGTGTCTCGCATTACATAGATTTTTTTTTTTGCAGCCTATACTCCTGCTTATGTACAACTCCGTAGGTTTGTAACATTTTTTTTTTTGGGAGAAAAAAATGAGCAGAACAAAAAAAAATTTAAGGGAGTTGAGAGTTATTGAAATGCTTTATGGCTGTGACTCTTGATATCTACAGGGATCTATGAAGGCGGAAAATCCACACAGCATAGGTGAAAAGGAATTGAGTTACTGCTAAAAATTTTTGACATGTGCAATTTGCGTCATGAGAAGAAAAAAAAAGAATCGCAGAATATTGGCATTTTCTTCTCTCTCCCATCCATTCTTCATGTGAGGAAACGGAATTGTAATAAATAATCAATAATTTGTTTGGTGATAATTGACGGAATAATTTTTTTTTTTTGTGTCCGCAATGTTTGTTATGCTTTATGCTTCTTGGTGGACTTTCTTTAATTATTTTAAATATATCCAAAGTAAGCATTGAAATAATTTAATTTTTTTTCACTTAAATAATCACAAAATTTTCACACTTTAACTAACCATAATCATAAAAAAATTGTTTATAAACACTTAATCCTTAAACTTCCTTTAAAAATGTCTTTATTATATGTCGAGCACTCTTTAGCAATTCTGTACGATTCGAAAATTTCCGTAAGACTGAGCTTATGTTTGTTGATTTTCCAGATATACATACATACATTATTATATTGAGAGAAAAAAAAGTTTTTCCGTTCTTTTTTTTTCATTTTTTGTTCATTCTCTCGTGATACATAGAATACATAAATGGGTGAGTGGGTGAACGTAGAAAAAGAATAGTATTTAATGATTTTCTCTCTCAATAGCTATGACAGGGAATGTAAAAAATTTCCCATTTTTTTTGGTGTGTATCAATGTCAATCTAGAGAATTTTTCCGTACACGAAATGATGTTGCATAGATTACAATCACATTTCATGACACAAACAGTATTCCTTTATGTACAGCATTTTATACTTAATGAAATAAATGAGAGAATAAGTTTTATGTGTGTTGAGGAATCAGCTGTATTGTTTTTAATCGTGGATGGAGAGACAGAGAGTAGCATGAATTTTAAGTAACTCAATTGCAGGTAAACATTTGTTTTTGTAACATTTTTTTGTTTATTGCTGGCAATTTTTTTTTGTTGTTGCTGTTCATGAAATTAACAAATATTGATATTTAAAGATATGTGGAACGAAAAACAAACATTGATTGACTGGGTGCTTTGGTAATATTCAACAAAAAATTATTTTCAGGTTCTCACAGGTTTACATTATTGTTATTTAAACGTATACAGGAAATATAATCGGTTTTTGTAACGAAAGGAGTGAAAATCAATCTGAGACTTAAATTCAGTCGGATTAAAAATAAATCTAATCCCTCAAAAATTAAATCCCAGATTAACTTTAACCCAAAAATTTACAAATTTAAATTAAGGAAATTCTTCATGCAGTTTTTGAGTTCAATGCTATTCAATTTAATTCTAAATTCACAAGCATTTTGTATAAATTAAAAATGTATACATGTCTAATAATCTTTAAGGTATTCTGTTATTTCAGCAAGATCTCTATTCAGCCATGCTGTACTTAAACGAATTGTCTCAATTGATTGTTGAATGGTTCTCTCGGCACCAGGAAATTCGTGAGCTTTGAAAAAGCTGTCTACTTCCAGAGCTTTTTCTTCACTTGCAAAGTTTTCAGTGATGTGCTTGACAAGTCTTGTAAGCAAGAATCCACCGCTGTATTGGTCCAATAAAATCTTCCAGTTTTCTTTGAAGAATGTCCAAGTCAAGTCACGACCTTTTGGATTCACAGCAACAGAAGCAATGACAAATACAGCATCTTGAGCTCGAACCTCTTCCTTACACATTGAAAAAGCTATGACCTTTTGTAAGAGTGTTGGATTGCTTATTGAACCTAAAGCACGTGAAATTCTGTCTTTTTCCTCATGCAAGTCTGTTGATCGGTACAATTCAAGCATTTCCTCGTAGACCTTTTCATCTGCTGTTTGTAAAACGGCACGGTAACAAGTCATTCTTAAATCTGCTGGTAATATCTGCTTTCCTTCTTTGTGAAGATAAAATCTGTTTGGAAATGACAAAATCAGTTTGTGGACTAATCTTATATTGAATGACTTACCGTCTTGTTGCTTCTTTGAGGGTCTTTTCACAATTGAATGAGACAAGCTTACTCAACACAAGAGATCTAAGAAGAGTCTCTAAATGGCTTTCATTATCCTTCGTTTCCCATCCAAGCTTGTCAGCCAATGGCGTGAAGATATGTCGTCCGAAAGCATTAAATTTATCAGTCAAGTCGGTATGAGACAACAAATTCTTCAATTTAGACAATGATGTAGCAATTGATGACCAGACAGTAAAATTGTCTTCATTAATATAAGCATCAATCAGCTTTAAACTCTCAACTGTTGAATTTGAGCCATTTTGAACTAATGCAAACAGATCATCATGAAGTCCTAAACGATCCAATGGACTCAATGACATGTTTTTTATGGCAGGGATGAATTTTTCAAGCATATCCGATGGATATTGTGTACGATAGAATCCAATAGTTCCGGGATTAATCTTGATCCAATCATTTTCTGTGACATTCTCAATAAATACTTCCATTTCCTTTTTATCCAAGACTGTCGTTAACGCATTCTCTGATTTAGGCGTAGAAATTGAAATTGGAATCATCCAAAATGGCTTTTCATCAATACTTCCGTTGGCCGTGAATTTAGTTTGTTCAAGCACAAGACGACGACCGTTTTCTTCTTGGATATCCTTAACAACTTTCACTTTTGGAAATCCCATTTGTTTAATCCATGTCCTCATAATATTCGCAACAACTTTTCCGCTTGCTTTTTCTAAGCTTTCCCACAAATTTTCCGTAATCGTATTCTGATATTGATGTTTAGTTAGATATAAGTGCATGCCTTTACGGAAGTCTTCATCTCCAAGATAATTGTGTAACATTCTAATGACACTTGCTCCTTTATTGTAGCTAATTTCATCGAAAATCTCATCAATTTCGGCTGGATGATTAACTTCAACTTCAATTGGATGAGAATTATCCAAGCAATCTGCATCTAATGCTGGACTATGCATATCAGTCATGAATTGAGTCCAAATATCATATTCTGGGAACAAATGATTGACACACAAGAATTCTGTGAAACTTGCATAGCCTTCATTCAGCCATAATTCAGTCCACCATTCCATTGTTACCAAGTTTCCGAACCACTGATGAGCAACTTCATGTCCAACAGTCAATGCAATGTTTTGCTTCCTAATAAGTGATGTATTTTCTGGATCAACGAGGACCATTGTTTCACGATATGTGATGAGACCCCTAGTGGACATAAAATTAATTAAGTTAACATGTTTCTTAGATTAGTCAAATAATTAATCCTTACCATCCTTCCATTGCACCAGCTGCAAAGTCGCTAATTGCGATTAAATCTAATTTTGGCAAGGGATAGGCAATTTGAAAGTAATCCTTGTAGTAAGGCAACACTTTTGTTGTAACTGAAAGGGCAAAAAGACCCTGTTCCTTTTTTCCAACGGGCGTATACACGCGGACATTCACTCCATCCGATGATGTGCCTTCGACATAATCGTATTCACCAACACACATAGCTAATACTGTAATTGAATGAGAAAGTCGTAAAGCAATTTAATATTATCATGAAAATTTCTTATCTTACAATATGTAGACATAATAGGTGATGTTCCAAACTTCAAAGTCTTCATTCCGTTTTCGCTCTTTACTTCCTCAATTAATGGCATATTTGACAATCCAACGAGATTTTGAGGAATTGTCATAGAAATATTAAATGTAGCCTTTAATGCAGGCTCATCCCAACAGGGAAAGCATCGTCTGGCATCAGTTGCTTCAAATTGTGTTACGGCTGCATATCTTTCCTCCAAATCTGGATGTGAAAAATACTTGCTTCGATAAAATCCTTTCATCTTATCGTTTAATTCTCCTTCAAAATCCATTTCAAGGGAATAAGTTCCAGGCGACAATGTATCGAACAGAAGATGTACAACTTCTATTTCTGTAAGATACACGACCTCCTTGCATTTCTTGATGTCTCCGTCAGCATTTGTAACACGAACATTGCTTATTTTAAGATCCACAGAATTCAACGTAATGCGATCAATTTTCTCCTCAATCTATTTAGTCAGAATAAGATGCTTATGATTCATAAAATGCAATACAATATTGATGACTTACTAACCTTAATAGATATTGATGCACTTCCGATAAACGAAAATTGAGGGATATTAGGAATGAAATGAAGGTGATAGTTCTTTGGAACGACCGATTTAGGCAATCTCTCGAAATCGTGCTTCATGATTTAAATTAGGACAATGAGTTTGCAAAAATTACCACAACAATTTTAATTTAATTATTTTAAAATGATATTTTATATAGATAAACTGTATCTTTTGATTTCTAGTGCTGATAACGTTATGCCGCGCACTTTTATACTTCTAAAGATGCTTTTATAATACTTTTAAATGACTTGTTTGCAATTAAGATATTTCGAGCTAAACAGAACAAAGTAGATACAAAACAGTATGAACAACTTCCAGGAATGAATTTATAAAGCGCTTCTTTGGAATTGAAGTAATTACTTATTGACATTTTTTAATGTTATCAGTTTAAGTTAATTTTAGCTGGATATAAGGTGAAAAATTAGAAAAATATTAATTGTTGTAGATTTTTCTTAAAGTTTAACGACTTCTAAAAATTTAAAATTTATTTTTCTGCTTCAAATGATGCAAAAATTTGAATTTTTATAAGCCGGTAAAATTTTGTTTCATTTCAAGTGTATGAAAATAGGTTTTAATTCATTTAAGCCAACAATTTTATAATAACATAGAACAAAGTGACAAAAAGTATGCGCAAATCAATAATAATTTGCAAAAATATATGCTAAAAAACAATGGGAAAATCTGCAAATTGCTGAAAATCATCAAAAAAAATTAAAGCTCATCTTCTCTTTTTTGAGATTTTATCATGATACTCTCAAAGCTATGCTCCATTTCACTCATATTTCAATCTTGTTAGAGAGAATTAGGCAAGAAAATCACACATTTTTTCACATGAATTTTGCCGGTTGATGAAGCTAACTTCACGTTGTATTTTGAAATTTAACGACTTTTTCCAGCAGCTCCTTTCACTTGTAAATAATTGACCTAGTTGATATGCTGACGGTACTTTCTTTTTGATTGCGACACGTGTACAAAACCTTATGATCAATATTGCCAACCAGAATGGCCTGGATCTTTGATTGAATTAATTATCTAAGCAAATAGTCATTAAAAATGATCAATTGATGACTGTAAGCCAGTCAGGTGTTTCCATACTGACTTCCTATCTATAAATACCTCAAACACACTGAAATCTAGGGAGATAATCAGCACCGTAGCGAGAAAGTTAATGAAACATTAACGGAATTCTCATTAATGTCACATCCTCCTCTATATTTATCTTACAGATGAAAACTTATAAACATACGTCGAGATTTAACATTGATAAACGTTTTCGTAAAATCTTTTATTCTGTTTAAATAGAAGCTATAAAAATACAGTTCCAAAAATATCTAATAAACTAAAAAATGCAAAAATTGCGTATACATAAATATAATATAATGTGTATAAAAGTTTTCTGTTTAAATGTTTTTCGTATATAGGCATTGCATCCCACAAAAGTCTGTGATAAATGTGCAAATTAAAATTAAAATTTAACAGATTTTTTTGTTCGTAAAATGAAGTGCGATGAATGAATCGTTATCATGTTAATTAGTCCAACATCCGTTGAAAGTTAACTATGAATCCTTTCCTTGTTAAAATGCCACGACAAATGAGTGTCTCGAGGAATCTTACGACCCATTTTATTTTGAATGATTTTCCCAACGAAATGTCGCACATGTGACATGATGGAAATAGAACTAAAATGAATCAGCAAAATTAGCAAATATTAGTTATCATCAGGTTTCATCGTCAAGGTCATTCATTTGATGACGTCATTTTCAAATTCCTTTAAAATTACAAATTCTAAATTTAACTGACACTTAAAATTTGAAAATAAAGTAAATGACGCCAAAATTGACGCGACTTTTCAAATAAAAAGAAATCGTTAGAAACTCACCTTGTGGATCTGAATGAGTAAGCAACTGGATCTCTTGTTCTTTACAGAAACTGACAAGACACGGTGGTGGCATACAACATGTAACGATGTTAATTTGCAAAATTGTGAAATCAAAGTTTTTATCATCGAAAATATCCATAATTGTATCAAGATCCATGTCGGCAATACCCAATTGTTCTATTCTGCCGGCTTTCTTTTCTTCTCGTAATTTCTCCCACAATGTCTTGAAATGTTTCTTTGCGGTTGCGTCATTATCAGCCCAAACAAACTTATCGTTCTGAATACTCGACGTTGGAGTGTAAGCTAGAATGACATTCGGTGCCGTTTTACAAATTTTCAAGGTATGACTCAAACACTCTTCAATTGCATCTTCATGAAACTCATTCATAAATATTTTAATGACTGTTTTCGTTTTTCCTTCAGCTGTTTCATCCTCCAACGTTATGTCCTCATGTGGTATCGACACAAACTGATCAGCTGGTTCTGCACCGTTCACAATGTGCTGTTCATTTAATTCTTTGATTCTTGCACACATACAGAGAAGCATCTAAAATTGAATTATTATGCACAAAGTCAATTAATCAATATAGATAATTTATCATGCAACATTGCTTTAAGTAAACATTGATAAGGTTGACTTACTTCCTGAGTTGGATTTTTTGCCTTTTTGAATTCTTCATTCTCAAGAATATTTCCAGTTCCAACAATTATTGATTTGTAATTATCAAAAAATGTAGAAGTCATGCTGATTTTATAATTCAATTATTAAAACAAGTGGATGTTAGTGTGTAAGCTGTCTTATAAATTTTTTAGTTCTCTCACTTTCCTGAACTGATTTTTTTGGATATTATGAAATACTGTAAAATACTTAATTAATTCACTATTGAACACTTTATTCTTAATATTTAATATGTAAAGAACACTTTAAGAATATTTGATGATTTGTTAAGCACTATTTCCAGCCTAAATGTTAAAATTAATATGAATTCGAATGTCAATCCTTCATACGATTATATATCGAGAGAATGACCGTGAACTGAGTGCTTTTGTGAGCATACACATAAACAGACGAGAGCGGCTGAGAAAAGAACGAATTTGAATTCTTGATGAACGTTTGGGGTTTGCAAATGTTTGATTAAAATGTAAGCTACTTGATTTTGCAGCAAGTGATGGAAAAGTTCCAATCTAAGGAGTAAATTTTGAATTGCTGGATCTTTAAGAAATTTAAATTTTTAATCTCAGGATTTATTTTAATCCTAGGATTTAAACTTAAGTCTGCCGTGATTGAATCTAAAATTGCGTTATTTTCTAAAATTACTCAGCACGTGATGTGTCGCGATCAACAAGTCAGACTGCACTAATGCTACAAAATGCTCCCATGCATGTTATTCCAAAAATACTCCCCAATAATAAGAGAAAAATACCCAATCAAATAATTTTTTTTTCAACATTCCTTTTATTCATTATTTTTCTCAATATTTAATTGGTGCGAATGCTATTTCCTTTTTTTTCTTCTAATTGAATTTGAATATGAAAAAGTTGTGACTTGGTGAATGTATTTAAGAAAAAATCTTTTTCCATTTTTTTTGTTTCTCTTTTAAAAATTTGTTTTAAACTCAATAATTACAACTATTTACTTATTTATAAAAATTTTCATTAAATTTACAATTGAATATATCCATTTTTTTTTATTCATTATGTTTTCCTGTTTTCATTTTCCAATTTTTTTTTTCTTCTTGAAAAGAAAATCATTTTTTATTAAAATTATTTATCTTATCCAAAGCGTGAAAACTTTCGTTTAATTTGATGTAGTTTTAAGTGGATGTGAATAAATTGTTAACTTTGAGGTTTTATAGAGTCTGTTAAAAATGTTTCTATTGCTTTTTAACTGTTAATAAAAAGTTGAAAATTTTAACGGTTTTTTAAAATTCAAATTTTGTTTGTTCATTCAGTAACACTTCAATTCATTTCAGTTTATTTGGACAGATCTTTTAATAAATTTGAATTTTAAAAAGCCGTTAAATATTTTCATGTGGCATTTAGAGATTTTCTAGTCTAATTCACAATTTACCCAGTCCATATAAAACTTAATTAAATTAAATACAAAATATTTTCATGCTTTGGATCTTTCACAACAAAATCAACTGCTAAAATCTCTTGCATAGGTCAGAATAGTAGCAGTTTAATTTGAATTTTTTCATTCTTTTTTCCTTAAATTGTTATCACAATCATATTTAATCTAAATATAATAATTTTTTTTTTTCTTTTATTAATTTTCTCTTTTTTTTTGAATAATTACGGAAAATGAAACAAATAATAAAAAAAAAAGTTATGCTAAAGCTGAGCTTTGCAACTTAATTTTATATTTTGGGTGGACGTCATTCTATTTGCTATGTTAAAGTTTCATTATATAAAAATTTTGACATCTAAATCGTGTTAATTGGGGCGGCTGTTTAATTATCATTTAAGACATTTTTTTTCACTTTTTTTTTATCTATTAATAATCTTTATTTTTTCATTTAATAGGAAAATGCTGCTTTAATCACACTACTTTTTTCATTTTTTTTTATTTATTTTTTTCAGAAGAAATCTAATGCATGCAGGCAGAAAAGAAGAAGAACGCTACTTTCAAGTACGTATCGAACGATTTTTTTTTTCTATTTTAAATTCAATTAATTTATTTTGAGGATAGTGAAAAAAAATTAAGAGAAATCCTTGTAATAATAAATCATGGAAGCAAGTCTTTGAAGTAAAAACTATCACTGTTTGTCTGTGGATTATCATTAGAAATTTAAAAAAAAAATCAGTTGTACTTGCAAGTCTTGGTCAGACAAACACAAAATGTTATGTACGATGGCAAAACACAATTTTCAATCATTAAAAAAAAACTTGAATTTGATGAAAAAATGAGCCTCATATCTTTAAATCTGCTTATCATTAGTTTGGATTAAATTTCGTTTATTTTTTTTTGTTTCTTCTTCCACTTAATCTAGAAGTGCTTATCACTTCAATTTCTATTTTATCTGATACCTTAGCTCAAAAAAAGGAATACTGGAAATTCGAATTTTAATTTTTTTATTTTTATATTTTTTTCGGATATATCTTATGAATAGTTGTGATGAAATGCATTTTATGTACCTCGGCTGGATGTTTATTTGTCAAGTCTTTAATCAGGTTTAACAATTGTTAAGATTTTATTTGAAATTCTGTTAAAAATTAAAAAATTTCAAAGCTTTTAAAAGATTCAAATTCTAAAAGTTCGTTAAAAGTTCAAAATAATTTAAGTCCGTTAAAATTTAGTGAAAATTCATATTTAAATTCTCAAAATTCGTTAGAAATTTAAATTTTATGATTTTTTCTACTCAAGATTAAGTGTGACTTTTAAGCTCCAAATATCAAAAGCTAATTTAAAAACATCCATGAAATTTAATGATATTTTTGAAAAACAAAGTTTTTGCCCCTTGATAAAAATTCAAATTATTCAAAACCGTTAAAATTTCACTTTTATAAATCTCAAATTCGATATAATTTAACTACCAAAAATGCTTTCAAGTCACCAATAAGTCATGACTTTCACACAACTATTCATATCCACACTTCCTATTCATCGTGATTCAATAGAATGACTTAAAACTTGGGATTCTATTTACTCATAAATGCATTAAAGCTTGCAGCTAATTTTTTTTTGACTGAATTATAATTATTTTATTTTTTTCATACAGTCTACAATCATGTGAATATGAAGATCGCATTGAATTGCCTAAGAATAAACGAAAATTGAATTTAAATTGAACAGAAAATTAATTTCCTCTATAAATCAATTTTCAAAAATTGTTTCTTTCTTTTAATAGATTGTGCTACAAGATGAAATTTATTGAATATTTTTTTTTACATTTTCTAAGGTTTCGATTTATATATTTCATGCGTCAAATTAGGACGGTGAGCTGAAGCTATTGAAGAATTAAAAACTTTTTTTTTGATTCTTTCTTTCAGTTAGGTTATATTCTTTTTGCTATTTTCTGTGGTAATTTTCCATAAATTGCTTTGAAGCAAACAATCAATTAAAAATTATTAATATTATTGATCTAAAACATGCATTTCTATGTCCAATTTCTTTCTATTTAGGTAGTCATTTGACAAATGAAGTCTTGGAGGTTTTAACTTAAATTTTTTGTAATTTTAGTATAGTTGCCCGAGCAGTAATTATGAGAATGGTCATCATTTGACAGCTACTATGTAGGATTATGACAGTCATACAACCATATGACAGCTACACAACTATATGACAATCATAAAACCATTTCACAGTCATACAACCATATGACAGCCATACAACCGTGTGACAGTGATTGTATACAGCAGCTACACGCTTATATGACAATAATAAAACCATACGACAGCCATACAACCATATATCAGTTACACAACTTTATGAATTCATACAGTCACACAACTATATGACAATCACACAACCATATGACAGATACACAAATATATGACAGTCCTAAAACCATATGACAGCCATACAACCATATGACAGTCACATACCACATAACATTCAAATAATTCCCATTCTCATCACGTGCTACTCGGGATTGTCTTTTGACATTATTCATGTTATGATCAAGTCAAAAATCTATTTGATTTGTTTCATTTGAACTTTAAATTCATTTTTGTTTCCATTACTGTTGAAAATACGTTATTTAATATAGTCTAAAAACCTCTATGAAAAATCCGGTAGCTTACTAATCATCATTAATATTTAAATTTTGTCTCTTAACAAAGTATTTAAAACTTTTTTTTAAACAATTTGACATACCGAAATAATTATAAAAACTGTATTTTTTAATGGATTGACTCCTGAGGTTTATACTCTTGCACAATTATTGCGATGTATCATTTTCATATTAAAAATCATTATCATTTTTTCAATTTTTTGATTGGATCTATATATCTATGGCACATCTATTTGCCATTTGATGGGTAGTCATTCACTTTCTTATGGTATTTCCTTGTTCCTTTAAATTAAAAAGGGTCAATTCTTTTCTTTTTTTAAAAAAAAAACTTTCATCATTCAATACATTCAACAATAGAAAAAACAAATATCATCCATAGTTAAAGATTTTCTTAAATCTCAGTTATTATGTCGTTCACGATTGGGTTCTGGATGTACGAAAACTCCTTCCACGTTGAATATTGAAGTTTCTGTTAATTAGTTGTGATTAGTTTTACTTATAACGGATGCAAAAATTGACTCACCATCGGGAAGCTCGTAAAGTTTCTTAGGCAATTGGTTAAAATATGGATGTTGTAGAGCAGCTTCTGCTCCTATCCGATTGTTTGGATTTAGCTATTATAAATAAATTAACAGTTAATTCATTGTGTCAAATGTTAGATCATTTAATTTTACCTGTAATAATGCACTAGCCATTGCTTCTCCTTCCGGAATATCATACAAACGTGGAAAACTTAAACCTAATTTGCGAGGTCGATAAAAACCTGTAATAAGCGTATCATTAGTAGCTATCTTATTTTATTTACTACGTCATAAGAAATTATCCACAGTTGAACGATTCAAGTGCAAATTTTGTGTCGATTCGATAAGCTTTTAATAATAGACTGAGAACGTTCATCATAAATATTAATATGAATTTTTAACGGATATTTGAGATTTAAATTGATTGAACTAATATGAAATTAACTAAAAATTTACTGAACGTTTTTTGATTCATTCAAATTTTTGAATTAACGGTCAAAATTTAAAATGAAATTTGAACTGAAATGAATTGAACTTAAGAATTACTGAACTTTATATGACTCATTCAAAATTTTAAAATGCCGTTGATAAATCCAATTGAGATTGGAAAATTGATAACAGAATGATTTTCTGCTCAGTCATTATGAAACATGTCATTCATTTCGTCTGAATTTTAAAAGAAAAGCTTCAGTGGAAAATCGATAATCTTTCTGTAACGTGCGTGGGATGGAATGATTGAAGTTAAACGTACGTCACATGTGAATAAACCCATATATTAAGCAACAATCAATTTGTGGCAGATATAAAAACAATTTAATTAATATTGACGTAACATTTCATTGAACCAATCAATCTGTATGTAATGCCACCTCTGCGTAATAACAGAAAACTGCTCTAGAAATAAAGTCATATAACATACCTAATTTGTGTGGCTTGTAGGATGGTAAATGCGTTACTCCAGTCCATGTTTCTTCTACTGGCGTTCCAAGGAGCTTAAATATTTTATCCAATTGATCATATGTATCACGAATTCCTGGGAACGTTGGCAAGCCCGTTATCATCTCGATAAAGATACATCCAACACCCCACATATCCAACGATGTTGAATAGTCGGTGCTCCCAAGAAGAACGTCTGGAAATAAATAAATGTTAATTAATATGAAGGATAAAGCAGGAAGAAAAGAGAATTAACCTGGCGGGCGATACCACAGAGTAACGACTTCATGTGAATACGTATGGCTCGGAACACTTTTAGCCCTTGCTAGACCAAAGTCTGCAAGTTTTAATTCACCAACTTCACTGTAATACAGGAAAAAGAAAGATATTGAGTAAATAACAATAAAAAGTAGGACTTTGTGAAAATTTACCTTATTAATAGATTTTGTGGCTTTACATCTCTATGTAAGACTCTCCTTTTATGGCAATAGTTGAGGCCACGTAATAATTGGAAGAGAAATAATTTAATGTTTCTATAATCGAGGCCACCTGAATGTCGTTCCATGTATTGAGAAAGATCAGTATTCTGCAAAAACAAAGATTATTTACCAAAATGACCATTAGAAGTAAATTCACACAAAAAATAAGATTAAAGGCACTGACCACATATTCAAACACAAATGTCAAGGTTTCTCTTGTGTGTACTATGTCATGAAGTGTAACAATATTTGCATGTTTTAACTCTTTTAAGAGAGATGCTTCGCGAATTGCGGTAAATGGAGCACCTTCTTCCTCCTGTAGTCTTATTTCTTTCAGCGCAACTACTTGATTTGTAAGACTGCAAATAAAAAAAAAATAAGGGATAAAAATTGAATATAATGGAAAATTATTGCATGAAGCACGACGAATATGGGAAATATAAAAATTAATATATATCTATAGTTGTGCAACGTACTTGCTAAAACCTTTAAATACTGTTGCATATGAACCTTCTCCAAGCTGCTCTAGTTTCACATATGCCTCGGACTTTCCAAAAGGAGAATCTCCCTGAAAAAAGACATTAATTATTCAGTTTTTAATTTGCACAAATAATTATTTTAAGGAATAACTTACCCCAAATGCACTGAATCGCTTCCTCCTTGGATTCGTATCATGCTTATTTAGGAACACTTCTGATTTCGGACGTGGTGGTTTCTTAGGTCTCATTATCACACGAGTTTCTTCCCTTATGTCATCATCTAACAACTTACTATCTGACGATACAGATAATTGCCTATGAACTTGACCGTGATTGCCAGACCAATCTATACCGAAAGAAATTGGTTGTAGAATTAAGATAATGAGAGTGAGAGTTTAGTTAATTAAAAATTAATGTTTGTACAATATATCGCAAAGTTATTTAAAGACTTACGTTTACTGTAAGCTTTATTATCAGCCTGAATATTTCCATTTGTTTCTAAACGATCTAAATATTCATCTGAATATCCATTGTATGGCATTTTACTATTATTTCTGTTCTGACTATGGTGATTATTAGTATCATCATTATCCTCTCTCGAAATGGCTATAAAATAATAATAATTTAATTTTGCATGAAATTAAAGCTTGTGCTCATTTCCAATGACTTATTAACTTACATAATCTTCCGAAACTATGTGACAGCCGCTTTTTTAGTTTCTGCAAGGCTCCACTTTTTTTCTCACGCATAGTTACACCTACAATAATATAAATAGTACATAAATATTTCTCTTTTTGTTTCTGTTTCTGTTGTTTTTTTTGGCGTCGTGGACGTATTTAAAATTATATTATATTTTGATATAAAATAAAAAAGTATGCATTATTATCGAATAATTTTTTTCAATGACTTTACTTCGACTTGACGAGGTTCCCATTATTACTACTTGCATAGCTTTACAATAAACTTTAAGGTTTGTTATCATGTCTAACAACAAATGTATCTCTAGAATTATCATGTCGTACAGAGGAGTGATAAACATTGAATAAATGATTCTTGTTGTTAGAATGTAATGCAAACAATATGAGGAAAAACTTGGTAGTATAGAGGTAGTCACGCGTGACTTACGAAAAGCGCATTTATCATGAATAGAATTGCTATTTCCTAATCACAAAAACGAGACTTTGATCAACGGTCACAGAAAATTTGAAAAATAACGGTCAAAAAGAATTTGAAAAATGAGGGCTAAAAGTGCCTATTTAAAAATGAAACGACCGTTAGGAATTGAAAATTCAAGTTAATCTCATGCCAGTCTGGCCACATCCACTTGCTATAAATATTTCAAATCCCCAAAAAGATCTATCGACACATGAACAGATTAATCTTAAAGATTTGTTAAGCTACAGACCGCCAATTAGATAAATTACAGACTCAATTGTATTCTCAACTGAGAATGTCTGCTAAAATATAAAAGTGAATGAATGAATGATTCATGCAATGTGGTGTCGGGTTTAAGAATACAGGAAGCAAATTTTTATAAAGCAACATTCATGAATAAATAGCATGTCCATCTGCAGGCTTTTAATGAAATTGTTCAGGATATTTAATGAATGTCACGTGTTTTGGGCAGTTTTGAAAGTCCAGTCGATGCCAAAAAAAATTCTGACCCAGATTATTTTTTGACAAGATTCATCGGAATGGACAACCCTATAAATAAATCATGAATTTGTATCCAATAATATTTATCATATTTGCACAATGCTAATTGGAAATTATAGTTTTAATTAGAACCAATATGGATGTAAATATGTACGTAATGCAATTAGCTCACGAATTTGTAATCTTTTATTATCAGCTGTAAGCTGATAATTTCATCGTGCGAAATATCGAGGAACGGACGGATTACAAAGATTTATTTTTGAGAAACTCAACTCGATGCTTAAAACAGTTACAAAGAAAAGAAGTTAAGTAGGCAACACTCTCATATAAGATCAATTATTATTCGGTTAGATCCGCGGAATAAGAAGTAAGTAGAAAACTCTTTATATTCCCGAGCAACACACATGCAACTGTTGCCACCACAAAGTCGAGGTTTCATCATGTTTAAAGGCTTGTGGTAGCGAATTTGGTCATGAATTGGTCATCTCGACTGTGTCCTGGCAGTAACTGAATGTGTCCTGATCGGGTACATACCCAAGTAAAAGCGAAAAGAAGAGGATACAGTTGAGAATGTCTGTGTGTATTGCACATATTTTTTTTGCGAGTAGAGCTTAAGAGGAAATGTTTGAAATGCTTAAAAAACAGAATGAATATACATGGGAAGAGAGAAAAACAACACCGAGTAGTAATATGACAAAATTTTCACACTTGCATTGCTCAATTCAGTGCCTTTTTTTGTCGTCATTTAAAAGTAATTTGAGACATTATGAATTAAATTTTTTTCTATTTACTAATCGTAAGCAAGTAATCTTGCTATTATTGGAAAATTAATTTTATTAGGGTACATGAGTAATTTTTTTCATTGAAATCGAAGCATTGAATAAAATTAAGTAGAAATTTACTCTAGATTCTTTATTTTATATATTTTTTTTTTCAGCGTACTTGAGTGTATGTAAGCTAAATTGAAAATGTATTGAAAAGAATTAATACAATTTAATGGAAATGATTTCATTTCTCCTTAAGAGCGTCATCTTACGGTGCAAATATGTATGTATAATAACATTGATACTAGAGATAGTTGTGGGTGTTTTCTTTATTTGCTTAATGAGTGAGCATATTATCAAAAATGAGAATGGTCCAAACATGTCAAATTATTGACATTTCATGCATGAATAACGGAATAAAATCACTAAGAAGACAACATCATATGCATTAATTTCACATTAAATTATCCATTAATCACTCTCGAGTAATATTTTTAGCACTTCCAGTAACAATTTTCAATTTTTTTATATTTTATCAAAGTGTATTTATATGATGATAATGTTTGATCATTACGCATCTTATTCATTCACATACAGTTTATTAAAGTTGTATGAACCTTCTCAAGGAAATAAAATACAGTGAATACATAGGAAAAATAATGCACTTTTCTAATGTTTTAGAATGTCACTTATTCCGTACTATTTTGCTGACCTGACGAAGATGTTGTAGTCATTTTCAAATTGTTGCTACTCGATGACTGTTTATCCATTGTTGAATACATTTTTTTTAGTCAAGAGAAGTTAAAAAAAAAAATTAAATCAAGTTTCAATGAAAGAAATCATAAAATCATTAATTCCGAAAACATGAAACTTGGACACTCTTTTATCTAACTTTTAAACACCTTTTACTTATGACACTACTAAACACTATTATTCACTATAATATTTAATTAAAATACTAATATTTTGATAAAATAATATTTAGAAAAAAATTTCAATTCAATTTTATATTCAATTTTTTTCTTATTCTTTGTTCAGTGAACGCAATTTTTTCTTCCAGAGCTTGAAAATCACTGTTTAACTCGTTATTTCACAATTTTGAAATCAATTCCTGTGATCCCTTGTATATTTTAATTTAATTATTTGATTTGAGATTGAATTTGAATTTTTTATTTTGAAAATGTCCCGCGAAATATTTGCATAGAATTTGAATTTTTAAAATACGTTGAATTTTTGAATTTTCACTGAACGCATTGAATCAGGTAAGAAAGAAAAGTATAAATTTTAGCATTTAATCTTATTTTCTTATTCATCCTTGATCATCAGTTGATTTATTTTTAGGTACTTTAACTAATACAATTGAAGTTTTGAACAAAACAGGCCTTGAGATTGGTAAAAATTCAAAAAATTAATTTTCTTCATAGAAACTCTTTTTTGAGCTAACAAATAATGATTTATACATTAACTACCGAAAGCAACAATGCATCTAATACAAAATAGAGATAAGGAAAGTGATTAATTTTTAAACTCTGAAGAATTTTGATTCATTTCTAATCTTGATTTAAATTTTCAATTCCTGATTGTTACACAAAGAAGATTTTACACATCAAATATTTGAAAATTTGAAAAACGACTAAAATGTGTAGAAAATAAGAATAACGTTTTTGAAAAATTTAAATTGTCAAAATTTGAAAATAGGTATTTTTTCAATATTTTTAAGAAAAATTCATAAAAATGATTATATTGAAAAATTTAATGAAAATATTTAATTTAACTAAAGTATTTAATTTAAAGTGCTTAATAAATGCTTAATGCTATATTATAACATAAGTGTTAGTGTGCAAGTATCATAAATGTTGTAAAATAGTAAAATTTGTTCAAGTCAAAGAGAAAAAAATATAAAAATGTCGAAAAATTCATAAAAAATAGTAGAAAAATAAGGAAAAAATATTTAATTAGAGGTATTATGTGATTAATTTCTTGTTATTCATCATCTAAGAAGAATCTTGAGATGATTTGTGGAAGTAATCCGACATAAGTACCAAGTAATAATAAAAATAATAATAATAGCAAAATTTATCTCTAATGTTCTTGTACATATTTCGTCTTTTAATTTTGCTTCATTTAAGTGATTTGTGAGCAAATTTTGTATAAAAATTATTAGACTTAAATAATGATGAAAATGATGACAATTGAAAGCAAAAAATGTGTTATGAAAAACTGAGTGTTTATGCAATTTCATTTATTATTAGGTCTATTTATGAGGGGAATTCTTCTTAATGCTGAGATTTTTAATAAGTGAAGAAGAATGTGATTTGGACAATACGAAGAAAACACCATTAAAATAGTGAAAAACAAAAAATAATGAAAAGTTTTCATTACCCAATTGAATCAACATCAATTTGTGATATCATTTGAATAAGAATTCATCAAATTAAATTTCCTTCTTCATTCATAAGGTAAATTTTTTGCATTTTTATTAAAAATGAGGAATTTGTCTCTCTGTAGCGCATTTTTGTGATCGGCTCACACACTTTGGGTGGGCTTAAAATATTCAACTGGATCATATGTATACTAAGTCGTATTGATTTTTTTTGTTTAAAAACATAAATTGACCAATGTTATTGACTTTTATCTTATCAAAGCTACTCTTTACCCAATTTTACTGGAATTATTTGGCTCAATTGCTATCTATATTGCGCAAAAATTGTCAATAACAATAATTTATTGGCATACCTAGTTCTTTCCTATGAATCATACACAACTTTTATATAGTTTAGAATTATAGAATTAAAATTATTAAGTCAATTTATTATGTCTTATCATATGCAGATGCGCTACAGTTCAGTGCATTTGTCGAATCTTCCGTTCTCAATTTAAATTCCCAGAAAAGAGAAGTTTATTTGCTTCGGCTGATTCACAATATTAATAATAATTTTCTATTGACCTTCCTTTCCTTCTCTTCTTTGAAACGTATTAGCTTCCATATATACATAGTACATTAATTGAATTTTGGAACAACAACAAACAAAACAGCACAAAAAGATGTCTGTAAGTTTTTGAAAAAAATCTCATTTTTAATGTCCTTGAATCTTTTACATATGAATCAATCATCTGTAACAGCTCTTGCTATATGCGAATTTCTTTTAATTGCGCTATTTTTGGGACTCGAGTGATATATTTTGTTTTTTCTTCACCCATACTGTGTATACATTAATATTTCTTTTTAAGAAAGAGAGTGTGGAAAGGAAGTAAGAACGAAATAACTTGGAAATTTTGTGAATCATATGAAATTTATTGTAACAGTTTCTGAAAGAAGCTAATTAAAGAAAAATAAACAACGACAGTGAATGAAAAAAAAGAGCTAACGCTTTGTAGAAACAAAGTAAAGTACAAGCAACGCTAAACATAAATACTGGAGTTCTTATCGAGCGGAACAGCAAGCTAGGAGCTTTCATTTCATTGTCTAATTACCACTCGTCTCTTATTTTTTTTTTCATTTAGTTTTATTTTTATTTTAAAATTGCATGCATTTGAAGCATTTCACGTAACTCTCAATTGGATTATTAGTTGTAAAAGCTTTTTCTAACGCAGTATTAATTAATCATGTTTTTTAATTGAAAATGCGTCATAACTACATGAAGCTCCTCGTTAATCCAAGGATTTATTTTTAAATCCAGTCGTTCAGTAATTCACTTCATTTTATTCCAGTTCATATTATTTTAAATCACAAAAATCCGTTGAAAATGTAAACAAAAATGCATTACGCAGTATATTGATAAATTGAATTTTCCATTAAATTTAATGGATCAAAACATTATTTGTCTATTTCAGGATCTTTATAGTAAAGTAAAAGGACATACAGTTTACAAAAACCAATAAAATTCATCATAATCATAATGGAGAGCGGTGTACGAGCTTTAGATATTATAACATTACTCCAAGAGCGAGTTGCTTTTATTTCTGGTGGACGAGATAGTCGCGGTGGACCGATTGTCAGCTTTCCTTCAACATCCAAGCGTGAAAGAATTAAGCCCGAAGATTTAAAGAAGATAATTAGCTATCTTTTCAATATTCCAAGGTAATTTTTGGCATAAATACATTTATATAATTAAATTTGAATGGATATATAATTTGAGGATGTCTATTTATTTTTTGTAGCAATGAGGCACGTTCATTGGGATTTACAATAATAATAGATATGCGAGGAAATGCAAATACATCAGCAGGTGCCAAAACGGCATTGAAAATATTGCAAGAAAATTTCGGTGACCTTGTACATCAAGTATTGATCATAAAGCCAGATAATTTTTGGCAAAAACAGAGGAGTTCAATCGCAAGCAATAAATATAAATTTGAGGTCACAACCATTTCTATTCAAGCAATTGGAAAAATTATTGATATGTCACAATTGACATCCGATTTCGATGGTTTCTTTCATTACGATCATGCTCAATGGCTTGAATTGCGTCTCGCATTTGAAGATTTTTCGTGGCAAGCAAACGACATTGCCGATCGAATTGAGGATTTTCAGGAAGACCTTCAGCACTTTGATCTTGCCGAAGAAGTGAGCGGTGCTAAACATCAGATAGACAATCATGGTGACATGAAAAGAAAAATACTCAAATTATCGCTGGATGATCTCGAAGGACAAGGACAAAAGTTATTGGGAAAATTAGCCCAATATATGAATAGAATAGATACATCAACACCAAGTAATGCCAGTTCAAATGAACCATCACCAAATTCACCAAATCCAGATGTTAATGATACAATTAATCAGATATTGCAACATTTAGAGTCATCAAGAAACTCACAACAACAATTGCTCAATCTTTGGCAACAAAAGAAAACTAGATTAGATCAATGCTTTCAATTGAGATTATTTGAACAAGATTGTGAAAAGATGTTTGAATGGATAATGCACAATCGTGATGTATTTCAACAGAATTATATGGACATAGGCGTTAATCACATAACTGCTAAAAATCTCCAAGAAGATCATAATCGATTTGCTGTTACTACCATGACTGTTAGTGTTAATATTGGAAGAATCTTAAATGTAGCCGGTCGTTTAGTTGAAACTAATCATTATGCATCACAGCATATAAGAACGCTTGCTTCGCGTCTAGATAAAACATGGAAAGAGTTTACAAATAGATTAGACGAAAGAACTGCTGTTTTAAATCTTAGTGTAATTTTTCATCATAAAGCCGAACAGTATGCCGAAAGTGTTTTATCATGGTCAGCAGCTGTCGAAGCTTCAATTCCAAATCCATCAGATGCAGAAAATTTAGAGACTGCAATTAGAACCCACCAATCTTTATATGAAGCCATGTGTCATGCTTATACAGAAGTCCATTCAACTAGTAAAAAGTTATTGTATCAATTAGATCATCTTGTTCAAGTTTGTAATCAACCAGCATCATCTAGCATTAACGGAAACACCAGAAAAAATGTAAGTACCTCCGACCGACCTTAACATAAAAAAGGTCAAATACATTTTATAGACGATGTAACATTGTAATTTTAAACATATTTACAGGAAAATGTAAAGTATAACAACAATCCAGCAGCAGATTATAGCGAAGGAGCAACACATGTCTTGAACCTAATTCATCAAATTTTATCTCATCATCGAGGTATGTATATTTTATCATGTTAACAATTTTATTGGGTATGTTTAACACTGTATTTATTTATGTACGATAAATATGTAGCATTGGAAGAGAAATGGCATAATGGAAAATTGAGATTACATCAAAAATTAGCACTACGTTTATTTCAAGAGGATGTGAAGCAAGTTTTGGATTGGCTCCAAAATCACGGTGACGTTTTCCTTCGAAAGAATAAAGGTATAGGAAGGAATTTACAGAAAGCACGCATTTATCAAACAAGTCATGAGCATTTTGAGAACGTAGCACAGAACACGTATCGTAATGCTGAGAAGCTTTTAGCAGCAGCACACGAATTAGCACAGTCAGGAGAAGTAGCACCAGCCGAAATTCATTCTGTCGTATGTAATTTAGAGAAGCATGTATCGTCTTTTGCGGAACGTGTGGAACAACGTCGTCGACGTTTAGATTTAGCCGTCTTATTTTACACAAATGAAAAGGATATTCAAGCATTTGTAGACCAACTTCGTGATGAAGTTTCCAATGATGAAGTATTAAATTTATCGAGTAAGGATTTAATCGAAACAGAGAGATTATTAGAACAATGTAAGGAACAAGAAGATAATACAATACAAACATGTATGCAGGCACAAGCGCAAGCGGAAGCATTAATTCAGGAATTGAGAGCCTTAAAGGAACCCGAAGATGACTCAACAGGTTCGATATCAGCAGTACAAAATGCATTAGAAAGATTAACAAAGAATCGCGAGGAAATGGAATCATTGTGGCAGACTCGCAAGATGAGAATTGATTTTTATTTGAGATTGAAAATATTCGAACGTGATGCTTTAGAAGTATCATCACAGCTTGAAATGTGGGCCGAAGAATTGCAGCACATTGAAGCAACACGCAGCTACCAAATTGCGGAGCAATCTCTACGTTTACACAATGAAAGTGTTAGCCAAATGCAGAGTACTGTTTATCAAATTTTACAACAAGGCCAAGAACTCAGTCAGCTATTTGAAAACTGTGGATTTATTATTATGGCTGATACCAGTCACACAGCATCAACAAAAGTCCAATATTTACTTGAATTTCTTCATGAACGTGAGTTAGATTTAGAGGATATGGCAGAAGCTAAACGTATAAAATTGGAACAAACTATTCAACTATGTCACTTCCAAAATGATGCCAATCAAGTTATCTCATGGATTCGTAATGGAGAGGCCATGTTATTTGCCAATTTTGCTATTCCAAATAGTTACCAAGATGCTGAACTCTTTATGAAGGAACACGAACAATTTCAAGTCGCTATCGAACGAACTCATACGGCAGCTGTACAAGTCAAATATCGAGCTGATGCATTAACAAATGCAAATCATTATGATCCACAAGCAATTGCTGAAATAGCTGATGATGTCACCAAGAAATGGCAACAATTAGTCACGAGTGCTGAGGATCGACACAAGTTGATGAAATCTGGAATGAACTTTTTTAAAACTGCTGAACAAGTTTGTTCCGTATTAGACAGCTTAGAGAAGGAATATAAGCGTGAAGAAGGTAATTGTTTCTATTTATAAATTATTATACTTAGTGCTATAGTCTGTATGAATGTCTAATAGATTGGTGTGCTGGAGGCGGAAGTTCAGAAAAAGCTCAAATAATCGTGCAGTTAATCTCAAAGCATCAAGAACAAAAGGAAGCATTTTTAAAAGCTTGTACATTAGCAAGACGAACAGCAGAAACGTTTCTAAAGTTTATTAGTCGTGCATATCAGTTCTACAATATTCAATCGCCAGGAACAAGTGAAGCTCGTGTCAAATCGATTTTAGACAACTTGTTGTCACAAGAAAATCATGTTTTAGAATATTGGACACAACGAAAGAAAGCTTTTGATCAATGTCAACAGTTTGTTTTGTTTGAGGTATGTTGGGGATGACAAAAAGCTTGTTTGATTTTAAGGAATTAATAATTTTTTTTGTATGCACACACAGAAATCAGCAAAACAAGCAATCGAATGGATTCATGATACTGGTGAGGCCTATTTGTCATCCAGAGCATCTAAAATTTGCAATAACAACGAAGAGAGGGAGGTTCTACTGAAGGAACATAATGAATTTAAAGGTAAGATTAGCTATACTATACATTTTGATGACCTAAAAAATACGTTCTTTAACGGATAAAAATTATTTGAATTATAACGGACAAAAAATATTTGAATTTTGGACAGAAAATTGATGTCACCTTGCGTGACTTGTTTACATTTTGTGAAATGAAAACTTAATTATATTTAAATGTTGTGTTCTGCTTAGTTATAAGTGATTTAAAGTTAGATATCATAAATAATGATTGATCAAGCATCGACAATTGTAAAAAAGAATATGTTAGACATTAATTTGTGAATTTAAAAGTGACAAAAGAATAGCAAAATTCTTGGAACATTGAAAAACTTTAAATTTAATTAATTTAGTGCCTGTTTAGTAGTTAAACGAGATTGTTCATATAAATCATTAGAAACATTTAAGTTATCAAGTATGAAATCACCAAGAAAAACAAATTGCTTCCCAAATTTATGTCCAAAGCTTAAATTTAAAAGTATGAAAACTTTATTGTCCATAAATAGCTGTTAATTTACCTACCTACTTAAAATATCTACTGCCAGTTCCGTGATCAATCCAAAAACAACTTCAGATTGATTATAATTCTATGACTAATTTTTTAATCTCGGGATTTATTTTGAATCTTCGGATTTATTTATCAAGTTTTAAATCATTATGATGAAGATAACGTCTGAAATGTATTACAATATCTATGTTATGTGTGCGTACATTACATTATAAAATTGTAGTACATTTAGATTATTTTTGATGTAGATGTTACATCGATAACTAATTTTTGACAAAAATTCCACAGGAACGGCAAAAGAGACACGAGAAAGAGTGAAATTGTTGATACAATTAGCAGATTCGCTGGTAGACAAAGGTCATGCTCATGCCATTTCAATTAAGCAATGGGTTGCAACTGTCGATAATCGATACAAAGATTTCAGCAATCGAATGGAAATGTATCGAACAAATTTAGAGAAATCTCTTGGCCTATTAACAATCTCAGACGAAGATTCAACATCACCAAACTCATTAAAATCATCATCAGCATCATCTCATCCTGAATATCGTCACTCAGATCCATCATTAGAAAATAAATTAAATGTCGTATCCAAAGAAATATCCGAAGAGAAGCGCAAGTGGGCAAGAAAGAAAGAATTTATAATGGCTGAACTTTTGCAAACCGAAAGAACTTATGTGAAGGATCTGGAAACATGTATAGAAACATTTTTGAAAGATATGAGAAGCGGTGCAAACGTGCCAAAGAAATTAGTAGGCAAAGATAGCCTTGTATTTGGTAATATTGAGGATATTTACCAATTTCATAAGCAAATATTTTTAAGAGAGTTGGAAAAGTATCAAACAATTCCTGAAGATGTGGGACATTGCTTCGTAACATGGGCAGCAAAATTTGATATGTATGTATTTTATTGTCAAAATAAGCCAGCATCGAATGATTTTGTTGTTCAAAACGGCGGAACATATTTCGAGGAGATTCAACAAAAATATAAAATTGAGCATTCATTACCAGCATATTTGATTAAACCCGTTCAAAGAATTACCAAATATCAATTGCTATTAAAAGATCTTCAATCGTGTTGTGATGAGGGACAGGGTGAAATTAAAGATGGTCTAGAAGTTTGTATGAACATTCCAAAAAAAGCAAATGACGCAATGCATTTATCATTATTAGAGTCTTGTGATATTCCTATAAGCTCTCTTGGTGACGTAGTTCTGCAGGTAAGATTTCCATTTCCATTTACTTCCTATTGCGCACTATTCATGCAACTACGTCTTCGATAGTATGACCAATAGATTGCAGTTGCATGAAATGCTAATAAGTGACGTCATATCTTATTTCATATTCAATTTTCTTCTCTCATCCACAAACCAATAGGATACATTTTCGACATGGGACAATAAACAAATTATAAGAAAAGGACGCGACCGTCATGTCTTCCTATTTGATTTGTATTTGCTTTTTTCAAAAGAAGTAAAGGATACAAATGGCGTTGTAAAATATGTTTATAAAAACAAAGTAATGACATCTGAGTTAGGTGTTACTGAACATATAGAAGGTGATGAGTGTAAAATTGCTGTATGGACTGGACGGGCACCGATGATGTCAGATTTTAGAATTGTATTAAAAGCAAATAGTCTTGAGACAAAGCAAACATGGGTGAAACGTCTACGTGAAGTTATTCAAGAAACCTATTTTTCGGGAACGTCTTTCGCGCTTCTCAAATCGCCTGGAAAAATGACAAATAATAAAAATAGTAATAACAATAATAATAATAATAATAATAATTTATCAACATCACAACGATTATCGAAAGATATCGACGAGCAAGCTATTAACAATGCAGAACATGATCCTGACGGAAGTTCATTGGCAAGCTTTGGTTCTGGAAACACAACAGATAGTGAAAAGGTAAGTGAAAATTTAATGATTTATTATCTATTTATTTTATCTCGACGGGAATTAAAGTATTAATATTAATGAACTTTAATGACACTGAAATCTATTTTACGATCTTTGAACGTGAGCCAAGGATGCATCGAAATAAAGTGTGTTTGTAAATTAAATGGAATCAATCAAAGCGACGAGACACAGATGTGTCATATGTGCAAATTGTTTCTCATAAATATGCGAATCATACTCGAGAATCTTGTTTGTTATAGATCTCTTAGTGATATTCAAAGGAACAAGAATTAAATTTATTTTATAACGGATAAAATTCAAATTCAACGAAAAAAATTCCAATTTTTAACGAAATTGTTTGTCACCTTTTCAAATTCCAAAAAGTCGTTAAAATACAATTTTCATTTATTTCCGTTCAACGCGTACAAATGTGATGATTTTTTGATAAATTTGTCCCATTGAAGAAATATTCGTTCCTCTTCTTCACTCGCTCTTCTTTCACACTACGATATTTCACTTATGAGTGTTATTTTTGGCATTCAGTATATATTCATTTTAAATTGTGCGTAACTAGACGAATGGGTTATTTATAAATAAATCTATTTATGTTGTAAAAGATTTTTTTCAAGTTTAATTATTGTGCAAAAAAAAAAAACAGAATTAACAGGAGAAGAAAAGAAAAGAAATAAGCAAACGGAATCTCTCAAAATATTTTCATTTAAATTTTCATCTCCGCGTATTGGGAATGATAAGCTCTCAACACATAGTAAAGTAGTATTGAAGTCGCAGCTACTGTTTTGTGTGAAAGATTTGAGCGCATTTTTCATGGTCAGATCAATAAAAATTATTTTTGAAGATGAATAAGAAAGCAACAGATTGAAAATATGGGAATGGAATAAGTTGTAAATTTGATACGAAAATAACGGCTTTGTAAAATTCAAATTTTATCGTTAAATTTATTTTTGAACTTTAAAAACAGTACAAATGTTTTGAAGTTCAAAACCGTACAAATAATTTTAAAATCATGAAAGCTTGCAAATTATGGCTGAAAACATTATCAATGATACTTCAAAACCCTACAATTCCAAACATTCAAATATTTGTAAGGTTCTCAATTTTTTTAAATTGAGAACTTTAAAGACGGCTTATCTCGCTGTAATTCAATATAGACAGTCAGTCAAAGTGTTCAAATAGTTGTGTCTAATTTTCTCCAAAGCAATAAACACATTTTAAAAAATGTATTAAAATTACTATAACGATGTTAATGAAAGAACAAGATAGATGTGTAGATATTATAATCATAACATAAATTAGATACTGGATTAAGGCTGTCAATGGTATTTAAAATTTAATAATAATAACAAAACCAGAAAAGCCATTAATTGAGTAAGGGTTGGAGATATTTCCATCGGAAAATGATACTCATATTTTTTTATGATCAGGAAAAAAAAAAGCTTTTTCGATAACGAGCGCATGCGGATGAAAGTGGAGAATAAAAAAAACTTGGAAGTCTAAAAATATTGTGGGCGCAAAAAAAAATTTGTTCGTAAAGTTGTTACAGCAATTCCTGTTTTTTCAGTTTATTTTGATTAAGACTTGAGAGAAGCTTGAAAAAATATTTCAAAAATTTTAAGTGCTTCACACAGCCACTTAGTGTGCTGATCGTAAGAAAAGAAATCGTAAAAAAAAATTTGAGATAATTTTTTTTTTTTGCTTTTTCGGTGTCCCTACACAATCAGTGTAATATTGTCTGTTATCGTACAAGACTACATATTTGACGAAAAGTTTTTCCCTCTCCTGTGACTGTATTGGTGAAAAGTTTTTTTTTTTGCGAGAGAGAGAAATTGAGAGTCACAGACACAATCATCATTTGTGCTTTTCGGATATATTGTAAGAAACACGCGCGCTATGATTCGCAAGAAGTCTTTGAATGTAGACGCGAATTTTTGCGCGTAAGAAAATAAAGTGATTTTCACCTTTTTAAAATAAATTCTTTTTTTTTTTTATAATATTCAATTCCTCTTCCAAAATTTTACAAAAATTTAAGGTTTTTAGTGAATGTATTTTAAGACAAAGAAAAGCCAAAAGTTTATATAAATATGATGTTAGTAATATATATAAAAAAGTATATCATTTAACTAATTTGTTTTATATTCTCGTCTATACTAAAATTAATGGTGTGATAAATAACATGATGTTAAATACAATTTTCTACATTTTAAGAGAATAAGAAGTGAAAAATGAAAAAAATATCTCTCAAAAGGCTGAATACTTGTTTTATATATGAAAAAAAATGAAAATGAAATGAAAATAATAATTGTAGAAAAAAAAATATTGCGAGACTCGACGGAAATGAATGCAGCAAAAAAAAATGTAATTTTTTTCTGAAAGACGAATAAAGGAAAAATTTGGTCGGTCAACTTTTTTTTCGTTATGCAAAGGAAAAAAAAAAAAAATTGTGAAGAAAAAGAAAAACAAAAATGTCTGCTATATGCTCAAAAAAAGGTTTTAAATTTATGAAAAGTGTACACAAAAAAAAAACAATTTTTTAAAGGTCAAATAGAAATGTTCAGTTCTAGTCGGTGAAAATGAAAAATTATTATATTATTTGAAATCATCATGGATGCCATTACCTTTCACTTTCTCAATAACATCCCTATTTCCTACATGTAGTCATGTCTTAAATTTCCTTTTTTTTTTCTTCTTTCCATTTCTCCGTCGAGCTGTACGGAGCAGCATATGACGTGAAAAAATTATTAGTGAAATTTGATATTTAATTTGAAGGTGTTAAAATGACTGACTTGGACTAGCTTGATGTGTGTTGTTTTTTCATATATATCGTGAAAATATAGAGGACATTTGACTATGTTTGTCAATTTTTAAGTGAATACGACCTACATTCACGCAATTTTTTTTGATCTGAAATGTGATGACATTTGGTAAAGTCATTCGGGTAATTGAGGACAGTACTTTGAAAAGTCAAGCAGATGGGCAGATCTATTTTGATTGTTTCAACTTTTGAGAATTTTTATTTTAAATATTTCTATTTTGGGGTATAGATGCGATTTACATTATTACTGTCTGATCGTATGTCTGCTGATTGAATTTTCACATAGTTAGTGCCAGTTATAGCTTTTATCGAAGTTTGCAAATGGACATAAATTATGAATTCTATATAGAATCTCGAATTTTGAGCGATTTTTGATGCGGCTATAGCTTAGATCAGTTAAGCCCAACCTTTATCAAGCCGGTCCAAACATTCTCGTACGAAACAATTCGGCAAATTTCATTTTCGCCGTCAAAAACACTTATCATGGTGTCGTCAACGTCACTGTGACGTTTTGTCGCCAACACGTGACGTAGCGACATTGTTGTGTCACTCGGGATTAAGTATAGATTTTTATCTGCTGCATTTCATGAATTTTGTATGACTCAAGTAACTATGTCTATAACTATGTTAACTACTGCTCTACAGCACACAGTCTGACTTGAGTTATAGACTAAATGTCTGATATATGCCATAATTCATCCTCAATTGCATCACGAGAGTAATTTGACTAAAATTGCACAATATTTTAATTCAGGGACATGCTTGTTAAAGTTCGTTCACATATGACGTCATTTTAGGGAAGTTCAGTGGGTAGTTACGATCAAGTTATATGATTCTTGAACCAATAACAGCAAGTAAATTGAACAATGAATTGGTCCAAGGACGTACAACACAATAACTTAAATTATTAGCTTGATGACCATACACAATACACAGCAATTGAGTTTTAAAACTGTCGATGACTGACTTTATCTCTCCCCTCGTTTGGACACAAATTAATTAAAAATAATATTTCTTGTGATTATTTTAATAGCCTTCTTTCATTCAAGAGCCATTTAAATCGTAAATTGGCGATGGTTCAATAAAAAAAAAAATTACAATTTAGTTCTTTTTTGTCTCAGTCTAATTGATGAACTGATGTTTTATTCTGAGTCAGAAAAGCACAATAAGAAGAAGATGAAATGAATTTTTTTTTTCGGCATCTTTATAATCATTGTTGAAGAAAATTGACAGGAGATTGTATATATGGAGAAAAAAAATTCAAGGAGTGCCAACTAAGACTATTTTTAATTGGAGCATTTTGTGAGGCCTAACATAAGTAAAAGTTTTGCTTATTTTTGATGATTATCAAGGTGATTTGAGGCATACGTGCTCATTGAAACTTATCATGATTTTTGACAATATTGCCTTGTAAGTCTGAATTTGCTAGAATTTAGTAAGAATAATTCCGATGAATTTTTTGATGCTTGACGTAATGGATAGATGATAAATATTGTGAAATTAGGGCTTGATTTACATGATTTTTTGGAATGTGACTTTCCGTCTTGATTCCTATCATTTTAGACTCATCATGTACATATGTGTTTATTGACATTCAATGTGTCATGTTTGATTCTGACTAAGCCATAAACAGTGGTAAACAAGCTGATAAGATTAGGCTGAGCAAGTTTAAGACAAAGACCTATCGAGACTCGATAGTAAGGTTTTCCGAAATCTCGGTCTCGGTCGACAAATTTAATCCCGAGACTGAGAGTACCAGGGATAGATAAAGGATAGAATAAAGATTAGGGTCCGTCGATGACGAAAAGGTACTGCGATCTACAATCTGTTGTACCGTCTCTGAATGTCATTTAATGGATTATCATTTAAAGGACTGCCAGAGAAGTCCAGTTTCGTTCTCAGCATCGGAAACCTTTACTCAATAGATAATCAATAGCCTACGAATCATAAAGGAAATAGTCAAGGATCGGATATATTCACGATGACAAACAATTTTTCAATCATATTCACACCAATTGGAATTATTTCATAGAATTTGTAATCTTAGTCATTCTGTAAACTACAACGATATAGCTGATATGATTAAGTTATATGGTGATTCCAGTGATGATTTCATAGTTTGTGTGCGTATAATTCATATATTGTCATTAAAAAATAGAACAAATATTTCAGTACAGTTTTAAAATGGGTAGTAGCAAATACGGTTGTTTAAAATTTAAGGATGTAATAAAGATGCCAAAGTTAAATAAGCACTGGAAGTTTATAGCACTTCACATTCACGCTCTTAAATTCATGGTATGTTAAAAGTTCATTATCAGTAAAGTTATAGTAATTTGGCTTTTAAGCTCCTTCATTGGCTGATAGTATAAGTCAAAATTGGTTCATGACCTGACTTGCATCAAGTCTATTGTTGAGTTATCGTCAATATCTTCATTTAATTTGCTGAATGTAGAGATGAACTGTGACTTATGGCTTTTCTTAGATTGTACCTGAAGTTGGTTCAATTGATGGCTACTTAATTGCCAATATTGAGTCTATCTGGCAGCTTATAAATTCATTGATGGAAGAATCCGATCCATGAATCTGTAGATTCATAGATGACAGGGATATTAGAGTAAAATTGACATTTAAATGATCTAAATGTTCAGAGACAAGATAGCTTTATAGTTGAGTAATTGTGAAATTCGTCTATAAAATGATGGATGAAGATTAGAAATTAAAGCTGAAATTGGGCATTTTTATGACAAAATACAATGATTCATATTCTCAGTTATACGCAGGATTCATGATCCAATTTCATAATTTTATAATTGTGACTGAAAAAGCCTCAGTTGTAGGAATTCCAAAAGTCTCAGTATCGATGGATTTTCGAGAAACCGTGTCTAAGTGCAATGATCCCTCTTACCTACACGGGACGTTATTGCCGCGTTTAGGGAACGTCTGTAGACTGCTCTATCTTTCGATAGCTTCTGCCAGTCCTGGTTATTGAGAACTCAAGCGTCCTTATCAACACATCCAATCCAGGAACTTTTCGGTTGTCCACAAAGTCTGCAAGAACCCTTTTAGATCCCTTTAGTTACTTTTATAACCAAAACTTACCTTTAACCACCAAGTCATAATCACCTAGAAACCATAATTTGCAAGCCATGTCCTTCATACTTTCAAGTACTACTTTATGCATACATGCTTCACTGATTTGAAATCAATGAACTTTTCCAAGGCTGGAAAGTAACTGATAATGGAAAAATTATGCTGGTAGAACCAGCAGTGGAACCGCAATGACCTTTTTAAAGCAAATTTTGCTTGCCATTTTCAGCCAACATAACATGTTAGTTTTTTGCTATTTTCCAGACCTGACCTTTGAAAAAATAACTTTTTTTTTTGTTTTTTTAAAAATTCCAAGACGATGAGATAAATTTTTCACTTATAAATAACCACATCCAGCTATAGAAATGAAAATTATCTTTTTTGAGAATTCTTATGAGTATAGGTCAATATGTTGAGCTGTTCCACTATCAATAAGTTATTCAAAAATCAAAAAAATCAACTCAAAAACATTCAAGGACTTTTAAAGACTCATGAAAAAATGATTACTGGAATCATTTTCGATTGGAGCTATAAATAACTTAGTTTGACTAAATACTGTTAAGGCAAGGGTTGAGGAAAAATTTGAGTGGTTCAAAATTGGGGATATCGAAAATTATGGAAGATTCACATTTTTATTAGTATGGAAAATGATTGGCCTGTATTGAATTTTTAATCAATATTACTATCCTTGTTCTTTTATGGAAATCTAGCGCAGTACACAGTTTGGATTATAATGCTTTACACTCATATCAAACGGGGCTTTTGGGGTCAAATCCCTTGTAACTCTTCAAAAATTGTCAATTCCCTTTCAATTTTCGACGGTCCATACAAAAAGTGCTAAAAATCGTTCCCTCAGAACTACGTTACTTGTTAAATGTGGAAGGATTTGAATGTGCTCTATTTTAATATTTTGTAACAAATGAACTTAAGAAGGGAATCGTAAACTTCTATCATAAAATACAGAGTAGTCCAAACTGTGTGCCACGACACATTAGTGTGACAAGGAAATTTTGTGAAAATGTCATAAAACGCATGTCGTTTGTGGTTTCGATTGTGGCCGAGCACTACATTGGCACAAACAAGTTTGGACTACATTGGAATATTCTATAGTTGATGGATTTAGAGAGCGAGTCCTAATATTGCAATATAGAATTTAGTGTTGTCCAAACTATGTATCGCGACACACTATTGTGGTCCAAGTTGTATGACGCGACACATTGGTATGATATCGAAATATTTTAGAAATTCCATGGACCACATGTCTGTTGTGTGGTTTTGATTGTCGCATACCATTTAGGTGTGTCGCACCACAAAAAAATCTTGGACCACACTGACATAATGTCATTATCACGTGAATGGGTTGACAAATTACAAAAAAATACCGCCAAAGTAAAGACAAAAGACATTTTTTTCCGATGTATTCGCGCCTTGAAAACAAGAGAGAAAAAAAAAAAAATCAATGAAAAATCTTATTTTACACCATTGTCCATTATTTAGATATACATTATTATTATTATTTGTTCACACATGTCCGTAAATTTGAGTTGTGAGCGAGATAGATGAGTAGTGGTTTGTGCTCATCACAGGGTATTAGACGTAAAATTTAAACAACATTGTAATATTTTTCATGATTAGTAATTAAAATTCAGCCAGTGAGTGGTAATTTTTTAAATAAATATGAAAAAAAAAATGAGAGAGAAAAATAGTTAATGAGGTGGAAATTATGTACTGATTAGTGAAATTATTGGACATAATAAATGTGTGAAATCGATAAAAAGCAGATTATTATTAGAATCAATTTCTTTTATAGTGACTCACATGATTTATTTGTTAATTTTAATATCCATAATTGTTCTTGTATCTTTAATTTAGAGATTTAATCAAATAAATAATGATAGTAAGGCATAGAAGAAAAAGTGTCAAATTTACAATGAAAGCTTTAAAACGTTATCCTGACTTTAAATAATCTTTTATCATCACATAGAATTAATAATAATAATTACTAATTTGTTATGTTGAATGCGTGAGTGAAAAGCATTAAAAAAATACACACACAAATAAAAAAAGTTATCCAGAACAACATAAATTATTAAAAAATGGATCTTCTGACTATGAAAAGTAATAAGGGTGGACGAAAAATTTCACTTCCATGGTTCCGTCAACAAAGCGTTCAACAATCGCATGCTGCTTTATCACGACAGCATACAATCGATACTCCTGGCTCATTTAGATCTTATGTAGGATCGAAGAAACTACAGGTTAATTTTTAGATATCGGTGTCATTAATGTTTCAATTATGGTGGTTGGCTGAATCGTCTGCCTTTTATTATTCGCATTTTTATATTATATTATTAGATTCTTATATTGTCTATGTGTTATTCATTTTCATTTCTTATCGTACCTACTCATTATTTTATGATCTGAACTTGTTTTTGGGGATTGTTTGGAGATTTGCTGAAATAACGGTCATTTTAGATTTGAATTTTATGATTCAATATGGGAAAATTTGAATTTCAAATGGCCGTTATTTAGGAAATTTGAAGAAAAAACTGTCATTTAAGAAATGAATTTTATGATTTTATTGGGTTAGAAATTTGAATTTTAAATGACCGTTATGAGAAAAATTTGTAAAAAACGGTCATTTAGGAATTAATTTGAATTTTAAATGACCGTTATTAACAAAAATTCAATTTTTCCAGCAAAATCAAAAACATTCAATCCTCTAATAACTTTATAAATTAAAATTTATCAACACTATGTGAATATAGATATCATTTTGTATTCTAATTTACCTACAAATACAATATTATGATTTTTGTCATAACATGTGCTTATCATTTGTATTGTCTGTGTGTAAATACCGTATATTATCATTAATTTGTCGTATTTGCTAATTTCTTAAATTCCGATATAGACTAACTCACTTATTTTATGAATTTATTTCTATAACTAAGTTTCCAAATTTTGCTAAATTTTGCATTGCTTTTTTCAGACTGGTGGAGTAGAAATGACATGGGTCATTTCTGATTATGTGGCAGCGCAAGGCAGTGCGGAGTTGAGCGTTCAAAAAGGACAGCAAGTTGAAGTGATCGATACAAATTGTTTGGGTGCTCCTGATTATTGTCTAGTTCGCCTAACTAATTCATCATCAAATAATAATAATAATAATTTATCAACAACTTCCTTAAGCTCATCATCAACACAAGAACAAATTGTACAGGAAGGTTTAGTGCCATCATCCATTCTCAAACCGCCACCAACTCAAATGAAAAATAGACGGACAGCTGATGGTGATGAAGGTTAGTGTTTTACTAAGTGCACTTTTGAGGGATGATTTTGGGATATATTGTGCTGCTTTTGGCTGGCTGACTGTGCATTATGTTTTCATCGTCAAATTATTGGCTTTCAACGATCATTTTTATATTTGAAATAAGTCTAGTCGTTAAGTTCAATTCTGTTCAGTTCATTTGAATTTTGGAAATTCGTTAAATATTTAAATTAGATAAAGTCGTTAAAAGAAATTTGTCACTAACAAAAATTGCTTAATTTGAAATAAGCAAGCGCCATAGCAATTCACGCGAGGATAAAATTTTTTTTGTCATTTCACTTCTCAAATGTCACGGTTTTAAATATTCATTACATTGACAAATTGCGACTAAGTGAATTTTCTTCAATTGCTTTTCAATTATCGTTCCTTATTCAGTTCATTTGTTTGGTAGACATCAATGTCCACAAAAATAAGTCTTTATACTTTCATGTGTCGTGCTTTTAACACTCAAACAGACAGACTGTTTGCTAAATAAATATTTTACTTTTACGCCTATTATTTACATCAAAATGGGTAAGGAAAATAATTCCACACGACATTACTAATAGTCTATTACTCATCTTTTTGAGTTTATGAATTTATGTGCATTCACACTTAAGTGTTTATCGTTTATATTCATTTCCTTTTTGCTCATCAAACGCTTAGAAGTAACGTTACTTATCAAAAAATTTGAATTAATATTTATGTAAGGCAAATATTTATCGCTATAAAAACAGTCAATACTGTAAATGTGGGCATTGTGTTGGAAAGCAATAAAATCTAGTAAACCAGTAAAGATCATAAAAAAAGTTGTGTTTTATGCTGCTGCATTGGTTAGTAAATTATGTTCAGAAGTTGTGAAACTATCAAATGATGCACATAAATAATGAATGATTCTTAAAGTCGTGAAATATTGAGTTAGTTAAGATTTATGCGACAAAATTATGTAATTAAGGATAAGCTTTAACTGTTCAGTAATCTCAATTCATTTCAGTTCAGTTCAGTTCAATTCAATCAAATTCGAATTTCAAATATACGTTAAAATTATGTAATTTAGGATAAGCTTTAACTGTTCAGTAATCTGAGTTCTATTCAGTTTATTTCATTTCAATCAAATTCGAATTTCAAAAAAACGTTATAATTATGTAATTAAGGAAAAGTTACAACAGTTTAGCAATCTGAGTTCATTTCTGTTCAGTTCAATCAAAATCCGTTTTGAAAATTCAAATTCCAAAAAGACGTAAAAATTCAAGTTTTAAAAATACGTTAATAAATCAAAATTGTTCAAGGACTTATCAATGAGGAAATCTGAATAAAAAAAACAGCCACAAAAAAATAATAAAATTATCATAATTTTCGTTACAGCCAGTTGATTTATGTAATAAATTTATCTATTTGGAATTATTTTTAGAACCACAAGAAAATGACGGTACAAATCACACATCGCCTGTAAACAAACGAAAGGGATTTAGTGGGTAAGTTGTAAAGATTATCAAAATGTACTAAAAAAAATTTGCATACAATACTATCACTAAAATATACTACATATGTACAGAGAGGTTTTTCGTTGGTTGAAGTAAGCTCCAATTTCCACAATTTTAATTCAGTCATGGTCTAGTCGTGCACTAAGCTTGTTAGATTTTTCGGTTAGAGTTTCCACAATATATATACATATTATTATAAATTTGTGAGGAATTTGTTTAAATTAAGACTTGTTAAAAGTAATTTAGCTGTAAAAAAAGTAAACAGCAGCAAATAAGTGAAATACGATAGACATTGACAGAGAAAGAGACATTTAAGGCATGTTATTGAATTTTATTTTTTTTAAATAAAAAAAATGATAAAGAGTAAATTTTTTTATGTATGAAACATTTATCATACTTTAAGTCTTATCAACTCTTGAATGATAAGATTAGGAAAATACATTTGCCATAGATTTTCGTATGTATGAAAATTTACTATTTGTATATTTTTAATATGTGAACGAGTGACAAGTTTATATAAGTTGAGATTAAATCAATCAAAAAAGTATAATATTAAGCGTAATTTAGGCTCTAAAATGGATGAACAAAATGAATTGTCTCAGCATATCACAACGATCATAAAAATGTGAAATGATAAAAAAAATCTCTGTGCTTAATTTTTTTCTATGGATATCATTTGTAATGTATTGTGCCGTATTGTGTGATATTGTGTGAATCATTTCCGAATGATTGTTGTGTTCTGTCTTTGTATAATCTCTAGATTTTTGAACGGTGGAAGACATTGATCTCTGCATTTTGTCTTTAAATCTGTCTAGTCTTATTTAATCCTTTCCGGTGCAATTGTGCGTGGTCAAGGTCAATGATTAAATTTATTAATCCTTAATTTTGTCAAAATGAGATCTAATCTTCCGGAAGTGATTAGTTAAAAAAAATTAACGGTTTTTTTTTTGAAAATTCAGTATTTTCAAAAAAATTGTGTCCGTTATTTTTCAAAAAATTATTGACCGTTATTTTTCAATCTTAAAATTTTGACTCAATTTGAAATTCTATTAATCTCAAAAATATCATCCCTTCATTGGACAATGCGCTCAAATTGATGACCATGTCTAAACAAGTTTCTCCTTGTACAAATGTATCCTTTGCTCTCATTCATGATACAAAGTCCTTTGAAGCTTGTGATTTGAGTCATGTTTTGATAAATAGACTTTTATCCACACACGTGCCTTGTGTGTATATACTCAAAATAAAGGTTTACATTCTGAAAATTTTAATAATCAATTAAAATGCCTTTCTTAACAACTTGAAATAATTGATTTTTTTTTACGGAAACTGCAAATTTTTCACTATTTTGTAGCCTACAATTCCTGAAAATAATTTTTCACATTTTTCCTCTCTCTTTTTTTTTCTATTTGCAGTAAAAAGTGGCTTCCTCAACAGCTCAGAAAACTTTCACATAGCAAGACAGATAAATTGACAGTAGAAAAGCAAGGATTGAAAAAGGAGAAAGTCGACAAAAAGGGAAAGGTAATTAAATAATTGAATTTGATTGTTTCAATGCCGTCAATAAAATTGCAAATGTTGACAACTATGATTGCATTTTATTTATAGCAACAAGAGAAGCAGAAAGAGGAAACGGAAGCCGGCGTGTCTACAGCATCATCATCATTACCAGTCCGATCCACACAATTAACAAATTCTGTACAGAATCAGAATCAGGAAGAAGAAGATGCATTTGAATGTCTCGAGTTACCGCCACCTATGAAGCCAATATCAAAGATTGATGATAATTGTATTCAGTCATCGAATCAATCGTCCGGAAGTAAAGCACTTGATGAGAATGATTTAGCAGAAATTGAACAAATAGTGAAAGAAAAGATGGTGAGATGATATTTTTTTTGTGGATATTCCACTTAAAAATTTACTGTAATTAACATAAATTTTATTTTTGTTTCTTAGGAGAAACACGAAGCAAGTTTAAAACATCCTCAGTCATTATCGCCACAAGTATCAGAGAATGAAGATGTAAGTATTTTTTGTTTAATTCACGTGTGTATCTCTTTCAATACTTATTGACTTTTTAAATATTTACAGAATTGTGCAAATGATGCTACAATTTCAATTGAGGATATTTTAAAGAAGAGAATGTTTGCACTTAAGGAATTAGTAACTACTGAGGAATCGTATGTACAGGATTTATCATTGATTGTTAATGGGTAAGCATCATGAATGAGGGAACTGTAGCTTATAATTTTAAAAGCTACTTGAATTAATCCGAAGGATTAAAAATAAATCCGATGGATTTAAAACAAATTTTAAGCTAACTAATTTAACTAATCATCCACAGCTACATAGCGGAAATAAGGAATCCAAATAGTGACATTCCGATGCCAGAGGACCTTAAAGGTGGAAAGGAACGAATGATATTTGGTAATGTTGAAGCAATTTACGAGTGGCATAGAGAGTAAGTAATTAACATATTTTTCAAGGAGAAGCAGTAAAAATAGTCATTTAAATATTTATTTTTGCAGTACATTCTTAAAAGCACTTCAAAATTGCATACAAAATCCTTCCGAGTTAGCAGCAATTATCAAGCGTAGTGAAAGGAAATTACATATGTATGTTGTCTATTGTCAAAATAAGCCAGTTTCGGAACATATTGTATCAGAACATTTGGGTTACTTTGATGAAATTCGCCAAAAATTAAAGCACAAACTTTTGGTAAGCTTAAAAAAAATTATTTATGGTATTGAGTTTTATGCATCACTAATTAATGTGATATTCATTAAATTTTCAGCTTTGCGATTTGCTCATTAAACCAGTACAAAGAATAATGAAATACGAACTATTGATTAAAGATATTGTTAAGCACACTAGACGAGCTGGAATGATGGAAGACGCAGATGAGTTGGAACGAGCTTTAAATATTATGAAAGTAAGATTAGTAAACCATTTTTATGTAAAATAGCATAGCTTAATCTATTTTTTATGTTCTGTATAGATTGTACCCAAAGCTGCAAATGATATGATGCAAGTAGGACGACTTCAACGATTTGAGGGGAAGATAACTGCACAGGGAAGATTACTGCTATCTGGATCATTATTTTGCGTAGAATGTAATAATGCTGAACGCAATACAAGCTCTATGCAAAAGCCCAAAGAACTTCAAGTTTTCTTGTTTGAACAAAATATCATATTTTCTGATATTGTTGGTAAAAAGACTCAGTTCACAAATCCAACTTATATCTACAAATCACATATACAGGTATGATTTGATTTTTAATTGCTCGGGGAGTGCCAGTGTAGATAAACTAGTGTAGCTATCGATAATACAAACAACTTAAAACAGCTGCTAAATATTTGAAAAATAACGGTCATAAATTATTTAAAAATTTTAACGGCTAAAAAATGTTTAAAATGCAACAAAATTTAAAAAATAACGATTGAAAATTTAATTCTCTTCAAATGATGAAGGACAGCAAGTCCAAAAGTGGCTCCGCATTAAAAACATTTTTAGAAAAATCAATAAAAATCCGGAAAGTTGCCAATTTAAATCACTACAGTCTACACCGTGGCTCCTCATAAATTCTCATGCAAATCTATCCAAATAAAAATTAATAATTTACACTCAATTTAATTCCAGGTTAATAAAATGACTATTCAAGATATCGATGATTCTGGAGGCAAAAGGTTCCTTATTAGTTCAACAGATCCTCAACGATCAAACATAAGCTTCGTTTGTTTAGCACCGACAATTGAGCTTCATAATGAATGGGTGCGAACAATCAATCATCAATTACAGAAGCAATTTGATTTCGTTAACGCGATTAAGAATCCTATTGAGTATATGAAACTAATGGACAGCACAAAAAGTAATTCCTAAGCTGCAATCAATTTGTCACTAGTAATGAAGAAAAAAAAAATTATTACTTTAGAGGGAATGATTTTGTTGCGTTTTTTGTGATATTCACATAGATAATACACACAGTAAGAAAAAAAAATATATAGACACAAAAAGCTCAAGTAGCAGAATTATTGTCACTTTTGTATTAAACAAAAAATTTGCTCTATCTGAATGTGAAAAAAAAAAAACAAATTTAAAAACAGTTTAAAAATGAAAATTATTAATTTGAAAAAAAAAGATAAAAAAATCAAAATTATCCAACATTTCTCTCACAAGTCAGTTAGGAAAAAAAAACTATTAATAATACTATTAATATTCCCGAAGTGATTAAATGTAAAATTATTCCGATAAAAAGGATTATGACATTATATGCTAAAAGCTGAATCAGTTCGTTTCAATCATTTTTTAATTTGCTTAAAAATTATGCGTTTTTAATTAATTTAACTTTTTTCATTTTATCGACAAGTCATTCAAATTCAAAAAACTTTAAATGTCGTGGATGACAAATTTAACGGCTCAAAAAATTTGAATTTCACTAACACAATCAAAAGGATTTTACATTTCAAAATTTTACACATTAAAAATCGACTTAATTTTGTTAAGTTTAAGACACAGCGACTTTATAAAGCTCAAATTAAACTTTTTATGACAATGCCAATGTATTAATTAAGCGAATTAGTTTTTGTAACGTTCAAAAATTTAAATTTTTGAGCGTAATAAAATTTCAAAATTCAAAAATTTAACGACCGTTTGTCATCCATGATTTTAACTCATTACTATTTCATTGCAACAAAAAAAGAATAAGAAGAAGAAAAGAAGTTTAAAGGAAGAAAAAACAACTATTTACAATGTGTTTGTGATATAAAAAATAAAAATAATGAATAAAAAAATAACATAATTATCAAGAGCAGAATTTTTTTTATGTACAGACTTGTGTCCACGCAAGGAGAATCATGAATGAATTTAATTTAGTTTCTTATAATTAATGAGAAGAAAAAAATGATTATAATTTATGTAAATTATGTAGTGCATCAAGAAAAAAAAAAAATAAAAAAATCCAAACAATTCAAATAGTTTGATTGCACAGTTTTTATAATGTCCAAAATTATTTTGATATAAAAAAAAATGCTTAGTCTATCATATTGCATTCATAAACAATGTGAAGAGCATAAAATGTAAAAAAATAAATAAATTAAAATGATTAACTGAAAATTCATTGAATTATGGCTTGTTTTTTTGAAGTTCCGACTCATCGCCTTTCAGTTCGCTTTATAGAGTAGAAAATTGACTTCATGTGTTGATGTATTTACTGCTATTTTCATATTTTCACGATTTTTCACTCATAATTAAGCTTTTTTTAAAATGAAACTTTTTTAACGGATTTTGAAAGTTTGAATTATTTTTTGGACTTGGTGAGCATTGAAAAATTACGCAATTTACACATCACTTACATCAAATGAGTTTATTTTAACGGTAATTGAAAATTTAAATTATTGAGTAGTATACTTTGTAAACAAGACCAAGAGAACGAAGTGTTCGGGATTGAAAATTTTATTAAAAATTGCAAAAAAAATTAAATTATGTATTGGAATATTGTGTTTAAAGCTTATATTTTGAGTAAGTGCTATGTTAATGATCAAAGGAATGTGAAAGTGATGAAATTATTAGATTAAAAATATAAAAATAATCAATTTTCCGAAACATTTGGGGAGCTTTTTAAAAATTTGTGTACATGACGAAGTGATTGAATATTTTGGATACGGAAAAAAATTGATACAGTTGACTTACTTCCTTCACTAATTTCATTCTTGTAAATGTCAATTTACGGTGAATTATATCATATGCTCATGTCAATATCAAAAAACCACATGAAATAGCAAAAAAAGAATCATAAAGTACGAAAAATGAAGAAGGAATGAAGAAAAAAAAAATCTATAAAGTTGGGAATTAAAAATGATTTACCTAACTGTTCATTATCTTTATGATTTCTTTAAAATCCGTTCATTTTGCGTTGTGCATTATCCGATATATTTCATGAAAAATTCAACATGAAAAGAAGTAATATAATAGAAAAATTGTTACGGGTTAAAGAAATTAAATCATTATTAGCTATACATATTGAGTGAAAAGTGTGAGTAGCTGCTTGACTGAGCTGCTGAAATATTAAAAACAGAATAAAGTGAATGAATTTTTTTACGTTTAGAATAATTTCTTATTAACTTGGCCATAAAAAAATTCTTATGTGAATCAAATAGAAGAAGATAGGCAGGCATAAGAAGAAGTAAATTTGTGCAAAGTGGAAAAACATGATTCAGTCTAAGCAATATGTAGTACACACGAAATAAACGAATAAATATTGGGATGTTATGTGGAAAATTGCACGATATATGCAAGAAGAATGTGTGCCTTACTATCAACAAGTCTCACTTTCTTCATTTTAATATTTAATCGTGCTGACAGCCTTAATAGGAAGCATATCGCCTAAATTTATTGATTTGAATTTCAAATCGAAATGCTTCCTCTTTTTCTTGAAACAGCCCAATAATAATCGTTGTAAATATCAATGCTTTCTGGCAGCAGCAGCAGCAGTGAAAAAAAAATCTATATATTCCATTCCATACATATTTTTTTTTTCTTATTTCTCTTCTTCCTACTTCAGTCTCATTCTTTCCTTACTTCATTCCAGATTAAATAGGTGCTTCATTGAATATTATTTTTTGTTGCCTTTTCGTTCAACGTAAATCTACTCTGTTACTGAATATTGAATATTCGTAAATCAAAAAAATGTCACGATTAAGTTTGAGGGAAGAAGATATCGTAAGGATATCATTAGAATTTTTGAGTAATCGTGAGCTGCACATTACTCAGCTAGCATTGGTGAGTGCCAAAAAGTTATAAAAGATAACAATTATTATTTTGATGATTAATGCTTAATTTTCAGGAACGAGAAACTGGCGTAATAAATGGAATATACTCAGACGATGTTCTGTTCCTTAGACAGCTGATTCTAGATGGTCAGTGGGATGACGTTCTAGAATTTATTCAACCACTATGTGAACTCCAAGCATTTGACATGAAATTATTTAAATACACAATTTTAAGACATAAATATATTGAATTATTGTGCATAAAAAGTGAAGCAGCCGGTATTGCAATGGGTGCAAATGTTGAAGGAACTGTTGAAGAAGTTGTCCAAGTTTTAGGACTACTCGAAAAATTGGCACCAAGTAAAGAAGAATATTCGGGATTGTGTTTATTATTGACATTACCGCGTCTTAGTGATCATTTATCGTATCGAGACTGGAATCCAAGTAAAGCTCGTGTTCAGTGTTTTAAAGAAGTATTTCCATTAGTGGAGAAATTCTTGCCCGGTGATAAAAAGTTGAATCTAACAAATATATATGCAAAGAATGATCGATTAATTCAGTTAGTTATTAAAGGTTTATTATATGAGTCATGTGTGAATTATTGTCAAGCAAAAGCAACAAGTGATCCAAGTGTAAACAGTGACACGAATGGTGAATCAAAAAATGAAATAGTGTTTTGCAAAGTCCTAGACAATAATAATGGATTTACGGACTCAGACTTATCATTACTCAGTTGGCTACAATCAATACCAGCTGATGTCTTCTCAATTCCATTCGAACAAAAGACATTAAATGTTGATGTCGAGAGATTATCTAAACCCGATTTAGAAGCATCATGGACGGAACACATGCTTATGACACCAATTAAACCAAAAATTTTCCCTCATTCAGTGATGCCTTTTACAAGACCTAAAACAGCTTGCGATTTAATGACAAAATCTTTACTTGTTCCTTCATATGATGCAACTGTCTCAACGGTTCTCGGTAAGTTAATTTACTTAAAAGTATTTTTTTAAGTAGGACGGCTTTGAGCACACGAATGAGGTGTATTGAAAACAGCAACTAAATAAGAATTTCTGCATAACATTATTATTGCTGTATGCTTTTTGAGGAGGAATTAATTATAATTAAAACAAATTTGCTTCAAAATAAATATATACCATATTTTCGATAAGTCTGCATCTTAATATTGTGGCTTAATTCTGTCTGTTTAAAAATATGAACTGACAGCCTGAACTCGCGTGGAGTGTAACATGTGCGAAAAATATGTTTATATGAACATGAAAAGCTTGTTTTTGAATTGAATGAATTGGTATCTAATTAAGTTTTGGATATGCTTGGTTTAAATCTGGTGGATTTATTTTTAATCCATCGGATTTAATTTCTTTTGTCAAATCTTAGACATGGGATATTTTGGATTCATATTCGATTCCATCAAATTTATTATTATATCTACGAGTATAATCTTAATCCTGACTAATTTTGAATTTTTAAATAGCCAGTTTCACTTTTTCCAATATATTTTCAAATGCGACGCTCCATGCTAGTGAACCAAAACAAATCCAATTCCTCAAAAATCAAACAACACGTTGCTAGAAAACTCTATTTTATTGCATTTTCGAATGTCTATGAACATTTATGCTACCCAGTTTTGTGATTCAAAAATATATAGCATGTTGTGTGAATAACGATAAATTAGAGATTATTTCGACAATATTGTATTTTTATTTCGTGCAATACTTGTTGCCTAAATGCAGACTAAGCGAATTTTCATTTTATTTCATTCATGAAATACTTTAGCAGAAACAAAACGAACGGAAGATGGATATGGAATGTCTCGATCGAGTTTCGCAAGTTTTCATTTGACCGGAATAAAACCTAGTTCTGGTAAAATGATGCAATCAAGTGTAGATCGGCTATTTGAAAATGACGGAGATGTATTTTTAAGCAGCAATTTCAACGATTTTCAAGTAAGAATTATTTTTAAATTCGTAAATATTAGTTTAATGATCTGTTTTTTGTATATCCATCATTTAGACTCAAATACTACCGTCGATTGACGAAATAGCTTCCATTAACTCCAAATCACCAGAACCTGTTCAAAGTAAATATCTATAATTACACTATTAATAATTAAATTCTAATTATAAAACTATCTGATATGTTCATTAAAGAAGATAAAGATAGCCCAAATACATCAACAGCAAAGAGCTCACGTCGCGATAGCTTAAACGAACGAGTGATAAATGCACAAAGCTCATCATTCGGCGAACATGAACACATACACTCACCAAATCATCATTCTCAACAACAACCTCATGTACCAACAGTTCCAATACAATCACCGCCAATTCACCATGTGATGCAACAACATCAATTACTAGAAAATAAACAAGAATTACCTGTTCGAAATAGTAATAAGTGAGTAGAAAAGAAAAGAATTTGTTCTACAATATTTCAAATGAATCGGAATGACTTCATTCATCATGATTGTTACAAGTTTTTTCTTCCGGAGGCTTTGAACTTTTGGGTTGCAAAATGTCTGATTTTTTGGAATTACTAGGGATTTTGACTGGGAATTTAGCAATTTTGGGGTCTATTAGGACCAACCTGAGAAGTTCAGGAATTCGTCTATAGATTGTTCAATTAGAGATATATGCTAATTAGTCCATGAGATATCTTCCTTAATAAGACCATCTGAACATACCGTAATCTGGATTTCAATTAAATTTTTAGTGATTTATTACCTAAAATTGAGTTTAGCCATCATAACTAAAAAGAAAGAAATTTCCCCCCGTCCACAACCTGAATGCAGCATAAAAGATGCAAACGAACATGTTTTATATAAAAATCTTTTCTTCTCTTTTGTGACTACGATCCGTAATAATGTGATATGTAACATAGATTATACCCATCTATACATTCAAAAATGGGTTAGTGTTATGTTGCAGCAAATGCTCCAGAAAAGAAGAAAAAAAAAGCAAAATCCATTGAAACTCGCATAGTAAATGTCTTTTATTTCAATCTTTTGATATCCACAGTTTCTTTGATAACTCACTGAAGCAAGTGTCAAATGCGGAGGCTTCTGCTAGTGGCGGTGGAGAACTTTTTGAAAAGTTTCAACAGAAACAGAAAAATTCTAAAGACAGCACAAATTCAATGGGTGGAAAAAGGTAAACAAGAATATTTAAATGAGAAAAAAGTAATTACCAGGGATATTGAAAGCTAAAACTTTCTTTTCTATTCCTGTTAGTTCTACTAAGGCAAATGGATTCAACGACTCTATTATAAAGGATAGTCCAAAGGAAACGTTTTTCGAAGCTGATCTGGTATGTATTATGCTTATAATTTGTGAATATGGAGTTTTTTGTGAAATCATTCTGAGAATTTTGAGGTCATTGGTATTGAATTGAAGGAACCAAGTTCATTGTGGTTGTGTTGAATTGTAGGGTCATTGAAAAGTGATGTGATTGTTGATTTTGTATAAATCAAAGCTTGAAGTCTAGTCATAATTCGACTAAATCTGGGGTCGATTTCTCAGGAAGTGGTACGGCACGGCTTTCGCTCCACTATGCCGTACCAAATTGGCATGGCAGAAGAATGCCATTTTGCCATAATAAGTGTTCCATTCTACCGTGCTGGCGGTGTGCCTATACCGCACCGTACTATCACCAGAGAATTCAGCTCTTAGTGAAACTCAAGTACCGAACATACTAAAAGTGAAACAAAGCATTAGACTTCCTGCAAACTATACATCATAAGTGAATGACCCCTATCGAATTTCTCATGATAATGATAGCCTTGCTGTCGAAATACAAATTGGCAAAATTAACAGTTTTGAGTAATAAAAAAAAGTGAAGTAGTTTCTAATTCAATTGGATCAAAAAATATTTACGACTAGTTCGAATTTCAAAATTGCTGTAAATCTCAGAATGATTTCACTAAGTAAATTAAATTATTTTTAATAACATCAAGATTGAGTAAAAATGTGAGTGATTTGTGGATACTACGCTGTAATGACTAAGTGGGTGATAAATATGACTTCTACTTAGCCCTAAAAATAATATTTATTTTATTAGTTTTTTTAAAACAACAAACTGCGATTTTTCTAGCCAGAGGTGGCACCTACCGATAGTTGACTTGTAAAAGCCTGTGGCTTGGTCTCTTAAAATTGAATTTGTATTCATGAAAATCAGAAATTATCAATAGAAAGGCAAACATACCCTTACAAGCAAAGAGCATGCACTTGAGAGCTTGATCTCCTTGCATATACTAGATGAGCATGCTTGCAAACATTGTTCTCAGCTATGTGTGTTTCTTATGAGCACGTTCTTTGCCTGCTCAGTATATTTGCCTCTTTTAGCCAAAGGATTTGTCAAAGGTATTGCAATTGGCTAGGCAAGCCTCCAAAAAGAGCAAATTTGCTTGCTTTTCTTTAAGAAATGCCTAGACAAAGGCAAAAGCTACCATGATACAGCTAAGTATCTTAGGTAACTAGATATTGAGTCGTAGATATCTATTTGACAACTCTGTCTCTAGCTATAATATTCAATGAATAATTGCTTGCGATTGGCGTGAAATCAAGTAATTTAATTAATTTTAACGTCACTAAAAAAATCATTCATAAATTCAGATCATGTTTCAGCTATTTTGCAACTTGCAAAAAACTTTTAATTATAATTAATTAGTTCTAATTTTTAGTGTTTTGTGTGATCTCGTCATATTGACAGCTTGCAATAGCTTTAAGTGCATTAAATAGTTTTTAGTCGATAAGTTATAGCAATGAAGAAGGTAGAACTTCCTTAAATTCTGTTTACTGTCCACATATTAATAAATTATCATTTTTTTTGCTTGTTAAATTAAATTAAGTATGGACCAAAAAGACTACATCCATTAAATACTGGATTTAGAGTATTGGTGAGAAGAATTCCAATTTTTTATTACTGTATTAATTAGCATAAAAGAATCAAGTTTTTATCTGACCAAAAAATATTGTTATTCTGTGGATCTTGTTTCCATTGCCAAACATGGACCTGTGACAGTTAAAAACTACAATTTCTTGATAATTTGTATTGTTTTGTTAGTCGATATAAATTATTGAGAATTGTACGGTTTTAACCTATCAAAAGTGCCTGTTTTCTCTTCTGTGGATCTTGTAGTGATCATTTCGAAAGTCTCATTAATTGTCACCAAAATGTGAACATCTTACTTAATTATAATTCAAAAAGTAGTTCACTGTGACTTGATTAATTAGCTTCCATACAATAACGATTCATTCATTCATATAGAAGCGTAAACATGTCCATTGATCATGTAACGAAGCTTTTTATGGAATTCTTAGCTGTAAAAATTAGGATACTCTGCTTTCATCGAGATGAATACGCAAATTTTTTTATTGTTTGATTGACAGAAGAAAGTTAGTTGGTTAACGCCTACACTAAGCTGCATATTTAAATGCAAATTGTAATTATATGCCGTCTTAACATTCGCAAAGTCATGAAAGAAAGTGCAAATAATTTATGGATCTTATGAATGCAATGAAGCTTTTTATGCTCATTCACTTCCATCTATTTACTATTTTTTTCATTAACACTTATTGAATGTGAGTTCAACCTTGAATTTATTTATTTTTATTTATTTCTCTCTCTTCGTTATCCATATATGCTCAAAGCTTTTGAGTTGTCAGATTATTCTCCCATTTGAGTTAATTGTTTTCATATTAAGCAGTGCCCCGAGTGACACACAATGTGGTTGAAATGCTGTAAATCGTGTATGTTATTGAATAGATGTGTCTTATTGAATTCCAGTTGTAGCTTGATAACGATAAATCACTCAATATGTTGCATTTGGTCATGTAAACAAGTAGATTCGATAGATCAGTGATAGAAACGGGCGGTCGGAAATTGTAGGAATGTGGATATGAGTTCGTCCAGGGTAAACGAATAGAAAAACTGACAGTTATTTTTGTATGGTTTTGAAAGAATTCTACGGTTTTTAGCACCGGATATTTGAATAAAAAATAACGATGATAATTTTAATTGATATTTGAAAAGGTATATTGGATTATTTCTGCTAATTAACCGTTAATTAAATGTTTTGAACTCAAGAAAAAATAAATTTTTTGTGATAATTTCAAAATTCGGTTTTTCAAAATTCAAACATAAGTGCTAAAAGCAGGACACTGCTAAAAGCAGGACACTTTCCGTTTATCCTGAGTTCGTATGAATTCCTGATTGGATGAGTTGAAATGGACGCTAGAATCCTTAATATTCCGTACTGTCAGAAAGTTTCGAAGGATTGAGGTCTTTTTAGATATTCCCTACGCGCGGCAATGAGCCCTCGAGCGCCTTAGCCTAGGAAGTAAGATACGAGTCACAATTGAGATGCGTTACACTATTCATTCTTAGAATATCTTCTAGAACAGATGTTGTCCAGGGACATTTTCAAAAGGTTCAGGGACACACAGTTTGGAGGACTCTAGAAGATCATCTCTTCATGTCCAGTGCCCGAAGTCGACTCGAATTTTGTATGGAGTCAAGTCGACTTAATTTGACCTTTTCATACAAAATTCGAGTCGACTTCGAGCCTAAATGTTCCTATTGTCCCTTAACTACTATTGATCATATTATTACAATAGAAGTTCCCTCAAGGACTAACTTTGTAACTTCCACAAAACAGTAAGTGTGACTTCACATTGAATAATGTGTTCAACAACACTCGACAGCTAAGTGGCGCCACAATGTCGCAAAATTGCTCGGGAATGACTCTGGTCAACCTAATATACACATAGTCGTTGATATTTTCTTGTTGCTTATTTGTGTGTGCACAATAAAACATAAGTTTTTACTCTTTTTTTTTTCTTCAAAAAGACAACTTTGCAAAATATGGGATGAATCAGAATTGTATTGGCTTGGCGAGGAGAGAAAATAAAGTTTTGTTGACGCTGTTTAGTCATTCCGTTTGAGTCAAACGAACAACATCATTTGTTATTTTTTCATATATTATAATTTTTTGGTTGAAGTAGTCGGAAATCTTAAATCTTGTCATATTTATCTTGTAAATTATATTGTTTTAATGTAATTCGCGTGTTATTAATCGTTTGGATATATAATAAAATTTGTGAACATGTCACGACATAGTAATCGAGTAATTGAATCGCAGATAAAGAAAATTGATGAAATATTTCGCACGCATAATGATCCACATTATGTGACAATTGTTGATGTGAAAAAAGACAAAAATTGTGATTTTCATGGAAATACGTTGTCAAGACGCGGTAGTGTTGATGTTGGTGGTACTAAGAACTTGTCGAGACGTGGATCAATGGCATCAAATCTTGAGTCACGACGATCCTATTGTTCTACGGATAAACTTAATGCGGAAAAGGAGAAATATCAAAAGAGTAGGAACTCCATTGCATCTTTTACAGAGCTAATTAATCGTAATAATGATGAAAATGGAATGCATCGGAATCAAATGAGACGTGAATCCATGCCCGTTATTGATACAAATGGTAATAAAAAGAATTCATTGAATACATGGAATTCACGATTATTTAAGGGCATGGAACATCCTTCAAGCTTTCCAAATATGTTGAGGTCAACAAATGCCAATGGTAGCACAAAAGCTGTTGACATGAGTCGTCGAGCATCGTCAAATTGGAATGTTAATCATTTTCACAATTATACAAGTGAATTAAATAAAACAAATCTTGACAGAAAGCAGTCAATGTCTACATCTGAAAAGATCTTTAAACGCGATTATACCCAAAGTCCCGAGCCAAGAAAGGGAAAAGAATTACATTCAATTTTAAAGCATAACAAAAGAGATCAACAGCAGCACGAGAAGATACAAACAACAGCGGGTGATGATGAACTTAAAGAAATCATTAAACGTTTATCATTTGACTACATTGAAAATGAGATGTCTCAAAATGGTAACAAAATGGACATTGATTTATTGAGCAATAGCGACTCATCAAGTGGCGGCAACGGACGTATTTTAACGTCAACTAAATTAACACCGCGTCGCATATCAATTGATTCACTCGAATCATCATCGCGTAGGAGTTCAAGACGCTTTTCGGACTTTTCAGTAAATAGTGATGATTTGGGAACATTTAAGACACGTATAAATAAAGCTTCAATAGAGGTGAGATATTTGTTTAATATGAAATTGTAATTGCGCATTTGGTAATTACTCATTTATTTACACATTCCAAACGATGACTTGGTGATTGTTCTTGCGACTACTTCCAAAAATGAAACGTGACTTTGTAGATTTGACTCTTATTTTTCAATTACTCTAAATGATTGCAATATTAATTTATTAATTACATGCATATCTCTGTTCATGAAATTATATACAGTGACTGATGAAGAAATCAAGGTTTCATGCCATATAAGGAACATCATAAAGCAAACTTGAAGTTTTTTTTAATCTTGTTGTACTACAACAAATATTTTCTAACAATTTTCATATTTAAATAGTCAGATAAATACTAAGTACCTAATTTGCAATATTTCAATTAATTAGCAGTATTAAGATAACTTTTGCAACGACGACTGCCTGAACGATATTCATGTACGAGAAATAACGAAAGAAATTTGTTTGGCGACAAAATGTTTTGTATTGTGGGAGTTTTTTTGTGCTGTTTATATTCTGCCATGGGAATATAATGTATCTAATTGACTTAAGCGTATCGAATGAAACGCTTACTTGTTATTCTCCATTGTATTTTTATAAACAATTCTATATATGTAAAAGAATCATGAATCACTTGTAATTGTTGTATTGATCATCTCCACCGTACCCTTTGAGAGATAGATGTTCATTCTTACGTCAAAAAATGAAAACATTTCAATTATTTTTCATTAGATGCGCAACTTAAAATTAACAAATATAAACGTTAGCTCTTCAGACCTTAAGATCCATAGCTGCGCATTTATATGCGTTTAATGGGTATTTATAGTTTAATGAGTGAGGATCTACAGTTGAAACCTAGACCTACAGTTTATAGTGGAATCCGGAACCACTTCTTTGATGACATTACTGTTAGGTGCCCACAAAAAGAGGCTGTGAGTCGTGTTTCCACTCCATATGATTCCCATGTCGAGTCTCGAAACCCATGATCGCTGGGTCGGGTACCGTAGTACTTAACCATTTAACCATCGAGCTCCTTCGACTCAGATACTCAACATCTTACTTACTTCCTTGGCTGGGGCGCACGGAGACCCATTGCCGCGTTTAGAGTACGCCTGTAGACAGCTCTCTATATACTCAACTAATGCGGTAATTTTCTGAAATGTCTAAGATTCATTCAATAAACATGAGAATATTATTGAGCCATTTTTGACAAAAAAACATATTTCTCGATTAGAATAGAACTTTTTTGAGTAAAATATTCTTAATTCATTGATTTCTTCTTCCATGCGTTGGCGTAACCTTCAATTTTTTATTTATATTTATATATTTTTTGCTCATCGATTAAATTCTCTATCAATATTTCATATTCAAGTCATTCTATACAGGTATAGAATACAGAATAAAGAAGATATTTAGGACGTAAATATTTGCTTTTATTCCTGTAAAACAAATATGAAAATAAAAGTGATTTATTTCATCCATGACATTCAATTGAAAGCATGAAGAATAACAATATAATAAAAGAATGCTTATTACTGCCGTATATGGTAGCGTTTCGCCATTTCCATAAAGTTATTGCTACGGAATATTGTCACTATCTCACGTTAATGTCAAAATTGTTGTGATTTTTTTTTTGGGGTCGTTTACTTGTGACGACCTTGGGGGAACGAAAAGGGGTCTTGAGGTCCCTTTTGTGGTCGATTAGTGTAAAATTCTCTTGATGTATCAAAGATATTGACTAAGATATTCCCAAGAAATCAGCACATATGACTTAAATTGCTTTTGCAAACCAAATGTGATTCAAAGGCTTCCTATGAAGTTGTCTATAGATGGTATGGAGCTGTCCAATTTTCCAATATCAAGCACAACTTTGTAAAGATGCTGTCGATAGAGATGGAAATGCACTTGGCATCGATAATTGACAAGTGATTGTCAACTATGGAATTAGCTTCAGACGCAAACTAAGGGAAGCCATGTATCACAATTAACCTGCACGGCCATCAATAGTTCTCATTTATTGGTTTCTCGAGTCCATCCTATTGTCTCAAGTATGGCAAGGATGGACTAGCGAAGCTCATACCAGACACGCAGCTAGTGAAGATCTGAGGGACGTTTTAAAATATTAACCTCAAAAATCCATCCTTGAAATGTCTTTGTTGCCACGAAAAATTCAATTATTCAACAGACATCATTTATGGACGACCCCATGTCACTTTTGTTTTCTCTCAAAAGAATAAAGAATTCAGAAATTCCACGAGTAATGAATGAGTTGGAAAAAAATTTCTAAAAAGTTACTTAACAAAACAATTTGAATTATATTTAAAAGTGTGTACAATAAGTTTAGAGAATGTAAAAATACGGAAGTAATCACAAATAGATATTCATGTCCGTTAGGAAATTGCAATGACATTCATGATTTTTTTTATATTATTTCTTCTCTCGTTTCTTTATATTTTGAATAGTAACGATATTGAGTTCATTCATACAATTTTTATTAACAGTCTTAAAAAGGAATTGAAAAATTGAATATTGAATTAACATGTAGCGGATGATTTATCCATTATTACAATTATTTATAAAAAAAAAAGTCTTTCACTTCAAATATCTTAAAGTCGTTTAAATGAAAAACTTTTATGGCGCTTGTTGTTTGACTACATTGTTTTTTGAAATGGACTGAAAAATCATTAAGATAAATTGGATCAAAAAAATTACAATTTTATGTCGATGCGCGTTAAGTTAGCAAAAAAAAAAAGCTTCAATAACATGGATGAGCAGTGTTGCTTTTTGCGGTTTTTATTGAATTATTGGTTGAATAATGACTGGTTTGGGTAATGACTGAGTGCACTATGCGCGATCAGAATTAGCAGAATTTTTTGAAGTTTTTTTTATTTAGTAGGTATTAGTAAGGCCTTTCAGAAAAATATTCATATGTTACACTCTGGGTCTATTTGGGTGTAGAAACTTCAAAACAAGTTCGAAAAAATGCATTTTTTTAGTATTTTTCACTTTCTGTGGCTGCATACTAAGCTATAACTGTTGACAAGTTACTGCCAATGAAAGATCTTATTTATATCTACAATACCTACATACATCATAAAACAAAAAAATTCTGTACAGATAGTCAAAATTAGCTTTTTAAAACACGTAGTTCTTCTGCCTTCTAGGGTCAATATGATTTTTGAACGTATGACTCCCGAACATATAGTTATATATCAATTTTTCTGCCAGCGCGATTCGAAAATTGACTTGAAGGGGTTAAAATTTCAAAAAAAATTTCTAGTATTTTTGAAACTTACAGATCTAATTCAAATACTAATATTCTTTATATTTATATCAATAAAAATTGTTACGCAGTGTAATTTTGCCAAAAATATTGAAAAAACTAGTTTTTGTGATGGCAAAGCATTTAATTAGCTTTTCAGTGATGTATAATATGATAATAATATATTTCTGCATTTTATATCGAAAAAACTTAAAGTTGTCAAAATTTTTCAAATCTGAAAATCTATAAGAATTTGCTCATATTTATTGTAAATTTCAACAATATTTGACAAATTTGGTATTGTTGAAAGCTATCTATGAGGAAATAAAAAAATTATAGTAGTTTACGATGCACAAATATGCTAAGTCGAAATGTCGTATTTTGGCTATCCTATCCAAATTTTATTTTTGAAAGTGATTTCCATATTTTTACTCTAAAGATGTCTAAAAACAGAAATAATCCCATTTTACACCATCAAAAATTGTAAATGACAGATAAAAATTGTAAATGATTCAATCAAATTTTTCGGAAATTTTCAAATTTCAAGTTTTTTCAGTTTACTTATTTTCAGGTTTTGATGATGTAAAATGGGATTATTTCCTGTTTTTAGACATCTTTAGAGTAAAAATATGGAAATCACTTTCAAAAATGGGACGGATAAAAATACGACATTTTCGACTTAGCATATTTGTGCATCGGGTACTAAGCTATAATTTTTTTATTTCCTCATAGATACTGCTTTTAGCTTTCCAACAATACCAAATTTGTCTATTGTTGAAATTTACAATTATGAGCAAATTAGCAACTTATAGGTTTTTTCGAATAAAATGCAGAAATATATGTATTATGTAACATATTATACATCACTGAAAGCTAATAAATGCCTTTGCACGTTCAAAGGTCATTTAGTGGATTCAAAATCACAAAAACTAGTTTTTTCAATAGTTTGCGTAGATATCAATATAAATATTAATAGTATTTGAATAAGATCTGTAAGTTTCAAAATTTTTCATCAAGTTTGGTAATTACTAGAAATTTTTGAAATTTGAGGTACCCCCCTAGACCCCCTTCAGATCAATTTTTCGATATCGCGCTGGCAGAAAAATTGATAGATAAGTGTGTTAGGTAAAAATATAACTAGGTTCAAAAAACCGCTGGTCATGTTCGGGGGTCATATTGACCCTAGAAGGCAGTAACTTCAAAGCTAATTTTGACTATCTGTACAGAATTTTTTTGTTGTGTAATGTATGTAGGTATTGTAGATATAAATAAGATCTTTCATATGCAGTAACTTGCCAACAGTTATAGCTCAGTATGCAGCCACAGTACTAAAAAAATGCATTTTTTCGAACTTTTTTTGAAATTTCTACACCCAAATACCCACAGTGTAACATATGAATATTTTTCTGAAAGACCTTACTAATACCTACCAAATAAAAAAAACTTCAAAAAAATCTGCTAAGGCAGTGAAAAGTTAGAGCGATTTGAAAGTCCCCTCTACCCAAAAAACGTTTTACCCCATATTTCGCGCATAGTGCACTCATGGGGAGAAATTTTATTTTTCCTATATAGTACTCACTAGTGTCTATAATATAGGCATATCAGATGAATTATTGCCATCTTTTCCACTTTTGGCCCCAATGTGGCGCGTTAAAATGTTGATTCCATTTCGAGCTTCGATGGGCAGGATATGCCAAAAGAAGATCTGTAGAAGCTCCTTTAAGAAAGGTCTGTACGCCTGACTTTGTGGTTGGCAATATATCACGAGGGCGTCCAAGGAATTCATGGTAGAAATCTGTTGGTAGCGACAGTTAGAATAAGAAATTGGCAAGTAATTCCAAGAGAGTTCTAGGCGACATCTATGGGAGGCTCCCAATTGATCTGTACACCAGCGAAGTAAGTGTAGTAACGTATAAATCATGACAGAGCTGTCATTTAGTTGTGTAATTCCTAGATTCTATTCATTTTCTACTTGTCACTAATCCTTACTAACTTCCGACAATCCTTTGATCATAACCATCATAATATTCCGATATGTGTCAAAACATTCAATCAACAACACTGTAAAACTAATTATGCAAAGCTCCTCAAAAAAACTAAAACGTAAATCAAAGCACGTAATTGCTTCAATAACTCATCTAGGTCTTGGAATTTGATCAGACAAGCGTTATTAAAAATTCTACGATTTTTTAGTCCGATTTGTGATCTTTTAAAGTTAAGAACTGTTCATGTAATAGAATATTAATGTATAATATTATCTTAAAGCAGCATGAATTGTTCAATTTGGTGATAAGATTAAGATTGTGTCTAAAAACATGTGTAAAATGATCATAAATAATTCAAAAATAGAGATTAGATTTGGGAGGAACGGAATTTAAAATAAAAAATTTGTAGAAAATTGCAATTTTCATGATTTTTTGCGATAGTGTCTGACTTGTGGATGGAATTAGATTTAAATATCTCGTAAGAGAAGCCACAGGTTGTAAATTTTTAAGGTCAAATGCTTAGAACACGCGGAAGCTAAGATTTTTCTTACAATTTGTATGAATTCTGTTTAAATTAGTTGAATTTGAGTTTGGTATGCTACATTTCAGCCAGAATGTACAATCAATAGTTTCTAAAATTCATTTCAATTGAATTTCGTCTGACTGAGTCATCAGCATAGCAGCCGCATGACTAACTTAACAAAAATTACTTCCATTCTCTTATTAGACATGATCCGACGTAAATTCAATAGCTTACAATACTCATTGCCAATCCATTTACTCTTTAGATGTCACTTTTCTATCCAAAAATATCAATTTTCCCTCTCAAAAATCCATCAAATCTCCCCTAACGCTTCCATACCTTGCATTTTCAAATGTCATCGACATAACTAGAAAGCTGTTGTTATGGTGAGCAATTCTTATTCTTAACAATGTGCAATAGGCAGCAGGTCGCTCATTTGTCAAAACTTTGTAAAACTACGTCATGCATAAAATTTCCTCTAATTCATTTCTTGCTTTAAATATGAATATCATTTGGAAAATTATGGAAGCGAGAAATTTTTTAAATTAAATTAAACAAATGGAAATAAAATTCACTTTTGAGAATTTTTTATGGTAATGAAAAAAAAAACTCTTACATCAAGTAACGGAATATTTACGAAAAAACAACAACATATAGATTCAAATGGAACAGCATTAAAGGTGCTCACATATGAGTAACTTATGATTTAATTTCTATGAGTCGAGAGCGGTTGTTGAGCTAGAGTTAGTTGGATTTGGGTGCTTTTCTGCTGTTTCTAGTCACTAACTCGGTTTGTCTATTTGCTACATACAAATTGTGGCTAGGTACGTTGCATTGATATACCATGGAACGAAATGTCCATTGGGACAAAAACCGTCATCATGTTGAGCTAGAGCAGTGGTGTCCAACCTTTCATTTTTCGCGTCACATTTTGGTCGTTAGCCTCGACTAAAAACTGCATACGACGCACGGTTCATGGCATTTCCAAGAATTTTAGCCAACACACAGGTTGTCCACCACTGAGCTAGACAGCAGACAAGACAAACAAAGGTCAATAAAATTTTATCTAAGGAATTTGATTGTTTAATGTAAAGTCTCATGATTAAAAGCTAATTGGATGAAATAACTTTTAAGAATTACGCTCGTGCTGCTAACAATCGCATGGTAAGATTGTTTATGCAATTTTTCTTTTACATCCAAATATGCTCAATTATTTATTTACATTTTTTGTTTCATTCTCATAATAATAAATGAAATGAAATAATAAAAGAAATCCAAATATGATGTGACTCCCGACTCAGTAATAGCGTAAATTATGATGAAAACAAAACTATAAATCCACTTTATATTCTCATACTCTCAAGTTTTTTTTTATATTTCATCTTTAAGTCTTGAAATGTATTGCTACATATTGTATGAATATTTCCAATTTTCCATTTAAAAGAGAGTGAATAAAAAAAAAAAAAAAACGTTTCTCAAGGCGCCAAAGTTGTGCAAAAAAATGCTTAAGAGCAGTGTTGCTGTCTGGGTCGTTTATAATTTGAATAACACTTGTCTGTCTGTTAGATGAGGTTTACTTAAATAAGCAGTAGAATTGTCTATTTCGGGATTAAGTAAATTACAATTTCTGGATTGAAAACCTTAATCAACTACTTATTAGTCATTTGTACCAGAACCTTACAGTGCTGTATTAGTAATTGACAAAGGACAGCCGACAATAGAATCAGCATCAGACGCCAGGTAAGAGAGGTCATGGATTAAAGTTGGTCCGTACGATGAGCGAAGTCGATTTCCATATTTAAACCCCCCAGAAACATAGGAAGTATAGGGAAACTATACAACGGCATTTTTCTGAGCCGACAAGACTGCCGCGACTTTTCAAACATTTTTCTTGGACACTATCTTGGGAGGTCTCGCTACGGCTATCTGAACCACTTGATGCTCTTAGATTCAAACATTTAATTAGATTAATTGATGTCATTCCTTGATTTTGACATGATTTACAAATACACGTTTGATCTGAGCATCTCTTCTCAATATCTAGACCAACAACACTGACTGAACGAAACAACAACAGAAGCAGTGAGAAAACTTTATTTTCTTTCTTCATTTTTCTTTTAGTCTTCTTCTTTCACCAGTCAATACTGAAAGTTTAATGTTGTTTTTCTTTAAACGAAGCATTCATTCAGTCGATCAAAAGCATTCCTATGTACAACACGTTCAATATCGCGAGTGATTTTACCTCTTCTTGTGTGCTAATAAATGTATTTGCGCCTGTAAATTTATTTCGGAAATAAACCTCACCGTTATCCGCGTGTTCTTATTTTTTGGTGAATTTTGAAGATATTTTTTGGGTGATCGAGATTTTGTTAATTGCATAAAGTTTGAAAAAATAATGGAAAAATTAAATGATGCCATGTGATTGTGATTGAATAGTGTGGAATTGACCGAAAAGAAAGAGAATAAAAATTTATTGAAAATGTTTGTCATAAAAGATCCAGTGAATTAAGAAATGCCGTTTTTAATATACGATAAGCATTTAAAAGATTTAAATAATTTTAATCAGAATAAAATGTTGTTGCCATCAAGCTATTTTGATATGAATATAACAAATTCACATAAAAATTATGTACCATCATCAGTAAACAGTAAAATGCCATTTGCACGTAGTAATAAACTTAAACAGCGCGATAAACATATGCTTTTTAATAATCCAACATCATCTATAGCAGCACAGCAAGCAATAGCAGTGATGGATTATGAATTAGGAAATGAATTAGTTTTGAATAACAGTAACGCTTATTACAAGCCTAAATTGGTAAATGCTGATAGAAGAAGGTAAGAAAGAGAGAAAATTGGTCGAGAATTGATGAGAATTTAATGATTAAAAGTGGATTCATTTAAATGGTTTTATGGTCACAATTGGTGGCTATTTTATCTCAAATTGATTGCTTGCTCATTGCTCATCCAATTTATCAATGATCTTTTTTTTTATTCTTAAACGATAGTCGACACGGTACGGTTTCGAGTCAATATCAACAACAATTACCGCAAAAGCAACATCATCAGCAATATCATCAGCAACAAAAAATGACAAAATCAAAACGATCAAAATCAATGGATGATTTTTCAACTCAAATGATATTTGAACAAAGTAGTCGTGTCCAAAAGAACAGTATTAGGAATTTAAATGATTATTATTATCATCAACATTCCTCATCATATAGTACTAATAATAGCAATAGACCAAACTATAATAATAATATATCTAGTAACAATAATAATACAAAGAACGCTTTAATTCGGAATAATCACCAAATTCATCAATTTACAAGACAGAAAAATCATATGCGCCATTCAGTTGATAATTTGCTTGAAATAGATACAACTTACTATAATAATCTTCCTCATCAGGTTAAGTTAACCTTCTTTTTTTTCTTATATTATTTATTACATCTCTTATTATGGCTTTTACCATAATTTCTAATCTATGTTGTATTTCGTATAAGAAAACGTTTTTTTTTTCATCTTCTTCTGCTTTAAAAGCTTTGAATAAATGAAAATCATTGAGATTGTTTTCACTATCGAAATTCAAATTATATTTTTTTGTGTGTAGCTTATTTTGGATGGAAAAATGTTTACTTTATGCTTTTGTTTTGTTAATGGCTTGTAGACTTTTTGTTTTGGCTCATAATATTAAGACATGAAAGTGTGGCCGGGGAAATGTCAAAATGCTTGTTTATGATTGTTAGACTTGGTTGTTACATATGGGAATTATTGGAGTGGATTTGACGTCATATTTTGAAGTTGAGAGTTCATGGGAAAGCTTTTCATACATTTTAATTAATTTGTGTTTTTGTACAACCTGGATGAACTACTTGAGCCGGTTTGCATTGAGGGTTCTCAAGACTGAGATAAAACTTCTTAGTCACGGTCTTGAGATCTAATAAAATTCGCTTGTAATCTCGGTTTTGGTCCGGGTCTCGAAAATTTATCGGAACCGAGACTTTAGGATTCCCTAGTCTGGTTCTCTAATAATTAAGCTTTATCGTTTGTTTTGAGGTATCTGACCGAATTTAGTGGCTGTTACTTACCTTCATGGCATTCCTCAAATGTCACGAGAAGTAGCTTCTATCACTGACTACCTCAATTCAATTATTAATCTTAAAATACAAAGAACATGCTCATTTAAGTGAAGTACACTAAAAGTACTCTTTGTTGGTTCAATTGAGTATGCTAGTAAAAGTGAGGGTACTTAGAGTATACTCTTTGTCTTTTAAGGTTAAATGTCAAATTGAGTCTTTAATTTTCTAAAATTAAAGCAAAACTAAAGCAGTTTCAAGAAAATTCACTAAATTTGACACGCTTAAAGTGAATGCATGCATTCTCTATCATTAAATCCCTGCAAATTGACGGCATTTAAGTCTATTGAACAATATTCAATACCGTATATGATTTAAATCTAAATTCCTTTATAGTCGAGAACAATGAAGGCTTGAGAGACTAGCAAAAATCAGCAAATAACAGATTCATTTGTGACTATAATTTATTGCACAAGAAATTAATGATTTTGGGTCACATTACTTCATTACCATTAATCTCTTAATTAAGAAATTAAATTCGTCAATCGGTTTTATATAATAAAGCTCAAGACCACCAAATAAGATTAATCAATTGATGAAAATGAACAAAGAAATGCGTTTGCATAATTCTTTCTCAGTTACTTATTTTTACTTGTAGTTTTTTACCAAAAAAAATTTTGAGAATTAAACACACGAAATAAAAAAAAAGTGACTCCATACGTTTGTGCAAATGGAACAGACAAGATCACTTAACAGAATTAATTGCGCATAGCTTTTAAGAAAAGCCTCTTTCTTATATACAAAAATGAAATAAAAGATAAAGCTCAAAGATATTTTCTTTCTTGCGTTACACTTGACTGTGTTTTGAAGCAAACATTGATCGTTATTTTGCCGGATTTTGATGGAAAACAAGCACAACAAAAGCGAAAGTTAGAAGAAAAAAAAAAATTCAATGACTTGTGACAATAAATGAGATTTTTTTATAAAGTTACTTACGGGGCTAAATTTACATAAACTTTTACTTTGTTGCACATATTTAAGCCTGCTGTTCGAACAATTGCTCTACAGCACTGTAATTTTACTTACTGGTTTTTTTTATATTATTTTATATTTTCGGAAGACAAACAGAATCAGTTATTTAACTGAAACACTTTCACAAAACCATTTTCTTTTCTTCTCTCTTCATTTAATCAATAAAATGCAATATAATTAAGTATTCATTTACATTAAAAAATATATTAAATGTTAAAGAAATCCTCTTGTTACACATTTAAACATCTAACTGGAATTACAATGTGATTTAAACAGCTCTCGGTCATCTTGTCTTCGTTATTGTTTTGTGTTACCGATCATACATGACGATTAAGTCGTTAAGCGCAATTGTGATCAAATAACAACGATGATATTTCCATCTTTTCAGCGTCTATAACTGCCAATGATGGTGATTTTGTACAAAAAAATATGTCAAGACTTAATTTGCATCTTGGCTGATTTACTTCTTTATTTACCTAAAGCGGTAACGACTGGATATGAAGTTGTACAGATTATTTCCTTTATGTTCGAAATGAAAGTTGGCGCGTAGCGAATTACATTATTATTATAATACTAAAATTTGTAATATTATGATAGATAGAAGAAAAATATTAATTACTCGCCATTACTTCTATCATTCACCTCTAGAGAGCATAAATCATTAAATTTGCTACAGATCAACAACAGTGTGAGAGTGTCTCACTTTCGCCTTCACTTTTTTTTACTCAATATCTTGATTGTTGACTTTTATTTTTTTAATTTTGTGAAAGAAAAATTAATTAAGACTTTATTTTCGAAATACTCTTATATAGGTACAACAAAATGATCCAAACAGACCGAAATTTGTTGCGGTTACGTCACTCGAAGACGTTCAAGCTGTTAGATGTGCAGAGTTCCATCCAAATGGAACAGTTTATGCGATTGGAAGCAACTCAAAGACATTTAGAATTTGTGAATACCCATCTTTGTCTGAGATAAGGTAAATGAGTCGTAAAGTTATTTTATTTATTGATACTCACCACTATACTACCGAGGAAATTTAATTTTGCTTAATTTTTGGCTTTTTGTTAATTAACATTTTATTGGTTTCCATATTTTGTGAATCTTAGCCAAGACACAAACCATTATTTTTTTAAATCAGATAATTTGAATAATATATTTTCGCTAACCCACTTTGTTGAGATCTAAGACTTTTATTGATAATTTGTCTTGCCTGTATATAGAGATGATCACCAAACATACCAAGCGTCAGTATTATTTAAGAGAACGAAACATCATAAAGGATCAATTTATTGTATGGCATGGTCACCACAAGGTGACTTAATTGCAACGGGATCAAACGATAAAACTGTAAAATTAATGCGATATAATGATGATCAAAAGCAGCTTGAAGGCAGAGAGGTATTTTTTGTTATATCTATAAATTAAATCTCATGTACTACAATCCATCTTCTTAATTCACTGCTAAACAATAGATTGAACTCACCATGCATGATGGAACCGTACGCGATTTGTGCTTTTTAGAAGACAGTTCAAATAAATCATCGTTATTAATAAGCGGAGGTGCTGGTGATTGCAAAATTTACATTACAGATTGCGCGACATCAACGCCGTATCAAGGTTGGTTTCTATCGGAGATTAAATTTATTCAAATTTCAAATTAATAAAAAAAAATTAATTTATAGCACTTAGCGGTCATGGAAGTCATATACTGTCACTCTACAACTGGGGTGGTGCAATGTTTGTTTCTGGGTCACAAGTAAGTCTTTAAGCGGTTTGTTTAAATTTATTTTGCTTATTTAAATTATTGACACTTTTAATAGGATAAAACAGTTCGATTTTGGGACTTGAGAACGCGAGGTTGTGTAAATGTCGTCACTCCAGGTAATTTATAGCTGCATGACTCACTATTTGACTTATGAGTTAACGTTTTTATTTATTTTTATTATTTTTTCTTAAAATAGCAACAAACCCAAATTCTCGTCAGGGATCACCTGTGGCATCTTTATGTGTAGATCCTTCAGGTATGATAAGACATTATTAATTTGTTAACGGTGTTACTAAATTAACATTTTAATTAGGACGTTTAATGGTCTCCGGTCATGAAGATTCATCATGTGTACTATACGATATACGTGGCAACCGACCAATTCAATGCTTCAAACCTCATTCATCTGATATAAGGTGAGTTTTAACATTATTTATCGAATTTTTGTCAGTAAGTTAGTCGAATCCCACTCGCATGAAAAAAATCAATTTCATTTGATTTAGAGATTCATCTAATGATCGGTGTTTATATTTTGTCATTGAGTATTAGCATTACATTTTGTATCCATAACCAATTTAGTAGATACTACGATCTCCACCAAATATAGAACATAGAATGAATATGGAATATTCAGCTGGAATTTACGATATTTCGATTCTAATGACATAATGTCATATCCATTTTAAACAAGTTGTATTAGATTCTGTTGACTTTTTTTTCTCATTCTACCCATTTCAATAATTTTGTTAACATGATATAACTCATTTTTTTCTACGGAATTATGAAGTGATTTTAGATGAATTCACGTGTTATAAAATCACGTTGCTCATCATCTAAGAGTAAATACGACGATGAAGGTATAATGAGGTGTATAATAAGAAGATGATAATGAAAACGAAAGTGAACCGTTTAAGAAAATTATAATTGAAAAGAATGAATTTTTTTGGTTTTGTTAGAGGCAAGACAATTGTTTCCGGAATTAAATATTTATGATCTCTTACAGTGAATTTCGTAATATAAACAAAAAAAACATTTACTCTGGGAATTTTCAAGACACATAACATATAAGATTTATTTAATCTCATAATCCCTTCCATATAATGCTTCTTTATTGATCATATAAGTGTGCACACCGTGAGCCATCAGAGATTAAGTGACTTCAATATTGAATTTTTACAACAGATTATCGTTAAATATATCTTACAAGATTTAATGTGTGAGGAAATTTCAATTTCATTATCATGCGTTGGATGGCTCGAAATCAGGGTGTGACTGTCGTACGAAAAGTGTCCGTCAATTTATTTTTTGACCTTATATACACTTTTGTGGAAGTTGTCTTTGAACAAAAAAATGCTTGTAATTTGCTTTGTTGAGATTTTGCGCGACCTAGGCAAACATCCGCATCTATAGATATACGTATGAAGGGAATTTTGTCAATATTACTCAGAATTTACTCGAATTTTACTGGATCTTTGTGTCAGACACTTAATTTAAGAGATTATCAGCTACAATACATCAAGTCACCGCACTCATACCCAATTTTTACTATTTTCCTTCCTATTTCTAATTCAATTTTTAGATCAATCCGCTTCTCACCATCAGCATATTATTTGTTGACCGGAAGTTATGACAATAAGCTGGTTCTAACAGATCTGCAAGGAGATTTAACAATGCCATTACCATCAGTTGTAGTTGCACAACACTCAGACAAAGTCATATCCGGACGATGGCATCCAACAGATTTCTCATTCTTATCAACCTCAGCTGACAAGACATCAAAACTTTGGGCATTGCCTCCAGTTTAGACTTCGATTTTGCACAACAACAACAACATGACCTTTTTTACCATGACCGATGCAGCATATATATGCACATAAACATGTTATGTATTAATTTATTGACATGATAATTACGAGAACTAAAAAAAAACATTAATTATATAAATATTTATATTTTCTAATCAATCGGTTGTAATCGATGAGAAATTTATGCAATATTAACCATACAATATACATAATGATTTTTGTAAACTACCTAAATGAATTTTTTTATGTATTTTACTTGATAAAATAATTCCTACTTTTTTATTATTTTTCTACATTAAAAAATAATTGAAATTAAAAATTTATCTCACTGCTTATGCTTCTTATCCTCATTTAATTTACACGCATAAGTTTATGTCCATCATCCTCAAAATCAAAATACTTTTTATAAAAAAATATTTGTTAACGCTTTGCATATCACTAGAATCGCTTTAAGCTTCTTTTTATCTCTTTTACGCAAATAAAAATCAAAAAAATCATATTTAGTTTTATAGCAAGTGAAAGTGATTTTCTGATGAGCGCTTTACTTATAAATGGGGAAATTTTAATGTTTTTTGGCGGTTGATTAGAAAGGTGGAAATCCTGAAAGCAACATGATCGAGATGCTGTGATTTTATTGATTTTTTAACTGAGTAGCGAAAATTAAAATTTTATTGAGGTTTATTGAGCTTATGATTTTTTAATAATCAAATTATATAGGAAATACAGTAAATGGTCTGCATACCTGGAAGTATGAAATAAGCTCAATCAGAATACATACTAAAGATTATACAGCCATTTTGGTATGTAAACTTACGAACGATACATTTGGGGATCCTTATGGAATGTACATGAATTATAAACTATTTATGAATGGATATCATATTATACAATTGTATTAGTTGAACCTAAGCAATTGTATTAGAAATTGATTAGTCAGTAACCTACGAGCACTGGAAAAATTGTCCTGTCTCAGAACGGTGTGATTCTGATCTAATGAATTTCGTAGAAGTGACCTCGAACCAGAGTCACATTAGCCTGAGCTCGGATTTTCGGCACGGGTACCTTCCAAAAACTAGTTCAGGTCAAAACTATGTAGATCGCTAACAATTCAATTTGATATAGCAAGAACTGAATCATTCTTTGATCCATCCTTTCTGTTAAGTGTGCGACCATTTGTTTAAGTCAGAGTGAACTTCAATTTTGTATAGAGTCGAGTCGACTTGAGTCGATTTTTTCGTACAAAATCAGAGTCTACTTCTATTTCTGATTCAAACTTAAAATTAAAAAATTGATCATATTCAAAATAATTAAAGAATTCTGTCTAATTCTTGATTGATCCTAAGAATTCCGCCTTAACGTCGCCACACATTCACCGAAATCAATTATAGTCGCCAAAACAAAAATTCCCCAATTTAAGGAGTACAAGCTTCCGATCAGAAAACAAGTTCACCTAAGGTTGACTGCAATTTGTCAAACTAAATAAAAAAATTTGTAAATTAATTGTCAAATTCAGTCAACCTTAATTGCTGTCAAGAAATAAATTTAATTGTTTAATTGGCTGACGTTTTAATTGTTTTAAAATGTTTTTTGCTTCCTCGACATAAAGCTATAAGTTAATAAGAGTTATTGTTATTTTTCTAATATAAAAAAATTGATATAAAAAACAAGATTATGGCAACATGCAATTTAGGCTTACTCTAAATCATAGTTGCAAAACAGGCACATGTGACAGGCTAAAACTATACAATTTCTGTACAATTTCTTGATAATTTGTATGGATTTGAAAGAAAAAATTACAAATTATTAAGGATTTATACGGTTTTTGCATGTCAAAGGTGCCTGTTTTGCAATTCTGCTCTAACCCAGAGCTCAAAGTTGACTCAGATTTTGTATGGAAGAATTGAGTCAAGTCGACTCGAATCCATCAAAAATTCAAGTCAACTTCGAGTTCTATAAAATTTAAAAAAATTGAAATTGCAAAAGAAATTAGCATAGATTAATTCATCTCATCAATCCCTAATCAATAGCTCTAATTAGTAACTCTGAAATTATATCTAATTTTAATTATTATTTTTTTAATAACTTTAATTAATAAAAATAGAAATGATCTGTTAATTAAAGTATCATAATATATGTTTAAGAGACAATTTATATTACAATAGATAACAATTGTTTACATTTTACATCCAAAATCATAATAGCGATTATCACATCTATACTAATTACTTAATAAAATAGAGAGAAGATACTGTTAATAGACAAATAGTTAATAACAGGAATCAGGTGTTAAAGTGAAAGAATTAACAAAAAAATCAGACACAATATAGAAAATCACGTGAACATTCTTCTTCTTTTTTTTGTTATTTATTCTATTAGTGCTAAATTTGCAATTTCTATCGCTATGTATGCTTTTAACATAATAAAAAAAAGACTGTTTCTGATGAATCAATTTTTTGTTTTGTTTTCGTGATGTTCTCAATTTACTTTTTATTTAGTTTTAATTCCAGGAATATTTTAATAAGTTTTTGCAATATCCAACTGTATTCATCTTTTTCAGAATTGTTATGGTCGTCAAATTGAGGTGATGCCATTGAACCTGCAGTGTGTGGCGAACCGCATATTCTATCCATCGAACTTGATCGGTACTGTGCAACGATCCGCATTTTCATTGCAAAAATGAGCTGTCATAGAGTCGTCAGGACAACTTTGCGTCTTAACGTTAATATGCAGCGAAGGTATTAAAAAATCAGCATTAGCGTGGTGGCTAGAGTGTCGTCCAAACATTCTAACGACCCGAGTTCGATTCGAATACATAGAAAGTCTATGTCGGATTTGGGTGCATTTTTTCGTTGTTTCTCGCTACTCTATTTTTGGTTTGTGTATTTGCGACACACAAATTGTGGCTAGGTTCATTGCATATGGTATACCCTGAGTCCATGAACCTTAATTAAGATTTTATAATTTTTTGCGCAGATTTATAAAAAATCAAAACGTCATTATGATCGTCTAGGATGTCATCGCATCAAACAACATAAAAATCAAATAACTAAGATAAAATAAGCTGCTGGTTGAAGGCTTAGATACTCAATAAAAATTGGGAAAATTGTCCTTTTTACGTTTCAGCCAAATATACAATTTCCTTTTTGGGTTTCTAACTTTTGGCTAAATGCACTAACTGAGGTCACTGTCAAGGTAAAATTGAAATAAATAAAAAACTGCGATTATTTGGCAACAAAAATACTGCAAATAATAACTTTTAAGCCATATGACTTCCTTGCTTGATTGTTCCTATAAGATTTCTATCAAAATGAATCCATGTCTTGCGATACTGCAGCAATTAAGGGCTTAAAATGTAAATTATGCAAGGACAGCATATGCATTTCTTCAATTTGGATAAAAATCGATGCGGTAACAAGGATTTTTATCACAATTTGAGATACATCACTTGCTTAATGTACGAATCAACCCATATTTGGACTTTTTGCAACGTTGATAAAGAAACAAGTCTAGAATTTGAAGTGTAGATGGAGAAACAGAGACGAAATCTACAAGATTATCAAGATTGTCTTAAGATTGGAATATTGTCAGCACGAACCAGAAATCATCACGTTACTCCCACTTATGATTGAAACGATAGCCTAAATTTATTTGAAACCTAATTTTACAAGTTGTATTATTCATCCTACATCAACAATAGTCGATATGAAATGTATTACTAATTGAATGTATGAAATCAATTATTCCGGACGGCAGCGTCGACAAATGAATTTTGTGGAATATAATATAGTTTCTAAAATGTTCGAGATCTTTCCAAATAAAATGAATTGGATCCAAAAATCAAAAATTTCACAATCACCGATCCACGATCACCAACTCTGCTTAGCTTCACCGAAACGATGATTAACCATAATTCATTCAAACTTACATTTCACGTGAAATTCGATACTGCATCATCAGAATCAAAAAAAAACATTAATTGGAATTATTGAAAAGTTCTTTTTTTCATTACCAAATGATGCATGGTAAGCATTTAAAATACACTAATCATGTGCTAATGTATTTGTTTACATGTCACATTAACACTGCTGTTTGATTTAATATTATTATGTCATGATTGATTTATATATGTATTTATGATTCTCATATATTCTCAAATTTCTCTGCTGTCACACATACAATGATGAATGGAACTAACACAGATTAACCATTGTTAATACATCAAACACATGTGCTAGGTGAACTAATAATACAAAAATCCAGAACTATAGGTTATTGATATTTAACGGCATTGCTGTAAGCATCAAAAAATTTCATTTGTGGATATAAAAAAGTGTCGTGAAAGTGAGAATGAACTTGATCAAAGCCTATCCCAATAAACGTAAACAAAGTATAACACGTGACTGCGTCAGGCATGCAAACAAAAACATTATAATGACATTAACATAAGCAAACAGAGAGAATATAAGAAAAAAACCGGTACATGTGCATGCACTAAGTAAATATCGAACATTTCTTATGTATAGTCACAATTAATGATACATTTGACATTGAAAAAAAGGAAAGACATAAGGTGAATGGTGTAATTTGTAAGTATGTACACAATGACAGTGTGTAATGGATCTAAGAAAGAATTCTTTACGATTCCTTTAAGTAACTCAAATAAATGAAAAAAAAAAATGAAACTAACACAAATCAAAAGTCCGATGAAAATATTTCATTAAAAAGTCCAATACACAACACATCCACAATGTCTGTGTTCTGCTCTCTCTCTTTTAAAGATCACTTCACTATGCTTTTGTTTATATTTATTTTTTTTTTTCAAATTGAAAAAAGAAAAAGTAAAAAAAAAAATCGCTTAGTTCATGACTTGAAATCGCGTCGATCGCATTCTTAACACTTGTCGAGCTCGAATTTTAGTTCTCTTAACAAAAAAGAGTGTAATTATTGGATGTTATTTAGCAATTGTGCTTCATTCTATATTTTTTCGGCAACGCGGTCTTTTTTTGCCGAGTCATCAGCAGTGGTAGACATAAAAAAAAGTAAATTTTTTAAACAGTTTATAGACGAAATCATTTTTTTTTATGACTTTATGTGTTGAAATTTTTATCGACTATAAAGAATGATTGAAAAGTGCAGTTCAAACTGGTTTATCAAGTTTACGCAATGTGTATTTTATCTATCTATCAATGTGCATTAAATGAAAAAGAACAAATTGCATCTCAAAATCGAGAACATTTGTGCCTGCAAGTGCCTTTACACCGATGATGATGTCGCGTGCGTTTATTTATTTTTAGTCTTTTTTAGAATCAATGATATGCGAAAATTTCTCATTTCTTGTTTTAATCGTTCTCAGATTCGCGAAATTGATGTAAAATAGAGGAATCGGAATTTAAATCTTCAACAAGTTTTTGAAAATGTGGTAGTAAAAGTGGTTGATTTGATAGTTTTTGTGGCGCATCTTTTTTTAATGATACCTAATAAATTTTTCTTGATTTTTATTAAATTATTGGTTGATCCACAATAGAATCGGGATTTTAAGTGTTTCATAAAGATTCGCAAATTCTCATGTAAAAGAATACAGAATTGAACATCTAGGGAGGGTTCTCGGTATTCACTACTATACCTTTTAACCTACTATCACTTGATGCCCTTAGAGTAGATGCAAGAATAGGCATATAGAACCGTGGATGAGTAGACGAAGGTCTATACCACACTCGGTGTAAGTCATCCGGTGTAAGTCATCGACGTCAATTAAATATTTCCAAGAAAATAATACTCGATAGAGGCAGCGAAAAAGCGGCAATGGTCAAATGGTGAGAGGGTCAGACTACCGTTCTAACGACCCGGGTTCGATCCCAGGGGAAGCTTAATCGGATTCGGGTGTTTCTTCGCTGTTATTAGTCACATCATTTCTGTTTGTGCGATTTGTGACACATAAATTGTGGCTATTCGATTGATACACGACGTTGAATATGCGAAATATTTTAAAATGGTAGGGTAACCCAGGTCATCGTGACATTGTCATGGTGCTTGATTTTTACGAATCCTATTCTACGCCAGAGCCACGTCAGTCTGGGTACACTATTTCTCGAGAGATCTTCTGCAGCAGAATGCTAATGAGCAATAGGAAATTATTAAAAATGCTCATAAGAGCTCAAAACCTAAGAATTCTTCTGAGTAACCATTCTAAGACATTACTATTCCATAAGACATTTCTAGTTAAATAGTATGAATTTAGAGACAGAAAGGGGTTATCTGAGTATGCTGAGTTATTAAAGAACATAGCCGAGTGTCAAATTTTAATGCTTTGTTATTTTGTTTGAAACCTTAAGTACAAATATTTGTGGTGTACGATTCAAAAATGTGTTTGAAAACCGACAGTCTAGAGTCTAGACCAGTGATGGGCAACTTGTATGTCATGACATGTGTTTAGTTGTTAAGTGATTATTCTGAATTATTCCAAAATTCAAGTGAAAATGTTTTGCAAATTATAGAAAATGTGTCGAGTCACAAAAAAGGTTGTGCACCACTGTACATAATTAGTCACGCATTACAATAAGTCATTCATTATAATAATAATGAATGAGGATTCCAGCCATACGATATGATTCTAAATGAATTCAAAGGCAAAGTGATCCTGATCGTCGACAAAATCTATTACACATTAGTCACTCAAAACGACTCTTAAATCACGGCATAGCTGCAAATAAAACTGCATATCATGTTCGCAAATGAAGTGATGCAGTTGCTTACAATAAGTTTAAATGTACAAAAAATATTTTTTTGTGAAATACTGAATCACTATTCTGTATGTGATAGTGTAAATATTTAAAGCTGATATCACAGAAAGAAACTAGTAATGTAATTATCGTACTCATTATAGCCATTAAGCATTCTTGCTATTCTGTAAATGATAATGGAATTCAATTGCATTTGTTGTTGTTGTTGTTGCCTGATAAAAAAGTATAAAAATTTATTTTTGTAAATTTTCTACTGGTAGTAGATAACTGAAATTGTCGTAAGTATATTTCGGGCAGCACAACAAGTGGCTATCGTGTTTACAAACTTTCTGTGTTCAAATTCAACAACAATACATAATTATCGATAAATTTACAACTGTTTGTGAATTGAATGGTTTGGGCTTGCTTGATAGAACGCAATTTAATACTGATACAGTTCACTGCCTTACTATCGATACAAATTGATTACAGTTCTGTTTACTGATTTCTGATATGACGAAACTCTTCAATTATTAAAGATACACAATAATAATTGAAAAATTTTTTTTTTCTTCTTAATTGAGTGTGTCAAGGCAAAGAAATGAAATGAAAATATTTACGTAGTTTCTGTTCAATTTCCATTGTTGTCGATAAATATTTATATTTTGGAGATTACGTTGTTCCGCGATTCGATTGATGAGAATATTGAATTCTGAGAAGTACCTAGAGCAGCATGACATCTTCATTTGTGTCAATCGGGACATTTTTATTTAAAAATTTCAATGATTTCTGAAAATTCATTCATTTTTAAATGGTTGGTCATAAACTGTCATTTTCTAAGAAATTCAACTGATCATTTAATACATTTATGGCCTTTAAATTTAAAATAATTGGAAAATTTACTGTCCATTGCGTGGATTATTGCGACAAGCTACACCTAGTTCAGTGATGGGCCACATGTATACCGCAGCACAATAGCGTGCAGCCAGAAATATTTGGAACTGCCAATAATCGCATGTCGTGAACGGTTTCTTTCATGGGCTGTTACCATTATGTGCCGTGTCACATAGAAAGTTGATTTTATTGTATTTATTATTAAATGAATTTTTAAGGGTTCGATAACAAAAAACGCAGGCTTGTGGTCTTGGACGAACCATAAAGTACATCCCAAAAATGTGGATCAAAAATGCAAGAAATGTAGGACTTCGATTCTTGTCACAGCCCAAGAATTTGAAAAAAATCATAAGAATCTTGAAATTATTTATGTCCAAATTTTTGCAAATGGTGCTAACAAAAATTCTGTTAAATCTCAAATTTAATTAGAAATACTTACTACTATTCAACACTAGATCCTCTTGAAATATCAGCTGTAACACACATGTTTAAAAAAATATGCAAATAAATCTTTCATTTTATTATTCTTTTATAATAAATATTAAATACGTCAATACAAAGTAATCTTATTTATGGTAATTAACATTCAATGACTGTGAGTGCTTAGAATCATCATGTGATTCTTAAAATCTCATCTATTTATTCTTAAAAATTATAAATTATCGAGAAAATATTGCTTATTTAACAGCAATAAATTATTTGACAGCAGAAGTTAGGGGGACAAATAATAGTTAAATATGATTTATGTTGCTATTCAATGCCTTCTTTAATTTTTAATCAACCGGAAAGCACATGGATTAGAAAAAGACGAAAATCCAACACCAGATCAACGTGACTTTGGCTACAAGCCAGATTTGACCTCAGACCAGAATTATGCCAGCATGGACTTCATTTTCGGTCCTTTCTTCGACTTGTGCTTTCTAGATATTTAACAGTCGGGTACTACCAAATGTGCAGACCTGTTTAGACAAAATTCTTAGTTCAAATTTGAATACCAGTTCCAGAATTTTGACGTTTTATACAAAATACTTGCAAATCTCCTCTGAAAAAATTTCTGTCCACAAATTTCTGTTCTCTTGGCTAATATTCTCATCTGTAATACAATTTTCGTAATTCGATCAAGAAAATTAAATAAATGAAATCATGATCATTCAGAACTTTCATTTGTTCGTGTTCCCGATTATCGCATAATTAAATGTAATAAGACACGACAAATAAACAAACAGGCTTAAAATTGATAAAAACTGAGATGAAGATAGCAAACAATCCTGAATAATTTTTTATTGTGCTATATACGATTTTTATCGAAGAGTGACGATCAGACTGCGAATTGTAATTCATTATTGTTATCAAAGAGTCTGACTTAATATAGGGCACTAAACTTTTGAGGTCATTTATATTATTACATCACTAAAACAAGGTCAGTTGATAGAATTTTTCAATCGAGGTTTTTAAATAGACATAATGGGGAAGAGGAGGTGAGTCATTAACTTCTTGGAAGCTTGCCGTAGATCTGACTCGAATCTGTCCATCGAAAAGGCTTGTATAATTCTCTGAGCTATGAGCTGTATGAACTGAATAACTCGAGTATTGATTATTAGAATCATAAATATGTCCAAAGAACATAATTCTGTTTATCGGTACAAAATACGGTAACGTGCTGACGTGAAATTGACATGAGGCCGGATTTAGACCGAGTCCGACACTAAGTTAGAGACACACCGGCCTGCTTTCATATTTTTGACCGACTAATTGATTTGTGCTATTCAGGGTGGGTAAAATGGACATCTATAAAGCATTATGATGGCTACCTGATGTCAAGATCTAGACTTCTCAGTCACAGTCTGGAGAATAGATCGAGACCGAGATTTTAGAAAACCCTACTAGACGACTATAGACACCATAAATTAAACATTGCATTAAAAAAACTAATTCAGTCAACATACATAAACACTATCTATTTTAGTGCGTAGATTACAAATAAATGATCTAATCGAGGTGTGTTGTTTATTCGAGTATGAATAAAGCACTTGCATAGTTTTGATGAATCATTGCTATAAATTGCACTAGTAGGGATAAGTTAAGTATTAAAATATTCTAATGCGACTCACTTGCTTAAATTTCATTGAAATGTGTAAAGAGCAAAGACATCGATAGCTTATTAAAGTAAATAAAATCAAAATTGAGCTCTCAATACGTGAATGGATATGACAAAAACTAGTATAGACGTGGACACTCGTGACCGACAAAAAGCGCATTTTCATGAAAAGCTTAAAATGGAGGAGTAGTTAAGCGGCAGACGTAAGGACGGGCAGACGTAAGGACGGGCAGACAAACGGACAGACAGACGGACAGACAGACGGACGGACAGACGGACTGATAGACGGAAAGTCAGACGGATAGACAGACGGACTGACGAGACTGACGGACGGACAGACAGACAGACAGTTAGACGGTCAGATAGAATGACAGACAGACGGACAGACAGACAGACATATAAATAGACGAACTTCTTTATAAGAAAATTCGCTAAAATATTAATTTAAATATAAACAACATGAATCAATTACGATAGAAACGAAAAGCACGTGACGATTTTAGCAGCAATAACAGGAAATTTTTATTGCTTGAACCAATTTTTAATAAATAAAAACTATTAAAAATCATAAAGCATATATGAAGTCATAAAAAAAGAGAATTTCAAGATAACGCCATGAAAAAAATTCACGGACGTGAATTATTTAATTGATAATAAAGAGGGACATAGAATCATGATACGATACTGATTGACGGTCACATGTCTTCATTTAAAGAATATTTTTTATTTATTTTCGAATGAAAAATAACAACTTCTTTCAATTAAGTCGAAAAAAAAGAGCTACTGTATACAGTCACACATATGGGAGTGTGAGGAAAAATGATTGATATTCTTAATTGATAAAAATTAAGACTTGTGTAAAAGGATTGTCATCTCTATTAATTGTCTCATTTAAAGACTCATTCGAGTCACTCGAAAAATGACTAAATTTCAGTTCCAAGATCTATGATGCTATTAAATAAATAGTAAATTGTCTAACTAATGTCATTTATCGAGTTTTGTGGAAAATTTTTTCAAAACATTGTAAATATAGTCAAGGTTTGGGAACTTCGCAAAATGTTTCGTGACTGTAAATGCTGGATAAATGCCTTACTCATATTTGCTAATGAAGACTATGTCTTATGGAAGGCTATTACTATTTTATAATGTAATTGATCTGTACGACCAGCGAAGTAAGTAAGTATGTAGCGCATACGTAGTCTAGGGTAGCTCCTCGAACATTATATAAAATTAAGCATTTTTTAATCCACAACAAACAAATGTCCTCTTAGTTCCTCTGCATTGTTATCATTCCATCACAAACATTTTATTTCTCGTCATTTTTAAAATTTTTCCATTCAGAACAAGATTCCTTTAAAATAATTTTTATCGACCAAACAAACCAGAAAAAATCTATCGATAAGATCTGCCGATAGCGATTAGATAGTAAAGTGCAAAAATCATCAAATTATTATTTTATCATGTGCCCGGTAAATTACGTACATGATTTTTTCTTGATCTTATTTAATGTCATTTCAGTAACCGTAATATTTTTATGTGACTGTAGATTAAAGTTCTGTTGATGACAAAGAATTATAAAATCGAATATTGAATGTTTTGAGATTTTAAATCCACTTAGTTTTAGTGTCGATAAGTGAACTGGTTTTCATGATTGGTTAACATAGAATGATTGGTCAGATTAGCAACAACTGTCTTTAGTAAGGAACTTATTTTAATCAACACTGAATTTAAGAGACCTAAAGTTCATGACGTAGAAAAGGCTAAAAATCCAACCAAATAATAATATTTGAAGTGGATACGATTCCAAGATAACACAATGCCATGAATCGAACACAGGCTGTCCATACTCTACAAAGAGAGACCGATAGGGTACAATCATTTGAATGAAGACAGTTATTTGTATCTAGTCCCGAAAATGTGCATAAAAAAACCTTTTTGCTATTCAGAGCTTTAAGATCCAGAGCTGCGCTAGGGTGGGATCAGAACCACTCCTTTGATGACATTACTGCCTGTAGCCTTTAAAGGGAGGCTGTGAGCCGCGTTTCCACTACATATGACTCGAAAAAGGACATGTGAAAAATTTCCCATGCCCAGTCTCGAACCCATGATCACTAGATCGGTGTTGCAATAATTATGTCCTAAACCATTTCGCCACCGAGCCACTTCGACACACGAAAATGTGCATGCATAGCCTTTATAATATTTTGGAGAGATAGTCTATTGCGTTGCAAAGTGACTTCATCTTGCTGCATCGTAATAAATCAAAATTCATGCTGTATTTAGTGGTTTTGATACTGATTTTGTGGTTGACATAATTGTCCATATAATGGGTACTTAAAAGTAAATCACTGGCAATAACATGTGCTATTTTCTCAAATGAAAACAATCAGCAACGCAAAAAAAGTAGGCAAATAGAAATAAAATTTGACTTTCAAAAGGTTCTTATTAAATAAACGGCTTCATTTAATTATAAAATGTGCATTTACATACTTGGTCACATATTACACCTTCTCTAAATACATAAAGGAATGGAACATATTAGCTATCATAATATTGGCTCGAGGAGAAATTAATTAAAAACATACTCAATTTTTTGCTCATAAATAGTTGCTTAGTCCAACAATTATTTACTTAATATTATCTGTGACAATCTGAAAAAATTATTAATTTGTACTGGAATTAAAATTAATTGCCGCATATCTACACGCACTCTAACTCCACAAAGTTTTAAATAAATTGAGAATTTATGCTAAAGAGCTTGATTTATTGCACATTTATTATAAAATCTGTTTGCATTAATGCTGCAAATTGAAATCTGTGCGCGTGGAGTTGTAGACGAAAGGTAGACTTGTTGATTCTCCTTGCTTAGATAGATAATGTTTGATAGTTTTTTGAGCTGAATTAATCTAATCCTCTAGTAGATAATGATTATTATGTGATGTGGTAATTTGTTAATGACATGAAAATGAATTAATATACAAAGTAATCGATATTATTAGGTGTTATTAAATGTTAATGGATAGTATGAGTTGGCATCATTTTGGAATGAGAGCTTGAATTGGTCGTACGAAAATCTCAGCCCCCACTCCTCTACTTGCCTTTAAGAGCGTTTCGTAATAAATGAACGGGATATAAGTTAATGATGACACATGATGGTCACTCAAAAATAAAGCTTTTGAGCCACTGTACTTGTATGACACGGAATTTCGAATTTTCTGGAAATTCAGCTCTAGACAGCTCTACACATCTAAATACTTACTTACTCCCTTAGTGACCGCGCATGAGGGTCCATTATCGAATTTAGAGTTCGTTAAATCTGGATCTGTCTTTAGATAACTTCTGCCAGTTCCACTTTTGGATTGTTACTCATACAGTAATCCCATGAGCTCTTTGGTCTACCTCGCGATATCCAGAAAGCCACCAGTTGAGATATCTAAATCTTAGAGATTATGTTTTAACATCCAAAATCACACGTCTTAGTAAAAGCGAAAAATCTTGGTATAGACCAGCTTCACTCTGACTTTAAGCCGGACACGATAGACGGCGTACAAGATTGACGTGAATCTGGTCTGAAACCTGAATTTTCGTCTTCATAAGAGTTGTATCTTCAAAAAACGATTCGGAGAAAAATTTATTCAATTTTGAACCCAAAACCTCCTCATTCCAACTTTAACGACCCTTAAAAATTCAAACCAATTTAAGTCTCTACACGCGAAATGCTCCATTCACAGACTACATATCTACCTCCATAATCACCTCAATTTTTATATCAATTATGTATTGTTTTAAAACCCCTGTCATCACATTCATACTAAAGTTCCCTGTTTTTAATCAGTTAAGCCCAGACGGCGATAACGTTGAGGAAAAAAAACTGAAAAAAAGCTTAAAATATGATACTCTAAAAATAATCACCCCGAATAGTGAGAGAATTTATTTAATTAGAGGCTTATGTCGCGATAAATTATTCAATCGATCATCATCAATAGTATTATAAAGTAATTAAATTCTGCCGATGGAGGCATTTTTATGACGTTTATCAGGAATATACCTGTTGAGTTATCATATAGCTGTTTATGGTTGTTTTTGATATGGAAATTCCTTTATAGTGATGTATGTACTTATGGTCATTAAACTGTTATAAATGTAATTGATTTAATTACTCAGACTGCTGCTGTAACATACAAAATATATGTTGCAGGGAACTAAGTAAGTTAATAAGCTACCAAGCCATAAAAAAAATTTGATAGCATATCCAGGAGGGTATTCAGGAATGGGGAACCGCCAAGTCTACTTCCCCTTATTTGGAGAAATTCTTCAATTCTACTTATAATTCACAAAAATCTACAGCTGACATTGATCAAGCTAGTGTCTAGTTGAAATTTAGTTCTAACGTATTCAGGATGGATTCGGAGTTATCCGGTTTTTTGCTTAACTACTCAGCTACAGAAAGATTCTCTCATACATGGCTCGATGCGCCACATTCTACTTAGGGATTCTCGATTTTTGGAGTTTTCCCGAAGTCTTAACGTATTCTCATGATCAAGACCGAAACGAAGTTAGAAATTACCTTTGAAGTCTCGGTCTCCATTTCAGGATTTAAACTCTACTCCGACACTTGTCCGACGCCATATGCATCAAAATAAAGTTCTAACAATTGAATTCAGTATCTAGATCTAGATTTGAGCATGGCTTTAATTTTATCAACCAATTCCAGATTACAGAAGCTTAAAAATCTGACTTGAATGTTTTTGTTCAAATAAATTAATAATAACATCAACAAAGTAAGCATTTTTAGAGTCCACAGCTTGTTGATTAAAAACTTTTTGTGTTTGGTTAAAGTTCGTGACTTACAATATTGAATTCCGAGGATTTTTCTTTTCAAAATTCAACATTTGGATTTGAATTTCGTGTCCAGTAAAAATATTGAGAGTCGTATGTATAACCCAGTCTTGAAGATACTTTGTTGTGTCACAGCACACTTTGATTAAAGACAATTTTTCGCAACACACCTGACCTTGTTGCATGCCACATCAGTGTGTCGCGATACACTTTGAACAACACTACCATAAACCTATCATTTACTCATCCTTTCCAATCGATCACGATCGATTCCAATGATCTTTATACTTTATGTGTCTACAAAGTACGTCAGAATTGCCGTTCTGGTTCCAATAGAACACTCATTTCCAAAACATCTGGAAATTGCTTGTTATTACTCGCCAAATAAAAAAAAAAATTCCACAGCCTCCTTTGTTTGTTCTTATAAACTCTCTCAATTAACTCATCATAAAGTGAAATAAATTCATACTAGACAATGTGAGAAAACAATTAAAACAACTAATAACGAGAGATAAAATACTCGAAGCACATTTTTTTTTTTGATGGAATATAAATTCTCTCAGTTTACTTGCGGCACTTTCAAGCGTATGACGCAATTTTTTTTATTCGTTTATATTGATTCGTGTGCTTTATTAGTTACTGTTAATTTAATTTTGAACAGAAATATTGGAAACTAATAAAATAATTAGGAACCAAAGATCAAAATGCCGTGATTTTTATGTGTTTGTTTAGCAAAGACAGTGGTGGGTAACCTTTGTGTCGCGGCACATTAGTGTTGGATCAAAATTTTCTGAAAATGCTTTGGGCCGTATATGGTGTGCGGTTTTGGTCGAGGGTTTACCGAGCGACATAAATGAAAAAGGCTCAACCACGGAGCTCCGCTAAGCCTCCTTTATTATCACCAGACCCTAACAGGCAAAGAGACTGCTTTTAGGTATCATAGTGTTATATCTGTACTATAAAAGCATTCCCTTTGCCTTCTAGAAAAAGTCTGACTCGACATCGAGCTCTGATTAACACCAAACATGTGGAAGCCACCAATTTTTGTCAGTCAAGCGGAGGCAGCCATACGGACCCCAAAAGGAGGCGGTTTCCATTTGGTGCTAATGAAAGAAGTTTAGCGGAGCTTTGGTTGAGCCTTAAAAGCTCCGTATGGGAGCCTTCTTCATTTGAGTCGATCGGATTAAAACGACGTTGTTGGAATTGTTGGTACATCTTGCCATATACTCGAATAAACCCCTATAATTCAATGGTAAGATCATGTGACCAGAAATTGTTGAACCACAGAATTATGATACGGACCAGAATTATGATTTTTCTGTTGGATCAACAGGAGATGTGCCACGCCTAATTAAAGGTTGTTCACCACTGAGTCTAAAAGATTACTCCGGTCCGTATATATATGTATTAAATTTTATCATCATCGGTGTTTCTTTTTTTTTGTACATATACTATGCGTACTTGTTAGAGCTGATAAAAATATTAAAAACTAATTTGATATCAAAGAAGGCACAGCAGTAAATGAAAATTTTGCTTTTGTAATTAATAGCACATATTTTTTTGCACGACACACATACAAAGTGCTGTCCGATACAGCACTAATAATTTATCAGTTAACTTGTATTTCTTTTCAATTTTTTTTTTATCAATATTTGAACTTAATTTTTTACTGACTTCTGTATTTGCAGCACCTGAAATTCTTCTTTGATTTTAATTTCGATAAACAATTGCTCGTGGACTTATTAAATAACATGAGTTAATTAATTTTTGACTTCATTTCGCTTCTAACTGTGCATCAGTTCGGATGGTTGTCTTGTGAATAACAAGAAAGGAAGGAAGATTAAGTAATCAATTTGTTGTGAATGTGACTAAAGAATTTTTTAAGTGAAAAAAATGCTTTTTGTGAAATAAAAAAAGCTGAAAAATTTGGAAAATTGAAAATAAAGGAAATTGAAGAAAAATAAGAAAAAAATTCAAGAAAGTGAAAAAAAATTAATTAGTGCACAATGAGCCAGCCACCAAGGAAGGACTCTCAAGTCCGAAAATTGTCGTTCTTAGGATTTACACGGGTAAGTTGAATTAATAATTTAGTTTGGGAAATTATTGAATTTTTTGTTATCGAATGCCGAAGTGGACACTCTAAAAATATATTTTTCAATGAAAATTTTAAAAGTTGTTAATAAGCGATTTAAGAGAGGCACTTAAAAAAGTTATTTTGGAATTAATAATAGAGTTGATAATGAAAAAGTTTGTAGCTATAAATAAAACTGTTCTAGAATTTTACAATAGTTTGACTTTAAATTGAGTTTTTCGAATTTAAAATTTGAACTTGATTCTTGTGAATTTAAATATGATAACTATTGTAGTTAATAATATTGAAATCAAAGACATGAATTTTAACTAAATATTTTCAAGTGATTTCGATATTGCGAGAGTTCGTTAACTTGTTAAAGAAATTTTAGTTTTTTGTGAAAATTTCTCATTTGTTTTGCACTTGAAAAATTCTTTCATTTAATAATTTTGCCAAGATTTTCTGATTTTTTGTTAAAAAAATTTAACTTTTTTAAATACCTAAAGTTTAAGTTTAAATTTTAATTTTTAGTTTTTTTAAATTTTTTTTAATTTTTTTAAAAACTTTTAAAAATTCTTTTTATTTAAAATTTTTTAAAAAACTTTTTTGAATTTTTTAAGAAACACCAAATTTTTTAAGTTTTTAAAAAAACAATTTTTGATTTTATTTTGAAATTCCACTTTAACTTTTTTCTGATTCTTGAAAGTTTTTTAAAAATTTAATTGCTCTTAAAAACATTTTGCTTTTAAATTTGCCAATTTTAAACTTTAATTCGAATTTTTATTTTGACCAAAAGTAAGAAAACTGAGTGCTTGGTTTAACTTAAAATAATTTGATGAAATTGTGTTCAATTTGAATTTTCAATTTTGTTCGATTTTTTTAAAAGTATGTTCAATTAAATAATTTAGTATAGCGAGGAAAATTTTAATTAAAAGTGTAGCACCAGATTTGTAGTTGGAAAAATTCAGAGAAATTTATAATTTTTAATTTAAATTTTTTTACCCTTTAAAAATTTTTAAAATTTTACAAACCTAACTTGTTCAAACTTGTTTTAAACAATGACTCTGCAATTTATTTCTGGGTCATCAAAAGTTATTAATCCTTTATTTAAAAATTCCAGCTAAATTGTCAATAAAATTTTGAAACTTAATTTTCCCATCATTCGTTTTCAAAATTTTAATTAAAATTATTTCCAAAATAATCAAATTATCTTGATTGATTTAATTCCATTACAATTTAGTTCCTCAAGTCATGTCTCGACTTGTAAACTGTGAATGACTAATTAAAATTCGCAGATATACACACAAATTACGATCACGAACAAATTAAGTGAGTGAGAAAAATGCACAAGAATTTCCGTCATATGATTCTTTATCGCGTTATGAATTAACGTAATTTTTTTTTTGTGAAGGAATTATGTAGATAAAAATATAAATGAGACATCATCTTGATTTAAGATAGTACGATATTTTTAGTCGGGAATATTGTGATATTTATTATTATCTCACATTTATCTAGCATGGGTGCTGATGACCTAAATAGCACGCAGCGTTTAGATTTTCGATAACGAGGTCAAGACTTTCCGGTCATGACCTTGAGATTTGTAGGGAATAAAAATTCGGGAAATTCCTATTTAGTGTCGGTTCTGGTCGTGGTTTTGGTTCTGGTCTGGTCTTGGTTCTGGTATGGTCTTGGTTCTGGAATAGTCTTGATTCTCGTATTGTCTTAGTTCTGGTCCTGGTCTCGGTGTCCAATTGAAGTGTACAATAGTGGACAATAGAAGCAATTATCGATGCTTATTTAGACTCGTACAAGTCCTAGATCCAATTTAAATACCTGAACCACCTATATTTTTGATGAGAAAATTGGATGGGTTTTGAACCCCTTCCTTAGGCTTAATTCATCATCATTATTTCTCCCAAATATTTTTCTCAGTAAACATCTCAAAGCTCAATAATTTTGCACGGTATTTCCTATGACAGATAAACATATTTGCTTATAACACTAAACAACTACTTGAATGGTCAATTGAACTGTACTTTGAAATGCTTACAATAAATCAATCTTCTATCCATAGAGCGCCATAAAAAATCATTGCAAATTAATGATTGATTCAGCACTTGACGTACATTACTCGATAAAACAGTGTGTGCTAAAATGTGTGACGCGGTACCTTGAATGTTTTAATGTAGTTTGGTCAGTCTGAACCTTGACAACATTAAAGTCCCTAACCTCAAAAATGTCCCTATGTCCAAAAATGTTCGACAGTCACTGCGCTAAAAAGTTGCCATAAATCAAATTTATTTTTTCACATCCAACAAAATTTTTCACTATCACTCAGTACGAGTAATCTGGATAAGCTCAATCAGATAAGAAGGAATTGAAAAGCCATTATGAAAATATCTGATTTCACTTTTAGGAAAGTGCAGTTGAGTGGTTTTATTTTTAGCAACTTGTTAATCGGGAGGAACTGAATTTATTTTCAGAGTACTCAATTGACAATGATTGATTGGTTTTTTGGGCGACAGTGGCTATAAATAGAACCTGTGTAAAAAAATCATAAATTGATTTAAGATCACTGACCTTAGATAAAGCAACACGAATGGATTATGTTGCGAAGGTCAGGTACACAAAACAATTTATTGCTTTCATACGAGATTATGCAGGCACGACATAAAATGTTTCATTAGAAAAAGTCTCCTGTTGTCAACGAAATCGATATTCATTCAACAGCATGTGCATTAATATATTCCCTTGGAAATATGATAAGGAATCATCCGTAAAGGACCTTGAAATGAAAATTTCTGTAGTTATTTACGATAAAATATTAATTATTTTTACATGCACGGGGCTTTATGGACTTGAATTTCCAATTTGGGTATAAGTTCCAATATTCATTTATTTATGCATTATTTTCATGCGAAAAAGCTCAAAATCTGCAATAAAACATTGAATTTTTCTATAATCCATGCAACTCAATGTTTTAATGCGAACAAAACATTAAAACATTCGGAAAAATCATACATAACATTGTGTTAAAGAAATCAGAAGTGAATTTGTTGTCGGTTGATGTGAAAGTATTTTATTGTAGCTATTTTAATATTTTAGTTCTGTTATCAAAAGGAAAGTTCTTTTCTATGAAAAGTGCCAGGATAGTCAGAGGATTAATTGTTGTACATAAATTGAAGTCAAATTAAAAATTTTTTTGATTTTCCGAACGTGTTCCTTAAAATTAGTAAAAATAGGTAAATTAATGACTTTTGTGTTCCTTAAAAAATGTCAATTTTTCGGTGATGAACTTAGTAAGCATCAAGCAAGCACAGAAACTAAAATCAAAGATGACATTGAAAAATTCAAGTGCATTTTCACTGGCACAGAAAGAGAGGGAAGTGTACCTTTAAAATAAATGGGTTTTTGCATTTTCATGCAGTGCGAGAGTAGGATAGAGAAGATAGGAAAGAGAAACATGTGATGTCAAGGACGATTTGAAATAGTGAATTGTCTGGGTGCCAAAAATATTCAGCAAAAATAATTATTGTGTGCATGCTGCCTGCCTTAAAAATCGATTTCCTTTTTTTGAATATTTTATGCTTACGGGAAGTACTTTAATTTGAATTTTAAGTTTGATTATTGAGTATGTCAACAGCTAAATTGAAAAATTCGAGGAATCGATGAACATGACGCGATGGGAATGAAAATATAAGTTTTGGAACTCGCATGTTACATAAATTAAATATTGAATTTGTAAAAAGCATTTTAATCCTCGTGTACTGTTTTCAATTTCAAGTTCTATTAAATTGACTCGAGGCACATAAAGCACCAAAAAGGAAATTGATTGATCAGTATTGAAACAAATATGAAGAATGATTTAGAAATAATTTATTAAGTATACATTAAAGAGACTGATGAGCATTGGAAAATAGTAATGTGATAGTTTTTCGTTAATGAAATTAGTTCTAGGGATAGAAAATGTGGTGTAATCATCTGGAAAAGTGGAATTGAGTTAATGCTTGAAGCTTTTAATTTAACAGTGGAAGTTTTGGGTAAAAATTGAGAATTTAAAGCTCAGTAAGATTCGATTCCAAAAGCATCTGTTGTATCTGAGAAGAATGGAAACTAAGAATTGAGCCATAAACAGGAAATTTTACCATTGCAAGAATAAGGCCTCTGTGGCCGAAAGTTTATCCATCAGACTGGATATCTGTTTTATACTTTGGGAATTTGTGAGTTCGATTCCCACCAGACATCGATCATTTTATAGAGTATAGTTAATATTGGTCTGAAACAATGCTCATTCTGCTCTGGCTACACTAAATTCTGATAGAATTACCGCCAGTAATCCTTAAAAATGGTGGATTACTACAAAATATTATTCCAGTTAAAAGGATCATTAAAAAGCTAGTCATAAATTATCCCGAACAGTACAAGTCGGTCAGTCGATCCAAAATCCGACCGTCAGCCCAACGTGACTCTTACTTTGTCAATTTTAGATCTATTAATTCTCGTGTGCTGGTCGGGTTTATTATAGAAATGGTGAGATATTAAAGATATCTACGAGCCATCTTTAAAACTCACTTATTAACAGTTTACCTAATGGTCTGGTTGCTTGTGTGTAATACATACGTCACTTATCACAATCATTTAATGTCTACCAAAACAATAACCCCAACTCTGCCACAAAATAATAAAAATTCTCATGTACATATTTATAGGCGTAATTTTTTTTGGATATCGAGTTAATAATGTTTCATAATAAAGCTAACAAAGTTATCAGTTTGATAAATGAATTATAAATATTCTATCTAATTTGCTATACAAATCCATAAATGTGATTGATATCTCGCCACTCGATTTGTGATGATGTACTCTTTTTTTTTGGGAAGGGGGAATGTAAATAAATAAAAAGTAGTAATTCGCAAGGTTGAAGAATTTCGTGAGTTTTATTTAGAATATGGTATTGAGTGGAATTAAGACATTTCTTGTGAAGATTTTGAGTAGAGTAAGAATGATTCAAAACAAGCTAAAGCCAGAAGAATTGATTGGCTATTCCTGGTTTCTGGTCAATTTTTGTCTATAGCAGTAATAGGCAACCTGTGTGCTGCGGCATTTTTGTTTGGCGCCAGTAATTTTCGGAAATGCCATGAACCAAATGATTTGTGTGGTTTCAGTCGTGGTTTACTATCAAAGTGTGCCGCGAAAAATTAATGGTACCCCAAAACTGGTCTATAGTATCACAAGTTTATTCTAACAAAACAGACCCTGTGTATTTAAGTATATCCTGGCTTGGTCAAACACTTAAGGTTGAACCAGAATCTGAAAATGTACTTCCCTTAACAACTGAGCAGAAATTTAAATTTTAATTACATAACTATGGACTATAACTTCTGATATTTCCAACACGCCAACATTGGCACGTACATTTATGTCCCATGACTATATGCTATAAATTCTAAAATGCTTGATTAAAATCTTTAAAAAAATCAGAAAAAAACTCTGTTGAAATTGACATAACAATTATGCAGTTATTGCGTACCAATTGTCAAAATATCAATCATTCACCAATCATAACAAACAGGCTTTCAGTTATGGGTCAAAATTGACATTCCTCAATATTATTGTTAAGATAACTGCCATTGTTTTTATTGAAAAAAGCAAAAGTCACCCCAGACGTACATAGACATTGACGTTATCATGATTTTATACAATACTTATTACTTAATTTTCCACGCGCAACATTAAGTCTCAATTCCTTTAGTTTTAAAAGCGAAAAACCGAAAAAATTGCACAGATAAGGTTTGGCGTACATGCTTAAGGTTGTAAATCATACCAACTGATAAGATTTTCCATCCTGAAGTATATTTTTTGAGTTGATTTTCTTCGGCATTCTTAATTATATTTTAATGCTGTACATTGAATGAGATAACATTCTTTGATGTCATTTTTACAGGGCGAAAATGCAGACGAAAATGAAGCACAACTCGATGAAGAGATGGAAAAAGTCTTCTCCGAACCTGGTTTATCAAAATTTGATGTCCGTAAATTATCAGATATAAATAAGCCAGCAAGTAGCACAAAACTCGATGAAGCTACACCGCCTGCAAATGTAAAAGATTACGATAGTAAGTATAGCTGTACAAATTGTGTATCTTCAAAGGATTCTTATAAATTTACTTCATTGCAGCACATCGAAAATATCCACCACCATATCCAAAAAATCCAAAAAGTATGAGTAAACCAAGCTCAAAAGAATTGCCGAAAAAGGTATCAACTGATCCCACCAGCAGTCCAATATCCGATTCCGATGGCGGTGGCTATGGAAATGATACTTTATCGCGTCAATCAAACTTTTCATCTTATGCTGACTACACATCCCGTGATGTAAGTGAAGACATTGATGATGACGAGCCACCATTATCTGAACGTGTTACTACTTATCGTGGTGGTGATGATGATGTAAGATGAGTTATAAGGATTAAATTACTTGACTGTAATTAAGGAAAAATATCTTTTAATTTAATGTAGGAAAATGCGAAGAAAGTGCAATTTAACAAGGGCGGAAGGAAGCCAGAAGCTCAAGAAGAAACTGAGGAGGATAGACAACGAAGGAGAGAGTAGGATTGATTATTTATAGATATTTGTAGCTTTATAGGATGTGCCAATTAGGGATCAGTACTCGAGTAGACATTTTTGGAACTTGCCTTGATATGTCTAGTTGATGACTAGACATACGGTTGACTATTAGCAGCATTTTCCACTCTGGACTGTGCCTGGTTTTTCTAACATACCTAAAGTCCTCCTATTCTGTAGTTTTTACAGATTAGTTACACATGCTTTACTTATTGGCACATGCATAAACAACCCAAGCTTCCTATGACATAAATCAATTAAAATTTAATTCCTTTTACCCAACAGACGTCAGTATCACTACAAAAGTCGAAAGTATTCCCTTCAAGAATATAATCCAGATAATCGTGGCAAGCAAGCAGGCTCCGAAAGTGGACAAAGTGGTGGACGACGAGTTTCAGTGCAGCCAGAAGATGCATCCTTACAAGAAGCTGATTTGGATACATTAACATCACATCGTTCGGAAGATCCACGCGGTATGCGTCGCTTTAAGGTCCAACAGTCAACAGTTCCAAAAAGAGAAGGAGATCAATACATACAGAACATAATTGGTGCTAATAAAAAATCAAACATTGATCGTAGTCCACATGAAGTATTCGTACAGCTCGATGAGTTGTCTGGTTTGGGTGAGGATCGTGAATGGAAGGAAACAGCACGTTGGATTAAGTATGAGGAGGATGTGATGGAAGGCTCGGATAGATGGGGTAATTGATGAATTAGGAATGAGAAGCTGGATTATTTCATTTATTAATTTTTAATGCAGGCAAACCACACGTTGCATCACTTTCCTTCCACTCGCTGTTAAATTTAAGAAGATGTCTCGAGACTGGTGTCGTTTTGATGGATTTAGAGGAGAAGGATTTGCCAGGTGTTGCTTATCGTGTTGTTGAACAGGTATGGACACTTACTCGGTCGGGACAAAATGTTCATGGTACCTAAGTAGCTGCCGTATGGCGTCCAAGTGATAAATTTCATGTTGTCTGCTATAAAAATGCAACTTTGATGCTACGTGACTTGCCATGGACATTTTGTGCTGATCGGGAAATTACAATTACTGGAATTGATCATTAACACTTTGCTATTTATAATCAGATGGTTATTGAGGACTTAATTCATCCTGATGATAAAGCGTCAATCATGCGAGCACTTTTACTCCGTCATAGACATGTGAATGACCACACACATGGTAGCTTCCATTTTGGTCCGAAACGAAAATACAGTAGCTATAGTAGTCTACAGGTGAGTCTAATTTTATCTGATTTATAAATTATTTAATAGGATCGATATCGATTTCCAATAATTTTTCTACTATTCCATAATAATGATGGAATTGTCAATACGACTTGCTGACTAAGATGGTATATGAACTGCATTTAATGACAATATATATATAATCTAATAACCTCGCAGAAAAATCAATTAAAATGGCAATGTTAATGAACACTAATCAATTAATTAATCAATTTTAGAATTTACATTTTCGACTTCGTAATGAAGACGAGGAACATTTTATTTTTATTGATGAAGCAACGGTAAAAGACTTTTTAAAAAAATTTCTGTTTAATAGTAGATTAAAGTATATCCTTGCATAAAAAATTGTTTAAAAGAACAATTGCTTTGCCTTATAGAGCTTAAACATGCATCACATGATGTATTCGTATGCTTAATGCAGTGGTGGGTAATTTTTGTGCCGTGGCACACTAGTGGTCGACAACATGTGTGTTGCGGCATACTAGTGGTAAACAACTTGTGTGTCACTGCACACTAGTTGTTGACAACATGTGTGTTGCGGCACACTAGTGGTTGACAACATGTGTGTTGCGACACAATAGCAATCGACATCATGTGTGTTGCGACACACTAGTGATCGACATCATGTGTGTTGCGACACATTAGTGATCGACATCATGTGTGTTGCGACACACTAGTGGTCGACAACCTATGTACTGTGATACATTATTGGTCAACAACATGTGTGTTGTCTGTGTGTTGCCTGTCAACAACATTTCGGCAGCTTGTGTGCACAACAGTGTGCCCCAAATTCAAATGTTCACCACCACTGTCTCAACGCTTCTTCAGAGACTGCAATAAATCATGACGTTGAAGTAATTTCAGATGGAAATTGCATTTTATAAGCAACATGGTGTATAATGCCATGAGATTATATGAAATTATAAATTGTGACCGTGAATATAGAAGTATATGGCATTGCATCACAGAGTCATTTATCGATTTTTTGGACTTTTAATTCTAAGTTCATGTTTACTTTTACTTCCGTAAATTGTAAACAAAAAATCAATAGTAAAGAACATGAACATGAATAATTAGTTTCTTTTATCATACAATATTTCATGATTTATATTCATTATCATGTGCATACATATAGCCATGACATTAGTAACAATGGTAAAAAATTTGTTTATCTTTATTGTGCTTACAACATAAAATTGGATATAAATTAAGTCATATTTTGGTGACGATTCGGAATGTAAAAATGCACATCATCAGCATCATGGACCATCCAAACGAGCAAGCTTTACAATATCAAATATAATGAGTAATCCACGTAGTTTAAATGCAAGTCGTAATAATTCATTCTGTACACGTAGTACAATTAATCATGGTGCTCACGCGAGAAAAATTGCTCAAATTCTATTGAGTCCAACTGGAAGTTCGTATCCAACAAATGAGTGCTCTACATATATGCATGATGCATCTTATGACATGGTTTGTGTTGTGTAATACACTCGATTCTTATCAAATTTTTGCTATGTCATCAGCTAAAGTTCTGTTCCTTTATCTTTTTGGATTATTTTTATATAATTTCTATTTTTGGTCGTGATTTCTGTTCGTAGCTAGTCAAAAATATTTTCATTCCTTTTTTAAAGAAATCACAATCTCTTGAAGATGTTGCAATGGTTAAATTTCAACAAGTTAGTCGAGTACAACGTTATTCCATTTCGACTTTACATATATTAAAAGTGAATAAGTATAAAATTCATGGGTTGTGTTATATTGGTGACTAACTATCCGAATTTCATATCCATATTTGATTTTTTGTACGAATTTTGACCATTTCCTTGATTCCCTTTTATCCCTAGTTCAATATGTTATTTACATATCTCAACAGACAAGGAGCATGCTTACAAAATTGAGGATGCTCAATTAAATTGACTGATCTAACTCATGAGTATGCTCATTGTCTGTTAGGGATGTTGGCCTAAATGTAGAATCGGGATACTATTGCATATTGAGTATCCCATCTATCCTTGATTTTAGATATCATATTTAAGCTTTATCACCCTATCAAAAATGAAGATTCTTCAATAATCCCGTGCGGCATGATGATTCAATTTTCATTTGTCGCAGTATGGTTCCGCCAAATTTCCTTCATGTCTTGCCGTTAATGTAGTGATGAAGCGGTGGCCTTACGACTATGTTTTACTATTCAGGGATCATTGTAGTCAATACGAAAATCCGTTTAATCCCTCCTTTAAGTCTAAGTAACAATAAGATCCTGACGATGCACGATGAACTCATCAGGGCTGACCGGATGGCAATGCGGTTCCGATCGACGATAAAATCGATTATGCCAATAGATTTTGAAGTTTAACTTTCCGTCTGGGCAATCACACGTGCTTATGACATTAGCTCATCAACATTCGAATATAATGTCAACGTTTTGTCGCTCGGGTGTGTTTTTCATGCAACAAATTCAATCAATTAATAATCTTAGAATTGCTTTCAAAAATCTCATACTTATCTAATCAAATCACAAATTCGTTTATGACGCTGATAGAAGCTTTTGACCGTCGCTAGACATTTTTGTAGTTTTTAAATAAATAATCGATGTGTACCTTTTATACCTGTATAATCCAAATTGGGGTGAAGTCAGAGGGTAATTTTTCTGGTACAGACTGATGTGGTACAGTTGGGCATACAGGTCTAGATAACCATTGGGTGATGTGACTATACCGTAATGTACCTTATCAGCAGCAAAGAAATAAGCTCCAGATATTTTCGATAATTCTGTCCAAATTCTTCTTTTCTTCAAAAATTTCAATGTGTACCACATCTGACTCCTCCTTGACTTCACCCCTTGCTCGTAGATATATCGACATCATCGATATTTTTTAAGCTTTTTATTTGAATCTTTGTTGTTTTTTGTTATCGACTAATGCTGATTTTATGAGCTTTTTTTTAATCTACATGTGTTGATTTTATCAATTAGTAATCAGCTTATAAACATTAAGAACTGTCAATAGTCATAAATTAATATTAATTTCATGTCTACACAGAATGTCAGCGAAGAGCGCAAGAGAAGTTTCTTTGGTGCAAGTGAGGCAACAAACAACGGATCTCATCTCTTCCGTAATGGTAGCACTGCTGACACAAAAATTGATATGAGTCAAGAAACTACTTATACAGCATCACAAGAGGATTTAAAGAAGCTTGCTAAGGAAACAATTTTAAAGAGAATTCCAGATAATGCAGAAGCAACGACTGTTTTGGTATGTAAAGCTCATCCTTAACATTGAAAGGATTTACATCATTGTCTCTTAAACAGGTTGGCTCCGTAGAGTTCTTGGAACAGCCCACAATAGCCTTTGTTCGTCTTTCTGAAGGAATCATGATGCCATCCATCACAGAAGTTCCAATTCCAGTGCGTTTCTTATTCATCCTTTTAGGACCAAAGACAGCCGACTTAGATTATCATGAAGTTGGTCGTTCCATTGCTACATTAATGTCAAATCGTCACTTCCATAACATTGCATATAAAGCTGATGACAGACGAGAACTTTTATCAGCTATTAATGAGTTCCTTGATGACTCAATCGTTTTACCTCCAGGAAAATGGGACAAGGAACATTTATTGCCATTCGAAGAGCTCAAGGCTAAAAAGTAAGTGATTTCAATTTGCAATTGACATTCATTTTATTGATCTTTATAAATAAATTTACAGCGAAATGATTCGTACGAGAAAGAAGAAAGCAATTGAAGAGAAATTAAAGACGAAACCGCTTACAAGTGAGGAGGAGAAGAAATTATTGGCAGCAGCTGATGAAGATGACAAGGATAAGAAGCAGCCGGATGATCCATTACGAAAGACAGGTAAATATTTAATTAAAATCTAATCATTTTTACATTTTTATCAGCATTAAGGATGTTTGAGGTAGAATGTTCCTTAATTTATGCAAAATGACTAAAGTTTGGTCTGCTAATGAACATCCTAGCTCAATTAGTGGAAGTAGACAAATGTATTCATTCATGTTTCTAGCAAAATCACTCAACCATAATGCGCTTTATGCATTTTTGACTGGCTGGGTAGCTGGTTTGTTTGGAGAATCTCAAAAACCTTAGAAATGATGTGCTTTTGTTTGATGTTTATTCAATTTATGTTCAATTAGTTGAGTTAAGAGCTTGAAGTCAAATCGGATTGTGTATTGATTGTGGTCCAGGAGACTCTTCCTTACTGAACCGACTTTGAGCTTTGACTTATTTTATTAGTTTAGATTCATATTAGCTTATGCATATTCAGATCTTGTTACATTTCCGAGTGACATAAACGAGGAGGCCAACACAGAGCTTTTAGAGCTTCAAATGGCATCCACATGGAGGAGGCTTCGATTTGGTGTTGATAACCCTAACAGGCAAAGAACTGCTTTTAAGTATCTTAGTGGTTTTTCTGAACTCTCTTTGCCTGTTAGGATAAAATGGACTTAGCTGAGCCTTAAAAGCTCCGTGGTTAAGCCTTCCTAATTTGTGTCGCTCGTGATATTCATATTCAATCATAATTAGCTAGTAAGGACAGTATATTCTTGAATACACAATAAATATTCCATTTTACTAAATAAAATTGGAATTTTATATTATTTGCTCCTCATTTCTTCCATGAATATTTCTTCCGTGGCTAGTCAGTTCATTATCCATACTAGTCGAAGGTCTTGTTTCGCCGGTTGTTGTATCATCCCCCTAACATACAAGCATAAGCTCAGTGAGCATCATTCTGTACTAGTGATCATATTCGTTGGTACCTAATGAGTATGCTTCTTGGTTCCGTAAGATGCTTATTGAGCATTTGCTTGTATGTTTGGATCTGCTGCAGATGAGTTGACGATTTCAGTATCAAAATGTACATCTGCAGTATATTTGTACTTTTCCTATTGCATCTGCCTATTATTAGACTCATTTCTGATCTTTCCTTTTGCCTCAATATCATCGAATCATTCCATGTCCATTTCACATATCTTACCAATTTTATATTTTCATCCCACAAAAGGTAGACTATTTGGCGGTATGATAAACGACATCAAGCGTCGCATGCCAATGTACAAAAGTGACATTAAGGATGGTTTAAATAGTGAAACACTTGCTGCAACGTTATTCTTATACTTTGCTGGTTTAGCTACAGGTAAGACTACTTACATGATAATCTTACATCAATCCTTACTAATCTCTAATTTCCTTCCATAAACAGCCATCACATTTGGTGCTTTAGTTGGAAGTAAGACAAATAATCTTGTGGGTATTTCTGAGACGCTGATATCAGCATGCTTCGTCGGAATGATATTCCATGCGTTCTCATCGCAGCCTTTAGTATTCGTTGGTACAACTGGTCCCTTAATTTTATTCGATGACGCTTTGATGCAGTTCTGTACCCAAATGGGTTATAACTTCTTAATGATTCGTGTATATATTGGATTTTGGCTATCAGTGATTGCGCTGACAATGGCGGCCTTTGAGGGTAGTGCCTACGTACGTCTCTTTACACGATTTACACAAGAAATCTTCTCGGCACTTATTACGTTAATTTATCTCGTTGAAACTGCACTTAAGTTAGTTAGCACATACAAGCGTCATCCATTATTTGCTGAATATGTTTACGAGAATATAACCAGAGTTGTGTCTACAACTCAAATGATACCATTGCTCAATGATGCATTGAATGAGATTGATGCAAATGCTACGGAAGCACCATCAACACTTGGACAGACAATGTCATTAGTGGCATCAAATGAAACTGAATTGGCATCATCTGGTCCAAATCTTTTGCTTCCATGGGATGATGCAGGACCTTTAAATCAACCAAATACAGCACTTTTCTGTACATTATTAACATTAGGAACATTCACACTTGCTTATAGTTTAAAAATATTCCGTAATTCTAAATTTTTGGGACGTAATGCAAGACGTGCTTTGGGTGACTTTGGTGTACCAATATCAATTGCTATTTTCTTGGCTATTGACTTGACTGTTCCACAAGTTTTTACGGATAAATTGGCTGTAAGTACAATAAGTCATCTAATTGACCATAAATTCATGAGCTATTTCCATTTAGGTACCTGATGGAATATCTCCAAGTGAACCTGAACAAAGAGGCTGGTTGATTCCGTTCGGACCAGTTGAACCATGGCTTCCATTTGTATGCTTAGTTCCAGCATTGCTAGTCTACATTTTGATATTTATGGAAACTCAAATTTCCGAGTTGATTGTTGGAAAACCTGAACGAGGCTTAAAGAAGGGCAACGGATTACATTGGGATATTGTTCTTTTATGCTTCTGTAATTCAGTCTGTGGTATGTTTGGATTACCATGGCATTGTGCAGCTACTGTACGATCAGTTACTCATGTATCTGCTGTAACAATTATGTCAACGTAAGTTTAAGTTGTTGGAACTTCCTGAGCATATTTAATGACATTCTTGATTTTTTTCATAGGAACCACGCACCTGGTGACTCACCGAAAATAGCTGATATTAAGGAACAAAGACTTTCAGGCTTTTTCGTGTCTTTATTGATTGGATTGTCACTTTTTGCATCACCATTACTTAAGCAGATTCCAATGGCTGTGTTATTCGGTGTTTTCTTGTATATGGGTATCTGCTCAATGATTGGCGTCCAATTCTTTGAAAGGTATGGTTTAATGAGTTGCTATTGATGTCACTTTACTGAAAAACTATTCATTTCATTTAGATTGCGACTAATCTTCATGCCTGTGAAACATCATCCACAAGTTCCTTATGTTCGTCGACTTCCAACATGGAAAATGCATGTTTTCACCATTGTTCAAGTTTTAGCTTTGGCATTGCTGTGGGGCGTTAAATCATCCAAATTTTCACTCGCTTTTCCATTCATCTTGATGATGATGGTTCCAATTAGACAGCAGCTTGAGAGAATTTTCACTCCATTGGAATTGAGAGCTGTAAGTATTGAATTAGATAGTTCCTAAAAAGCAGAGTGTGCTCTGAAGTACAGAGTAACTAGAGAGCAACGCTCATGAACGTGCTCATCTTGTATATGTTAGATGAGCAAGCTCTCGAATGCATGGTTTGTGTCTTTTGGGTTCATTCAATTATTGATGGTATTTAAGGTGAATGTTAAGGTCTTTTACATGCTAATTAAGTGAGTACTGCCAGAGTACCTAGATACCCTAACAGACAATTTGAATATTGACTAAGATGAGCGTGTTCATGAGTATAATTACTTACTTCCCTGGCTGGACAGATCAAGTTTAATGCAATGCTGATTCCATCGCTGGCTACCGCTTCATGAGTATACTCATTCCGTACAATTGAACATATCCAATTTTGTGGATATACTCATGAGCATGCTCCTTGTCTGTTCGGGATTACTTCACCTTACACTTTACCTTCCTTACTTGCTGTAACTATCCAAAACAGACAAAGAAACCGCTTTAAGGTACCGAAGTAGTAGTCCTTCTGTACCATGAAACCGTGTTCATTGTCTGTTGGGATATGTTCCTATGTGGAGCTTAGGTTATAACAAAATGCGTTCCATCTGACACTGTTGCTGGATCTATAGCCTTATATTATATACAATTTACAATATTATAACTCTAAATTTCTTTAATTTTCTTTTAATTTAGGTTGACGGAAATCAACCAAACGATGGTGCTGAAGATGAACCGGATTTCTATGAGCAAGCGCCACTTGCGGCCTAAAAAGAATCAAATTTCATCTCGAAAAATAATCCAAGTATTAAGATACTTATTGTAAATGAAGAAAAAGATATACTAGATTTTTGAGACTTAAAGTTCTTTTGGACATTTGTGTCTTTCAAATATCCTTAAAGTTAATACATACTCTGTAAATAAGAGTTTAAAAAGAATTTTGAATATCCAAGCCTAGATAACTATTAATAATAATAATAATTTAGTAAATGAAATTCCTTAAAATTACATAAATTTAAAGTTTAACTATGTAAGTTCAAATTGATCAAAAAAAGAAAGCAATTTAGTAATGGAAGTAAATACTAGAACAATTCATGCCTAAAAATCAAATTCATTCAATTAATAGTAACAATAATAACTCAAGTGACATGTAGGTACACATTGAAGATTATTAAACATTAAAAGTTATAATTGACAATCTTTGTAGGAAAAATTTTCGAAGATTTTAGGTAAATTTTAGGTAAACTAGGAACAAAATTAATAAAAATGAGCAAATACTTAGTAAAGAAGTCAATGAAAATAAAAAATGAAACCTTTTCCTCGGCATTAAACTTAACATAAATTTTAACGAATGAAAATGAAAACAGAATTTTTAGATATTCAAGATGTAGATGAGATGCATATCTAAAATTTTAAAATTTAAGAACTTCATCAAATTCCTGATTAGGGGCTGGTTACAAATGAAGATTATCGATTATCGAAATTTTGAGGTTATGGACATTCTTTCTTCATTTTTGCATGCTGGATGTTGAATAAAGAGATTTATTTAGAGACAGGAGTTGGATATCCACTATGGTTTGACACTTGTCAGACTTTAATCCTTCCGAGCAGTACAATGTTGTCGATAATACACAGCTACGTCACCGTGCTGATGAGAATACGTTAAGTTGTCTTGACGGTTGCGTGATGATTGCTTTTGTGCCAATTTTTTGACACGAACATTAAATATGACGCATCGTGCTGTTCGGATTTATTATTGTCAATCTCAGTTCTCTCCGAAAAGCACATGACTAGGGATTGGGACAAAATTGACTCCGGCTTATGGTCAGATATCATCGAATCTGGCCTGAACTCAGAGTCACGATCCCGAGTGGACGTTATAACTAGCCATCACCTGGCTAGTTAATGTTCAGTTGTTCTAAAGTATTTTTGTCCACTCGAGGATGGCTTGGTACCAGATTTTTTTGGCTATTTATATGGCATATGCATTTCGGATTGAGTTTTATTCCCGAGCAGCACAATGTGGCGAACTGTTTTTTTCATGGTAAATATTGGTCGAAAACAGCCGACGGGCAACTTCACATCTTCTCTTTAATATGGCAACGTATTGGTTCATACATATTGTGCTGTTCGGGGCAGCGCTCTAAGCCAACTCGGATTCTGTTTTGAAAAGTCAACATGAGTCGCTTTAGATCTCTGGTTCAGGATTGATATGGAAAATTATGACAAGAAATAGAATTCAAATTTCCCTACAACCATCATTTGTGACCAGTCCCTAAAATTACTTTTAAAGTTGCTGCTTTTTAACACAAATCAGTGAAAAAGAAATTGCAAAAAAAGAAGATATTTTTCGAACAAAAAAATTGTTTTTATTGTTATTAATTTTCAAACTGTTTTATGAATAAAAGATTATTTACATTAAAACGAGTGATGTCTTCCTCTCACTTTCGACATAAATGATGATGATTCATTACAGATTTGTGGTTGTTTTAAAAAAAAGCAAAAAGCATGTGGAAAATGTGCTCAACAAAAAAGTTGTTCTCTTCGGTGATCCTCTCGACATACGTCAGCGTCTACACATCCAAATGCGATCATTTCGGGTCCAGAATTATTCAAATGTGTGCGGATATAATTGAGAGATTCTCACCAAAATTCTCTCATCGTACGCGATCATGCTGTGATAATGAAACCCGGCATTGTGATAAAAGACATTCGTGCATCGGATCGATAAAATTCGTGAAAATTCAGTTCGTTTGTCGTGAAAAATTTTTCGAGTAAAAATTTTCACTCGGATGTAGTTTTGAGCGGACCTTTGAGAAGTGCGAAACTAAAAGAAAAGAATTATATTTTTTTTTTATAAATTTTTAAGTTCGATTGAGAAGAAGAAAAATTTTTTTTTCTATTTTTATCTTTTTTTCCCCATTGAAAAATCCTTTTCGGGCTGCCTTCATACAAAAAAATTTCTTTTTTCATATCTTAAAATTTTTTTAAAAATTTATTAATGCTGTCCATAATTTCATTAGTTTAATTTCCTTTAAATCAATTCTTCTCAATTGAAAAGTGAAAAAAAAAGTTGAAAAAAATTTCAAAAAAAAGTTGAAATTAAATTTAAAAAAATTTCTATAATTAAAGATACGATGATAAGCTCGCGCTTAAAATATATAACGACACCCATTTTCATCTTATTGATATTTCTCGCGATTCCAACATGGGTGGAATGTGGTAGTAATAAAAAAAGTTCACCAGCACCACCAGCTGAACCAGAACCAACGATCGAAGAAGTTTCGGCCAAACAGTTAGAAAAGATTCTAGCTGACAAGGATTATGTTGCTGTTTATTGGTGTAAGTTGTTCGTCTACACCTTCCATCATCAAGTGACATGTGGGAACATTAAAGTGAATTTTTTTTTTTTTGAAAATTTTAAATTAAAGGAAAATGAAAAAAATTTTTACTTACGTAATGAAAAGAAAAAACCTCAAAAAGTGTGATTCTGTGTGTATATGTGATGAAAAATGAGAAAATAAAATTACAAAAAAGAAATTCGAAAGCTGAAAAAAAAAGATGAGAAAAATGTGAAAAAATAAAAAAAAAATTTGTGCCTAGTTACACTCAATATGATCAATATGATTATGAAAAAAATAATAAGGATAAAGTGGATATAAAGAGAACATCAAGTGACATTGAAGCTTGCTTTCTGTGAATGTATATGCACAGCAATAACCACAGACAATAAATTCGATCAAAAGAAGTCAATTCCCATTATTTCATCTTTTGTTATTTTCAATCTACTCTCCGACTCACTTCCTTGCATCTTAATATAGCTCAGCTAATTCTCTTGTATTTATTTACTGAAAATTTTTCACATTTCTGCTTTATTCTGTGAAATAAAATAAAAAAAAAAAAACAAGATAAAAATTTCTCTACCTTTATACAATTTTTTTTTGTGCTGCTTACTGCTGTTTGTGTCTAGAGACTTCTTTCTTCATCATCATCACTCGATAGAAGAAATTTCATGTGTGAAACAATTTGTTATATTCGTTTTCATAAAAAAAAGTGTGCGTATATATATGTTTGTTTTAAACAGAGTTCAAGTCCGTTGATGATTATTTTTAGAAATTCTGTGAAATTGTCTCTTGCAATTGTAGACCTCGTATACGACGCTTGTGACTTCTTTTTAAAAGATAATTAGAATGAAAATAAATTATCTTTTGAGTATCATGGTTTTAAATTGATTTTTAAGTGGATTTCTCTAAATTAGAGTGTCTTTCTTGAGATTTGGCTGGAAATTGTTGAAATTTTAAAAATAACGGTTGAAAATTATTCAAAAAATATTCAAAAATTCAAAAAATATTCAAAACTTTCACTGAACGTACTCAGAATTTGTTGGAAATTTAAAAATAATGGCTGAAAATTTTTTCAAAAAATATTCAAAATTATTCAAAAAATCTTCAAAAAATTTTCACTGAACGCACTCAGAAGCTTCGTTGAACTCTTGAAAAATCTTATAACTTGAATCTTAAAAATTCTTCTTATTTTAGTAATTAAAGACAATTTTGTTACTTTCTTCGCATAGATGATGAGATCTCCTGCACGTATTTCAACTTCTATCACTAATCTCAGAAGAAAATGTGATGATTTTATGCAAAATTTGAATTTATTTACAAATTTAATTTCAAAAATTTGTTTGAAAATTCAATTTAAAGTAAAAAAACAAATGTTTTCCAAAATTCCTTACTTTTTCGCTGGTGCCTCATGTCCTGGACACTAATCTAAAGAGAAAATACGATGATTTTATGCAAAATTTCAATTTGTTTATCAATTTAATTTTATAAATTTTTCTAATTCAAAAATCAAATTTTCATTGGAAATCCAAATTTTCTTTGCAAGTGCCTCATGACTTGTCACTAATCTCATGAGAAAAATATGATGATTTTATCCAATACTTCAAATTGTTTACAAAAAATTTCAAAAATTGTTGATAATTTCAATTCAAATTTGAAATTTCCGTTAAAAAACATATTTATAAAATTCCTAACTTACTGCGGTAAAACATCATTTCATCCAGATCTCTTTACACTTCTCCAAATTCTTCTTTATAATTAGAAAGAACTGACTTGATGTCAGTTGACTAGTTGATGATGATTAATTTATGAAGCACTTGTAGTATGTTATTTGATGAAAAAAACCTGATTCATACATTATATTTCAGTCCTAAACTCATCAGCACATCTTTCTCATCATCATCTCAGATATTAAGAGAGAGAGATTCTTCTTTTCTTATTTCATAATGAAACTCATGAAGCGTTGATTATACTTTAAAATTACTTTACAAAGAGGATTCTTATTAATTAAGAAATAATGCAATTTCATTGCCAAAAAGCTACTTCAAGTGTGAATTTAAGTGAAACCAACAAACTAAGAAAGTATGAAACAGGTTGCTTTTTGCCGCCATTCACAATAATTTTTTTGTTTTTTTATTCATTTTTTTAATCTTCTTGAAATTTGAATGGCGAGGGTGTTCAGGGATTTAGGAACAATTTTTATTTCAAGCAATTTTAAATTTTTCTCAAATTTCTATTTTTTGATCACTAAAAGATGTCGAGATGTGTGTAGAAACATTCGCCATGATGAGATACTGCCGGAAATACCTTGTATCCTGGGCATAATTCTACTTTCATTGATTTTGATTTAGAAAATTTAAATTGCTGTAAATTTAAAGGTTAATGACATGACAGTATGTTGGTCTTCTTCTTGATCAGATTCGTATCCGGAATATTAACTTCCTATGCTTATTTGCCTCTCGACCAAATTAGTTACGAATTGTAGTTTTCTCTGAGAGTTTGATCACTGGCCGTATGATTTTATTACTTTTGGCTCTGTACTTTCCTCTTATAACTTATGGATGATCTTCAGAGATCCTCTACATTCTATAACCAAGAGAACAACATGGCATAATGCCTAGTATAATAAAATGCCATAATAACTAGACCTACGATCGATTAATTACATGTTTTATGGTACATTTCATTATTCGACCTTAGGTGTAGTTACTAACTAGATATTGTGTCAAGATGTCCACTCGAGATATGTTAGAAGTTCATTTTCCAAAAGTCCACAAAAAAAGTCCCCTTAGTGAACAAACTTGAAAATCACAAATCAGTTAATCAATCACAAACTTAACCGATCTAAAACGAATCAGTCCGAAAGTCAGCGTCATGTTGGCTTAAGATCAAATTTGGATCAAATACCCGATTTCTGCTATTCATGAAATAAACGTTATAGCTAGTTAATGACATGTCAGTACCGATGTCGATGGCTTGACTTCATTTGTCCTTATGATAATATCTCCAGTGGCACAATGCGGTGAACTGTATTTTTCGCCTTTAAAACTGGTCGAAATCAGCCGTCAAGGCGTCGATATAACAACTTTACACCTTACCGTTAATACGATGTCTTAGCGGCACTCTAGCTAACACGTTGTCCGGAATAAGTTTGTGCAGCCTGAGTGAACGACCCATTTGTAATCCATATGGAAGCCACATTGAGCTCAGTGTCTATATGCTCCTTGTGGATTCCATTTGCCTTCTTTTGCCTACCTCACTCGGGAAAGATTCCAAAAAATCCACAAAATTTCTAAAATAGCAGTAAATTGAGGTTTATGGATGTTATTTATGGATGTAAATTGAGGTTTATAGTTTATAGACGCAAATTGTCAAAAAATTATTATCACACCCAATAAATCCTTCACAAAAAATACATTTTTTCTTAAATATCCAACACCTGCCAAAAAGGTATTACAATCTTAAACATAACAAAGAAGCAATAAACAATTGCAGACCTTGAGCAAGCAAATATTGTAGTGAATTCATGGCTTAAAAATATCAAGAGCAGTCAAACTCATGAATTAGAAACGAAAAAATTGTGAAAAAAAGAGAAAATTTTGCTGCAACTTTTTAAGTGCTGAAAAATGATTAAAATGTCATTCCCGAGGATATACAGTGCCTACATACAAATGACTTTCAACGGTCTTAATTAAGTTATTTTGGCTAATGACTAAGAATTCAAAATTTTATTATTGTCTCTACATTCGATTCGAGTCCAGTGAAAAGCATTGAGTTTCTTCAGGTACTGTCTAAAATTGTTATATCCAATATGTACATTTGAATTCCTATCAAAATCAAATTCCTTCCAAATTGGATCGTCGATAATTTTACGTGACACAATCAGTCGTTCACTCGTATGCTCCTCAAATGTCTGAATATGTCGCGTTGATTGATACGATAAAGCTTCATCTATTGCAGTCTGTATCTCAATTGGATGAAAAATATGTCCCAGTTGTTGTGGATATTTCTTAAATTCAATCAGCTGCCACGGAACAATCAACTCAAATTTTATTTGCTTAAGTATCTGCTTAATATTATTTTTACGTCTCGGCCATTTATAAAGTAGCCATCGTATTGCTGTGAATATCATGTCAACTTCTGAATTTATAGCTATACGATTTGATTTGAAAAATTCTAATGCCTCGTCCAGTGTACATTCGAGAAATTCCTTTGATGCTACAAATGTCAAAAAGATTTTTGAGACTTTACCGATCATGAATGATTGAAGGCATTTTGCATTGACTTGCTTAGCTTCTAGAAATATGGAAATAGCTTCACGTTCGCTTATGATGTGCTGATCGTCGACAATCATCATTAAATGCTGTAATAATTTATCAATTTGTAGAAATCTGACTGCTTTGAAGACTTCCGCAAAACTTTCCCTTTTTATGTGATTTTCAGTCGCTAACATCCACTCGTAAATCTCGCAAAATGCCTTTGGTGTAACTTGATCTGTTGGAAGTTCTATTAAGGTCGTGTTCTTTCCGAACTTTTCAAAATATTTTGAATAACATTTGATGACTATAAAATGGCAATTAAATCTCTCCTTCCCGATGGCAATGACTGTATCACAAAATTTAAATTTCTGTATGAATTTCTCGATGCAAAGTATAAATGTTGGATAATTAACGCATGCAAAATTCTTTGGATAGCTTTTCACTTCAAATCCCAATGACTCAAAGGACCTCTCCTTGGCAAACTCATCTTCCATTTCCGACTCATCGCAGTAATTTTCACGAAAATTTTTATTTTTTGCAAGCATTTGAAAAAAAAAATCTATTTTTTAGTAAAAATAATAATTAAAATTTTATGGTTGCTGTGATTACTTATTGTAAATAAATATGGTGTGAAAAATGTACAGATTTAGTGTCTAAACATGACGTTTTGGGTTTAGTACAGTTGTGGGCAACCTGTGTGCTGTCGAAATATTTGGAAAAATTATGAACCGTATGCCGTGTGCGGTTTCAATTCGAGGCTAACCCGACAACACAAATGATTCTTTTTTGCTGTCTTTTTTGGCAGCCATGGACTTCAAACTGACTTCATTTTCGTGGCTCGGGTAGCCATCAAGGTGTGCCTCGAAAATCAAAAGGTTGCCCACCACTGCCATAATATTTAAGTATAATTAAGATTGAGGATAAAGTTATAAACAGAAGTGAAATTACTTATTGTAAGGAAAATCTGGATGAAATATTGGACTTGATTTAAATATATTTTCATGTGCTCAAAATAATAAACTAAGATAATGATTAAACCTCGTGTATATTATAATATCTTGTGAATATTAAGTTAAATGTGTTTAAAATATTCTTTTGGATATTTTGGCACCTAATTTGCAATATTCCATATTTCTTGAAGACTTTAAATAGCATTGCATCTTATTTTTTAATGCATTCGTCTTGTTTCTTTAACAAGTTGTTTGGTTTTAAAATATTGAAAATTTTGCAGATCATCCCAATGAGTGATTATGGAAAGATTTAATGTCTGTGAAAATTTATGAAGGAATTCTTTAAAAATCAGTTTAAAACTTGAGCATTTTGTATTGGGTGAATTTTCTTGAAGTTGACTTAGTTGAACTTGAAGTTTACTCAGATTTCATATTAAAATTCGATCCAAGTCGACTCGAATTCATACAAAATTTGAGTCGATTTTAAGCTTTCTTTTTAATTCTCAAATTTTCAGTTAAGATATAAATCTCAATAGAAGTCCAAATCTCAATAGAACCTTTAAATTCATATTTTCTCACAATGCATACTTGGATTTCATACCAGTTAAATTAATTATCCATTTATTTTGGTCAAATTTGATGCAACTAAACTAAAATTCAAAACCAATTTTAATGCACTTTTAATGATCTATTTGCTTCCTATTTATGCAAATTGGCCGAGCGGAAAAACATAGTCGTTTCTAAACATCCGGTCTTTAAGCGTTATGAACGACTTTTCGGATCAATTTTCCAATTTGTGAGTCATTCTTAGATCAATAAATTGACAATATTACATTTACAACTTCAAAATTGCTGACATTTTAAAAGCAAACAATTAGATTTACTGTAGCGTGCTGCACAGGAATTTTTTCTGTTTTGCTGACTGTTCGTATTAAGTTTTACGATCCTTAATTGTCGCCGTTAGCAGGTCTTCTTGTTTTCTTTTCTTACTGATTGAGCTTCTGTATTGAATGAAATTTTGATATTATCAGATGTCAAAAGTGTATAATTAATTATTCCTATATTGTCTTCATAGCCATTTCATGCTATAGAGCTTAAACGTTCCGCTTAACCTCACAAACGTCAATTTCCCCAAAAAATATGTATGCTCATTAAATTTTCAAATAAATATATTTTTTATATTTTAAAACAAAGTAGGCGATTTTTTTTGTTGTTTTGACTAATTTTCTCGGTACTCGGAATTAAATTTTTCCTTCGCCAATCTTTTGTGAGTTATCGGCAGTTTAGTGTATGTAAAATTCACATAACGAAATACTTTCGCCCTATTGCCTGTGGTGGAAAGTGGCGCTTGCAAGAGTTTGTTTATTCCTCTAATTAAATATTTAGACAGTGGAAAATCAAGTCTAAGGCGTCAATTAGAAGGTCGGAAGAATTCTTTGATTAGTGTTTACTGTTTGAGATTGTAAAGGAATTGATCAGAATTTTGAATTTGATGAGATTTTGAATATAAAAGCAGAAAAATTGATAATTTTGTGAAATTTTCATAGTTTTTGAGGTTATGACATTAATTTTTAACATTTTGTAATAGAGAAAGAGAATTCCTTCATCGCAGAAAGCACATGGCGTGGAAAATGTCGAAAATCCGGCCAGTAGGTGATGAAACTCTGGCTTGAGGCCAGAATTGATCAAATCTAGTTTCGTATCAGAATCACGCTGGTCAAAAATCGGATTTTCATCATTTTATACGCTGTTGGTTTCCCTGGCATGTTACTATGATGGCATTGAGGAACCAAGAACAGAGCAATGTCGACTTGGACTTTGTAAAGAAAAGTCGATTAAAATTCATACAAAATTCGACTCAACTTCTCCTTCTGATCACAAAAGCATACCTCATTGTCTGTTAGGATCATCGACCAGTAAGTATAACGCAATGAGCTAGTCCATCGACCTTCACTCCTGGATATCGATTTTGAATGATTTAAAATGAAATCTTTTAAAGAATTTCCTACTGATTTACTGTTTGAATGCATCTTATTGCCTCATTACTTGCGCCTACATAGTTTAAATTTTTTCCTCGAGAGATGAGAATGATGAGTTTCAAGGTTGACGTAAGAAGAGGGAGGCTATTTTCAGGCGTGAAATGTTTATGTTGATTTGGGTGGAAGCAAACTGCAATTAAGAAGATGATTTTAAGTCAAGTCATTTGAATTCCATTGATATTATTACCGACAATGAGGATATCCAGCTAAATGAGCGTATTCATGAGTATACTCAATTAAGTATACTTAATTTCGTAAGCATATTCATTGTCTGTTTGGGGCAATTGATTTCTGCGACTCAAAATTCACATCCGCTTCCATAAACTTCCCATGGGAATCAACTCATTCATAAAAAATTGTTCACTGTCTCTGTATTTTATTGCTTAATAGGATAATCTAAAATAAGACCAGAAAAATATCAAGAATAAGAAAACTCACAACGACAACGTCGTGCATGTGTTCTCAAATACACCTGTTGCCTTACACTTGATTTAATTCTCAGACATAAGCCGAGAGAAACAACAACAACAACACAAAATATTCAACCTGAAATCGCAATTCGAGGCAATCGAGCTCGGAAATTTTTTTTTTGAGAAAAGAAAATTCATTGTATTCGTGTGACTTAAGACTGTGTGTAAGGCTGTCTATTTTTAAACGAAGCCATGTGAAAGAATGAAGATGTCTGTATGTGCATTGCGTTACATTCACAAAAGCAAAGCTGAAAAAAGTTTTTTTTTTTCATTCAAATTTTTCTACAAAAGAAAATGATGAAAAATTTTGTACATGAATAATTAAGAGAATAAGAAGATCTAAAATTATCTGAGTGATTTATTGAGGAAAATGTGAAAAAATTGTCTATTCCTCAAAGGCCCTTTCTGTTCACACATTGAAATGACTTTCAATTTACAAACATGTCATTGAGTAATCAATTGCAAATAGCTGAAAACTTGAGATTTATGCAATATTATGACACATGTATTTCATATCCATTTTCTTATTTTAGATGCTAGAAGTTGCGTGACATGTGATACAGTTTTAGCTGAACTCGAAAAAATAGATGACGATACTGACTCATTCGGTGTAGATTTTGTTAAAATTAATGATAAACGATTAGCTAAGCAATATGGAATCAAAAATTTTCCAGCACTTACGTACTTTAGGTATGATTACTTGATGATTTTTACAACTTGATGACCCGAACAACAAGAGAGTGAATGTTGAGGATCATGTGACATGTTTGACAAAAATTAATGTTTGTCATGATCTTGACTTTTGCTGTCATAATAAGTTGTTCGGGTGTTTTATTACTTTTGAGTAGATAGAAAGGTGTGGTTTGGGGTTCAAATGATTAGTTTTAATGGTTAATTCCTGGAATATTTGTATTTTATTGGTTGATAAAACATGACAAGCAATTAGTTCCTGCAGAGTTCGATGATCAGTCAACATCGTTTGGCATGGAAAAGTCGATTAAACTCGATAAAACTTCATGTGAAATTCGAGCATTGATAAGTAGTGTATTTGAATCAAGAGTATCTAGCTATATGTAGGAGAATCTGCTAATGAGACAAATAAGCCTCGTAGATTAAATTAACAAATACTGAGACTATTAATTATCTCTACGATTAAGTCAAAGGTTTGATTCCCATTAGAGATCGAGTTACAAATACAGTTGAACTTAATAAGATTCACTCGCATAGTACCTGGAAGACACATGATGGATTTAGAACACACTCTTACTAGCCTTTTCTTCATCATGTGCCTTCTGGTAAATTAGTAGCAAGACTAAATCGTTCCAAAAATTCTAGAATCCTTGACATTTTAAAGAAAATCTCATTCAATTTCTCTTCAAGAATTTCTATGGTTTTTTGAAAATTTGTGGAACCTTGATCATTCCACATGGACATAAATACGTTATAACTAGTTAAATGCAAGTCAATATCTAGCTGATGACTTGTTCTAAAGGTTTTTTGTCCACTCAGACATGATATGAACCACGATATATCAAGTATAACTAGACATTTGGGCAACTAATCCACAGTCTATTCTACATTGATTTCCCGCATCTATACCACTTGAACTAATCATTTAAACCTCAACATCTACTTTTCTATCTGCTACAATTCTACACAAAATATCTCACAATATCACTCTTAATAAAATAAATCAACAAAAAAATAGAGAAAAAGAACCAATCATATATGATGGAGATCTCATGGATGAAGAAGGTGTTTTGGATTTCTTAACATCACTTGAAGCTATGGATTTACCTGACAGAATTGAAGAAGTTAACTCAAAAATCTTATCAAAAATTATCGAGGAGACGCCATACGTAGCCGTTCTGTTTTGTAAGTATACTTTTAATTATTTTGAATAATATGATACCAAGTGGATAGAACGTTATAACTAGGTAATGGCAAGTCAATGTCTAGTAAATAACCAGTTCTAACAGTTTTTGTTCACTCGGGTATGCAAGTAATGAGAGAAAGTTACAGCTGTTTAGCAGAAATTTAAGGATTTTAAAATATTGTTGAAGTTTTTGTTAGATTCGAACTTAGTTGTAGTTTTCTTAGATTTACTTGGCTTCTAAAGATTGTCAGTAGATAAAATGTAGAATAAATTGATTTAAGAACATCAAGTTTATGTATAATTAGAATAGATGATTGGAGTTGTTCAAGAATAAAACGCGTGTACTGAGGGAATCTACGGCTATTTTTTGATAAACATGAAAGTCGCCCATATAATCGAATGGTTCCCAGGAAGACATGTGGCGTTAAAATGGTCGAAAATCTGGCTCCTGGCCAGAGTCTGGATATTGTTGACTGTGGACTAGAGCCAATATCATGCTGACGGATTTTCGGTCATTTTTACACCATATGGTTTTAGGGTTTCTTATGTATTAAATTAGCGTTTCTAAGGAATATCAATTCAATACACATGGAACATTTTGGTTATTTGGGTGACTTCTAAATAATTTCATCATGTAGGACTCGACTCCTCATACACTGCGAGTCGACTTCGAGTTTTTCCTAAGAGTTCTCGATACCGATTTCAAGATTTCCCGATGTTGGTCTCGAGATTTCGAAGAAATCCTTTGTAGGCTCGATTTCTACCAAGTCTCTGCCCAGTTTTGACTAAATCAAAGCCAGCGGTGCATTTTGTAGTAACTGAGGATACTAAGAGAATTTGAGCATTTGACATTTGGTCAGCTTCAAAGTCAGACTGGACATTATTTTTGAACAATCCTTTACAAAAAACAATCTTAAATCAGAATATTTTGCACTTTATGCTACTGAACGATGAAGATCATTTAATGGTATCAGATAATACACCATTTGTGTGATTTGGGTTATATCACGGATATTTTAAAATCATTTGAATTCGATACAAATATGAACTAAGTATTCTGAATTCGAAATTAACATCAGATTTAACAAAATATGACCCAACTGACACTCTTGGTTCCATGACTATAGTTGCTGATATTTTAAGCCAGTGATGGTCAACGTTTTGTGTTTTGCGATGCATCTTGATACTAAGCTTTGACCGAACCCACATATGGCATACGGTTCATGGCGATATAGCACAGCGTCACAGAATACAGGATGTCCACCACTGTTCCATCCCTAACAAGCCAAGAGCATGGTTTCATTGTACAGAAATATCATTGCGGTACCTAAAAGTGATCACTTTGCCTGTTAGGGTATATACAGTTAATGAACAATACTACAGCTTAAAACACCAGTCATGTATCAAGTTACCATTGAAAAGCTCTTTGAACAATTTAAAACAAATTTAAAACTTATATACAAAATATATTAAAATATTCATGAGGAATGTTAAGAGTAGAAAATTAAAATTCAGACGTATAATTTACCAAAACTATTAGGTCCAGATCATAGTAATTGCGACCATGGATCAATGAGTAAGTTTTGATTCTCGTTATTCTCTTTATTGATGTGGATCAAATTAAACCAAGTGTCTTGAAACAAACTGAATGCCTTATCAAATTAAGGAATGTAATGTGCTAATTTCAATTAATTACAATAATTACTTTTTGGTTGATTTCCTAAAACAAATTTATAACAATTGAGGATGAATATTATAAAAAAAAACTGTCAAATTTGTCTGGATGAATCTAAACGGCAAGCTTTTTTCCCAAATTCTTCCTATCTATTTCTAACTGCTACAGTTTTATTACAAAAATGATATGAAAATGTGAAGACATTGAATTGAGGGATTGTGTATACTTACAGCAAGGAAATTGGAGATTATTATTAAATTGACTGTTCCAGCTCGATATTTTTGTGATAATTTGAATGTATCAGAATTATTGTGTACTATTCTGATGTCCTTGAAAATATTTGCCAAATTTTTATGATTCATCTACAAGTTGAGTGACGAATTACAAAGTAAGTTACTATAGACGGCGATAGACTTTTTAAAATTAAGCATGAGGTAAAGGTTCCAGCCAAAGAAGCTAAGCACACTCTTCTCGAGTGCTTCGTGTGATGACACTCCAAATTTACAAAAAATATTGTGTAAGTTTACTGTCCGGAGTGGATAAAAGTACGTTATATCAAGTTGAAGTCAGGTTAACGTCCAATTAATGAACAGTTCAAAAGAATTTTTGTATTCATGTGTGACAGGCACTACCACAATAAATTTGATTGAGATTCTATTTCAATTTTGATCAGGATCAGAATACCTCTAGACAGGGTCGTTATCGGAAGCAAACCACCAGTAGTAAAGTAAATTACTCAAAAAGTGTCCAGCGTGGAGATGGTGAAAGAGGTGGATTAGTAGAACCAATATTCAGATGAGCCTTACACAAAATTAGTGTGGAGACCGGAATTTGCCGTTATGGTTCAGATTTCAATTCTAGTCCATCTTTCAGACTTGGTTCTGCGGTCTAATACTAGCCTGGAACTGATATTTTGTGCTTTTCTGGAAGATCAGCTCGCGGTAATTAATATCGAATTAAGTCACTTAATTATTTATAACTAATGGGTACACAAATGTCACTCAACTGTATAAGTCAACCATAAAAATCTGGCAGATTATTTTTCGCAATGAAAATAAATAAAAAATGTGAATAAATTTTTGTTATATCCAGTGATGCTCATTTTCCATTTTTTTCTAAATCCTTTTCAAAATCTATTAAACATGAATGTTATGCCCTTAAAAACTTCCTTCCTATCGTACTAAAAAACTGAAATAATGTTTATTCCTATTCTAAGCTCGCTTCAAGGAACGCAATAAGCATGAATATTTTGTTAATTCTAAATGTCGCTCTTTATTTTATTCCTGACAGCATAAGGATATGTGTAGGAAGTAGCAGTCACAGATATGCTTAGAACTATGGCACGGCATTCATGTGACTGCTATCAAGTTCTTATGCTGATCAGAAACTAAAATTTATCCTATCTGTGAATTATCAAATGTGCTGCAAAGTCTCAAATTCCATCAAAATTTTAATGCCTTTTCTTGATCCCCTTCCAATATTTTAGACAAGCCCGAATGTCGCAAATGCGCAAAGGCTCTCCAAGAACTTGAAAACATTGATGATGAGGCTGATCAACTTGGAATTGGATTTGTCAAAATTCATGACGAAACCTTGGCCGATGAATATAATTTGGGAGATTTACCAAGATTGGTTTATTATCGCCACAAGACACCAATTATTTATGAAAGTAAGTTCCCGTGCCAAAAAATCACAAACTGCATCTCGTTAAAATGTAAATTCTTAATTCATTTTAATTGTTTGTCTCCTTCACAGATGAGTTGTCACGAGAAGAAGATGTCCTTGAGTGGCTCATTGAAAACAAATCTACTGGCGATGATGAAGATGTAATCGAGGAAGTGACTGCAAAGACTTTGGGTACACTCATTCAAAATATCGACAATTTAGTTGTTGTGTTCTGTAAGATTTCATTTTTAATTGGCTATGATTAATCGATGCTTATTAATTATTATGGTATAACATTGATCTAGATGACAAGGATGATGAGGATTCATTGCAAGTTATTGAAGAATTGGAGAAGATTGATGATGATTGTGATAAACATGGAATTCAATTTGTTAAGATTGATGACTCAGGAGCTGCTAAAGAACATGGAGTTAAGGATGTAAGTGGATACTTCTTTGAAAACTCTTCAGCAGAGCTCGAAGTCGACTTGAATATTACATGGAGTCAATTGTACTTTTCCATCCAAAGTCTGAGTCTACTTCCAGCTCTTCTCTACAGTAGCCCTTAATTTTGATCAATTTCTATTCATTCCCTATTAGTTCCCAACAATCATCTACTTCGAAAAGAAGGAACCAAACAAATACTCAGGAGATTTAATGGACGAAGATGAGATCTTACACTGGTTGTTGAGTCACTTGGAAAATGATGAAATTGAAGATGTTGATGAAGAAACACTCGAGAGAATGGTTAAGGAAGGACGTACAATGGCTGTTTTGTTCTGTAAGTTTGAATTTACAATTTCTATTGAATTGGACTCTTGTGGACAACTTGGCATCTAGACATAATGTCTAGTTGATAACTAGATCTACATATGATAGATTTATGCCATATTTTATGGAACCTGCCAGAGAAAATGTCATTTGTTGCCTGTAGGTCTAGTTATTAACTGGAAATTATGTCAAGTAGTCATTATGTTAAGTATTCTCGTGATTTTTGGTTTCAAATCCAATTCCCAAGATTCTAGACCAAGTTGTGACAATTGTTGCCATAATCCCTAAATGTTCAGATCTATCGCCAATGGATAATAGTGCAATTTCTCATAAACTCCTCTCATTATTTCTCCCCACAGACGACAACAACGACAAGAAGTCAGCAAAAGCCTTAGCCGAATTAGAAAACATTGATGATGAGTGCGATCAATTGGGAATTGCTTTCGTTAAGATTGACAATGCCGATGAGGCAAAGGAATACGGTATCGATAAATTGCCAAAACTTTTATACTTCGAGAAGGGAATTCCAACAGTCTACGAAGGAAACTTAGAGAAGGAAGAAGAAGTCTTAAGATGGATGGAATTGCAAACAAGTTCAGATGAAATTGAAGATGTTACAGATGAAATGTTGGACTTGATCATTTCAAAAATGCATCATGTTGCTGTGTTGTTCTGTAAGTTATTTTATTTGCTTGTTGTTTAGAGTTAGTTCTGGTTAGAAGTTGAATAAGCTTCACTACTTTGAGTTCTGATTCCAGCTAGTATTAGTAGACTTCCAGATTCTTAGTAAGGTTTATATCCCGCGAATATCTAAGTCCAAACCATGTTTTTATAATAATTGCATTCAATTCTTTCCATTAATTCCTCCCTAAACAGATGACAAAGAATCGAAAAAATCACAAAAGGTTCTCGCCGAACTCGAAAATATTGACGATGAATGCGACCAAAACGATATTGCTTTTGTAAAAATTGATGATGATAATGAGGCACGCGAATGGGGTATTGAAGAATTACCAACAATGGTCTTATTTGAACGCGGTATTCCACACATTTATGAAGGTGATTTAATGCAAGAAGAGGAATTACTCGGATGGTTAATACATCAAAAGAAACATACAGAAATACCCGAAGTGACAGATGAGATGAAAGATAAGCTTATTGAGACTTTCCCACATGTTGCTGTTATTTTCTACGACAAGGATGATAAACAAGATATTCGTGTATTGAACGAAATGGAAAATATTGATGATGACTTAGAACGTGAAGGAATCATTATTGTACGTTTGGATAATTCTGATGAAGCTAAGGAATATGGATTGGATCACTTGCCAGCTATGGTTTACTTTGAAAACAAGATTCCAGCAATTTATGAAGGAGATTTAATGAATGAAGATGAAGTTTTGGAATGGTTGGTCTTACAAAAGAATTCAGCAACAATCGAAGAAGTTACAGACGAAATTTTAAGCGAATTGATTGAAACACATGAATACGTTGTTGTATACTTTACTGGTGACTGCGAGGAAGGAGATAAATGCGATAGAATTTTAGAAGATTTGGAGAACATTGATGATGAGCTTGATGAAGCTGGTATCATCTTTGTTACAACAGAAGAATTTGATATTGCTAAGAAATACGGATTGTCACCAAAGGCACTTCCAAAACTTGTATTCTTCAGAAATAAAGATCCATTGATTTATGAAGGTGACTTGGATGATGAGGATGAGGTTCTTGCATGGTTGACTGATGAAAATACTTTGGAAATTCCCGGAAAGATTGAGGAAGTCAACATGAAGATGTTGGAGAAGATTTTGTCTGAAAATGATCATATCGTTGTCTTTTTCTGTAAGTATTAAGCTATTGCTATGAAGTTTGTCCTTTTTCTAACCTTAAATTCCTTTTGACCATCAATTTAGACCCAGAAGGAGACAAGAAGTCACACAAGATTCTCAATGAATTAGAAAACATTGATGATGAATGCGAAGAAAAGGACATTGACTTTGTTAAGACAAGTGATGAAGGCATCGAAAAGGAATATGACTTACCAACACTGCCAGCTCTAGCTTTCTACCGCCACAAATTCCGTACTATTTACACTGGAGATTTGATGAATGAAGATCAAATCTTGAAGTGGGTCTTGGATCTCATTGAAGCCACACCTGATGTTATTGAATTAGTTGATCGTCGTACATTGCAAGTTTTGATTAATGACATTGATCATTTGGCTGTTTTGTTCTGTAAGTTGGAATTTTTTAATAATTTGGCTAGTAATGTAGATGCCTCAATAATTTTTGACATACCAACCCTCATCCTAGTGACAGTTTCTCGGAGTAAGGCTAGGGTTAATCTTACGGATTATCCGAGAAACTGATCATTCCAAATGAACTTTATTTTAATATTTTTTTTTACAAAATTTCCAACAATTTAGATAGCGAAAGATGCGAGACATGTCCAGCAGTTTTGGAGAGATTAGAAACCATCGATGATGATACTGACAAGCAAAATATTCAATTTGTTAAGACAAATGATATTAAGCTTGCTCATGAAATTGGAGTCTTCTCGTTCCCAGCTTTAATCTACTACGAAACTGGTGTACCAATTATGTTTGACGGTAAGAAATAATTGAATTTTTATTTTTGATAAGCTGAAGTCGATTAAAAATTTGTATGGAAAAGTTGACTGAAGTTGATTTGACTTTAAAATTTGAATCGACTTCTAGCATCTATTTGGATTTAGGGTTATTGTCAAAGTATTGGTTAAAGAAGTTGGTTATCCCTAGAACTTTTGATTTGAATATGTTTGATTAGTTTTAAATGCTCGGTAAATGCTATCCGATTGGAATATGTAATTTAAACGAAGCGTCTACCAAATGTGACAGGGTAGCTTAAAAAGTAGTTACAAACGGGGAGTTTCCTACAAGTGGGCTAGTCGTGATAGTTGCTGTGTACTCGCGACCAAGCGAATGTTAATTAATTCTAAATGCTTCTTATTATATTATTTTCTTGATCTAGTTATGGAAGCCACTTTAAAATCCCGATCACTTACTATTTCGAGAATAAAAAGTGGTATTATTCCTTAAAAGCGTGACTGTGAGGGTATGGTTTGATGGGTCTCAATTTTCACAGATTCTAGCTTGTAAACGAACTCCCGTTCAATTAATATTCAAGACCTGACAATTTTCAGTTTGCAAACGAACTAAAATAATTTAAATTCTATTTAAATATTCATGTCTCATAAAACTTTTTTTCTTTCCATTTCCAGGTAATTTGAAAAATGAGAAAAAAGTCCTTCAGTGGCTTGTTGATCAAAAGAGTAAGTATTGATGCGAACAAAAAACTCCATTACGAAATTCTTTCGCCTATCTCGATTCCATTTAACCTCTCATACTCCTAATAGTAATAACTTATAGTCACACAAAACATGGCCTTTAACCAGACACATCATAGCTTTTTTACTTTTTTATGTAATAAAATATTTACGAAAAAGCTTTCTGATGGAGCTTTTGAGTATATACCAAAAAAGAATACAAAAGGGATCACAAAGTATTGTTGTTGTTGTTATTTGACTGTGTCGATTTCTTTAGAAAAAAAATGAAATAATTTTGTATATTCGAGAATCATAGCTGACACAATGTTTTTAAAAAAAAAATTATGAAAAAAGTCGCCAAAAACCATCAGAAAATTTTGCATTATTTTTTCCTTGTTTCGATGCATTTCTATCTAAAAAAAAAAAAACAAAAAAAAATTTATGTTATACAGCTAAATTAAAACAATTTAAAAAACATTTTGTCAGTTAATTAAAAATTATTAATTAGCTGTTCTTCTCTAATGCATATCACAAAAAAAAAAGATCTAGATTTGTTTACTCTTCATGTCTATTGAGGATATATAATCTTTTTTTAAAAAATTTGGATATGTTTTTTTTTGACAAGAAAAATTTTTACTAACCAAAAATGATGAAAATTGAAATTTTTTTTTTTTTGAAAATTAATTTAAAAAAAAAAGTCGGTTGAAAAAATTTTATTTTAAAAAAGTTTTTCATATCAAAAATAACTGACAAAATGTTTTTTATATAAACAGATGATGAATGTCTCTACTTTGGAATCGAAAAGGGAAATAGTAATGCAAAGAAATCTCAGAAGTCTTATGTTGAACCATATCGCTGTTGTCCAACAAAATCTGATAAGTCATCGAGCAAACTTGCTGTATTAACCGAAACAGATCTTGGTTATTCAAAAGCAGTTCAAAATGAAATAACATTTGTATTTAAAAATGATGATGATGATGATAAGGCAGTAGCAAAGCCAAAAAAGGATAAGAAAGGTGGTGCCACAAAGAAAGCTCCATCAAGTCCACAAAAGTCATCACAAGAGTCACAAGGAAAGTCATCAAAAAAGGCTGATAAGGATGTAGATAACAAGAAGGATAAGGATGACATAAAGGAGAAGGAGAAGGAACGACGAAAGAAGGAACGTGAACCAAGAGAAAAAGATTCAAAAGACATGAAAGAGAAAGATGATAAGAAAGAAAAGAAGGCAAAGGATAAGAAGGATAAAGGTAAAAATGCACAAGATGGTGATGATGGCTTCTTTCAATTAGGCAATTGGTGGTAAATTTTTAAATCAGTTCTTTTTTTATTATTTTGCAAACTTTTTTGCTGAAAACTTTTTTTTGATTTTTTTTTTCAACTTTCGGAATTTTTTTATTTCGAAAGTCCAAAATTCTAAATTCCATCCAAAAAATTCAATTTTTCTCATCTCTCTGGAATGACAATCTCTCATCTATAATTCTTATTTTTTTTTATTACCTTTTTTTTAATGTCCATAAATCAAACATTCAATAGAGACAAAAGGTGTTGCGAAAAATGCTTTGAGTTTATTGAATAAACCCCCCGGCGCGATAATGAGTAAAAAGCAAAAGAAAGCACTGATGCGAATGCAACTTTATTCGCATTAATACACACATATATAAACTATTTTTATGTCTGTCAAATTCTGATGTTTAAAAAGACCAAAATAATTAAAAAAAATTGTCATAAAAATCTTTTCGATTCGTTCAACGTGTTTTTCTCGTATTTTATGTGTTCCTTAGTTATCAAATTTTGGTTTTTTCTTTCTTTTGATTTTACATTTTTCTATAATAAGCTCACACCGTAGATAAAACAATTTTTCATATATTTTTAACCTCACTTTTTTATTTATTTGTCTCATACGAAGTAGACTAAAAAAAATTGTTAATTTTCGCCACATCAACCTTTCAAAACTTGTGTGTTTTGCAATTATTACAAAATATCCTTCTTTATCATCATCGTCATTAACCTTTAATTTTTAATTAATATCTTTTCTTTCTCACTTTGTAGTTAGTTTTTTTATATGAAACAAAAAAAAATTTAATTAAATTGATGCTGTGCAATTTAATTGGTCCAATCGATTGGTCAATATACATAAAAATTCAAAAAAAAAAACATATAAATATCGTTTAAATGATTGTAGAAGTCGTTGTCACGAAGTTAATGTGTAGTAGAAATTTAATTTGGGAATATGTAAAAGTAAAGCTTTAAAAATAAATTGGTGAACTGAAATAATTTCGATCATTGGGTGTGGTAACATATCTTATTGCTGATCTTTGATCTATTTTCCTGCCTTATCCCTAAACAATCAAAGAGCTAGATCCAAAGGTTGAAGTCAATTCTGATTTTGGATTGAAATTTTGATTTCAAACTAAATTCAACCAAATTTTGAGCCATGACTTGATCGGTACTTGATCTTTGAACTATTTTTATTCTGAAATCTAAATCTTAATGATTTACTTAAGAATTAGAATGCGGAACTGATAATTCATGTTTGAATCAATTCTAATAATTTTGATCAGTTAATTTGATCTTGATTAAGATTGAATTCTAATGACTAATTTCATGATTTTTCGAAGATACAGTAAGGTTCAAAGATGTAGTAATTAGAGTAATTTAGAATAGCAAGACTCTAATGATTTAAAAATGCGATCGCTTTGATCAGCGATAAAGTATCCGTGCGGTAATATATTTATCCGTAGTTAACTACTCATTACTATATAACTTCTCAAAAAAACAGAACTAGAAATCGATTCGGGTTTTGTATGAAAAAGTCACAAGTTGACTTCATATGAAATTCGAGTAGACCTCGTGCTCTGCTATAAAAGTCAAAGATTACCTAGTTTTTGATCTATTTTTTTGGTTTTTTAGTTTATTCTTTTTTCAAAAGTTTTTGGCGAATAAGAAAATTTGCTTCTTATTTTTTCTTAAAAATTTACTGCCATATTTAAGCTCTTTTTCTGTAATTTTCAATGACTTTGATTCATTAATTTAGCCGAGTTTTTCGGAGTAGACTCTAAGTTATAATCCTGTTTTTATGAGCTTACTCCAAGAAACTCACCCTTATTGTGCTTACAAGTTTTATTCTAATTTTCGCAATAAATTTTCTAGCTAACTTCATCACAATCTCATGTAAAATCAATCTCAATGATATACAAGACATAATCAGTTGCCACACTTCGATCGAATAATTTTATTATTTGTTGTTGAGCTTTCGCTATGAAGCCTCTAAAATCAGAGCTTGAAGTTGAGTTTCTGAGTGATAGAAATGAAGGAGTGTCTGTCAAGGAGCTTTTAAGGCTCTGCTTAATCTCTTTTATTAGCCGTCTATTTTTGGCAGCCATATGGATGCCAAATCTATTTTTGGCAACCATGAAGACGTCAAACCTAATTTTGATAGTCATATGGACGTCAAACTTAGTTTTGGCAGCCATTTGGACGTCAATCTTATTTTTAACAGCCACATGGACGCCAAACGGAGGCAATTTCCTTATGGTGTTAATAAATGAGGTTTAGCAGAGTCTTAAAATCTCCTTGACGGAGCCTTCTCCATTTTTGTTGTTCGGTACTCCATTTTTATATGAAGTCGAGTCGATTCGAATCAACTAGAGCTTGAGTCGACTCAATTCCATCCAAAATCCGATCCAACTCCTCGCTCTGACTCAAAATTTTTATATTTTTACATTTCCCAATAAAGTAGTTTATTTGTCTAACACACAAAAAATCCATTTTGTAAAAGAAACCACCAGAAAATTATTTTTTAAAAAAAATGAAAAAAATTATAGTGCACAATGTAATATTCTGTAGAGTTGTTTATACACACACATACACACATGCAAACACAGAGTCTGTTATGATTAATCAAAAAAATAAATTTTGAAAGTCTTTTAGTTTTTAAGCAGCTCAAAACAAAACTCGCACATGGTAAATTTTAAAATTCTGTGATGGTTTTTATTGAAAATAATTTGAGAGAATTTCTCGCACATAGAATCGTGCCTGCCAAGAAAAAAAATAAAGAAAAAAGAAACGTAATGAAATGTATACAACAATACACTTTATTTAAAATGTAGTAAATTGTTGAATTATTGCTATTTTTTTTTGTTATTAAGATATATTATTTATTTAATTGTTATTTAATTTTGAAGCCTCTAAGAAGTGTCTGAGATTTTTTTGCACTATTAATTTTATTACGTAAAAAATCACTTTGTTTCGTTGACTATTAGACTTTAACACAATAACCTTAAAAATTCAAGATGTGTAATTTCTTATGATTTACCTTAAAAAAATCTGTAATTTGACTTTGTTTCCTTATTTTAAATTAATTAATTTTCTTAAATTAAATTCAAAATTTTTTTCAATAAATTTTTAAAATCTTAAAAAAAAATTCATGAATTTTGTTCGCATCAAAAAAAAAAAACTTTATATCTCTTTCAACAAGCTTTCTGTAGGATGTAAGGTATGGATATAATATTCACACAAATTTTTTGTTTTTCATAACCTAACACAATAAACATAACCTAACTTTTGATTTAATTCTTTTATTTAGGTGATTTATCAAATGAGAAGGAAGTTCTCGATTGGATAATTTTACAGAAAAATGACGAAAGTATAGAGGATGTAGATCGTGAGACTTTCCTTGAATATATTGATGCGAAAGATTTTTTAGCTGTGATCTTTTGTGAGTAACATAAATTTCACGATTCACGGACATTACATGACATAAAGTATAAATATCTTACAGATGATGAAGAAGATGAGAAAACAACCACAAAAGTTTTAAGACACATTGAATTAATTGATGACGAGGCTGCTGAGTACGGAATTAAAATAGTAAAAGCAAACGACGACTTAATGGCTAAAAAATTCGGCTACAGAAACAGACCAGGTCTTACGTATTTCAGAAAAGGTAATAAAATAACAAGAGTTATGGCTGTTTTGCTTAATTACTATCATTTTAATGTCTATTTTTAGGAAAACCAATTAACTACGATGGCGATATCGATGATGAAGAAGGTAATGTGTATGTGCTCTTGCTGTTATAGCTAATAATTCTAAATATTTCTCAATTTACAGAAGTTTTAGATTGGCTCACGAATCCAGACAATATGGAAATGACAGACAGCATCGAGAGAGCGAACCGTAAAATGTTTGAGAAAATGAGAAAGGCATCCGACTATCTTGCTGTTTTCTTTTGTGAGTAAATTTATGATATAAACAATTTTTGAATTCATGATCAATATAAATTTCACATTAAACTTGTGTACATGATTCTCGATCGAAATCTACTAAAAAAGCTACAAAAAAATTTGATATTAAAATTGCCAAATTAAAGATTTTTATTGGAATCTGTAAAGTAATATGAACTCACGTGCCTATTTCCTTTGATTTTATTGATTTTCAATTCTATTGATGTCTTCCTTCGTTGTAAAAATATTAATTACACAATTTATGATTCTTTTGTTGTCTGATTTTATTGTTTTCTTGTAAAAATACACATTTCAACACCCTTTTGCTAAAATTATTCAAAATTTTTGTATCCGTTAAAAATTCAAATATTCAAAATCCGTTATAAACTCATCAAATTTTTCAATCCAACAGATAGCGATGATTGTAAGCAATGTCCAAGAGTATTGGCTGAAATAGAGCACATTGACGACGAAGCTGATGGTGCTGGCATAAATTTCGTTAAAATCGATGACAAGCAAATGGCAAAAGAGGTAAATCTAGCAGTAACACGTAATTAACTTCTTAATAATTCACTCAAATGCTTTTCAACAGGTCGGCGTATTCGCATTACCAGCTATTGTATTTTACAAACAACATTCAAAAGAGCCAGTAATCTATGCTGGTGATTTATATGATGAAGAAGCAATTCTCAATTGGTTGTTGACACAAAAGAATCCAGGTGGAGATATTATTGAAGATTTGGAAGGTGCGAAACTTAAGAAACTTATAGAGGAATCGCCATCCATTGCTGTATACTTTTGTAAGTATTTTGAAAAATATTTAACTGAAATTTATAGTAAAATAGTAGAAACAGATGAAAAAATTTTTAGTTAGACTGAATTTATATCACTTAAAGTATATATTATGTAGAAGTAACAATTAATTTAGTTAAATTTGTTAAATGCTTGATCGACACACTTTATATATAGGGAACAAGACACTTTGCGATTATTGTAATTCAAAATCAGTAAAAAAACGCCATAAAAAAGAACACGCAGCCGCTGCTACACCTACACCAATTGATCAAAATGCTCATGTTGAAAGTGGAAGTGGGAGTGGAGATAGTGTTCCTCATGTTGAGGAGCACATTGCTGTTGATTCACGCGAGGGTGATTTAAAAAGATTTAAAAACCTCCCCAGTTCTTCAATAACCTGAATGTTGACACTTCCACATTTTGTAGAATAGCATATGTTTTTGAATATTATTGATTCCTATTTTTTTTCTGTGAGACTGTAGACTAGATTCTTTTGTCACAAACACTGATCATACACTTTATTATGTCGCATGTTAGTTAAGATATCTCCTAGTTCCGATAATAATGCATTTTTAACTTCCAATAATATCTAGATAAGTCAAATGGAGATTGTGAACAGTGTGGAGGAATTCTGGATGAATTGGAGAATATTGACGATGATTGTGATCGACATGGCATCATATTTGTAAAAACTCAGGATTATACAATTGCTGAGATGTATGGAATAAGTGAATATCCAGTTCTTGTCTATTTTGAGGCAAATATTCCAAATGTCTATGAAGGATCATTGAAGGAAGAAGAGGAAGTATTGCAATGGTTGATTCAACAAAAAACTGAAGATAGAATCGAGTTGATTACTCGAGTGATGCTTGAGACTATGGTCGAAGAGACACAATATTTAGCTGTATACTTTTGTAAGTTCTTGATTTTTGTATTATTTATAGTTATATATTTTAGGTTAGTTTAGATAGTTCTGCTTTTACTAAAGTTTCAGGTGGGTTGATTAATGCTTTTATTATTTATCCTGTTACATCCTGTTTGAATCTTATCTATTCCAAGGTTAGGATTGATTCGAGGATAATTAATAAGGGCATTTAGTAACATAACCCTCAAATCATGCTTATATTGTACTAGGAATTGTGGGAAAGCTACAACTAGTATGAATTTAGTTAGAACTAGCTGATCCATTACTCTAATTAACCCAAATAGCGCAAATCGGTTAGTCAATCAGGAATCCGACTCCTGGCCAAGATTCGAATCCAGCATCATGCCAGAGCCACCCTGGCTTGATCTTGAAGTTTGCCTTCAGATCAATATGACGCTGATATGGCGTCGAATTCAGTTTGAATCTGATATCATGCCAGATTCACCCCAGCTTGGCATTTTGGCTTCAGGCAGGTGTGACTCTGACTTAATGTCAAACTTAGTTTGAATACGGCACCATGCCGGTGTTAACGTCGGTCTGATTATCTGGACTTTAGCTCCAGGTCAGTGTGACTTAGACTTAATGTCGAATTTGATTTAAATCCACCACCATGTCAGAGTCACACCGGTCTGATCCTGGATTCTGGATTAATTAACCGACTTGTACTGCTCGGCTAAGTACAGTTGGCTTTCCCCTAATTCCTGTGAACATAACTCAATGCTTACTATTTCTAAATCTTTAATTTAATATCTAATAAAATCTTTTATTTTTACCTATAATTTTCATAATCTTTTAAATTAACATCCATAATCGTCGTGTCCTGCTGTCACATGAATTTATGACAGCGACCTATTTTGCAATGTCTGATCTAACAATTTTCAGATGATAAATCTATTTAAAAATAGACTTAAATCTTTCTAAAATCTCTGCTTCTTTAATTTTTGTCAGCGGTTTAAGAGATGACACCGCAGGTATCATAAAATTGCTTTCATCCTCTGCTTTTCTTCCGCATTTATTTTTCTCCAAAAGATATATTATTATTTTTAATATTTATGTGCTGAAGGATTTACATTTACTTTTTAAAATATATCTTTTAGATAAAGTACATTGCAACATTTGCGATCAGATTTTAGAAGGCTTGGAGCAAGTTGATGATGAATGTGATGTGTTTGGTATTCACATGGTCAAAATTCAAGATCCACAGTTGGCAAAACGTTATTCAATCAAGACTTTCCCAGCATTAGTATACTTTAGAAATGGAAATCCATTGATTTTTGAAGGTGATCTTCAAAATGAGCAAAGTGTACTTGAATGGCTCATAGACGACGACAATCGTGAGCTGGCTGATGAGATTGAGGAAGTCAATGACAGAATGTTGGAAAGATTGATGGAGGAATCGCCACTTTTGTGTGTCTTCTTTTGTAAGATTTATTGGAATCGGAACTTGATGTTGTAATGTCTATATGATATATTTTAGATGATGAGGACTGTGCTGAATGCGAAGAAATTTTAGAAGAGCTTGAGAACATTGACGGTGAAGCTGACATGTTTGGAATTGATTTTGTCAAAATTGCAAGTCTTGAGGCAGCACACAAGTATGAAGTCACAAATATACCATCATTAGTTTACTTCCGGTGAGTAATGACTTAATGACATACCCGAGAGGCACAACATAGTAACAAGGACAAAACATGACCTTTACATACAAGCTTATGTTCATTGAGCATCTTACGGTACCGATGAGCATGCTCACTAGGTACCGTAAGGTCCTCATGGGGCTCGTATGTTCGGGTGACATTTGCCACAATTTTCCACTCGGATTTGTTCCATTTTCACACTAAATTAATCAAAAATGTTCAATTGTTTTACAGCAAACAAGTTCCAATGTTGTATGACGGCGATTTGCATCAATACGATAAAGTATTAGCTTGGTTAACATCCCAAGATGTTTTTGAGATTAAAAACGAAATCGAAGAAGTAAATCGTAAGATGCTTGATAAGCTCTTAGACGAGAATGAATTTTTAACAGTGTACTTCTGTAAGTCTAGCCAAGACACATCTCAACATTTATACACTAGCGACATCTAGCAGTGAAAATTTTCATTTTTTGTCTTCTTCTTCTTTTACAGTCGAACACGATCATGATGAGAGTGCAGCTGCTCTTGAAAAACTAGAAACTATAGATAGTGAAACTGATAATTTAGACATAACATTCGTAAAAATGGCAGATTCACGATATGCAAGAAAATGGGGTGTAACGAAACTGCCAGCATTGGTATACTTCCGTAAGAGATTCCCTTCAATTTATCGAGGTAAGGAACTTTTGGATTGTTATAATATTTAGGAATTTGTGAATAATCTTGAATGCCGTTAGGGTATACACTTGATTGTATTTTAGTTCATGAACTAGGCCAGTGGTGCTCAACCTTTTTTTGCGACACAACTTGGTTGTTGACCAAAATCACCCACGATATTCGGTTCATGGCATTAAAAAATTATTGGCGGTCCATAGTGTGCCGCGGCACATAGGTTGCCCACCACTGGCCTAGAATCTAGAGTAGAACATAACCATGGCTCACAGACTCTGATAATATCCTAACAAACCCAAAATTAAAATTCCATTCCTTTTTTCATCCACAGGTGACATAATGTCAGAAGACGAAGTCCTCGATTGGCTGAGAAAGAATCGATTCCGACAGCCCGAACTTAATTTGTTCATGTATGCATTAATAGCAATTGCAGTTGGTTTTGTATTATACACAGCCTTTCTCCTTCAATGCTTCAAGCCACCAGCGCCACCAAAAGTTCAGCCAGATAAAAAAGATAAATAATACATGTCACAATACTTAATTTTCTGTATTTTTTAAATTGCTTCCATGTGTTAGATAAATTATTAAGAGTTAATAACTGAAAATTCAAGCTAAAGAAAAAATTGTGCAATGAGAAATGTGAAGGATAAAGCTTCCAAAAGTTTAATTTTTCCTCTATACATTTAAGTGTGAATTTAAGTTTCTGCCTTTTTTTCTTGTCTAAGAATGCATTTTTTGGTTGAGCCTTGAGAACGAAGTAACTTATTTTATTTTTTTCGGAACTAAACTGCAGCTTTATATGTATAAAAAAGGTTTTTTTCATTATGGAAAATGATCTCGATAAATTAAACTATTGTATCGATGACAAACACAAATTTGTAAAGCCATAAAGCAATAACGAATAGAATTTATGTAGGAAAAGTCGAGGAACCTAAGTGAAATTTTCGATTTATTTCTATTGTCAAAAAAAATAATAATTTTTGTTGTTCATGTATAAAAAAAAGGAAGAATTTTTAGCTCTTTTTGAAATTTTAAGTGAGAAGCGCAACTGAAGACAAATATAATAATTTATAATTAAGGTATAACAATTGTATAATATTTAAAAAGGTAATAAAAACTGTTTTTATTAAAAATGAATCAATCATAAGTGATACAATAAAAATAGAATTTTTTCGAAGAACACTTAACAGGTAAAGATTTGTTGTATTTTGGGGACTGTTCACTTGTTACGTAACGTTAGGAGAAGAATCGACTTTTTCACCTAACCCTTCAACCCCCTTTTTCCGTAGCTCATCCCATTTAACTCCCCTCCCCTTCCGTTCTAAAACATAACGTGAGGAATCTCCTTTTGGACCTAACCCTCCCACCCCTTCACTTCAGTTATTGTCCCCATCTACCTTCCCTCTCCCTACGTTCTAGAACGCAACGAGAAAATCGATTTTTGACCTACCCGACCCAACCCCACTTCAGATAAAGATACCTCATTTAGGTTACTCTTTGCCTGTTACTGAGTAGTTCTCCCCATCTACCCCCTATCCCCTTCCATTCTAAACATTCCAAACGTCTTAAAATCTCAATATCCCCAACCCCCCTTTACCACGTCCCGTAATAAATGAACAAACCCCCTTTTGATTATTTACAGTTTTTTATCAGTCATCCTTGGTATACACATCACAGGTATCATAGTGGTTCTTGATGAAAATATGGATGCTGAAGGCACGTACTTGCTGATAAACGATTTTGAGGTAGAAGAGCTAACATTTTCTGTCATTCACAAAATTAGTTCCATTAATAAAATTTGAGAATTAAATAAATTGAGAAAATCTTACTTTCAACAGATCATTTGCGTAGTCATCCAGTCTTGGTATAAGTTGCCTTGGTTCACATGGTATGGTCATCAAAAATTGATCTAAATCCACTGAACAATTTGGCCAGTCCTCAATATTTGGTTTCCCAGTTAATCTGTTGGTTAAAATTGAATGTTATGACTATAGTTGTTCAAACCGTGTGTATCGGCACACGAATGTACTGCCGACATTGTAAGGAAATGGTATGAACTGCATGACGTATGTTTTTTTGGTTTGTGCTTGCCTTCAAGGTCTACCGTACCACAAAAAAGATTGAATAGCACTGATTCATATTAAAGTACTCCTATTTCATTACAGTTCTAGCTGAGTCAATCAAAATATTAATGCAATTATGAATTTCTCAGTAAAATTCAATATTTTGCTGTTCTAATCCAATTTCTCTAAATGATCTACTTGATATAGCTTTACCGAACAGCACATCGTTTTCGCTACGTAAACGGTAGGTCACCGTACTAACGGTAAAATGCCAAATTGACCTGGCAGGACTGAGACGGCTGATTTCGAAAAAATACGGTCTGTCGCATTGTGTTGCTCGGGCTTTGGAATCTTAATTCTTTTAAATATTACATTTCAATTAAAATTATCATCAAAAAGTAAATCATGTCAATTTCAATTATATTTGATGACATTAAAAAATGTAATCCTAAACTAGACCATCACAGACCTCAATATAAAAATCTTAACATGTTCCAAAAAATTCAAGAGGGCGTAATAATTTATTTAATTTAAATTGAGTTCTACAACATTGAAATGCTAGAGAAAAATAGCACAGAGCAACACAGAGCGTAGCGTGGTCGTAGATTCAAAAATTTCTAAAAGAACAAACGTTGATCATGCTTTCAAAAATCTTCGTTTCTGCTCAAAGAGTTTTTGAAATAAAAATATGTAAAAAAAAGTTTTTTAAAGATACGCTTTTATTTAAGTGCAATGAAAAGTAGAAAATAATATTTAGATTCCAGTCTCAAATTTAAAAGAGACAAATTTTTAAAATTCGACAAAGAAAATTATAATAAAAGCGTGGGCTTTGATAATGGCTTCTGTAGATTCGCCCACGCTTTTATTATAATTTTCTTTGTCGAATTTTAAAAATTTGTCTCTTTTAAATTTGAGACTGGAATCTAAATATTATTTTCTACTTTTCATTGCACTTAAATAAAAGCGTATCTTTAAAAAACTTTTTTTTACATATTTTTATTTTTTACTTTTTAGTTTTCTCAATCAAAAATTGTTAGTATCCAAATAATTAATACTGAAGACTAAAAATCGCTTTTAAATGTCAATTTAAATTTTAATTAAATTATAATTTAAAACAGACCAAAAACCAGGGTTTGTTATTATAAAATCGTCAACTTTCTTTTTTTTCCCAAATTTCTTTTTGATTTTTATAAAGAATGGTTAATGAAAGATTTAGTTGAAATTTCAGATCAATCGGATAATAAATGTGGTCAATATGTCGAAAATTCCTTTAATTTTGAGTAAAAAAACTAGTTTTTTGGCTCTAACTACTACGAAATTTTAAAATTTTGCAAAGTTCTTTTCACTATAATACAGAGTAATCTTAGATATACTTTCATGCCAAATTTCAGCTCTCCAGCTTCCATGAAAGTAGAAATATATCAAGAAATCGTAGATTTTGGCTTTAAAAAACTAGTTTTTTGGCCCTAACTTTAGCAAAATTTAATTTTTTTCAAAAATATTATTAATGTGTTCTATATTAGCCTATAATACACCACTATGCCAAATTTCAGCCTTTGAAGTTAAGTAGAAGTGGTCGAAGTAGGTACTTGAAAATTTGAAAGTCTTAAACAGAGCAACCTAAATAAAAGCGTATAAAAATTATAGCGAAAAACATTCAAAATTTTGAATGAATCCAGGCTGCTTCTTGATTTAAGAATGCACTAGAATATGAATTTTGGATAAAATGTTTACTGAAATGATTCTAGGACCAATTTCTCAGAATGTGGTACGATACGCTACAGTTCGGTCTAGACATACTATTGGTACGGTACAATGGTAAACCTGAGATGGCTATGTGGTACACCTGGTATGGAAATGTGGTACAGATGCACCTATCCCGTACTATTTTTCCTTTCCGTACTATTTCACCGGAGCAAATTTACCGAACCAGTGGTTCACTAATACAATACAATACCATTACTGTACTGTACCATCGGTGCAACATTGGTACACCACTTGCATGCCATTAGTATGGGACAGCTATACAACTTTCCCACACCTTGGTGATGGCGACACGTCCCCGACATGACATAAGGTTCATGGCATTTCTAAAAATTAAGGTGCCTCGTCACACAGGTTGCCCACAACTGCTCTGTAGCATTCAAACAATCTTGAAATTTCTAAGAAAATCGACCTACTGATCATGGAAGTGAATATTTTTGATTGTTGGAAAACATGCACGAAACATGAAAATTGTTGAAAAGAAAATTGAATTCCGCAAAATTTCCTATTTAATTTTCCTTCCAATAGTAAGCAGAGTAGCAAAATCTTATAATTTCCTTGTTGCTATGTTGAATAATTGAGCTGTTTTTATTGAAAACATTTGAAATTCCCTCAATCTACTTAGCAACCTCAAACAATGATCAAATGCCAAAAATCATAAAAATTCAATGCAGCATTTAATTACAGACATTGGATATTGTCTGTGCAAACAATATATACTTGATATTCTCATAGCAGCATATCCCATATATAGCAAAACATAAAAAAAGTAAACAAAAAAAAAATTCTTACTCGAATATTTTTCCCAATTGGTTTCCTTCACTGCTTCCTGGGAATAAAGCCCTTTTTGCGTACATTTCCGCTATGATGCAGCCCGCTGTGAATTTAACATTTTAATTAACAAATTCTAATTAGAATATAGACATGTAAACAACACACCTGACCATATATCTACACCACTATTATATGATTGACAGAGTAAAATTTCAGGACTTCTGTACCACAATGTTACAACAACAGATGTAAGTCTCATTTCAAAGTCATATGATTTTGCGAGTCCAAAGTCTAATTAATGTTAATTTATGGATTTAAAATTTAAATAATTTAATGCAATTGAATGTTTAAACCAACTTTAAAGTTTAATTTACCTGCAATCTGTAGGAATAAGAAGCAAAAAGTTAATTTTAGTAAGTAGACCCAAAGGAATTGCATATGAAATTACCTTAAGAGTTCCATCACTTGATATCAATAAATTTGATGGTTTCAGATCTCTATGAATAATACGATGTGAATGAAGGAAGTCAATTCCATTTAAAAGTTCTCTAGATAATCGCTACGTGGAAATAAAAAGAGACAAAAACATTACGAAACATCCAGAAAAAATTGAAAAAAATTTCAAATTTAGTGGATTTAAAGGATATGAGGACATACCTGAATTTGATGTGTTGGTATAATTGTTGAGGTTGGTAAATGAGATATGTAATCGGCTAAATCACGTTCTAAGTATTCAAATACAAGATATAATTCCAACATATTATCTCTTTCCGCTCTTCGATGAATTACGTCTAAAAGTCTTTAAAGGATTTTTATAAAATTGTATTGCAGGACATGACAAAAACATAATTGACCTTTCAACTTACTTGACAATATGTGGATGATTATAGGAATCGAGATTTTTTAATAATGAAATTTCTCTTAATGTTGTCATTGGAATTCCGTCCGATGTAATGGAAATTCTAATTTTTTTGAGTGCCACATAAGTTCCATTTGTCTGATCTCTTGCTCTATATACAATACCATATGCTCCTAAAGGACGAAGGATATAAAATTTAAATATTTTGCATAAAATGTCAACAAAGGATGATTATAAAAGGTCACGAGGTAATGTGCATGTCAATTGTTGCTTTATTATTTCCCATTACAGACATGATCACTAAATTTGATGACATTTGCATCGAAATTTTCATAAATATTTATGCTTGTTACATGAAGCATAGAAAACTTTTGTAAACACTGTATGTTTAATTTCATTTTTTTCTAAAACAACCTAACAAAACATTCATCAGAATATTTTTCTTATTTCACTGCCTACTCACCATTTCCAATGACATCTAAATCTCTAAAATCACCAAAATCTTCCATTTATCAATAGAAATTGAATATTATGATAATTTAATTGCGTAAATGCACTTAATAGCCGGAAAATAATATTTAATTTTTCTTAAACAAAGATCTTGAATAGCTCGCGGTGAGTAGAATATCAGGAGTTCTACACATTTCCACATGTGGAGCTTGTTGTGGACACGTTTGAATTTTATAACGGTTAAGCATGATCGGTGATTTTTGGAAATGTCAAAAATAACCTCAAAATTTGATGTAGGGTGGGTACTTGATAAGGTTCAATGAGGATCTACTTAAATTCATCATAAAAATCAATAAAAATGATGATTTTAAAGTTTCCAACATCAGCCATGCTGCTTTCACCGAAACATGCTGAATATGAAACATGAAACTGAAACACATTAGTAAATGACGTTCCTGACTAAGAATCATGAGAAAAATATAAAATTTCAGGCAATTACTAGTTCAGTGAGAGTTTAAGCCTATTTATGTGTCATTATATTCTCGTGTTCTTGCGGCACTCAACTTCTAATGATTGAAACAAAGAGATAAACAATTTTTGATGCCCAAAAGCTATTTTTGTGGATAGAAAATGAAACTCGCACGATCTTTACTTTAAATTGTGCCAAAAATAATTTGTATCATAATAAGACAATGAAAAACCATTAGACTGGTGGAAAAAGAAATTTTTTATGGATTTATTTTTAATGATTGTTCTTGAAAACAAGCAAGTATATACATAGTTTTATCATTATTTCCCCAAAAAATATAATAATTGTTTTACATATTTTTGAGAGAAAACGAAGAATTTCTATGCTGTACCTACTTTTTGAAGATGATTTTTATTGTTTTGGAATTGATTTTGGAGCATAATTGAATGTAATGGTAAACAATATTTGGATGGGGCACTAAGTAAGACTTCTCATTTCTGTAACGAGATTTGTCGGAACAGAGTCTTGCGAATTTTTTACAATAATTAGTGATAAGAAGGAAGTCCCTAAGACTCCTACATAGGAACTAGGAATTCGGAGCTCGAGTGTAACTCGAGATCGCCATCGATTGCCGATCCAGCAATAGATCTCTCTTAGGCACCGATATATTACCGTATTGATGATAAGATGAAAAGTTGCCATGATTCCTTCACCATATCGGCTGATTTCGACTCATTTTTACGACGAAAAGTGTGATTTGCATTGTGTCGCTCGAGATATCGACATGCATCACAATGTTGCATGAATGCGACTAGTGTTTTCACATCTGAAATCAAATTGAAACTTTGGATCTCATCAATCTCATGACATACTGATGATGAATTTTAAGTCACTAAAACAATGAAATTATCAAAGTAAGTTGCCATCAAGATGGTCCCTCATATGGTCAAAATGTTCCTTATAGTAATACATTACCGTTCTTAAGGAATATGAGTACTATTCATACGGAACATTTTGGGTGCATGTGATCAAACAACTGGAACTCTAAATGTCTCTTATCAATTTTGATATTTTGTTCTAACTTTGACTAATCTGAGCCAGACAAATAAAGTAATTAAGTAACAGCTATATAATCTTGCAGATGCAAAACAACAATAGATGTGACACTGAATTAACTTCTTTTTCTTGACAGAAAAGTCAAACGTTTCGCGACTTGCCTAAGATCAAACCAATATTGCATGACAGACTGCTTTATGGCCACAAAATAACTAAATCATGAACTTGGAATTGGGAAGCGATAGCCAGCTAAAGAGTTAATTTTATGCGAGGTCATAGATCACAATTGATCTGTACGACCAGCGATACAAGTAAATATTTTAGTAACTAAGCAGAAACGTGTCATCAGCTAATTTATATAGACACCAACATATAAAATATTTCTCGAGAATTTAGCACAGCTTTTTGTTATTTATTTGCACGTGTGCATGCCCATAGAAATGGAAATTCCCTTCTTAGCCTTTCGAATAAGCACTTTCAAGATGGATAATGAGATTGTAAGGTTTCATGCTATAAAAAAATTACCTCAATGTAGAAATATATTTTTTTATACTTTTCCTTTCTCAATCGATGCATTAGATCATCAACAATCAGGTTTTGAACAATAAACTATAAAAATATCTTTTATTTGATATTAAGCACTAAGAATTATTGAGTTTCTTACTTTAAGAGGATTGAGTACTTGAGTCTAAATAGCAAAGTGATGATGCAAAACAGCAACCTCATTCGAACTTATGGCCTACTAAGCTGCTTCTTGAAAATCATGTAGAGTATAAATCGGTTGTTCTTTCAAAAAAATGTCGATGCTGTGTGCATCATTATCAATGGGATTAAGATGGATAATTATAAATCATGTTTCCATGCGTGACATTTTTCTGTTTATCGATGTTTAACCTGTTTATGGCATGAAATATTTTTCAATATTATGGGTTTTCAGGGCTTTAGGCAGACGTATTACATTTTATGTTGGATATGATTCATTCAGCATCAATTTTAAATTGCTCAAATTATGTCTTTAATTAAACTTTAATGAGAGTTTTTATGCCGGTTGCGAAAAATAACAGGCAACTAATATTAAGAGTCTTTATGTCTAGTGGTACAATGATTGTCAGAAGCATGAAAATAGCCAAAGGCTGTCAATTATCAATTTTGATGTTGAATTGTGTCATTTTTATGGTTGGAATTAGAGATTGGCATTAGAGCGATGTGTTAGTCAGGTAAAGTCCCTAAACGAAAAAATGCGGTGAAATACGCTGTCATGGTGTCGTCAAGACAGTCATCACAGTGCAGTCAAGACAGTCATCACGGTGCAGTCAAGACAGTCATCATGGTGCAGTCAAGACAGTCATCACGGTGCAGTCCAGACAGTCATCACGGTGCGGTGAAATACGCTGTCATGGTGTCGTCAAGACAGTCATCACAGTGCAGTCAAGACAGTCATCACGGTGCAGTCAAGACAATTATCACGGTGCAGTCAAGACAGTCATCACAGTGCAGTCAAGACAGTCATCACGGTGCAGTCAAGACAGTCATCACGGTGCAGTCAAGACAATCATCACAGTGCAGTCAAGACAGTCTTCATGGTGTCTTCAAGACAGTCGTCAGGGCAACCGTCGTTTATACGACGATGCAACAATCCACTAGCGAACACAATGCCCTGTTCAAGCTCATGATCTCTTGCACTACAGATACATCCCAACTCTGACTGACATGATCTCATACCTCAAAAACCTACTAAACTCATGACTCTCAATTAGCAACAAAATGTGCTTCTATTTCCAAAATCAATAACTTTTATTGGCTCAATTCGATAGAAATTTAAACAGTTTAAAGTCAATTTTCGAAAATGACTCTCATCGAGCTACATATTTACCGTGTAATTTTGGTCAAGTTTTCTCCTCTCAATGTTATTAGACCTGAGGAAATAAGCATGACTTTTTTGTGGCATTTTCCATGCACGATTCTCCCATGTCTATTAAATATCTTCACACATTTAAAAACATTTTTGCAGTTAGGATAAGAGCCATGACGAATCATAAAATTCTGTGATATTTTTCCCAAACTAGAACTAAACGCAACAATGTATTGTCTTACTTACTGCTTCTAATTTTGTTCTTAAAAACAATTTAAAATGGTCTAAGACAAATGGGTTATTGTTCCAAATTTATTAGAGACTGCGTGGGTCACGATTTAATCAGAAAAAATGTAGAATGAAAGAATAGAAACAAGCAAAACCTATAAAAGGATTTCCATTGTAAATAAAAACAAGAATTATTTTATTTATGCCAAATCTCAAAGACAGTTAAAACTGATATTTTGCTGTATATTAGCTTCTTCAAAAAATAGTTTTTAATAAGCATGACTAGTCATTTGTGCTAAAAAGAGTACATTTTAGGTCAAATCTGCCATATTATTCTGTCTTTGCTTAAAAGTTTATCTACACATCATTAAATATAAATCATATGTGATATGTCATTTCTGCTAAATAAATAATAAGCAAAGAGAAAAGGTGAAAACGAAAATTTGTAAGTACTATACACAAAAGCTATTGAGGTTTCCTTCATACACAAGCATTGCAGTTTCCTTTACCATGACTTATTATTAGATCTCATTCATTTGATTATATTCATTTATTTGCTTTGATTTGCGATACAAAACAATATATAAAAGAAGCATTTTATAGAAATTTTTTTCATGAAGGAACACAAAATAAAATTTGCAATAAAGAAACAGACTGAAAGTACGAAAGTAGTTTGGCGGGTATTTGAATTTTTGGAGGTTCTTAATGCGCATTTTGTGTTGGAATTGACAAATTTTATTGATAATAAAATTTTTACAAGGATTTACGACTTTTTCTTTCTCTAGAATTCGCATGGTATTCAAGTGATTGCCACATGTTATCTAAGTGGCTATAACATGGCATCTGAGTCGCTATCGTGGCATCCAAGTGATTTTTACATGACTTCCAAGTACCGGTAAAAGGCATCCAAGTGACCGTCACATGGCATTTAAATTAATTTCACATGTCATCTAAGTCACTGTCACATGGCATCCTAATGACTGTTACATGGCATTCTAGTGACTGTTACATGACATACATGTTACTTTTACATGACATTCAAGTGACTAACACATATCATCCAAGTGGCTGTCACATGTCACTCTAGTCGATGTTACATGGTATTCAAGTTGCTGTGACATAGCATCCATAGGCTTTTACGTGGTTAGCAAGTGGTTTTACGTGGTTAGCAAGTGGTTTTACGTGACATTCAGAAGGCAGTAACATCCAAGTGGTTGTCACATGGCATCCAAGTGGCTGTTTCATGCTATTTATGTGATTGTTACATGCCATTCAAGTGGCTATCACATGTCATCGAAGTGACTGTTACATCGCATTCAAGTGGCTGTAACATCGTATCCAAATGGCTGTTACATCGTATCCAAATGAATGTTACATGCCATCATTTTTTGAAAAAGACCGTTATTGTGTTACGTAGTGTGTAAACGCCCCCATAGCTCTATAAAAGTCAATTAATCGAATAATCTACCGCATAAACCAATTAATCTATTGTAGCATAAAACAATCCGACCTTAAAAGTCACATTGCTCTTATTTTAAAAGTGCTAACAAGAAAAGAGGTAAATTGACGTTTCGAAAGTGCCCATAAAGAATAAAAAAAAAACTGCCGAAAAATTGCAGCAATTCACAGACACTCTCATGGTGGCTCGAATTAAACAACAAAAAAAAGAGAGAAAATCGACTGTAGTTGCTATTTTTTTCGTTTATTTCATACACACATGCTTATTTTAGCAACTTTTCGTTTCAACGTTTTTTTTTTCATGTCTTTCTTACCTTTACGCTCACGATCTCGCGCAACTTATTTTAGTTATTTTCGAGACGTTGTGTTAGCAAGACGTGCCTTACATCACATGCTAACAAATTTTTTTTTATATTTTTTCTTAAATATATTTATTTAGAAAGTTAATACCTCACAGTGTGCTCGCTATTAATCAAATGGTGTGTTTTAACATACAGGCATAAGTCGATCATGATTGCACAGTTCTAAGGCAATAAAGTTTAAAAAAGATAATAAAAAGAATATAAAAAAAAATAAGAAGAAATATAAATTGCTTTTAAAGGAAATAAATATTTAAAAAAGAAAAAAAAAAGAAGTAAATAAATCATGTGATTAGTGCTATAACAAATAAGCAAGAGAAATTACTTAATTTGAGAGAAAAAATAATCAATAAATTTAATCGCACATAAAAATTAAATTTAGTTAGATATTAAGTTCAGCAACTCTCCCTATACGCACACAATTATGTATAAAAAATTGAATTTGCTATCAATTCTACTTTGTGGATTCTTACTCATTGGATCCTGCCATGCAAAAGGTAAGCAGCTTTATAGCGATCATATAATTAAGTGTTTAATATTATTATGGACTGGAGTGAAGAACATGGTGTCGTTTCAAGGTGTGAAAACTTTAAATTCTTTGACAGTATGGTTAACCTTGATTGCTGTTAGAATTGGAAGCTTTCATATTATTGGAATTAGTTCTCTTATTATTGAGTTTGATTTTAAAATTGCAAAATTAATTAACACATCTAAAGAATATGATGCAATAATTGTTCAAGCTTGTTCTTGGGGGCGATATACAGATCAATTGTGATACATGGCTTACCTCAGATGCCATCTGAATTTTGTCCAATTTCTGGCTTCCGCTTGCTAATCGCCAATATTGTCTAATTTGCTAATATGCCAAATGCAATTCTGTCTCTGTTTTAACAGCTTCCTTCCATGAATTCTTAGGACGTCCTCATGCTAGGGGCACCATAACTCTTTAAAAGACACAACACTTTAAGTCAAGAAATATCCAAGCAGTAACTTCGTGATGCACAACTCAATCCTCCCACTTTTAAATTCAAATCTCAAGATTGCTCCATTAAAATCATCCATCAGACATTTTCAAGGTTGACATGCCTTGAGTTGATCGAAAAATTGAAGGAAAGAAAAAAAAAGTATCTTGTCTTCACCATCATAATGCTGTTGCATTTGCCATTTAAGGCTTCTTTGCAATGATTACAAAAAAAAATCTGCACAAAATAAACTGTGCAATAATACAAGTTGAGTTCTTTGGTATTCTTGTGCTTCACATGAAAAATTTTTGTTGATGCAAACACACATGCGAATCATATAAAGTATATATATATATATTTTTTACGGACATCGTCGTCGCCAATATTCTTCGTATATATTACGTACGTCTACTTATTAAGAATGCCTTGTGTAAAATACAGAAAAAAGAATGATACTTGAATGTTTGCACAAATTATTAGTTAAGTTGCTGTTAGTTTTAATGACCTTAAGTTTATTTTATATTCTTTCAATCTGTTCTGTGTCTCTGATATATTCTCTTTCTCCCTCTCTTTTGTGTCTATTATTAAATCACGAATGCGAATGACTTTGCTATAGGATTGCAAATGAAGTTTACACCTACACATATTCACACACCAGCGAGAGACTCAATGCCCAAAAAGAAACAAGATTTTTTTTTTTCGATATTTTAATATTCATTCGTTACTACAAATATGGCAAAAAGGTATATTCAAGTTATATTCATGAAGAATATTTTAAAAAGTTGAATGTTACTCAATGCGAGGCAAAACTTAACAATGTGTTGACGATGAAAGAGTCATGCAGAAAAATTAATAAATAAATAATAAGTATGACTAAGACACTTAACTTTCCGTTCCATCAATTCATTTGAAATCGAGATTCAAAAGAGAAATGGCAGAATTAATTTAAATAGTGCTTGTTCTCATTGCTACTAATGCGGCGCACAATTGTCTCATGACTTGTAATGTTTGGAAAACAATTGAGGGAAAATTCCCATGCAAGAAACAGAATAATGAAAATGAATCTTATAAGTTATGTAGTCAAGTACATAAATAAAATTTTCTATATCATCATTTCCTTTTACATCAATCTTCAACGTTTTCACAATCGTCTTCATTTTGCCACTATATATTTTTTGTCAAATCACTTTTCGGTTGTTTCAGTGTTGTTTTTAAGGCTTCATTTGTAGATTAATTACAGTATAATTATTTGCGTGCAAACATTTCAATTAAAAAACTCCTTTTTAATCTTAATTAGTTTTCTAAGCAAGTCAACAGCTAATTAGTTGTCAGGAATTTCCTTTAGTAGGCTTATTTCATAAGCTTAAGGAGAACAGTTACGATACTTTTTATGATAATTAAAATAATGTATATTTTATTGATGTTTACTGTTGGAATTTAGAATCGAGACTAAATTTTGCATCAAAACAAATAGGGGTTTGCAACTAAATGCAACTCTTGAAATTCAAAACTGAAATTGACAGTTAAAATTCAAAATTAAAATTTACGGTTAAAAGCAAGGCTCCCGCAGATTATAATCTTCAATAATCTTTCTATGAAGATTATAATCTTAAATAATCTTTGTATGAAGATTATTAAAGATTATAATCTTTGTATGGAAGATTATAATCTTTGAAAATTTTGTATGAAGATTATAATCTTTAATAATCTTTGTATGGAGATTATAATCTTTTCCATACAAATCCTTTTAAAGATTATAATCTTCAACTTTAATGTCATATTAAGTTTTTAACTATTACGAAAGTGTAATTTACATTAAACTATCGAAAAAAGCAGAATTTTGCCTTAGTATTCTTATCTAGGATGAAAACCTATTCGGAAAAGTCGAATTTTACTTCAGTATTCTTATTTGGGATGGAAAACCTTAGAAAAACCCATCAAAAATGCCAAACTTTGTCTTGATTTCCTTATTTAGGGTGAAAAACTCCTCAATAAAATTGAATTTGGCCTCAGTTTTCTAATTTAGAATGGAAAACTCCTCAGTAAAGCCGAATTAGGCCTCAGTTTTCTTATTTGAGCTTAAAAACTCATCAGTAGAGCCGAATTTGGCCTCTGTTTTCTCATTTAGGATGAAAAACTCCGAATTTAGCCTCGGTTTTCTAATTTGAGGTGAAAAACTCGACGAATTTTGGGTTGGTTTCCTTATTTAGAGTGGAAAACTCCTCAGTAAAGCCAAATTGGAGTGTAAAACCACACAGAAAAGCCAGATTTCTCTTAAGTTTGCTTAAACAAGGCAGAAAACCCCACGAAAATATCAATTTTGGCTTGAATTTTCTTTAACCTAGGGTGAAATATTCCTAAAAATAAAATTATTCACATCAATTTTCATTGCAATTGAGTGAAAACCTAGTTTGAAACTTGATGCACAGTGCACAGTTAACGAAAAGCGCAGAAAATAATTAATTTCTCATTAAATGTTAATTTTCCTTATAGTTACAACTAAATTCATTGTATTAGAAGATTATAATTTTCTATATGAAGATTATTTTCAAGATTATAATCTTTCTATGAAGATTATTTAAAGATTATAATCTTTGTATGAAGATTATTTGAGATTATAATATTTGTATGAAGATTATTTGGGATTATAATCTTTGTATGGAAGATTATAATCTTGAAAATCATTTTGTATGAAGATTATAATCTGCGGGAGCCTTGGTTAAAAGTTTTAAAACCCACAATTCTAAAAGAAATTCTAAAACAATACCGTGAGAAGTTTAGACAACAGTAACACCTGCTAGACAACTCTGGTCATTTTAAATTCATTTGATATTTTTTCGGTAGAATTTAATTAACTTAAGAATATGAATAAAAAATAAGAAAAATATTATCTAATTATACTTTTTATCTTAAAAAAATGACAATCATTACTTTAACTGAAGACATGCACGTTATAATGTTATTAATAGCAGATAGGTAGGTAGAAAAGAATTTCAAATAATAAAAACAGGCAGGCAATCAAGTTGGCAAGCAAGTTTCTAAATGTGCCGAAAGCGGTTCTTATAAATCTAAAGGTATAAATAGCAAAATTTTTTTTATAGCAATAAGAACTACGAATAACAATCTTTATAAGCGAATCTTTAAATTGGCTAGCGATATATCATAAATTATACAATATTTTTGTATACATATAAGCGTTTGATTCTTTATTGAAACTTGTACAATAGAAAATTCCCAGAATATTCTTCAAATAATCAACCAGCTGTGTAAGTTTTAAACACTTAATCAAATAGAATATTCAATATCATTCAGCTACCACAGAAATAAAATTATTATTTTGTTTTAATGTCAATTTCCATTTACATTATCATCATCATGATTATTGCGAAAAAGTTTCTGCTTTGTTTCGATTTGAATTTGAAGAATAATGTAGCATTTAAAACTAAAAAGACTGAATTTTAAAGGTCAACATTTGATTCAAATGTTATGATTTGAAATCCTAATTTTGCAACGTAATGATTTCTATTTTTGTGAGAGTATCGAATTGAGTACAAACCATTCCGGGGTCTTGAATAAGAATTAGAGATATTAATCTAAGATTTGACAATGGATTTATCTTGTCTGTATTCTTTTTTTGAATAATTGAGCATGCCAATTGAGAAAATGGATGGTTCATGGTTTATTTATGTACTTTTCGAGTCGAAAATTGACTGTTCATGTACAATTTTGAAGTAACTTTGAATATAAAAGATGTAAATCTTCAAAAAATTATGAATTATGAGAAAAGATGCAAAATAATGATAAAACGAAGCGAAAAGTAGTTTAATGATGCAAAATCTAGACAAAAGATGCAAAATGTAATAAAATTTGCAATAAATGATGCAGAAAATGATATAAAAATTATGCAAATTCGATACAAAATTAATAAAAAGATGCAAAAAATACTCGAACACTTCGCCTCATAATTGATTTTATACACAAATTGAATTTCAAATAACGGTTAATTTTCTAAAGGACACACCTCAATAATCTTCAAAATGTTACTTGAACTGTTGACACTCCTTGAGTTAAGTGCTTCAAAAGATACTCAAAATGCGGCTCCTTTGATACATTTCAAGCCTGACCTACTAAAGTCGCCCTTTACATTACCTGCTTCCGACATCACCTGTTATCTTATTTTCACCTTACTTTCTTCTATCCCAACACAAGATTGACAGCTTCAATTTACCTAAAATAAAAGAAACTCCGCCTAAAAGACGCATGTTTGGTCTATTGTAAAACAATTTGTTTAACAAAATTCTACGAATATTCACACATATAATAACAAATTGAATGAATAATAATGCAATAAAATAAATGTTGTTGAGATAATTTAGGGCTATACATGAGATATAATTTCTCAAACGTCTTAAATAACCATTTACATAATTTATTGCCGAGATATTACATTGTGATTTGCAACTGTAAATTATATAGACGAATAGAATTCAATAAAATTGAATTAGAACTGTTAGAATGCTAGATATATGTGCAAGTGTTTTTAAACCTTAAGTTATTAACCATTTAGAATGCATTGAGAATCATGCGGAAATGGCTAATTTATCCTATAGGATTTATATCTTTAAGGAAATCCAATAAAGGAAATTCATTGTCTTTGTTCATTAATGAATCATCCATGAGATCCGCATTTGATGACTTAATGACAATATTTGCATCCTACATTTAAGTCCACACACAAAGTCAAAAAGAGCAAAATTTTGTGAAGGTTAATAGCACTCTGATATTTAATTCACAGTTATATACCAGATGAGCTTAATAAGTGTCCTCCCACTTTATATTTATCTCCAAACAAGACTCTCTTTTATTGCTAATATTTTTTTTTAAAAAAAGTAATAAGAATCTTTCAAGTATTAACGCAGGTATTAACAGTTATTTATTTTAGTAGGAAGTGATTGATTCGTGTTAAGCATGCTTGATTATGATGTCGTCTTTTGCAGATAAAGTCTCAAATATTTTGTGTCATGAACAATTGTTTGTCGTTTGAAATTATTCACGTAATTGAGCATGTAAATATCTTGTTTATCCGCATCAGTCGCAGTAAGCAGAGAAAACAAACTTTAAAAATCTAGTTTTTCAAAGCTGCTTACTGCTTACAAAACGCATTGAAATGGTAAAGAAATGATTTTACGCTAGTCAACAATGCAGGTTAAATTACCAAAAGATCGCTGTGTGAAACAGCAATTACGACAGATATTTTTTTATTAACTTCGGTGACTACCTTACAGTTCATTATCACTAGCGTAATTATCAACTTTCTGTGGTTGAACACTTAAATGAGTTACTTTATTGTGTTAAGATATGTGTTTTTTTCTGCCATTGCCAGTAATGAGCTTCGAGTTGTCAAATTTTTTGCTTATGTTTTTAGATAAAATAATTGAAGATATCTCATTAACGATCAGGCTAGTGTTGTAAATTACTTTTGAAATTTTGCCGACATTTGATGATATTTTAAAGATGTATTGTTTAAATTTTCGTACTTATTTGGCACTTAAATTAAATGGGTGTGAATTTTGTTGAAGATCTTGTTACTTGGACAAGTGAGATTGATTCTTTATACTTCCTGGACAGCACAGTGTGTTCACTAGGGCACTGATACGTCGCTGTATAAACTGTAAGAAGCGAAGTTGCTCTGAAGGAACCATAGCTAATTTTTGACTCATTTTTACTGCAAGAAATGTTGTTTGTCGCTCGGTTTTATGTCTAAATGAACTGCTCTGCAAAGCATATAGTCGCAATATGTGGCACTTAGTCATACAGATGCTTGAGATCATATCAAAAGTGACTCATCAGTTACAAATGTTATTTACCATCAGAGAAAACTGTCATCATTAATGAGTCTTTTACAAATGACGTCAACCATGCATAGTGGACATCATTTCGAAATGGCTCCTTAATAATCCCTAACAGTCAATGAAAATGTCTGAGTAAACAGCTTACTTTAGCTAAATATACTAGTTGAGCATGTTAGTGACCGTGCTCTCAGCTTACTCAGCTCTTAAGATCACGCTCTATGTCTGCAACTCTCTTGCCATATCTAGAGCTAAACACAATAACATTTAAGTCCACTTCACACTATTTAAACCTATCCATATTGATCAATCCAATATTAAACCTCTAACTAAAGGATTTAAAATGTCAAAACTCCATTGATTTCTCACATTACCGACTTTTGTGGGCAAGTCAATCAATTTTAGATTGAAATTGTAGACAGAATTGCAAAAGCCACTGACTCTTGAGTCATTGATGCCATTTCAATGATCTAGCCTTATTGTTTTGCTTTTTTTTTCTTTTTCAACTGCAAACCAGATTGGATGTTCTCGACCTTTTCATCGTTCGCCTTGAGCAATCCAAAATTGTAGTTGATATGGTAAATCTGGTGGACTTCTTTTTACTAAGCAATCAATGAAATTGCAATTCTACAAGCTACCTATGATGCCATATGTGTAATACCGAAATCTCCAGTGTCCAATTAGTCATAATCACTGCGAAACCTTCAATATAATGAAATCTTCTGACTTTGCTCAGTAAACATCATTAGAAATAACATACAGTAATAAGTCATAATTGCATATAAATGAAGAGTAAAAACAGAAAATGTTGCAAATTATAGCAAATTACATAATTCTAATGAGAAGTTCTCCTTTTGAACTCGTCGACGTCTAACATTACTGATTTAGAGGGCATAAGCATGCAGAAACAGCAAGAAAACGGAGCATTACAATTTATCTCCAACACACAACATTTTCATTATAATCCGTTCATAACATTACCAACAATCTCCGTTCTTACATATATCAACATATTCGTGTCACATTATGATATATTATGAAATTGATGATGATTTGCATATGAAATTATAGAGAAAAAAAAGTACGACAAAACAAGCTAGTGAGAGTGACTTTCATCATCGATATGAATGAATAAGCGTGCATGAGCAGTGAAAACATCTAGACAGTGGAAGTCATTAGTCTGCTCAAGAGAAAAATGACTAACGATAGATGAAATGAGTTCAGTTCTGCGAAAAGAGCGGCAATCAATTTTGTAGATAAATTTCTAAGAAAAATCGGGACGGATGTTCTATGATGTTTCAATAGATTATGTTCAGGAAATGTTGTTGAATTGAAAATTTTGCATTGTGTAATAAAGCTATCGTTTATTGAATTATAGGTAATGAATTTAATTGGGGTGTGTTGCTATGTAGTTAAGTAATGATTAATTTGAATAGTTGTAGCAAATTTTGGACATACTTTTTTGCATTCAGATGCGGAAATGTTAGTTTTCAACTTTAAGATGCAGAATCATTTTCACATTACTCATTGTTTGTACAATTTCAGAAGCAAAATTCATTAGAAGTTTCAAAGAACAGAGTAACTAATGAGAGAACAGAGTGAATTCAGAAGTTAATGATGCAGAAAATGTTTGCTTCAAAAGTGTATTCAGTAACTAAAGATGCAGAAGATTTTGCATCAAAAGTGCATTCAGTAACTAGAGATGCAGAACTTTTTGCTTCAAAAGTGCATTCAGTAACAAAATATACTATAGTTTTAGCATTCACATTGCCTGATTAAAGCTCCCACTACTTACCATATTTTACTTTATACCTTCCCAAAAACAACCTCTCATTCCTGCCCAAAAAACACAACCAAACAATAATACTTAAATTTCCATTTATTGATAACCTAAATTATCCATACAGAATTTTTTTTTATTGTGGTTTACCATTGAACAGCAACACGTAATGCATTTAAACACGCAAACAGTCTTGACAGCTGTCTCTCTGTATTGGAAATCTATCAATAGATATTCCACACAATATATTTTTTTAATAAATAGAAAAACTACATCTCGATGACATATTTTATACCGTTTAGAAAAGCCTCAGTCAGTATTTCATTCTTTTATTGAGCAAATGATATATGCGGCTTACCACAAAAATTCATTTTTTTTCATCTCTTTTTTCACATCGACGTCAGAAGAGAGAAGAAAAGCAAAGATTCTGTTGGGGAATTCTGCTTTCAAAACAAAACGAATTGTTGCGGTGAATTCATGAAACCTTGAAATTTTTTAATAATGGAAGTATAAGTAACCTCTATACCTACGAACCGTTACACCTTTAATACAATTAGAGTTATATAATAATAATAATTTCAATGTACTGTAGGGTCCTACCTAGTATGGTAGAACCGCAAAATAGTAAGTAATGTTATGCTTCAATCTACTTTCCTTGATATATTGCTTACAGTCCATATAGATCAGTGGTGGACAACCATTTTTGCAGCACAAAAGTGTATTCAGTAACTAAAGATGCAGACATTTTTCGCTTCAAAAGTGTATTTAGTATCTAAAGATGCAGAAATTTTTGCATCACAAGTGTATTCAGTAACTAGAGATGCAGAAAATTTTGCCTCAAAAATATATTTATTAACACAAGATGCAGAGCTTTCTGTTTAACAATAATGTGTGTCACGGTGCACAGGTTGCCCACCACTGACTTGCATGAAATAACTTATTGGTTATAATGAGTTGCGTAATTGCAAAGTCTAATTGAATTGAAATGTAGAAGGTGCGGACAATAATGAATAAATATTTTTTTATCAAATTATAATTCAATGCATAAAAAATTGAAGTGTGCCTAATTATAAATTCGAGAGGAAATGAATATTTTTCCATCCCCTCTTCGTACACGTCTAGACATTACAAAATTATATGCTTCATTTTCGAAGAATTTTCTTCAATTTACTTTTTGTAATAAAAAATTTTTTAAGACTCATCCACGATTTGTGTTGGGTCAGCGCACGTAATCAATACGAAGAGATTGAATTTTTCTGTATGCATCTTGATGATGATCTCATTTTAATTTATTTATTCACACCAAAAACAATTTTATGGTCACTTAAACGTAATGGCTGGCTGACTGGATATGGATTTATTGCTATCATAATCCAAAAAGCTAAAGTGCTTGAAATGGCTTTCTATCCATAAACTATGTTTTTACTGCACATTCTCAAAGTAACATGGAAATTTCATTAGTCTACTTTAAGCATTAGAATCTAAACTGTAAATCCTATAAATATTGTATTATTGATTTGAAATTAAAAGCCCTAAAATCCGACACATTCATCATAATCTCATAATATTCAATAATTTCACAATTAGGCAATAAAGATCAACATCAATAGCTTCTGATTAGTACTTGAATGAAAGTAACATGTAATTTATGTATGTACAGACTTAAATCTATGATTGATTTTTTGTTATACCATCAATTACACCCTTTAAATTTATTTATTATGCTTGGTAAATCTTGGTAAAGGCAAAAAAATTATATACAGAATAATGTGTTAGGTTAACGGTTAATTACCGATAAAAAAAAAGATGAAATGAATGGATGGTTCTTTCCTACTGAATGAATTAACAACATACAATCGTATGTGCAATAAAAAAAAAAGTTAGCTACTTCCATCCATGAAATTTATTCTGTATTTCTGTTCTTTGTACTAAGGCATGCGTTGAATAACTGACCACAAGTCATTACTAATAGGTTAGAAAGTTCTTTCATTCATAACGTATTTACTGAGTTACTTGCTATTTCGGACTGACTACAGCCATTTCAATGGAAATGAAATTAAATTTTTATTTTATGGTTCGTGGATCTTTTGTCAAGTGAAGGAAAAACTTGAGTATTGTACTATGAAGCACGCGATTTTTTTGCTTTCTTCTTAATTCCTTCATTTCCCCATTTTACTTCTTACAATGCCGAATTCTAAAAATTCATTCATGAATGAAATAATGATCTTTCATTTCCATCTTAATTAATTAGTTAAAAATGTTTGCATTCAATCTCGTACGTTTGGCGTAAAATAGAAGTAAGGCACAAACATGCCATTCATTAATTGAGCTTAATTTCTATCTCCTTTCTGCTTTCATCATGCATCTAGTTAAACTATCTACTCTGAATGAAACATTTTTTTTTGACTGCTGTTTCATTCTTTCACTTGCCACGAGAGAAAAATCTATTTAATAACATTTAATTAACACTTATTTGATGCTTCTTTACTGCTTTTTACATTGCCGTGCTTTCTATTACAACATTGTTAAGAAGAAGCGCTATTGTTTGTGGTTTGTCCATCCATTTAGTTATGATTCATAGTTGTCTTAAATAATTTTGAAAGTATAAAGAATATACAATTTGCGTGGTTATTAAACTCCTGTGGATTCTCAATCAATTGCTAAAATAGCGAAAAAGAATTTGTATAATAAAAGTTCTAGAACTAATGAGAGCAATAAAAGCTTAACAATTAGATTAATTCTGAGAAAATTGTTAGACTTACCGTAAAAGTTTAACTAAAACTGTGAATTTATGTAAAAAGAAGTATTTCTTGACGTTGATTCTTTAAACTTTCAAGAAATTCTAAAATTTATTTACAATTTATGACTGAAAGGGGTGTGCAACTATTAAACTTAAATTTTATTTGAAATAATTTAAACCGTTATAAATTCTTTTGACAGAATTAAAATTGAATTTTATCAAAATGACTTGGATCTAATCCGATATAATTAGTAGCGTGAAACAAAAGCTTTAAATACTTCCCAAAAAGTTAGAAATCTCAAAGTCTTTATTGTCTACTAACATACATTTTTGTCAATGGAATATTATCACATGGAACACTGATTGCCTTCAACATTTCATGTACAAGAGCATTACAGAAGATTATGATTTTTACTTTTTTTTTGTGTTGTCTACTTCTCTCTTTTCCACTCAATAGCGTCAACATCATTTATCGCGTACATTTGTCTAAATTTCATTTTCATTGTACTCATCATTTCGTTCTTGATGATGCTATTACCTTCATTCATAAGCCAATAAAATGTTTTATTGTATTGTTTTCTTCTTTATAGGGCAACAGCATAAAGTACAATGCACGGAAGATGTAATGAAGGTACTCGTAGCCCTGCCAGACAATAATACTCGAGTTTATTTGGAGGGTCTTAACGGTTATAAGATTGAGAAATGTGAGCCGAAATACAGCGAGAATCTTGCTGTTTTCGAGTTGAGTCTGATCAACTTTTATGATTGTGGATTGATTAGAGTCGTCAATAAGTTAACAGTAAGTAGGAATATCGAATTGATTTCACACAACTTTTAATACTCATTAACAACTACATGAAATTAATTGATTCACGTCGCATTTTCTCATCATGTTTAATTTCTTCTTTATCTTCTTTATTAGGACATAAAAACGTTCTATCATAAAATTGTTATAGAAAGCGGAAAACTGAAGCAACTTGTTAGCGTAAAATGCATAACACAGCATAGAAATTTAAATTCAACGGTCTATGAAACACATTCTATTGTCAGACGAGATGTTCTACCAGCTGGATTTGAAGAACCCACGTAAGTAAATTTCATCATTAATTGATTTTATAGTTTTTTGTGGTTTGTTGGTTCTTAAAACTCAAATTCTTTCTTATTTTGCTTAATTAGTGAAAATTCAACTTTGATTCTGTTACGTAACGTTTATCTACATTGAATTAAAGTCTGTCTGTTCTTGATGTGCTTACTTTAATAGTCAAATACATTATATAATAATTTCTTGTAAAGCACTTTACTGGATCTTGTATTAATTTGATTTTAAATGCTCATTTTTATCTCATCACAGTAATCTAGATATTACGACCGTTTATACTGAGAAAGCACCGGAACCAGTTCTCGGAGTTGGCGTTAGACAGAATGGAAATCTTATATCAGATAATTTGAATGTATCTCCAGGAACACCATTACAAATGGAAATCTTTTTGGATAGAAACTCATCTTCAGTTTACGGCTTGGGAGTTAACTATATGCAAGTTTCGGACACACGCAGTCAAGAAGAAACAATTATTTTCAACGGGTGAGAAATTAGTTGAACTAAATTGAAATAAAGCTTTATTGTTTAATTACATCATTGCAGGTGCTCTGTTGATCCGTTCTTATTTGATAACTTTGCAACAGAAGATGGAGATTTTTTGACTGCCAAATTTAGAGCTTTTAAATTTCCAGATTCAAACTATGTACAATTTCGTGGAACTGTAAATGTCTGTTTAGACAAATGTAAAGGCGTTGAATGTGCTGATGGAAAAATTGGATATGGAAAGAGACGAAAACGTGAAGTGTCAAATTCCGATTCAAATAAACTCTATGAGATTAATCTCTCAACATTCATTAAAGTTGATTATGAGGGAAATCCAGACACAAATGTGTTAACAGAGACTGAAGAAAATTTGAAGAATCTTAAACTAGCAAATCAAAAATTGAACCGAAATAGTCGAGAAAATGTCTTTGAAAGTATCCATGACACAAGACCTGAGAACTTAAACAGTGATACAGCTAAAGTCGAAGAGACGAGTGTCTTCACGAGAGTAATTGAGAATTTTGAAACATCTGGTGCGCCACTTTTTATCGGAAATACTGCATTAATTACATTAGTCGCTGTAATACTCAATCAATTAATTTTTTAAGAATCTGGGTTACATTCTTCATCATGATTAAAAAAAATAAACCATCTCATCGGCCAACAATGTATTATGTAGAGAAAAAAAGAACTAATGCATCATATGAGTGTATTAAAAACTAATTAATTAATTTTTTTTTGCGATATGAAATCTAACAAATTTCTGTAAAATAAAAAATCAGTTCATCTTTAAAAGCATGAAAATGTGAACGAAGCAACTTGAGAGAATCAAAAAAATCTCACTAACAATTCAACATTCCTAAAAAAAAAGTAAAATTTTTATGTACTAGTCTAAAATGATTAATAATAATTAATGATGATCAAATAATCTTAAGGAATTACAAAAACGAAATGAACTTAATTTTAATGTTAAGTAAAAATAAAAATAAAATTAACATAATCTTAGTTGGCATTTATTTGATTTTAATTATTTTCAGTTTTAAAAATTAACGGTCTTTTCAAGTTTAAATTTTCTGCATCATTTGAATTCGCCTTTGCATCATGTTGGAGTCAAAGAAGTTTTATTAGATTAAATTCATTAAAAACAAATTTTCAACTTGACTGTATCAAAAAACACTTGCAAGCTCTCAAAACATCCCACATTTCATTATATTTGCAATACAGAAACAAGAATGAATATGAAACATGCTATAACGGCTGTGATAAATTCAAATTGGGAATATCGCAGGTTAGATTTCTTTGAAATTATTTTGATCGTTTATGATTGATAAATAGTAAAACTAAATTATTGAGTGACAGCCGGTAACAATATGAAATCTAATGAAGTTTAGAATGTACAAATATCATATAAAAATATTAAGAAGTGGTCGAGAAAATAGCAATTTTGTTTGGTTTCTAGTCATAACGGTCATTAAAAATTCAAACTTTTTTAAAAGCGGTGCGACTATGATTTTTTGGGTGAATACATTCATTATCTTGTGAGAAAAAGTAACATAAAACAATTAAAATGTAGGAGAAATTGTAGTTTAATTAAATAAGTGTGACATGAGAGCAAATAAACGTCTTATTTTTGCATTGGGTATCGTGGGTTTCTGGACATTATTAACATATTTCATAGTGATAAAGAATTATGATTATAATCAAGTTGACAAAAGTAAATTTCATGAAAAAGTTGTGTATTTGGAAAATGAGATTAAAAAGGAAACGGAAAACCGCAAGGAAATTATATCACGATATCAAAATCTTATAAGAATATTGAATTCAAAGAGCATAACGACCACGTCAGTGAATAGTGAAAATGCCTTGTTGGAACTAGAATCAAATCAAAACAAACTAAACAGTAAAATTGTATTCAATGGACTGTATCTTGATAATGATTTATATAAGCCAGTAATTCCAGTACTGGTCATTGCGTGCAATCGTGTTTCAATCTCTAGATCATTAGATTTATTAATAAAATATCGACCAAATCGTGAACAATTCCCTATAGTAATATCACAGGTACGGCACATAATACAATTGCATACTGTTTCTAATTATCATATTTTCTAAAACACTTGTCTATATTTATACACGTCAAGTGTGTGGAATGATCGGAATATCATCATTTTTTATTAACACATTTCTATTTGCTCAAATGTATTTTTTAGGATTGTGGAGATGAAGCGACAAAGGAGGTCATTCTATCTTATAAGGATGAAGTGCAATTAATTCAACAGCCTGATCTCTCAGACATAGAGGTGATGCCAAAAGATAAGAAATTCAAGGGTTATTACAAAATTTCTAGGCATTATGGATGGGCTTTAAATACTGTATTTTCAAACGGGTTTGAGTTTGTTATTATCGTTGAAGGTGAGTAATGAGCTCTAATTATGTCATGGAACTGATAAGTTTTTCGATGAATCATTATGTACTCAATTTGTTCTATTTATAGATGATCTCGACGTCGCGCCCGATTTTTATGAATATTTTCTGGGAACATTCCCGTTATTGCGTTCTGATGACTCTTTATGGTGTGTTTCGGCATGGAATGACAATGGAAAGTCTGGACTAATTGATGAAAATGCACCCGAGCTACTGTATCGTTCTGACTTCTTCCCTGGTCTTGGATGGATGTTGAGTAAAAAGCTTTGGGATGAAATTGGTAAGCATAAATTCATGATTTGCAGTCACTGATTGCAATAAGCTATTCCACGTATTCAAGTTATTAATTTGCATAACTAAATATTATATTTTGCAGGTCCAAAATGGCCAAGAGCTTTTTGGGATGATTGGATTCGAAAGCCAGAGATTAGAAAAGACAGAGTCTGCATACGTCCTGAACTTCCGCGATCTCGTACATTCGGGAAAATCGGTGTTTCAAAGTAAATAATTTAATTACTATTTATAAGCTTAAATAATAACATTATGCTGTCTATTTTCAGTGGACTATTCTTTGAGAAGCATTTGAAGTACATAAAACTTAGTGAAACATTTGTTCCATTTTCGAAAAAAGACTTAAGTTATTTATTAAAGGATAACTATGATAAAAAATACATAAGTGAAGTTTATCAAACACCTGTGGTGACATTTGAAGAACTTCGATCTGGACTTGTGAAAGCTGACGGTCCAGTGAGGATACAATACAATAATAGAAATCAATATAAAGCCACATGTAGGAATTTAGGAATAATGGATGATTTTAAGGTAATTTTAATTTAATTTTCAATTTAATCTCGGATTATTAATCCTCAATAATTATACAGAGTGGTGTGCCGCGTACTGCATATGCAGGAATAGTCTCATCATTCTTCAACAATCGTCGTGTATATTTAGCTCCAAGTACAAACTGGAAGGGATACGATCCGTCGTGGGAATAACATAAATTAAACTAACTCACTAATTGAGTTTTATCAATTTCGTAAGTTAAAGCCAAAAACCAGCATAAAAAAATTGATGTGTTTAAAAAATTTGACTAAAATGCAAGCTTGAAAAAATTTCAAAATTTAAAACATCATAGCATATAATCATACCTATTCTTATACTGTATATAAGCGATAAACAAAAAAGTCATTAAGAAGAACTTTACATAAAGTTTTATGTAAAAAGCTGAAAGTTATCTGATTTGTAGCATTTCAAAATTGAACGGTTAAATGAGATTTAAATTTTTAACGGTCAAATTAAATTTGAATTTTTAATCGGTTAAGTTCAGTTTAAATTTATTTTTAACGGCTAAAATTAATTTTTAATTTTTCAAACGTTGAAATAAATTTAACCGCTAAAAATGAATTTAAAATTTGACAGTCAAAGATGAAATACTGCAAGTCTGGATACATAATATAATTAATCAGGTTGAAAATGTTTGTAAATAAGACGATAATCAAAGGTGTAATTAAGTAAAATAACAGCAAGTAAGACAAGATCTTACTAATATTTTTTTTTGTAATTTTTTACATAAACACCTTGTAGCTGAGTTCTATTGTGGAATTATAATGTTCTAGCCAATACAAACAATAATTGTAATAGTATCAAACTAATGACGATTTTATTTTTAACTTTTTTTTTGTACAAAATATTTAACAAATTTTCCATAAAAATGATGACTTTTTTTTACAACGTAAATGACAATTTCAACAGTAGCTACATATGATTAAATCAAAAGAAAATGATAAATTTTTTATATGAATTATACCTACCTATGTATAAATTTAAATATACAATTATTTATGTTCAAAATATATTTTTTTGTCAATGAAACATAATCATCTTTTCCATCCCCTACTTCCAACAAAATGCTTTATGCTGCTTTTATGCTTTTTTTGTTTTTGATATACCAAAGGATTTACACCGTGTCTGAATTAAAATTTTAATTAAATATTCTAGTTTATTTGATTATGTTGAGAATAATATTTGTCTTCTAATAGCACTTTTTCGATGTTTTTTATACCTTTAAATCATTTATCGATGTTCGTGATACAAAAAAAAATTAATTAAATTATGTTCTCATCAAAGTGCAAAGACCTGAATTGTATATAGAATGATTCTAGGGAATATTGGATGTTTCTTGAATGGAAAAGTAGATTAGAAACAATTAATGTTAGTAAGGTGCTTATAGGAGGTACCCAAAAATCTATGCTGCCAAAAAAATCTTGGATTCGTTTGAGTCAAAATTGACATTTTAAGCTTAAGAAATATTTAAACCAGATTATTAAATCCTAGGATTAATTTTTAATCCTGAGATTTATTTTAAATCAATTTAATTCATTAATTCAGGAATGTCATTTAACAAAAGGGCAAATGGCATGCTTTCAAGAACATAGTAAGATGAGAGCATTCCTCACAAGCATGCTCTAGATGAGCTTAAGCTGATGAGCTTAAGCTGAGCTAGCTCTCAAGAGCATGCTCTTTGTCTGTAAGGGATAAAGACCAGATCATAGACAAAATAATTGTCAAAAATTTATTTACATCACATTAGTCCATCAGAAATTGTAATTTGCATTTATAGCTTTTCCTTATAAAAACCGTCCATCGATCCCACATAAGTTCATTGCACTTTGGATATTTACCAGTGATTTTTCTTTAAACTTACACATGAAAATCATTATGAGAAACTGTTTAAGCCTATAAATTATGTTCTTTTATATTATAGGCTGTGATATAAAGTGTTAACAATAAAGTAATTTTCGAAAAAAAAAAAATCCGCTGTCAATTATCATTAATTTCTATCTCTTCACAGTCAATATCGTCGCTACTGGTACTTTTGTTGTCACTTATCAAAGTATCATTCAATTTCCGGTTACTTTCACTGAATATTGCTGAATTGTTACCAAATCGACTTTCAAGATCTGCAAGACCATTGGACTTCAGGTGAGATGCTTCTTCTGATTTTAATAGTCGATAATCAGCTGATGTTGATGGGCCAACTGTTGGATATTTAGCATAAAAGTCATGTCTGTAGTTTTTATTCATAAATTGAGGATGTGGTGGATTTGAGTAGTCACTGCTGGGTCTAGGTTGTGGTGAAATTATTGTCGATCGTATATCACTGTATCCTCTTGATGGCATTGCAGACGAATGCGGAACAATCGATGAATAAGGTTGTGGATGTTGAGCAGACGGTGGCATGTTGCTGAGTAGTAATGATTGAATTGGTGTTGGCATACCATTGACAGGTTGACTAAATAACCATAATCTATCGCCCACAACCATTGGCCTTGCAATGCCGCCAATTCCTAGTGATGAATAGTAATGAGATGCTAATTGCTCAACATCTGATGTGTACTTTCGTTTAAATTTTGTACGGCGATTTTGAAACCAGATTTTTACCTTTTATATTGGACAAAATTAGGATATTTAGTCATGAATAAGGAACAATTTATTTATAGTCAATGCCTACTTGCGTCTCTGTAAGATTAAGTGATTTTGCAAGACTCGTTCTTTTTGCTACCGACAAGTATTTTCCTTTCTCAAATTCACATTCAAGTGATTTAATTTGTGATGCTGAAAATGCAGTCCGTGGCCTCTTCTTCCTATCATCGGCTGTGAAATAATTAATTAGTAATTAGTTGTGTACACATTGTTCTAAATACTCTATTGATGATAGATATTTTAAGATAGTTAAAGGGTAATTAGCGGTTTTTCACACAATTTTCTCGACGTCGACATTTCAAGATGAAAATTTTTTTCCTGCCTTTACTCGTTAAGAGTCATTATGTCGTTTACTTTATTATTTAAATGTAATTAGTAAATTATCACTGACATTTATTTACTTAAAATTACTTTAAATCCTCTTCTTTGAAAATTTTTAATGCATTTATTTGTAATTTTTGTGTGAAAATTTGTTCTGGGAAATTCAGAGGTATTTAGTTCTTGAAGATTAAGTGAGAAGCTAATAGGGAATAATTAGTTTGATAATATTCTTCATTATCGATATTTAGTGTGTGATAGGTGTGAGAAAAATAATACCAAAAGTGTGCCGCGGTGCGAAAAAATTATTCCTAAATGTTTCTTTAAATTCCTTAATTTTCAATACATTCTCATTCTTAAAACAACTTAAAAGTTCTTAAGCAAATTCGTTCATTTTTAATTTCAAATTTTGTCTGTATACTAGGTTAAAAAGGAATTAGATGGTTAAGATTTGTCCAATCAACTCGAAACTTGAATTAAATTAAAAAGAGAATTTCCTCAGAAAGGATTTAATATAAAATGGATATTAAGTTTAACACTTCAGATTAAACTTCAGTAATTTGATAAAATCTATTGTTTACTGAGGTTCAGATTTAGAATTAGATAAAACTAACTCAGTAATTGAATTTTGATTGATTTTTAATCTCATGATTAGAATTTTAATGATTAGAATCTAAAAATTAGTGGAATCAAAAGCAACACTTTGATATTTTAGATAAAACACACAATTTCGATTAAAATTTAACATTTTCAATAATTTGTGCACCAGTTATGTTAAATTGACTATAATCTGTTGATCTGTTTATCATTTTTCACTACGAATTTGAACTAAACTTATCAATTTGTTTTCTATTAGGAATTAAAGATTATCTTTAACTCTTTTGTTACTTTCTTAAAAGTTTCATGAAATGGTATATCCTTACAACTGTTGAATTTTGCTTTTAGAGGAAATTAAAATTGAATTTAGTTAAATTTAAATTTTCAAAATTTCGTTTATTCAAATTTCGAATTGACTAGCAAATTCTTCAATCTTGAGTTATATCATCATTTCATTCCATATTATTTAAAATATCCTTAAAAATATCAAAAAGCTCAAAGTTTTCGTTCTATTGAAATGGTTTAAATCATTCATTTGATATGGGTTAAAGACTCGAGTATATTTCATAATATTTGCACATATTTAAACTCTAAACATCTTGTTAAACATTTATCGCTTGAAGTGATAATGAAAAAGATACACAACTTTATATTTGAATATCACAGAATGATACGTAATATCACTTGATATCTTTAGATTGATTCTAATGCAACTCTTTACCCACAACCTTCAAATATCCATATGACTCTAAAACTTGTGACCATAACAATATAAAAATCATATCCTTAGCTTACTTTGACTACTTCCATCATCCGACGTTTCATCCATTTCATGAGTCTCACTATCAGCATTACAACTTTCTGTATTTTCACTATGACAAGAACTTGTTTCACTTTCAATTTTTATTTCACTGTCCATATCCTTTTCATATTTTTTATATGGCACATTAAGATTCTTATTCTGATCAAACAGCACATGATTATTTTGAAAAGGATTTTGTCTCACTAATCTCTGTTTATTGTCGCGTGCCTGATAAGTGTCAGGACTTTTTGCAAGAATATTTTCAATAGAAAAGTTACTTTTTCGTTTCTGTTGCTGATTTGCCGACGATAAATTTTTAGAGTTTTCCATTTTTCTTTTTCAAGTCACAGCAAAAAAGAAAAAAAAGATCCCGAATAGAAAAGAACTGATCGCGTGAAAGTCCGATAAGCTAATGAGTATCATGAAAGTGAAACCAAATATACAAATTACAGAAATCATCTGAAATCCAAAAATAACAACATATGAGTAGAACAACGATATTTAACAATATTTTTTTTTTTTACGATGATCATTAACGAATGTCGCGATGTTTAAGGAAAAATTGTCTCTAATTGAGTACACATGTGGATCTTTTGGCTTTCTTCTTCTTTTTTCCACATACTCGTTCATGATGTTTGTTTGTTTTTTGTGTGATTTGAGAGAAAATCGAGTAATTAAATGTGAAGAAAATGGGCGGATCCAATGGGAATATGAGAAAGATTTTTCAATTTACGTAGGACTTGTTTTTAATGAAGTTTTTAACCTAATTGATTACCTTTTAATTTTGAAATAATTGGTGAAGGAAAAAGAAAATTAGTGGATATATTTCAAAAATTTATATTTCACTCATATTTCTTTCCTTTTTGCTTATTTATTTTGTGTTCACATTCAGGATTGATTTAAATATTATGAATGCACATCAATTTTCTTTGTGAATCATTCTTTGAATGCTAATGATTTGTGGATATTTTAATTGAAATTTGTTGCTATTGGTTTGCAAATGTTGAAATTTTGAAATTATTTGAATTTTAAGATTTTTTTAAATTTGCCGAATTTGCTTTAAAATTTCAATTCAATTTACTATTTCTTTTGAATTTTTTGAAAAACTGAATTTTCATTAAATGTCTAAAATAACAATTTTGAATTTGATAATTGTAAAATCTAATCAAAATTGGCAGGATTCCATTGTTAAGAAGCTCCAATAGGACTCCAAAGTCCTTTCAAGTCAAAATTTATCCTAAAATTAGAGTCCAAATAGAATTCCCGTAAAATTTTAATATTGTTGAATTTTTGAAATTGGAAATTCAAATTATGTTTATTTCATTTTTTCGTTAAATTTTCAATAATTCAAATCTTTAATCCAGAGGTCAAAGCCAACTAGGCTTCCCTCAAAACTGATTGAAATTTGTATGAAATGTTATATTTCACAGGTCTTAGCAGAAACATTTTTAGCAAATTTTAATCGGTTTTTACCGAGTTGGAGCGAATTCATGTCGAATTCGACTTAATTCTTCATCAAATGTTTTTTGAATTTCATAAATTTTAAAACTTTTTGAAATCTTTTCAGGCAAATTAAATTAATGATTTTTAAAAAAAAAATCGAAAATTCAAAATTTAAAAAACTGAAATTTGAAAAAATTAAAATTTACAAAATTCAAAATTTTTAAAAAATTATAAATCTCATAATCATTCATCTGTCAATTTTCAAATATAAACCCCGTTCTCAAATGACACCAAAGTCACTCAAACTCTATGACGTAACACGACCATACTAAATGAGGTACATAAGTTATAATCTGCCTTTAAAAATTGTCTCAATTACTGATTCAACTGATTTAATTTGAAAGACATTCAAAAAATTACAAAAGATATTTAAATAATTTTCTCACCACATGTATGTTGAACATAAAAAATAAGAAAAGAAAAGAGTAAAATAATAAATCAATTAGCTCCTCTTACATCTCCTTCTTTCTTTTGTCATTTGACTCTTTAAGCAATAATTTTTCATGTTTGTTTAAATATTGTGACATCAAGAGACGTCAACATAGAAAATAAGAATTAACTTCCAGCATTTCCTTAACTCTTTAATGAGTAATTGGTGATTTATGGCTTTAAATTTTTATTTGTCACAAAGCATTTGTTGATGTGCTAATTAGTGTGCTTTAATGACGACTTAATTAGCAAATATTTTCATTATTCCCATACTGTCTACTGACATAAATTTACATTTTCTAAACTATCTCATTTTTGATTCATTTTTCACTTCTTCTTTTTGATTTTTTCGTCGCTTTCCGCTCAATTAACATTTTAGCACTTGCAGGTTTTTGTGAGAGATGACGTTAAATGTACCAAAACATTACCAAAACTAACAAGTTCCAAATAAAATCTGAAATATGATCCGGTATGTTACTCTTTCTCCTTTAATAAGCATCATTTGAGTAATTTATTGGTAACATAATTTATACAATAATTGGAATCAGTTTTGAGCATGTTTTTTGGATGAAAAGAGATAGACATGAATTTGTATTTTGTCTGCATATTTGCTTTGAGATAGGGAATCTGAAGAATTTGCATGACATGATTGCTGTATTTTTAGAACATTTCTTGTGAATAATTAAAAAGTCAAGAATTTGGATAATCATTTCCGTATTTTAATAAGCAAATTTTAGATAAGAATTAAACTGCGCACAGATGACATTTAGTTCCTGGAATTTAAGAATTCGATACTAAAAACTCATTAACAGAGATGGTCTTACAATAACAGATCTCTCGTACTTCTTCTAAGAATCAGAGACAATTGTGTATTGAAGACATTCTTTTTATTTGTCGTCAATTCTCTGCTCTGACGCAGTTTTGGTTAAGTGCGATGGAATCCGCGAAATGTGATCATTGTATTGACTTTATATTAATATGCTAATGAGTTAATTACATTGAATTATTTTAATTAATGCTACATTTCGGAAGAAGTGAAATAGTAGCAGTTGAGTAGGAGTTCGAAGGTTGACCTATTGACCGAACTATCCGAGCTGGATCCTATGATAGTCTGGTGAGGATTGGGTTGCATTTTTATACACTAAGTCATGTTATTGTCCATATTTGGGAATCTATCGTCTTCGGAAGACACCAAAGAGTTTTTGTAATGGTGTAAGCTCGAAGTTCGAGCATGACTCAAAAAAGTAAGTGGATCTCATATACACTCTATACTTCTCATATACTTCTCTACGGATGATGTTTGAGCAGAGTGGAATCTAAGGTATTAAGTCATATATAGGCGAATCTGCCGATGCGAGAGTAAGGTCATCGTGGCCGAGTTGTATGGCAACAGACCGAAAATCTGAATCACTCTTTTGTGAGATTGGGGGTTCTATTCCCATCAGAGATCAATTTCTCAATCATTACATAGCAGGTTCTGTTGATATGACAAGGATTCGCACAACGGTTACGGAATTATCATTTGCATAATAACTGAATTGGATTCTTTTGACCCAAAACAGCTCAAAAATCAACTCCAAAATGCAATAAGAATTCCAAATTTATGTCATATTAAATGAGTTTTCTGTATTATGCAACAGGAACATCATCAAAAGAATCCAGTAAAACAGCTCGTCGTTAATTACCCCAAACTAGTAAATTCCAGTTCCTTTCACTCTAATTATGAAATTTTTAAGAAAATGTTTATATTTTTTTAAGAATCACAGAAATCGTGTATTGTATTAATTAATTGCGTGCACAATAAATCTGTTAATTTTCCAAAAAGTTTTCATCACAAAATTATCACATGTTTGTGGCTGATGATATTAGAGTGCTTAATTAAGGAAAAAAAAAATGTAAATTTATGGTATATAAATGTTTATAACAATTAGCTTTAGACTAATAAAATGACATTTTTAAAATTAAAACACAGAAAATATGCTCGCCAATTAAGCGATAAATTTCGCGGGCGTTATTTTTAGCTCATTTTTGAAAAAAGGGCGCCTAATTATACACTTTGTCCGGCTGGCTGGGTGAGGGATGAGATCTCGTCAACCAGACATCGTTGAAAGCTCTAATTTGAACCATTAGCTCCGTGCCATCTAGTTATTCCGTTATCAATTGGTTTGGAAGCCCAAATCTATCTATATGTACGTTAATTAATGATTTTTTCATCTAATAAGCAGAAAATAAAACTTTTTAAAGCGTTGCTTTCAAAAAATTTGAATTTTTAGCAACCGTTAGAAACTTTAAATTCTAAAAATCCGTTAAATGATAAAATTATTTATTACTATTTACTAACCAATTACTGATCTAAGACAAAAATGCGCTGAAATTACTCGATAACGTTGAGTACTTCTATTTTTTATTCATAATTTCTGTAAAATTATTTTAATTAGTAGAAAATATTTCAAATGACACAGAAAAGTGTTAAATGTAGAGAAAATTATTACTTTGAAGATTCTTTATGTGTCTCAGTCAGTTATGTATCACTAGCTAGTCATAAAAGAAATTATTATAAGCTATATCACATTTTAATGACATCATTTTTAAAGCTATTCCTCTCATTTTCATAATATGATATATTTTCATGAGTATTTGAGAAGCATCTTAATTAAATTTTAAATTGATGAAAAATTAAGGTTGAAATAGTGCCAGAGAAGAAAAAATTCCGCTTGCCGCCTAATAGTCATTTATGTGGAATCATATTTTATGTCGACATCAGACTCCTCCTTTTTTTCTCTGTTTGCTGTTGCTGCTTTTTTTGAGAAATTTCCTCTTACAAAATCATTTACGCATGTGTAGCGAGGCTATTTATAACGAGGACTTATTAAAATTGGAGGAAAATTGATATGGATCTATAAAAATTTTCAAAATGAAGCAACAAGTTGATCGACGGAAGTCATTTTTTATTCTGAGTCATGTGGATTGTATCAATTGAAGTAGCTTTAAATAGGATTTCTGTTTTAGGAACAATTTGTCAATTTAATACAATGTTTTGTAGAGAAATTTTATATTGAAACGATTTAGTACGTTTGAAGCTAGTATTTCGAATTTTTAAAGCTTTGTTCTTGAAACCTATGAACAGACTAATAGGGTCCAGTCTTTCTTAGTAACTCAAACAAGGGTTCAGTCTTCCGATAATTTAGTCGCCAGGACACTGCTTAATTGCTTAGTTAATGATAAGTTGAAGGACAAAGTATAAAATCGCATGAAAGTGTCTTAACAGTGCCTTCGAGATCAATCATTTCGGCGAAAAATGTTATTTGACGCATTGTACCGCTGGGGATATCGGCAATTGATAAGGATGCCAGAGATAGAACCAGCTTCAGACAAAAACTAAGGGAGACCATGGATCAAAATTAATCTGTATGCCAAGTAAAGTAAGTAAGTGCTGCATTTTAATATCCAAATCTAGGAAGAAACATTTCATATTTCTTTCTAATTTCGCCAGGGAATCGCAGTATTTAATTATCAATTATTTAAAAGCAGTTAAAAAATCAATTAAAAATTTTACAATACTTATTCTGATTTAATATCTATTGTGAAATGAATGGCCGATTTAATATTCAAAATGTAATCAGCAAGTCAATTCAAAAGCAGAACTTAAAATCGATTTGGTTGGATAAGTCAAGTCGAGTCGATTCAACTTCATATATATGGGATTTCCCGAAAGCTTAATAATATATTCCAAACTTACTTTTTTAAAAAGATATTCGTGCTTAATTTTTATTTAGAATAAATCACGTGATACCAATTACCCAGCCACAAGCTTTTTAAAATTTTAATTAGAATTGTGGTTCACCATAAATTAATTAATTTAATGCGGTTTTGAGACAGAAAGTTGAACTTTAAGTATTTAATTATTTTTAAATTAAGGGTCGTTCACATATTACGTCACAGGGGACTAAAAGATCAATACCCGAACAACTCAAATTGGTTATTTGATCAAAAATTTGACTCTGGGACGGTGTAACTCTGACTTGGTATAGAATTTAGTTTAAATCCGGTATCATGCAAGAGTCACGTCTGCCCAGTGTTGAGTTTTGGATAGATTAACTGACCTGTTCTATTCTTTATAGTTCAATTACTCAAAAAATTTAATTGATTGCAAAAATTTGAATATTTTCTGAATACTAACATGAATATTAATAGAGATCACTGTCAAGTGCGTGTGCCTTGTAATTTACACAATTACTTTTGTTTTAATAGTCAATAAAAACACTACGGTAATGCACATTTCAATGTCATTTATGACTCATTTACTTAACAGCATTATAATAAATCCTGCGTCTGACCTGTGCAATAACTTTTTAAGTTGATCAATAAATAATTTCATAATTTATTATGATCAAAATCCTATAAATTATATAATATAGTATGTTAATGATAAGAACACCTGTTTTAAAATGTTAAATCAAAATGTTAATTTATTTACAATAGAATAAAATAGCGGAAATTTCCGGTATTAATATGCAAAAAAGAATTATTAAACAACTTGAAACTCATGAATCTTGCATCTGTATGAAGTAAAGTCGACAAACTCGTTGACGATCATACAGTCAAATTGCACAAAGTCTCGCAATTCTACAAAATGAATATTTATGACTCAATATCGATCAATGTTCATTTAATCGTCGCATTTTCTAACATGAATTATTGACAAATCACATAAAATTTTGAGAGTCAAGCTGACTATTTTACGACTGCAATAATCCAGTCTAATGTAAAAGTTTAGCGACTTGAGATATTCATAAATGTCAGCTGAGAAATTATTGCCGAAAAAGAAAAAAAAAAATGTTCTGATTTCAATAAAAATTTAACATTTCTCACTCACACGTGCTTCTCATCCTCTCTCTATGTCGTCTTTAAACCGCAATTGATAGACGTTGTAAAATATTATAATTATGACTCATGTAAATTTCTTTCAAGTGAATTAAGTTGTTTTGTGATAAAAGCCCTGATATCGTGACTGGCAAATTAACCGGGTAGGAAAGTTTCTTCTGTCAGTGTCTTTGTACAGCTTAAAGTGCTCGGAAGCAAATATTTAAAAGTTCTGAACTTAAAAAAATTAGGGAAATTCCAATAAATAAATAAATGATTTTTCCAACAAAAAGATTGTCTTGAAAAGTTTGCAGCAACAAAAAGTTCTAAAAAGTGCTAATTTGAGCACTTATTGGCTGATAAGCTATAACTACAAGAGATTAATACCCAATGTGTTAATCAATTTAGTATTGAATTTATCAGGAAGAAGAAATTCGTTTTTTTTTTGGCAATCTTCTCCATTCATAAAATAAGAATATTTAAAATTCTCATTCAGTTATCATCGATACTCTCGCGTGATCGTTTCAGTAGGAACAAAAAAAATAAAAAAATATTAAATAGAAGTAATATAATAAATTAAAAAAAAAAAGAATGTCGAAAGAAAATAAACAAAAGCTTAAAAGTGACGAAAGCAATAATATTGATGAGTCGAATTTAAGTATAATAACTAAAATCGGGTATGGTTGTGGACACGTGCTTAATGATTTATTTGCAACAGTGTGGTTCTCTTATACATTATTATTCCTTAAATATGTCTTGCTAATGCCAATCGAGGCTGGCTCATTTATGATGTTGGGTCAATTAACCGACGCTTTTTTCTCCGCTATAGTTGGCTTCTTGACAGATCTGTACGGTACGAAAAGAAACTGGCATTTTATCGGTTCCATAATTGTTTGTCTATCATTTCCAATGATATTCGTAATGCAACGGGATGTGCTACCATATTGGGCAAAAATATTCTATTTTTCTGCTGTGATTGCATTATTTCAATGTGGATGGGCGACAGTGCAAATTTCACATCTTGCTATTATACCAGAATATTCAAACAGTGAGAAAGAGCGATCAGAATTAAATGCTGTACGATTCAGCATGTCAATTCTATCGAATATAACCGTTTTTGTCATTGCATTTGTGTTTTTGCATATTCGAGATAAACATGCTGATGAGATTGGTCCTGCAGACTTTGAGAAGTTTCGTGTAAGTTTTTAATTGCTTTACTATAAAACAGGATGTGCCAGTTGGATTGCATTAAGTGTTGAGATGAAGTTGGATTGTGAAAATGATTAATTTTGCTATTAAGAATTGGATTTAATTTGATTTTAAATGAAAAGTTGTGATTAAATGATTAATTGATGCAGAGAATTAAAGCAAAAATGTTTGCATCTTAAAATTTGATTCAAAACATAGAGTTTTAAATTTCTGCTTCAAAAATTAGATGCAAAATGTTGAAGTTCAATTTTCTGCCTCAAAAATTTGATGCAAAAATGTCGAAATTCAATTTTCTGCCTCAAAAATTTGATAAAAAAAATTGATGCGACTGTTTCTGCCTCAAAAAATTAAAAATCAAACATTCTGCCTTAAAAGAAGCGAAAAATGTATTCCAAAAATTGATTAGTTCAAAAAAGTCCTTATTTGGCACATCTTGTATTGATTAATGATTGATTAATTAATTAAACTGTATTTATTATGATTAGAATATAACATTACTTCTTACGCTGATTGGAATTGTCACAACAATATTATTCTACATTTCATTATCATACGGCAAGTACAGTGATCGTATAAAAGAGAAAAATGCATTAGCATTGAATAGTGTTGAAGATCCATCGGGTAAAAAGACATCAATGCGAATAATGAATGTGCTAACGAATATAGAATTATATAAAGTAGCATTTGTGTACACATTCTCACGTTTATTTCTACTGATTTGTATAATTTATATACCGATTTGGTTAAACGAGTTGATGAAATTGAAAACTGGTCAAACGATAGAGAACATTGCCATCATACCTCTAACATTTTTTGCATCATCATTTGTTGTTGCTGTTCTACTTAAATTTATTAATCAAAACATATCACAAAATGTATGTACATGCATAATCAAACAACAAAACCGTTATCAATCGATTCCATTATATTAATAAATATTATTATTAACTTCTTGCCAGATCATTTATTCAATTGGATCACTTATATCCATATTTGGATGTATCATAATTGCAGTTCCTATCAACATAAAAGTCATTGAACTTGTTGGGATTGCAATATTGCTTGGAGCAGGAAGTTCGATAACACAAATTAGCAGCATGTGTATCGCATCTAATTTTATTGGCAGTAAATGTGAGAATGGGGGACTTGTCTATTCTATTGTGACTGTTTGTGATAAGATATTCTCGGGAATTATTATCTTCATTATAGAAATTATGTAAGTCATTTTAATGTTTTAACCTGTTTTACAAGCTTGTCATTTGCCTTGTTCCTCTTCTTCTTATTTTTAGTGGAAAGAAGTCAGATTATTACACGGGAGTTTTGGCAATAAATGGAATTATGCCCGTTCTAGGCATATTGGTGCTATTTAGTATTAAGAAATGAAAGAACTGATTTTTAACTTTTAAATCATGACAATAAATTATTTTTACAATCATTCCTAAAAATGTATTGAAAATGAAATATAGGTTTAAGAATTTAAGTTTTTAAACAGATATTGACTTAGACGCTTGAATTGTGTACGAAGTGTTAAGCATACATGCAACTATTAAGAAGATTTAAGATTTCTTCCGGATTTAGGGTTGTCAATTGTAATTACTATTATTAGGTGAAATAATAAATTTTAAGCAGAACTCGAAGTCGACTTGAACTTTATATGGAAGAGTTGACTCAATGTAAAATTAAAGTCGACTTTGAGTTCTGTTTTATCTTTTTAAGCAATAAAAAATTATTTGTATTTAAGAAGAATTAAAGGATGAGTTAATCTAGGTGTTTTCAGTATTTACTTTAATACGATCATATTTAGGGCAGTGCAGTATAAAAGCGAAGAAAAATCTGAGAAATATGTTGGTGAATCATTTAATGTGAGTTGGTCGAGTGGTCGGTTGAGTGGATAAGTCGAATGGTCGGGTAGCTAGAAAATAGTCCGAAAATATCCAACAATCACTTTCGTAATGCCGTAAGTTCGATTCCTATTGGAAGCCATTCTCTTATTGTGTAACGAAAAAAACATGGTTTTCAGACCTCGCTCCTCATCTACATGCAATCAAATTTTTATCGTTTAACCCGTCAAAAAATTGTAGAACATAACGTAAGAAGTGAATGACCGCTGACCAATTACCGAAAATATTCATTGAAAACATTTTAAAAGTACCTGTTATGGGGCCGTTCACTTATTACGTTACGCTAAAAGACGAATTTCTTAACCCACTCCCCCTAAAAAGTGAACAACAATTGAACGGCCTTTATGTAGTTCCTTGCTTCTCTTGTTCCAAAACATTAGACGTCATAAGTGAAAAAGCCCTCAGCCGCAAATCCGGCTTTAGAATCTGAATGCAAACATATAAATCTAAAATAAAAGATATTGTCCTTCAAGCCTATCCATTTACATATGATCGATCACAACGTAAATTTTCTTCTCAAGCCTCTCCAACTTCAATTGTGCTGTATTTAAATATTTTTTTTTTTTTCATTTCACATGCGACAGCTTTTCAGCTCTCACCGAGAAAGCTTTTTACTCTCTTACTTAAATTTTACGAAACCGTTACTCTTCAAAACCAAATAAGTCGCATTTAATGCCTACATGCATGTACATTTTTTATTTAATGCATGTATAACGGTTAAAGTAAGGGCAAGTAAAAACTGGAAAAGAAAATTCAATCGATGACATAAAAATACTTGACAAGCTACGACGAAACCCATAAATGGAAATGAAAGCACCACATCGGACGATGTGTACAATAGAGGATTAAACCAAAGAATGAATAGGAAAAATATTGCGTCAGAAATAAATAAAAATCCTATTAAGACCTGTGAGAAGAAAGAAATGAAAAATCAATTCTTGTCATTTCTGGAAAATTCATTCTCCTACTTTATATTCATGTTATGCCATCGACCGAAAATAGAAATTTAATTGAATTAAATAAAAAAAATTCGCGCATGCAACAAAAAACCGGAAAAAAACATTCCAAGGTGATGCCCATAAATGGAATATGTAAGGACAAAGTTATTTTGAATATGTTGTGATAATTTCAATGTTGAAAGTCAGGGACTTAGAATTGGGTGGATATACAGTTTGTTTTGATTCAAGACATTAAAATTTTATCGAATTACAATTCACTATTAAAGATCTTAACTGATGTCCCTGAGACGAGTCAATACCAAGGCGTGCCGGTTTTATGAATTTAATTGTGCCTTTTATTTTTTTATTTTGGGGAATCCATTTATGAATGTGCAATTTTTTTTGCGTAGTCAAAGCGTAACATTGAGGCATTTCTTTGTGACAGTGATTGTTGACCACTTCCTTTATAGACATTTTTTCATTGCTGCTCAGCTATAAAACTATAAATTGTTGATATTTTAAATTCTAGACATTTAGTTCTCATCTAAGGACGAAATTTCCATATCATTTAAAGATATCAGGAACTAAAAGGAAAGATTGACATTGATTCTGATTGTTCTAGAAATTTTATTTGTCATTGACCGAAACAACCTTCATATGTTTAAACAGAATTTACTTTTATTCACATCTGAGATTACATAGCATGCTCAATATGAGTATTTGTGTATATGACGGTGCGTACTTACCCGTCATTTAATTTATTTCAGGAGAAAAATTCTCGAGAAACTTGATTTTAGCTTTTTTATATGTTCAAAAGTTGAATTGGTCTTAAAAAGTCAATTGAAATTAAATGACAAACTGTCAGTATTGGGAACATTATGTGTTAATGATAGAAACATTATAGATTTGTGAATCTATGTAGCAAAACAGCGTTGGGAAACTTATGTGCCGAGACACAGTAGTGTGCTGATTCGTATGCCGTATGCAGTTTCAATCGAGGCTTCCCAACAAGCTGTGTCGCGAAAAATAAAAGGTTGCCCACCACTACACTTTACTGACTCAAATGGCCTTCAATCTGACCTAATGTTTCACGGTCATTAGCTATTAAGTCCTGTTTACATTTACTCTCATGATGATCGAGATTGCAGTTCCTCTAGATCGTTTCTAATATTGTCGAGTAACACACATGATTCCTTCCTCAAATGCCTACCATTAAGTGTCAATAAAGGTATCCATTAAGGAACCTTGATGAAATCGTGACGAAGCCCTTTTTATCAAGGTATTTTGATGAAGATGATTGTCTAAATTCCAGTAATCATCTGTAAAATCTAAGTAAGCTAAACCTTGAGTATCAAAAAAAAAGTTTCCTGAATTTAATTAAATTCACTAGCTTCCAGTCAACTTCCGCATTCATTAATCAATTTCAATGCAACGTCACCTCTGAAAGTCTAAATTAAATACACAACAACTTTATGTTTTTTTTTTCTTCTTCAAAAATACATTTTTTTTTATTATTTAAATTGTTAATGCATGTCACAAAAAGTGTTAAAGCTAAATTTTGAAAATAATAAAAATAATTAAACAATATAATTCAGCACTAGGATGGATTTGATAATATAAATATGTAATGTTTCCGATTCATATACTTCCATTACTGTAAACTAACTTCTATTGTTTTCAAGTTTTTTTTTTTTTTTTTTGAAAGTAAAGCTGTCGAAAAGCACAATGATAATAATAATAATAATAATGAAAAAAAAGTGAAGGAAACGACAAATAAAAAAATGGTTTAATTAAACATGGCAAAATTGAGAGGAAAGTAAAAACTACTAAAATTCCAAATCTAGTGCATGTGATTGCACTTGTATTTATAATATCGAAAGTTGAATTTTGTAAGGCACGACTTGATCTAGTAATCAAATGATCTATTGTACCAACACCTATCAAAAATTTTTCTTATTATGTCTACCTACTTAATGCACTTGAAATATATTTTATATTTTTTTTTTTATTGTTTGTAAGAATTTGAATTAGATAATTTTAAAAAAGAAATATTTGCCATTTTATGATGAAATTTCCACGCAACACGTCTCGTTTGTAAAATTAATCGATTCGATTTAAATTATTCTGAGGTGATTGATGCAAGTAAGGGGATTGTTTGATCATGTTTTAACACCTCCCGAGTGGCACACTAAGGTTAAGTCGACAGCTAGATGATTGATTCAGGTATAAGGAGGGCTAATAGCATTAGGATGCGATTTGTCCTTGTAACTGAATCTTAACTAGACTGATCATCTAGCTGCCTATGAAATATCCTTTATTGGCACCTTTACGTCCACGTCTATAAGTCATAGAGACGTAAATGTGCCCTCATTCCTTAATGACGTCAAAGAAATGTCATTAGCTTAGTGTGCCACTCGGGCGATTTGATGCTAAACTATTTTTTTCGTCACCCTTGAGACAATCATGGTCATTTAAGCCTTTAAATGTGAGTCTATCATCGTGAGAAAATCGTATGACAATTTCCCAGAAAACTTTTCATAAATTTGTCACGTTGATGTGAATTTTTTAAGTGCTTTAATGACACCCATAACTCGTCCGATATTACAATCGATACAGCTTTGGATTATAAAGTGCTCGTGCAGCTACTTAATTGCCAAGTTATAACGCTGTTGCATGGAAACTATATCTTGTCAATATGATTATAAATATTATATTAATGAATACATAAAATCTAGACTAAGATACTTCTGAGCATTAAGGGATATTTTTTTTTTTTTCAATTATATTCTCAAGGCATGCCGAGAAGTTTCAAAGTCTAGCATAAAAATAAATAAATAAATTACTTATAAATTCATAAGTTATTAAATTTAACAATCTCATTAAGCTCCTGATAAACTTACAATTAGCCTCCACTGAGCAAAATTTCTATTGCATTCGTTACTGCAATTTTCTACGGTTCAACAATTTCTTTGTCTTCATATATGTATGTATTTTTAAAACGTGTTTACACTTATTTACTTCACTTACTGACTAACTTAATAAATTTCGTTTTTTTTTTTTATTTATTTTTTTGATCCATATATGTATGTAAAAAAAATATTTGTGATTGAATGAACTGCATGCAATTGCATTTTCATTGCGTATATAATGAATGCATCAATAAGAGAAATAAAAATTGGATTAAATATAATTATGTATTGTATTATGAATGTATGTATCTTATAGTCATACAAAAAATATATATGATATAAATTAAATTATTTAAAGATGCCTGTATTGCAGTTGTAGTATCTACTAAATATCGTTTTCATATCTGGGCTCTTTCACTGGATGGATAATAAATAGATAGATAAATTGGTAGGCGCGTTAAAAGTAAAACTACCGTAAATAATTTTTCTTACTTTTCAAAAAAATTATTTCATGCCAATAAGCTTTCTTCAATATTTCTACTTCTGCTCGCTTTTACTAAAATACTTTTTTTTTTCATACCTAATTAAATATTTTCATATAAAATTTCATAATGGCTCTCAAAAAATATGAGAAAAAGTTATTTTTTTCTACTAAATTAATAATCGATGGATATAAAATTGCATCCCAAAACTGAAAAATATATTCATCACATTTTTGCTTTTTTTTTTCTTTTAATTCTCCATGAAAATCATTTCTTCTATCACTTAAAATATTTAACAATAATTTAACTTACGTAGACATAGTCCAATACATTTGTGTGGATTTCATACAAAAGTAACAGTTAATATAAAAGAAGTAATAATAGAAAGTTTGAAATTTTCTCCGCAATTCTGGAAATTTTTTTTTTTTTATTTCCAAATAAAAATGTTATTCGTTAATTTGAAGATTTCAATGAATTGATTATTAAAGGTAATGATTTATAAATCTAGTGGACTGAATCAGTATAAAGCGTGCTGATCCAAACTTATGCATACACCAAACCTTTGGTTTGAAAATCAATTTTTTTGTATGAAGAACACAAATATATTGACATAATCTAGTCAGACAGTAAGTGCCTGCCTAGATATTATTCATTAAAAAATTTAAATATTAAATTCGAAAAATAATGTCTAAAATTAATTAGCAATAACTACGCTGTTGTCTTGAATAAGACCAATTTTTCTAGTTCTAGATGCAAAGCCTTTGGATCCCTCTGGATCTGGTCCAAGTGGCTTACGAATTAATGGCTCATTTGAAATTTGATTTTGACACATAATTAAGCTATTATTTCTTGATCGAGTTATTGGATTTTCATTGTCATAAGTTATGGAATTAATAGATAATCGGCGATCATAACCGGAATCAGTTGAGATTTTTCTTCCGTTTATATAATAATCACTGGTTTGTGATAGTTTTCTTAATGGATCAAAGCCATTTGAATACTTCCTTTCGAGATTGATTGAAGCAGCTGAATTTCTACGATCAAATGAAATGCGTCGACTATCTGTCTGTGCGATGGAAGAACCAGTGGAATATTTACGAGAACCAGTTGAACTGGTTGAGAATTTACGTGGGAAGTCGGTAATGGAGCCATTTGAGACTCTTCTGTATGTGTCTGATACATTTGAATATTGTGACATTCGTCTTGATCCGCATGAGCAATAATCAACGCATCCCAATGATGATCGTCTTGATGATGATTGAGAATTTGCAGCATGAATGTCTGAGAAGTTAGAAAGACGTCTTTGGACATCAGAACACATGGATGGTCTGCGTGACAATGCATCAGAGCAGCTTGAATATCCATCAGAACAATTTGAATATTTTCTATCAGACTGAATTTGTATGCATCCATTGCTCAGACGCCTTGCAGGAATTTCATATATCTGCTGTGTTGGTATATGTTGTTGCTGTTCATAATTATTAAACATTGGTGGAACATATACGTTACTTTCATTGCCAAGTGACATTTTACGTGGCGACGGTGAGCACTGATAAATTTCCGAACGTTGTTGGAATTGTGAACCCGAATTATTACGTTTAAGATAAAAGCGATTATTAAAGTTATTGCTATTGACAATATTTTCTCCACCACGAGTTCGCTCATTTTCACTCTCTGAATTATATTTGAAATTTTCAATCATTTTTGTCATATTAGCGGCCTTCTTACCAGTCTTTTTCTTTGGCAAAACCAGTTCAAATACAATTATTCCATTCATATTTTGTGCCTTTCTAGCTGATGATGATTCATTAAATTCGATTAAGGCACAATCATTTTGCTGTAACTCTGGATGTTTATTAACAAATTGACGTATATCAGCAGGAATTGAACAATTTGGACGTAAAATTCTTACTAAAGCAATCTCACCACATTTTGCGAAAATTTCATAAACTTTCTCAACTGTTAATTTCTCACATGGCAAATTTGTTGCGACTACTGTTCGAGATGGCATCGTTTCATCGTGCATTGGCAATGGATCAACACGTCTAATTTTCGTTTCAATGTCATTTAATTCGATTTGCTTACTCTTTCGCTTAATCGCAATTCCAACGACTCTCCAATCTTTTGTTAATGCCCGAACTCTCTTAAAACTTGAGACTAATTTTAAACTTACAAAGCCTTCCTTGTTACGACGAACGTGTTTTAAGAGAAATGCATCTTTCAATAAGCTCTCATCTGAGAAATAAAATTCAACTTGTTCGACAATCTTCTCACAAAAGTCATCGTCAGGAATTTCGATTGGTTGATCATCATCGCTATTATTCTTATTTTTAAGATCACATCCTGAATCTTTATTATCATCTGACATTGAATTAGGATCAAGTTGATGATTTTGTTCATGGAGATTGTCATTAGTAGATTTCTTACTCTCATATGAATATGATACATCACTGTCCGTTGAGCTGTATGAGTCTTTTGTTGTTGGACATTTCATGAACACAGGGGGAGTAGCTGTCGAGGACGTTTTCTTTGCCATTATTTCATTTGCTTCTTCTTCATCATCCTCATCTTCTTCAGCATAATCTTCATCAAAATTAACATACATGCCGGGAATCTCGTGATTACCATGTTTCATCATTTCACAGTGTTCGATACAAACATGATTGTCAATGACTAATGGTGACAACGTGTCTGCATCATTTTCTTCCTCAATATTATCTGATTCTAAATCAATCAAATCACTTGGAATTGGAATTTCATCTGCAACAGCAACTTTAATACGTGGCTGTAATTCAATCATCTTAAAACCATCTTCAATGGATGTATCTTCAGTATTAATTGAATGATTTGGTGAAAAGTCTACATCATCCATCAAATCACCAATACCCTCATCACCAGAATTATCGATTGAGTCCATCGATGTTGATTCACTTGATACAGCCGTTGCTGTTGAGCATGAAGTTGAAGGTCTCAAATTTTGAATTGAATCACATTCATTAAGCACATTTGTTGTTGACGGTTTTGTGCTTTCACTTTCGTTCACTTCTAAAGTGCTTTGCATTTCAATGCCAACTACAGTCATCGACTCATTCAAATTATTATTGCTCATTGAATCGTCTAGCGCTTTTGTAGTATTCATTTCTTCATTTGTATTCTGTGCAGACATATTTTTTTTTTTTTATTTCTTTTTTACTTGATTACTTTTTATTATTTATTTACTACTTCTTGAAATGCAAAAAATTTTTTCTTGTTATGTGTGTTGCCAATTTTTTTTTTCTCCACTTATTGTATCTGCTTCTTTCGCTCAAATACTTAATAATGAAACGTAAAAAATTTTATGCTTCGTTTCTCTAATTTTCTTCTTTCACTTTTCACTTCGAAATTCGAGTAATTATTTTTATGGAATTTATAATACTCCAAATACTCTGTCCTTTCCGCTTTTGGTTGCTAAGGCAAGCAAAATTTAGATTTAATTTAATTTAACACATTATTTTTTTATACAGATTATATTGCAAATGTCCTCTAGTATGGATATACTTCTTAAATTTATTACACAGCCAATTATCACTAGATTTTTCCTTCACAAAAGTTCAGTTTCTTTTACTTTGCTTTATTCGTTTCAGTCTTAATTTCTTCTCTCGTTATTATTTCCTTCTTCTTATAGCATTCGCTCGACATAAAATGCTTTTTTTTTTTAATTTTGAAAGATAGAAATTTTTTTTCACTTTAATGTGCTTTTCTCAACTGCTTGCAGTAATTTCTATTGCAAATTTTTTTTATAACGTGGGTCGTTGAACGATGTTGTGTATTAATACATATCTAACATGATTATTCAGTTTCAGGTTTTTTTCTTTTCTTTTCTATTTTTTTCTTCTTTGATATAAAGTTCGTATATGCACTAGAAAAATTTATATATTTTAACTTCTTTTAATTTTTGTTCGAGATTCACATGAAATTTAGTTTTTTTTTCTTTTTATTGTCCTTTTTTCATTTCTAAATCAACACAAAATTTTCTTTTAGTTCATAAAAGTTATTTTTTTTTAATTTTCTATTTCTCTAAAAAAATCAAGTATCATGTGAGAAAGAAATAAGTACACCAAAAGTTGTTGATAGACTGAAATTTTATTTAATTTACACGCCGGTTTTATACTTCATGCTCCCACTACCCTAAAGCTCTTTGATTGTATGTTGTTGTACGACTAGAAAATACACATATTAATACAATTTTTTGCGATCGCATTTGACTATGTATTGCACTTTTTTTTCTTCTTTTCATCGTCAATAACAAAAGCGTAAGTACAATCTAAGTTTCATTGCCTTTTCCTATGCACTTACACATGTTTATGTGCGGCTTATATGTGATATAATGTAAACTTACGAGTTCGTACGATATTCTTTATGCTACATATTTTTGTATGATTTCATATTGCTTTGTGTTATCTAAACAAAAATAATTCATTAAGCTTTGCAAATTAAGTTCTGTTGTATAAAATTGATGACATAAAAGTATAAGGATGAGGCATATTTTCGTAATCATATGAGGTCATCATGTTCATAATTAACTGCAACATAAGAATCAATATTATAAAATAATCCATCTTATGTCAGCTACTTGTAGTTATTTCTTAAACTACCTTATTTAATGTTGAGGGATTCACTGTGATCTAAACTAAGAAAATTTTGTGTTCAGATTGAATTTCTTAATTTTAATCATACCGTCAAATGACCAGTCACTAATGTTATATGATATTATAAAGTAAGACGCATTCTTAAGATTTATGCAATTCTTAAAATCAAACTTTAAGATTAATTACTTTTTCTTACAAATTTTTCAATTGAACTGAAACAATATTTGTTAATACAACTTAATTACCTACAGATTAATGATTAATCGATAATATTTTATGTTTGGTGTACTTCCTTCAATCAAAACTTTTAAATTTAATATTTTACAATTTCAATCTGCTTAAATCTTCACAACAATGATTCCAAAGGGTTAGAAACTACAAACTTTCTCTGGATCTTTTGAAGCAAAGATTAAGCAAGTTTAAAATTGAATTATTCGTTACAAATCTCTTTCATATAGACATTTTAATGTAGAAATTTGGTAGAAATACAGTAATAAGCTTTCTAAAACTACACATGATCTTATGAAAAGTTTTCTCAATTCTAGACCACGATTTCATCATCTATAATGTGAAATGTACAAGGAAAAAAATCATATTATTCAACAACATCGTCCGATGTTTAAATATATAAGTTCTAAGTATTTCTTATTAAGAAGCCTATTCATTTAGAAATAGAAGCGAAAACAGAGATTACATAAGGCTTCATAATGCTTTAATTTTATTTCAATGCTTTTCATTTTTATTATTCTTTCTCTCTTTTGACTCTTCTTATGCCATTTTCCAGTTTGATGAAGTTTGTGCTGATCATACCGATGAAAATTATCATAATTTTAATGAAATTATGTTATTTATGTATACAGAAGCCAAACATGCTTCAATTTTCTAGAAAGAATCTTATTTCATATCTTTATATCTTGTTGGAATCGATAAGAATAAGAAGAAATTCAATCTTATAATATTATACCGATTTGGTAGCTTGTTTCTATTCTATGTTACAGCATAAAATAAAGTCAATCAAATCAATACTTATTCTAACGAAAAGAACATGTTTAGAGTGAGATGGAGATGTTATAAAGAGAAAGGTCCGTTCATACTCTATAGAGCAATTTCAAGTTCACGTTCATAAAAACAAACACAATAATAGTATCTTTCATGTGATGCAATGTTATACCTGTATATATCGTGTTATGACTGAAGCTTCTAACTGTAATTCTGTTCAAATAGCGAAATGCACTTTATTAAGCATTTGCAATATTTTTTTTCTTCCCTTAACTCAATGATCTTCCGGAAAAATTAAATGTCTGAAAATAGAAAATAGGCGGAAGTTTGTGTATACTAATCGAGTGATAGTCATTGAGATGCAAAACATTTTCAAGTACACATGGCGCATTTAAAAATACATTATGAGAGAAAAAATAACAAAATTGCAATTAATGTGATTTTATACGAGCTTATTGCTGTGTTTACGCACACTCTAGAGTAAAATGGACTGGACGGGGAAAAGTTGAGGTGTTTGTAATGTAAAGTAAATGTTATAACGGTTGTTTTAAATTTAAAATTTATAAAGTTGAAGGGAAGTTCTACTATAAATAAATTGAAAGTTTAATAAATCATAAGGAAAAAGTTTTTGTAGTTCTATAAATAGAAATAAACAAGTATTTAGTGAATTAATAATGAGATAATAATACTGTCGGCATAATTACCTTTCAATCAACATTTCAAACGTTGTTTGCAATTGTAAAAGCATGATTTTGTTGATTTCCTGAATTCTGGAAATTTATTTAGAATATAAGGGATCGCAACTACTTATATTTATTTTGAAAATTCAAAAGACGTTAAAAATCACATGAGTTTGCAGAAATTTACTCTTAAAAGGCTGATTTAATAAAAAGAAGAATTTCTAAGAATAAACAAATGAACTTAATGATGAGCAAAACTCAATTTGAGAAGGAAAATATGGAAATGTTCGAGAAAATATTCATAGAAAGTGCGAAAATGGCAATGACCAACACTACATATCCAGTTAAATAATTAGATTACCAAGAGTACTAAATTTAGCAAATATTGAAGTAATTCCGAGTTCTTTTTAAAAATCATAAGACGATTTAGCAAACGGAAGGTCATTCCATAGAAAAAACTAGAAGAAAACATAATGTCACAGACGAACACAATCGTTTCGCCGGATCCCATACATATATTGCCTTTATTTTTATTATACAATATTAAAAAAAATGTAGAGTGATGATAAAAGACATGACAAGTATTTCTACAGAAACTTAAATAGATCACCTTGCGTTTTCATGGCAATTATTTTCAGTTATGTAAAAATTCCTTTCTTAACTGTTTTGTTCTACCATCTGTAAGAACAGCAAAAAGACATTCCTACTAGAACTTAATTGATAGAAATGTGGAAGAGAAAAAAGATATTTTAAATTAAACTTAATAACAATAATGACTTACTATCTGCATGTTTCCTTTTGCATTAATTACTTTCTGAAGTAACCTTAGAGCTAGCTGCAAAAAATAACACATCGCCCGCAGCATGCCATTTTTCAAATTTTTTTTAATACATTACAAGAACAAAACAATTATTGTAAGTCTCTATAACATTAAAAGCCTTATAAAGGAATTAGACTGCTCCCCTTGACTTAAACTTGAAATTTTAAATTTACGCGCACAGCTCTTTTTTGCAAACTCTTACCACGCACACAAAGTTACAATAAAAAGGAGTCGACTACCCTAGACATGACAAATTATATGCTTTCTGTAACTTCGTGAGGTCAAGTCGGTGTGTATTAATTTATTTAAAGATTTAAATTAAATTTTTCGCTAATAAATACCGTAAATATACAGCAAATAGAGGCAAAATCTAACTAAATACCTTGCGAGCATATGCAGTGATATAATACGCGTTAATCTATCAATCTATCATGCTGCTTTTGTGCGATTTTTCATACATAAAAAGCTACAAGCTCATTGAAAAGGTAAATTAATTGGCGTAAATTGTTTACGTTCAGGATGAGCTTTTGTGTGTGTATTTGTGTAGCAAAGAAGCTAATAAAATATTGAATTAAATTTTTGAAATATCAACATGCAATTTCTGCATTAAACTCTCACTATTATCTAGGTTGCGAATATTTTTGATTGAAGTTTTAAGAGTGAATATTTAGATGTTTAAGTAGTTGTAAGTTGTATTGGCACAGTTAGTATTTTGATTCGGTAGTGGCCAACATTTTTCAAGCTACTGTACATTTCAGTGTTGGTCAAACGAAAGCTTGAAGTCGACGTGGATTTTTTATGGAGCCAAATCGATTCGAGTATTCTTCGCATGCCAAATCCGAGTTGACATCATCTGATTCAGATTTTGTTACATGAAACACCACTAGGTAGCAACCCAATCTCAACTATATCGAAAAGTTAGTTCAATTTCAACTATATCGACAAAATTATTATTCTAATCTAAAGATCATCATCAGAACTAAGACAATTTTCAAACTTGAGAATCACGAAGCACTACTCTATTCTACACAAGAACGTCGCTGCATACGAGTTGATCACTGCTCTATGTTACACTAGAAAGCTGCATACGGGTTGAGCACCACTGATTTAATGCTTTGGTAGCTGATTACATCGCATCTATACAACGACAATAAATTCAAAACTCAGCAGGATCACAAACTGCTGTTATGAATCATAAATACAAAAATCGCAGTAAGTAGCCTCATTTTGCGGGTTCGAATCCTGCATTCCTAAAGTTTATTGGAATGGTCTGGTAGATCCTTACTCTATAAGGATATAAGTAATACCTTATACACTATAATTAACGTGCCTATTCTCAGTGCAGCTATGCATCTAGAAATCAAATAGATTCTGACATTGTCTAGTGAATTAAAAGCAATTATAAATTCGTGGTGTGTCAGGACGAATGCAAAGCTCAGAATATTTACCTGAATCACAAAACCCATTGACACAGATACTTTACGGATATGTTCACTGACATTTTTATGTTCATTTGAAAAAAGCTATTTAATGTTACCGTATTCTTGGCAATCACATATTTTTTTAATGCTGTCTAATTATCTGTCCCTCAATGCTATTGAAGTCATATCACTTATATCCACCCAGTCAGTAAGTTGTTTCTTAACAGACACATGAAGTTAGTTCCATGTATGTAACGCAAAAATAAGTCACTTAATTTCTTAATTAATTATTCAAATTAAGCCTAATTTTGATTGAAATTAAGGCGGTCATGAAAATTCCTTAATTCCTCTGTCAATTTTCAAGCATATTAATTGACGAAATTATTTTTATTTATTTTCTTAGTAAAAATATCAAAAATGGCATTCATAAAAATGTCAAATTTAATTTGTTCAATTTCTTCATTTCAAAACATACATGTGTAGACTGTAGATGCAAAATAATAAAAAAAAATATAAATTATGTTAATAAGAAGAAGTCATACCTTCAATGAAAGCATTTGACCTTGCTGCGCTTGTTATTAATAATAGATTAATCGATCAACCAAAAGGAAAAAAAAAATGAATAATAACAACTTTGTATGGTGGAGATAAACGTGGAATTAAACAGCATACATAAGGTCTTTCCCTAACAGCGAGAGGAAAAAAACAACAAAAATTATCATTGATTTTTGTGTGACAGTTAGATTATATTATAACAGATTAAAGTCGCTTATACGTTCAAATAAGCCTTTATGACTTCAATTCAACCGGTGACATTTCAATAACTTATCTCGTCATGTGAAAAGGTGAGATAATTAAAAAAATATTAAATTAATTATGAAAATTTTTTGTGTAACATGATGAAAAGAAAAACAAGAAATTTTTTATTGCTGATCTTGAAAATAAACGACAAATTTAAAAACCAGAACATCCTTTAAAATGCCCTTGTTGTTTTTTTTTTTTAAAAAGCTTTGAAAATTTCCTAGATATTTACATTTACGTTTTGAATTTTCCTTTTGTTTTTGTTTTTGTTTCTACTGAGGGGACGTTGACTTGTTGCGTTACGCGAAAATATCAAATTATACTCTTTTTCCATTTCGTTACAAAATTTTCCTGAAAAGCTTTTTTTTTTTGATTTTGTTTAAACTTTCTCAAAATCGCAGATCTCCCACCCCTATAAAAAATGAACGTAATAAATGAACAACCCCTAGTTGAAATTAGAAAGATAGATTAATTTGTTAAACGCTCAGCTTATTACATCGTGAATTTTATAAATCTTGCCGTTATGGTGAGTTTATGATTCTGTTTGGCATGGTAAATTTTATGAAACTAAACGTAATTGTGAATCTTAAGAAGTTGAACATTATGATGAATGATATGAAGCTGAGCGTCGTGGTGAAATTTAAAAAGACTAGTTTTGTGGTTAATTTTATGAAGCTGAACGTTATGGTGAATTGCATTTCGGCAAATTTTTGAAATTCAAAATATGACAGGTTTTCAAAGCTGTACGTTTCGTTAAAATTTTAAAGCTGAGCGCTGTGGTAAAACAGAATTTAGTCTTTTCATGCTGAGTGTTAAAGCTGAGCGTTATAGAAAGTTTTAACAAATTTGCGTTAAGATGAATTTTAGAATTTTTTTAAAAATGAATAAATAAGAAATTTTTAGATAATGTGTCTTGTGGTGAATATTGAAACCGGTATGTTTAATTTTTAAGCTGAGGGTTGTGATAGGATTTAAGGAAATCGATGTTTTGTTTACTTTAAAAAGCTAAGCGTTTTGGCGGATACAAAAATCTGAGTTTTATATTGAATTTTCTTAATATAATTTTTTTGGTGAGTTTTGAGAAGCTTTGCGTAACTGAACGTTGATGATTATTTTATAAAGCTGAGCATAATTTTGAATTTTAGAATGCTGAGTGTTTTGGTGAATTTTTGGACTTCAAAATTTTGTTGACTTTTTCATGTTGAGCATTGTGATGCATAGGGAACATTGCTATAATTTTTGAAGCTGAGCGTTGTGTTGAGTTCATAGAAACATCGCTTTGTGGTGAGTTTTTCAAATCTGAGCGTTTAAATTCGCTCTAAATTTGTTTTAATTTAAATATCATTAAGACTGAACATTAAATGCTATTAACTAATAGAAAATTTCCTTCTACTCGAGCGCTTAAAAAGAAAAGCCGTAAATTCTCAGCTAACAATGTGATGAAACGTATATGATGAAAATAAATAGGCAAGATTGCTCATTTGAACTTCAAAAAAATGTGAAAATTACAGAAGAAAATCTTTATGAACGTTTTAATATAATTTACATCTCTAGCAGCAAAAATTTTTTGTAATTATGTCAATGACATTTTATTTTCACTCATTTGAGTCATATGTAAGTATTTATATTAATAAATGAAATAAAAAAAGAATAGTAAAAAGAATAATTGCAATGATTTTTTGCACGCAGTCTATATGCTCGACTCGATGGATGACGTAGGCAAAATATTAAACTCACTTGGTAAGTATGAAATGTGTATGTTATTTTTTCCAAGACCTCGAGAATAATGATCGTGTATCCGTCACTTTTACGCTCCTTTAAGGTTTTTGAGTTTTGTATTTTTTTTATTCAGCATTATTTTATACTGTGCTATTTAGACTGTAACTTTTAATGCTTACGACGAATTCTAATGTGGCTTTACGCAGACTCTCACAGCGTATGCATCATTGAAATGATCAAATAACTCAATTTGATTTTTTTAACTGATTTAGTTGACTTTCAAGAACAACATTATTATTATTATTATTGTTTTGTTTACATTAGTCATGTAAAAATACTCAAAGGAATATACAATGTTATCAGGCACGAATACGGAATGATAACTAAATTGTGTCATGGACTTCAATTGTTTATACTTTAGAATTTTATAGTAAACATTTCTTTTTTTCAAGATTTCCAGGCATAAGCAACTATTTATCACAGCTTGTATAAATAAAGTATGAAATATATCTCATGTAATTACATCTGTATTCCGATGTCTTTTGCCGTACTCAACTACTTGTTTTAACTTAATTTGTTTTCGTATATGTACAAAGCTCTTCGTTGTCTTTTTTTGTTTTTGCGTGCGGAAGAAAATCCGAACCTATCCCAAGGCATGAAGATGATGATGAAAAAAATATCACGAGAGAATATTTTTCAGCTTGATCTTGTGTTTGTGCATTGCAATGTCAATGAATTTCTTTCTATTTCATCTCTTCTTATTCATCTTTTATGAAGCATGCTTTAAGTATTCTTTTTTTATTCCTGCCTGTCTCAACGTGGACATGCTGACATGAAATTTATTTAGATGACTTCTTTTCCTGACGTATTTGAAGGTTATTCTACACTTTAGTGTTGTTTACATGCATGCAAAAAATGTGAATTTTTTTCTAATAACTTAAGTACATTGTGATGTGATAGCATTCTTGGTATGGTTTCAGAACGTCATGTTCTTATGATGCTTTAGCTTTACAAAATGCAAATTATTATGAAGTAATGGAAATTTTCTGGGTATTTCCATCAAATAATTAATTCCAAGAAAGGTAATAAAACTATCAACAACATTAAAAAACAATTTCAAATACAAAGCTCGTATATCTAGCTGAGCTTCATGGTTTAAGGTCAATATGCTTGTTTTGTTGAGTAGTTCAAAATAATAAATTTTGCACTAATAATTATTTACTAATTTTTGAAGTCTGTAATATGAAAGAACTTGAATTTGACTGGTCCTTTGGTCAAGGTTAGGGAGTAGAGGCTTGTTGTTCAGCTTGCTATAGAAGCGTGGCTAGAAATTTGATTTTTGTGTCGGAAACCCTAGCAATTCTCAGAATTTTGTCGAAATTGTGAAAGTTGACTCCTAAATTCTCCTGGATATGCTCATCCCTAGGATATAGATTATCTATTGTCTCCAATATGTCAAGCACATATCCTAGCTGACGCCAGGATCTTGTTAGAACAGTTAAAACAAACTATCCAATCCAACACCATTTCTAGATAAAGTGATAAATTCCGCCTGCATCCCCGTTTCTTTTTCACCGTCGCACAATCAGATACATATAGTCAACAGACCACCAACTGAGTCATTAAGGAACATTGAAAAAAGATACAGGCATCTAAACATAGATAAATTTTAACTGTTGTAGTTGTATAGATTGTAATTGGATACATTGATTGATACACTTACTTCCTTTCATTTCGCATTCAATTAATTAAATTCGCATGGCCATGATAATGACCTTGACTTCTTCATGACTATTTCACTTACTCATCTAGTTGCGAATTTACGTACATTATTTGTAGAGTGATGAGTTGAAGTCAGTTTAATGATGTGTCTAAAGAATACTAATTTTGCGTTTGTTCATGATGTGGAGTCAGTCATAGACACGATTTTTTATTCTGGCAAGGAGACTTTTGCGGTAGTCACATTCGTTTAATTTTGGGAAGTTCAAATATGAATTTTGCGGTGGACTCGTGATGTTTTGGAAGTTTGCTATGAATATATATCCGACACATTAATATCCGTTTTGGAGGTTTCTTAAATTTGAGAATTAATGAGTGTGGCAATGGAAGGAAACGACCATAATTTGTAAACAAAGTGTTGACAAGGATGCGTGGGAATGAACTAAACTACTGAGTCTATGAAGTGCGAATCTTTGACTGAACTCTATGGAATTTGAAGAGATCCGGTCTCTAGTGTGAATCGAACCGTCGTCCTCACAATAGAGAAGATTTGCAGATATCCTGTATATTATTCAACCACTCGGGCTTGCTATCTAAATCTCACACTGGCAGTTTAGCCTACATATGACTCTAAATGCTACCATGTATATTTCCTACAAAACAACACCGATATTGAAAACCCTTACCGACATCACAACATCATATATCCTAGCCACAACTTTTCCTCAATTCTAAATCCGCTACGGAAATTTTTCCGATTTTCAAGGATATTTACGAAAGAAAGTAACAAAACTTAATTGAGGTTAACAAGGTTAAATGTCTATTTAAAATGTAAACGCAAATAAAAGCTTTCTTAATTGACTATTAAAGGTTTACTCCCTTAGCCGCAACATTCAATATTTAATTCTAAACAAGCTTTTTAAAAAAAATAAAAATAAATTTTCATTTAAATTCTCTCCTTGAGCTCAGCTCCGTCTATAGAACTTGGGGTTATGATTTTTAAACTATATTCGAGAGTTTTATATTAAATTTGCTAATCCTATCGACGATTATAAGGCAGGCATGTTGAGTATTTAGTAGCACTGTGTTTTTAAAAATATACATCATGATAATAAATGCAACGCACATAGTTGAGTAAGGTCAATTAACTAAACAAAATAAAAGTATTAATAATGAAAAACAACAATCGATGTTCGCTTGATCATAGGTAAGTTATTTAGTCATGATTGTCAATAAATTTTATATTTTTATTTCCTTAAAACAGGAATTGCTCTTGAAAAGCGAGTTCTTGGACGTAAAGAATAGTAAAGAATTAAAAAGTAAAAGCTGGGGTCGATTCATCGGATGAGCCTTAGAGAATGCTTGTGTGGTCATATTAGAGGTGGACCAGACTAGACTATTTATTCTAACTGACGATGTCACGCTTATAGAATGATACCATCATGGAATCATGTGAGGATGCTAATTAATTGTAAGCGATTTAGAGTATAGAGACTAGGATAAAGACATATGATATTTGTGTATGGTCGTAGCGGTTATGCTACAATATATCCTTACTAGAATATGACTATTCTCGATTACATGATAATACAGTGTTTGGAGGCACAGCAGCTATATTACATTACTGCTGTATTAAAGTATGATTAGGGTGAATCCTTTCAAAACCATGCTTTTTGGAAACATGTTGCAGCATGGAAAGACCATGCTATCTCGAACCCCATAAAGCCTCAATTGGCAGCTATTCCAAAGCCCCATTGAGTTCAGAATTCATACAAATTCCGAACGAAACTCGTTCATCTTTATTTGTGTTGCTCGGGTAGTCATACAACCACAAATATATATTCTAGTGTTCATCCGAGAATCCGATCACTATGATGCATCCTGTCGAATCAAATTATAATTATACAAGTGTTGAGAGCACTTCCAACGTGCATCAATGTGTTTATTATTTTCATCTCAAGGTAGTTCTCTCAATCAATCAGTTTATTTTCAATCTTTTAATAATAATTCATTTCAGAAAGCATTGAAAAATACGGAAATAACCTTTGGTAATAAAACATCAATGTCATAAAAAAGTAGTTAGTGTAAGTAAGAGGCACGATAAAAGTTGTGAAAAAAAAAAATGAAATTCTACTAGGCTCAATTTATAATGCATTTATTTATATTCTGTGCGATTAGCAAGTTAATTGTATAAAATAAATACGTACAACAGAAGAGTGAACGCTCTTGACTTGAAGATTATGATTTTTTTTTTTTGCATAGTGCATTGACTTAAATAGGAAAAAAAAGTAAATAAATAAATGTATGCACGTGAGGTAAACTATGCGGACTGGATACACTTATTGAATGTAATCTCCTTAATTATTGTAAAAAGACACAGACTGCAGATCTTTGCTAATTCCTTGAAATGATATCGAATGAAATTTATTTAATTTTTACAAGCAATTATCCACTATTAATTAAATTAAGCTCATGATTTCCCTTTCATTATGTTAATCAGGATTATTTTATATTGATCAATTTTTCAAAGATTATCTGTAATACTATTTGTCTTACCTAAGTATGTATGTTAATTAAATTTCATTACATCATTATTAATCATTGAATCGCATGGAAGATTTTAACGGAAAAATTCAAATTTTAGAAATTTCTGATCCATGAGAAAATCGATGTTTTTGAGTGATGTTTTTACATTTTAGGTATTTGGAGCCAAAACTACTGATTAACATCTGCTAAAACTCATTTTAACTCATTGAATAATTCAGTCTTTACTCATTAGCAGACATCAATCTTATATGTTCATTCATCTTTAGCGGAAAATATCAAAACATCCAATAGACATCAGAAACATCACTGATAAAGATTCAAAACTTCCATGCGTTAATTGTCATGTAATAATTTAATGAAAAATGCATTTTCTTTGCTAGCTCACAAATCTATGAATTTTAAATACTTTCATAAATATTTGTAATAATTCCTGGATCTTAGTAGGTAGGAGATCTCTGCAGTGCTTGTAAACATTGCCCACAAGTCTCAAAAATCATCTCTTTAAGTCCAAGGGTGGAAGTTCAAAGCCTTCTTTGTAAATACTGTTTATTGTTTTTGTTCGTAAAAAGTGATTCATCAATGAAAAAATAAATTTTAATTAAATTTACATAGATTCAAGTAAGTAGCAATAGCACAATAGCATTCATCGGATTACAGATGATTCAAACTCTCTGAATACCATGATCCATGACACTTTCCTTCTTTGTCTCGTCTAGATTGAAGAAATATACCAAAATGCAGCCAGAACTATATGAAGAAGTTAAATTATTTAGACATGCTAGAGAGCGAGAGAAGTATGATAATATGGCTGATTTATTTGCACTCGTTTCAACACTCCAAAATCTTGAGAAAGCCTACATCAGAGATTGCGTTACACCACAAGAATACACTGCTGCCTGTTCAAAATTACTTGTTCAATATAAAGTAGCATTCAAGCTCGTACAAGGTGATGAATTTCCAACAATTGATGCTTTTGTTAAAAAATATCGTCTCGATTGTCCTGCTGCTTTAGAGAGAATACGCGAAGATAGACCAATAACAATAAAAGACGACAAAGGAAATACAAGTAAATGCATTGCAGACATTGTGTCACTTTTCATTACAATTATGGACAAATTGAGATTGGGAATTAAAGCTATGGATGAATTGCATCCTGAATTGAGAGATTTAGTTGATACAATGAACAGATTATCAATAATTCCAGAAAATTTTGAAGGAAAGGATAAAGTAAGGACATGGCTGGATACGCTAAATTCAATGCAAGCTTCCGATGAATTATCAGACGATCAAATACGACAATTTTTATTCGATTTAGAATCGGCATATTCTGCCTTCAACAATCTTTTACATCACCCTTAATTCTAAATGGATTAATACCATATATAATATTTTCATGAATGAAGGAACGAAATGAAACGAAGAAATTGCGTGGAAATGAAAATAATGATTTTAATATAATATTCATACATACTGTATTATGTTAATATTACGTTGGAGACGATGCTCTTTCATAATAATGATAATTAATAAAGAGAAATATATATAATAATGGAGAATTTATTCTTTCATTGTTGTTCAATGAAGCCATATAGAAAGCAAAGCAAGTCATATCCATCATATTCAGACTTATGACTGACATAAACTGACTTTCTGTCCTTGGTTAATGTTATTGACGTCACATAGAAAGAGTAATGCCTATGAAAATTGATGCCAACAATCTAGTGCATCTGCATGGACATATGAAATGAGAGTAATCAGAACAGACACAGAAATGCAAAATTAGGATGTAATAGGCTGTAATATTGTGTAAAGGGATTACCACCAATAAGACTTTAATTGAATTTCCCATTTGACGTCAGTGTCACCCTACTTTTGGTCTATTTCATAATGATTATTAGACATTGTTGCGAAATTGACTTAAATTCTCTCAAGTCGCGACATTATGTGCCTATTTTGTTGATGAATTTGATCACTACCTTAATGTCTTTTGTCATTTCTGTTCTTTTTTCATGTTTCACCTTAGCACTAATGTCGTTCGGTTGAGGACTAAAAAAATAAGGCATTAGATAGTACGTCGCATAAATAATATGACATCACGGTCATCTCATTATGGTACAAATGCTACTATATTTCAGCTATTAGACAGTTTACGAAAATGATTTGCATTTTTTTTATTATGTCTTGTCTTCATGCGATTATTAGATGCCACTTTTTTGTGTGAGAATAATAGTCTCGAACATAAGTCAAAAAAAAAAAAAAAAATTGAATTGAATTCGCAACGCATGAATCACTCATAAAAAAGTTATATGGTTTAATGTGGAGGTCATCTATTGTCAAAATGGATTGACTTTAAGAGAGAATGTGCTGACTATGGAGTGTAATAATATACCTCATTAATAAGCATAACTAATGTGTTTGCAATTTCTTAGCACGCTTTTTAGTGGATTAAAAAATCGTTGGTGGCCGTTCAGTAAGGAATATTTTTGAAAAAAGTTCGTTTCATTTCAGTTCATTTGAAATTTTGAAAACCGTTGAAATTTGAATTTTTGAAAGTCGTTGACATTTGAATTTTTGAAAGTTGATGATATTTGAATTTTTGGCTGCCGATAGTATTCAAATTTTTGAAAACCGTTGACATTCAAATTTTTGAAAGTCGTTAACATTCAAATTTTTAAAAGTCGTTGAAAACCATTGAACTTTGAGAAGCAATTTTGCTTATTCAAAAATCCTTAGAAAATCCATCAAAGTCATAGTTAATAAATCATGATCTTGGAAGCTCAAATCCGCAAATATATTAACTCCAACATGGAGCTCATAAAATCCTCACATAAATTAGCCAAAAAACATAAAATCATTAAATAAATTACTAGATTTATTGAAGCCTTTACAAAAAAATGTCTGCAAACTCTCTGCATGTATCGGATACGAAAATGTTAATTGTTTGAGGTGAGATGTAGGTCAAGATCATTTCCAAAAATTGTTTATTTCTTATTAATTGACCGGTATTGTAATAAAAAAGTGTTATTTCGCCAAAATTTTCAATTAATGTTTTTGCGTCGTAATGAACTCAATTCGCAATTTCCAATACAAAAAAGCTTTTTTTAAGCATACAAGCTTGCCGTTTACATTTTTTTTCCGTTTCCTATAACGATTCTATGGTTTTATTAATGTTTTCGCATTAAAAGAAATCCTTTTATGGTCATTCAAGAGTGCCATAGACCTTGAAGGTGCATGATGTTTTTTTTTTGATCGCAGTCTAAGTCATAGAGTAGTCGTATATTGAACTTGAGCACTTTAAGTAAATATATCTTAATGCTTCAACTGTAAACAGCTAAAAGAAAAGATCATAGAGAGAAATGTTGTTTCTTTTTATAATGCAATGCTTTGGTACAAGACAATAAAAGAGTCTTGGCTTTCAGAAATGACATGCAGCCTTCAATGCTTTTTTAAACACAAATGTACTTGACATCAAGCAAGGGCTTGTGGAAATTTTATGTTCATTGTTTTCGTCTGTCAAACTGTAATAGGAATAAAAGTAAGTAGGAATGGCTGGAAATGACTTAAGATTTATTTTCTGGAATCATTGCAGATCGCGTGAAGAATCTTAATCTGGATGTAGGATGGATGATTTTGATTGATTCATATTTCATATTTAAGGAATATGGTATTGTTATGAGTTGATACTGTTGGCAATTAATCGGATTATGTATAGTTTGTCAGAAAAATGACATAAGTATAACACCCAGTTGAAGCTGGTGATGTAAAAGGTTGCATTTTAATTTTAGAGCCTACAGACTAATATCAAACTTAAAGAAATAGGAAAGAGACAATTCAAAATTAACGGTTTTAAAAATTCAAATTGGAACTGCTTTTTAGTATTCATGATGTAGCGACTTTCAAAAAGTCAAAATTGAAAAACATTAAAAAATTAATTTCAAAAAATCTGGCAATTTCAAGTGCTGGATAAAATTGCTTAATGTTCTATAAACGCTACTTCAATTCCAACTTTACTCTTAAAATATCTAAATCTGTCCACGCAAAGAATGCACAACTTTAGTTCCGCTCGAGAAAACACATCACTTTCATTCCACGCTGTATTAAAATTCTAGGCTGTTGCATATTCATAACAAAAAACATTCTTTGATCTTAGTTTTATTATTGTATTGTATCACGGGGTCAAAGTCCGGAGTCTAAGATGCTTAGCTTATGGCATCAAGAATTTTATGCTTAAATTCTGATGTTTTGTGCTTCTATTTTGTGAATTAACGATGAATTCTCATTGCGATTGTTAGAAATGATTTAGATTAGAGCTTAAAGGCTGTTTTGGCATTAGTTTGTGTATTCTCTAATTTACCACGCCCAGATTAGAATGAAATTTCATTGCATGACAATAAGTTCTATTCATAATCAACGATTGCCAACTTTCCACACAGACTACTGCCGACAGAAGCTAAATTACGATAAAAATCATTAAAAAGTAGTACGCAATTTCCGAAATTTGCAATAAAACAGACTGAAAATCATAATTAAACTTAATATTCACAAACCACGAAAATTATGTTGAAATTTTTAAAATGAATTCGAATTCACTATTTTCATTATCAGTTTTTCTTTTATTTTTTGTCATCTTCAGATTTTTTTTCGCTTATAATTCCTTAAAATTTAGTTAAATGTGTAATCAATAATTCATTCAAAGTATTTTTTTTTATGGATTTTGCATGAAAAATTAACAGACACAAAGGTTTTTCTTTTTTTTTTTTTTGTTTTGTTGCAGTAGAAAATTGTTTTTTTTTTTTTGTATCTTCATATTATCTTCTATCGCAAAAATGTGTATTTATCCTCAATTACTTTATAATGGAACTAATTTGCATTACTGAAAAATTATTATTATTATTTTTTGTATTTATAAAGTGTTGTGTGTTACTCGGGTATATTTTTTATGTTATTATTTATATCATGTTTTTCACCAATTAAAGAAAATTTTTCATGTTTCATCATCAATCCATCATGTTGTAGTATGCTGTGTGTGTGTTATGTTATATACCCTATTATTATGTATTCTTCAAAAAATCTTACACAAAAAGTCGTCATTAATTATTCATCAGTTTTTTATAAAGGATTCATTCCCAAAAGTTACTTAAAGAAAAAAAAAGGGAAATTTGTGAATTTTAAAAGAGACAAAAAGTTAATTTATATCATCTGGATGATGTACGTGCGAGAATGTGCTCTTAATTCTGTGGATTCCAATATGTTGATGTCGAGTAAGCTGGCTTTGAACCAGACTTCGATTGGCTACCAGTTTGTTGGCGCTGTCCAGAGCTGTTTGTATCCTGTTAAATAGAACAAAATTTATTTGTTAATTATCGTAGAAAATTTATCAATTTTTTCTGTAGTATTTTTTTTATATTTTATATTTGGAGTGATTCGCGAGAATTTAGAAAATTTGCAATTTGCTTCAAGTTTTTTTTTCATAATTATTCCTCATTTTTCATGCATAATTTTCTTTTAATCTCTACTAAAAATAATAAATAGTATCAAATTATAAGTTTTAAGCCTCAATATTCTTATGTGATATCCTCATTGGAACTTCATAGAAATGAGTTTCGTACCATTCAGCATAACTAATTAATTTATATTATAAATAATACAAAAAGGCTTTTAGGAGCAGTTTGGATATTACGTAAGCAATTTAAATACTGAAAATGCCAATTTTGGACATTATCCTTAAAAATTCAAAGACGACATCCCCCAACAAATATTACGTAATATCTCAACAAACCCCAAAAATGCGTAAAAATCATAAACTACCAAAAATTATAATTAAAACCGATTAAAAATAGAAAATAAGCAAGATCAACTAATAAAAGAAAATTGTGTAATTAAATTATAAACGGACTTACCCGTCGAGAATTTGTTATGCGTCCACCCTCCATCTATATTCAATTTTGTAATTGATATATATATTTTTATATTATCAGGATGTCCACATCGGTATATTCAAAATTATTTTTGTTGTGGAAGGAAAATAAAACAAAAAGTTTTCGTGTCATAAAAAAAATAATAAAATCGGGAAAGGTTCAAACCAAAATATGAGAAAATTTTAAATTAATTAGAATAAATTTTTTTTTTTGTTTGTTTTTTTGGGGGGTAGAAAAGGTTACAGAAATTACTTAAAAAAATTACTTTCTTGCAAAAAAAAAAAAAAAATCAACAAAAAGTATTAAAATAATAAATTTTAAAGGAGGAGCATTTCAATTAAGTAGATCAACCGGCTTTATTATCTTGCAGATTAATTGATTTTTACGAGAATTTTTCAGTTCAAAATAAACGTCAATAAATTAAATGTCAATTTAAATAATGAAGGTGGAATATAGCTTAAGATAAATGATCAAAAATCCTTGAAACTAGTTAAGCATTAACCGGTAATGCTGATCAAATGGAAAATTCTTATTAGAATCTTGTTCGAAATTCTCATTGATGTAGAAGATTTTAAGATTTTAGCAATACATGTTTAATTTCAAGATTATTCATAACTTCAATTAATTAGAAATTTAGATCGTATCTAATTAGGATATAATCAAGTTATCTGAGTATCAAGATCACCAGGAATAGATCATGAGCTGAGTTAAAATTCAAGCTCAAAAGAAATGTTTTAGCTATTGATCAATTAAAAGGATTAAAGTTTGAATTAATCCAAGGATTTAAAATAAATCCGATGTTTCATCTCTTAAAGTTTAAAACAATCAATTTGTGATTTTTCAATCAAATTAGTCTCTAGCACTTGATTTATTAATTAATGATCGATATTCTAGAAACTTGTTTGCCAAAATCTCTTGCGAATGACTTGATTTTATTTAATAATGATCCTAATTATACTTTTAATTTTTGACCATAAAATCACAAATTCTAAATTTTTATGAATAATGCTTTAATTATCAAGAAATTCAAGTTTAAGGATTTCCCCACAAATATAAATTTCAAAATTCCTCAAAAACCCCGGATTTTAGTTTAAAAATAAATCAATCTAGAAGAATTTTTAGTGCACATTAGTCAAGTCTTTAAAAAATAAAAGCAATTTGAATAATCTTAAAATTAAAATCCACGAAAAAGAAAGAAAGTAAAATGATCCAGAACGAATTACTTAAGTGAAATGCGCCATTAATATTAAAAAAAGAATAAAAAGATAATATTGATTTTTTGGAAGAATTGGATCTTGTATAATGTGTGTTTGTTAATTTTATTTTTCAAATAGTTTTTTTTTATGTTTTTCAATGCTTTGCATCTAAAATTTATAAAATATGGTAATTCATGCTTGTCTACAAAGAAAAAATTATATAAACTTTATACAGCCTCAAAGTATAAAGAATTATTTTTTTTTTCAACTATTATTCATATAAATGTTAATAATTCATCAATTTTTATCATGTTTTGGCTACTTTTTAGGCTCAGTTTAGAATTGGACATAAAATATAAATTTATTTTTTTTTTTTGATAGAATTTTCTGTCACGCGATAAACTTTTTCTCTTAGTAATTAAAATTAAAATAATCCTATAATCAGGGAGAAAATAAAAAATAACAAAAAAATGCTTTATCAGTCCAAGATCCAGTAAAAAAATAAATTTTCACGAAAAATAAGGATTTTTTTTGTGATATTTACACATTAAATAAAGATCAATAACAAAAAAAGAGATTTAATGCAGCGTGATAGGATAGAGGAAAGCATATAAATTAGAAATGAAGGATATAATGAAATAAATGAACTTATGTACACATATAATCGATTGTCTTATTTCACATGATGTAATTCAAACGAAAATATAAAAATAAGAAAATCGATGTCTCGTATTATTAGACATACATCATGGACTCATGTTAGCTCGTCAAAATAAATAAAAAACCTTAGACATTGTCAATTGTGACCGACAAAAGCGCATTTTCCATGCAATAAAATATCCCGAATCATTTTTAAAAAATAACTGTCAAATAATATTCAAATTTCAAACCGTTAATCAGGTCTTTAATTTTTAAATTTATTTTGACGGTTAATTTTCAATAAAATAAATTCAAATTTAAGCACTGAACCAATTTTAAATATCCTAACCCTGAAGAATCACGCGACAAAAAGACGACCAATTCACGCCCTGATTAGGAAAATGCGCTAAAAAGTACAAGTTATGAACTATTGCATATGTGCAAATTCAATTAAAAACTGATCCGAAATTCAATATCTAGCAATAAAATAAAGATTTTGAATAAAAACTAAATAACTAAGTAAATAAAAATAATAAAAATAAGAAGTAACATATCATAACTATACTGTCAACTACATTAGCAAATTTTCTAAAGCATATTCTCGAATTCTTTCAAAAAGGATGGAATTTATGGCTTTTTATCGCCGCACATAACTCTCTCAGACAAATAGATTATGTACACCGATAAATATTTTTTGTTAACATATTTATAAAGAATGAGTAAGATGATAAATGATAATTTGTTAGAAGGGATATATAAGAGATGTACGAAAAAGAGAGGGGGTTTTTTAAATTTTGTCTGGGTCTGATAAAATAATGTATTAATTTTGTTTTTCAATCGCGACTCACCTGATGAATTGGTTGATGCATGTTATGGTGCGGAGCCATTGGTTGAAGGTACAAATGCTGTTGGAAAGCTTGTGTTTGGGATCCAGCTTGTGAGCCTAAGTTAAATGGTGGCGGCGTTCCCGAATGAAATGACTGTTTGTCATAAGACTAAAATAAAATAGTGAAAAACAAAAACATTAGTTATTGCGAATCAAAGTAGGTTTATGGACGGATCAATAATATCACATCCATAAAACTACATTCTACAATCGTATAAAAAAAGTAATAAAGCACAAAAATTTGCTTACATTAACCTTATTCAATGTAACATGACTCTTATTGTACATCGATGATGCAATGTCAGAATTAGTCCCGGACTGATTGGTAGTTGAATGACCTTTAGTCTGTTGTCCTGTACTTTGATAAGTTGTCTTATTGTAATCAGGAGCAGTCTGATTTAATGTATCATAACCAGTTGAGCCATAACCACTATTGTATGCTGATTGCTTTGCAAATTGGCCAGCATTTGGATTCGTGGCAGGCATTTGCTATAATAATTAATTAACATTTATTAGAATTGTTTGCTTTTATGGATAAATAATGGAAATAAAGATTTAATGAGATTTGCGGTCATTGAACTTACAGAATAAATTTGAGGGAATTGTTGAAAGCTTCCAGCAGGCATCACATTTGTTCCATAAAAGTACGCGTAAGGTGGAAGATTCATTAACTGACTCGATCCAGCAGTTTGCTGAGACTGTACAGGACTGGAATTATTATCAGTACGTGCAAAACGTCCATCAGCTGACATTGTTGGATAAGCAACTGAGGCAAGATTTGAAGCTGTTCCATCGCTTCTTACACCAGCTAAGCTTGTTGGTGTTTGGTATTCATAATATCCTGTCATTGGTGTCATTCTTGGCTGAACTAATTGCATATCCTCAAAATGAAGATACGGTTGTTGCTGATAGAATGCTGGCTGAATATACGAGCTCATTAGTGGTATATTCTGAACGACATTGCTAGCACCATTTCCAGTATTTGCAGTTGTCCCCACTCCCGATGACGTATTTGTTGTCACATTTGTGCTACTACTAACTTGACTCGCGCCAGTCTTCATACCAGACGTTGATGTCGTAGACTTTGCACTATTCAGACCAAGAGATGTACTAATACTACTTGTAGTTATTGCCGTGTTTGAACTTGTCGATGAAGTACCGCTACTAACAGCATTTGTGGAACTAAAAAAATCACCCCAAAGAAAGAAGAGAATGAATCATAATTTTAATTAATGCATGAAAATTCAGTCAATTTCAATTGTCTCATTAAATCCAAAAATAGAAGAAATGACACAAAAATATAAAAGTATACAAAATAAGATAAGAGTAAAAACAATCAAGGAAGAACAATCATGTTAGAAACACAAAGTAAATTAGATTCAGGGATTAAATTCAAGCAAAAATCAGTGTGTCTGTGCGCTTTTTTGAGCGAAATCAGAACTTACCTGTCGTATGTTCCTTGAGTGCTTTTAAGTTTTGATGTTAGCGAATTAATACTACCAGAAAACCTGCTGAGCGTTCATAGAAAATATTTTTGTTTTTTGTTATATTAAGATCAGAAACTTTTGTGTTCAAAAAGACATTACTTTAGGATAAAATTATATGTTTAGTAAGTATTATATAAAATGTTTCGTTTTGGTTTTAAAAATAAAATTAAGAATGCCAAAGAGGATAAAAATGGTCTAAAAAAATAAAAATTGAAAAAAAGAAAACAAGAGAAAAGAGATATACTTTGATACTAACTCGGAATTACTATTGATATTGTTCGAGTTTCCATAGACGCTTTGGTTCTGGTATGAACTTTGTTGCGATTGATAGCCAGTTTGGTTTCCTTGATATTGGTTGCCCATATACCTAGAAATGACATTTATTTTTTTACTATTAGTCACTCTTTTCTAATCTGCTTGTTTCTTTTTTAGCGCATTTTTGCATGACTCAACATTAACATTTTGTAAATTAAACTGAATCTAGTTAAAAACAGTTCAGTAATTCACAATTCACCTCTTTTCATTTCATTTAAATTTTTTTAAAACCGTTAAAAAGTTATTTTTCAAATGTCATAAAACCGTTAGGAAATTATCGTGTTTTAGCAGCAAAAATGCACTGTGTGAATCATTGATTCATCAAAAAAGTCAGGTAACCTCTAAAAAAAGTTCTTTTGTTAAATTAGGGACGATAATTAAAACGACAAAATAAAACAATAAAAACGAGGAACACGATCCATGATAAAAATCAAGTAAATAAATAATTAATGACTGAAACTCACCCAGAAGTTGTTTGATTTGGATTACTCGAATTGTTAGAAACATTTCCAGTCGATTGAATTTGCTGCTGTCCAGTACCACTTTGAGTGCTCTGATTTTGCTGTTGATAAGAATTCTGATTATATCCGTATGAATTTGTTGATGCCGGATAATTGTTTGTCGATTGAGATGAATTATATGCATTCGAACCGTATCCAGATGTTTGATATCCTCCTGTTTTCTGAGAGGATTGATACGACAAGTTTTGATAAGCATTTCCAGATGCTGCATTACTTGCATAAATGTCACCAGTTTTAGTCAATTGATCGAGTGTTGATTGACCTGATGCTCCCATCGATGAAGCATTTCGTTGAGCATAACTACTTGAGAGATCAGCTTGTGTAGATGATGAAATAGATTCAGCAGTTTGGATTAATTGAGAAGGTTGAAGACCGCTCAGAGCTGATTGTGAACTTTTTGTTACAACGTTACTCTTATTAGCGGTATAATCATCGCCAGTCGATTGATCAAGTCCTTGAGAATATTTTTCAGTCTCATAAGTCTGCTCTTCCGTGCCCGTTCCAAAATCAAGACCACCGAATTGCACGTCAAGATATACTGGTAAATCAACATCAGGCATTTCAACTGCCGACGATGGAATTTTCGAGGGCGGAGGTACTCGAGCTCTTGATCTTTGCTGCTGTTGTTGTTGAGCTTGTACTTGTGCTTGTGCTTGCGCTTGAGAACGTGGAGCTTGTTGATTGCTGACAACTTGATCGTTGTATTGATATTGCACCGATGACTGATAGGCTGCATTAGTATTCTGAGTTCCTAACGTATTAAAATACTGAGATTGTTCGGCTGATAATGGCGCAGATGGCTGCTGACTCATTGACGGCATCTCGAGTGCTTGTCGTAATTGTTGAGCTGCAGTCGTAGAATGTAAATCACCATATTGACCACTTGCAGATCCACTTGAAACAACTGCTGGATTATACTGATTAACATCACTCTGTGGTGGATTTAAAATTTGTTGTTCCAATCCTGGCGGAGCTGATAGATCTGGCTGAGTCGATGGCGTAAATACTTTAGTATCAGATAATGAACCTGTATACTCTTCATTATCCCAATCGCCGCAATCTCCCCATGTTTCATCATTCTTAGTGTCGTTAGTAATTTGTGTCGATGTTGGATCCCAATTATCGATTTCTTGTTGGTGTTCTGGTTGTTGAGTTCGATAATTGTTAATCCGATGATTTTGATCACGTACTCTTGGACCGCCACGTCCTCCGCGACCTCTTCCTGAAAAGCCGCCACGTCTCGTTCCATCACCACGACCTCTCATTCCTCTCATACTATTACCACCTTCACCATTATCATTTCCTCTGGAATCTCCCGCTACACGCGAACGACCACGTTGTGAAGCACCACCACGATTCGAGATACGTCCTTTATAACGTTCATTTGAACCATCTCCACCACCACCACGGTTCGAATCACGATTATTCGTATTTGATGACTCAAATTCATCTCCCTCATTGCCATCTGATGCTGCTTTAGTTTTCTTCTTCTTGGTGGTGGTAATCAATGCACCGACCTCAAGATTTTCCAACAGATAGATAACAGCACGCTCCAAATCATTATCACATTCATATAATGCCAAGCAAGCATCTTCTTCTGAACGTTCCGTTGCTTCCATCAACTGAATCACTTTCTCACGTGTAGGATCTTGAGTCCCATTTTTGATTTCTGTAATTTGAGCGATGCGAATCTGTTCGGCTGTTGGCTATTATTATTATTTCATTTTTTTTTTTTTTGTGTATTATTTGTTCCGATGATGTCAATTATATTATTTGTTTTCCATTTTTTGTGATTTGTTGATGACGAGATTATTTTGTTGCACGAAAGAGACAAGATGCGGAAAAAAGAAAGAAAAAGTAAGAAGAGAGAAAGAGATTAAAATTATATCAAAAAAATATATAAATTGTAGAAATTAGGTGAATGTTTTTCATACAAGAACCGTAAGTAAACAAATAAAATAATGAAAAACACCACCATGATCATTAGCTATCATCATTATTGCAATAGTATTACATGTTTATTGTACGTACGAGAGCAGTAAGCTTGAAAAAATGTAACTGTAACTCACCTTTATATGTGGCTTTTCTTTTTCTGTCTTCGATTGATCAATATTAGTATTATTAACATTGGAACTGGCATTGTTATGTTTCTTATTTGTCGTAGAATTCTGATTGTTGCTCTGTTCTACAGCAACCGTTGAATCTTTCTGACCAGCACCTTTTCCGGATTTGCGACTTCCGCCGCCCGACGCTTTTTGTTGTGGACTCATCTTTTCTAAAAATTGCCTTAGCGCACTCTCAACAAGAGTTTAGTTTATTTTTGGGGTATATTTTAATTATATACACGACACACAGCAAGACTGTATATTTACAAGTATTTCTGTCAGAGAGATACACACAAAAAAAAAGATAAGAGAAGAAATATATTAATATTGGGAGAAATTGAAATAAAGAAATTACGTGTTTGAAAACAAAAGCTTTTAAGAAGAAAAATATTATAACTATTGATATTTTTTCACTGTCTGATGTGAATTAGTGAGCTTGAGGAACGGATTTTTTTGCTTTTTTGCTTCTAATTTCACTTATACAGAATCTTTAATTTCCATAGAAACGATTGTTTTGTCGAGTCGCGGAAAATGTACGGTTGATGGACTAATTTTTTTTTCTTTTCTCTTTTTTCTTCGTCGTCCCTGAACTTCTTTTTATCATCATCAAATTGAAGCAAGAGACTTTTCAACTTTTTCGTACAATCACCTTACTCTGCTTATCTTATATAAACAAATTTCGACTTCTGGTGTAATACCGTACGCGATTAGCTAATTTAATTCAGCAAATTTCTACTAGATTTCAATTTTTAGGGCGAAGAACATGTGGGACTTTAAAAAAATGGACGAACGCGGAAAAAACCGAGAAGCAAAATATTTTTTGTCAAATACTTTTTGAAATTCGCTGTTCCTTAATGTTATTTCTCTTAAACCGTTTTCTTCACTAACTTATTAATCTATTTAATATGTTTTGAATATGAATATTAAGCTATAAACTATTGAATTCACTTAATGAAAAAATTTTCCGAACCTGACAATCTAAGCCAATAATGAAACATGTACTTTTCTCCCCTTGCCGACTTTTCAAATTTCGAAAGTTCGTTATGTTTTGTTTACACTTTCTTTGCTTCTCTCGTTGCTGTTTATTTACGTTTAGTATAGTTTAACTCATTAGAAACTTTTTAAAATTGCTTAAAATTATATCGTTATGACATTGTTTACTTATTTTATCTATAGGTTGCTGAGATTGTTTGATACTAGTGAATTTTGATGAAATTAAAATAAATTTAGAAAATCATAGTGATTCATGAAAAACATTAAACTATCATGCACGCATTCATGTCAAAGCTGATAATGATCAATAATTTCATTAATTATGCATAATTATTGATCTAATTTTTTTGATCAATTATCAACGGTCGTAAAAAATTCAATTTTTGAACTTCAAAAAATTGTAGAAATTTTTCAAAAAATTTTTTTGCTCTTAGTTGTTCCCCCTGGTTTTAACTGAAAAGTCGGCAGAAAAAGGCTCGGACATATTAATTAATTAAAATCATCAAAGAATAAATCTTCATCTCTAAAAATGGATAAGCTTGATACTTACAAACAACAATTAGAAAAGGAATTAGCTGATGATTCGAAGCCATGGACTAAATATTTTAAATTACTCGAAGAAAAGACAAATTTGCCGAAGATTTACATCTTTTCAGGTAAGGAAGCAAGTTATGTTAATAGTTTATTGATTTTTTCTATGCTATACTATCGTTCCACGCGATTTTCAAACTAAAGCGTGTATAACGAAAAAATATTGTAATCTCAGCAATTGAAACGTAATGATGCGCTGGAACTCTCCTTTCTCAAGGTTAGAAAAAAGAAGAAGTAATTTTCTTTTCGATTACTTAATAATTCATTTCATACAGCCTTAATCTTTCCTTGCATGTTTGCTTGCAACAAACTAAGAAGATTTACAAACATCAAACAGATAGAGAATTATGTAGATCTCAAACAAAAGAGATAATTATATGAGTAAATTCTTTGAACTGTATCTCTTAGTATACCCCATACATACATATTTACTACCTGCGTCACAGAGCAACAGATGAAATAATTTGCAATAAGTATCTCTCGAAAATGTATATCTTAAATTAGTGATTCTATTTGCACTTCGAACGCCGTCAACAAATGAGTCATCTAATGTTTATGATAATTTGATAAACACGTATCTTTATATGTGGCATATAAAACCCTTTATATACCTACCTCTCAATGCTCATAAACTGAGATTCATTAAATAATTAAACTTCGGCTTTTTTGTCAAAGAGCATAGGCTAGCAAAAAACCAAAAAAAATTGAGAATGTGGCAATACTCAAATATGCTAAGCGAACAATATCTTTGTACTGTAAAGTTTTGTGAGCACAAAAATTTGATGTGAAATTTTTCATTGTTAAATATAGCTCATGAGAATATGATAAAAATATATAGGAAAAAAATTACACTAGCTGCTAGTCTTTATTTTGCTGTGACAGAAAGCATAGGCTGAAGTCGGATAAATTAATTAGGTCTAGAAATCACATTTTAAGGGAATGGAAGGAATCACAGGATTAGTTTTTGATAGCATAGCTGCGGCTAGAAATATATTGAGTGGAGAAGGAGACCATGGCGACTTGACAGCCAAACAAAAATCCTTTATTTATGGTACATGCCATAAATTTATGTATAAATCTGTGAATTTGTCAATTAATCAAGTCTAATGAGCCATTTATAATTTTCTTCTTTTTTTCTACAGGACTCGTTGGATTCGTTGCCTTATACTTAGCATTTGGGTATGCAGCTGAAATTTTGTGTAATGTTATTGGAATTGCTTATCCAGCCTATATCTCAATGAAAGCAGTGGAAACAAAAGAAAAGACAGATGACACTAAATGGTTGACATATTGGTATGCAAATTTCTCTTTTCTCTATGAGGGATATATATTTAGGAATGAAAAATATAGATATTTTTTTTAATCTCTTCTTCTTATTTCCTCGTCTACATTACAGGGTGATTTTCGCTACGTTCTCAACCGTTGAATTCTTCTCACTATACATCACAAGAATTATTCCTTTCTATTGGCTTATTAAATGCGTTTTCTTCATCTGGTGTATGGCTCCCATCGAAAATAATGGAAGTGTCGTTATGTATTACAAAGTCATCAGGCCATACTTCTTGAAACATGAATCAAGTACGTTTATATTTGTGCTACATATTTACCTGTGCTTATTATAATAACTGGGTCATTAATTGAGATGAGATTGATAAATGATCGAGAAATTGCAGCCATTAGATAGCTGTAAATAAATTAAAAGCAATATGATTTGTCATAATTGATGCGTCATGAGAAATTCAGCGGAAATTTTTCGATAAATCTTTGTTAAGATAGAAAATACGCGAAACATTCAACGCCAAGAAATGAGCCGCTAGACTACTGACAGCTGTTGAATGCTTCAATGTGTTTCTCAGCAGTGCCACTCAGCTTGAAACTTACAATAAGTTGCCTAAATCTAGAAAAATCAATTTCATATCCTAAAGGCATGGCGGCATTACAACTTTTTTATGTAAATTCTCACACTAGCCCTTGAAAATTATACTTTCAAAGTTGGTCGTAGACAAAACATTCTCTAAATTACATTTGGCTAGTTTCCGATATAAAAAAAAACATGCTTTCTCGAGTCATTATCGCGTACATAAATATAAATTGTGGCATTTTCTAGTATTTCACCATAAATGAGGTTTTGTTACTAACTAGAACTAATGTTTATCTCTCAGACTATCAATTATTATGAACTAAGTCATTCATCATCAACCCACATATTAATCTCCCTAAAATTTGACAATTTATTTCGCATTTATGCTTTTAAATTTCATTTTAATGCAATATTCTTATTATTGACTAAGTTGAAACTCATTTGACCTTTAAAATTTAATCTACCTTGAACCACACACAGACACTAATGTACTTTATGATTCTATTTTCAGCTGTCGATAACTTGCTCGGAAATGCAACAGACCAGTTAAAGAAAGGAGCAGAAGGAATCTTTAAGAAGAGTAATTAAATCCACAAAATCATCAACAAAAAAATAAAAGAAAGTTTTTAAAATCATTACAAACTATTGAAATCATTTTAAACTTAAACAATCCTCGAAATATTGTCGATGATAAATCCAATAGCATAATTCAAATTTCGTTATAAAAAAAAAGTTGCCTTTATTTGTAAAAGTAGTGAGAAGCATGTTGCTGCTGAGAATTTTGTCAATAAATAATTGCTATTTGGACTAAAAATATGTGAATTATCCCGAAAGATCTGTTATTGCTAATCCTTATATCCAACATGATTCAGTAGTTAGTGTAGGAAGGAGCAACACGTGCTACACATTAATCTAAAGTTGTCACAACAAAAGAAGTGCAAAAATCACGTAAACAATTTAATTATCTTTCGGTACGGTAATAAGACGAAGACATGGATGATGAAGCTCACGACATAAGTCAAAAATATCGATGACACATTGTATTTCACCTGCGATAAGGAATTGCACTTGTCAAAAAAATTAATTAAGAAGCTTATCAAAAATTTACCGATTCCATTGTCGTTGCACGAATTGGTTGTCCAGTGCCATATTGCAGTGTATACATAATTAGCATATGCAGCAGATATACTTCAAGATTTATCTTTCCCAAGAGTACCGTCACCTTCCAATTAAGAACTTTTGCAGCTAAATTTCCTAATTATGGACACAATTAAAATTGTAATTGAATGTGTTAATGGACTGGATGAGTAACATACCTGTTTTATTTACATGACATCCAATTATTAATATTATTAAGCTGAATCCCCAAAGTTTACGCGATTCCGTTAAAAATATCGTGAATAATAGAGATGACTTCTCGAAATTTGTCATATAAATAATTACTTGACCGACCGCATATATGCTGACTGAGACAAAACAAATCATATGATAATACTTGATGAATAACTGAAAAGACAGACTGTGTATTAAGCATTTGTAATACGAATATGATTTTATCATACTTTAGACTGATTAATCTTAGTGTTTTTATACAGCAATGACCCTAGTAAGCCCACGAAGTAGTTGTCAAAATTCGCATAGGTCGGAAGGTGATATTTGAGGTAGAAGAGGTTGTCACGGAATAGGAAACGACCGGATCTGGAAGGAATATTGTCATTACAACAGCATGTCAAGGACACATCAAGGAAATATCCAAAATAAGGTCCTAAATTTCAAGAAATTAAGTTCCATAAACATAAATCATATTTACTCAGGAGTTAAAAATCCAGGAAAGAATGGATGAACCATGCAGACTGTCCATACTGCAGGCACAATGAAACAAACAGTTGCGATGAAAATCCCAAATCGCTGAAATCTGTAGATATAAATATTCATGAGAATGAAACAAGCAACAAGTAGTTATTCATTATTAATGATATTGTGAGAAAATAATAAGACGTAAATGACCTTCCAGGTCAGAGCATTCTCAATTACTACCTTTTGATTAACACAATAATTAAAAGTCCGATAACAAAGAGCTGAAATTCAGCTGCTAAATACCACGTGTGTTGAAGGCACTGAAAATTTTGATACATTTTGAGATTAACAGATGGATGATTAGTTATAGATTCTAATTACTGGTTCATCTGCTTTTACAAAATTGTTGATCATGAGAAGATTGGTCCAAAAATTGTTTTGGCAGTTGATCACTTCCAAGTCTATGAAGTAACGAAGGAAAGGATCTGTCCTTAATAGATTTGCTAGCATAAAGCCAATTAGGAGTATCAAGGATATGACAGGAACGAACCTAGAATATTCAGCATAAGATGGGAATTAGGAAGTTATTGAGGAAGAAGTGCATTGGGCTTTTGATAGGCACAATCTTGAACTTCTGTCTTTAAATTAGACTTGACTATTGATGACCTGTCTCAATGACTGGGACCCCATACCTACCCAACATAGCGTATGACAATAGCTTTTAACACTCCAGATAATTTCAATTCAGCATCAGAGTTCAAGAACTTAATACCCATGAGAAATCCACCAACAGCAAAGAAGCTTTGAATAGACAACCGTCCCATAGACACTCCAATTGTCAGCCATGACCAGGTTATCTGAAAATTTGAAACTTCTTTCAACATGATACTCGAATTAATCATCTTTAATAGACTTGTACCTGAACTCATCAGTCATACCTCTTCAGTGAAATTTCCATTTTCGCATAAAATATATCCAATCATCATAAATCCATGTCCAATTATGACTAAAATTAAGCTGTAAAATTTAATTGAATTTAAAACATTTAGATCCGATGATTCATCAATTTTAAGGAATGACTCGATATTTTCTGATGCATTGAAGCTTTGCATGACTTTTGATGATTTTCCTGTGAATTATAAGTTATTAAATCAGTTGGATATGAGATAGCTTGATATGAGCTGTATCCGGAAGGTTAGGATTGTTACAAACAGAGTTACAGTGACTGTCATTGGTGTTGCCTGTTTGCCGGCAATGACTGTTCACAGGCAAAAACTGTGACAGATCTGTAGTCTATGCCTGCCACAGGCACCTGTTTTTGAAACTCTGGGTACAGATGAGTATCAATACAGTTCAAGGATTATTCGTTATGGAAAGGAATCAGCGGCATTTAGAGACTTTATGGCAAAAGCTGACCTCAACATCTGCCGCATACAGTCATTGACTTAAGTATCTATTCATAGTTACCATATCCAAGAGATGCAAGTACATTAATTGCAACAATTCCACATATAAATGTAATCAATGAAGCATTCAGGAAGTTCAAATCTAAAACAACAAAATCACATTGTAAAGTGAGTCAGCATGCAGCAATTATAAGTTTCCACGTTTCATCCACGTGCTCAATTTACCAATCAATGACGACTTTTGTTCATTATCGTTGCAATAATTAACCCTTGTTGCTACTTGTAGTCCAAACTTCTTTTTCATCCTTTTATTGACACACTTATCGATTATTGGTCCGTAATTGATATCATCGGATATTTGACCTTCATATTGGCTTGCTTTTGTCATGTAATTTGGCAAATTTTCAATATTTTTTATGCCTCGTTCATCATGCTTACTAGCTTGAACATCAAACATATTCAATTCCTTTTTACATTCATTTATACAAATTCCTAGACGGATATGATCATGTGCGAATGTTGCCCATTCTGGATGTGAATACTTGTTGATTAATCTCCACGTTTCTGATGTCACATTTTTGAGAACGTAAACGTCAGTTACGCAATAGACATTTTTTGTGAACTTTACATTATCAGCCATACATTCATAATATGGGTCAAAAATTGCTAGTTTTGGTATTTTATAATATTCTGTGTCTAATGGAATTGATTATTTAATAGCTTAATCAGAATTGTAAATATACATGCACTTACAGTTGATTTTTGATGACTTAACGATTATGACTTTAATAGCTATTATCAGCATCAAGTAGCTTCTTATAATCATCTTTATTATTTAATACTTAATTACTTTATGATTCTTTATCAAAATAGATTATCTACAAAATGAGTAGTAAGTGGAATGTGCTTAAGCTTTTATAATATTTAAGAATTTATTTAATTAATACTTAGGGACAGGCAATGACTTTGGACTTTATTTATTGTTTTTAGTATAATTAATTAATTAATTATGATATGAGCACGTACATATGAGCATTTAAATGTGCAAGCTGTTAATTTTGTTCATTTTGCTGATGAGTGGGCAGTATGGAAGTAAATGACATTTGAGTGACTCTCTGTGGGTTAGGAATTGATGCATTTTTCGGGCAATTGATTTAATTAAGATATCATTTAGCTATGGATTGTATAGGAATAGACGTGTGAGATATCCATCCATTGATTTGTTTTTTACACGCTTTTTATTGAACATGATTAATGTAGAGTAAATAGATCTAAGGTCAAAAACCTCATTTTTAAGTGACGTGAACGACCTTTTGTGTTTAGAATTAGTTTAGACGCCGCTATCAAAATTATTACATGCGATAAAGATTACGACACACGTGATAGACTTACTGCTATCTTATGAGATTATGATATTGAATATTACTGGCGACACAATGTCTGTCAATTGCTACAACAAAAATCAATTTTGTATTCATATACCCTAACAGGCAAAGGGTATGCTTTAATACTTTCATAGTACAGAAATACTCGGTGCGTAAAAGCGGTCTCTTTACCTGTTATGACAAATTTGGATTTATAGCCAAACTAGCTATTCAGGTTGTAAAACATCTCAATTGTTGAGTTTCAAGTAAAAACCGTTAAGAAAACTTCAAAAAAATGTTGCTGAAACCGTCGAAATTTTTTTAAAATAATACTAAAAACCCGTTAAAAAGTTCAAAAAATAGTTCAAAATTCAAAAAAAGTACTAAAAAACCGTTAAAAATTCCTAGTCAGTAATTAATTAAAACTCTTTTTCAATTTTACTAACGAATTTAATTACAACTTCTTTATTCATTTTCTTGTGATGTTTTTAAAATCATATTTTATTTTTTGTTTTAATTAAGTAATAAGTTATTCGATGAACATTTCTGTTTCTCTTTTCTTATTTCAATTGTAAGGTCACCATTTTTGAATTAATGATAGTATATTATCTAATGTAATCTTAAGGAAAAATTTCAATTGAGGCCATTTATGTTTAATAGTATGGATTTTTATTTAAAAAATAATTTAACTAAATTCATTTGTTCAAATTTAAAATTTCAAAAATTTTTTGTAAATTAAATATGCACCAATAATGTGTATAAATCATAATATAGGATGTTAATTATCACAAATCAATGGAAAAAGAGATAAACGATAATTAATAACAAATTAAATTGTAATTTTTAACGGATTTTTCAAATTTAAATGAAATTGTAGTTTTGACCCTGCATACTAGCATTTTCAAATTTAAATAAACCGTTAAAAATCATATTTTAATTCTTTACAACTCTTTTCACTACGTACATTAATCTTTTTTTTTTGTATAAAATTTCCTATGAGATTCCACGTAATTCATTACACAGTTCATCATTAATTAAACATTCTAAAAGCATCAATAGATGATTTAAGTAACAGTCAATAAAAATTATAGTTGGTCGGATTATATTCGAGTAGCATTAAATAACTTTTTCATTATATTTTAAATTTGTTCACTGAAAAAATCAAAGAGAATGAATCCTAAAGTGTAGAATAATAACAAATAACAAAGATTCTGGAAACAGATGTTTTTTTGTGATAAACAGGAGTCGGAGAAAGAAATAGTTAAACTATACAAAAAGTCAACTATTCTATACAAGGTATCAAAATCGTTACTTTATAAATTTGTCATACACATTCATCCTGATTTTGACCGCAATATCTTGGAAATATTGGTTCCGCTTTTATACCCAATTGCACTAATCTATTGCGAAATATCGAAAAACGATTGAATGTTTCTTTGGGAATTGCAAAATCTAGCTCATCTTGTGGATCACGCCAGAGACGTTCCGCAAGTGCTGACGACCGAGGCCATAATCGTGAGTCCAATGTACTTTCATCGACCTGTTCAGTCCACAGACACGCCTAAATTCAGAACATATACATTAAATGGATGTAAATTTACATAAAAAATTTCACCAGACTTACCTCGCCGCCTAATATCTGCATAAGTGAATCACAATAAAGAATACAAAGTTTAAGAATTATGGACAATAAAAAAAATTGAACAAAAAAACCCACTTGTTTTGCTTGTTGCTTATTAAGTCTCATTGTTTGCCAAGGCTTATGTTTGTAGACTGTTTGCCACGTTCTATAAGGTGAACAAGCACCATCACCCGTAGGACGCCAACTACCAAATCCACAATCCAAATACCAAGCATCAACGTGAGAGAAAATTAAATCAAATCCGGAATCAATGAGTTGATAGTTTTCAGACCACTGACTACCTCCCCAAACTGCAAGTAAAAAAATATATATCAATTAATATCTAATTGAGTTATGTGTTTTGGGGACGTTCATAAGTAATGTCAATCAAGAATATGAATATTGGTTCCATTTTCTGACAAATCTGATGGACATCAAATATGAATAATTATTTAATTATTAACAATTACCTTGAACAGCAAAATTTTTATTCGATAAGCATGGCATATTTGTCAATGCACTTGACCATACTCCTGCCGTTTTAATTGGATGCCCGCCATTCGCTAACGTCAAACGATGATGCGCTTGAAGCCTTGAGAGATTGGCATAAAAATTAATTAAAATCCATCGGGAATGATAGACATGCATCAAAACTTACATAAAATCACACCATAACGATCTGAGATCTGTGTCATTAAAGTATTGTGCCCAACATTCTAAATTTACTTCGTCACCGCCCAAATGAAAGTAATCAGTTGGACCGGTAAGCTCCAAAAGCTCTCCATAAAGTGATTGTAAAATTTTATAAGTGTTGTTATTGCGCGGATTTATTTGTCCACAAGGTGTCTCGCCTGTATATAAATATAGACATAATATTACATTGGTATGCTGCACGTTTTTTAAGTTGTAAGAATTAAAAGCGCATTTTAATCCTAGGATTAATTTTAAATCTAGCAAGATTTAACGGACTTTTAATATTCAAATTTTTTGAACTGAATTGAAATGAAGTCAAGAATTACTGAATAACTCACCACAATAAGACATCCACGGCTGTTGATTAATGCACAAGCTAAGCTCGCCTAATCCTTTCTCTACACCCCACTGCCAACCGTTACCAGCATGCGCTGGAGCATCAATCTCTGGTATGATTTGAATACCTCTAACCTGTGCAAAATTTGCTAAATCTCTAACATTCTCATGAGTATAAATTTCATTTGGTGAGTAAGCACCGTATTCAGCAAGCTCAGGATAATGCTTCGATACAAATGGAAAACTTTGAGAATCAGTTATATGCCAATGGAATCGATTCAGTTTTGAATGAGACATGGCAACGAGCGTTCTTTTAATTGCATCAACTGAAAAGTAGTGACGTGATGTGTCTAGCATAACACCTCTATAGCTGTAGACATTAATATACAGAAAACAAAACATTATTTATAGTCATTGATTATTGTCGAGACTTTGTTGACTTACTTGAATTTCGGACAATCAGCAATATTAGCACTGCCGATTATTTTTAATAACTCATCCTCATCATCATACCATATGAGTTGTTGTAGCGTTGCGAGACCATTACGTGCTCCGAAAAATGAATTTGCTGATATTCTTACGTCAATTGTTTGATGCTCATCTGATATAATAATAAATAAAAATTAGGCATTTCGTGTCTCAAAAAAGTTTATTTCTAGACTTACTTATTAACGTTAAATTATAACATTCATCCGTATTAAATGTTAAGTGAATATCGGATGTCTTAAGAACATGTAGGAAAATATTAACATTTGTAAGGTTGTGTCTTCTATGAGAAGAATGATAGGATCTATCTGTTGTTGAGTGTTCTTTACTATTTTGACTTTTAGCTGTGCTACTTGTTCCTTTATTATTAAGCTCATCAACTTTACCATTGAATGACTGTACAATGGTCTTGACTTCTTCCAAAAAAATTGAAAATGCACTTTCTAATAAACTCTCAACATTTTTAAATGGAGTTCTAATCTTAAACTTTATATCATTTAAACTAAAACTATTGGCACTTATTCCAATATAGGATTTTGTCGGCTCGGGCCAGATTTTTGTGTAACTTCCACACAACATTGAACATGTTGAGAATGGGATTCTCTTTTCATTATTATTATTACTACTAGAATAATGTTGCCGTACACAACGTTGATTTACACATTTATAAGTCCACGTTCTTTCTATTGGACTATCGTAGGATGAAAATAAAAGAAGTGGAAATAAAAGGTTAATGTGAAATATTTCTTGGAATGACTTTTTTGAGTTGCTATCTGTTGGCTTATGAATGAATTTGCGGACTAGTTCTCTAGATATTCAAGTTGGCCATCAAAAATTAATTAAGCTGTGTATTGAGGCTGAACTTTGACCAAATCACTCATTCGTCCATTAAATGACATCAAATCATCTCGAGATAGCAACTTAAAGTAAATTCCCAAACTTACATTTTAGAACTATCTCCCGTTGAATATAATTTCAATTTACTATGTCTCGATTCGAAACCATTCATCAGGAACGATGATGCAGGTTTCAAAAGGCTTTGGCTTTCATTGAAATATAATATCATTAAACATAATCCCATAACAAATAAAAGGCCAATTAATAATTTCTTTAGCGATGTTGTAAATGCCATCTTGAAGCTTCTGCTTACGTCTAATCTTACTTTTTGTTCAAATTTGTTCGATTTGTTTTGGATTTTGATAAATTTTTATCAAAATTAAGATCAAGGAATCATTGGTGGTTGGTTGGTTATTTTCTGCATGCACAAATGAACTGTGAGATTCTGGAAATAGAAATAATGAAAAAAATCGATATTAGTGATCAATATTGCAGTTTGTAAGTTGATTGGAGTTGAAAAATTTAGTGGATATGGAGTTACAGGTATCTATATCCTTAGAGATTGATTTTTATTCTGAACTGGAAGATCGATTCGAAGGATTGAGTAGTAGTCTTTCAGCCAAGGAAGTAGGTGAGAAAATAAGGATTAATTTTAACGGTTTTATGTTTTTGAATTTGAGAATAAACATTGGATTTTGAGTTTAAAACAAGACAAAACATTGGATTTTGAGATTTAAACAAAATAAAACATTGAAATTAAAGTTTGAAACAAGACTAAACATTGAAATTAGAGTTTAATCTGGGAGTAAACATTGGATTTTGAGTTTAATCCGAGATAAAACATTGAAATTAGAGTTGGAAACAATGAATTAAGATTTTAACTAGTATTAAACATTAGAGCAAAGAAATATTCAATGTTTAATCCTAGGTATTAATTAAATCCAATGTTTAATCCAGGTTATATTAATTAAATCAAATTCACAGTTTCAATTTTTAATTCACAGACACTTTTTGAACAAGAATTTTATTAACATCCAGCCAACTACCTAGACTTTCATCAAATATAATTCCAATTAACCGACACGTCACGAGATCTGTAAAAATATGAATGTCCTGTGAGCAAACAACAGCAAGTCAACACTAAAGAAACATAGAAACTTACAAAGTGAGTGAATGAGCGACGAATGAAGGCAGCGAATGATCGTAAATACGCGCGTCCTAGTAAATATTTTCTCTTTTCTTGCTTTGAACATGCGTTACATTCGTTATAGTTGAAAAAAAAGGAGCAATTTTATTTTCGCTGCTATGCCGAACATTTTTAGTTTTGATCGAACGCTCAAAAGGACATGAAGAATTATTCAGTTTAAGGCAAAAGCTTTTTTATTATTTTTAGCTTTTTTTGTGTGGCACAAAAAGTAAAGTTCCGATATTAAATAACAGTAAATTTCGGGTTATTAAAGATTCAAACAAGTGTCAATTATGGGAATTTATAGAACAGCACTACTCGTAGCAGTCTCACAGGGAAGTAGTTCAAGACACGAAAATCAAAGCAATAATAATCACACTTGGACGTCGTTGACGTCAAGCACTGCAAGTAATCCAGAATATTACTTAAATTATTACAACAATACGGGTCATCGGAAGGGATTTAAGAATGATTTTGGTCAATTTCATGGAAATGTCAACATATTTTTAGGAGGGTAAGTCAATAGATATCAAACAAGTGTCATATGAGAGAGAGCTTATGACTTTATACTTTTCAACACGTACATACATTTAAAAATTTATTACATGTTCCATGAGAATTTTCTAAAAAATTCACAAAGTAAGCTTTTGTAACTCATAAAGCAGTAGACTATTATGGAAAAAATCGATGAAAACTTTATTATTTTTTTTTACTTCCACCGTCCCTAAATTAGATACCTACTATTATGTTATTATTGTACTTTTTTGCATATTGTTAAGGTTAAATTGTAATCGCAAAGGAGTTGGTGGAGAAAGAGGAAAATAACTAGTATAGGAATTAACAGCCGTGACTGATTGTAGCGCATTATACTTAAATGTCGATTAGATGCAGTAGAAAAAATAAAATACTGATCAATTTAATGAGATCTTAGCGTTTGAAAAATAACGGTCATGGAATATTTGAAAAATAACGGTTAATAAAAATTTTGAAAATGCGTCTTGGCTAAAATTTTGAATTTTTGAACATCAACGATCAAAATAATCAAAAAAGTTGGTTCTTGAACTCTAAGCAGCTTTCCAGAGCTAGCAGCTGTCTTAAGATATAGTTCCAAGATTGATAGGACTCAAAGATCTCGCCTGACTGTGAAAGTCAGACGGTCGCTCACTTTCGTATTCACAAAATCGCGCTAACTCACAAAACATGCCACAAAAGTTTTTTTAGGGCCTCCACCATACATATAAGCGACACGCAATATAACAATACATAAATTCTCCTTATTCATTCTATATTATTTTTTTTAAATCGACAGAAATTATCCTTGAGTTGTCGCTCAGTCATTCGAATATCGATTTAAAGTAACTATGTGAAAATTTCTCTCTTGACTTTTTTTCCTTTTAAAAACTACTTCTTTTTTGGAACTGTCACAAAATATTTATGATATCAAAAATTAACATGAGAACTATACATTTCTGTAACTATCATAAACATCATTATCCTTCTTCCTTTTATAATCCATATAATATTAAGCGCAATGCTGGTTGTGATATCGACAATTGTTTGTCTGATATGCTATTGCTGCCATCGAAAGACTAAAATGCGATCATCGCTCTACATGCAACAGAGATGGTTTGACAGTGATTATAATATGGAAGTATACAGCATTGAGCAGGTGATAATAATATATTTATTTATGTATTGTTCGTTACTCTTTTTATATTTTAGCCAAATTAATAAAGAACAATGAATTCATGTCGGCACACACAAACACGATTAGTACTGTTGTTTGTTCATGCATATTAATGTATATTGAATTATTTAATGTTAACAGTCAGTTTTATCACTGTTTATACTGTTTACATTGATTTAAATCAGTTTTGTCGGTACATGATATCTCTTGTACTGCATTCTTGTTTGGAATTGATTGAGGTGATCCACATTGTCCACTAGAGCATGATTGATTCTTAAATTGTTTTGACTTTCCTTTAATTTGGGCCAAAACTAATTCTTAAAGACTTAGAATTAGCAATTAATCCTAGGATTAAAAATTTAATCCTCGGATTTAACTAATTCCAAAATTTAATTTGACCCAAATGACACTTCGTCAAGCTCCAAAAAATCCCAAAATTGCTCACAATCAGCCTACTCTTATCAAAAGCGTTTTAAAAGTATCACTTTTGTACTGCCCATTTAAACACTAGATTTATTTCACTTTAAATGTAATTGATCCATCAATTTTATAGTCTGTACTTAATATCATAAAATTACTATCATTTTCAGTATTATGACATAACAACACTGAATGATGGAAATGATGATACCATAACAATGAGAAGTGTCAATGAACGACCACCTTCTTATGAGTGCATAATGGCATACAATGAAGAGCTTGTGAAGCATCAAAAAGCTTTAATTACATCTCCAAGAAGCAGTGGAATTGCACGAAGTTTGTCAATGGACAGCACACCATCCAATAAGGAATTAGACTTTAACGGTAATATTGCTCAGTCAATTTCACAGACTGAAATAAATGATCGATTAAATAACAACAATGAGCCTAATATTGCGTCAACATCGCAATCGGATAGAAACAGTAATAATATTGAGGAACTAAACAATAATACTATCGTAAATGACAATGATGGGGACGGAAGTTCAGTTGATTTGGATATTATTAAAGCAAATGGAATTATTAAATTGGACATGTCGAGAATCATGGATCATACAGGATTGCCGACATATGAAGCAGCATTAAAGTTAAAATCAAGTAATTATATTTAAATGTGTATCAAATGTCACACTGTAGTATTTCTAGCAGAAAAGAAGAAAAAATATAATACTTTGTGCCTCTAAATGCAAACAATGACTGACTATATAGCGTCGAATTACTACTTGCACATATATATAAATGTATATTTAGCAATTAATGTAACAAAATTAAATGTATAGAAAAAATTATTTAAGTAAAACTATTTGTGAGAAAAATTGATTTAATGTATTTATTTGCTACACAGTCCGATATCGACAATTGTATGAAAAAGTTCACATCGAAAGCACCGAAAAGGGATGGAAAAAAATATGAGATACAGAATATGAAATATCAATATTCAGACTCATTGGATTATTAAAATATTTTTTTATGCATATTTGATGTCACACATTATGATGATGTAGTATAATTTTAGACATACACTAAAAATCCGAGAAACGACAAGCATAAAAATTAGGTCGAAATGAAGAAAAAGCAGTACTTTATGCTTTATTTTAGGGAGAAATTTATGACGAAAACTTACCTTAATTATAATCACATTTTATGTTTGAAAGTAAATTTGATTATAAAGCAATAACACTGAGTACTGCAGCCATTCAAGTTAAAAATCAATTATACTGCAGCTATTTTTTTTTTTGGACTGGAACTAAGCGAATTTCTATATGATGTTCTTCTTATTTTATTTTGATTATTGCAAGATAATAACTTATTTACTTTGCGATTCTATGACATGGCTTTTTTGTATTTCACTTTATGTACTGTAATTAAGAATTCACTATGTACTTTCTATATCACGCATATATTCCTTATTAAATTATACGTAAACTATCAAAATAAATCCTTTATGAATATCATAAGTAAGTTAATTTATCTCTCAAAGTACGCAAAAAAAATTATTCAAACTTTATGTCCCATGTAGGGGAAAATCAACTAATTTAGCCGAAGAAATTTGAATTTTCAAAAACCGTTAGTAAATGTAATTTTTAAATCGACCAATTTTCGTATTAAATGTGAAGTTACTTTATACTATAAGTTAAGTTAAAGTATGATTAATTTATATTGTGTCATATTTCAATCCCTAAATGCTGTATTTTACGAAATTAACTTCTCCGAAAATTCCGAAAGTTCTCCGAAATCCAATTGACAATCATTATTTTTGAACTTCCATGTGGCTAATTTCTTGAAATTTAAAATTTAAAAATTTTAATCACATTTTAGATTTAAAAATTCAATTTTGTGTTTTAGTCAATTTTCAACGTTATTTGAATTTTTGTTGTTTTGTCTGAATATTTATGTTCATTTTATATCTCCGCATGGAAGACTGGACGATCTGTATAAAAACCGTTACCATGCTGCTAATCAAGAAAAATGTGATGTAGTTCTAGGAAATTTGAAATGTGCAAAATTATTTTTGAAGGTCCTTAAATCCTGAAATTAAGTATTACTAAACTATAGTTTAACTAAATTGTTAATTATATTTGTTCTTGGAAAAATTTAAATTTTAATTAACTTCACAATCTAGTTGTTCAAAATTAAATTTTAAATATCTTCATGTCTTATGTTCTATTAATAACAACGTGCAATAATTGAGTATTTTATAAACGATTCAAATTATTTACTTAGTCAGAGTTTTAGTTTGAGTTCTACTAGTTCTCACAACTTATGTATAGTAGCGCCATCTTCAGATTGTCGTAAAAAGTGTTCATAAAAATAGGTGTATCTAAAAGTTTAAAAATTTGTGTAACGGAGGAAACATTTCATGTGATTAGGAAAAGTGTGCTGTATACAAGAAGGGTAGTAAATTTCTGTGTGGAAAAATTAGACATTTTAAAATTTTAAGGTTAAGGTATTTTTAAAAATTTAAATTCAATTTTGAAACATCTGCTCAAATGTAGAATTCCTGTATTTACGAATTGAAGGTTGGTACACTCCCAATACAATATATTGTATTGTCTTGAACATAGTGGCTGTCCATACTCTAAATAACAATTGAAAGTTTAGAATATAGTGGGAATCGAACCTATGTAGGTTCAAAAGAGGATAACAGCTTTTCGAACTACTACCTAACCACTCGGCAAAACAGGTCTTACTTTTACGATGGTCGATTTGTCATACATATGACTCGATACCCCAGATCCCATTCCACTCTGACACCACAGATCTCAAGAGGGGTATGATCATAATATTCAAAGCGATTAAATAACAAATTGACCCTTCTAGCTACACCAAAGCTAACTCTATCCTGTTAATACTTCTCATGGGACGCAAACGTAATTTTAAAATTTTTATCTCTTACCTAACCTAACAATGGTCAGAACCCTTTCTATCATCTGATAAGTATCAACAATTTATCAGAAAGTAATCTACAAAGCAATTTCAGTAATAGTTGTAATAACTTTAGAAATAAATTTTCAATATCTTTTAAAATATTGCATTACTTTCAACTCCTTTTTTATTATCAATAAGTACTTTATGTGTATCTTCTCCCTTTAGAGAAATTTTAATGTAAGTATTTATGTTCAATAGAGAATTATTTGTATTTCTTATGTCCAGAAATTGGTAAGATGAAGAGTTTGCATTTGAAATATTGTGCAATAAGAATCGAATGTATTTGAATTTATTTTATGGAATAAAGTAATAAAATTAAATAAAATAAAAAGCAATTGATTATTATAAGTTTTCAGACAAGAAGAATTTTATTAGGGTAGAAGGATAGAAGTCATTTATAAATGATGTTCACATTGGGCATCATAGATAGCTGCTTCCTGTGCTAGGTTATACAATACATATTACCAAAAGGTACAACCCAAATAACCGACCACAGGTTGGTATGAGTCTCTTTTGGAAAGAGACTTGAGACAGATTTGGTGAAATTCAGCTTCTAGTCAAGCTAACGATTTCTTATAGTCAGATGATTATTCGCCTTTTCTAGGTCGTGCCGTATGTCTTTTGGGATTATTTCGCATATGAATACCTAAAGCTGACTCAGTATTTAGAAAGCTTGAGATGGTTCAGTTAAAATGACTTACACTTTCTTCCTATACAACACATTAAAGACAGGAATTCTGCCGTCCACAAAATTAGCTTAGCACTGATTTTTCGATCAATCTGGATGGGTAAACAATAGCTCGAAATCACCCGTCACGATGTCGTCAGAGCAACTTCGTGTCTAATTGTCACGGCGAAATATCTGTGTCTTAACGAACGCGCAATATGTACATCCTGTGACAGGATTCCTGTAATCTCATGCCATTTTCAAAATCTAATTTCCAAGTTCTGCAGGTTCGAATTTTATACAAAATTTTCCATTATTTCTATTGCTGAATAACCACACCATCTTTATTTTAGACGTCATAATTGAACAACTACCATGAAGAACCACCGTCAAAGGTTTACAGCAGTTTACAGTTAATAAAAATTCAATCCAAAACCCTCAATATTAGCGTCAACTTTGGAGCTGTCAATATTCTCACGTCGTTGATACACAAGCTTCCTTTAAGCTGCGAAAATTTACACTACATCCACTCTTTTATTTCTATTTTCAGCAAATACTTTAGAGATTCAGGCATATTTGCATAAATAATCGAGGATTTAAGATACGTCAACTAAGATTTTTTTCATTCACTTGAACATGGACAATCTTCTTGTCTCTCCTTATTTTATTTCTATTTTTTCCACAAAGACGCATCATCGAAAGATCAGATTCAATGATTTGGAAGGAAACATGCATATTTTAAAGAATCAAGAATGATGCAGTGTGAAGAGGATAAAATTTAAATTTTAGATTTTTTTTGCGAGTCAGTCTGTTAGTCTACATTGGTGCTATTTTTTTTTTTTTTTTGATAGATAAAAAGTTCTATGCGTATAACTTTTCTTCCTATTGCTGAATGAAATTTTCATCTTACAACATTGTAATGTAATTTTCATGTCGGTTTTAAGCAGTGGAGGTTTGCAAATTTTTTCTCGGATGCATAATTTTATGAATGTAATTAGCATCGGCGATCATTGACACCTACATGAACGGAGAAGAATGTTGTGAAGTCATTTGAAATTTAAAATATTTTCTGGGTATGGAATGCTTTAAATGTTTTAAATGCCGACGTTCTTTAAACTTAATAAAATATTATGGTTACCTTTATTTGAGGTTAATGAATGATTATTAGAAGCAGATGATTTAGTGGAAATGAATCTAAATTTCAAAATATTCTTGGCTCTAAGGATACTACAATGAATATTCTAAAGTTTTTAAAGTTAAGATCAGACCTTCAAGATGTATCGGATTTCGTATAAAATTTGAGTTCTGGACTTAAAAGATAGTGATTTACTATTGGAATTTTGATGAAACAATCAGTTAGATGTTGACCAGAGCAATATAGCGTGTTCACTAGAGTACCAATGCGCTGATGACGACTAGGGTGATGTATACAAAACTTAGAGAAAGATTCCATAAGTAAAGCATTCGTCTTTTATTGAAGAAGTTTCAGTTTTAAGCAAGGCCTTAAACTATAACATAAATTCCATTTATTATTCAGATCAGAATTAGACTTTAAATAGCTTTCAAAGTAAATTTCAAAAATAGTTTCTAAGAACATGCTAAGTTTCTAAGACCTAAAATCGAAAGTTTTTAGGTTAAAATCCTACTCGGTTAGATGGCCGGTTAGATGAGGAAGCCTTTGTGCCCTTACTAAATTTCATGAACTGCCTTTGGTGACGTTTGAAACTGGCTCTATCGCTTGATTCCACTTACCAATTAACAATATCAAGTGGATTACTGGTGCCTTTTCATGAAAAACAAATTCTTCCATTTCTGCAAACCAAACATTCATCAGCAGCACATCCCAAAAATCTAAACTAACGATCTAATATTGAACATACTCGAGCATTTATATTTCATGTGTATATAATTGCATCACAATTGCAGGGGATGAAATATGAATGATAACACAAAAAGTATCTAAATGACTTGTCATTTCCGCAATGATTGCAAGAGCCAAAAAAATAACGAACATGATATGTCTTTTCAGGAGGGGTCACAAAAAGAAGGAAAAAATGGCCATTAATTTGATCTAGATTTTTTTTTTTTTGCAAATTTTCCTATTTTTCTTGAATATTCAGTCATTACCAAGAAAGGAATAGGAAAGATAACAGTAAGAAGGAGTAAAGAAGGATGGAAATTGATGACATATGTGACTTATAAGGACTAAATATCATCAACAACACACAAGAAAAAAATTAACATGATTTGCAGACATCGAAGTTTCAGTAGTTAAGAAGCAATAAAGAATCTCGAGAAAGTTCATTGTTGAAACAATAAAATATTTTTATTGTTACCATTATATCCTCCAATCTATCACAAAAGACGAAACATTTTTCTGCTCTGCTTCCATCCTTTTTTTTATTTCAATTTTGTACAATAAAAGGAATTAGGATGGCTGCATGATTTTTATCTTCATTCAAGTGTCTCTTTTTTCGCAATATACACAAGACGACAAAGAATAATATTTACTTTTAATATCTGCTGTTCAGTCTTTATCATCCTTTTTTTCTTTCCACAAAATGGATTTCATTTCTTTCTTCTTTTTTTGTTTTAGTAATTTTTGTGAAGATAAAAGATGTTTCAAGTATCTTTCCAATTGATATGAAAACATCATAAGATGCAGAATGAAATGAAAATTCCGACGACTTACCCCCGTACCGGATGAATGGGGAAAAAAAATAAAATAAAAAACAGATTCACACACTAAGAAGAGATGGAATAAACGAAGAAATAAGATTCTTACTACTCAAAGCCATACCCAAATATACACAGCAATAAGTGAAGAGATGAAATATATTTGAAGCATCAAGCTCCACTTTTTTTTTTTTGCTTTTCGGGGAGTGGTTTTTCCATCGATATTTATTTTTTCCTTTCATTTCAACTGTACAACAAGCAGCAGTGCCAACGGAGATGAGAGAATATTGTACTGCAACGCGCTATTTGATTTCCATTTCTTTCTTCTATCCTCTTCAACCATAGCACATAAAAATAAAGAAGGGAAATAGATTTTCTTTCCTTCTGTTTTTATTTGCTTTCTGGTCATTGAGTTTGGATGAAAAAAATTTTCCATTCGAATGACCCTTCTTTATCTTTTAAGATTTTTGCTACATTATACATCTCTGTTTTTTTTCTTTACGGACATTGTTTAAAGATATGCTATAAAAATGTATATATACATAAGGATAACGATGACCATTGCTGACCAATCGCTGTGCAGTAACAGAAAAAATGTTTATGGGTAAATCTCCGTAAAAAGGGAACTGCAAAAATTGACTAAAAATTTTCTAAATCGACTAAGAATTGTTTGTCATAGATCTAGGATTAAAATTTGATCTTTAAAAGTACTATTTAATTAAATTTATTTTGTTTGTAGACAAATTTTAACTGAAATTTATGTTTTAAACCACATTTTGTTTTGCAATAATGTGTCGAAAAGTTGACATTCTGACACGATTTTTGTAAATATCTCCTTAATTAAACATCTTTTTTACTAAATAAGAGCACATAACGAAAGCTTAGAGGAGCGAAAACCTTTTGTGTATCTTTTTTAAGCTTTAAAATTCATATTTGAAGAAAAAAATCGCAAATAAAAATATCGACTTTTGGTAAAGTTGACAATCAGACGCTCTTCAAATCGAAATAAATAATTAATTAAAGCATTTACAAAGCTGGATTATTCGAAAAACTATCTTAATTACCTTTTTCTACCATATAAGAGTATAAAAAGCTAAAAAAATTAACCAGTTTTTGAGAATTTCACAAAAAACATAGTTTTTTGATAGAAAATTCTTACGGAGATTTACCCTTATATGGATGAACAAATAATAGAAATGAAAGCTCATCTCTTTTTTAACGGCTTGATAAAAGCTATGGTATCACAATATGTTGGTACAGTGGCGCACTGGTTTAGTATCTCGGGTCCTTACTTACATACTAACTGCGCTGACCTTACAGATTAATTGTGATCCATGGCTTTCCTCAGTCGCTGGCTTCCGCTTGTCAATTACGAATTTTCAGGTCCTAATCGAGTGATATGAAAGAGGATTTGGTTGTAAATATGAAGCTATGCTGCAGAATCTGTACACAAAATACTAAAATCTCCTCTTTAATCGTGATGTAATTTGATATTTTTAGAACTAGACGTACAACTAGTCTAACGATAAACTTATCTATCTGGTGTGCAAATCTTTCTTTTGCTAGTAGATAATCTAGATATCCACCAGAGGCCTATCATTACAATTAGAATTTTTAGTGCAGATACTGCAGATATTACAGGGATTTTCACAGTGCTGACGACATTACACCGACCTGGAGATTTTGGTTTGAGCCGCAGTAGGACAGCCAACTTATTTTGAAATTTTAGTACTGGTTCTTAAGTTTACAGCATCCATTGATTAGCTGAAGTCATTTTGACGAAGAAGTAGATTACCAGGAAACAAAAACGGTTACTGAATGAAATTCAAATTGAGGCATTAAGTCCAAAATAAGAAATTTTAGAGACTAGACCGAGCGGCACAAATGATCTACGCCACGAAACCTAAAATGCTCCACTAATTCGGTAATTCATGCCTTCTTCATTTGTGTTGCTCAAGTAGAACCCTCATCCACTCCCTGAATATTATGAATCCGTCACTGATGTCCCCACACACTTTAAAGAGCATTAATACAATCTATTTATCTCATGACATCACCAATATACATTCCTGAGAAATTATGAAAATGATTTCGTTTATAAGGCACATTAAAATACTCGAAAGTCCTTTCCACTTTTCGCCCATTTTTCTAGAAAAAAATATGTTAGCGGCAATAACAACAACAGCACTCGAGTTGAGCTCAACGTTGTGTTAAAAACGAATAATAAATTAATGATTAACACAAAACTAATTAAATTAACATAAAACACCACACAAAGAACCGCACCAAACTTTTTTTTTTTACTCATTTTGTTCCTTTATGCGATTCAAGCCTTAAAAGAGCAAATAAAAATGTTATGAAATTAACAGTGAAAATAAATTTACTTGCAAGTAAATAACATTATGGTTAAATTCGTATAGGTATACATTTCTAGTTATGATTAAAATTCATTTACTTTATTTACCCTTTTTATAATTTTTGGAGCAAGTTTTAATGTTCATCTTAGGACTTAATGAACATTTTGATGATAATTGCTTTGTGTATTTGGGAAATTTGATTGCGGTTGTAAAGAATTTTGTCTTGATTTTGGATTTGTAAGGAATCTGGTGTTAAGGAGTCACTTCCTGTTTATGAATTTTATGTAATTTCGTTAAATGAATCAGTTTAAGTTAAGGGCATCATTGAATGCACGGCATACCCAAGTGGAAGAGGTTGCTTAGTCTACCCTATATAGAGCTATAAGCTTGACTTTTGTGGAACTTATCATGAAATGACCAATTTATAATTAATCCCTATCTAATACCAGCAAGTTCAATGCGGACTCTTTCATCAATCTCTTCTTCCAAGAGGATTGGCAGTAAGATTTACCCATCTGGCTAAGATGTATTAAGTCGTCAACATATCCAGCCTCACGAACCCGCTTGATTGTAATTATGATGTAAAGAGCTATTTTGGTAGGATTCGAACTCGAAGAGATTGGATATTTCCAATATTTTGCCCAACCAATTGACAATTAAGACCTTACTGCTGCACTGACAGATTCACCTACTTAATATTCTATATAATACTCAGTTCCAACCTTTAAATTCGCAGTGAATCAATAGAAACTCATAATACTCATAATAGCTATCTAAAAACATCAGATAACCTGGACAAAGTGTCAATAACATCAAACCTTATCTTTATAAATGCTCAGTTCCATTTCTAACGGACCGATATACTTTTTTTTATTTTTTAAATGTACAATACTTTGATGTTTCGACCCGCAAATGTTTATAAATATTAATATCATTTTTAATGTCCAAACACTTTTATTGTTTCAATTAAAGTAGAGAACTCAATATTAATATTAATGTAATCAGCAGAAACAAGTAAACTCTATTCGGCATGAAACTTTTAATAGCTTGGTATTGTATTATTAAGTTTATTTTATTTTTTTCGTGAAAATGACCAACAAACAAGTGAAACAATAAAGGCGAAAGAGAACTAAAGTGTTTTTTGTGTTTTAATCACTTGATGATTTATTTTAAAATTTAATTAATTCGACAAGGTGGAAATGGACAGGTGATTTTTGACGGCTGAAGGGGATTTCGAGCGGAGATTAATTAAAACTTTCCTAACACCTAAGTGCTTACCTTTCCTACATCATAAATTCATATATTATGTATATTTTCACATTTTCCATTTCACTTATTTTCCATTACAGAAAAAGAAAGAAAAAATTATGGAAAATAGGCATTAAAATTGTGTACACATTTATGACTTAAAGTAATATCGCCTGATCATAGATATAAGTTAATTTAGATATCAGACTTAATGTGTGGGACTGTCTTTTCAACACTCATTTAGATTATCTGACTTAAAGATCAACAATGGACATCTTTATTATGGAGATTATGAAGATTATATGGAACAAGGTTATTTCATTATCGCCCATTAAGAATTTTAAGCTCTTTAAAGAGGAACGACAAAGTTATGGTCTCATGAGTAATTGTTTAAAATTTAATTTTGCGTCAAAACATGTTTTTTTTTTGTGCATTATAAAAATGAAAAATTCGTGTAATCATTAATATTACGTTGAAAACATGTAGGTAGGAATGATTAAGATTATATTAGAGTTTTAGGTTGTTGTTTCATTATTATCATATAAATTTAAAACTAATGGAAATATAGTGAATAAGATTATTTTAGTTTGTGACTGACGTTAGATAATCTGAATTTGGCGCAAATTTGGTTTGTGAATCACGGAAAAATAATAAATGTGACGATATCTAATAATGATGAGATCTAATAATGACAAGACTCTGCATAGTTGCTTGGTCTAGGTTATACTAAGGGTGTAATAAACCCCTATTTTCAATACAAAAACCGAGTTGATGGGACCGGAAATAGTGAAAAAGCATTCAAATCCGACTAGATTTTCTCTGAAATCGAACCCGGGTCATAAGGGTCGACACTCTAACCAATTTGCTACTGCTGCTTTGACTCCTTCTCTTTAGGTGTTCAAAGATAAAAGGAACATTTTCTCCGGAATATATAGTCATTAGTCCTTAGGTTTTGTTAATAACTAGACATTATGTCAGGTTGTCCACTCACCCTTACCCTATTTCTGGATGACCCAAAAAAGCTAAGGGTTTATCTCTAAGGAGTCTCAATTGACTCGAAATTCCATGTGGCTTCAATGACAACCCCAGGTTGAATGGAATCATAATTAAAAGCATTTCATTGAACATGATACGAATTTCCATATTGAAAGGTGTAATAACTCATGTAAGGGTGCGTATAACGATTGATTTAGCTTCATATTACACCAAAATGATTCATCAAGGAAACTAGAGTTCATATTTTAAAGATTCTTTGTCTCCTGTATATTTTACGCTTTAGAAGTCTTAAGAATCTGCCAAATCTACGTCATTGCACCCAAAAATTCATTAACCTTCTCCGATAAAAATGTACAAAATGTGCATATTACATAACAACTTTATTAGCGAGCGTGGCAACGACAAAAATTTAGACATTTTACCACAAAATGCTGAATTAAGTCAGTCAATGGTCAGTTAAAAAACAAACAATTCAAGCTGCAAAGCTCATTTGCGATTACAATTCCTCATTAAAATAATATTACAATTTTCCATTTAAGCAAATTTCACATATACAAGCATAGTCACATATATTCAGTGGTTAGTTTTTGTGGGAGCTAATTTTGGGTAGTTAATCGTATACAATAAAAACCGTATGAATAACAAAAAAAATTATTCCATAATCCTCCAAACAACATTGTGTTCTTCACTTTTCACATTATGAGCACTTATAAGTACTTTACATTTCATGCAAAAGACGAGAAGAAAATGAAAATTGTATAAAATATTTTGGATTGAACTAGATTAAAAGACGTAGTAGGGCTAGAAAATGAATAAAATATATAAAAGTGCAATTAAACATTTGAATAAAATTAGGTATGATAATTTCTCTATTTTTTATATTGTTGTTGATGATCCCAAGGAATGAGAAAATTGTTCTAATTTTCCCTAATACAAGACACAAAAAAATAGACCATTCTGCTGTGGGAAGCGTAAAATAAATTTCAATTTTTGATGAATGCGGCTGATTGAATTAAAAAAAAAAAAAATTAAAATTGAAATCTTTTGTTTATTATTATTAAAGCCAGTCATTTCATTGTTTCATGTTTAGATCCTATTTTGCCTTTACTGTGCGAAAAAAAGAGAAATGAGAAAAAAAAAGTCAGTCACCGCGAATAAAAATAATTAAAGTCTCATTTATAACAGTGCCTGACCCCCCTCATCAGATGAAGTTAATTGAAATCAACACATTTTTAATTATGTTAATTGATGAAGATAAGGTCTGTGGTGGCCATCGTATAGTACAATTTAGGCCCCGCCGGTGCTAAATAGCATTAATGTAATAAGGAATGAAAATACTTTATTCCTATGTAATTTATGTTTATGATACATTTTCACTTAAAAACCCTTCTCCCTCTTTGTACGCACTTGTGTTTTAATGGTACGCGCTTATCTTAATTGTTACAGTGTCAAAAATATATTAAAAGGTGTGCACGAAAGAATTTCTTTTCTCTATCCAGTTGGGGAAGTAGAATGTGATAAGAGTTAATGAATGTTGAAGGCTTTTAATGAATCTGTTCTAATGATATATTTATTTGGTATGATAAAGTCAGTAATGATGCTATTTACTTGTGGTCAATAAATTCTCTTGTTAGATGATGAATGACTTTATGACTCTTCATATTTTTATCCCTTCATATCCCTTGACTTATAAAGAACATGCTCTATCCACATACCAACTTTACACATAAAAGGGAATGAAACAGAACCGTCAAGGTCCCTATCGCTTTTATATTATCACATAATATTCTTGCAAATATAAAAAAAAAAATCATACATGGAAGTATCTATTTCTATTTTCTCTGTTAGAAAGTATCAAGTCACAAAAAAAGAATGTTAAAAAAATTTTCTTTAACTTTCTATGATATCATTAGATACGTAAGAATAAGAATCATCAGACAACCCTAAAATTTTCTGCAACAAAAAATAAGGAGAGGATTATGATGATCCTTATTATAGTTTCTCCTTATTAATGTTTTGCTTCTCTCCAGCCTTTGTACAATATTGTTAAAAAGAAATAAAGGATAAGTTAAAGTTTTTAGAGTGACTTTAGCGCTCCTAAATAGATTAGCTATAGTTGCTTGAAGTTGTCTCATTAGCAAAGGTTTAGCAGTAGCAGATTGGCTAATGAAATTGACTCCTATCCCATCGGTCGTGGGTTCGATCCTAGGGATTGTGTAGTTAGAAAAACGTTTAATAATTTGCTAGTTTTTCTTCTTAAAGAAGGCTAGATCTTTTTCAAACCAGAGTTCAAAGACGACTCAAATATTAAGGAAAGGAGTTAACTTGAATTGACTTTTCCATAAAAAATTCGAGTAGACTTTCGGGCTCTGTCTAAAAATATGCTCATTGGCATACTCTGATTTCAAAAAAATCTTCAGATGTTTCATACGATATTGCTTAGATTGAGTTTATACAATACTAGTTAATTCTAGTGGATCGACTTGGAGGAGACCAAAAATCCAAATTAAGTTGGGCTGAGTCTGAGAACCGAAACCGAGATCAAGACTGAAACCGGAACTGACACTACAAAGGGTTTGTCGAAGTCTCGATTTTAACGAATTATAAAGATCGAGACCAATACCTATACCGAGATCGAGACTGACACCGAGACTGAGTTGTGTGCAATTAACGTTAATTGAGTTTGAGACCGAGACCGAGATCGGGATCGAAACCGTAATTAGAACTGAGACTACAAGGAACTCTTCGAAGTTTTGGTCTCAAAAACCAAACAGAATCCAGCCAACGAGACAATTCAGTTCCAATTTCCCATTTTCCACCCCACATTATTCCTTAAAAAATATTTATACAATAAAAAAAATAGGAAATGGAGTGGTTATTTTCTCTATACATGTGGTCCTTTTTTTATTGATCCTTAATAGATGATTTATGTTATTTTATATAACTTTTTTTTGAGCTGTCTTTCATGCTGCTTTAGGGCGGAATTAAATAGATATAGAATGATATTGAGTGGAAATTTCTTTTTTTCCTAACATCATCCCACAAAAAAACAGCAAAAGAAAAACTTTTTTTTATTTAGTTCGACGACTTAATAAACTCAATTCCTGTCGCAATACGCCAAAATCCTCTATAATGCGCACAAAAGGATCAAAGTGAAAATTTATTTAATTGTTAAAACACAAAAATATATAATGAAAAATTCATAATTTCTACAAAAGAAGTAAAAATCCTCTCTCGTATTCTAGACGAAAATAGTTAATGTAATAAAGTTTATGTTTATACAGCACCCAAAAGTGTAAGGGAACGATAAAAGGAGTAAAGGAACAAACTAAATTGATTATTTATTATAATTTTTCTCTCCTTTAAGTTATCAAATAATAAATATAAAAAGAGTTATAGAGCAAAGTGAAAATTTATTTAAAACAAAATTTCGACGAAAAAAAGGCAAGAAAAAAAATTAATTTAATTAAGATTATTAACGTTAAGCATTTGTTCCATTCTCATTATTTATACCGCCTTAATTGCATAATTATGAATTGAGTTTTTTGGCAATAAGAATAAGGAAGAATTACCGAAATTGATGTTGCTTTTCTTTGCCTGTCGAAGGATTCTTTTACCTTTATTATTAGCTCGTTGTTTTTGTATAACGTGATGTGGATTTAAATATGATGACCTAATACGAATTTCCTACCATCATCATCATCAGTATTGGCATCATCTCGATTCCTTTTTCTTTGTGGAATGAGAGAAACGTGGTTTCCTTCTTTTTATTTTGGCTCTTTTTTGTTGAGAAAATTATTTTTGTTTATGCAAATTATCAACGCAATACGTTTTGGTAAAAGGTTGGTTCTTATTCACTTTGACTGAGATGTAGTTGATAATATCTTTTGATAATATCTTACTTTTGATAATATCTTTGGGGATCAGGTACATGTTGTTAGGCAATTGTCTAACTGTTAAGAATTGGATAGACCTCATGAAAATTTAGATTATATGAACATATTGAGGATTTCAACCGTACTTAACAATGCTTTAAAAATGAAATTCGATAAATCGAATGTTGTCAATTACCGCTGGGAAAAGCTGCGAATCTTTTAACTATTTATGCTGTCCAAATTTACATCAATTACCAATTTATGGTTAGCGACGGCACATTTTGTTGTTAAGGTACTTGAATATCATAAAATGATTAATTCTTCAAAAATACGGCTGTAGGCCTACGTGATTCTGGTGCCGGACTCAGCTTAAATGCTAGTGTCAATCCGATTTGGTGCCGGATTTTAAATTGATTAACCTGTTCTATTCAGGTTAGTATGACAAAAATATATGATTTAGTAAAACAGACTCAAAGTGGATAAAAGATTGGTAATGGACGTCAAACTCAGAGTGGCATCAAAATGGAGCTTTGTGTACAGGGGCCGTCCATATTTTTATGTTACTTATAATCCATCAATAACTAAAAGAACTCATCTATCAAAAAATTTTCAAACCGTCTTGATGCTACTTTGTAACTTGTTTCCCAGCAATGTTTTCTTTTACCCTCGCTTTTTTAAAAAGTATACAAAGCATCATAAGGTATCAACATTTTTCAATCAACTATCCCTCAGTGGCTATTCAAAGTATGGACTTTTCAAATCGATACAAAATTTGAAGGAAAATAAAAAAAATTATTTCTATGAAATTTTTATTGAATAATTCCAATATATTGTTAACAAGAACAGAGAGACTTGAATGAAAGGAAATAAATATTCAGTCAATTTAATAGATGTTTTGGTAAATAAACAGTATTAAAAATTGTTTAGAATTGCAAATTAAAGGATATAATTTTAGTATAAAAATGAAATTTTCTGGAGACATTTAGTTTATTATGGGTAACAAGAACTGTTCGGTACCCGTTACTAGAGAGTCATATTAAAGTCGTTAGGGAACAGATACTTTGCCGTCAAGATGCCGTATTGACGGTAAAGATGATAGTTTCAATTTGAACTAATTTAATGACATAGAATTAGACGTGTTTTAGCGTTCCTTTCTAGACTAAACGACATGAATAGAAATGGCAGTCGTCAACATTTGGAGCTGAAGATTTAGCGTTTAAAGAGCTCCGAGTTGACAACATGAAAAAATAGACGTTCTTTGATCTGGTTAGTAACTAGTCATTATGTCAAGTTGTCCACTCGAGAGTCATTTGTGTCTTTCGTGTGGCTACTGTCTATAAAACCATAAAAAATTATGTTGAACATCAAATGAATAAAAAATTATAAATTAACAGTCAAATAAATAATCAAAACAGCGTCGGCCACTTAATCAGCATCTAAAGACTCTATATTGTTGATATTTATTGCTAAAAGACTTCCAAAATCACATAACAGAAGAAAAAAAATTTAATTAACCAAATTGCGGCCAAAAAAATTTCCCACAACAATAACATAAAACTTCTTTTTATACTGCAATGACCATCAACATGACAAAACAAATAAATATCCTTCAATTTGCGGTTCGTTCATGTTTCATAAAAGGGAATGAAATGAAAAAAAAGGAAAAAAGAAAGGAAAAGTTTTATCAGATAAAAGGAAAATTCCATTTACAATGATGCTGATTTTCAATTTACCCAAAACAAAAAAAACCGCAATGAAACAATAAAAAATCAAATCAAATTGTCAACATCCCTAAAATAAATTGATGTACAGTGTAGTAGGGGGGAATACAGTTTACTACAAGACGATATGTAAAGCTGCCTTTCGGTCCTTCTTCACTGCACACAAATTAAATAAAACGAAGCTATAGTCAATAAATTTTATCTGAAATGCTTGAACGAGGATCTTTTTTCCCATGAAATATCCCATAAAATAGCAAATGTTATAAACATATATCACTCACTAGTCGATGCCAATTTGGACAATGAAAAATTCCTTTAAAAATTGCTTTTTTTAAATTCGCATTTTATAAAAAAAATTGGAAAAATTGCTTGTTCCTGTTATGAGATTTCAGCGCATTTTTTGCTCCAGCTATCAGAAATTAATTAAGAAAGTAATAATTGTAACGGTCATTCGAAATTCAAATTTCTAAGTAAAAGTTGTCATTCGCAGCCAACTTCAGGTATGTTTTTAAATGAAATCTGAAGAAAATTAATTCAAAAAATCGAATTTAGAATTGATTTCAAGATTTAACTCAATAAAACTGTTCAAAAAACTTATTTGGACTCTTTCTGATGTCTGACCAACGAGTTATTAACAGTAGCCGGCTGACCGGCCTGACAAAGGATTTTATAAAGCCGCCTTTTTTCAAAAACACGCTAAAAAGTGAAATTCAAATGAATTTATGTTGAAATTGCCACAAGCAAAATTTATTAAATCAACCAGAAAGTTATTTTTGTGGCAAAAACAGCAACGGCAGAGGAAGCAAAAAAACGCTTACAGAAACGCGATGAGCAAAAATTATTTTCACAAATGAACAAGCTCGATAAATATTTTGTCAAATAATTTTCCATCATTCTTTAAATTTTTTTTCGTGAATAACAGGTGGGAAGCATCTCATGATATAAAAACATTAAACAAATGCCTTTTTTTTTGTAGTTTTTTACGCTAGAATAAAACTTAATTTCTAATATTTTTATATTTTACGCACTAAACAGATAAAAAACTCTTGTTATTTCAATTTGGGATTTAAATGCTGTATCTACTTCCTACTTCTGTTTATGTTTTTACAGTAGAAATTTTTCAAAATTTTCAGTAATTTTCAAAATTTTGTATTTTTTTCCGCACTAATGCATTAATTGCAAAAATATACTTGCTACATTTTGAAATCTAAACAATTCGTTCAAGTGAAATTTTATGGAGATGATAAATATTTTTCATTTGAATTTTGATTTTAGATGGAATTTTTCGTTTTGATTTTGAGGAATTTTGTTGGTTTTTAGGGATATTGAGTTAATTGGAGTTATTTTGAAATGTTATAAAGTCTTGAAGCATCTTGAAGAATTTGAATTCATAAAATTGATGTTGTGTGCTGCACAATATCGACACAATTCTGAATTTCAGGTTTACTGGACTTTAGATTTGTCTCAAAAATTTCAGACTCAACCAAATAAGTTTTTAGTCGACACAAAATATTCGATTTCATCAATAAATTAGAGGAATTTATCCATTTGTAAAGATTTAGATTTGATTTTTATATTTGTTCTAATTTCAACACATAACTCGCTCTTTGTTTGTTAAAGATTGTCGCTTCAAAAAGCGCAAATGGACAGTGCTTAGCTAACAATATGAATTTTAATAGAAATTACTTTGCCCAAAACTAAAACCAGCTATTTTTTCGAATCTTGATTAAGGTTTAAAGTCATCAAAATGAAAATCTAATCAGACATTTAAATTTCTTGAAAAATCCATCAAAAATCTTCAATTTTCAACCGCTATAATAACTCCAATTAAAATATTTCACTCCATTTTCATTTTCTACAATAACGATGACTTGTGATAGCTCTTGTTAAATATCGGAATGTCTATTATCATTACAAAAGCTATCGTCTACCTTTTATCTATCCATTCTAATAAAAAAATCAAAAAAAATCTAGGTAAAAAAGGAGGAAAAAATTTATTTAAGGTGGCTACAAGTGCTGTTGAGAAAAATTTAAATTGAATGGGATGGAAAAAGGTAAGGATTCCATCAACCATCATCTGTCATGAAGTAAAGTAAGCTTCAAAAGCATGTTGATATTACAGAAAGTAAAAAAATAAAATAAAAAATAATTTAATGCTGAAATCTGTTTGTCATTAATTTTTTTGATGTTGCTTTCTCTCCTTCGAGTGCCTTCAAAGTGATTTTGTTGTATGTCTCTTAGATATATCGGATAATGAGGGCGGAGAGTAAATGGGAAAAAAAATATATAAAAAGTCCTTCAAGTGGAAACAACAAAGTTGAGAGTAGAGAAATGAATGATTTTTAAATTGCTTTTATGTCGTTTTATTATTTTTTTTTTTCGAGGGGTCACAAAATATAAACTCTTGTCGCCATTTTAATTGTGTTTATTTATTTATTTTTATTTTAATTTTTCTCTCTTTTAACTTATTTTGTGGATATTTGAAGAAAATTGCTTGATAAAACACTTTGTCTGGTCATTTGGTCAACTGCAGTTAAGAACTCGTTATCCAGACATCGTAGAGAGCTTTAATAATTTCATAATTCACTGACGTTCGGCAAGAACCTCTAAAAATGGCTCTATCCTTCGAGAACTTCTGCCAGTTTGGAATGATAAGGACTTTAGCATCCTTTTCTACACATCCAATCCAGGAGTTTTACTGGATTAGTTTTATTGAGTTGTTGGTGCATCATAAAGTCTTAAATCTTGCAATCATTCCTAAATTCGATAATTTCATTCAAATTTCATTTTTAAATTTACCTGAAGTTGGCTGCGAATGAAAAATTTGAATTTCGAATAATCGTTACAATTATTATTTTCTATATTAATTAACCCGTCGTTATTTGTAAACGTTGTTAGTTATTTATTAGTTTGATTAAGTTACTTATTTCCTACTGGATCTTGTGGTGGGTTCGGAAGTAATTTGAAATTCAATTTGTTAACAAAACACTGAACGATACATCAAAAATGCGCTGAAGTCTTTCAATAAAGTCGAGTACATTTTTATATCATAAATCTCATTTTAAAAAGTGTCACATTACTTTATGAGATCCATCTTTTCATGGATGACATTCTGTCTTCATACACAATATTTTTATTATGTTTATTAATAATCTTCATGACAAGTCCGCATTCAGACATTCTTTACATTCACATTAAAAAAATTATTACACAATTTTTCCATAATTCCATTGCATTGCATTATGAGATGGAAATATGAAAGAAGAAGTAGGAAGGAACGGCAGGATTGATAAAAAGGGTTTCTGGATAAACATTTATATAAGCTTGAGAGCTACTGGATGAAAACCCCTTTTGAAATGTAAATAAATATTTGCAACCAACAACCCAGGATCAACTGACAAGCAATCCGCTACTGCTGCTGATTACACATGCATGAGATAGAACCAACAGTAGGATGCTGGAGAATATTACTTTAAAATTCCATTAAATGTATTAAAAAAAAATATTCTGTCTTCATGACGGCTTAGACAAATAATGTATTAAAAAGTGGTCTGGAAGAAGTAAATTTATTTTATTTTCGTTCCTTTCTCCAGTTCCAATCTTTTTTTCTGCCTTTCTTTTTCAAATATATTACAATAATTTTCATAAAACTCATTCGGTGCCGAAATTTACTTTAAGATTCTTTTCGACTTTTTTTTAAACAAATTTAATAAATTTAATTATTTTATTATGACTTTAAATTTTGTGATAGCCGCGGGAGTAAAATCACTGAATACTATTAATTTAGCATTAAATGTTACTAATTGTAAATTATTAGAAGATGTGAACAGTGGGATTTTTTTTTGAAAATTATTGAGGATTTCGACAGTTTTTATGGATAATTTACTGGATCATGTTAATAAATTACGGCAATTAAAGATCAATTGGTCTTTAATGAGTGAACTTTAAAGTCTTTAGTGAAACTTAGCATCAATAAAATTTGTACTTAAAAGTGAAAAATAATGAGATTTATTTTTATTTGAATTTATTCTTAAATTGAACATGATTTTTATTTGATCTTTTGAATTTATTGTAATGAAAATCTTGTCATTATTTACAAAATGTCTGCAAATTGAACTTATCCAAAATATAAAATTGTTTTAACCTTATAAAAACCAAATAAACGATTCAGTTAATTAACTGAACTTATTCTTGAAATAAATTAAATTTTTCCAAGAATTTGCTTAAAAACTGAAATGAAATGAATTTATTCTCTAATAAAACCAATCAGACCCTGAAAATTCAAAATCCATGTGGTGCTCATTTGGGACTTCAAGTAGACTCATTGTATAACTCGGAAGATGCTACTTATTTCCAATCTAAATATGTCCTCAAACTGGACTTAATCTCACAATGACAGTCTTTTTCTTCTTAATTTGTTTTATATTGCAATTTTAAGAAATTATTAAATCAGATCTCGAAGTTGACACGGATTTTGTATGGAAAAGAAATTCCATCCAAAATTCGAGAAGACGTCGACTTCTGTTTTAAACTTAATTATGATTAAATTTATGACAATTTGTCTATTTTTGCCTCTAATAAAATAAAATAAAATATGAAGAAATAATTGAAAATTTTCTAATTACAACCCATCATCATAAGCATAAAGCACCACAGAATGTTCATGTCAAAACATGAGATTTTAATTAACACTGTAATGACATCTAGCAAGCAAATAATATTGAGGGATTGTAGTAGCTGATAGACAAGAAAAATGTGAAAATTGAATGAAATTAATTTACATGTCTAAAAATTCCTTCACTTTTGTGTGTGCATACATGTGTGAAATATTCTGTGGCGCAACGCTAAATTATCAATTTCACGCTTACTTCATCACAATGGTGTAAATCAACCCTTTTTTTTTGTGTGTGCCATCCAAAAACTCTATTTTTCACCCACTCGGTAAATTTATTAAATATAAATGCTCAGTATAAGTAAGTAGAGTAATAATAATAGAAGAGAGAATTAGAGTCCTATCCAGAAACCAAAGATTTCTTCCGCATAAATGGGCAACAATTGTTGCTGTTACTTACTGATGTTACTGCCTGTTTATATTCCCCACAAAACATAACAGTAAAAATATTTAACATGACATGAACGGATTGTGTGTGAAGCAGGAGGAAAGGAATTGAATTTTGATTAAAATATCCAGAAAATCTGTTGTATTTTTGTGAGATCCATTGTAACCAAAACTCGACAAGCTTGGGAAATATTTTGTGTGGTTAAATTCTGTCAGGCATGCATTGTGCTTTATTATACGAAGGGAAAAATACATAGAATTGAGATGGGAATGATGTTATCACATGTTGTCATATACTTATTCCAAAAATAATAAAAATTAGTTCTAGCTGCATAGATTCGTATTCTAAATATTCCAATTTTCTATCCTAAATAAAATCGTACAGAATACAAAATTGACATTAAAAATTAAACAGCATTTGATTGTCTTTAGTTTGACAGTGATTGAAACAATAAACATTTCAAAGATTCGATTTTTTTTTTTTACCACAGATGTATCCACAAATGTCGCGGGGCTTAATCTTTAAAAACTGTTGTCTTTTTTCATCTGTATGTAAAAATCAAATTTGCCTTTTTTTTTTGTGTGCCTTCGTCAGAGGATTTATTTGTTTGCGTTTCTGATTCAGCCGTTTTACGGATTTAAAGAATAACATCTCAATATAATGCTTGCGGGATGGAAGAGGAATTGCCTAAAAAAGAGAAACAAACTTACGTTTTGAGATAATTATGCAGATGATGGCAAGTTTGTGCTCGCATTTTTTTCTTTTCTTTTTCTAGCATTCGGAACAGAAAATTTGCATATAATTTAAGACTTTTTTTTTCTTTTCCTTGCTCGCTAAGTTAGGGATTTTTCACAACAAACTTTCCTTCTTGCTGTTGTTAAAGAAGGAGATCTCAGCTCATATAAAGAGGATGGAAAGAAATAAAGAATTCTTAAAAATAAAATTTTCTCGCTAAATATTTAATGCGGGAATAAAACACGCTGTAAAGCATTTATCTAACAAATTGAATTTTGCACACTTTGTTATTCCCTTAAAAATTATTTTTCATCTTTCTTAGGGGTTCGTTTGTGAGTTACGTAATACTGTAGCTTGTGTTGCGTAACACAATGTCTGTATTTTACCACAAAACCTGCCTTACTCTCAATTTACCATCTTTTGCAAGGAAAACTGGCTCATATCAGCAATGAGTGCGCTGTTGTGAGGTCGATTTCTTCGGTTCTGGCATGGTTTGGTATTGTATGGAACAATAGAGTATCCCACAGAGTTTATAGTAAATGTTTTGCAATTATATTAGCGAGTACCATTTTACTACACTAGATGTACCATGGATGATGTTTTACAGTACCGTGTGACACCTGTACCGAAAAATTGACCTCAAAGCAGATGAGCAGCTTAAATTTCCTTTCTGTCAAGCTTCTTATCTACTTATGATAGTTTATTAGTAAGAGTATCTGACTTTAAGTCAATAAAAGCACTAGTTCAATTCTCATTAGTAATAGTATGTGACTATAAGCCTTAGAACACTAGTTCGATTCCCATTTGAACCTAATTGCTGCAAATTTGAACATAAATTTCTAATAAAGCATAGCAAACCATAAATTCCGAATAGCACACATCAATTAATAGATGTGAGGTTGCAGATCTGCGTAACTCTAACTTGATGCTGGATTCTGTTTAAATAGCATAAACCGGTTAATCGATCAAAAATCCGGCCCCAGATCGCAGCTATTCTGACTTGATGCTGGATTTAGTTTAAATGCGGCACCATACCAGAAACACGGTAGCTTGTTGCCAAAATTTGAATCGATTAACCGACCTATCCTTTTCGGAAAGACTCTATCTCTCTTCTTAAGCATCACATCAAATCCAAATCATCCCTAACTCTATGTCTCTTCATTTTCTATCTCATAACGAAAAATTTATGCACTAAAAAATATGAAAATAAAAATAAAGTGCATCATATACATGCAGATTATGATTATTAGTAGGGGTTTCAATCCCGGGATCCCGCATCCCGGGATCCCGGGATCCCGGATGTTTTTCCGGTCCCGCAATCCCGGGATTGGAGAAGCTTCAATCCCGGGATTACGGGATTGAGAATTCATTTGATGTTGATACAAAAACTTCAAGTTTAAAGTCTAAAATTTTAAAAAATTTAAGAATTACACGTTTGGAAATCATGCCTAATAATATAATATAGTAATTTCATCCACAATTTTTGAAGTTAAAGTTGAACATGAGGCTTTACAGTATCAAATAACAAAAATTGATTGAAACTTTCTTTAAAAATTCATATTAAATTGTTAATATTTTGAAAGGCCAGAAATTAAATTTATTTGTATGTAATTTCTTAAAATTTAGGGTTCGCCCAGATGCGCAGGCCTGCAGCAGGCCTGCAGTTTCTATTGTTCTAGATGCGCATCCAGATGCGCATCCAATTGCATCCAACTGCATCCATCTGAACTTTTTGTATGGAAATTTTTTTCAAAAAAAATGATGAAAAATTGCATTTTTGAGAGTTTTTCACCGTCGTAATTGGAAAACTAAATCAAAAATAACATTTTCTACGATATTCTAACTTTATTTTTAAAAAATTAAAAAAATGTAATTTTCCAGTGTTTTTCCAAGTTTTTCACCATTATATATGAAAATTAAGGGAAAACTAGCATTTTCCAAGATTATTCATTATTATAATATGTGAATTCATGTGAAAAATTGTCATTTTCATAGTTTTTAAAGTATTTGGTTAAATTTTCAGATGCACTTGGATGCGCATCCAGATGCGCAGGCCTGCTGCAGGCCTGCAGTTTTCTGCATCTCTGCATCTATCTGCATCTAATTTTGGCGAACCCTATTAAAATTCTATTAGGCGTACCAAAGATCTCACAAATTTAGGCAAATTCTGAGTTGATTATGCTTTCTTGATATCGGGATTTCCCGGGGAATCCCAAAAATCCCTAGATCCCGAAAATTCTATTCCCGATCAAAAAAATTTATCGAGATTGGGATTTTGAGGAAGCATGATGTTAACATCTTGATTTCGGCTTTGAAAACACAAATCTTGGCAATTTTTTGTCATTAATTTGTTTAGTTAACTATTTAGACCACATTTTTGTGTACTGGATTGATTTTTTTTATCCTCAAAATTTCTAATAAAACTATTAGTATTACATTTGCACTGGAATTCGACTAATAACATGATATTTTTTTCATCATCCAATCCCGGGATTAATCCCGGGATCCCGGGATTGAGATTTCCAAATCCCGTAATCCCGGGATTGAGATTTTGTCCCGGGATTGAAACCCCTAATTATTACTATGATACTAAAGGAAATATGAAATTTTTCATTGCAATTGTTATTTCACATAATTTCTTCCTGCTACATTATACAAAAATATTTAGAAAATATCATCATAATGACAAAATTGTTCCCTTCTTTCGCATAATAATGTGTACTAAAATAAACATTATGTAAGCATGTTGATGAAGAAAATTGTGTAACAATAACAAAGAATAGAAGGAAACAAAGGGAAGTATGCATATTCATGTAGGCAAATGATGATATATTGATAATAAGAATGAATTTTAAATGAAAATGAGAGCAAATTTGCTGCATGCTATGATGTCAATTGAAGAATATTAAGGATATCCTATTCTTTATGTCTATGATCATTTCATGGACTTTTAATTGGAGTGATTTAAATTTTAATAAATCAAAAGAAAAAGGAGAAGATTGAGATGTTGGATGAGATGTCTTTAGAGTATGATATTGCTAAAGAGTAAGGTTAGTATTCAGACTAAATTGTATAACATTCAAGCAAATTTACTTTGGTTTAAAAATTAAGGAATGTTTCTGATCTCACTATAAACTGTTGGTCTATTTATTGCAGGTTTGGCGCATTCTCACGTGTTACACAATTATTAGCCGCGAATCGTTCTTGTACAACTCTGAATCTCAATTTATAGAATAACTGAATGTTTATATCTAAAAATCAGCCTTACCCGAAAAGTACACAACGTAGAAAAGTCAAAAAATGTGACTTTAGGCCGGTGTGACTCTGGCTTGGACCGGATTCTTTAAAATTGCAAGTCACACAAGCCTGAGATAAAATTTTTGCTTAACAACACCATACAACGTTGGTCGATATGTTTCATAATTTACGGCTGTCTAGATGCAATCAAATGAGTTGTGATTGCATTTTGGTCTGCAATAAAAAAGGAATTTCCAATTATCAACATCAACATCTTGGGTCATTTAGTTAACTTTCCAGACTAGATAAAATTCTTACTCCATCGACACAAATGATAAAGGGTCCGTCGCGGAACTTTGAAGGCTAAACCTCTTTTAATAATATCAATTGGAAGCCGCTTTCATCCATTTAGTTGCCAAATTTAGACGGCTTCCGGACTAAAAATGCCGTTATTATTAGAACTAAATCCCAAAATCGCCATTTACTTTGAATTCCGCGATTATTTCTTAAAAATCTATAAATCTTTCCTATTTATATTTATTTATTTATGTCATTTCAGCACAAAACTTCCTTATAAAAAGGAATGAATAAACAAAGGAAATGGAAATTTTTGTTTAAAAGAGACAAGATTTGATTTGCATTTTTGGATTCCGATTCTGTTTATTTAACTACGGGAAAATTCTCCGTGATTCACATTTGGTGTACCTTTTTGATCTTCTTTTCGTTGCTTAAATCTAAAATCCGCTCAAAAAATGAGATCGGAAAGAAAAAGAAGATTTAAATAAAGTGGATTTTAAGAACCGGGGAAGGGTGTGGCATTAAAAAAGATTTAGAGACCATCAACCTCTTTATAACAGTGAATCATTGACGTACATCAAAGGTGAAGCTAGCTGTCAAAAATCTGTAACATCTAATTTAATATTAAGCAGTAAAGAATCATTAACATCCCTAAAACTTAATTCTTTTTTTTTAGACCAGTATGTAGGATGAGAGAAAATTGAAAAGCATCAAAAAAGGGACATTTCATCGCATAAATTTATTAAAAAAGTTTTAATTAAAAAATCATTCAGAGCTTCTGTGTTTTTCGGTCGAGGAAACAAACACAGAAAAATTTCGCTTCAGCGAAATTATTAATTAAAAAGTTTTTTTTTTATTCCTCATTTTCTTCTGTTTTTTAGGATATTCTCTCTCGCTTTTACTTTTCACTGATATTTCACCATTAATATTTTTAATTAATTTAATTGAAGATGTTTTTTTTTATTTCTGCAAACGTATCCATTTTTTGTGCTCATTGTCCAATGAGATTTTCATCATTTTTTTTTGTGTTGTTAACATGTCGATTTTCATCTCATATCATAATTTATGTTTATGCAATAAAAAATAGATTTTCTGTATAACAATCAATCATTAAAATCTATATAGATTTTGAGGCATCAATCTCATTCATATATGAGATGAAAATCTTCGTCTTTCCGCTTTTTTTGCAAAAAAATATAAATGTTGTTGTGGTTATTATTAACAAAAAATGAAGTTTGAGTTTGGGTTATTAGGGACGTAAACGCATTTTTAGTTCAGAAGATTGCAGTGGTTTCATTTAGTTCATTTGGTTAAAAGCAAGCACAACTTGTTTGCTAAGGCACAGTTACGTCACTTTATTAATCCGGAAATCACAACTCGTAGTAATGACTATAAATCCAGTGCCAGGCTTACTTGAACCCGGCTTTCATCAAATTTGGCCCAGGTTTAAAGTTACACTAGCCTGGAGTTGGATTTTCGGTCGTTTTTCTCATGTCTTAAAAATTGTGTGAACAGACAAGATTTTATCGAGTCTAACTCTACTTAGAATTACGCCGACCTGAGAAAAGTATTATTCATCTTTTCTACGTCATATGCCTTTTGAATATTTACTGATTTTTCGTAAATTTTGCGAAACGTTGCCTCTAACTTAACTGTCATTTAGGTCCTTGTGGCGAAAACACTTGAATATGAACAGATTTAGTATTTTAAAAAACCTGTATGTGAAGTTCATTAGCGAATAACGGTAATGCTACTTTCTGGGGACCTTTAGAATGTCTAAGGTTACCTCAAAACCGGCTATCCATTTAAATGCGAAATTGTTGTTTGCCTTCTTAATGCATTTCATGTGATATCGAATCACTGGAATCTATTTAGGGTACAGATTATAACCTATACGGAGTATTCAAAGAGGCTTTCTAGGTCTGACATGATAATTTGTTAGAAACCATACTGCATATTGCCAAATGTATCAAAAATACTCTGCAGTCAGCCACCAAATATGATCATAAAAATCCACAAACATCTACAATATCAAAATACCTCCCATAAAAGCAAAAGAACCAAGAAGAAATTATGAATGATGTGATGGATTTGATTTTGTTCGATTCAAATGCTGATAAATATAAATAATGTTGAAATGAAAAGCAAAAGCAATCGCATAATAATGATCATCATTCCCTTTCTATCAAGATATATCAAAATACTATATATCTATGAGATTTATCAAGGATATCAAAATATCATTAGTACGATTTTTCCATATTTATTTCGGATTTACTTTGTAAACGAAGAAATAAAATATAAAAAAAAACATACTCGAACGTATTGATTGAGTTCTCCATGCTTCAACATGCTTGGAAAAATAAATTTTTTTTATTTTGTCATGAGAAATTTTTTTATGTGATTTTTTAAGCGTGTCAAATACATGAAAATCCATCTCATCAGTAATATGAAATGAAAGAGCAAGAATATTGATGATTACGTTCATCTTTATTGCTAGGTCATGAATTATAATTCAGCACGAAGAGAAGTTAGGAATAAATATTGAAGAATTTCGCACATAAGAAAATCAAAGCATTAGAAATCATCATTTATCTATATCTGTAGATCCTATAGCTATTACTATCAATATTGAATGTTTGTTAAAACCAACTGAAGCATTATTAATGCCTTTACTTTCCAATTGAATGAAGCACTCAAATCTAATCTATCAAAATTAAACTGTTTTTTCTTTGCCGCAAATGTTTGCCGTGTTGATGATGGTCTATCGTTGTACTCTATCTTGAAAATGATGGGATTGACGACGGAAGGGTATGGACTTCTGTGATACTTTTTTGAGTTCTGATTTGAACGAGAAATTTTAAGCTTTGGTAAATGTAATTGGATTTTGGCAAATTTAGAGATAAATAGCTGTTGAGATGTGTAACTTAGTACGTATGATCGATCAAGGTACTGATTCTAGGTGTCATGGCTGAAAAGACACAAACATTATTGGTGAAATTCGGAAATAGGGATATTGTAATCAGGAAGTGTTAGCCAGATCTTAGAATTTTTAATTCAGGCTAGCCTTGATTCGCGAACAATGAAATCTTGTCATCACGATGTCAAAATGAGAATCTACTTAAAACCTCTAGCTAGTTAGAAAATTTAGTCGTTTTCGTCTATTGGAAGTTTTGACGGTTTTAGCGCCACATTGATGAACTACTTTAGATCGGCAATTTTGAAAGAGATCAGATGATGTTGAACCCTTAAGATTCTTAGGTTATGAATAATGTTGTATAGTGCACATTTGTAAGGGAAAACCATCAAATAAAGGGTTTTTTCGAGAATTGTTAAGGTGATACCTGAGAACATGCACCTAAGATACAGGTAGGTGAAGCTGTAGGGGAAAACAAACATACAAGCCCCTGTCATCATTTACAATCAGCCACAAACTAAACATTTTACCCAACTTTTCTTAAAATTTGACCAAGAAATTCAAAATTTGTGTGTCCTTGTCAAATCTTTGTGATATTTACAGTTAAATTTGAACAAACTTCAATCCTTTCCTCACACGGAAGTTCCAGAAATATCTCAAAACATGAAAATTTTATTTCTCTCAAATTACTCCGCCCGTCAAAAAAATAAAAAAAGAATCCCAAAGTCCCATCGATCTTTTCACAAAACACATGCTTCTCATACAATTTCATTGATTGATTATGATTTATTGATTATTTAAGAATGAAAATAAAGGATTTGAAAGGTTCACTTTCACACCCATTTCAAATAATATCTCCTGTACTCACTCCCGCCCTATGCTAATGACTTCTGAAATATTTTCCATTCCAAATAACAGGAAAATTGTGATGACATTTAAATTCAATTGCAATTGACTCAAGAAAAGCAAGTAGCGCGGCTCAATTTCTGCACGTGTAACTCTTTTGTTTATTTTAATCGTCTTTTAATTTGCTGTATGTAGGCTGATGATGATGTATATTGTATGTTAAAGGCAAATACGGCACTAAACTATACAGAAAATTGATGAATATCAAAACAAATGTCCCGATTGGTTTCTTACCACGCACGTGTGTTTATACGTTTTTATAAAGCAAATAAAAGAGAGACTTTTTCATGTTTTATTATGCCGAACGTTGATCCTTTATATGTTTTAAAATGCTGCTTAAGCTGGTGAGAAAAGGATTTTTGTAAATATTTATTTTGCCACTGGGGAACGGAAATACTGTTTTGAAAACAAAATATATAAAAAATATTCAAAAAAAAAAAAAAAGGCATGAGTGTTATTGAATATAAAAGAGAGGATGAGAGGATAGAAGGTGCCATTTGATGTCATATACAACAGTTACTTCTTTTTTCGGTAACTGTCGAGCAGTGCTGTTGAAACTTTGTGCCGTGGCACACCATGCTGTAGTGTATTTGCTTATTTCGCTGGTCGTACAGATCAAATGTGATCCATAGCTTACCTCAGTTGGCGTCTGAATCTGGCTCTATCGCTGGCTACCGTTTGACAATCACCAATCCCAAATGTGATACAATCTCTATCGACCGTTTTTTTCCATGAGTTTTTTTGGCCTACGGAACACTAGTGAATCTAAGGAAATATCATTTATAGCATGGAATGTGCGTTTTCGGTCGTGGTTTACTACCAAATTGTACCATGACTCAAAAAAGATTGGCCATCACTGCCGTAAAGTATAAAAATTGAATCATGACTCTGTACAGCATTACACATGCCATTAAATTATTCTTTAAATCGCATTTTTATATCCATAAACGTTATAATTTATGATGAATGGAATGAAAAGACTTAGCTGTGAGAGCAAATCTGGTGTAAAAAATGGCACATCATTTCTGGATCATTTAAGAAACAACATAACGCAAAAAAAAAAACGCAGGACTTAACATTGTTTAGTGTCATTCTTTATATCATTTTTATTCGCATTGAAGATGAGCACCCCATGGATTGAAATTGCAGATATAAATATCCATAATATAGCGTGAATTTTTTTCTGAGATTTAAGCGTGTGCATTTTCCATCATTTCACTACGCAAAAATAATGTTTGAAAGAAAAATTGTGTAAATAATTCTTATTTCTGCTGTTTCAGAATGACTGTAACGAAATGATGACTTTCAATTGCATTCATGTCAATTTCATAAATTTTTTCGCGTTCCTTTATTTAAAATCTATCATGTGAATTCTTCCATACCTCAATATCTATCTACATACAGCATATATTGTTTTGTGAAAGTAAACACTAGTGAGTGACATGTAGTTTAAAGTTAATCAGGCGTATAGTTGGCCACAAATTTGACTCTATTTATTTAGCATAATCAACAAGGGTTGTATTGTATTAAAAATCAATGGGAATAGTAAGTGCAACTTGCCGTTCAACACGACTCCTTCGTTCAATTTCAATTTTTCATTGTGCGTTTTCATCCCTCCGTGTGCATTTTTATATCTGTACATATTTACCGTCCCCTTGCTATCGTTAGCATTTGAGATTTTATGAAGCAGAGGTTGTTTAGAGATCAAAATTTAAACAAAAAAACAGGAATTGAATGAAATGTTGCTTCTTGCTATTCTGAGGGATATAATCGGGATGAGATGAAATGACGGTTGATGTGTAATTTGGAAATTGTAAAATTTGTCAATTTTTTTGTGCCTTAATTTGTTTATTGAAATGATTTTTCAATTTTTTAATGAGGTATTGTTAGGGATTTTTTTTGATGATATTAAGGAGAAATTTGAGTTAAATTGTGGTTTGTTGGATTTTTTGTGGGGTAAATTAAGAAATTGCTGGTTTTTGGGTTTTTTATGGCAAAGGGAACGTTCGGAAATGACGTCTTATATTTCAGTTTAGTTAAAATAACCAGGAGCTAGTTGAAAATGATGTTAATCATGCTAATACAGGACTATAGGGGTTAAATTTTTTGGAAAAGGGATGAAATGCTTGAGTCTTCGAAAATCCACTCCTGGTAATGCTTCTGGTCTTTAGGTCATAACCTAGTTTAGCAAACAGCCGTTTATCCCACCGAAGACATTGCTGAAGAACACACGGCTTAGAAAAATGAGAAATATTGGCTAGAGTAGAGTTGGCTGGACTTCAATGTGGAGATGCCTCTACTTGAGTCCAGATTCTAGTGGAAGCCCCTTTTTGGATCTTTTGATTCGGGACTCCTAAATTCCTGTCAATTCGACCGCAGACAAGTATAGCCCAAGTGCGAGTCCAATTTCATTTCAGACTAATCTCAGAATCTATCTCTAGCTATTTTAAGCCGCAAAATTGAGTCAAAAACCTCACTTAAACACTTCAAACATCACCCCCAATCCTCAATCATCTACCTTTAATTCCAATTTCACCAAAAATAAGTACCTAATTTGGAAATTCCCTTATGATTTGTTTTTATTTATTCGCCAAAATATAAACCTACAACATTTAACATAACAATAATTCCATATGAATGCAGGGTAAAGAAAAAGAAATGTGCTAATAAAAAGGGAATATAAAAAATTATCGTTCTATCCCTAATGAAGTTTTGCAACTTTTTTTATAGCTATGATACATTTTAATAATTTTTTTCTTCATCTTGTTCTAAAATTTGCTATGTTGCGAGAATGTAACCATACAAACAGCGCAAAATAAACATCGAGTTAACATTTAATACGAATAAGAACATTCAAACTCATAAAATTGTTCTTTACGAGAGCAATGGCATATTTTTTAATGCATAATTCCTATTTCTCATCGTTTGCATAAAATATTCAGTTAATTAATTTATATTGCTATATTTTCGTTATTTTTTTTTTTTATTTTATTCGGAATCATAATGTCATTTCCATTTTCATTTTCTCATCACTTGAATGCGCGAGGTTAAGGAAACTTTACTTAGGCTAAAAGCATTTAGTTTAGATCGGTTTAGGGTATCTGAAGGGAAGGGAATGAAAATCTTTTTTTGAACGGACACGAGTAGGCGAAAATACGTAATAATCAAATGATGTCTAGTAAATGTCCAGTTGATGACTAGATTCCAATCCGAGAATCTAATGAAATAATTCAAAACTACCCATCGTCTTCATATTGTGGCAGGCTGCTCGGTTTCTAATCAGCAGCTTACTAACTTCATTAGCCGGATAGAGCAATTGTGGTTCATGGTCTTCCTCAGATCGCGACAAAATCTGACTCTATTACTGAATCCTGTTTGACAATTTCCAAAACCAAATACAATGCTGTTCATGGAGCTGTTAACAGAGACTGCATTACATTTGGTATTCGAAATTGACAAGCGTAGAGGCATTTGAGGGAAGCCATGAATCACAATCTGTTCGGCCAGCGAAGCAAGTAAGCAAATAAGTACAATGCTGTCTATCTCTAGCCAGCAAAAAAGCAGCAGTGGCGTAATGGTTTGAGCATCGGTCGGCTGTCTACCTCAACAGCTATCCGTTCTTCGGTAGTACAAGTAATATTTTGTCATTGATAAATTTGGAGTTTAGAATTGCGCCCAACAGGCATATAGCATGCTTTCATGGTACAGCAATACCACTACAGTACTTAAAAGCGGTATCTTTGCCTGATAGATTGGCTTTCGTAAAAAAACAAATTTAAGTTTGGAAATATTCAATTGTAATAACAACCGTAAGAATTGAAAATCTCTTAAGCAAACAACCTTAGATACCCTAACCTCACTTTTGTATTTAAAAGGCCTCTTTTATGAAAGAAAATAGAGCAAAACAACTGAATTCTCAATGAATTACCTTTAATGTTAAACATCACACCTTAAAAAAATTTTCACTGCGCTAATTCCGACCACTAAGATATGAAAATCAAATTCATATATGCATAACTGCTTAACACTACATTGCAGTGTTACTTATTAGTCCTTTTTTTTATTTTACCGCAATTAGTCCTTTATCTAAATTCATTATTATTGGCTTCTTTATTAACTTAATTAATTATGAAATTCTCTTTCACTTTTTTTTAAGGCTGCGACTGTGGATTTACCTAGAATCACTTCATTTACAATTCAATGAAAGTGCGAAAATTTGAATAGAATAAAATTTCATGAATTACTTAAAGACTAGCTTAATGGGTTTATTTCTCAAAACAATATTGCCTTAATTAGTCAAGAAAACTTTTTTCTGTTCCTTTAATAAAAATTTAATTTTGGACAAAACTTTAACACATGTTTTTGATCACTTCCAAAATTGATTTTCGGTCACTTAATAAAAATTTAATTTTGTTCCGACTGTTGGCACAACAACAACAACAATTTGAGAAAAAGGGGATTCTTTAAATTACTGGACAATTACTTTACAACAATGAAATGACAAATTGACCAAATCATTGAAGAGTGATTTAGAATCACATAAATTTCTACTTCGGACCTATTCCAGCTTTCCCACTTGTCAGTTTAATCAATTACATCATTTAAGAGGGGTTAAAGTTAAATGATTCTTATGGATATATAAACTGTATATGTAGGAAATATTTTTAATTATTTTATTAAATTAGTTCCACCTCATTGATATTTTATAGCCACACATTTGTAGTCATCTAATGTAATTAAACTTTTATAGCTGAAATGATTTCCTCTTGAATGAATTGTTGTAACATTTGTGTGACCATCTTACTTGATTTTGGATTTTTATCTATTTTTATTATTTCAATTTACCAAATGATTTTGGTTTTTAACTCACTTGTGTTTAGTTCCTTTTGTTACGATGTGTAATATGAGCATTTGTTATATTACACTTAATTTTCTTCTACTCGTTTGAGCAATTTTTGTGATGAGATTGCATGAAATCCTTCATTTTTTTTCCAATACTCTCGTTTTGTCTTATCGATAATGAAATGCTTCATATTTTATAATAAAAAAAAAAAATTTGAATATAAAGTGGCTCAATATTCGATTGACGTGCATGCATGATATTCAATCGAATTCAAATGTGGCTGATAAATTAAAATCTAAATTGAAAAATTTAAAATATGAGATGATGAAATTGCATAATGTATGAGGAACAGATCGCTTTTCTTTTATTCTTTCTCATCTCATATTAAGTGTATGTGAAGTAACCATATTTACTTAATATCTCAGATACCTTTCGATTAGGGGTTTAATTTGATCGAAATTCGATATATTTGGATTTGTTTCTTTTGTAAATTGAGAATATTTTGATGTTTTGAGGAATTTTGAGCTAAACTAACCTGATTGAGCAATTACTCGATCCCTAGATGCTGTACATTGATGTTGCGATTGTGAATTTTAGATTCGGCTAGGAATCTGGCATTGTGAAGGATATACATTTTCAAAACTACATCACCAACAAATTCAGGGACATCAAAACCTTCTTTTGAAGACTAATCTGGTCATAGACATGATTAGATAATTAGATTAGATAAATAGATGTGATTTTGATCCCAGTAAAAATTAATTGAAAACTATACGACTAAGTGTAAGGTTTCCCGATGTCGCAATCACGACTTCCTTATGATTAAATAAGAGCAATATTTGACCAATGCATTCGTTGTTTTCCAGTAATACACCAGACCGATACCAACAATCACTTAATTTAAGTTGACGATTAGGCGAAGTTATGTATCCGGAAAAGGAGTCAGCACCTTTACTTACTATTGGTGCAATTTGGATTTTTGCAGATTTTTATGAAAGATCGAAGTCGCTTAAGTCGACGGCTAAAAATTTCCGCTTAGCAAAGCTGTTTTTTAACCGCCGTCGACTAAAAAATCAGCGGCTTCGATCTCTGATTTTTATATTGTATTAAATCTACTTTTCCATGCAAAACTTCAACTTCTTGACTTTGATTTAGTAAACTTGTTTAAAATTTACTTGCATATTATAATTTGTTCAGAATTAGAAGATCTGTTCACTCAATGAGCGGTTTTGGTGGTTTCAACACCCTCCTTCAGGAATATTTCCTTCAATTTGCTTAGATTTTTAAACATTTTGATACAAATTTTCAGAAAACATTTTAAATCACCGACCACATCCCATTAAAAAACCAATAATTCATCCCAACCTAAGAACCCCCAAACCTCACATGAGAAAACAAGAGAACAAAAAAATCGTTTAAATATTTTTTTCAATAACTTTCTTCTTCAAAACATTGAATTTAATCAATTTACTTTGTTTTCATACGTATGTTGGAAAGAATGGAAGTGCATAAATTATACCACAAAAAAATAAAATAAAGAATGTAAACGGAGGAAAAAAAATAACAATTTCTTCCCTTACATTATTGCATTGATGAAGCAATTCCTTTTAATTTTGTTGATTTTTTTCTGCTCATCTCTCGATTGTAATCCATTGCAATAAAAAATATATCATTTACTTTATAAGAAAAATAAGAAATAAATAAATAATCTTGTCTGTGCAATTCCACTCTCACTCGGGTGGTGAGGCTGAATTTTTTGAGGGTGGATTTATATTTACAATATTAAAATATTTTTTTTTTCATGAGGTGTAAAAAAGGAACGAAGAAAAAAAAACTTTTAAATTTAAATAATTTTCTATCCTCATTTGCATTTTTTTCCTAATTCTAATTCACATGTGTATGGTAAGTGTAGTGAGATTCATTGCCAAAAAAGGCATTGAACCGTTAAATAACCTGTCATAACCAAAAAAAGAGAGAGATCCTTAACGATATATAAATAAGCAAGCATGCTGATATGATTTTTGCTGTTGATTTATATCACAAGTGTACTTTACTTCTCAGCCACATCAGTGATGGGAAATTAATATGAGATTTATATTTCAGCTTGTGGGAATTATGAGATTTAATAAAAATCAGAATTAATTAAAGGATATAATATTATTATTATGTGAGTGTTGTGGTACTCAACTTGAATTTAATTAAAATGTTTGTATTAATGACTTTTTATATCATATTCAGGGAATTGTAGGAACATTAAATTTTTTTGATGGAATGCAGTCATGAAGCATGTTAATGAAGTGAAATTCTTACAATTTTACAGTGCATATTTATGGAAATTTAACGATATAAAAGGTGAAAAATGACATTTAGTGTACTTTAATGCATTTATAAGTTTAATTACCTTAAAATGAATAAAAAAAGACATAAATTTTGGTTTGAAAACGTATGGCATGCTTAATTGTGTAGGCCAAGTATAGGCTATATATCAATTAATGTTAGCTGTAGTGCTTTGTTTGAGAGTTACATATATTAGGAGTTTTCTAAAGTTATCTAAAGGTTATTAATAGCATTTAATCCAACAGTCCATATATCAAGTGCATTTTAGGGGTAAAGTTCTAAAGAAAATGCAAATCTATGCAATAAAGAGAGTCAAAATCTTAAATTATTTTAATTTTTAACTGATATCCAAGTCAAGCCATAAGAAAATTTTATACTTAATCCACAAAAACCTGAAAATGAAATGAAAAACAAATGAAAAAACAGAGCTCGAAGTCTACTCGACTCCATACAATATTTAAGTTTAGTTCGAGATGTGTGAAAAAGGATACGAAGATGTTACTTAAAGGTTTGTTACGTTAAACGTAAGCAATGAGTCGATGAGGAACCATAAAGGAGTGGTTTTGGAGCATTTTCAATTTGCTTCACTCAGGACTATTGATTCATTATTGAAAGTACCAGCCATGTTACACGCGGAAGTTGAAAATTTTAAATTTGTAGCTTTAATTTCTAAAACTGAATTTGAAATAAAATACGTGCCAAAATATTAAACATGCTAATAAATTTGAATATTGTGGATTCAGATAGCAAGCTTAAGCTGTCTCAAATTAAGTAGTGAACTTGATAATTTTGTCTAGCAAACTTAGAGATATGCTTTAAACTTTTCCATTGCATTGCCAAAACATCCTTAAAAAAATTATTCAAAACCTCCAAAAAGTTAACAACGACAAATTCCAACCCAGTTCAAACATAATAAATCCTTCATCATGACAAATATACAGGAACAATCCATGCCAAAAGTCCTCCTTTAAATCTCTTCCAAGCTTTAAAAAGCATAACATCCCCACAAAAAAAAGCAATATTTCAAAAAAGTTTCTCAAAACTATTAAAATTAATTGAAAATATGTTATTAAATGCATTTCCTTCTACACATGCTGTCAGTAATAAAACTCATACAATTTTTGCCACATCCTCCGCCTCTATTGAGAAAAAAGCTATTCGTTGAAGAAAAAAAAAGTTGTTTTTTTATTCCAGACTTTGCGCAATTTCATATAATATTGGAGCATTGCTATGTGCCATATTCTTGATTGCTGCAGCATAATGCATTGAAGATTTATGAGAATGAGATAAAAGCATTGCTGCATTGAGATAAGATTTTACCTTATTTTGTACCTTTATAAATATTTATTGAGCAGCACAGAAAGAAAAAAAAAAGCTTCAAAATGCCAAAACATGCGCATTTTAATGTAGTTTCCGAGACAGATAATAAAAAAAAAAATTGAAAAACTTTTTTTCCTTTGAATTTTTTTCTCATTTTGGATGTCTTAAAAAAATTGTGCAAAAAAATAAATATAATTGCTGTTCTCATATTCAAAGCTATTTAGTTTGAAATAAAAGAAGTGCCAAGAAGGAACAACAATAATAAGAATAGTCCGTCCTGCAAGAACAAGAAAAGCTTGGAAAAATACAGAATTTTTCCTCTGTAATGATGAAAAAAAAGGAAAAAAAGCTTACGTGGCCAATCGAGAAAGAAGCTGCGCAAAAGTTGTGATGAAAAGAGATGGAAAAACGGAATTTGGGAGGCGTGTGAATGTTAAAGGCGGTTTTTTTGTTATTTGAAAAATATGCTGTTATGCAACGATCAGATTAAAGGAAAAATAAGAGCATAAAAAACTTCTTCTTTGTGTTCATCTTATGACAATTTAGATGGGAAAAATGAACACAAAAAAAGGAAAAAAATTCCTTTTATATGCATTTGCCATAGTTTAAAAGTATAGCTCTAATATAAATTCAGAAGAACATTACATTCTTGCCAAGAAAAAAAAAATTCATTTTAGAATATCAAGTGTATAGTCCCGAGTGACACAGATGAGAAAGGTTACGTAATGGAGCTCTTATGGCTCGACCAAACCTCTTTTGGATTGGATGATATGTAGAAAAAAGCTAAAGTCCTTAACATTCCGAATAGGCAGAAGTTCTCGAATGATAAAACCGACTTTAGAGGTTCTTTCCGTGCAGCAATTCATCCATGTGCATCTCAGCCAAGGAAGTAATTAAAGTAAATTACCTTTTTTAACACAAAATGGATGTTGCTTCCATTAAGCGTCCATAAATCTGTCTTAAAAGGTTGTCTATAATAAAAGTCATTTACTTTACTTACTTTCTTGTTTGAGGTCCACGTGGCCCCATTGCCGCTTACAGAGAACGTTTAAATCCGGCTCTATCATTCGAGATCTTCTGTCAATTCGGAATGTTAAGGATTTTAGCTTCCTTTTCTGGAAATCTAATCCAAATGAGCTTTACTTTAAAGGCTAAAAAAGTTCCGGAGCTCATCCTTCTTCATCTCTGTCGCTCGGTACTCATTCTGTGCTAGTCTATAACTTTAAAGAAAAGCAGGTCGTGAATTTTTAATAAGGGAAAATTGTGAGAGTACTTTTGGGTTCATCTTAATTTCTTTTTGTTCTGTTTAAATTAATAATTAAACTTCCCATTCGACCTTGAATTAATTAATCATTAATGTAAAATTGAGCATTTTTTTTTTGGGTGAGTATTAAAAATGAATTTTAAATATTTTTTAATTACCATCTGTTTCATTCTTAATTGTTTTGGGATTAAGATTTTTATAATGTGATGATTTTTAATTTTTTTAAAACAAAATTTAAATTGCCTTAAACTTTTGTTATGATACTTTTGCGGATTATGGACAGTGTTAGGATTGAAGTTTGTTGAGTCTTAATTTTGTTAAGTGCTGTAGATTGTCAGAGCTTATGTAAATATGCTTTACTTTGTAGTTTTTAAAGATTTTTGAGGAATTTCACTTATTTTTGAGAATTTAAACTTGGACACCTGCAGTAAAATTTGCACATTTGACTCTAGTTTATTTATGTCTCGTTGGCATTCTTACTGCTAATGCTGGAACAATGTTCCTGATTTTGAGATGTCAGCACGACTCTGCCATGGAGCCGAATAGGGAGAGCTTGATAATTTGGAGAAATTTGTAAAATTTCAATGAACTTCAAAACTAGTCACTATTACATTCATTCATTCTACTCCAATATTGCATGTGCATTCTACAATTTACGTCACGAAATGAATATAATTACTCGGCTGATGATCTGAATCGATAAATTCCAATAGCTCTAGTTCATAACTTCAAAAAATTTCCATCTCAAACCCTGTACCCCAAAATTATACTCCAATTACTAAAATTAATGCACAATCTAATTAATTATACTTTTAAAAAATGCCCCAAAAAATTTTTCGGAATTTATTTAGCACAGAAAATAGTGAATATTTTTTCAAAGTCCTTTAACCTTCCCGTCATGCATTTTTGATGAGCAAATTGCTTTCTGTAACAAATTACACATCATCAAGCAACGGCAATCATATTCCTTTGTTTCTGGTCAGTCATAATCACATATGAACTCATCGTATGTATTACAAGCAGGCAAGTGAAGATAAAGATCTGTTTCGTGCAATTCTTATAAAGCTGCATTAGTCATTGCGAGTTGCTAATTATTTTCGACATTTAACTTTAATGCCTTTTTAAAAAGTGCATTGTTGGCACAAAAGTCGTGTGAATTTTTTTTAACTTAAAAGTCGATTCTTTGTTGTGTCCATTGTTGTTATTTTTTTTCTCTCTCGGGGTCTATCTATCTATCCTCAACACGTTTCTAATTAATATATGGGAAAAAAATTGTTATTTTTAAATTGTGTTATCAAACACAAACGACTCAAATTAGATACACATATATCGAAAACGCACGCAACTGATTTCAGAACTTCCATCTTTAAGCTTCAATTTTATTTTCTTTTCTGCTACATATTTTATTCCCGAGAGACACATTCTTGGTGTGAATTCAATTTCTTTGTCTGTATTCAATTGTAACTTAAAGATTTTTATTCACTATTGTCATATATGCTGATATGAGCATCTTCTGATGCTCTTAAAACACCTTCCCTTACTTACTTACTTCGCTGGCCGTAAAGATCAATTTTGATCCATGTCGCCTCAAACTAACCCTATCGGTGGCTCTCGGTTGCCAATTTCCAATACTTAATGCAATACTGTCCCTGCCAACAGCTTCCTTGTATGAACGCTTTGAAAAAACACCATTAAAATGCATTTTTGACGTGTTTGCAACCACTAACACTGGTACTGACTAAAGCAGTGTTATCAAATCTGCCCAGGCACAAAGAACATTACGAGTACAATTTCGGTTGTAGTTTACCACCAAGATATGCCGTGTCATAAGCAGTTTTGACAACACTGGGTTAAAGTCACAACACTGTGATTGCTTATAAATTCATCAGTTATGGCTCTATAGAATTGAATCATATATTCGATAGAACTATAGACCTTTAAAACATTAATATTTCCAGCATGTCCAGAGGTGTAGCGAAACACGACAACCAATTATGAAGTTTTGATACTTTTAGATGAATTTATGGATATTTAAACTTTAAGCAAATTGAAGAGTTATTTGCAAAGTTCAAAGTCAATTCAGATTTTGCCCAAAAAGTTCAATTCTAGTTGACTTTAATCGTTTTAGTCAATATAGAGTCAGCTATGAGTTTTGATCTTACATGGAGATTATACCTATAATGGTCCATTTAGCTACGCATATAAATATTTCTCTTACTAAGAACAAACCAAGAACCATAAAATCGTTTAAAACTGCCATAAAACACAAGAAATGACAGCTTCGTGTAAGATTGATTTAAGAGCACAAAATTCAACTCCAAAAGCCATTGCTGCTCCTGACATTCACCAATCCATGACACTAGTTCATGTTTACCGGGAATAGTAAATTATGGTCGGAATAATACCAAGAAGTATATAGCATGATTCAAGTATATAATTCAAGTGAGATTAGTTGTAATCTGCAGCAAACAATAATATATTTTTTGTTGTTCTAACCATATAACAATTTTTCTTATAGATCGTTGCGTGTTTTTTATGTTGCATACACACATTACCACATTACAAGAAGTCAAGTCAAGTCGAGTCATTAAATTATTATCCCTTCATTGCCACTTGAGTTGAGTCTCATAAAATAATGAAACAAACGCAAAAAAATTATTATTATATCCAACTATAAAAACCAACAAATGAACAGAGCACCATATTAAAGGTCATAATTTATGGAACTTTTGTAAATATATGTAAGCTTTGTTTTGTTTTGTGTCTTTTTTTTTTGTGTCTTCCTATGAGGAGGGATTAACGCTTATTTTTTTTTTGTAGTTCTCTTAATTTCAGCAATTAATTTAAATGAGTTATTATAATCTCCTCCACTTTGCACGCTTGGCCAATAGACTTACGAATGACTTCCATTTCAAGGTTTTATGATTATTTCAAAAAGTTACACAAAAACAGAATTTATTTTGGGAGATTTTTGTTGATAAAAAAAAAAGCGTTTGCCTTCCTATCTTACGCGATGGATACTGAAAGAATCTCGAATGTTTCGTAGCTGCTATGTTGCGTCACTTGGTTGAAAAGTTAAAGGTTTTCTCAAAAAAAAAAATTACATCATTATCATATTTCTTATAATATCCCCGCGATGACTAAGAGGGACTTTAAGAGAGCTTAAGTGTCTTAATGATAACAGCATTTCATACTTTAATGTCATTAAAATTTTCTTCAAGAGTAACTAACTATCTGTTCTTTATAGCGTAGTAAAGGAGGAAGGAGAGACCGCACAATCAACTGAGGTGACTTTCTGTATGTAGAAAGAATTTAATGTTTAGTGAGTGATTTGAGGTTGAGACGCATTTATGTTCTTTTTATATGGAATTTTTGACTTCCTTAATTAAACCCGAACTGTTTTCCCAAGCGCATCAGTACAGAACGCTGGTAAAGGTATTCGACCTTAATATTGTCATAAAGATATTGGTTCGATTCTCACTTGAAAGCAGGTCTCGAGGTCAACTCGGATTTTGCACCAAAAAGTCTACTCAACTCAACTCGACTCTAAATAAAATCATGAAATCTTGATGATAAAAGTCGAAAATTCCAAATTTTAACCAAATTTCCGATTAAATTCCTACCGTCAATGACCATACCGCAACATCTTTTAATTAAAACGTCTGTCAAGTTCCTCTAAATATATCCTTCCTCATTTCCTCCTCTAAACTGTGTCACACTGACACAAAACAAATTAAAAACCCCAATTTACAATGTAAAACTGTTCAAAAAAAATGAAAATTTCTTCATCATGGCAACATAATGCCAACAGAAGAAGTCAGCAACAGCAGTAACAACACCAACAAGAATATTCTAATTTTGTATATCTTTCGTACAATTTTATTTTTTATGAATGGCGAGGAAAATTGTATCAAATGTGAATTGTATTAGACATTTCTTGAAAAATTATTCACCCTTACACGAAAATTCACTTCTTTTACTCACTGCGAACTTAAACTTTTCATTCAGTCACTTGAAATAAGAAAGAAAAAAAATTTTTCCACTTCATTCAAATGGAATGAAGAGGAAAAACTTTAAGAAAAAGTCGTTATCATTTTTATTCAGTTATGTATGGATAAAAATATATAGCACTGAATAAATTTACTCCTAGATAATACGTATAATATAAGTATTAGTAGTAAAAAATTGCTCCAATTTCCATTTGCGTCATTTGCGTTCAAAAAAAAAAGTGAACAGGAACGATATCGAGTCATGAAAGTTTTGATCATCTGATTCGACATGAAGTCAACATTTAATCCCGGAATGAATCTTTAAAAAAATTTCCACACATTATTTTTGTTTATCGAAATATACAGTAGGATGGCAACAGAAGAACTCAATATGGAAAAATTATTTTTTATGACATTTAAATGGCACAGAAATTCAACAAGTCGACGATTTAACAAATCGTTTTATTATTCAAAGTTTTTTTTTTCTTCTCTTTTCATTGCTCCTTTTGTACTTTTTTTATATTCCAGTATTTTTTTTTCTTTTTTGGGGAAATTTACGATTTGAAGTTTAAATAATAATAATGTGTAATTAGGATGGGTTTTATGTTCTTCTTCCATTTCCTTCGCTCTTTTTTTAAATTTTTTTGGCTTCTTACAATTCAATAGCAACAGAATTGGGGGTTGTTTGGATATGATGTTACACTAACTCTTTTATTGATATTCATAATCAAGCCATACATATCTCGGAAGACATACGGCTTAGAAATGATCGATAACAAATCAATGTGACTCTAATTCTACACCTGATTCAATGAAATCCGGATTTAGACTAGATTAAAGTTGGTCTGTGGCCAAATTTCGGTCATATAAGCACTGTGTAATTAGCAGACATGTCCACAATTTCTTCCGATGTGCACAAGTCGGTTACTCGATCCACAATTTGGCATCAGACTGACTTTACTCAAGCTTGCTACCTGATTTAAACAGAACCCTGCATTTTAACAGAGCCATGCAGTCTTGGAGCTATATTTTTGGACCATTTAACCGATTTGTTCTATTCGGAAGATATTGTGGACATGTCTGAAAGGCACAATTCGTAGAATGATCCAAAATCCAGCCCAAGCAGACTTTACTGTAGTCTTATGTTGGATTTCATGGAATCTTGTGTGGCGAATTCAAAGACAGAGTTGCAGTGACAAGAACAGTAAAGAGGCATTCAAATTCAACTGACTTTCCACTCTAAACTTGAAAATCTGATGTTACGCTACATCCAAACATCCCACAAAAAAAGATTTTTACCTTAATTTTTTTTTTCTTCAAACAAATTATTTGACATTTTAAATGAGGTATCATTAAAGTAATGTTGAACAGAAACATGCTTGTTTCTTGTTAATCCAGAAGATTTTTATAATTAAAAGACACACATATTAAAGAGACTTGCTTCTTAGATTTTTTAATTAAAAGAACGACTAAAATATTGAATTGTTCTTTTGCAAATTGAAATTTAGTGCAGATTAAGAGTGAATTTTTGTTGGTCATTTGGTGTTATAGCTGACCGGGCATGCATAATAAAAAATGTTGAACAAGAAATTCTCATGGTTGTTTCACAAATGAGTCAGAGAAGTTTAAGTTTATGGATATAATTAGCCATTAAGCTCATAAATCTATAGATACTGAATCTAGAATGTAGAATTCCAAGAAGAACTTGAAGCTGACTTGAATTTATCATGCGAAATCCTAAACGACTTCCAGATCTGCTACTAGGTTCATTAAATAAAGCCTTTAGATGACGTCTTAGGTTGGTCATGCATCGCAATTGATCTGTACAACTAGCGAAGTAAATTAGTACAAGAATAGACATTTCTTGACAATTTCCAAGCCTTGAATAGCAATTAAATAATTAACATTTTAATTATTTTTTCACAAAAATATCCAAGAAATCTTCAAAAATAATCCAAAAAATGACAAAAAGCCTCAAGTAATTGTTAAACACACTTTTGCTCAAATTTATAATTGACAATATTTACTCTTAATCGTCAACTTCAATCAGACCTTAATGCACAAAAATCATCACAGGAGTCTTATGAAATCTACAAATGGATTTGATGCATTTAAAGAAGTGAAAATTGATCCTATTAGCATTTTTAAAGAATATATTATTTGACTTGTGCATTAGGTGATAAGTTCAATTGCTGTTGGATTTTGTTAATTAGCTTAAAAAGTCGGTTGTAATTGATATGGACTAATTAAGACGGAAGTGGTGATGTTTAATGTTAAGTTGGTTATTGAGAATTCAGTTTTTTGCAGTTATTCCTCAAATAGTTTCCAAATGGTTAATCTTTGATTTTAAACTTCTACGTGGAACAGGGAAGAAACACTTTTTCTTAGACACAGTCTACAGGATATAAATATGAATTATTTAAGTTTCTAGTCACCAACTATGAAAATATGAATTATCCACTAAAAATGTGGCAAGATTCAATGACATTTAAATTTTAATAAATCTTAGACTAACTCTTGAATTAATTCCAAAATTTTCAACCTAAAGTAACTTTAATTCTTTAAATCAAGAATAAATTATGCATAAAATCCACCAAAATAAGAACCAGAAAACCGCCGATTCACCTGTTCTTAATAACGGTCAAAGAACAAATAAATATTGTCTTTACCCGACATTTTAGATGGTAAAAAGAAATTCTTTCTCATTCCATACATCTTTCATTTTTATTATTGTATACCTTTGCGAATTAAAGCCTTCCTTCTCGAAAATTACTTCAATGAATTACATTTTTAATCGAGAGCTCCCTTTTACGATATGATGAAATTAAAAGCAAAATCCTCAACTTTTCAGCACACCGAGTGAGAATGATTCTGATGATGGAAAAAAAAATCTTAAAAATTTGCATAATTTTTTTGATCTGCTTTGTTTCAAAGTAAAGAAAAAGGGAAAAAAAAAGTTGAAGCTTTTTTTAATGGAATTAACACAAAGGAGAAAAAAAAAATTAGTTGATTTATGATGTTGGTGTGGATGGAGAATTATGTTGTTGGATAATTTTTAATTAAAAACTTCTAAAGGAGAACATTTTCCTCATTTTTATTTTGTTGTGCTTGTGTTGATACCCGCGAATGACTGTTATGGGTTATGTAAATAGAATATTATTTTTTTTGAAGGGATTGGAGATGAAATTTGGGAATTACTGGAATATTTTAATGGCAGGGTTTGCCAATTGTTCGAATTTTAGTTAAATATTCTTCAAAGTTACTAAAATTATTTAAAATTGTTCAAATTTGAATTTCTTTAAAAATTTTAAATTTCAATTTTTTTGAAATTTTTTTAAAAAATTGAGTTTTTTTAGCAAAAATTTCTACCTTAAATAGCACAAATCGGTTAATCGATGATCATACCCAGATTACAAGTCACCGACTTGATGTAAGATTCGATTTAAATTCGGAACCATGTTCCAGTTTAAATCCTATTCAAAAAGTTCATTAAAATTTAAATTTTGAACAAAATTTCCTTTAAATTCAAATTTTCAACAAAAATTCTTTAACTTCAAATTCAATTTGTCCGTTACAAACAAAATTCCATAAAATTCTCATAACCACTCCAGAGTTAATTCAAACATGATTCTTCCACCACAACAACTCATAATAATGAAATTAAAAAAATTATGAACTTAATTCAAACTGACAGTAAACTACATAGAAGAAATTTTCCACATAAATTTAAGGGAAGCGAGTAAATTATTCAAGCCAACATAGTCAATCGGTAATGAAATTCAAGAAATAAGTATAAAAACTAACGAGATGATGATGATGAATTAGAAGAACGTAATGGAAGAATGCATGTTGATCTTCTGCATCAGATCATTACTTAATTAGATATGTTTGATTGTTGAACGTCAATCAAAATAATTGTAAAAAATCTGCATCAAAATCATTCATTTTTATTATTTTGTTATTCTTTGTACACACGTAATGATTCTCTTTTCGTACATGAATTCAATGCATTGCATTTTTCTCTCCTTTTTTCACACATTAAATTTCATTACATTACATGTATCGTTGTAATTACTCACTGAGGTCTCAGGCAGGTTCGTACATGAATGAAAAGCAATTACGATTACAATTATAAATTGTAAATATTCCCAAAGTCGTCAAAAAGAATTAGATAAAGATTACGATTTTTTTTTTGTTGTGCAAAAGTAATGAACGAAACCTTGACACTGTCTAGATAATGGAAGCTGAAAAAATATTCTCTAATTAATAGAGTTTGGGAATTATTTTTTCGAAAGAATAGTCTTCCTTATAGACAATTCTTATTAAGAATTCTGTTTCCTACATGATTAATTATTTGCTTGGGTTTTTGAGAAACGTTCTAAAAAAAAGTCAATTGTTTTGGATTTGCTTGTGTGTTTTTGGGCATAAGTAGTTTGAGATGATAAGTCAAAAAACTTTGAAATTTGTTCTCGAATTTGCATATTTAGCTCGAATTGCGCATAGAGCTACATTGAAATGTCATTAAGTTATTATCGAGTCATATTAAGTTTTGCATCATCCTCTAGCGACAATTGAAAAAGACACTGTCAAGACTTGACGGAAATGTGACCGAGTCTGCTTCATTTGTGTTGCTCGGGAACAAGTCATGTAAGTCGATTGCACCTAGAAAGCAAAATCTGATATTTAGCCAATTGATTCCTTATAAAACTAAGACAGATTCGCTATCAGAGGTCAGAAAATGATTAAGATTTGGCATGTAAAAGTCATCCATAATTGGCTAGAGTGGACTGAAATTCTCGTTATATCTCATCGATGGCAATTAATTGATAAGTAAATGTCCAGTTGATGTCTAATTGTATTGTATTTTTGCCCTATCCGAGTCAACTATGGTTGAATTCTCCATTCCAAATATTAATCAATTTCAATACTCTGACAGATTCGCTGTCTTAATTTCATAAGGAAATCATGTCAAATTCGAGTTTTGAGATCGATTAAATCCCAAGCCAGAGCCTCTCAAGTATTTGTAACCTTCGCTTCAATTAGTAATGATACAGGACGTGATTAATCTCATTAAAAATCTCATAAATTCGAGTAGATTTGAAAGATTTACACCCAAAATGCAGCTTACCTAATCTCTAACCTTCCTAAACAACAGAACAAACTAATCAATTATGTCTTTAATGGCCCATAGCTCCTCATTACTCAACACTTCATCACCTTACTACAGTTAAATTGATTAAATCAACCAACAAAACAACGTAAATAAATCAAAAAGTTCAAGGAACTCTAACAAAATAATTTCCAAAAAAACGCAACTTCTTTAAAAACATTTAAAATTACTTCCTTGCTTTAATATGCGCCCTTCAATTAAGTATTTTCGCTTCATACCTCCGTGTTCTTTATAACCGAAAAATTTTTGCTCATTATTCAATTTATCAGCTAATTTTTTAGGTTCTGCTTAAAAACCGAAAATGATGTCTATTATTATTACACATTATAAATACAGCTGCGATATACATAGAGACACACTCAATTTCCAGCATTATTAATTTGACCTAAAACAAAATTCTTTATTTTTTTCTGTTGTTCTGTGTTATTTTTGAGGCACCTGCATTTACTCATATCATGTTTCTTTTCTGAAAAATTGTTTTTTACTTACTTTTACCGGAGAATGAGCCGAAATTGAAATTATTAATTTTTTTTGATGCGGTTCGTATGGATTGAAATTGTTGGTGTCTAAAGTTGAGGATCTTTGAGGACTTGCAAAATTTGAATTTGAATAATTGGTTTTGATAATTTTTGAGTGATTTGATATCAAAGTTTACTGTGATTTTGTATTGGAATTTCAGACAAATTTTAGTAAACTAATTCAAATAGTTCTTTGTGTAAGTGACTAAAGTTAGACGGTTGAATTCCTACTTTAGCGACCTGGGTTCGATCTTAAGCTTGCGCCTTTTCTCTACCCTAACCATGCAGCTCGATTTGTGAGAATAAAAATCACTCAAATTGTGGCTAGATACTTCACAAATTGTGCAGAATTTCGAATCAGTTGTCTTCATGAACATCAAATGACTGTTCAACTCATCAGAATCATTAATTGAGCCATCAACCAGTCAATAACGATTAACAAACAGTTTCTGGTGAAAGATTCAACTTTAGGTGTCTAATTCAACTGCTGTCAAATTCTAATGTATTTTTGTTCACTCTGGAATACTAGAAAACAATTCTGGACCAAGAAGTTCTTATACATACAAGAAACCATCTCCTTGCATCATACCAAAAACTCCTTAATCTAAAATTCACATCAATCCACACAATCGGTCCAACATTTCAACAGTTTTTCAAAAAGCAAAGAATTTAAATGTTTATTCTTTTTGTGTGTTTTAAAACAAATTCTTATAGAGCTTAATAAAATGACGGTTGATACGACAAAATGACTAATGACTTTATTTCATATGTAACAGTAAGCGATCCATATTTAATGAGCACGAATGAAAATGTGCCGTCTTGTTGTAAGCAATAAGTAACAGGCATGTTGCAGAATTAAGTACACATTGCTATAGAAATTGGATTAGTCGCATTTCTAGCGTATGTAGAACAACGACATTCCGGAAAATATAAATTCCAAAAAGGTGATCGGATATGTTGAGCATGTGAGCCTCAAGGAGGACATTACCTTATAACACAAGGAAAAATTATTATTTCCGCTGCATGTGACAAAAATAACCGTTCTAAAAAAAGGAATAAGAAGAAATGAAAGGAGTAAGTGAGTAAGAAAAATTGGATATTTGGAGAAGAAGACAGAACAAGAAACAATGAAAGACGTAGCCGTAAAATTGCATTTTACTTTTTTTTTTTATTTTTATCTTTTTATTGCCTTCCACTGGACGAACGACTACGACATTTGGCTAAACCGTTTAAAAACCATTATTCTTTTTCACTGTTTAATTTTAAAGTCATTGAATATTCATGATCTCGTCGTATATTCATTTTTTATGTAGTTCTTTCCAAGGAGGCCACCTCTGTTACGTATGTTCGGGGATAGTTGTCAAAGTAAAAATATATACAGGAACAAGACAGAGGAAATAAATGCTGTCATAGGAAGGCAGTGAGGGAAATAAATGTCTTTTTCTGCTGAATGCTTGAACTCTCTCATTTACAGACATGTAAAAAAAAAATATGTAAAAAAAAAAATTATTTTTGTGTGCAGATGACTTTGGCGCTTTTTATGGAGATTAATTGTTGGTGTTGAATGTCCTGAAGGGTTGTGTATCTTTTGAAGAATGAGTTGAGGGTGGATGATGTCTTTAAGTTGCATCATTAATGGGAGATATGCTTGCAATTGGAGATTAACAAGACAAAGCATTACCTTTCCTAGTTATTTGATGCGTATTTAATGGCTGATTCACAGAATACACAGAAAAAGGCAAATAGAGCCACACTTAGTCCAAACGAACTGCGAACTCGTTATGGCTGTTTAATGGCTTTAAAATGATGCCTTTGTGTCAATCAAGATGATACCAGTAGTCTCTTACTGTCTAATTCATTCATTCATTTAATAGACGTATACTGGATACATTTGGAAGCTTCAAAATTACACACTGGTGCCCGTAATACATAGGATTCTATCATAGGAATTAATCAACTAATTCTTCGAGTGTAGGTGCACAAAAGTACTGCTCTTAATAGACCTACAGTTTAAAGTGGAATTAGAAAACCATTCATTTGATGATATTACTGTCTGTAGCTCACAAAGGTACATACTGTCAGTACATATGATTCGTAAAAAGTAGGATTCATTCAAAACTGCAAGCGGGAAGATAAAAAAATGCAGACCTGCATCATTGGATGAACTATAAGGTAGACAGGCACATTTAAAATGCAGGAAGTATAAACGTGTCTTGAACTTACTTCCTTACTTCGCTGGCCGTACAGATCAAGTGTGATCCATGGCCTCCCTCAGTTGGAATCTGAAGCTAGTATCTAGCTGGCTACCGCTTGCCAATTACCAATTGTGATTGAATTTTGACCCAACCCTATAAAAGCGACGAATGAAGAACTTCTATTTCCGAGTCTCAGACACATGATCAAGGTAGATTTTGCAATAATTAGGTACTGATGTGCAAATCCATTCCGCCATCGAGTCATTAATAAATATTAGCAGTAATTGGTCATCTATTTGAAAACATACAAGCATACATAAACAAGCCATACAATCCCAAAGTCAGACATTCAATTCACAAACAATTCAACATTATTTAGAAACTTAAGCAAAAAGTTTTACATGTAAATATGTCTACACAGTCATCCACTACATCCGAAAGTAACAGAACAATTCATAATGCATTATGTGACTTATCTAATAGAGAAAAAAAAAGCTGAAAAAAAGAATAACATGGTTTGATTCATGTACTCATATAATATGAATGGAAATGAATTGCAATTTTGCACAGTTTGAAGAGCTTGATTTTTTTTGCATTTGATGAGAACAGAGAATTTTTCAGCACGAAACATATTGTTTAAAAAAAAAATTAAGCAGAGAATAAGAGGTGGAAAGCAAATAATAAATAAAAGAGAATAGACGGCAATATACATGTTGACTATATGAGATTGCGTGCATCTAGTGAAAAAAAAAAGCCATTTTATATTTTTTTACACTTGGTCACTCAACTGAGAATTTACATTTTTATAAAAAAAAAAATTTATTTATTGTGTGTAACACATTTATATAAAAATATAATATATCGAAACACTGAACTGTGGTAAAAAATAAAGAACAGAATTGCACTTTGTTCTTAGAACCGACCAACAAAAAATTCATGAGCCATAGCGATAGAAACAATAATGTCTTTTAATTGTCACATCATTTAAGTCAACCAATTGAAAACTGAAACGTACATATTATAGTAATATGCTGTGTGTGTTGTTTTTAAGCTGAATATCCGGTCAACAATATTAACAAGCAATGAGGCCATTATGAGGCACAAAAGGAACTCATGCGAGAGTGAGAGAATTTTACTTTATTTTTTTTCATGTTTTTGTACCTTGAATTTATAATTAATGCCAAGTACTTCATTCACTCAAAATGCTTTGTTTCATGTGAAAAATTAATGAAATGTCGATTCCATTTGTGTAATGGGCACAATAACGATCAACGACATGAAGTTTCGTTCGCTTGTCGAGGTATTTCATATTTAATTATGGAAAATTGTTGTGAAGAACTGTTCTAACATCTTTTCCAGACATCCAGGTAATGAAAATGGCTGTTTAATGTTTTCAAAGACATGAGGATCCACAACTGCTCTTACATATGATTTGTGGATAGTATGAGTTTTGTAAGGTCAGATTTTATGCAACAAATTGAAAAATCTTGTCTTCATGTCTTATAATTCTTCACCCATAAGTCTAACTGGAATCAGAGTTCGATACTACAAAGTTCGTGATGACTCCGAGCTCTGTCTGGAACTTTTATGCTTTTAAACAGTAGTCAAAAATAGTAGCAATATTGTCGATTGTATAGTCTAAACGGAAATTTGAATGGATTGATTACACTGAAAGGTTCTTATTGAGATCTAGAGCTGTACTAGGATGATTTGAGGCTAATAATTGTTCAACGAATGAGAATGCGACAGAACTCTTGCACTTAAAAAACTTACAACTTTTAGTGAAGATTAGAACTACTCTCTTGATGACATGCCTGTCTGTAAACCTAGATATGAAGGTTTTAAGTCGTGTTTCTACTTCATATGGTTTGCAAAAAAAAAACAAGTGATAATTTTGCTCCTTCCGAGTCTCGAACTCATGACCGCAGAGAGTCAGATACTGCAATAATTAAGTACCGAATTACTAAACCAATCCGCCACCGAGTTAATTAGACTAGCTGAATTAAATGCGGCAAGATGTGTTCTTAATTCATTCTAGCAGCTTAAGCATATAGCTCAGCAGACAAAGATCATGCTTTCATGTTTTAGAAATACCACTATGACATTGCCTGTTTGGCCAAGATTCCGAATCCAGCTAGCAACTGTTATACATCCAAAAAGTTCACCAGAATTTGAACAAAAAAGAGATTTCTGAATCTAATAAATCAATCAAATTAAAATCAACCTAATATCTCAAAAATTATCTTGAATTTCTTTGAATATTAAATGAAGCAGTAATGCTGAAAATCGCCCACAATTTCCAAGAATCAACTCTTTTGTTGACTTTATCCAACATTCATTCTCCTATCAAAATAAATCATAACAAATGATAATCGAAAGTTACGAAATCATAAATTAAAATAAATTAAAATTATGTAAAAAATTCCAAACAGAAATAAAACAAATAATGCATTAAAGAATAAAATTATGGATTCACCACACTTATTCATAATTCCAAAAAAAACACGATATAAAGTAAATATAACGGAAAGAACATAAAAAAAAAATTCGAATGAAAAAAAGTAAAGCTTTAAAAAATCTAAAACATGTTTCTTAATTAAGGTGTTAAATTAATAAAATTGTTGCCCGAGAAAACAAAAATATGATAGGAATATATGCTGTTGATCGTAAAACTTCCCTCTTAACACAACACAGAAAAATTTCTTTTCTTTTCTCTATTTCTCGTCTTTCAATTAATGAGAAATGATTAAGAAATTCCACAACTTTTTTTTTTATTATTTATTTTCATTAGACATCACTCTCATGTTTTTTATTGTACATAGAATTGAGATTTCAAAGAAAGAAAAAAATCATAATAAAAAAAAGAAGTTAAATAGTTTCAGAAAGGCATAAAATTAAATAATTCATAGTTTAATGAGCGATTTTGATGGAGTTAAAGAGAAAATTTTATGGGAAGTTTGCAGAAATGGGTGCGAGGTGGATAGAGCGTTGTTTTTTAGGGGAATTCTATTGTTTGATGTTCATGGGTTTTGATTTTAAAGATTACTAAATCTTAATTGATTTAAACAGAATTATTTCAAATTTGACATTACACCTTCTCATCAGTGAGCCCGATCGACACAAATGAAGAAGACTAGACAACGAGTTCTTTGAGTTTTCGTCGCGGATATAATTATTAATCCCAAATTCCAAATTTGTGGGTCAATTGACTTTCCCATGTAAGTTACTCTGTGATAAAGTCTCCTTTATTTGTGTGGCTTATGTAGGAAAGGAGATGAATGAATTCGTATGCATCATATCCGAGTAATCTGGAGTATGAAGCCATATTCAGGCGACTCTCCCAGTGCAAGAGTAAGACCTCCGTAGTCAAGAGTTAGAGAACAGACCAAAATCTGCATCACACTTATGTGAGTAAGATTCCTATCAGAGGTCGATCTTTATAACCATCGCATAGACTCTAATCCGATCAGATATGATGAAGATTCTCAAAATATCCACGATATAAGAGTATGTGATCAGTATCAAATTCCGTACAGATTCCTACCGAACACACAATTTTTGATTAAATTCACAATAACACTTGAATAAGGTACAAAATTTGAACTAAATTTGAACACACAACGTACAAAATAATTCCCAAAAATTATAGAAAGTTAAAATACCTAGTTTCATAATAAAATTCGGCCTATAAATTCGCGTTACCTTTCTTTCTCAAACAGTCCATGATTTATGAACTATCAATTTTCTATCATCGACATTTGTATCGATTACTGACTTAGAGATCTTAATCACATATAAATTATATCAAGCGTGCAGATATATTTCGCAAGAAAACTGAGATGCTTTAGGAATTTTGTTTTTGTGACATACTTAAACATTTTACATAAATTTTAATTAAGTTGTCTGTGATAAAATTGATAGTGTCGATGTAGAATCAAAGCTTAGACTGCGATAAAGTAGAAGTAGTAAATGTGGCTAAAATGTGAACAAATGACTGAAAAGCATACGGCGTAAGGAAGACTGAAGATCCCAAAGTTGGTCATGATGCCGGATCTCATTGCATTTGGCCTGGGTGAAGGAGTGATGCTTATCTGGAGCTAGGAGAATTGGTCGAAATCAAGTCTTCGGACAACCTTAGCTTTAAGCCTTCCCAACGCTGTCTTCCCGGACAAGATCACGAAATTGTCTCAGTTTTACTTCCGAATTACTTTACAGATTCATCAAATTCAATCCCAAAACAGCCATCAATCTAGTCAACATCCCAACTCATTCAATCCCATTTCCAGTTAATTTACTTTCAAATTATTTCTGTTGTAGTTTCGTTAAATGCCAAAAAAACCTAAAAATATAAAAATTCTTCTTTTTACAACCTTTTGTATGGAACTAATTTCATGCAAATAAAATACATAGTAAAAATGTTAACGATAAGAGGAGAAAGAAAATATATAAATCAGTTCATAAACGACGATGGATTTTAAACTTTTTTTTTACTCTCTTAATTATAGATAAAATGACTCTATAAAATATTTTATATCTTTATGTTGGAACTCTATTTTTTTAATGTCCATTTTGAAGAAAATTAGACAACGTTAAATTACTTCACAGTGCGTAAAAAAAGCATGAAACATAAAAATTCATCATGAGAATGACACATTGTAGTGTTGCTCATATTTATGCTTAATAAATTGCAGTTTCACATACATCCACTTATTATTGATATCATTAACCGTACAAAAAATATAAATTAATGAGTAAGTTGAAAAGAAAGACACACATTGGAGTGAGACATGTTGTCTGTATGCATGCATAGGTTCTTTTTTAATGCAACACCTGTTAATTTCTTTTTACTGTGTTTGTTTCTTATCACTTTCGGCCGATCAGAGCTGAAAGTCTTTTAGTTTTTTTTTTTTCAAAATAATAATATTTCATGGTTGTAACATTTTTTGTTTTGTTCCTCTTTGCTTTGGGTCAAGGTATGGGAACTTGACATTTCCTACTAGAGCTGTGGGACATTGTTGTTTACTTGCACACGTTGTTGCACACGTTCCTAAGTGAAGATTAGTTTACAACATCAGACTTTCAATCTGACCCTGTTGCTGGCTTTGTCAGCTGGTTTTTCTGAGTCAAGTGGCTTTTAGAGCTCTTGGATGCCGTTTACCTTGAGAATTCCAGCCATGGACGGTGTAAAATCTTGTAGTTCTGTCCTAGCAATGACAATATTGACGAGTAGTTGGCTAAATGTTATAGGGCCTTAGGATTGTCGAACGGGAACAAGTAGATCTTTATGGCAGACTGTTCTAGCTAAATAGCAAGATTTAGTAAGCCTGTTGCCTACAATTGGATGTTTTGAGCTTCAATTTTGCGATTTTTGCAACGGATATCAAATGGTTTTGTTTGGACTCGAACTATGAATTTCATGATTATTGGATCGATTTGGCAATTCATGATTTTAAGGCTCGTGGTGCTGAAAATCCAAAAACCTTTGCTTTCAATCCTTTGTCATCCTATATAATCCCAATTGCCCTTACCTTGCATTATTCCCTTACAAAATAACATTTAAAAAAATTGTTTAATGCCAATGTGAGGGACATTTTTTTATTATTATTGTTTCACGTCCTTTTCTCATGAATCCTTTCACAAAATTTTCAGATAGAAATTCTTTGTTTTTTATTAACTCACAATTTATTAGTTCCGGGTTTTTGAGCATTTTTTTTTTTGTTGTGTGTTGTTTTATTGTTTTTTATTCTGTTCTGCTTGTTCTCTTAGAAATGTGAAATGAAGTAGGAAAAAGGAGGCAAACGAGAATGACAAGCACCATCATATGGTCAATCATCATTACAATTTAGATAAAGTGAAGTAGAAATTTTCACTCACTTTACCGCAATCTTGATAAGAATCGGAGAATGAGAATTTTTTTTTATGTCGGTTGGGGCAATGAAGTAAACGAGAAGTATTCTTTTTTTGGATGGAACGGAATGAATTTTGCCCAGTCAGTGAATTTTTGTGAGAAAGTGATGAAACGCTTTATCATTGACAGTGAAGTATTAAGGAGGATACATAAAATGTATAGTTTATAAACGTCACATTGTCATATAGTAAAGTAACCCTCGATAGCTCAGTAGTATGGAAGCATGCGGCTGGAAATCGTAAGGCTAAGATTCGAGTCCTATTGGGAATCCGTTATTCGGAATTACACTTTTCTGTCAGACTAACGTTAAACCAGAGGATCAATTTACAATCAAAAAACAATCAGTAACCAAAGTCTGTAGATCCGATTCTAACAAATCAAATTCAATTCCAAAGAAATACCAACAAAGTTGCATGATAATTTGTCCAAAAAGTCTCTTTCATAATTAGCATTAATATTTCGATCACACGTAAAAATTGGCACACAAACTTGTCATCATCTAATCCACGGTTGAGAATTTATTTACAGTGAAACTGATACACATGTTGATAAGCATCTATACTGAATATTTTTACTTCTTGTTCATTGCTTCTTATTTTTGCATATTTCAATGAAATGATCAGGAGAAAAAAAAAATATATTGAACACATTTGGAATATAAAAATCGAAGTAGAACCGATCTTTGCATGATTTTCATGGCAGTAAATTGTTGGCTAAATAGGATTCAAGTTGCAATTATTATGTATGTTAGGATAAATACAGGTAAAAAATGTCTTGGTTCAGGGAAAAAGCATTCTGGTGTTCCAAGAGCAACATGGCGTAGGACGGTAATGAAGGAATGCCAGTTAGATGTAAAAACAGAGAATTTTTACAAGCTTTGTGATTCGGCCAGTAATAGAATCAGATGGAAAGCATTTTCTGGCAACCTAGGCTCCAAATCGGAGCTGGAACCATGCTGTAAGTAAGTAAGTAAGCAAATTTGATGAAAAATGGCCCCTTGAACGCCATATAGCAATCAACTAACTACCATAAAAAACATGTACTGATCGGGTCCTATTAAAGATTTCATCGAATATTATCCCTGATGTCATAGCAACAACAACAGCTGCAGCAAAAAAATCTTAATCTATTGACCATATAAATTCGACATTTTATATTTCTTATCTCCGACTCTTAATTAAAACTTTCTATAATTTCATAGCTGAATAAAAAAAAATTCCTTTCACCAAAAAAAATTCTTTCAAATTTCTCTGACTGGGTCATTAAGAAAGACTTCCGAAAATGATATGATGTGTAAAATACAATGAAAAAGCATTTATTATTATATTTTTTGATGTTAAAAAATTACTATCTTTAGCCAACATAAACTGTCTCAGGCTATAAGTAAGGTATCCAGTAAACAACAATATAAAAGAAAATTGATGGAATAGCTTGGTCTTTGACTTTAAAACATAAGAACAACTGGGTAGAGAGACACAAACAAGAAGGTAAGTGAGTTAGTATGTAAGAATGATAGTTTATTTTCTTTATATTCAATATTACAATACTTCTGCCATATCCATTTGAGGGGTATATAATAAAATTCACGCTGATGAACACTAATGATATGACATTTCTCTGTCTCACTCTCGTATTTCGTTGATCATGATCTATCATTGTGCGTTGTACTGGCAAATAAAAAGCATAAATTTTTTCTACGGTTTTTAATCGCAATTAAGTGCAACAGAGAAGGGCAAGAGTGTGTTATGGTTGAGCAGTTTCTATAATAAGAAGAATAAAAAAATACTTTATGAAGCCTACAATTAATGTACATAAGGAAATTATCTTATGTTTCATCGACAAAAAAAAGTATTCTTTAGTTTTTTTTTGGGGAAGGCTGAATGGCATTCATTTTGGCTTACGATCATTTCATTTAATCATATTACTTACATTTTTTTGAGTTATGGAGGTTAACTGATGATTAAAGGAATGAAAATGCCAATTATGTACTAAATAACGAGATATGGCTGATGAAATTTAGGAGATGAAAATGGCTCTAGAGCTGGATATTTGTTTATATGGATGTAATGCTTGAAGGGCCCAACCTTATGAGCTGAGGACACTGCGAGTAACAATTTGTTGTTTCACACCCTTTACACCTATAGTTTATAGTGGGATCTGAACCAATTGCATGCTCTACACATTGCAAAGACTCGAGTACGTCATAAAACCTGATGTATCCTGCAATGACGCAATGGATACTTAATTAGCTACTTCGCTGGTCTACCGATCAACTGTGATCCATGACCTCTCTTAACTGGCTTCTGAATCAGGCTCTACCGCTGGCCATAATGCTGGATACTTCCTTACTTACTTATACATATATCAACTATGATCCATGGCGTTTCTTAATTGACGTCTGAATCTTGCTTTATCGCTGGCTAGGCTTTGTCAACTTACTATAGCCATGTGGAGCTAAGGCTACAACAAAAGGCTTTCCTTCTGACTCTGTTACTTCCTCTGTCTGGTCTAGTTTGTACAAATTATTTGCCCGCACGTTGATCTGACATTCTTTCATCACTGTTCTGCACAAAGTAGCTTTTGGAACTCCTGGCCACCATATCCCCTGCAGATAACCCTTCGACAATTACTAATACCAAATGCAACACTGTCTCTATCAACATCCTCTTTCCAAGAACTAAATACATCCACAAAATCAATTGTTAACATGCCATAACTGAATAATTGACAAATATTAATATCCATCATATACATCATGTGGATTAATTTCCTACTGACCGCTCACATATGATTCTCATTCATTCATATGCAAATTTATGACAAAAAAATTCCTTACATTCACATTAATTTTTTTTTATTCTACAACGTCTCCCTACGATGTGAACTGTGAAATAAAAAAAAAGCAGCAAATTGTCTGCCACGGTCATTGTTTATGAATAAACATTCAACATTCCATGATATCGGTAAATAAAGTAATTTTGCAATTAATTTTATCATAAAAATTACAGAGAATTTAATTAAATCAGTTGAATTATCTTTTTTATATGCATTGCCTTTTTTTTTTCTCAGCTGAAATAACTTCATGCTAAGTTCCTCTCATTCTTTATTTTTTTATTTTCTTATTTTTTTTATATACTTTTTGCATAGCTTGTTTGCTAGAGTATCTCTTGGTGATGACTATATCCGGGAATTGCGATGGTTTTTGATGAAGAAAATTAATTTTTCTTGGTTACGTCAATATGATGAATTTGTGCTGAATCAAGAGAATAGTGTTGAATAAGATAAATTTTACTGAATTGATTAAACTGTGTTGAATAAGCTAAACTACTCTGAATGAGCTGAATTACTCTGAATGAGCTTAAATATGCTGAACTGGCTGATCTATTTTAAATTATCTGAACTATGCTGAATATGCTGATTTGTTTTGAATAAGTTGAATTGCATTGCATAAACTAAATTTTGTTTAGCTTAACTCGTCTGACTGAGCTAAGCTTTTCTTAATCAGTCGAATAATTGCGAATATGCTGCAGCTGAACAGTGCTGAGAAATCTAAACTGCGAAACCTAACTATGCTGAATAAGTTGAACAGATCTGAATAAGCTGAAGTATTTACCTGAACTGTGGTGAATAAGTTATACTATGTTGAATTAACCGAACTGTCCTGCATAAGCTAAGACTGCACTGTATAATAAGAATGCTGATTAAGCTGACTTATGTTAAATAAGCTGAAGTGTGCTGAATAAGATGCATGTTACTCAAGATTTTACTGAATAATCTGAATTATAGTGAATAAGCTGAATAAGTACTAAATAGGTTAAACAATGCTAAATAAGCTTTACTGTGATGTAACTTAACTATGCTGAGTTAGCTGATTTGAGTTAATTAAGATAAACCATATTAAATTGGCTGAACCATGCTAAAATAAGCTGAATTGTTCTCAATGAGCTTAACTTTGCTTAATTAGCTGAATTGTGCTGATTAGTATGAAAAGTGCTGAATTTTGAGGAATTCATCATATAAGTTAAATTAAGTTGAGTAAGCTGAATTAATATTTTTATCAAATAAAACCAATATTGGATGCCCTATAACATCAGAACTAATTTAATTTCCTTCAATGCATCGCACATAAACGAGAGTAAAGATATTTCTACGTAGAATATTATCCAATACACGAACCCTTAAAATTTCTCTTTATTTTTTTTTTTGCACAAATGAAGAAATTTACATGCCATCCAAAATTTCCTTTACTGAAAAACATAAAAAGAAAAGAAAAAAAAAATTCATTTCAAACAATGTAAAAGGCTGAGCACAGTAAGCATACAATGTATACATTTATGGATGTATGCACTGGGTAAAAGCTGAAAATAATATTTTAATTAATGCTAAGGAGTGTTTACCTATGCTAATATGATGTGTATATATACATAAATATTTATGACTGATTCGTATACATATTCTTACTCACTCACTTAATCATTGACAATAAATTATGTATTATTTTAATTACATATGATTTCAATTAAATTTTTACACATGTAAATATTGTTACATGAGACTTACTTTTTATACTTTTTGTAATTCTCAATCTCATTCATTTTGCTGTATGTTTAAGATAATTATGGAAAACAGTTGAATAAAAAAAAAGTGTTGAACTCATTACTAAAACAAACATATGGTAAATAAGTTGATTTTTTTTTGCATATATTTATATATTTAAATTAAGTAACTTCGAATCTCTATCCAATGCTGTATTAAATATATAAATTTTTTTTTCTCTCTTCTTCCACATCTTTTTATTTGTTTTAATTATCAAATGCTCAATTAGCACTCTAATTTAGTGTGTTTTGTTAGTGTAGGCTCACTTCACAGTTTGATTTTATTTTTTTGATGAATTCTTATAAAGTGAATATTAATTAATGATATTTAAATTAATAATAAATTGGTTTTGTAAATTGAAAGTTTAACGCAATAGGTGAGAATGATAGTGAAAATGATTTATTAATAGATATATACTTATATGATACAGATTTTTTTGCTAATATGATGTATGATATACAGTTTTAATTGCATTGCCAATTAGAGAAAAATTAAGCTTTTTTTTAATTAAAATGAGAAAAATCTGCCTACATTAATAATTATGATTTATTAATATCAATGTCTGGATTTGGTGGTACTTAACATTCTTAATTACATCATTTTTAGATTGTTAGATGAAGTGATTGTTTTAGAATTATTTGCTTGATTCTGTAAAGATTGTGAACGCGTACTACATGTGGCTCTAGTCTCTCCACCGTAAGCCAATCTAAACTTCTCGCGGTGAAAGCTGTCAATCCAAGACACACAATAGGGAGGAGTAAAACGAAGCTCTGGTTGCTACAAGCCACGCTGGTTTAGCATGCACATCCTTAAAGGTAAGCTAAGAGAATCAAGACCATGGATCTCAATTGATTTGTACTGCCAGCCAAAGCTTGAAGTCAACTTGAATTTCGTATGAAAAGTCGACTCATTTAAAAATAATTCTACTTAGACTCGTTCCTAAAATTGACATAATATTTCGATGGTTTGCAGTATCTTAAATTATTATATCAGATTTCTACGAGCATGCAATTATTAAGCATGATTCAACAAAATATACCTTCTTAACTATTAATTTTTTAAAGAATTATTCTCCCAAGTAATCCATTACTTTATGATTCGTGACACAAGTTCCATTTTAAAAACAATTTTACACCAAGAAAAAATTTTAAAAATCCATTTTCATAGTCCAAGTACATTAGAGAGTTAAGAGACTAATTTCACACTTATCTTTATTACTTCCTTCACTTATCATAGAGAATAAGTAGAGAATAAGAAAAAAAGACAATTCCAAAACCTTGTTATCATCAAATTATCCATAACTATGTTAAAAAATTCTCTTCACACAATGAGCATTTAAAAATAATATTTGATACCTTAGTTCAGCAGTTGAAGCATCATTTAAAGTATCATTTTACTAACAAATTTTCATTGTGAACGTTAATTTTAACGATGAAATAAATTTTAGATAGGAACTTAATAGTTTCTCACAATAAACTTTCATAATTTAAAATTCATTTTTATAACAAGTTAATTTTTAATGCATTATGAAATGCTTGATATGCTGTTGTGTTTTAGTAAATTGATCTTTCAAGGCTTTCAATTAAAATTTGGTATTTTTGGTGTCGATATAAAATTTTGACTGAGTCTTAACTGAGACTTAATGATTGACCAGACACAACGATCATTTTAATTAATTATTGCATTTGATCGGATATTCATTTCTCATTAAGCATTTAAAAATTATTTATTGTCATCTTAACACGCTAATGAAATATTATGATCGATCATTATAACTTTTTTGCATATAAATTACAGATTTAATTGCTTATTGCAGTTTTAAGTCAAAAGAATTTGGTTAATAATATTCTTTTTTTTAATGAGGAATGAAAAGCATCTTAATTTAATAAGCACACACATGATAATACTTAAATGATCAATAAATATTTGGGAATTAATATTTTGTCATTATGACACATGGATTTTGATTGTTTATCGGAGGCATCCTGGTGGTAATGATTTTTGATTAATTTTTTTAGTGATTCTTGGAATGTAGAATTTATGGAATTTTATTTTTGAAGAAGTCATCATGATCATTAGGCTCTTGACATGTGCTGATTGCCCTGTAGTGACTGGAGCTCTTATGCAAAGGCTGTAAAGCCAAATGAATCTAAAGATGTATTCAGATAATAAATTTTTGTAAGAATATTCATCATGATTTTAAAGCAGGAAGAGTAATTACATCAAATAAACGACCCTGAAACTCAAAAATGACATAAACCATCAAATTGCCAAAATCCCAGTATCAAAATAATTAATAAAATTGTTCAACTCCTTCCCTCCCAAAATCTGATCATTAAAAGCATCTCTCGAAAAACATCACTCAAAATCCACCACAAAACAAGGTAAGCATCAAACAAAGTTGATAAATTCACTTGAGAAATAGACAAAATATGAAAATAAAGAGATACAAACAACGCGATTAAAGGTTTATTACAACTGAATATTAATGAATATCTCTCGTTTGATTTATAATCAAAATTCATATTTCTTGCATGCATTAGTTGCTTGTCAATATTTTCCTTTCTACACTCAATTTTTTTTTTCTCTGTCCTCATCAAAATCATCAAATGAATAAAAAAAAAAGAAGGCATAAAAAAAAGAAGACTTTTGATGTCAAAGACATTAAAAGCATTCTCCTATGAGAGGTAAATAATGAGTTTCTCCCACTTTACAGTGTGAGTGTGCTGAAAGGAAAGATGACAGTAACGTGTAGAAGCGAGGAGGAAGAAGAGGAATAAAAAAAGCCGTTGAAAGCGGAAAAAATAAATTTGAAAAAAAAAATATGCGAAGGAAAAATGTGCTTGTGAGTGGAAAAGCGAAGGCACTCACAGTATATATGGAAAATTCATCATCAACAACAGCAACAACAATCGCTCTTTACGCCACTTGACGTTTCTCGAGTGTATTTTGAGATTTTTTTTCTACTTCTTTCTTCTTACTTCACTTTATACTCTCTTTTCTCTTATTATTTTCATTTTCGTTCCTCATGCAAACATTATTTCCCCTTTTTTATTTTCGTGTGCTGTACACAACATACAGTAATGAGACCTAAGCATATGCGGGAGTGAATAGACAATACATTTTCGTATTGCTTTCATTCTCTGTTTCATGCACATTGTGGGCGTTCTACGCAACTGTTTTTTTGTCTATTGCGATTGTTTTACAACCGGATAGCTTGATGGGAAAGAGACAACGACAACAAAATGGATGATGGTTTACAACAATGAACAAAATATATTTATATATATTTCTTTTTTTTTATTTGTTCTTTCTTTTACTCAATTTCTGAATAAATTCAAAAGATATCGCTAGTGTTTTTCGTTTGCCGTGTCGATTGTTGTGTGTTTATCAAGTAAATTGGAGTTTTTTTTTTGTGCATTAGTCTATGATGGAAAATTCATCGAAAAGGAGTGAATTGGAAAATTTTGAAATATCGAGGATTAGTGGGAGAGAATTTCAAGGAGTGGTAACTTTTTGAGATATTTTTGTGATGTTTTTTGAGGCTGTTGAGGCTTGAGACGAGTTGGCAGGTGATAGTTTTGATGGTTATGATAGTTTCAGTTGAGAATAATTTCTTGGATGTTTAATAATGTTAAATGTGAAGGCACAAATTCAAGCTACAATTTAAAATGAGAATTTAAATAAATTTTAAAAATTATCTGAATAAGTTTCCAGGCATTCAAGAATTTTTTTCAAATAAAATATGATAGAATTCTTTAAAATTCATAAAATAGTTAGAAAGTTTGGATACTTTCTACCAACCTGCCATCAAAGTTGAAGATTAATTTTGACTGAACTTTTATAATTCAAATTATTCTGTTTTCTGCTATCACAGTGTTATTACTTGAATAAATGTTGCTTCATATCTGTAGTTACAAAGTGGAAAAATTGCGTTCGATCTAGATATTAACTTGCAATAAGAGCTTGAAGGCTACTAAAATTCAGATTTTGTATGAATAAGTCGAATTGAGTTAATTCGAGCTAAATTTTAATTTGTTATTATTTGCTAGTTAAATCGTATTTTTGTCCAATCCGTGATATTTTTGAAAATACTAATTTTCAACTAAATTTTAAATTCAACACATCTGCTTAGCATTAACATTTGAAATTGTGTTGATAGGTTGTTCTTGACTCTAAAAATATTGTTACTGTTTTTAAGTTTCAAATTGTTAAGTTTAATTATCAAAACACATTGAATTTCACAAATTTTCTATCAATTTCAACAAAATTCAACATCAAACTCAATTCTTAAATGCGAATAATAACTGCTTGTAGCTACATTTAAGAAAATTAGTCCTTTAAGTAAAGTGAATTCAGATTTTATATAAAAAAGTCGACTCGAATCGATACAAATCCATATAAAATTAGAATGAAATTCCAAATCTGCCTTTAAGTTAAGCATTTTTCAAAATCGACTCGATTTTTGCTTAGAGTTGAGTCGAAATTTCCATACAAAAACCTTAGTCGACTTCAAGCCTTGAAATAAACTAAAACACACAAAATAAATGCTAACCCCCAAAAAAATTCAAACATAACCTCAAAAATAAACTTCAAAAAAAAACATTTTATTCAAAACAGCCAGTCTGCGCCTTTTCAGCAACAGGAACATTTCCATCCATCAATCATACAGCCCGTTATTTCCATACACATTGTTTTCTTTTCAATTTCATTCACCTCAGTGTTCTTTTTTAAAGTAAAGAAAACAAAATTTCATGCTGAATAAAGCTGCTTAAAAAAAAATGACACAAACAAAAAAGTGAATATAATAAATTTGTGTGACAACAATTACTTTAGAATATTTTTTCGTGAAATTATCTTTAAAAACGACTTATTTTTTGTGTGTTATCTGTTTATATGTAAATAATAATAATTTTGCTTGAGGTCATCGCAGCATATAGCATCGTGAATGTCATTAATCTGTCTCGTTGTTCGTTCTGTCACACGAATTTCTTTTTCCTTGCTGCTTCTTCTACATTGTGGTTAAATCATCATAAAAATTTATTTATATACCGTACTTTATCTCCATTTAATCGTTACACTTCTAGTCTAAAAATAAAAATTTGCATAATTATTTTTTTTTTCTTCTCTTCTGTCTCTTTTCCTTTCCTTTTTTTCCATTTAATTCGACGTAATGTCGGGTTTTAAAGAGTTTTTCATTCTTTTGTTATCTGTTATTTTTTTTTGTTCTGTTCATTGTGTTTATGTAGACAGTATTTTGACCTTTCTATAGTTAAAATTGTAAAATATATTCTTATCATGCAAGCCGAGTGGAGGCATAAAAGAAGAAGACAAGGATGTTGATAAAACATAGCCTTGGATCTCATTTCTCATTCAAACTTTTTTTATGGATTTTTTTTTTGTTATTTTTTTGGAATCAAAATCGATATTTTTTACGAAAATCATTATTATTATTCATATTTTTAAGTATATATCTACATATACATAACGAAAAAGTTGTTGATCCAATTCTGAATAAAAAATCCTTTTTCTTCTCTCGTTCCTCTTCCTTTATGTACAAATTTTTCATTCAACAATGGCACAAGAAGAAGGAAGCTTCTTTTTTTTGTGTGTTCACTTGTAAAAGTATTGAGTTTTGAATTGTTGCGGTAATTTGCATAATTTTTACGATTTTTTTTCTTTCCTTACAACTGAGGAAAAGAAATGAGAAGATTTTCATTTTTTCTTTTATGGTCTTGTCGACAGAAAGGAAGGGAAAAGAAAATTATGAATTGGATGATTGTGTGTAGCTTATTTTAATTAAGGTTTTCACATTCATGATCTCAACTGGTTTGTGTGATCAGAAAACATCAAAAAAGTTGTTGAAAATGCAGCTTGTTTAAAGTCTTTAAAGTCAGGTTATTGGAATTCGAAGTAAATTGTGTGGCATTGAATTCGTGGGACAATTGAGCCTGAATTGAATATGATCCAAAAGACCAAAAATAAGCTTGAACTTAGAATTACCGACACATGGGTCTGTCTCAGAGCCAATTCTATCTCAAGTTTGGCTTTCCATCATGCTCATTTATTACAAAACGCGAAAAATCGATTTTTTGAATAAATTTCGATCGGCACACACTCAAATTATGGTGACTATTGACTTTTTACAGTACAATATAACGAACTTTTTCAAAAAATTGTGCTTAAATGGATTTTACCATCCTTCTGGGTTCTTAAACGTTATAAGTGAACTATTTGAATAATTAAGTGACAAAATTGGTCATTTACTTATTAGAGACTCAAATATGGACGAAATATTGTTTGTAGCATGGGGTATGAGGGACACTAAAATTCAAAAACACGTACTAATTCATGAGGTGCGCAGAAATGACTCTTTCTTACTTACTTTGTTGGTCGTACAGATCAACTTTGATCCACGACCTCCCTTAGAAGTCCACTAAAGCTTGCTCTATCGCTGGATTCCGCCTGCCAATTTTTGATACCAAAATTAAGTTCACCTGTAATCAGAATTGACCCTAACGTATTGAATTCAAATAAAAATGATTGAAAATTGAACAAATTAAAGCAAAAGAGTAATCTAAATCATCACAAATGTCTCTAACAGTCGCTTCCAAAGCTGCTTCCATAAATTTCTCAAATCTTACAAATTCTATTAATCATCAACCAAGCCAGTGAACTACTTGTCAACTTCATGCTAATTAACAATTAATGAATCATCTGCCAATCGCACAAGGAAGTCAAACAAAGCCAGAACCAAACGACATTGATGAATTATATCAAATGAGCAGCTCCAGGGGTTCAGGTAAAAATTCAAAAATTTTAATTCTTATCAATTTTCAAGTCTGTAAAATTTTAATTAATTTTATTCAAAGAAAAATTAAGGAAATAAAGCAATTAAAAATTATGAAATTTGTCTCAGTTTTATTCCTTTATCTCAAAAAACAGGACAATAATGCAGGTGAATACATCCCTCATAATATGCACATTAGATATGATATGATGCATAAAGGAAATGCATCAAGACTTTGAAAAGTTTCAACGTTCATTTACTTCTTCCTTTTCTTTCAAAAAGAGTCCTACATGCATGCACAAAGTGAATGTTCTTCCTGATTTCTTTTCTATCCAACATTCATACTGTAAGGATTATTTGAATCCATAAATATATTTAGTGTATTTTTAGTCTCAAGTCCGTACGAATGAAAAGAAGAGAAACAACAATCATTACATGTTGTAAAACACATTGCGTATGAACATTTGCATTTTGTGTCGTCCATTCCAAGATATTTTGACACATTTTAGGACTTGCTGTTTTGTTGCAAAATTTAAATTTAAATTAAGCTTGTTTTTGCATTTCCTTATTGCAATTATTATTATTTTTTAAATTCTTACTGTATGCCATTGTCTATTTTCAATTGCAATTTTAAAGCATATATGCAATCGTATACTCAATTTGCATGACCATGTTGACAGAGTTGGGGCTTCAACTATGGTCGCCTTGTTGTTTATTAAATACGCATAAATAACATCCTGATTCCTGTTACTGTTTACGGTACGTTTACATTTAGATGCCTTTTTCTTGTTACTACGGGTGACGGGCATGCGCTAAACAAAAGAGTTCTTTTATTCAGTCAGTAAAAAAAAATAAAATATGAAAATCGTATGTTTGTGATTCATCGCTACGTAGACATGCACGTGAATTTTTTGTTTGCTTCACTTCTTTTATTGTGCATTCTGTCTTATTTACATAAAAATTTTTGATGACTTTTTATTGATGATTTTTTGAACTGCATATTGTTGTGCGTTTTGTTTGGATTTTTGAACCTTTTGTAGCAGGGGTTAATCTGGAGTAGACAGCAGAATTTGAAGTTTTTTGGAAAGTTGGATGGAGTTTTGTAGAGGAGGCGTATTCATTAGGTACAAGATGAAGCGAAGATGGACACAAGGATGAAAATCTATCCACGATAGCTAATTTTTTTGACTTTTAACGCAGTTTAGTCGATTATTTCATACAAAATTAAAATCAACTCCGAGCTTTGTGTTTAATTTATCACCATACATTACGTGACAGACCTGAGATTGCTTCGTAGCATAATTTTTAGTGTTCAGTGGAGCATGGTTTTGTTAGGACTGGTAAAACCTATTTAAAATCAGACTTGTCATTCTACTAGAATATCAAAGTAAATTTAGGATTTGGCGGAGAATCTCACGCCTGCCTTTCCTGTTTGTGTTTTGAATGCGCATGCCTGAAGATTTCGGCTTTATCTTATAGTTCGTCTAAGGGAGCAGACCTGAATTTATTGTAGGCTTTCAGTTTTGGACGAAACCTAAGTAAAATTATTGTTTCACCACAAATATAGTTTCTTTCAAACTACATCTTGTAATTTACATGAGGCAGCTCCCCAGCAATATCACATCAGTTCCCCAATTACCCGAATATCAAGGTACTTTGCTCAATAATACAAGTTGGTTAATCGATCAACAATTTGGCCCCAAGCTGGTGTGACTCTGACTTAGTATAGAATTTGATTTAAATCCAGCTGTATACGCCAGAATCATGATGGTGTAGTGTATGATTTCGAATCGATTGGTTGACTTTTGATATTCGGGTATGCTTATTAAATTTAGGCTGAATTCAAAAATTTCAAACAATTTTTCAGAAATCATGCAAGAGTTACCCCAAAAAATGTGTAAATCTTCAGCCATATCAACGAATAATTTTTAACATTCCAGAATGACCAGCAATATCCATCAACTTTTTGTCCACCACAATCTCATAATCAACATTGTTGCCATAATTAAACACACAAAAAATATTCATATCGAAATCAACGGTATTAATCAGATAAACAAGAAAATATCTCAACAAACATGTCAGTTGTAGACCAATAAGACTGCCGTTGAGTGACCATAATTAATTGTCATTCAACAGTATAAAAGAAAGAAAATTCCGTTAAAAAAAATTTTTATTTAATTTTTCGCGAGTGAAAATAAAAAATGTAAATGCAATTAAGAATGCTATTGTCCACTAAATGATCCTCTCTTTTCCTCAATAAACATTTCAATACCCTACAAAATAAAAAAAAAAAAGATAAATAAAATGAAAAATGCCGTTCGAGTTGGACGCGCTTTTAATGAAAAATAATTATGGCTACGTTGTGATGCAAATTATTCAAACATCGATTTTTCATTCTTTAATAAGCATTTTGTGTGGCTGTGTTGTTGAATGTTCGAAAAAAAAATTATTAAAGCATGAATTGTCGGCGACAATTTTATATTTTTTTTTTCCTTTCTTTCGACATTATTCAGTTCACTCTAGAAATTAAAGACAGGCAAAAATGCTATAAATTTTAGTTGTGCCTGGACGAAAAGAGAAAAAAAAAGTCCACACACAGCACACAAAGAAGCACATTGTATGTGAGTTGAAAATTTAATGAAATATGAGCAGCAGTTTGTTAAAAAAAAAAAAAGTTGAAGTGAATTGGATAGACATTTTTACATAATGACCTTCCTTCACTGCCATTCATTTGCTAATGCTAAGCACGATTTCAATTCATAGAAACTTTTGTCATGCCGTACACTTCTTCTTCGCACATATTTTTTTCTTCTTTCTTTCTTCTCTTTCTATCTCTGTCTCTTTAATAAATAACAACGTACTAAAAGTTATGTGCTGTTCATATGGATGGTATATGGAGGCTTATTACCACTACCTTTTGTGCCTTTGACACTTGAAGGAGGTAACTTTTTTCAAGTTCAAACTTTTAGTTATTTTTAAATATTGTATATACTTTTGTTGTATTACTAATAAGCTATTCTAATTTCAAAGAAGAAATTGAAAGGAAGAGGTGGATCAGTTTATTCTGAATAAATTATTCTAGATTGACACGAGAATGTCTTTTTGTGAAACTTTTTTAACAATAAAATATTGTGCTTAACAAGTTGAGTCGTGTCGTTGGTTATTTTGAGTGACATTTTTGATGATTGTTTGGTTCTAATTTAAGTTTGAATGATTCAAGGAACAACATGTCATATCTTCATGATCTTGGTAACACTCCCTCATCCGCTAATCTCTGGATATGGCACTTCTGTAACTGGTGTATTCTTGAGACCTATCGTGCACAAAGGAATTAGCTTACCCTAATAGGCAATGAACATGTTTTCGTGATACAAAAATACCACTACTGTATCTAAAAGCAGTCTCTTTATCTATTAGGGTAGGAGGTGTTGACTTATACCCCTCACCTCTTCCTCCGTAACAAAATCTCAGCCTCTAACTTTTCTCCTAAGAGCATTACATATCAAGCAAACGGATCCTTACGGTATTCAATCCAGGGATCAAAATGTTCAGCATTCAAGGATTGCATGGATTTCTACTGAAATGTAGAGTACAAGAACACAACCGGGATCAATCTTAGGATTCAGTATATTATGATCCGGTGATTAAAATCCTAGAAATAGCATTAAAATCCAAGATTGTGATGCTGATTCCCAATTGGCACTAATTACCATGAAGCCGACAGATGATTTTCATGAAAAGCTTGTGCCGATCGGGATTAAAATGATCAAAAATTTATGACAACATAATCATCAGTTCCACATTCTTGACTGAAATTATCAAAGGTCACCAAAATTGAGTTCGCTAAAAAAAATATGAAATGTCATACTTCACAAGAGTCAGCAGAAATGTGTGAAAATTTTAATAGATTTTTAGCGAACCAGAGCAAACTCTAAAGCTTGCTTCTTCAATCTCTGGAAGTTGATTAAGTACCATTCCAGTTTCCTTATTGAGCATTGTATTCTAAACTCTAAATTGAAAGAAATCCAACAATTCTCAAAAATGCGCCATTTCCCAAAAACACACCTAATCTCTAACCTCCATCACATACAGCAGCTAGCAAATATTAATTGATGCTTATCATTACAATTTTTCTTTTGAAATCGTTAATTTCCCACTTCATTGAAAAGTCAAGTAACTCACAAAAGTCTTACGCAATTTTTATTTTATTTCTTTATCTTTAAAAACAATTTTTTTTTTTCGTTTTTCCTTCCTTTATTCTTCACGTTTTATTATAGTTCATCTCACTTTAATCTTCTCCCGTTCCTATTTTCTCTTGTACATAACGTAAAGTATAATGGAATCGTGCTGAAAAAATCTCATAGGGAATGGAGAGACGAAAAAGGAGGAAAGCATGCAGAACACAGAAAAAGAAAATGTGAATACCTTTGACGATGATGCCATAATATTCTTAACGATGTAAATTCAACAAGGATAAAAACAAGGCGAAAAAAAGAAAAACTTTTTTTTTGTTTCCAAAATGGCGCATTCCTTATGGATGATTTTCATGTTATATCATTTCAGTCACTCCAACTCCCCCCAAAAAAAAAACTCCAAACTCATTTAAATTTATTAAAGTGATATGAAAAAATAAAGAGTTTTCTGTTGGATTCAATAGCTGTCGACCAGAATGCGTCACAACATGCACATTGAGTGATTTAGATGCAATGGCATAAAAAAAAGTAAATTTGCATTTTATGTCAGCAATTTTCAAAATCAAAAGTGTCATCACGAAAAAAAACGAGAGAAGTTTCAACTACTTCACAATTGTGCGGTTTTTGACATTCTCGATTTTATTGTGCTGTAAAAATCTATTTGCTGTTCGCTGTGTGTGTCTATCTTTACTCCTTTATTCATCTCATTCTATATATTGTTCACAAATTTTTTACCATACACAGTCGACGACGAATATCCATACAACAGTGTCGATGAGTGAGTGAGTGAGTGAGAGAGATAGACAAAAAAAGAACTGCTGTACGCTTGTAACATACATAAATCTATTTGCAATGGTTACACATTTAGAATGTTAAAAACAAAAAAAAAGTTTTTTTAAAGGAATTTTTTGGGTTAGATGATGGCAGTCAACTCTGTTTTGCGTGTACGTGTTTCGTATGTACAGCGAGCGATGAGAGACGATTCTTTAATAAAAATAAAGTTACAAAAAAAAAATATTTTCAATGTGAGTAACAAAATTATTTTTAGATTCATTTATGGCAGGCTTTGACAATTTTAAATGCGAGTGTGAATTTTTGAGGTGAAGAAGATTTATTTTAATTTTTTATGGCATGGAACACAGCGGATGAAGTTAATCAGGATAGAAATCCTGTGGAACATATTTGTAACATACTATATTGGGAGTGTGAGACTTGAAGTAGATGTAAATGATAAGTAAAAAATTTCAAATGAATTTTGACTGAGTTTTGAAGGACCTTCATGCGTAGAGTCAAAACCAAGGTAATTATAACCCCATTGACAAAATTTATTTTTAACTTATTTGAGATTTTTCTGTAAAAACGCTAGACATACCCCATACCCACCTCCTTGTCTTTCAGACTTTGTATTATTTACCTAACATAAAATGCTTCATGCTTCATGGAAATCAGAGCAAATTGAATAGAATGAAACGAGAGGGGTGAGGGGATTGGTGACCCCCAATCCTTTTCCCTGAATACGCAGGGCTCAAATCTGCAATTTATAATTTGACTAAAGACACACTTAATAGATATTTGAGCTCAATTATGACAGATGAGATCCTGAGTGTCCAAGGGTAGCTTTAATAGAGTAAATTGATTGCTCATTGTTTCTCCACGTTTCCGAAGAATGTTGCAAATAATCACAATGATAAGAGACACTTCTGATACTGCCATACTTGTTATCAATGGCAACAAACAACAATTGACACAAAGGGTTGTTCTTATGCCGAATTCTCAGATATTGCAATGTTGCGGTGTAGCTGTATCACTCCTAACTGGCAAAGAGTATGATGAAATACCACTAAGGTACCTAAAAGCAGTCTCTTTGCCTTTTAGTGCACTTTACATTAGGTATCAAACAACAATTAAGTAGAAACTATCCGCAGGCCCGTAAAAAAAGTCCCTGAAAGAGTCTTTAAAGCCATCCACAAAATTCAATAGTTACAACTTTAAATGCTCATGCTAGAAAGTCTCCATATGTTCATCACCTCGTCTAACTACAACAGATTTCAAATCTAACTGTACGAAATTCCCAACAAAAAAAAATTATTATTATCAAATGATCCATATCATATCATCAAATCATAAATGTAGATGTGCGAATAACATCCAAAAAAATATCACCCAAAAAATCATAAAAGTAGAATGAATGAGTGAAGTAAGTGAGATAGATAGATACTAGATAGTAGAGGGAATATGGCAATTTATATTTCGGAGGTAAATTTATTGTTGAAGCTGAAGTTCAAGCTCAGAACGAGCGGAGATATGTGCAGCATAATAAAAATGATAACCACATGAGACACACACTGTTGCACATACGTTTTTCGTACAATTCTTTTCTCTCTCTCTCTCTCTGTGGCTGTATGATGATGAAAAACTCACATCAGCTGATTCACTCCAGACTCCGAGTCTGATCAGCATTAATGCTTGTGGGTTTCATGTCGAATGAGAGATTTGTGCATGTATGAATGGAATGAATGAATGAATAGAATGGAAATATATGTATATATGCTGTATATATACACATTCATACATAAAAAGCAAGACACAAAAAAAAAAAAGTTTATCTGTGCAGAAAAGTTCGCTACCTCATGTTGTATTCAGATTATGTTTTACGCTGAATTATGGTATCATATGCATGAGGAACTTTTTCCTTTCTCCTTCGCTTTTGACTTTGTTATTTTCTGTGCTGAAAATAAACGTAAATGTACAGAAATAATATCACGTGGCAGACAATAGTTTTAGTGCTCCATATTTTTAGACAGCATATATCATAAACTTTTTAAAGTGCAATTTAAAAACTTTATTTTTGAAGCAGTTCCTTTATTTGATTTCAATGATTTAATTTTTGCATCATGGCCATGACTATGACTATGACTCATAAAAATTCTCTCACACATTTATCATGAATGCCATAGGCAAAAAAAGTTTACGAAGCGTAAAGTTAAATTATTGCAGCAAAATTCTTTATTTTTTTTCGAGGCAAAGAACGTTTGATTGACAATGCTTTGTTGTGTACAACAGTCTATATTGAGTGAGTATAACGTAAAATGGATTTACTTAGTAAACCTCAAGTATCATATCACCGCAAGTCAATATACATTCAGTATATTCATACATCATCATCATCATCATATACCTCTTCGTTGTTCACCCTTCGACTAAATTTTCCTATACTCATTCTCTTTGCGACATCAAAAAGAGCAAGTACTTGCTATCAATATTTATTTTCAGGTGGTATGGATAGGGAATTTGGTGGTTTCATTGATGAAGTTGGATATGGTTTGATGAATATGAAATGGAATGTGTGATATGGATTGTGCAGTACAAGTGGATCTAGTCCGGATAGAGTTGACATTTCAGTACAGTCTATCCATTGAGTCGGTGACCGATGATCTCTACGGCTAGTGTACTCAACGACGAACGTTATTCTCGACTGTTGTCACCCTTAAATCATCAGGAACCGGCCACCTGGGATAGAAGGAGGCTATGGACCGCTTCTAACGCTGTGCGCAGTGATAATTAAGGGGAACTCTAGATTTTGATTCTAAGATTTGTTCATTGTTACTATTTCACTTCTAGTTGTATGCATGTACAAGATCATAGCAAAGTTATATGCGTGTCATAGCTGATACTTCGGCTAATCAGATCTGAAAGATAGAGAGTTTTTAGTCATATACGTCTAAGTGCTAATGACAGATTTGAGGAGTGATGGACATAAACCTACAATTTAGAGTAAGATCCAAACCACTCGTTTGACGACATTAGTACCTGCAGGATATAAAATATGTCAAGTTTTAAGTACATATGGTTTAGAAAAGGACTTGTGCAAATTTTACCATTCCGAGTTTGGAACCCATGGTCGCTGAGTCGGTGTGCATCGATTAAATCCCGAAGAACGAAGCCACTACGCCACCGAGCCACTTTCGACTCACACAGCGAAAGTAACAATTCCCAAATTAAGTCAATCCATAACATCAGTCATAAAATTCAACTAAAATAACTTTTACGCTAACAAATTCTTATCCAAAGGCATTAGAAGTAAAATGTTTTCAGTAAAAAGTGTTGGTGCGGAAGAAATTCAATTCGACATTCGATTCCTTTGTTTCATTGGCATCTAACCCCGCAAAAATTCTGCTATTTTTTTCCATTAAAGATGGAAGGCAGCAGCGATGTATAAAAAAAAAAATTTTTTATATCCCTCGCAATATTCAGAAACACAATCTAAGGCAGTAAATAGCGCGACGATGAAAATAAATACATCACCGTATGTGATGAGAGATTCTGATAAGCGATAAGACATAGAATGTTTCCAAAATAGCGTAACATTAAAAAAAGAAGAAGGGTCGAAAGCATGTAGCATAACATATAAAATGAAGCACAGTTTTGCTGGTGACTAAAATGATTTGTTATCAAAATATCAAGAATGACATCAGAAGCGTTAAATAACATCAACAGCAAGCAACACAAAAAAATTATCCCACTTCGCCCTTCCTAGTTCTCTTATCAGCACCATGAGATCTTAATTTGAGCTGAGAATATATAAAAAAAAGTGACAAGTTGGGATCAATCCAGTTCAACAATGATTTTGCAGATTTGTCATATTACAATTGTATTTTTTTGGGTATGTGTGGGTCTTAACTGTGCATTGTCAATCTATTAACAAGAGACTGATTTTTTTTTATTCAGCGTTGCCCCACTTGATTGCTTGATTTATTGTTTTTTTTTTTTCTAGATTTGCCTCTCACTGCTCTGTATTAATTTACTGATTGCCATTTGGGGATACATGAAAGCGTAAAAGAGGGTGGGACGGATAGTTAATTTTAACAACACCGACATTAAATTTCCTAATAATTTTGAATGACACGAGAAATAATTTCATTTTCGATGATGATTTAAAGTACTTTAATGAAGAGATGTTCCTGCTTTGTTGCGAGAGGGAAACTTTTAAGTGTAAAAAGTACGCAACATTCGTAGTCCTGTCATTCGTTTATTATTTTGATTCCCTTAAGGATTGTTATTTTGGAATGAAGGAAGTGTGAAGAGTTTTAATTTTAAACAGGATTAGGTATTTTCTGTGATGTTGCATGCTGTGTAATGCTTAAGGAATGAGAAGGTTGGGAAATTGTATTGAATATGCTGAACATGTTGAATTGCACTAAATAAGCTAAGTTGAGCTGAATAAGTTTACTTCAGCTGAATAAGTTGAATTAAAATTAATAAACTCAATTGAACTGAATAAGCTGAACAGTGCTGATTAATGCTGAATTGGGAAAAGTAAGCTGAATTTAGCTGAATATATTCAACTTGCTGATATATTCTGAAGAAGCTGAATTTAGGTAAACATGCTAAATTGTGGTGAAAAAGTTGAAACAAGCTGAACATGCTGAATAAAATAAAATATGCTGAACGTGCTAAATTGATTTGAATTAATTGCAATTTGCTTAGCAATGTGAATTGTTCTGAACCAACTGAAATAAGCTGAACACGATAAATTAATTGAAAAACGCAGAACATGCAGAATTAACTATAACAAGCGTCTATAACTATAACAGGATAAGCTGTGCTAAATTACTTGAAACAAATTAAGCATGCTGAATTGAATCAATTGAAACAAGCTGAATATGGTGAATTATGCTGAATAATTTGAAACATGGTAAACATGCTTAACTGTGTTGAATTAGCTTAACATGCTGAATTTGCTGAATTGTTCAGAAAACTGAGCTGCTAAATTCACTAAATTAGTTAAAAATTTTAATTTTTATCAAATATTTTGTCCAATATTCATAACCAATCCAAAATCCATCAAACAATGTACCAAAACAAAAATTGACACAATAGACACTCAAAAATTCAAATATCAAATCATCACTCAAAAACAATTTCCAACATTTCCAAAAATCATCACAAAATCACAAAAAGGTACAAGCATATTGTGTACCATAAAAAAAATTATTTCAAATGTTGTAAAAATCTCTGAAATGGAGCTCCAATACACATACAATGACTAGACTACCCTCGCATCGAAATGATGAGAAATGAAAAAAAAGCAGATTTTTGATCCATTGTATAGCAATACCTTTGAGATTTCTAGATACATACATATTCGAATCATTTCCATTGTCATAGTCTCGTTTTTTATGGTTTTGTTATCAAAAATCGAGTATGGAATCATCATCAGTACAACAACAGAAATGAATGTTTGTCAAAAAGACACATAATGACGTAGGTTTGAGTAAAGCAAAGGCGAGGATCATGTTACATGTTCTAATTTTAATATGAATAGTACAATTGTAAAGATTTTTTTTCGGCTTGTAACCCGAAAAAGTCGTGATCTTCATGATCAAAAATAAAATTCAGATTTTCGTTATGATATGGTAAAGAACTAACAATACTCACTTAAAATATTCTTTTCATCTTGTTTCTTATTTGTTACATTATTGTTTGTTCTATAAAAAAATAATAATAATACAAGCTGAGTGAGTAAGCTATGGAAAGAAACATACTTTCCTTATGATTCAATATGTAAGTAATTCAAGTAGCAATACCATGTACACGAAGTCATAAATATTGATACAAAGAACAATAATATAAATTCAATCATACATGAACATTGGGTTAAAATGGTAATTTGAATTTTTCATTCTTTTTGGAGCTTACTTAATGTCGATTTCTTGCTGATTTTTAGTTTTTTTTTTGTTTTGTCTCAAAAATTCGTTACTACATTTGATATTTGTTTCATGATTGCATCACACTTCAAGATTTTGTAGCACAAGTTTTAGAATAGGAGAAAGTGGACATAAAATTTTATGGAAAATGTTATTGTGATGATGATTTAGATAGTGCTTGAAATAGTGCTGTGAATGTGATTTTGGATGTTTTCTGTCATAACTTAGGGATGCTTGGAATTTTTTGTAGTGTTTTCTGAGTAAGTAGATGGATATTGATACAGTTGTTGATAGAGACAACGGAGATTTTTGGTGCTGGTGATTGGCAAGCGGTAGCTAGTGATAGACCCAGCTTTAGGCTCCATTTAAGGGAGGCTATCGATCACAATTGATCTATATGTTAAGGGATGGAAGGAACTTTGAGAGCATAATGCCAAAACCCTAAAACCCATTTGAATCGATTCCATAAACCTTTAGCAAGTCCATGGCCAGTGATCTTGAGCAGATTAGTTACATTAGTTCTTGCAGCTCAAGCACTAAATTGCCAGTACCTAAACTATATAATTCAGAGATGTAGTTAAAGTAACGTCCACAATTTCAAAACTAAATGAAATTGCCGTTTAAAAACTGGTACCAGACTTCTTCTACATAGCTGCACCTTTAATCCGGTTATGACATTCAAAATAATCGTTGACCCTTACATGCAAAGAGCATGTGTGAAAGGACTACTACGGTACCTAAAAGTGGCTTCTTTGCCTGTCAGGGTGAAATTTGTCCAAGTGCATCACATCAACCACAGACAAATCCACCTCCTCTCCCCTCAAAACTCAAGCAACTCCACCATTAAAAGCCTATCAAAGTAAAACTTTCCCAAAATGGCATAATGTCTAGGCCTATAATATCCCTCCAAATGTTTTACATGCAAAAACTTTTACATCTTTTTCATTTATTTTATATGAAATCAATACTTGTCATCTCGTTAACATACGATGGCAGAATTTTTTTCCGGTAACATTTCTCTTTTTTTATTCCTGCTTGAAAAAGAAGTGAAATAAAATTTTATTAACATTCATCTCCGTACTAAATCATTTCCTTTTACAAAAAGATGTGAGTCAGTTTGATTTGAAACTTTATAGACAGTCAGTCTGGAGGAATTGGAGGGGAAGCTTGCTTGAAACTAAAGTTATTAAAGCATAGGAGTTGAATGATGATCAGAATTTGGTATTCAGGTTGTTTGAGGGGTAGGCAAAGCTTATGCTTTAGTGATAACTTTATTGGTTAACAGACAGAAACTGTTGATCGAGGTAGTATTGCATTTTTTGGTGTGGCAGTTCCCAAGTAGGCAACGAGCATGCTCTCAAGAGTTTTTCCTACTTAAATTTACTAGTTGAGCATGCTTGCGAGCGTGCTCTCACCTTACTCTGCTCTTGAGAACTGCTAAGGAGCTAATAGGGGCTAGCTAGTGATGGAGTTAGCTTCAAGTATCATTTTAGGGAGGTTTACGATCACAGTTGATTGATATTGAACAATAAGGTTCGAAAAATTTCTGGACTACGCATGTAAAACGCAGGAAATCCAGGCCTGCAATATTTGAGCGAACCCTAAAAACCTTTACCAGATAAGACAGCTTCCAAGAATATTTGAATGCAGCCAGTCAGGAGTGAGGATTTTTCCAGACCGGATCATTTTTCTCAACCAATCCTTAAGTACATCTGATTGGGTAAGTAGTTTACATCAAGACTACAGCATCCCTAATAGTTGGCATATTGCACTTTAATTTCATTTGTATCCTATCCATAAATTATAAAACTAACAAAAGACGTTACAAACTAGTACTTAAAAAAACATTAGAAGTAATCTTACAATGACCATTGAAGAACAATAAACATTTTTGACAACATTTACATGCTCTTATTATCCATAATATTTGCATCCATCGAATTAACAACAATAATTTTTGTGTTCATTTCTCGTGTTCAATGTTTTTTATTCTTATAAATGGCAAATATCGTATAAATCGTATCTTTGTATTCAAAATAATATATAATAATATAACAAACAGAAGCAAAAAGCAGCAACAGCAGTAACAAAAAAAATAAGAGAATAAGATTAAAGTATTGTACAATAATAAAAGTTTCATGTTCTTGTCGATTTTACAGTAGCAATTGTGTTAAAAAAAGGAGAAGAAAATAAAAATAAAAGTTATGTGTAGAATCCAAAAAAAAGGAGAATATTTTGTAGCAGTATAAAGAGAGTATATCAGCATAGGAAGCAACAGGTTAGCAATATTATGTCACCTAAAATATGATTTTTTAATGATCCATAATATATCTTTTTCAGGGCGTAGGTGCATGGACCCGACGGAATATTCCGCGGAACATATTCCGCGGAAGAAAATTCCCCGGAATAATCTTCCGCGGAAGTAAATTCCACGGAAGTTTCTTCCGCGTAATATGTTCCACGGAATAAATTCCGCGGTATTTTATTCCGCTAAAATAATTTTTTGAAAATTGTACCGCGGAAGAAAATACCGCGGAACAATATTCCGCGGAACTTTATTCCGCTGAAAATTTTTTAAAAATTTGTTCCCCGGAACATTCTTCCGGGGAATTTTGTTCCGCGGAATTTTCTTCCGGGGAATTTTGTTCCACGGAACTTTCTTCTCCGGAATTTGTTCCGAAGAATTTTTCATATAATTTTTGTTCTTGACTTATCAAAAATTTAAATTTTTAAATGACATTACGGAGTGGTTAAACAGATCGCAGTACCTTTTCGCCGTTAGCGGACCCTAAAATCAATTCTGTTCTATTCTATTCTAATTAAAAATTTGTTGGATCTGAACTTTCAACAATTTTTGACAAATATTAAATCACAAATTATTGGTGCCTAGTAATAATAGCATTGATGTGGAATAACTTCACTTGAGGAGTAAATCGCGAGTCAGGAATAATGTCGAAATTGTATTTTCCATCGGGTGGTAATTACTTCACATGCACCTACAAAGTGTAAGTAAAGTTATTCCGACATGGTGCAGGAATAACTTCACTTCAAGTTTCTCTGGATTTCGATAGTTCTAATTTTTTTTTTTTACCTAAATATGATTTGCTAATTTTAGTAAAGTGTTGTTGAAAATGTCTCAATCAGCATGTTGGAGCATGTCTGTGAAGTACGTGGAAGTAAGTTGTTTGATCGCAATGAAAATTGGCCTAAATTACATCCATGTTACGTCCATTTACATCCTGCATTTAAATATTTTCATCCTATCTCAGAAGTTATAGCTACTCATAATATTTACCTTTTTCAAAAAAATCTCAAAAATGAAGTGTATTAAAATATTTAAAATTTAAAAAAAGTAAAAGAAAAGAATAGATCTGATTTCATATATAACATGATATTACTTTTTTTAACGCGATGAAATGACGGCCAATGATTTTTTTAACAAATGAAGGATGCGCCAGACCTCTCTCTACAGACATAAAGTTTATAGTGGAATCAGAACCACGCTATTGTTAGCTTATTGCCTTTAGCCTACAAAGGAGGGCAGAGAGCCGCGGTTCGATTGCGTATGATTCGAAAAATGAGAGGTGTAAAACTTTCTTCTGCCGAGTCTCGAACTCATGACCGCTTGGTTTATATCATATTAAATTTATACATGGTCCAACATGCTGATTGAGACATTTTCAACAACACTTTACTAAAATTAGCAAATCATATTTAGGAGGGAAAAAATTAGAACTATCGAAATCCAGAGAAACTTGAAGTGAAGTTATTCCTGCACCATGTCGGAATAACTTTACTTACACTTTGTAGGTGTATGTGAAGTTATTACCACCCGAAAAATTTCGACATTATTCCTGACTCGCGATTTACTCCTCAAGTGAAGTTATTACACATCAATTCTATTATTTTTAGGCATCAATAATTTGTGATTTAACATTTGTCAAAAATTAAGATCCAACAAATTTTTAATTAGAATAGAATAAAACAGAATTGATTTTAGGGTCCGCCAAAGGCGAAAAGGTACTGTGATCTGTTTAACCATCCCTTAATGTCATTTAAAAATTTCAATTTTTGATAAGTCAAGAACAAAAATTATATGAAAACTTCTTCGGAACAAATTCCGTGGAAGATTGTTCCGGGGAAGAATGTTCCGGGGAAGAAAGTTCCGCGGAACAAAATTCCCCGGAAGAATGTTCCGGGGAACAAATTTTTAAAAAATTTTCAGCGGAATAAAGTTCCGCGGAATATTGTTCCGCGGTATTTTCTTCCGCGGTACAATTTTCAAAAAATTATTTTAGCGGAATAAAATACCGCGGAATTTATTCCGTGGAACATATTACGCGGAAGAAACTTCCGTGGAATTTACTTCCGCGGAAGATTATTCCGGGGAATTTTCTTCCGCGGAATATGTTCCGCGGAATATTCCGTCGGGTCCATGCACCTCACCCCTTTTTCAGAGAATTGAAATTCAAGAAATTTTTGTCTTTAATTCATTCGAAAAAATGTTGTCAAGAAATGCTTGCAAAGGAACTGAGAGAATTTTTTATTACGCAATCGTTTTACAATAATTTTACAGACTAGAAATGGGGACGTTTCCTTATTATGTAACGCGAAATATCGACTATCTGATCTGACCTCCCTTCCCTTTAGAGACTCTAGTTTAACTCTAGTTAATTGTTTAACTAGATACCTATCAGCCGTTGAGATGCTAAAGTCATGCAGTGTGGTGTTGCATTTATGACATGTGATGGAATCTCTCCTGATAATTGGCTTTTGATTTCGGTCGACAAGGTTTATCTGCTTAAATAGACAAATTACTTTCAGCAATGTAAAATTGAGCAATAACAGGTCTTTGATGCCCTTTGATGTTCTGGACGGCACGAGGGTTACAATGAAGCTGACAACATGTCCTTATCAACCTGACAACATGGCCTTATCCGAGAGGAATGAAAAATTACTAAGTTAGCTTTTCGGATCATTAAGATCCAGAGCGGCGCTAGGACAATTGGCGGCTAATGAATGTTTAATGAGTGAGGGTGCGACAGAAGCCAAACCTCTGTACTTAGTCCACACACAGAAATACGAAAGTACTGCATAAAAGGGGAGGCTAAGAGCCGCGTTTCCACTACATATGATTCGAAAGAGGACAAGGGAAAATGTTCCCCCCTACTGAGTCTCGAACCCATGACCGCTTGGTCGATAAAACAATAATTGGGTAACAAAGTACGAAACCATCCCGTCACTGAGCCACCTCAAACCACGACGTTATAAGTGAAGGAACCCCGTTATAAAGAAATGGAATGGGAAAAGTGCAATGTAAGTATAAAATGGTTGATGTTATAATATGTATAGTGAGACATTTTCATAGATGTCGCTAGAAAGGCGCAACAACATTCTGTGATTTGTACAATATTGTAAGCTCTCCATGTGCCATAACTCAATGCTGGTTGGTTGTGAGAGAGTTGGGTTGAAAGAAAAAAGTATTCATGTTAGAATGTTAAAAAGCAGTGTTTACCTACCGCATGCCAAACAAGTAAAAGAATTGAAAATATGTTATCGATATTTGAATGAGAAAAAATAAAAAAAAGTGTATTAACAACATTTCATAGGAAATGCTTTTAGCAAATGCGATAAGACTGAAGAAAAATATTATTATTTTTTTCTGTGTGTGCTATGGGAAAGCTCTAAAAACAATTTATGGCACGTTTTATTGAAATTTTAATACAATTTAATACTTGTTCCGTGTTGAGTTATCTGTTATGGTCGACATAAAAGAAAGAAAAAAATCGCATTTAATTTTATGGAATAAAAGAGTCAATAATAGCGCGGACAATTAAGAGATTTTTTTTTGTTTTGTGTTATTTTGAATGGAAAGGCTTTTGGTGTGCTTTTAATAGTTTAGTTCAATCACCGTCTAGGTTTTTTGGTTTAGCTCTTTTATACACGCAGATTATTATGCTCAATAATTCATTTTTCATGTTGTGAAGAATTGATGGAAGTAATTCACGTTATTATGTGCATTTTTGAGAAGTTTTGGGCTGTTTCTCAGTGGTGTAGTGAGAGAGATGAGACTACAGTCATGGACGTCCTATACAAGGTGATGAAATACATACCTAGCTTATTAATGGACACTAATCTCATACGATGTTCATAAGATTCTAGCAAATGGATAAAAACTGCAGACCGTCTCATTTAAATTGTAAGCTTACAGTTTTTGATCTTTATACCAAATATAGCCCAGTACAATTGTAAAAGCCGGGGTACCTAGTGTTTGATTCGGTCCTGGGTGTCTAGACAAAAAGACAGAAAAATCCGCTGTACCTGAATATGTCATTAAACAGTTGTAATGCAATTTTGTCTACACGGGTTTCAGTCAATTGTTGGTAAAGCTTAAACTTAAGCTCTGCTTCAAAAATGACAATGATTTAGATTAGTGTTATTTAAATCAGTTTCGATCAGCTCATTTAAAATTGCATTTAAATCCACTAAGAACTCTACTTATTCTGTCCATTCTACTACCAAATTGATGAAATTCTAAAATATCAAGACCTGATGTACCTAGTTTCTCACTTCGTTGTCTGTTCAGATCAATTGTTATTCATGGCCTCCCATAGCACCTAAAACAAGCTCCATCGTTTGCTACTGCTTGTTCCTTATCTGGTAAACCATTTGAATATTATAAACCTGAAACCTTTAATCCATTCAATACTACCTCCTCAAAATCTTTCTAAAATTATCACAAAACAATTTCTAATTACAAACTTCAAAACAAAAGTCACAACAACCTACAATTTTAAATCTCGTGTCTAGAAACTCGCATTAAACTTTTCTTCTTGTTTCAGACCTTTCGAAGCGGTTTCAAACCGAAAATCCTTTAAAGCGTTTGAATAACAACAATATTCATTGTTTTCTCTTTATCCCTCCATTAAATCCTTACCTCTTTACGCGATTTATGAAATTTCTTTTCCTTCTTTTCTTTGTTAAAATGTAGGAAAAGCTTCATAAGAAATGGACAAACACGCAATGGCTTTAATATTCCTTGAATTCATTGAAATCGATAAATAAAAGGCATACGACATATGGCTTTATATGATTTCAGTTTTACGTATGTATCACGCCAACAAAGCCATAGAGAAATCTCAGAATGTTTTTTTTTTGTGTATGTCTGTATATGTGTTTAACACCCCTTATGGATGTAAAATATTTGTTTTCATTTCGCTGGATTCAACAATAACAAAAAAGAGCCAAATCTCTGTGCATTGTAACAAAAAAATTGTTCTGAAAAACTTTTTATTTTCATCTCAATTTAAATAACATAAGCTTTTTGCATTGCGAGTGAGAGTGTTTTTCGGTATAAAGGACAGTTGAGAATGAGTTTGTTGGTGTGGAGATTTAGCAAAATATTTTTGAGGAGCATTAATTTTGTTATGAGTTCAGTGTTGAGTATGATTTTGTGGGAGTTTATATGAGTTTGAGATATCCTGTCTTAGATTCAAGACTTATAATTCAGTTCTATTTGTCTTACTCAATGCTACTTAAGCTATTTTGAATAGAACATGCTGTAAATAGTTATATGCTTGATATTTGTGGAATTTGCTTATGAGTTGTCAAGTTTACAATCAGAAATATGGTTGAGTAATTACAGGTTGTTTCACTCGGGTATGTAGAGTGGGGATTACTCCTGATCCGACACTTTATTATAAATGTGTCACAAAAAGTTTGGCTTAGTCTGATCTTTTATCAACAATCCCGATTGGCACTAATTGAAATGTTGCCACCACGGCGACGAGTCGGTCGTATACTTAAATCGGGAATCTAAATGACTGAATACTGATTTTGCTGATTTCTTGTTTTCATGCAAAGTTAGGTAAGATTTTCTTAATAGGCTTCTTCAATGGAGTCCTTTAGAGAAGGCAATTTTGGTTTAGACTGATTTCAATAAACCTGAAGCATCTGATGCATTTTTAGTTCTGAATTAAAAGCTAGAAATAAAATCATTGGTTGACTGTCATGAAATCGCAAGGCATGCAGATAAGATAAGTGTCTCAGCTTTATTTTCCAAAAATTAAATTGCGTTCCACCCTCGTACCCTACAGAACTATCTAAATCATTCAAAGCATCTTCAAAAAACTTCCTATTACATCTTCATCCACAACATAACACAATAGCCATAATAAAATTTTTTACGATACTTTTCTCATTGTGTCCATCATTACTCAATCTGTTAACTGACATTTTTTTCTAAATTTTCTATTTCAGTTCCCTTTAATAAAATAACAAAAATTTCTAATAAAAGACTTTAAAAAGATTTTTTTATGAGTGTAGACAGAATTTTGACCTTTCCATAATAAATTAAACTCTTATCAAGTGCGAGAAAGAGAAAAGAAATAAAGAGAATGAGGAAGTGAGAAGGAAAGAGAAGCACAACAAAAAAAGAAAGAAATGCTATAGTGAAGGAGACCGAGACGACACTGAATCATTATCCTTGTTAGTGGGTAATTGAAAATCAATACTTGGGGAAAATTATTATTCACTTTGTGTGTTATGGCTGTTTCAATATCAAAATCCTTTTTTTTGTGTTGCCTTCAATTTTATGTTTTAAAGCCATTACAATCATTGCATGTGATGAACACAACAAAACCGCACCATTGTGTGTGTATGCATGAATATGCGTGTATATTTGAATAAATGCTGCTTTAAAGTGTATGGAATGAATGAAAAAAAAGGCCTTGCGAAAATGAAATTTGCATAATTTTACATAAAACGCAATTCACAATTTTCAAACGATAATGATTTCATTCTTATGCTCTACTGAGAATATGTGGAAAATTTAATGATTATATTACATTATCAATCATTGCACTTTTACTTTAAAATTGTGTGTTATGTGCTTGAAGGATATGTATTAAAGGTGTGGGGGTGGTTTGGAAATGAGGTGGATTCTAAATTGGGGTTTTAAGGACTTTGAGATAATGTTGCACTTGGGATTGTAAATTGGAAAGTGGAAGTTGTAGAGAAGAAGGCAAAGCAATAAAATAAGGAACTAGCAGAAATGGCCGTTTTGGCCTGGAACAGAAACCATTGCAATCGGTATATTAACGCCATACGATTAAAAGTGTATCAATAGGAACCATCAATAGTCATCATCATTTAGAAGCCAGTAATAGAGCCAACATCAGGTAGCATCTATGGAAGGTCATGGATTGTAATTGAACACAGCGAAGTAAGTTAGTTAGTAGATCATTGTCAGTACTTTGTTACCCAATGTAGCTATTTTTGTAAAAGTTGATTTTGGAAATGGTCGGTTGGAAGCCGTGCCATCCCTAGTCTGACTGTGGATTTATCACCTTTTAGATAATCTCCAACAGACAAAAAACAAGCAGTTAAAGTACAGAAATGTCACCTCGGTATCTTAAAGCGGTCTCTTTGCCTGTTAGGGAAGGCTCTATTTCATGAAAATGAATGCATCCCTGTCTTAAAAAATTTGTATAAAATTGTACAATTGTGAAAAATCATAGAAAATGTCAAATTCATGCATTTTATGAAAATTGACATCACTTCCAACCAACCCCACCCAAGACAAAAAATATTTAATTCCAGTAGTTGAGATAAATTCCAACATGAATCACAATATTTTTTGCAGTAAAAATCTGAGATGAAATAGAAATAATTTGAGTGAAAAACAAATAGCGCTTAATTGAAGGAATAGGAAGAGATAGAGTACACATTTTCTGTTCCTGTTCATATAGTAAGGAAGAAAAGATGATAGTAAAATTTAAATAAACACCATTCTAATGAAAGCATCAAGCACCTTCCATTTGAAAAAGATGATGATGATGATGATGTTGATGATGTTGATGGTATTTAGAGAGGAAACACATCATGTTACTAAGGAGACGGGCATGCGTGGCATAAAGTTTATTATTATTCAATAGGAAAAAATAAAATAGAATAAAATTCATAAGAAATCATGTTTGAGGTGTAAATTTGTCCGAATTAAATTCTTTATTCCTATGTCTGCAATTCAGTTGAAATATAAAATTAAGGATTTTTTTTATTTAATAATATTTCCTTAGTATACACATCAAAAACCCCTAATTTAATCTTTAACTAACGAAATCATCATCACACAATGCTTTCGAGCTCACGAATTCAACCAATCAAGAAAATAATTCATGCAAAATTCTTAGTGCAAACACAACGATTATATTTTTATTCATGGGGGACTCTCTTGGGTTGATGTCACATATTTTATTGCTATTTTACCTCGTTTTCTTTGGATTGTTTTGAAGATTTGACAGTTTCTTTCAAAATTGTTGCTTGGATTTAGATAAATATTGCTGAATTCAGCTGAAAGCAAGCTAAATGTGCTTTACTAAGCTAAACTTAGTCAATTGATGCTTAAATTAGCTGAATTCAGCGATAAAGTACTGATTCAGTAAAATTTCACATGCATTAGCTTACAAGTGCTAAATTCAGTCAGATAATGTTTCGTTGTTTCATTGGTTCCTGCTAAAATCAGCTAAATATTACTGAATGAAACCAAATTCAGCCAAATAATGGTAAAGAAAACTAAATTCAGCTATATTATCTAAAAACACTGAATTTTGATATGAATGTTAGTTTTATTATGTTAATTTAACTTAATTATTTTGAATTTGTGCTGAATTCAGCGCAATACTGTTAAGATGACTAGTGTTGCATTAAGATAAAATGCTGAATTTTACTTGACTTTGCTGATTTGTATTGAATTTAACTCAATACTGCTGAACTTGTGCTACATTAAGCTAAAAAATGTCAAAATCAGATGAATTATACCTAGTTGATTACTGCTGAATTCAGCCAAACTGAATAATGCTTCATAATGCTGAATTTAGGTGAATATTGCTAAATTCAACTGAATATTGCTGAATTCAGTTGAATTAGATTGAATGAAGTTGAATCAGGTTGAATTAATGAAAATTAAGCTTGAAAAATGCTTTATTAAGCTAAATAGAATCAAATTATCCTATCACTCATAAACAACCTTCCACAAACTTCCTCATAACCTTCCTCATCATAATAATTTTCTTTACCATGATAAAAACTACAAGATATGCTGAACAGAACAAGAAATCCTCTTCGTGTTATGTAATTTACGAATACTCTCTAATCTGATTTATTTTCATTTTCAACATTTTTCCCGCTTCCATCTTTTTTCCTTTTTCCTCTCTTTTATATCTGCATCGACACAACCGCTAAATAAACCTTCATCAACATCAGCCATCATCAAATGTCGTTTTGTCGTGACGGGAGGAAAAAAAAGGAAGAAAAAAAGAAATATATTTCATAGCACACACAAAAGTTTATTCTTCCGCTTTCTCTCTCTCATTTTCTAGTATTTTTTATTGTAATGACAATTTAATAAAATTTATATATATATGCAAACATACATGCGAAAGATGAAATGCAAATTTTTCATGATTTTTTTTTTCGCTATGTCGCTAGAATATGACAATTGTAAGTTTATTCAATAGACAATTGTCTGATGAGAACAGCAACGAGAATAAAGAGTCCTTTATTTCCTAATGAATACTTGACTTTTTCCTCTGATGTAATGGTTTACTTTACATATTACATAAAAACAAATTTCATCAAAACTGAGCGGCAGTGTTGCTAATTTAGATGCTTATGCGGAACAACAAAGATTGAAGATATCTATGGCAAGAGCTTTGATGTGTCTTGGTGTCCTTAGATCAGTGGTAAGCATTGATGATAGAAACACAAGTTTGCAACACAGCCCTTGGAATTCACAAGGGAAACAGCGACCAGGAGCTCCAAACGCTAATTGGCGTAAAACAGTAATGGAAGAATGACAGCTCAACGTACATACAGAGAATTTGTCCAAAGTAGGTGACAGAGCCTGCAATAGAGTCGAATGGAAAGACTTCTGTTGTAACCTAAACTCCACATAGGAACATGGTTGCTGTAAGTCTTGGCGATAAGTCTCGACCGAAATCATGCACGACTTACGGTTCATAGCATTTCCAGACATTTTTGGCGGCAAACAGCTTGCCCATTACTATCTTAAAGCGTGATCAAGACATTATTTGTACATTTAAAGTTCATGTTAATTTTGGATGGATTATCTTGACATCAATGTGTTCTACTAAATATATCTAAGTGGTATCAACGCATCTGAATGAGAATAGACAGGATTTAGGCATATTGATGCCCGAGCAACTGGATCCTCTTCATTGAGTTGCATTTTCAAATCTCAAATCTAAATTTATGTCTAAACCTGTCAAATCTGAATTTATCATCTACAAATCTGAACCCTAGCCTGAACCCACCAAACATCCCATTTCCAACACTGCTGAGCGTTGTACTGAGCGTTGAGGAAGCAAAAAAATTTAATCACAAGCAAAGCTTTAAAAAAAGGGTGAAAATGAACTAAACAAACATGCATATACGTCTACACCCTGAGTAAGCGGAAAAATACAAGATAATGGCGTTGATAACCTTATCCAATGTGATATAATGCGAATGGCATTAAATTATATCAAAAATAATCACTATGATTTACCGAAAAATGGGAAAATGCTGAAGAAGACGAGCAAAAACAGAAATTTTTTAATGCGATGATTCTTCTTCTATTTATTTTTTTGTGCTTCCTTTTTTTAGCTTGTGAAAATCACAGTTGAAATGGAAATAAATTATATATATTTATATATATATTTTATGGGAAATGTTTTCATTTGAAGATTTAAAGGATTTGAAGATGAAATTTTAAATAGACGGTGAATTAGAAACATTTTTAGAAAAGTTTTTGGATGGGGTTGGTCGGGAGATGAGTTTTGTTTTGTTAATGAAGCATCTTAATGTCGACAACAAGACGAGAAATTAGAATGGAACTGAGCGATACTTGCTGAAAGTGAGAACAAGTGTGTTCTTACTTGATATGCGTTCCTAGAAATTATGTTTACACTGTAATAAAAAGCATAGTGCTTTTCATGTAACCTGAGCCTTTCATGTGACCTGAGTCTTTCATGTGACCTAAGCCTTTCATGTGATTAACATGTGACTGTCAAGTAGGCTCAGTTCTTTTTGGCTTATAATGCACGGCACTATCCCAAAATGACGCCGACTTGGTGCCGGATTATGGATCTACTAATCGACTTATTCAATTTGGGGTAGCGAGGGCATATTAATGTGTGTCGAATCAGGAAAGATCCCAATTTAAAGTTTATAAATCTTACAAATAACCAGTTGATCATTTCAACTTAATATTTTCACTATTTTGTGGACTTAACCCAAAAGTGGGCAGCCTGGATGCTGCAGTCCTAGAGGTGTTTTCCATTACTGATTTAAACCTAAAAACAAATCTTGAAGTTAAATCGGATTTTTTATGAAAAATTAAACTCGATTTGGTTTTGCTCTAAATAAAAAATCAAGTCGACTTCTAGTTCTGCACTAGAACAGCTCGCTAAATCAATTATCATAGAGTAATGGTATGATGTGATGTAATGGAGCATCCCCAGGGCCATGCACTCCTGGTAACCCTGGCAATGGTGAAAACATTAGGGAATTGTAAGATAATGACCCCAAAATTCTACTAAAATGAATCAAATTAAAATAGTATGACCATGTAAGATTTCCTCCAACAACTCAAATTGTCATACTTTCCCAATAAAACCAAAATTCCAAAAATCAACTTTATATTCAGATAAAAATTTATAGACACACATAAAATTTATGATTAACAATTTTTTTTGTTCGCAAAAAAATAAAATATACAAGAAATGTATCACATACCCTCTTTTAGCACTCGTTAATAATAAATCAATTACACATTCCCGCTTTTATAGCTGCTAGCATAATGCCGCCAAAGCAATCGCTTGGAACGATTTAGAAATGATTAATGAATGGGCTGATCTCATTAATTGAGAGACGTACGCATACAAAATTGTACATATTATATATTAGTGAGCCTTTACTGCACATTCGACCCATAGTGCACTTCATATTATTTGTTCTATAGTCCAACGTCTATTGTTGAGGATAAAAATAATAAATATTAAAAATTAGGAAATATCATGTCAACGCCGACAATTTTACTGTGAATGAATGAATCACTGGCAATTCAATTCTTACATCTATCTCTAAATTTATTATGTAAGTGAAAGAAATCTTGTACATTGTTGGATTTGTTGCACGCTAACTAGCTGTTACGACAAGTTTTAGTTTTCTCACCCAGTCAAATTAAATTGAATGAACAAAAATTATTTATTTTTTTTTTCCTTTTTTGTCTTTTCCGACGAATGGACAATTTACAAGCGTCGTACGAAATAGGCAAGGGATAGAAAATGACATTAATGATGTATTAATGAGGACACCCATTCACATTGCATTGCATTCATTCAATTTCTCATATATACATGTTATATCGTCCCCTCACATTTTGGACAAATTTATCAGCACTGTGGATTGAGGATAGAGGAATAGAAATTGAATTTCCTTTACGAAGAAGTGACAACAACTTCATCAATAAGAAATGTGTAATTTTATAGCTAAAAAGGAAATCAAAAATGATTCTCATGAGAGTTAATTGATATCAATATCCGTCTTGTATAATGTCATCATTCTACATCGGGAGATATTGAAAATTATTTTCATCTATAGATGGATAGAAAAAATTACATCCTATAAGTGTATGTTCGGAGGAAGTTATGGTGTGTTTAATATTGTGGCGGTTTGGATGGTTAAGACGCATTTTTAAGGGAATTTTATAGATTTTTGGCTAGAAAATTAGAGAATTTTGTGGATATTCGGGTGCTTTTTATATGCAGCCAAAAAGCAGCAGTAGAGTAATGATTACAGTATTGGCCTCCCGACCATAAGGGCCCAGGTTCAATTCCACGTTGTGTCTAGGTTCATTGTATTGGTATAGACTGGACTTGCTTTTTGCCATGCAACTGTGTAGACAATTTGTGTTTGACTAATCACACAAACTGAGTTGACATGACTAGAATATTGAAAAGGCAATCTAAATCCGACTTTGCACCTCCAAGGGTTGAACTTTTGATACTAGGTATGCCTGGGTTGCTCGACACTCAACACAAATTGGGCTTGAGGCTGGATTTATCCAAATTAGAATCCAGACCACAACTCCTTGCAAAATAAGTAAAAAAAATATTACAACCAAGATATTATATATAAACTTCAATTTTTCACTGAGACTCGAACTCAGGTTGCATATGATGCACAATAAATGTCAAGTTATTTAAGCATTGACATATGCATTACTAAATTCTAATATCAATTTTTTTTTTATTTTAGCAGAATGCCCTTAAAAGCAAAACTGAACGCCCAACCCCATCCATTCCAAATAATTCCGCTAAAAGAAAACTATAAAGTCATAGTAGAAGTCGCAAAGAAATAAAGTTAGATGACAGAACATATAAAAATCTAATCTTTGACCTTAACAACAATAAACTTCCTCCATATTTTCATTTTCATTTTTTTATTCCTCCATATCATCGCATATTATATGTGATGTTGCTATACTATTTACTTAGAAATCATAAAAAAAAGGGAAAAAGAATCTCAATTTGTTTGCATTTGATACACATGACAAAAGCAATTTTCTCTTGAAAAGAAAATGAGACGATACACATAAATGAAAAAGATTCATTTATGTTAAGAATGAAAGAAAAAAAAATTGTTTCCTTTAAATTACTTGAATAAAAATAAGAATGAACAGAAATGGCATCAAAAAAAAATATTTTTTTTTCTTTCTTTCCTCTCGTCTCTTTTGCATAATATTTATTAAAATACATGACACAAATTTGAGTATGTGCAATTTTTGTAGAAGCTTTTTTTATTTTTTTGTTATCAGCTCAATTTGAGCTAAGTTTTCAATATGAAAACATAGATGAAAGGAAGAATGGAGATATCTTAAGACAAAAATGTTGATGAGTTGGAAAATTTCACTTAAATTAAAGATTTTTAGAAGGCGCTTTTTGATTTTGGACTCTGTGGATTTAGGGTTTACTTTCAGGTAAATTTGGTTTTTTCAATGATTATCATCAGAGTTATCAGGTCTGTAGAAAGGACTATCATGGCAAATTTTGTCTAAACCAGTCAAGGCATTGACTCATTGTATGAAAGGTTTATATGGGCCGGATGAAAGCTGATGCGGATTATCAATGCCTTGAAACCAGTGCAGTCCGAACTGTGCGCCACGGCAAACTGTTGTGACGAGTCATATTTTGGTAGTAATTTTTGTGGTCTAAAATCAAATTGTGTCGTGGTTCGAAAAAATTTGGACACTATTCTAAACCTAAGGTAGAAAACATATCTGATTATGTCCATTCTTCTCTTTGTCTAGGAGATATTTAAAAAAAAAAATTTAAAAAGAAAAAAAAAATTTTGCAACAAACCATAGAGGTTGGAATTAAATGTTTAATTTTGAGGATTCGAACCTTAACCGATTTTTTAATAAACTTTGTTTGACTATATTGCTCAATTTCGTACTTTTATTTATTATACAATTTGTCATACTAAAATGTTATGTTAATAAATTGTTTTATGTTCTCTTTTTTTAACAATCTCCAAATAGCTTCAAAATGTTTAAAATACTATACATCATGAATTAAAAGAAAAATTCAGTTTGCATAAGATTATCGCGAACGAATTTGACAGCGATCACTTCTACTTTGCAGCCTAATATGGAAGCTAAATTTGGTTGGATCCCATTTAGTGTTAGTAAAGGAGGTTTAAAGGAGGCTTAAAAGCTCCGTGGCGGAGCGTCAAACAACTGTCTTTAGCAGAGCTCGAAATCGACTCAGATTTTGTCCGAAAAAGTCGACTTGAGTCAACTTAACTCTATATAAAATTCGAGTCCACTTCGAGCTGTGATCCAAAGTGAGGATCAACTAATATTCATACGAATTAGACAATTCAAGATTACATGATATCAAAAAGACGATTCTATCAAAAAAGCAGCTAAAAGTAAAGAAAAGGAAGAAAAGCAAAGAAAAAAAAAAAAATTCTTCTGATGAAGAAAATGACAATGGAGAAAATTAACTAAATACTGAAAATTCATTTCGTACTAAGTACATATTTCTGTTTTTAGTAAGAAGGAAAATGAAAATACGAGAAACAAGAAAATTTGCATGTCTTAATATAAAATTTTTTTTTTGACATCATATCTCCTCATTCTCTCCCGGCAAAAGACAGGCAATTTTCTTTACTTACTCATTCTATTTTTCCCTACTCATATCTTCTTGCCTATCAATTTATAGTTTTTCTTCTTATTCCTTTTCTAAAATCCATTTCATTTTGATGTTATCAAGACAATAAACCTAAATTATATTCTTTCATTCATTTCAGTCTCTGTCTCTCATCTTCATTCTGTATTTCTATTTATTTCTTTCTTTTCTGCCTTTTTTCTTAGAAACAGCAGCAGCAAGGCTACATTGAAGAACTTTGTGTGCCTTTATCTATTCATCTATCTCTTCATCTTTTTGTATTTTTAAGCTTACTTATAATATATCGTAAATGATGTTTAGATTTATCAGCAGGCTTTGTTCCTTTTTTGAATTGCTTTCAAGTTCCTTCAACTACTGAAAGTAAAATTACTTCCTTCTCATGTTTCCTTAGAACTCAAAAATAAGAGAGAAAATAACGAAATTTTCGTTTGGGGTGTGAATTGGAAATTGAGGCTGTTTATAGTCTAGCTTTTTAGTGAATGTTGGAAGTTTTGGTCTAGAACTCGAAATCGAAGCGAATTTTTTATAAAATAGTGTCTACTTTTCAATACAAAGCATACTTCTTGATCTTCGTTTAACAATAAAAAAAATAATGGTCGGATATCATTTATACAGTTGTTCTAATTTCATGTTACACCGGATTTGAACCCCTTGAATTTTCACTAAATTTCGATTTGTATTGACTCTCTCAAATTTGATGTCTTACAAATCGCTAATAAATTGTATGAGTTCTTGAAGCACACTAGTGATCTTATTGCATTTGCAGACCAGAGCGATTCAATTTGTTAAATCTCAATTGTTGCCATAGATATGCCCTAATCAGACCCTAATCAGAGTGCCCTAATCAGACATACAAATGCTGTCAAGAGAACTTCAAATCTTACCGAATTCACAGTAACCTAGCGGTGCCCTAGAGTACACTTTGTGCTGTTCGGATAAAATCTGATTACTTAACCTTATTTACTGGAGTTTTTATCGACTTAGGCTGCCAAATGCCACACTTAGCTTATTAAAATTGATGTAATTTGGGCTACATCGGCTCTTTTCATTTGAATATTTCAAATCCTTAAATTCCTTTGATATTTGTTGTCAAGAAGAGTGAAGTTTGAAGAAGAGTGCAACAGTTGGAAAAGTCAGTTACCAAGCTGGCAATAGATTGCTGCAAAGCTGGATTCGGCATGAAATTGAGAACAAATTAGCACAAAGCTATTCACACGTAACATTTTTGACATAAATTGACATCCGGGTATGAATAAAAATTCCATTAAAAAGAACTCACAACCACTCACTATATGACACCATTATTATTACGCCAAACACAATATCTCTTAATCCCTTCTGAAGGACACCCAACTTTTCCTCAACAACCCATAATACAACTGCTAACACAATCCAATTACCTTTTATTCTACTTTTCTTCTTTCTTTTCCTTTAAAGTTTCTCATCAACATGGAACAGCCAAGAAGAAAAGAAAAAAATTTTTTTTTTCGTTCCTACACACAATAAGTGGAAGTGTTATGATAACGAGCCCAAAGTTATTTTCTTAATTTTGCTCGCAAGAAGCAGAAGAAACTGAACATTTCTATATATAGATGAAAAACTTTATTATTTTTTTGTGTATGTTATGTGCACCTTACATTGCTCTATTTATGTCAAGTGGCGTTTTTACTGTTGCTTTGAAGACAGACATGCATAGAAAAAACAGAACGAAATTATGCAGGTATTTGAATGCGTACAATGTTGTATTGTATAAATTGGTGATGGAGCCATGAAATGTAGTTTTTTAGTATTTAAGCATTTTTTTGCATTACTTTCCATCTTTTGTTCCTTTTCAATGTCTTTCCATCTCTATTTCTTTTGCCTGTACGTTTTTTTTGCTGCTGCTCTCTCTTCTTACTTGAAAAAACATACAAAATGCCAATCAATACTGGAAACGCTTCTTGAATATTAATGTCCCTCTGCTCTGTACAGTTCTATGTGTCTTACCAGAGAGTGTAACAATAAAAAAATATATATATATATACGAAAAGAAGCAGAAGCAGAAGAATGAACGAACAAAAAAAAAATATATACATATATATTTATATATAAAGCAACTCGCAATAGCATGAAAATAAAAATGGGAAATAAAATTTTTGCCATGTAGTCCTCCAATGCTTCTGTGTGTCTTGCCAAATGCTTTTCGTCGGAGTAAGAAAAAAATGAAGAAATTGCAAATGTTAGTGGAACTTTAGGATGAAATAGGCGCATTTGGATTTGGATTTGGATCTTTATTGTGTCACAATCTTGAAGTGATGGAGTCTAAAGGCTTTATCCAAGAAGGTGACATCCAAGTGACATCATACTGACTAAATTTACCCACTTAAGTATTGCGTGTCCAAAGTCTATTTTACTAATCATACCATAAAATACAGGATTAATTACAATTAATGTCCACCATAAAAAAAGATTTCCAGAAACCTCAACATCTCCTCCGACACATGATTTTCATATAAATGTATGCTTAGTATGGATCGAGTATGCTTCCAGCTTCCAGCGGCAAAGGACCCTCGTGCTCCTTCGCCAAGGAAGTAAGAAAGAGAGTAGTATGGAGCAAGGTACGGAAACTCTCAGTAATTCTTAGATATCCCACAATTTTTTGAAATCCCCTTGAATATTCCAAAGATCAGCGATGGTCAAACTGTGTATCGTCAATTTCTTTTTTTTTTGGAAAACCCATGAACCACATGTCGGTGTGTGGTTTTGATCAAGCTTACTACCAATGTGTGCCGCAAAAAATAAAAGGTTGTCCTCTATTGCTATAGATACTATAGATTAAGATTCAAAATCTTGAGAATTTTTGGGGTCAATCCTGAATTTTAACGATTTCTAGATACCTATGCAATATTGAAATGAGCCTACAAACAGTCACACTAACTCTAGAACATAAATTCCACCATGCTTTGAACATTAATGACAAACTGAACTATACAATATGCACAGTTGCAATCAAAAAATCAGTTAACGAAACAAGTACTAGAAACAAGAAGAAAAATTCAGAGAATGAAGGGAAGGAACGTCGTCAATATATGTAAGAAGCGTATAGCCAACGCGTAACACACATATTTTGAAGAACATATAAAAAGCATTTTAAGAAACTCGTATATTCGCAACTCGATGTTTCTTATTGCCATTCTGTATTATATGATATGATATCAATTTTTACTATATGAACATGTTATCATTAATATTGTTACTATTTCCTTCTCATCATTCCCATACCAAATAAAGAGAAAAAAAATTCTTATTTCATTCTTTCTTCACTTCCTTTCTATGTTAACTGCATACAATTCAGTCGCTTTTTTTTTGATGGTTCATTAACATTTCTTGACGTCTCTTTAATAGAGCACAAGATTTTTATCAACTATACAATTGGAAATAATAATAATAAAAAAAAGTTTCAGTCAACTGTCTTAATAGAGACCTCTGACGCAATCATGTACAGAGCATTAAGTAAAACGGCAATTGTAGCGCATCCCATTGGGACCCACGATATAATATCCCATTTTGTCATTGAACATAAATAAATTTGTGTTGCTTGCTACTTTTTTTATTTTGTTCCAGGGGTGGACAACCTTTTTTTTCGGGGTACACCTTGGTGGTAAGGCTTGAGCAAAACCACATAAAGCAGGGGCCTACTCTGAAAATTTTACTAGATGACCCCTAGGTTAAAAAAAAAACCTTACAAAATAAACGGTTTTCAATTTTAAGAGTGGGATCTGTGCCCCCAATGGCCCCATCCCCTGACTACGCCCCTGTCACACAGCATACTGTTCATAAAAATTTTGAAACCATACAGTTGGACCGCAGCACACAGGTCGCCCACCACTGTTCAATACTATTTATGTATTATGTGTGTGCATGGTTATCCCTTTGCAGATCTTAGTAAAGTATAAAAAAAAAAATCAGTAGGGAGAAGGAAGGAAGAGAAATGACGACATTGAGAGAGCAAAGAAAAAAAAATAACTATTTTAGCATCATAAAGGAATATTAAAGTACACATAGTGCAAACTAATGATTACGATGATAAAATTACGGGAATGAATTGCAATTCGTCGTATCATGAGTGTGATATTGGTCCCCTGTGTACAGAACGATATAAATGCACAGCGGGTTGACGTCATGCGACGTCATGAAAATTGTGGACATAGCGGGTGCAACCTTTTGTTGTTTTATTTATTTTCTCTCTGGCTCATTGAGGTATTATTTGCTATTTTCCTATTTAGTCATTCAGTAAAGTTTTTTTGTTGTTGTTGTTCCTGGTTCTCTTCTTTAATTTTCTTTACTCCGTTCCTATTTTAGAGAGAATTTTAGAGTTTAGTTTATGTTTGATTGATTGATTGACTTTTATTTGTATTATTTCCTGCGTTCATCTCATTATTGATGTATTTTTAATCGCAATTTAATTTGCTTTTATGTTTTCAGTTTAAATATTTTCTCATTATTTGCTGACGATGTCTGCATGACGTTCAGCTATTGAGATAGAAAATTTTATTCTTTTTTTTTCGACTTTTTCTGGTCGTGTGTGAAGTTTTATAGGACAATTGAGATTTTGATGATTTGAATAAACTTAACAATCATAACCTCGGTTAAAATGGCAAAAATGTGTTTGAAGGAGTTGGCTGCAAGCCCGGATGCAATAATTGTTATTGGCAATTTCTTTGACACAAAATGTCTTAAAATTAAATTGTTTTTGGTAACATCTTTGGATTATTAGATTTCTGAACGTCGTTTAGTGCTATCTTTTGTGAAGACGAAGTCATGCAGATGTATGGAGTTGTAATCGATCAACTTTCTCTTTTCTTTCATTACGGGTGTAATTAGGAAGGTAGGACTTCCTGAAGTCTCAGTTTTGACAAATTCTCCAGTCTGAGACTGAGAAATCTTGGTCTCCGTATTGTCTCCGTATCGACAACCCTTAGAATTGGGGTTAGAATTCATGCTTTTACGACTACCCTTAACATACAAGCATATGTTCAATCAGAATCTTACGTTACCTTACGAGTATGCTCATTGGCTTCATGAGATGTTCATTGAACACATTCTTGCATGTTAGGGTACGTCTTTGGCCCTTGGTTCTGCATTTAGAGGCATATGGTAACGGTTTGCAATTGTTGTAAGCCAGTGTTTCTCAATCTATGCTCTGGGAAACATTACTCCACAAGGTTTTACAAGAAAATTTTCAAAAAAACCATAGAAAATAAACATATTAGTCCAAATAGAAAATAGAGCACAAAATCATCCTTTCATGAATCCCTGCTACAGTGTCGAGTTGTCTCATAAAATTACCCATTTCTTAAGTGACCTTCAGGCTGTGGTCCTAATCACCCTCTTCATCTTCCTTCTTGTCACGTCAATAGTTCTCATGTATTCCTTCATAAGCACCAATTCAATACAATAATTCTCTATTCAGCCTAAAAGAACACAACAATTCTTCTTAAAGACCCCATAAAAGAGTGACAAGAACCATTTACAAAGTCAAGCAGTATCCTCACACCATTCAACCTCATGCATTCAAATCTTTTGAGAATTTATCGATTATTTCTTATTCTTCCATGCAGAATTCTTTTGATGACTATTGTGTGTGTGCTGAACATATAAACCCCTTTTAACACTTAATTGAATTTTTTAAAGCTCGTCGCCTTCAAATTGCTACATAGCGTAACTGACATATGGCCCGTTTTTTTTATCATCATTTCTTTTCTATTTTTTTAATGATTTCTCTTCACTCGATGGCAATTGTGACAATTGTGACGTGAGGAATTTCCAACAAAAGATATGAGAATAGTTCATTTAACAAATTTACCCTCTGGCTATCAATTTCATACAGAAAAACCACTTGAATTCATTTGCCATGAGAGGTTTTTCGAGTGTAGATAGAAAAATTATTTATTACAATTGTATTCAATTGCCCTATATGTGTTATAATGACTTGCCAATAAAATTCTTTTTTTTGTATGTATCAAGTGCATCTTCAAATATTTAAAAGTATAGATTTTGACACTATATGCAATTAAAATAGCTCATTGAAAGAATATTAGCTGCGAACATTTCCGCTTTAATTCCTTTTTTAGGTCTTGACTTTCACCCGCTCAGATCCAGGGAATTTATATCAGTTATTCATGGTTGTGAAAAGGATTATAACACCATTTTCTATTCATTAATTTATTTTTTTTTCCTCATAAATATCTCCTTAAATTATTAAAAGGGTTGTTGTTGCAATTGAGTGCTGTATGTGCTGTATAGCTGAACTAAGAGATGATAGATTAGGGAAAAAAATGTGAGGGATGCAGACGGCACAATTTCTACCCTCTATTTGATTTTTATCATTTCCTCACTCTGTCTACTAAATTTGATAATGTTTTAATATCCATTCTTTTTGATGCATTATTTATTTTAAATATCCTCAAAATATCCTATTAAAAGATATTTTAAGGTTTCAAATGATGTTTATCAATTATTCCTTGTAGATGAGATCTCTTTGATGATTTAAGGTTTTTCGCAGTCTTTTGATCTATTAAAATACTTTATGATGTTTACATTCCATAGTGTCAAATGGTAAATGAGCAATTTTTTGATAAAAAAGTAATAAAAATTGAAAAGTTTGCAGTGTTATTTTTAGGTATTTGAAGATTTTTGAAGGATGAGGGTGACTCCTCAGTTTTGCAATAATTTTTTGCTGTATTCAGATCTTTGCACTGATCAATTTTGAGATCTTAGTTGTGTAAATTTTGAATATCAACTGAACTGAATTACTAAGCTTGTAATTAGGGATGGTGTCTTGTTAGGCCATCCTGTAAAAGTCAGAGCCTCGTTCAAATTTCCCGAATTAAACAGGATGCAATTATTCGACATCCACTTGACACTATGTAGCTTGATTGGACGGTCTCTACTGCGACAATGACAGGGATTGAAGGGTACAGCAAACTACAGACAAATCTTAGTACAGCTATTTAGTCATAGTATGATGATTAAAGAATCATAACAGCAATTTAAAGCTATTTTGATCAAATTAATTAAATTTAATTCATACCCAAAAAAACAGGAAGAAGACATAAGTGATTGAACCTTAAAAAAAAAATTCCAATTCATTGTCAAATCCACATCCATAAAAGAAAATTTCATTCAAAATCACGAACGAATATAAGCAATCTACTCAACATATTAAAATATTTTTATAGAGCATTGATACATTCTACTCCTTTTTTTTGTTGTTGTTAAAGGCAGATAATAAAATTCCACAAAGCCTTCTCAATATCGTTAATGCTCGCACGTTTAATTAATCAATTGGAAAGAGGAATAAAATGAAATTTATTGTGAAGCTCTTGCTGCTTGAAAAAAAAAAACTACTGACAGACATAAAAACATTAAGGAAGGATATTATTATTGTTGCTTTTGCCATCAGTTTTGTTGGAAATTGAATTAAAAAAAAGAGAGAGCATAATAAATTTCATGGAAAAAAAAGAATCCTAAATCCGCTAAATGAATTCATATACACGCACAATCACACAAAAAGCCTATTTAAATATATTTTATTTTAGCTCACTCACTCACTCTGTCTCCTCAATACTTGAATGTATGTATATATAACAACAATGTTTTATTTTATATAATATATTTTTTTGCAACATTATTTTATAGTGTGAGAGCCATTTCAGTTGGTTGGTTGGATGTTCTGAATGGTATGGATATTAAAAAACACACAATACAGTTGGCACTCATTCAAACAATGATGGATATTTTTTTCTTCTCTCCTACTACAGTTAATGCCAACTCCATTATCGACATTTTACCGTAACAGAAAATAATCTCTGTGTGAGAAATATGCATATTTTCGCTTAATGGCGTCCAATAACAACAACATTCAAGTTGAGTGCAAAAAAAATCTCTCCCAAATGTACATAGTGATATATACATATATAAATAGAGTCGTAGATAATACCCAATATCAATACTGGAAATTTGATCATCCCTGTTTTTTAATAACAATACTTTTAATCTGTTCTAACCATTCATCTGGTCAATAAATTATGATGCTTAGCAGATTCTAGTTACGTGTTTTGTAATGCTTAGTTTTTAACGGACATGACTTTTTTGGGAGTTAAAGTAATGATTTTTTAGAGGTTGTAAGGATTTAAAGTAATAGTTTTTTATGTATTTTAAAAAGGGTTCGTGTGCAAATGATGTCACAACCTGCTTTTACTGAGAGGAATTACATTTTTATAGAAGGTTCTATATCAACTCAATGACTTCTAGGGGTTGTTGATCAGTTTATTCATGGACACTCCTATTCGAAGTTTGTTCTACGACACACAGCAGTTACTGTATATTTCATCAGAAAGGCTCTGAAATGCGTTAATGTGAATGGTAGTTGACTGCGAACTCCGAGGTTTGAGATTAGTGTGGAATGATCTAAAAAGCTTGAGAACTACTGTCCCTGGTGAAACATTCAAGCTTTGTGATATGAAGTAACCCAGGTTCTGATTCGGAGCATCATTATAGTAAGTAGGTAAGTCCTAAGTCATGCAGTTAAGTGCCTCTTTGGAGTAATTAGTTAAATACTTGACACAAATTTGGTGTGGTAATTTGAAACTCGCCGGTTCGAATCCTATCATTCCCAAATTATTCAGAAGATTAGGTACTTCAACTGTTTAATGAGCCAGAATAATATGACATTAAAGATCGTGACTTTTATTAAGGAACGGATTAGGAGAATGAAGTGCAGCACTGACAATCAAAACATAAGCTACAAGATAACGTTACGATAGAAGGAACCAGAGGACGTCTTGCAATGTCCATCCACAAAATGAACTATTCCGAATGACATCAATGACAAATAAATACAAAGTAGAGTCCTACATTTGAATAGTTGTGTTCCTCTACATAAATCTTATTAAAACTAAATAAATTCAAGTTAAGGACTCCAAACTTTTCACTTCCATTAAATTACAATTTATTTTATAATCAACAAAAGAAAATTCTTTAGAAATTATCCCAAAAATTGATTTCAATTCCATTCACCAAACCCCATTCCATCACAAATCACACTGCAATCAATTACATTGCCAAATAATCCAAGAAAAGAAAAAATAATAAAAAATTCTCGCGATATGTGAAAAATTCAAACGGATAAGATTAAGCATCAACTTTCCATGCCATTAAATAAGTAAGCTCAGTCAATAGATTTTCGTTCATGAGCGACTGTTTGAATACGGTTTTAAGAAATATGAGCGGAGAGAAAAAAAAATTCATTAAACTAATTTGAAGTCATGATGCAGAACTTTTTTTAAAGCTTTCATTCCCTTCTTTTCTTTTCTTTTCTTTGCTTCTTTCCCTTATGTGATTTCACTTCACATCTAAAGATTCTTTCCTTTCTTCTTTCCATTGCTCTCGAACATTGCTGCTGATGCTGTTTCTTGGCTGCTTTTTAATATTTTCCACACGTTTTCATTTTTCAATTGTTCAATTTTTTTTTTCAGTTCTCTTCTCTTCAAAATCTAATTGATCTCATTTCATGTTTGATTTCATTTCTTTCAGAAAATGCTGTGTCGTACTTGAAAGTTTATGGAAGGAAGAGAAAAAAAAATGAGTGAATGTGGAATGAAGAAAGAAAAAGGCGAGAGAGAGAGAGCGAGATAGAAATGGGTATCCGCAATAGGCATATTCGTCAGACAGAATGTCTATCAAGTTTGAAAATTTGATTACTTTTCATTATCTTTCGCATTATTTTCTTCTTTTCATTGTTCTATTGCTGTTTGTTTAAAGGATTTTTTTAAAGTACTGTCTTGCAGAGGGAGATAATTGGTGTTACTGGGGGTGTGTTAGTGATTGATTGCAGTACCTTTGATCTGACAGAATTGGAATAGTGTTGATATCTTGAATTTGGATTTGGAAGAGCCAATCACTAGCAAAGGTAATGCCTTTGTCAATGGCTGATCCATAAGAACATTGGATTTAGACAGGTAAATTTTGAGGTTACAATTCATTACTTACTTACTTACTTCGCTGGCCGTACAAAGCAACTGTGATCCATGGCCTCTCCTAGATGTTGCCTATAACATCAATTAGTCGCCCACAATTCATTAGGTATCTTAATTTTATGAATTTCCTTTTGAATTTGACATTTCCAACTATTAGAGGAATTGCTTAAAATAAGAGTTACAGCCTAAAATTTCAAACATATCAGTACATGTCAATCTTACTCTTAGCCAGATTAAGCAATGATTTGTTAGTTTTCTTAAGAGACAGTGAGTACACTGACGTGGTATCGTAATAGTATCATGATTCCCTGTATGTGGATTCCTTGACTTTTAGAGGAGCTAGACATCAACTGGACATTAACTAGTTCTAACATCTGTTTTTGTCCACTCAGGTTAATTGTCAATGACAGCCTATATATTAATTATATTGAGATTTGAACTACTTCTAAGACTAACTTACAATCTGTAGTCTTACTGAGATTCGAACCCAAGTTGTGTTAATATTACTCAAATCTCAAAACATCATCTGGTTGCTCCATCAAACAATTTCATCTATCCATTCATAAACGAACAATTTAATTATTTAAATTTTTATGACAAATTTTCTTTGCAGACTTTTTCCTCATTCCTGAGCAAAAACTACCCTCAAAAATACAATTTCATCTCCCCAAATCCTAAAGTAACCTATCCTATTCGGGGATTAATATTACTTTTATATACATCCTTTGACTCAGATAAAAATCCTAATGCTAACAAAGGAATGGAAAAAAAAAATCTAGTTTGAAATATAATGTAATACTGCTACTGCCTCCATACTTACAACCTTTTCAATTTCTCTCCTTTCTTCCCTTGTAAATTTTTACTGGAAAATACATAAATATTTTTACTCGAGTTATTTGTGTTGTATTGTTGTTGTTGTTGCTGCTTACTTTCCTGTAAAGAAAAAACTACGAGAGAAGTGAGAGAGATGGAAAAATGCACATTGGCGAATGAAACCCTAGAGGTAATCTTCGGGTGAAGGGACGGCAACGAACGGGAAAAAAAGAAAGAAAAAGAAGAAGGAAGAAAAACCAAAACCTGAGTTGAATATATAATGAAGAAAATTTCGATTTCTTTCTCTTACAGTTTCCATTACCATCAACATATAAAATTTATATCTATGAAAGTATAGAAGTCCTGCTATTGCCTTTAACTACACTATAGTATTATCGAATTTTTTTTTTGCTTTTGCTTCTTATTCTTGCTACACAGTTTGGCGCGTACAGTTTTTACTTCTTATTATTTGCTTTCTTTTGATTTTTTTTTTCCATTAAACAATTTTCATCGATATAAATGCTTGCTGGAGAGGAGAGTTCGTGGTGGACATTACTAGTTGGAAGTTAGAGTTCAGTTGAATATTTTTGTGTATTTTGTAGGATTAAACAGAACTCAAATTGGCTTTTTCTTAGTAAGTTTGGCTCAAAAACAATAAATTTGAATTTAATTCTCTCTGTTTGAGTCGGAGTGACTTCAAAAAATTCTTATTCAAGCTCCAACCTGAATAGGCCGAAATAAAGCAATTAATAGGTCGACACAAGTTTTTCATGGCTGTCATATGACAGCCAATTATCTGCCATGAATAATTTATGCTAAATGGGCTAACCAGTAAGACTCTGGGATGGTGTTGGATTTAAACTGTATCAACAAAAATCTAAAACTCCAAAATACTTACCCGAATAGCACAAATCACTAAATCGATTTAAAATTCGGTTTTAGGCCAGCGTGATCTCTGGTGTTGGATTTAAATCGAATCCGGCACTAAGTCAGAATTATCTCGATCTGGTGCCACATTTTAAATCGATTAACCAATTTCTTTTAAATGTGCTACCACAGTAGTGGACAACCTGTGTCCCGCGGCACATCAAACATTTTTGGAAATCCCATGAGCAACATGTCATGTGCGGAAACGGTAGAGGTTAAAGACCAAGGTGTACCACAAAGAATAAACGATTGTTCATCACTAGGATAGCTCAATTATCAGCACAAATTTCAAGCTAACTCCACACAAATCTATTCCAGTATAGTTTTCAATCCGAATGCAATTTTCAATTTAGCTAAAACCCTTAATACATATAATATATAACATTTTCTATATATTCCCAGTTCAGATAAGCCAAGACATAAGGTAACACATAGCAAGACCATAAAAAATCAATAGAAATTTTCTTTAAAGCCATAAATTATGTTTCTAATTAACTCTTTCATCATTATCATTTCACCGTAATCAACAAAGCGATGATAACGAATAAGAGTAAAATAGAAAATTGCCCAATTTAGTTAAATTTGATTAATTTTTATCTATCGAGACAATTTGCATTTGAGACAAGTCGACTTCAATCCCTCTTACTTGTTCGCACCCCCTTTATAATATATTTTTCGGAGATGTAAAACAACAATTCAAAGCTACAAAAGAGTTGAATGAAATGAAAATTTTGGGAAAAATTTATCATTTTCCTCAATTGTATTTTCCACCGTAAAAAAGAGCTAAATGTACTAACGAGACGACAAGCGACAGTGGTAAATAAAAAAAAGGGTTCGTTGAATTTGTCACTAAAAATTTTATTTTTTTCTCTTCTCATTCACGAATCGTATATACATTATCTATAGCTTAAAGGCATTTTTCCGTATAGACTAGCACTCGAAATTCTATTCAGCACAACCAGCCATCAAATGTTCAACTCATTCAACTTCGTATATGTATTTTACGAATTAGCTATCCATAATTATTCTATTGTCAATAGTTAATGTGGTGTGAAATTTATTAACTGATGCCTCGGGCGCAAAGTTTTGCACCCAACAACAAAAAAATTCGAGTCCATTGATGGAAATTTCTTCAAATAATATGAAAATATTGTTATAGTGACACATGTAACAAGCTAATGCTCTCATTTGTGCATGTGTCCTGGTGTGGGGAGAGGAAAATTGAAATTTGTGCTTGAGGGCAATCATCAACAACCTACATAAAATTGATCTTTAGGCGATATATGTGTAATTGAAAGTCAATAGTTTTTAATTTGAGCTCAATAATGGAATGACTGGAATTGTTTTCTTTAAGTTATATTTAAGGATTTTATGCTTATAACCTAAAAACTATCGTATAACATACCCCAAGGTCATGACAAATTCTCTTTTCGCTTGAATGGTATTAATCCATAGTAAAGTTTAAAGAACAATTTTCACCATAAATTTCCACTACAACAACTGACAAATGAGCCTTAATTGAGTTGTTTTTGTTGAAAAGTTAGTGTTTCAAACTATCCCAAAAATAAAAGTTATTCTTCATCAACTTTATTCATTATCTATCAAACATTACTTGTAGAATAGACAGAGGGGAAAGGGAAATATGAAAATATAGAAAAATTAGAGAAAGTTTGTGGTTGACGATTGTTGGAAATAGGCGCATTTTTTAGTAAGGGAGTCATGCTATTTTGTCGTTTATCGTTGATTGTTGCTAGTAAGAGCGGTAGGTGAGGGGGTTCGGAAGCAGCATTCTAAAAAAGGAAGTTTTTAAGATTTTAGCCATAATTTTGTCTTCTCAGCAATCTTCTTCTGGCTTTATTGTAGAGTTCTGCCGCAATATTTATTTAATTGAAATTATTTGTGGTTATTGCTCTGCCTTTTGATATAGACACACTTCAATTTGAATAGAATCTATTATATCCCTTAATATCTAGGGCTTATAAAGGAGTCCGAGCCACTTTGAAGATCCTCACATTTCAGAAGCACTTGAGTAAGTTGAAGCCAAAATCTACAACTTAACACACAGCAAATGGATCAAGATTCATGAATTGATTAGTATAACAGCCTGCAAAACATGGCCTAGAACTGAACCCAGGACCCCTGATACGTGAGGCCAACGTTCTCCCAATTAGGTCATTGATGTCACATCATTGATTAATTTAAGTTCTGCCTAATTCTATAAAATTCAGTAATTTAATCGCATTTGATCATAACAGCTCAATATACTATATAAATGTATATATTCTTAATCTGAATAGTAGGTCAATAAAGGAGCAAAACATCCCACAATTCTACATATGTTGTTCAAAACTACCAAACTATAGAAACAATAACACAAAAAACTTGAATATTAATTCTCGTATATCCTTAGAAAATTGGCAATAACACGTAGAAGCAGTCAGACAAGCCTATGCACCACCACCCCATCGCCAATATGAATATTCGCTAATAATTTAGAAAGAAAAACAAGGAAACGAAAAAAAGAAAAAAAAAAATAGAAGAAAGAAATCTTTATGTTTTATATACGATATTGAACTGATATCAATAAAAATCGTGCCGGATGCCGAAACGATAAGAGGAAAAAAAAAGTTTTTTTTTTTATTCTTTCACAATTTTATGAATAAATAAAGACAATCTCGTACATGCACAATACATACAAATATCTATGTATGTAATATAAAAGATAGGATAATATATTACTGTTTTCACTTTTTTTACATAAGAAGGAGGAATGAAGTAAGAAAAAAAAATCTTTATGGGTTACGTGATATAAGCAAATACATAGAGGCAAGGCAAAAAATGAAATAAATTCGAGGGTAAGTTACGCGATTTATGAAAATTCCATAGAAGGAGAAGAAATGCATGGAAAATTGGAGCAAAAACACTTTCAGGTAGTCTCTTCATATAAATTGAGTACGTGAGTATGTTGAGAGAATTCTTCAAGCCTACGAGATGGATGCATACGAGCACTTTAAGGAAAAAAGGAGGTTGAATGACTTTGAAAGAAATGAATTTCAATATCATGATATGTGCAGTCAGGAAAAACTATTTGATTTGAAGGCAAGCAATCGCAATAGCTGCAAAAGCTACATTTTTATCTACATGAAAAAATTGAAGAAGAAAAATGGAAACGAATGAGTTAGAAAATACATTAAATATTATGTGTGTATATCTATTTTCAAGCTCTGATGTTTATTATATTTTATTGCCTTAATATACACACACAATACTCACATATTGCCTTTCTCCGTACTCTTCTTGTGTTTTGGGTGTAGAATTGTATCAAAGAAGTGGGGTAGGAAGGTGGTTCATTTTGGGTTGGCTGTCACCCTTCATCATAGCTTCTCAATTCTGTAGTATTAGAATTTCCATGCTACATTGCTCCCAAGTACCTAAAAACATTAGTGCCATGAATACCCTTAAAGCAATCGGAATGAATTTTCAGAAATTTTCCAGGAATGCAGACCTGATTTTGTCTTCAAATGTATGAAAATGACAAAATTTTGATGACTTTTATTCAAGTTCCTATCATAAATCGCAATTAAAGGTAGCATCCGCATCAGCTCAATGTGGTCGTCAGGACAGCATAAGGTCAACTGTTGCTGCAAAATGATAGACTGTCTTGACCTTACTGTTTAGGAATCTGTCCTGTCTCTAAAATTTCTGCAAAGTCAATTCAAAATCTTGTCCAGAACAACATCATCACTTCGAATTGTGCAATTTAATCCTCAAGGGCTATTACTAGATCTTCAGCTAGTGAATAGTTCTCGAGTAGCAAAAGTTGGTTGATCGATCCAAAATTCTAGCTCGATAGTCGGTATAGTCAGTACTGGGCCAGCATACCTCTTGCATGGTGCCGATTCAAGCCAGACTCAGAAACATGCCAATTTTATCCCAGATTTATGATCGATTAACCGATCTGTGCTATCAGAAACTTCATATCCTTGCAGATTTCTTCCAAAAAAATGCGCGATAGACCTCCAAACACACCCCTACATCAACTCAAGCTTCCTTTTTCATGTTGCTTTTCTTTCTTGTGATATCAAGTCGAGTTGAAATGGAATGTTGAAGAAAATAACAACAAATATTATTGCTCAACCGATATATATCTATATATGTATAGAGATTACACAGTGTTGTGCAATTCGGCAATAAATATAAAAAAGATGATATAAATATAAGAACCGACAGTGGGAGAAAAAAAGAAAAGAAAGTAAAAGAGAAATTGATAAAACGTGAGTTAGAATTACATCCGTCTAGTTTGGAAGGTAAGGAATGATTCGCACTCTTGTAATTCGCAATAAAAAGAAAAGAATTTCAATTTGATACTTTTTTCTTTCTTCCTCCTCTTCCATAACATATCTATTCTACTATTAATGAGGCACAACGTATAAATTGGAGAGAAATAACGCATGAGAAAATATTTGCTACACATTCATATCGTAATCAATTAAATTAAAGATAAACACCAAACTGTAATAAGAAGAGAAAAGGAAACGTAAAATTATCGATGATTTTATCAATATTGGATGAACAATAGCAATAGCAAAGGAAGCAAGAAAAAATTCCCAACTGAATTTCTGATTTGATTTCATTCCTTTTTTTCTCTTGTTGCGTTATATTTATGTGCGCGCTCTATTGTTAAGCTTTACACAATGATTCTTGCTAGTTAACTATTATGAAAGGGGTGTTGTAAAGTTTGTTTTGACTGACTGGAAGTGAAGATTTACTTTACATGAGTCTCTTTATCCAGGAAAACAATAGTTTTAGGGTATTTCAGTAGATAATTGATGAAATTTATTAACAAATGACCGTTATTCTTAAAATTTTCCCGCCTTATTTTAACAAATTTGTTTACAAATTTCTAAAAGTTATCAAATGTTGAAAATTTGAATTTTCCAATTATCTAAACACTTTTAATGTTACAATATGTTTATAAATTGCTTGCTCACTCTTATTAAATACTTTAATATCTGTGAGACCACTAATAATTATGTAATTCGGCTAAAATTGATTGGCAAACTCTCGAAGTGAGAATGTAAACAATGGAATTTTCAAATTTCGACTTTTTTCGAACTCGAAAATTTAAAAATTTCAGGAAATTATGATTTAAATGAGAAATCAAATGGATCACAAATGATTTGGATGACCAACTGGATGATCAGCCATCCAGCCATGTCAAGAAGTCAGGTTAGGTCATGATTTAGATTGCATATGTTAATAAAATTCAAACTTTGCTCTTAAATTTAATAAAATATTGTTCACATTGCATAATTCAAACAACGCTCCATTCCTCAATTTTTCACACATTCCAAACACCAACTTTCCAACTAGTTTTAAGAAAATAAAGAAAATGTTTTGAGTACATAATGAAACAATATCATTCTAATTTATCTTAATCCTTCTAACAAGATAAGAATAGCAGTAAGCAGAACATGCAAGCAAACTAAAATACCAGGGATCGTTACACCACCTCTTAACATCGTCTCACACGCATATGGAGTGTGCTGAACCCTTAATCACAAAAATGAAAACACGTTCCCGATATAAAAAATCCTAAATTTTCCACCGACTGACAATTTTCATTTATTTTCCTTTTTCTCCTCATTCACGTATTTCGTTTACGGCATGTCAGATTCATTATGATTAAAACTATCTATGTCATTAATTAATGTGCCAAGTCAAATGAAAATCGACTGTTAACCATTGCATGGTTTATATTAAGGTCATTAAATGTTAAAATTAGTGTATCGAATCTTATGTGTGAATAGGATGTCGAAAAAAAGTTGATGACCTATGCATGAAATTAAATACTTTTTTACTGTAATAATATTGTTGTCTCTTGATTATTTTCATTTGTTGATGATGAGATGTGAGACATAAATGTGTGAAACCTGTAAACATAAAAGCAAAATTTATGTTTATAAAATGATGACTATGACTATGATGATGATGACAATCATTAAGCCCCCTTTTTTGTCGTCTCAAAATGTAATTTTCATCTAAGAAAAAGAGGAAGGAAGAGTGCAGTGAAACCCCAAAGAATTGAGATATCAAAAAGTTAATGAAGTTGATCCCAACAATCATCAAAATCGGATCTGCCCTTTATATTTCATCACACCACTTGTTATTTTCCTTCCTTATTTTCTTTCATTTGTCCAAACAAAGCAAAAAAAAAATATAAAATTTATCCCACACATTTGATTTTTCTCTCATAGATATTGACCATCTGATTCTTATAGACAAAAAGTCGTCATGCGAAAATTGAGTAAATTCTATAATAGCATTTGACAAGAAGGAAAACAGTAGAGGACAATCATTGAACAATAAAAGTAATATCATGAACATTGTATTTATCAGGTTTTTATTTGCTATAGCTATTTATCTTCATTTACTAACTGAAAGATCAATTATAGAAGGAGAAAAAGAAATAATCATTAGAATTGGGATGTAAGGGAGTTGATACTCGAATGGGAAGATTTTGTTTGGATGTGTATCAGGATGTATATTGATTTGTTGGAATTTAGTGTAATGAGAGTATTTAGGTGAATCTGCTAGTACTAAAGAAAGGTCTTTGTGAGCAAGTGGATGACAGAATGAAAATATCTGAGTTCGAAACTTACTTGTTCGATTGGTTATAAGATGTATCAACAGTAGTGATGTGCCTTCTCAGAGAGAAAGCACTCAGCAGCGCGAGTAGCTTGCTCAAGTCTGGTACCTATGTACAATAAGCGAGAGAAGTTCAGGAGGAAATGTATGCTGCTTAAAGAAGAATCTGCTTGGATCCTTCCTACAATTACAAAACTTAATCGTATTTAGCCGATCACAAATTATTATCGGTTTTATTATGCTTCAGTACAAAAACTTAAGATTTAAGCTTAAGCAACCTTAAGAAAGCTTAAGTAGCTATTTTAGCCAGGAACAGAAAGGATCACTTTTTTAATGACCTACAATTATCAGTGGATCAATAGGAACTAATCATTCAATCATCATCACTTAAACTTAAGATATCTTTGATAATCAAGTATGTCCAAAAGATAATTTCATGTGGATGATTTCGCGATTTAAGGATTCAGACTTTTAAGTTTGAAATCTAAATCGAGGTTGACCTTTTTCTTCTAACCAAGAGCGATGTGATCACGAGTTTGATTATTGTCTAAAAGAGTCTTTTCGACTTATATTCAGTCAAAAGTCATAGATAGTACAAATTGTCACCCAATTTCAAACTCCAATCTTCTTTCAGAATTTACAAATCATATTCATATGAACGACTCCTTAAACAAATTCCAACAAAATTTTCACCAAAGGTCATCATAACATCTACCATTAAATCCTACATGACACTGATTCAATGTTCCTCAATAAATTTATCTCGAACATAATCAAAAAAATAAAATAAAATAAAAACACATTTTGCAGTTCAAACCCCTTAGAGGTTTATTTTTAAGAAGACTAAAAGACATAAGGAAAACGAACTACGTCAATAAAAAGATAAAGTAAGTGAGAAGTGGCAGGAGGAGGAGAAAAAAAAACTATAAAGCAAATAGTTGTTGAAAATGGAAAATCCACTTCTTATCAATGATGGGCTTGCAAAGGTCTTTGCTGATGAAATCTCAAATGAGAATGACAGAGCAAAAAAAATTTAAAAAAAGAAGGAATAGGACAAAGTATTTCACATGGGAAATACAAAAAGGGAACGAATCTGTAAGCGAAAGGATTAGCAAAAAAGTGCGATGGTCATCAAAACTTATTCGTTTTTATTATTATTATATATAAAATCACCCTCACTTGACTGTGCTATGTGAAAAATGCTATAGCTATGTTATCATACCTCTCGTGTCAGCAAAAAAAAATTTCTCTTTGTTTTCGATTGCAATGTTAAACGAATTTTCATTTTGCTAGAATAGGCGCTTCAAGGCTGAAGAATAAGAAGAGATAAGAAGTGTGAACAAAAATTTCCATTAAGGTGCGCCTAATGATTTTGTTCAGTGTCATTTTGAGAAGGAATTTTCCACTTCCAACCCCTTTTTTTTGTATAGAACGTAAAAATTGATTTAATTTCTCCTCATTAACCATATTTTACAAATGTGCACTAGTAATTTGAAATTTTTAGTGTCATCATTTGATTAATAAAAAAAATTTTTTTTATTACCTTTGTTTTGCGGTATACCCATAATCATCATTTAGTCATGTACATAACATTTGATGATCACATATGCAAATTATGTGTTTTGTTCGTGAAACATCCATAAAAAGCGGCTTTAATGTAAAATTATGTTACGTATTTTGAGGGATGAAATGAAAATTGCATTATTTTAGACATGTATGTGCGTGTACATCATACGTTTTTACTATAAATAAATATTTTTTTTATTTGTAGCGTGGAATTATTTTGCGGAATTTAAAAGGGTTTTTATTGTGAGCGGTTTGACTTGTTGTTTGATTTAATTGTTATATTTTTATTATATGGGCATATTTCACTCTTTTGAGCTACAAACACTGCGATTAATAAACTATTGCTCTATATTCTTCAGACCTTCAGTTCATAGTAATTTTCGAACTACTTGCAAGCTTTCATCTTGTTCTAGACATCGCTAAGACACGAGTTCATCATATGCTCAGATTTACTTATCAATGAACAGATTTTTCTTGTGGATTTACTCAAAAATGGAGACAAATTATGTGCCGAAAATCTTAAAACTGCACCCAACCAACTCATGAACGGAGCTTCGTATCTAGATCTAAGAATTGGAAATAGGACTATGAAAATCATGATCTAGGATTGTACCGAGAATCTATGGTAGGTAAAACCATCACTCTACCATTTGGGCTACTGATAGCATTGCACATAGGTAAATGGATAGTTTGTTAGGATAGGAGTAGGTTAAGCTTAAGAGGGAGCGTTTTGGGACGCTGTTAATACGAAAAGCCCTAGCAAATTGGAGGTTTTTTTTCAAAAGAGGGGCCACCCAAAACCTGGCATACCACTGCAAATATCTGAATCAGGACCTATCCTTGAGTAAAGCCAGAGTTCGAAGTCGATGCAGATTTTGTATAAAAAAGCCGATTTGAGTCGAATATACAAAATTCGAGTCGACTTTGAGCTTTAAGTAAAAACAATTTCATTTTTCCCTAAGAACTACACTTCATAAATGCGCAATATCAACAGATTCCAATACAATATCATACTTACCTTCCGTCTGTCAATAAAACTAAACAGCAAAAAAAACTGACTCTTGCTGTCCTCATTACATAATAAATTATTCGATCATCACAAAATATATATTATTTAATTTTAAATCCAATCAATAATTTTACAATCAAATTTAAAGTCTAAACCGCTTGTCAAATGAAATAGTCTCGATAGATATGTACACACAATTGTGCATGATCAGAAAAAAATCAGACCGTAACAGCTTGCAGAAAAGGAATGAAGCAAAAAAAAAAAAGAGAAAAAAATTCGCCCCTTTTTATTTTATAATTTTATTAAACGTGCGTGTGCGTTTTGTTACCGCAGAGGAGAACGAAAGATGAAAAAAAGAAAGAAAGGAATTCTTCTCCCTCAATTTCAGTAACATCCCTTTCGCCTAGAAAATAGCATTTGACTTCTTTTCCTATTGTGTTCAATAAAATTCTCAATTTTTATCTTATATGAAAGATTTTGAATTATAAAAAAAAAACTGTTGTTGTATAGACGAAGCCTTTTTTATTGTAAAATATTTATTTGATTCTACTTCTCAATCTATATGTACTTTCTCTATTATTTATGTAACGTTACACATGAACACAAAGAATGAAAATTTAAAACAGGGGTGAAATTTGATTTTTTAATAAATTTTTCCGGTTTCATGTTGACAATTTTTCCGCTCCTGACTACATCCAGTCGTCGAGTTTTTCAACAGCCAACATGTGCATGAATGGTGTTTTCAGTCAATTCCTTGAGTATAAATTAAATTGGCTGATGTTACACCAATGCTACTCATGTGTACTCAAACAATACAATATTATACACATACTGACTGCTCCGTACACACCAATGATTGCGATCTGTCGTGGTGTATTATTAAACTTATTATTGGATTTTGAATTTGAAATTATGAGGCATTATGTTGCCACCATTTCAGGGTTTTTTTGTTGCGGTTTTCTACATTTCCTTTTGTTACACGATTTCCTTTCAAGTGAACGCATAATCCAATAAGCGATTTAGTCAGAGCAGTTGAATATGTACACAAGTTGAAGAAGGGATTTGATGCTCTCTCTCCAGGATTAAAAACTGTTTATATTTTCCTACTTTTTTTCCCATCTACATCTTACTTTCGTGTATTGAAATTAAATTGTACAGCATGTGCTATGACGTTGTCATTTTAATTTAGAAATAAAAGAAAATTTTTTTAATTGACCTCGCTTGTTTTCTGATTACGCTTAATTAACTCTTTAAAGACCTTTTTTTTCTCCTTTATGTTTTTTTATTCATGGTATGGAAGACAGGATTTACAGGGTTGGAATCGTGAAGTTTTTATACTTGTTAATTAAACCTAACAGACAAAGTGTCTCTTTGGAACAAGTAGTTCATATGAGTTTCTGCTGTATTTATCTCGACATTAGGATCCTTAACTAGCTCTATGACTAAAATTTTTTGGATTTTTAGATTTTCACACAGGTTTCGCCTTAATGTGTGTTAACTAGACTATTAGTAGCAATATTGACCTTCTGACAAAACATTAGTTGATTGCTAATGATATAGGCATAAGAAAATGAAGCAGGGCTGGCCATATTACAAGGAATACCTTTATCCAAGTATAACACGACAATCTGTGTTTTGGAATCAATTGGGTAGACGAAGCTTTAAGTCTTTTTGCAAAAAAGGAGCTCAGTAGAGTTGGGGACAAACTACTCAGTCCACTGAGAACTAGACATCAACTGTGCATCAACTAGTTATAACATATTTTTGTCCTGTCTGAGAAAGCTTCCAGTTATATCCAATTATCGCATTAGATTCAATTTTGCAACACTGTATCTTCGTAATAGGCGAATGACCCCATTCCCCATACTCATCAATTATTTACTTTCTTCTATTGCTGATCATATCAATTGCGATCGATAACCTCTCTTGGATGTCAATTGAAGATGGATCTATCACTGATTACATGGCATCAAAGCTAAAGATCGTTTAGGATTTTGTATGGAAAAATCGACACAAATAAAAAAATTGAGTCAACTTCGAGCTCTCCATGCTATTAAATGGACGTTATTATCATTATGGACACAATAAATTATTTCCTCGATTGGAATATTTTCCTAGGAACTGAAAATTTCAGTTATTCCTATGTCACTTAGTTCACCATGTCAATACCTCTTGAATTCCTCTCAAAACCTCAACTCTAAAATGCAATTACACAACAATATCTTCAGCATACTTGAAAACAATCTCAAAACAGTCTTAATCACGATCTCGAAACTCCCAACCCTGAGCATCTGGAATGGATAAAAAAAAAATTGAATGAAAAAAATAAAAAATTAAATGAATACGAAAGGGTTGGAAAAAATTTTTCGTTGCAATAACGTCACGATTTCTGTTTATGAGGCGTAGCGAATTTGAGCACCACACTTAAGCAATAAACGCAAATGCGCGCAAAAGATTGGAAAATTCTGTTTTTAGTATTTTTGTGTTTTTAGAATAATTTTAACATTCTCGCTTTTGTTATGCTGAGAATTTTGTTTAAATTGAACTGTGTACCACAATTTTGCACTTGACCTCTTTTAAAATTCACTTGTAGACTCACACGCTTTTGGTTTATATACATATGTGTGCACATATGCATTATTGCAGACACTGAAAATGCATGCTGAATATAAAAGTGAAAGATATCTCTGTTCTCTCACTCCATTCCTTCATTTCTCTTCTTAATGTTCACATATATGCACATGTGACTTCTTCTACAATACAATCAGATGATGTGAATAGATAGTACAATGCACTCAATGATTTGCTGTCTGTGATTTTTTTTCAGTAGCTGCAAATTTTTTTTTTTTCGAATATTCAAGACACACACATAGTTCAATCAATGCTCAATAGTTTTACAATAATCAATGACAAAATAGTGCAATTCAATTAAATATTTTTTTTTCTTAACGGCATAATTGCCTTTGATGTTTGATGTATCTTGTTGATTTAAGGGCACACTTTTGGAGAGTGGATGAGGAGCTGTGTTTGTTTTGACTGATTGGATCGTGTTGTTGGGTTATGTGATTGGATGAACTGTGTAGACGAGGATTTAGCTCAGGTTAATTAGTTTAGCTCTAACTGGGATATTTAGATGAATTTTATTTTTTTTTTTGAAGTCTAGGCTAGTTTGGATTTTGAGTGGTAGTGAACACGCAAAGGCAGGTGTATGGAATATTTTACAGAATGTATTTGAATTCTGAATTGTCTGTTGCTTTGGAATGATAAATGGCTTGAAATTGGATTAACATATGATGTCTGTTTAGCAGAACTCGAAGTGGACTGGAGATTAAGATTGAGTCAAATCAGATCTAGTTGTCTCTGGAGTTGCCTTAGAGTTGTCTTGTCCATACAAAATCTATCAAAATTGTGGAAGATTGCCTTACAAATTGGATGCTGGAAGCATACTTTATGATATTTTATGATTTATATTGGTTTTGTCAGTTTTCGGATATAGTTTATAGTACTTCTCAAGATGCATCCCTACGTTGTATGCCTGCTAGCCTGCGTTTTATACCTGCAGTTTTGGACGAAACTCATTAATTTATCAATAAAGTTTTTTGAGGCTTTGGGTTTAGAAATATCGAAATATTCCCTGAAATTTGGTAAAAACTAGCACCAACCTCACCCTAGCAACTAAATTCAACACCAATTTGCAAAAACTCCAGTCCAAAATTCCAATCCAATCCCCTTCAAACCAAAATATTCCAACAAAAACTCTTAAAGACATCAACTTAGTCAATAAAAATGCGCCATAATCCCCCCAATCTCTAATAAAAATCATTTTATCGGCACTTAACAAAAAAAAATGTTTTTATTTTAGTAAGACACAGTAAGTGATTGCTGAATGCGCAGAATAGAAAAATTATTACATAGTTGACAATAATCGAGCTCTCGATTCATCTGGAAAATTGAAATTCATTTAAGCACTGCTTTTTAAAGTGCAATTTTTCATTTTTTTTGCACACACTCCATCTCACTCCTCGATTCTTTAGTATCCGAACAGGTTTATAGACAGCAAAATTATTGCGCAAGCAACAGCTTGAGCGTTACATTTTAACAATTGCAATGAACAAGAATCGCTAAGCTATTTATAATTGCCAATTCCAATACAGTAGAAGTTCAGACATTAAGTAAGTAGTCATGCGATTTTCATTTTGATATATGACTTACATAGAAAAATTGTCAAACGACAGAAAACTGTCACTGTAGGAAAAAAAAACTAGCAACAAGCTAGTAAGTTGAATTGAAAACTGCAACAAAAAAAATGTCGATGTACGTTGAGCGTGATCAAATACCTTGAGATGTTAGAGAATTGCAATTCATAAGCTTTAAATCAACAACAAGTTTGTTTATATTTTTTTTTTTCATATTCAGTACTTAAAAAAGCTAGAGACTGAATGGAAATAATAATAATAATAATAATAAAAATATTAGGAATGCTGACATTTAATATCAAGATATAATATAATAATATATATAAAATGATTTGTAATTATTAATATTTTCCGAACACGCTTCCTCAACAACTTAACGATTGACGACGTTTGAAAGCATAGATAGATAGAAATATTTTTTGTTGAATCATTACAAGGATTGACAAAATTACGAATTTATTATACAGATAAACAATTTATAAATGTGCGCTTTGAGTTTAATTCATTAATTGCTTCATTACAGTCATCTAATTAAAGGAAATTTTTTATTCGAATAGTTAATTGCTTTAATTGCCACTTCGGTAATCAGCAATAATATGAACGTACGCAATTCTTTTAAACTTGAATTGATATGACAAATCTGCGGTAGCAATAGGCCTTGTGACATAAGACTTCTCTTTGTGACTACTGAATTGACATGAAAATGAAATGATCATAAATTTGTCGTACTTAATAATTATGTGATGTTAGACGATAATTTCTGTAAATTATACGTTTAACTTATTATTGAGACATTCTGCGAACTTCACATTAATCTTACGAATAGATATATTAAGCCACAAAATTATCAACTTACAACTTGTCACTAGACATTGGCTTGAAATTTGCATAATTAGACAATTTTGTAAAGGAATTAAACCAAAATTGAAATGAAGCGTCCAAAATTTTTTACTGTATGACGTGTTGAGACGTGTCATTCATCTATGAGACACACTACAAGCAATCGACTAATGTAAGATTTTGAAATTAATCTATTTTTCAAATGAGGTCTTGTTATGTACTGATTTATTGTTAATTTGGGATTGAGGGCTTATAGATTTACTATTTAATGGATAGCTAAGGTAGATTTGGATTGACGTTGTAGTTTTAAGATTATTGACAGTGCTGAGCAATTTAAAATTTAACAATGGTAGCTAAAAACTCGACGAATAAATCAAAATGTCAGGAAATTTGATACTTTTTATATTTTGTCACTTGAGACTCATACTGACTAATTTAAAAGTTACAAAATTTTAAATTATTTGTAATTCCAAAGGGGTTGTTAATTCATCATGATAACTTGAAGGATTTGTTTCTTCACAAATTGCTTAGGCTGCAAATATTCGGGTTTAGTCCTAAGCGCATGACTATAAGACCAAGCTCTCTGTGTTAATATTCTAGGTTGGATGGAATCCTAGAAGGTTTCGAATAAATTTAGACTCTGAAGTTTCCGTTCCCAGAGCTCGAATTCGACTCGAATTTTGTGGGAAAATTCAATTCGAGTCAACTAGACTCAATATAAAATTCAAATCGACTATAAACTCCGGGGTCCTGGCTCTGATCGTTCTTATTTTCTCCCTTTGCTTCATGTACCTCGACCCTATTTGAGCCAGAGCTCCAATGTAGTGTAGAGCCATAATGTGGTCTAGAACTTGGCCATCGAAGCAGCTGTAGAATTTTGAATTATTACACCAAATCTAGTACTAACTAACCTAGCCAGTTACTCCACAGAGAAATTAATCTATAGAATTCTAAGCATAGCCCACTTAAAAAGCAATCATATACTTACTTACAAAGCTGTAATGCAGAAAATCATGACCTAATTCAACGCTGAATGAACAAGTATCTTAAATCATGTTTGTTCTTTTTCTATTAATTTCCATAGAAAACTAAACCAACCGAAAATCAACTTTATGTGACTTTATGACGGCAATATTACACAACGATATTCATAGTTCATTTCCAACCACGATAACTTATATTGTCACTTAATTTCCTCTTTGTTCTTCTTCTTCGCCGCGTTTTTCTCCTTCATCCTTTTTTATTTATATTTTTCAATTTTAAGTAGCTGGAAAAATGTTTCGATTACAATCCCGCTGTGATTTTTATAAGTAAACGCATGCTACGGCAGCATCAGAGCAATGGTAAAAAAATTGAGATTTTCATTTACTGTCAAAGCTAATAAAAAATGATAAATAATCGACCAACCCCGCAAATAGAAACAGTCAAATTTATTCGTTATATGAGATGCTACTTTGCCTAACCCTCTAGCTCATTGTCGTCCTCTAATCTCTTCCTCAAACAGCGGGCAGGCACAATAAAAATCACTTTTGTCAACAGAAAGTATCTCCTGTGTTTATGTTGGATTCACTCTTTTTTTATGAAAATATTTTTGCAGCTCACAATAAAATGTCAAAAAATGTTGTTTCTCGCCTTCCTTCCTACTTAGATGATGCATTAAATGTCCACACATCATGTATGACTGAATATTTCTTTCTTTACTCCCTTTTTTATTATTAATATATATTGCAATTTCTTCTTCTTCAATGTTTGCATGCCTAAACAATAAAAAAATATTTGTGTATACTGAGGAGTTAAGGAACGAGGGACAAAATGTTTTTATCGCACTCTCTATTGAGTTAATCTTTAAAAAAAAGCCTAAAATTGAACCAAAACACACGTGCAGCAAAGAAATGAATTTGAAATCTCTTTTATCCACGGGATGTTTAAGGAGGAAAATGAAGTGTGCGAATTATTAAAGTGATGCTATTTTATTATTTTTTATTATTTCAGTTCATAATTCAATTCCATTTGAGATTTGCTTGAGGGAAGCAATTTATGAGATTTAGTTGATTATAGGAAATTGTGGTTTTTTATGATGCAATGTTATTAGTTACATATTTTGGAATCTAGGATTCGATATTAATTTTTGAAATTTCGTTTGATGAGTTAATGCTGAGACTAGAACTCGAAGTCATCTCGACTCGACCCAAACCAAGTTGACTTCGAGAACATGAGATCGACTCGACTCAATTTCAAGTTTAGCTTTCTAAATTTTAAAATAGATCCACAGTTTTCACTATATGCATCACAAGTCTACTAATTTACTTACTTTGCTGACAGTAAAGATGAATTGTGATCCATGTTCCTCTTAGATGACGCCTGGCTCTATCCTTAGATTCCGTTAGCTAATTTCCAATATCAAGAGAATTAATGACATCCACAGCATTGGAAACATGTTAGGACTAGACGTTAACTGTCCAGTTAACGTTTAACTTACCTTTTACACGTTATAAGAATTTGTCCTTTTGGGACCACTTCTTTGATGGCATTCGGGTCAGGAGACTATAATGGAAGACTATAAGTAAATAAGTCTAAGAATAAATTCGAGGCTAATTTGAATCGCTGCCTCTGCATGACTTTATAATGCTAAACAGTTTTCATCAAAAATATCAGAATTATGCAGTAGTTTGAGTTTTCATATTAATGTTCCTATACAAAATCTGATTGCATCATTTTAATAATTTTTTGATAAGTTCAGCAAGACAGCAATGAGACAGCACATAATTATCTCATCAAAAATTACAAAATATCAGAAATTCAAGATTCATGACAGCTTAAAAACTCATCAAAATTTAGAAATTCAAAAATATTCCTTCCAATTATCTGTCTTGATAAATATTCAACGTCGAATTAACTGCCAATATTTCCCTGTAAGACAATAACTTCCTTCAAACATCTTCAACTTGATTTATTGCATTACAAAAAAAAATGTATAAAAATTATTCAATGATGGTTATTCGTATATTGTCTTTTCCTGACAGGCGGTAAATTTTTTTCTCCTCTGTTCATTCTTAATGTTACACGATGCGTATGACAAAAAAAATAACCCCTAACATTTTTTTTTTTAATTCTGTTACTGTTCCTGATGTCGAAGCATCGCTCTTCAATGGTTTAAAAAAAAGCAGCAACAATGAGATGTGAGTGTGCATTCTTGCAAGCATTTCAATTTCTTTCAAATTCTCCGTCCGAAAGAAGCAAATTTTACAGTCAGGCGATTTAAAAAAAAAAAATTTGTGGGATAAGAATGAAGCACAAAAAAAATGTTTTTCATACCCCAAAGGATTTTTCCTCTCTTGCTCTTTTTTTTTCGTTCGTTCTGCTTTTTTTGCATCAAATTGAAACGTTGCACGTGACTTTTTAAAAAGGATACCCTTGAATCCAGATGATAAAAAACATTTTAAATGACGTTCCGTTGGCTGTGTATATATGTATATCATGAAAGATTGAGAAAATGACTTTTAGAACTGCTTTCGAATCGATTTTTTTTTACGCTCCAGCCCCTAAAAAGTTAATCATTCTTTATTGCAGTAGTTTCGTGCTGGCATGTCTCACATAACATTTTTTTTTCTACTCTAGGCATCTTTATGTAGAATGAAAAATACATGTTCAATGCATTGGCCTGTGGATCTTATTGCCTCTTTTTTTGAAGAAATTATTGATTTTTTTTATTTTAAATCCCACCTAGCCCGAGCGGTAGATGATGATGATTAAGTTAATTTCCCGAGTGACTCGCCAACAACAAGAGCTCTTATCAGCGCAGTGTAGTCGCCAGGAGACAATTCATGTCGCTTTTTTTGCAGAACGTGGAGTTGTCCTGACACAGAAGCGTATTCAAAAATGGTTTAGGTTCAAACCTGAAAACACGATCCCAAGACAATAAAAAATGGAATTTGAAGAATTTTCTGTCCTCGCCTTGTCCACGCTAATGTTAATACGCGGTTTCCATGAGCAGCACCCCATAGTTGGTAGAGCACAGCTACGTACCTATGTTTGACTTAAAGCTGTCTTGACAGCACCATAACGGGCATATTAGGACGAAAAATGGAATTTGCCATATTGTGTTACTCGGACAGTTTCCTACAAATGCACAGTACTAATACCCAAGGGGCAAAGGGTTTTTCTAGGCAAGAACCATATTTCGATCTTAAGAATCTGTCAATGTCGAGTCATTTAAAACCAAAATTGACGACGTTCTGCAGTTGGATTCTGACAATTGCTTTTTGTTCAATGACTTGATGTTGATCATACTTTCAGGAACGTAACATCACACTACACATCACCTCAACATTCCCGAAAATTCAGTTACTGTTGTTAGTGTTGCTCGGACTTTTTACCTCCAGAAAACAATCAAGGCGCCAACAAATTCTTATGATATATAGCCATCAACATGTCTCCATCCCCGTTCCCAATTATGATGTATCGCTCGGGTTAATCCTACCTAAACATTAAATATTTCAAAAAAGCGATGAAATGTGAAAAAGAAAAATATTCTTTAATAATAATTTTCACGACTTAATTTAAAGTCTATTTTCTTGAAAATGGAAACAACCCTTTCATTATCAGCTTAAATTGTTCGTAAGTTATAGAGAGCTAAAATGTGTACATAGTGAGTGAGTTGGAGAGAAACCATTTATTTTACATTTAATTGCCGTATTTTCATCTCCTTTAAGCCAGCAATGAGCATAGAGACACACAACTTCATGAAAATGCTTTTCTATCACAGAAAAATTCTGGAGAAGGTAAATTTTAGTAGGAATTATTTTGATTGTGGAAAGGCTTAACATAGCAATAAATTTTGCCTATGAAGACAAAATAAAATAAAAATCATCCTTAAACGAAGAGATGAAAATGATGAAGGAAAAGGATTGTGTGTGCTTATGTTTACGCAATTTAACGATTGAGGAAGAGACACAATAGTCTGGAAGGAATATCAAAATAATCTTTTGATGACAATTTTTAATGGCATGGAATCTATAGCTAATTAGTGCGCATTCGCGTAAATAGCATTTTGAGGATTTTACATTCTCAATTTTGTTTTCTTCACGTGCTGTATCCTTTGTTTTATGGAAGTTAGCATGTTTTTTTGAGATGATTGCTGAAGGATTTAAGTAATTTTTTGATGGATGTCTCATAATTTGCTTGTTGCGTTTAAGTCCATAACTACATTAAATAGTAGAGTCAGACTTGGATTGTTCTTTCGTACCGGAGGTGTAACTAGAAATTTTTTGAGGGCGACTTTGTTCTGGATTTGCTAAAATGGCGTAGAGACTGTGTATCATTTGATCGGCAGCTAGATAGTCCCAGCTTCAGACTCCAACTAAGAGAGGCCATAGATCACAGTTGATCTTTCTGGTATAAGCGAAGTACGGGATCGGAGAATCTGTATGGAAGTAACTAAACAAGTCAAGAAATATGACATGGAAACAAAGTCGTGAATTTCTTGTTCCAGTTTTATGCTTAAACCAACTTAAAGCTTGAAATCTAAAACCAAATTTATCACATTTGAGCTTGCATGAGTCAATCATGTCTTTTAATGATATAACTGAAGATGATATTACTGAGGAGCCTGTTTATACTGCTTATCCGAATATGTCTTTACCAAATCGATTGATCGATAAAAAATCCGACCTAATGAAGATGTGACTCTGACTTGGTGATGGATTTGGTTGTAATTTGGCATCATGCAAGAGTCACGCTGACCTGGTGCAGTACTTTTAAATTTTTAATTTCCTTGTGCTATTCAAGTTCACTTTTCTTGAAGTTTCCAATATATCTATGATAATAATGTACAATTTCTTCCATTAATATGCGCTAACTCCGCTTTATCTACACAAATTTAAAGTTACATTCTTCCTTCCAACTTACAAAGGATATATATGTAATTGAAAATAATTTAAATTTAATGTATGTCGTGGAGTAAGAAAAAAAAAAGCAGCAGAAGAAGGAATTATTTCCTCCCTATCACAATATTCATGGAGTACAATTCTTTTTTAAATGTTTGATATTAAGAGAAATGTTGCTTTTTATTGCCTTTTTATTGTTGCGTTTTATTATTGGCATTTAGAAAGTCGATTTTTTTCTGTGCCTCTCACACTCCTCACAACGCACTTGAAAATTTAATCGTGCTGTTCATAATTCTTGAGAAAAATAAAAATATGAAATAGTTCAATCATGCTCACGCTTTTCATTATGACTTTACTTCATATGTGCAATATAACAAATAATCAAAATGAAAGAACCTTGTCGACTGTTTATTTTTACTTAAAATTCATGCATTCGTGCGTACCTTTGAGTTGACTTGACTTTTTATTTTAGTTTATTAGAATTTTTGTGGGAGGTATTTGGGTGTGACGTCTTTAATTTTGAATAAGGGGAGATTCTTTGATATTTATACATATGCAGGCAAGTTTGTCAGTGCTTCCATGGGCCAAGTTAGGCTGAGTTAGGCAATAGATCAAAAAATTGCTTTTTCATAGAAATTCGAGTTTGATTCCTATCAGAAATCAATGATTTTTGAGCATAGTTAGAGTATCACGATTTCTCGAACTTGCGTGGTTTACGGAACCCGGTCCACGGATCTGGATGGCAATCAACGCAAGTTAAGTTTCGTTTGTCGTGAAAACTCTGACCACAGTTGCTCCCGATCGATTTCCTGTAAAAGGCAAATGTTAATCACATGCCTTTGCATATGGAACAAATATTGCCATTCCAATTATTTGACAGACGTCATTCTCAAACGACCCCCAATTCACAGAATGAATATGTCAAGTGATTTATTCATCTAATCAACATTTACTACTTTATGGCAAATTGCTTGCAAAAAAATAAATAAATAAAAATCTTCATTGTAATCATTGCTGCAACCCTAAACCTCTTTTCTTTTTTTCGCGACTACGAATGCGAAAAATTTATCTAATCAAAAATAATTTTTGTTCTCTCCGTTATTCTGTGCCAAAGATATGCTACTTAAACACACTAGAAATTTAATCTTGTTCCTTTTTTTCTATTTTTCTTCCTTCATCGTTTTATTGCTCGTGCAGCAGTACATGAGTAGCACTACGTCTCGTTGTCGATGAGGGTAGATAGATGAGTGAAGCATAATTCGCGGCACACAAAATAGAAATTGTGAGTTCGTGGAGGGGCTGCGAGAATTTATTGATGAATCAAATCAGATGGGAGCAATTTAAATGCTACACGAACAAAAGGCAATGCCGAATGAGATAAAAATTATCGTTATTTTTTCTTAAATGGATTATTGCAATTGCACGGTCTATTTATGTATCTTATAAAAACTTCTACATATTTTTTTTTTATATTGGTTGCCTCATAAAGATCACTGAAGATGAAAATGGAAAAATAAGAAGACACACAGGAACATTAAAAACACAAACAATATTGAGAGATGCAATTTACTCGATTCGCTTTTTCTGTTATTGTTGAATTTATCATGAGGGGGGTGTCGCGAGAGGAACGGAAAAAAATTAATTAAAATTAAAATAAATGAAATCATATAATGTATTTTGAATGGGATGTGCAGGGGTCATACGGGGTGAAGGATTTTCGCGGATGAAAAAATTTACCATCTTTGTGATAAAAAAAAAGAATCAAGGCATTTGCACTAGTAATGAATTGCTGGTAGAGTTAATAAAGTAAGGGGTTTTGGTAGGATGACGAAGGAGATTGGCAGGGAAATTGGTTGATTGAGATGTTTTTGGAAGGATTTCTTAATTAATTTTGTTGAATTTTTAATCTTTTGTGTACATTTTTTGACTCTTTTAATCTGGTCTAAATATATTATTTGAATTTCAATAATGCAATCGCCTTTTTTACTTACTTACTTATTTCGCTGGTCGTTCATTCAATTGTGATCCATAATGGGAGCATAGGTGTCGTCTGAAGCTGGCTCTATCGCTGGCTTTCACGTGCTGATTTCCAATACCAACTGCCAAACTTTCTCTGTCACCAGCTTCCTTCTAAGAGTTCTTCGGTCGACCTCTTAATCAATATATATCAAGATGTGGATTAGCTTTAGTTACCTGAAAGAAACCAGCCGTAGAATGGGATTAAAGTCAGTTATGACAATAGTGAATGATCTGATTCAGTAAAAACTTGGTCCATGCTTAAGCCATGTCAATCTATAACGTTAATTCATCAGCAATATGACGTTTACCACTTACTTCGCTAGTCAGCTCGCTGACTACCGTTTGTCAATTTCCGATTGCAAATGCAATACTATCTCGATTAACAGCTTCTTTACATGAGTTCTTTGGCCGATATATATGACGTTTAATAGCATTTTCACAAAGCAAAATTTTCAAACCAGCTCAATTTCTTCCCTAAAATATTTTTAAAGATGTCAATTGCAATCTGGTGCATACATTTAGCATGATAAAGCTGACACAGTTAAGAACTTTCTTTTATGAAAAATTTAAGTTTGTCTTTAAAACTTTTCTTGTCTTTTATTCTTAAAAAAATCATTTAACATAATTTACATCAGAAATAAGCTCAAAACTCAAGCACAAAGTATATCACTTTCCAATATGAGTCATAAAAAAATTCATTCAAATATTTAAACGTAAAAAGTTGGAAGATAAATCACAAAAAATTATCTGAACAATAAAAAATGAGCATGTACAATTTACATGGAAATTATAGTGAAACCACCTTGCAAATGAAAAAAAAAAAATAATAATAATAAATATCGTTATCGATCATATTTGCATAAAAAATGAAATGATATAATTAAAATATAATGATATATTTAAAAAATAAATCAGCAAAAATTATCATGTTTTTGTTTATTAATCATTTAAAAATAATTAAACATTCATTTTACAAAATAAAAAAATGAGGTGTTCAATTTAATTTTAAAACACAGGAGTAATTAAAAAATGAATTCATAAATGTATATATTTTTTTCATTATAAACTCCCTATCTGCTTAATACAATAAACGTGATCACAATGAGTTAAAATTATTTTTTTTTTCCATATTTTTAATCATTTCCACTCTGAGGACTTCATTAGCCTCGAAATAAACTAACGTGTCAATTATCTGATTGAATAAAGAGAATCTGGAATATTTGACGGGTCAAATGGCAGCTATGTAACTCTTAGGGTGATCTTTATGGACTTTTTACTACTCTTCGTATCAAATGTAGTATTGAACATACCAAGTTGAGGTTCCATCCTCGAAAAGGAAAGTTCGGAATATATAGAACGTTTAAAACAGCTTATGTAGACTACCATTCCTCACCTTACCGCTTTGTAGCAAAGTCATGAACTAAAATCTGTACTCACACCTTAAAATATTGCAATAATTAACTACTGAAGCATTTAAACCATTCCTCAACTGAGACATTTCGACCCCTTACTCTCTAAGTGATCTTCAAGAAGGCCATGAATCACAGTTGATCTGTATGGTCATCCGAGTAAGTAAGTATGTACTACTAGAAAGTTCCAAAAAGTACTACATCCCCGTTTGATAAGTTGTAATGATGACGTTGAAAATGCACGGATCATGACGATCCTTCATATGACAACTTCAAAACGTCACGATAAATGCATTTACAATGTCATCGTTATGATGTGACCGAGTGCACGAAGTTACGTTATAACTGGTCATTTACTGGACTCTAACCTCCTTACCAACATTCCACTCCCGATATCGTTTTGTGTCATTGACATGCTTAGTGATAATAATCGTTGGGTAGATAAAGTTTAAGACAATACTGCACTGCAATTTACGATCTGCTGTACCATCCCTTAGTATCAGATTGCTTAGTGCCTTAAAAGATTTAGGTGCCTAAAAAAAATCAAACTGTCCAAGCTTCCCAATCAGAAAATTTTTGGATACCTTTTTTCCGGTATTTCCAGTTTAACCTATTTATACCTCAAATCATACTCTATACGTTATCAACATCCAAATATATACTCAGATAACCTCCTCCTAGATCACACAAAAACCCTTTCTAATCATGACCATAAACCATATCTTTTATCACATACCTAAATTAACTTGTTGCTTTTAATTTTTCAAAGAAATCTCAAGACAGCAGCACATAACTTATGTGATCATAAGCTAATTAAAATGCTAAAAAATTCTTTCATTGCATCCTGTACAAAAAAATTGCACTATAAACCAATAAATCATCCTTCAACAGACTTTTTTTTTGCTGTGTTCTTTCTCTCTCTCCTTTTTTGTAATATTGATTTTTTAACTTATTCTGTGTACTCTTCCATTTCGTTCCATTCTTCTTAACGTAATTTAAGCTACAAATATTCTTTCTACATTGCATTTTCATTCATGCTTTATTTAATCTTCTTGTCGTGCTTCGTGCGCTTCGTCTCTCGTAATTTGCTTTATATTTTTAAGCGCATCTTTATGGGATGGAATTGATGGAGTTTATAGGGTTGCGGTTTGTCTTTTCGGTGTTTGATTTGGCCAAGGATTGATTTTTTTGGATACTTCAAAAGCAGAGTTTTAGGAATTTTTGAGCAATACTTGAAGTCGGCTCTTGGGATTTTATATGAAAAATTTGACTCAAGTTGACTCGAATCCATGCATTCAAGGTTCTGCTTTTGTTGCCATGCTGTCTAAATACTATTGATACCCAAAGGTTTTAAGACAAGCATGGTTCTTCCCTTCATCCCAACAACCATGTCATGGTACCTTCAGGGCAACTAAGTGTATAATAGTTATAAAGGCAACTTACCGCTACCCTAGCGAGCACCCTGCGCTATTCAGGTAAAACTCGAGTACACAAAAATGCATTAGAACTAGTCATTAAGTGGACATAAACTTGTCTTTAACTAGTAATAATGTATTTATGTCCATTCGAGAAGCTTACAACTTTAAAGTCAAATCTTACGAAAATTTGGGCAAAACAGGATTCGAACTGACAACTTTCAGGTTTATCAGACAAAATCTGAGCCAAGCGCTTTGCCGATTACCCCATAGAGGCACTTAAATTCCACAAAGTACTCTTTTGCAGCTTTACATACTAATGTCTAAGAAACAAAATCTAATTAGAAATTATTCTTTGATATATTCATAAATTCTTCAAAAATTTCAACCACTTTCTGATGTGAGTTCACTGAACATAAACAAAAATCCCACAAATTCAAGCTACTTTTCAGTCTAAATATTTAACAGCATTAAACATATTTTGAACTCACTCAGTGACTTCTGTTTGACAATCAAACAATTTTGACTAATGGTATTTACATATGATATAAAAAATGCGCTAAAAATCATTCCACGAGACACGGAAACTGTTGATTTTTTTTCTTGAAACAGAAACGACGACAGAGAGAAGGTATAAAAAAAAGTGAATTAAGCTTATGTGTAATGCTGTTGTGCTCTTACTGCTTCTTACATTTCTGATGCACACACAAGCAAATATAGTGACTTCAAATTTATTATCGTAAAGACTGGATATCGACATTGAACTGCTACTGGGCATTATTGGAAAATAAAAACCACAAAATTTATTATACTTTATGTCTTTTTTTCTTCTTCCTTCATATTATATTATTTTTTTGTGCGAAATGTATGCTTTGGGAAGTACATACTGATATGTTGGTCGAGAAGCGTTCAGAATGCCATAAAAATGGACGAACGGAATGAAAATGTTATTGATGGTATTATAAAAATGTATTTAAAAATGCATCACATTGATTTTTTTATGCTGTTTTTTTTTATTTTTCTTGAAATATTTATTGCACAAGCAACAACAAAAAAATGTTTCTTTTCTGTCTTCCTTTTATTGTCTTGATTCTCTTCAAGTATTATTTACTGGACCTGCTTTGCAATGTGTTAATATTACGACTTTTTGAGCGATTAAAATTTTTCTCGACAAATTGAATTTTTTTTTTTTTCGTCATTAATTCGACATATAATGTGTTAAGCTTATCATGAGTGTTTACAGTCGATGGATTATGAGATTATTATTATTCAATGACCATTTTGGTCGTTTCTTCTTCGTACGCAAATTAATCTTTTATTAATTAATGAATGGTTAGTATTGAAATTTGATCATTTACCAGAATATCGATTCGCACACATTAATAGAACCGTTAAAATCGCTTAAATGTATCACATTTTATAATCTCAATATATCAAATCAGGAACTTAAGATGATTCTGGAATTAATATAGTCATTATTTTTTATCTATTTTAAAACGAAATTTAGTTTTAATAGTTAGTTGTCAAATTTATGACAGAATATTTTTAATGGATTTTAATTTTAGAAAAAATGCTAAAGATGGCAAAGAATTTATTGGATAAATGCTTTATTGCTTTAACTCCTGGCTCATATTTTATATTCCAGTTATTCATCATTTGATATTTGATAGCAATAATTCTTGTTTTTTTGCATTTTTGGAATTTATTAATACTGTAAATTCATAATGATACTGCCTTGGTTTTAAGATTTTTAAATTGGATATTAATTGGTTTTTGTGTCAATTTTATGAGCTAAATATTTTTTTTGGTGTTGAAACGTGTTTTGGTGCTTTTGCTTTTGTTGACCTAGATGACACAAGGCTTCATTTGGCAGAAAGCCTCGCTATGATCAAAGTTCCATTCGGCTCATATAGAAATTTTACCACCACGACGACGAGGTGACATTTAAAGAACCAAACCAATTCGGGTTGTCATTAGTCGACATTAGGTCTAGTTTCCAACTAGATATTTTGCAAAGCTATCTATACTCAAGTGACATCCAATTGGTGAAAACAATTGAATTTGCCACTTAGTTTTAAGTTTACTACCGCCTCGTCGCCGTGGTGCCATACATTTCAATATGAGACTTTCGTGTGTGTTCCAAGCAATGGTTTTGTCCTTCCTTAAGTCGCTTGGTATTCATACTTTTAAAAAATTATATCGATGTTTTATTAAAATTCACTACTTTTGGAAGAATATTTCATAAAATTGGATTTTACTTGGAAGTAGCATTTCATCAAGAAAGCAAATAATAGAATATGAATGAGGTATGATGCTAGCTGGGCGTCAAATCATAGCTACAAGTTTAGGTTTATATCTTAAAATTAAGCACTTGCCTCGGTTTAAAATTCCAGCTTTATTCCAGCTACACTGACCCCATGCTGGTGTTCTTTGTCTTTATGCCATTTGTAAGATAGAATATCTTTGAAACAAAAACTCTCAAAACTTGCCTAGAACAATAGCATCTGATCATTTATATCCTTTTTATTTTTATAACGAGCTGTAAATTAATTTCTTGTTTAATTCTGTTCAGGTTGTAACCGCCACTTTGGTAAACTTCTTTATTTTATGGCACAGCCTTTTTTTGACAGTTGCATTCCAGGTGGTATGTCTTCAGCTTTACTTTTACGTACGTTTTTTTTATAAAAAGGGAAAGTTGAATTTGACATTGTAGTCCTGCTAAATGATGAGACCAAGTTGAATATTTGATGGCATTTTATGGTGTTGTTTTAAGAATTATTGTTTGATGTTATCCATCATGTCCATAAGATGTCGTAATTTAAAGCCATCAATTCAAACTTGTCCGAATCTAAAAGTCAAATTCAACTTAGAAATTCATCTGCAACTTTAAAAATATATTAAAAGAGATTAAAACGGAAGGAATAAAAAAAGTTATATCCGAACTAATTCTTAAGTATCAAAATTGTAACAATTAAAATTTATCTACCCGACCAAACAATTTTTTTAGTCAGTTCCTTTCATCGTAAGTGATAGTTGTAGTAATTTATCGTTCGGAAAGAAATTTTTGAGAACCCTCAAATTATTATAAAGGAAGATCATATAATTTATTAGTCATCCTTGCCGTACACATGCCCCACACATAAAGATAATGGATATTATTCGATAAAAAGAACATTATGCACATTATATTTGTGATATCAGAAGGTCAATTGTTGTCTACCGTCTTTTGTTTTTCTTCTTATTCTTCCATTTACTGGCTTCTGTATGTACAGCAACTTGTGCTGTAGTACATTTCTACTGAAATCCTTTGCACAACTATTGTTTTCGATAATATTCTTAAAGCGAGAGGAGAAAAAACAGCAGAAGACAGAGTTGAATTTTAAAATTCGATGTGTGCAGCTGGTGGCATTAAACATTCCTCGTGGTCATAAGACTTATCTAAAATCCAGCGCAGTTGCACAACAAAATGAAATACGTATTAAAAAAAATTGTTTAAAATTCTATTCAGCAGAAGACAAAAGACAGCAACAGTCATATGTTTATGAAGAGAATGCAACAAACGATGGTAAAAGTAAAACAAGAGAAACAAGATATCAGGATGGTACAACAGTAAAAAATTGTATGTATAAATTTTAAGTTATTTTTTAGCGCGTTCTTTGGTGGATGTGAGGATGTTGTTGGGGACTTTATGGCATTGTGGCTGAATAGACATGTTGAAATTTGGATTTCGGAGGTTTGAATCAACTGTGGATAGTTTAATTTCAATCATTTTTCCAGGCAGAACAGAGCAGACAATGCTCAAATATAACTCGCTAAACAACAACCTGCACTGCTCCAAACTTGGGCACCCAACTCAGTATGGCTTCTAAATGGCTGCTACATGAAGCCTTTTAGTTACCAAAACTCGAATTCGACAGTTTTTTGTATGAAAAAGTCGATTCTGATTGTCACAAAATCTTAGACCTCTTACCCCTTAAAAACGTTATATAATAATCGGCCAACCATATGCTAACTCTGATTTACTTAAAGAAACTATTCAATAATTCACTCTAACCTCCTAAATGCACTCAATCCAACTTTAACAAGTCAACATCCACTACTTTTCCTTACTTTTTCTTTCTATCTATCTCTTGCTCTTTCCCTTTCATGTCTGCATTTTTTTTTCACTGTGCTGTATCATACTCTCTTATGATGATAAGAGCACAATTTATATTACAAAGAAAAGAACTATTCTATAAATTTTATTGGTAGCAAAATGACAGAAACAGGTTTATTATCTCTCCTTCTCACTTCCAACCACGCTGGCATCTTTTTGAATTATAACATAAAAAATATGTTTTTTTAGGCGAACTTGCTGTATCTAAAATTTAGATATGTTGTAATGTATAAATTAACTAGAATGTTAATTTTCTCATTCTTTTTAGTATAAATAAAAGTAGGAATGTACTTCACTTGCTAAAAATTTTCATTGAAACTAATAAAAATGTTAGATATGTCAGGTAATGATCATATCAAAATTGTTAAGTGATGTTGAAAGATGATCGGTTGCTAATGTGAGAATCGCTACAGAAACCTTTTATTAATTTTGACAAGTCATGCTATCGAAATATTTCGTTCCTTTATGTTCTCCCCCCTCTCGTCTTCGGCAATGACTATTGCGTGCCTCTCAAATTTACCTTTTTGACCAGAAGCACACACCTTAATAAAAAGTAAATGCTCATTATTTGACAAGTGAATAATAGATCGTTTTAAAAGTGATTGCATATTAATTATCAGCATTAAGTTAATGATATCTATAAGTGATTTTCATTAAGACTCTCTTTTTTTTGATGTTGAAGCTTTTGATTAATTTGGCATTCACCAGTCAATATCTTCCGGCTTTTAAGACTTATTTTCTGCTTTCAATCAAAAGTTCTTTTTAATTTTATTTTTATGAGGTTACCAGGTTGTGTGGATTGAGAGTTGGCTGGTCTACAACTTTTAAATCCAGATTATCATTTTATTTGGCAATTTTTGACATTTTTTGTTGCAATTTTCAATTTTTAGATCAATTTCTGAACTTTAAGATTAATTTCTGAATTTTTAAGAATAATTTCCTGAACTTGAAGATTAATTTTTGAACTACAAGATCAAATTTAGAGCATCTTGATCAATTTCTGAACTTCAAGATCGGAATTTCAATTAAAAGATAAATTTTTGAACTTTAAGATCAATTTTTGAATTTCTAGATCCAATTTTGAACTTAAAATAAATTTTGAAATTTCAAAAATTGATTTTGAGTTTCAAGATCAACTTTTTGAAATTCGAGATCAATTGTTTTGAACTTTAAAATAATTTTTGAACTTTAATATCCATTTTAGAATTTCAACATCAATTTTTGATCTTCAGCATCATTTCTCAAACTTTAAGACTTAATTTTGAACTTTTAAATCAGATTTCGAACTTCAAGATCAATTTTTAATCTTTGAACTTTTTGAACTCTGTATAATTAATGCAAAAATATAATTTTAAATTTTTTTAATGTTTTGTAACAATTTTATCCACATCCATACACCCTGTAAATCAATTAATTCAGTAGCTGTATATCTTAATACAGTAGCAATTTCACGATTGAATATGAAAAGAAATTGCCCATAATATTATTGATATCTGCCTATAAAATAAACACAAATGAAATTTTTTGTAAACCTTTTGGAAAATTGAAATCCCGGAAAAAATAAAATTTAAATGTCTATGAAATATTTCCGGTCAAAAGATTCACTCTATCTTTCGCTTTTTTGGCCCTTTCTTCTTCCAAAAATTCCTTTTTTGATTTAATGATAACCTTTTGCATTTTTATATAGGTATGTTATGTATATACACATTTCTGTGGAAAGATTCTCATGAGGAAAAGGTTACAGGATGAAAGCAATTTTCAGTGGAAAAAGAAGGAGAAAGTAAAAAAAATTAATAAACATTGAAATGGGATATTTATGAAGCCAATTTCGGCTTTGAATGTTTTTTCAATTGAATGGGGGTCGTCTTATCACAAACGATATATCCGATTTATTGGTTTCCTTTTTGTGTGTTGTTTCTCGGTTCCTCTATAGTCGAAACAAAATTCACATTCATTTCCTCCAGGAACAAGGCAAAAAAAAGGTGACATGTAAGAATGTCAATAAAAACTATTTTACAAAAAATGAACGACTGACTTCCTCCACTCAAATCGTCAATGTAATAAATGGAATAGAAATGAAATTTCATGTTAAACATCAAAAACCGAAGAACAACAATAAAATATTTTGTTGTATGTTATGTAAAAAAGAAAGTAAGCGTCATCACGATGATCCTGTCCCGAAGCGAAATAAATGTCAATTGAGTTGATGGTTTAACATAAAATGTGAATCTTTCTTCCTTTTCTTCACATCTTTCTTTATTCTTGGGCTTTTTCTTGGGAAGCAGTTTATTCGTTGCATATGAGATTATCTCCTCTTTGCCTGTCTGTCGGTTCATTTAGTGATTGGTTTCATGTCTCTGGAATACCACATATTGGTTAATCGATACAAAATCTGAGACCAAGCCGGTATAACTCTAGCATGACCATACAAAGAAACCGCTTTTAGGCACCGAGAAGGACTTCTGTAATATGATAGCATGATCCGTGCTATTAGGGTTGGTGCCCGATTTAAACTGAAGTTGACATCAAATCAGAGGCTGTCCTGGGACCAGTTTGGATCAAAAAAGCCAATTTCAAATATACGAATTAGTTTTAGTTCTTTTGACACTTATTATTCAAACTTTATTCGACCGTTATTTTACAAATATTTTTTGACCGTCAACTTTCAAACCATTTCAAACAATTTTTTACCATTTTTTCTTCCGTTCCAATTTCATTTCCACATTTTATTCTGTATGGATCAAAATGCGCATTATCCATTCACATGTTCCAGCATCAAAGCTGATTACATACTCAAAAATCGAGAGAAGGAACACAAAATAAATGACATGTCTGCTTTCAGATGGTTATCACTTCATAAAAGGAAATTTCACTCTTTTTCTCCCTCTTTGGCTCAATGGATACGCATAAATATATCTATATACATATAAGCATAAGTATGTGCCATATACTCTCATCACATTACACACATTTTTTTTGCATAAACTTCTTTTGAATGTCTAACATTGAAGAGAATGAAAGAGTGGAATAAATAAATGGTTTAAAAGTGGGTGACAATTTCACATATCTTCTTACTCAACATGCCTGACAATAATGTGCCCATTCATTGTCAAAAAATGCCTTTTGTTTGTTACGGTCTTTTGATTCAATCTATTGACATAAAGTAAAGAAATGAGAGCACAGAAAAAAAGGGTAAGATTCAATAAGAAATCTTACAGAAACGAAAGTAATCCTTTTCGTACCTTTCTCAACATATTCGCTTCATTTTAATTTCTACATTGTCAAATTGAAAAATCTATCTTCGATCTGTACATTTTTTACTTCTACTATCAAATTAGCTATTAAATGTCCTTGATGAAATTCTTCTTGTCACAACATGAATGTATTATGTAAGTTTTTTGTGATCGACATGAAGGACAGAAATGTGTTGTTGTTGTTGTTTTTGGAATGATTGGGGATGTTCTGAATTGATTTTGTGATTTTTTCCGGGGTTTCGAATCAATCAATTTAGGGCGATTTTGTTATGAACTGGAGCATTTAATTGTTTTTAATGATTTTTGGGATTTTTTGAATGTTTCGGATAGTCAATATTTATGTACTCCAAATCAATTGTGATCCATGACCAATTTTTACATGCAATATTGTAGAATGAGCAATAATTGCATATCATGTGGTTAGATAAGAGTTTAATAAGGAGTATCTAAAATGAGGTCATAAATGTTTCAGAAAGTAATGTTATCAGGAAATCTTTGGGATATGCACAACTATGTATCTTAAGGTCTGTCGAAATTCAATGTTAAATCAACGACTCGAGCGTACAGTAAGATTATCCACATTTATCGCCTCAGAAAAGGGGATGAAATTTGCCGTCACGGTGTGTTGTGGCACACTGGTGTGCTCGAAGCTTATCACATAAGTGTGTCGCGAAAAACGATAGGCTGCCCACCACTGATCTAGTCACAAATAACAAACATTATTAGCAACACTTTCTAAAAATCTTAAACCTTACTATCTAAACTACAAGCAGAGGTCTTCGCCTATAAAAAATTGTGAAATCCCCAATATAAATCATTTTATTAATTAAAAGTTAGTCCATAAATCATATTCCAACCAAAATATCAAATCAAAATTCATCATAAAAATCCACCAAAAAGATTAAAACATTTTGTAGCTTTTTATAGCAAATAAAAAAATTTCCAAAAAAAAGATTAATAACCATCAAATCCGAAAATAATTTCACAGTCCTAAACTGATTTTTAATTCATTTCCCATTTCCTTTCAATTTACACCACAATAAAAAAGTCTGAATAAAGATGATAAAAGGAGAAATATAATAATAAAAAGAGTTGTTGCACATTTTAATGTATAACCAGAAATTGAATTACGATTTTTCATGGATGTAAGCAATAAAAAGTATTTAAAAGCATAAAAACCAACATTTTTTCGGACATATAATCATGCAATCATAAGAAAAAGACTTTTTATTTTCATTTATGTTCATCATTTTATAATGTAACATTAATAATATTGACAACCGTCATGATCAACATTTCCATCATCATCAGCATGTTAAGGTATACATATACATTTATTCATATGTGTATGCTAAAATGTCATAAAACCATTTTCAGGACATTATGTAAAATATGTTGGTGGCTTAATAATCACCCAATGAGACAACAAGTATTGGTCGTAAATATTCTAACACACCTAAATATGCTATTTCAACTGGCTATTAATTTGTGACCGTTGTGTCCACTAATTAATCAGACGGGAGAAATTAACAAAAACATAGTTGCACATAAAATATTTTTATTTTTTTTATTTTAGATTTTTATAGCTTAGATGTATCTCTTGTAGGCATGAAGGTATAGATGGTCCGAGTAATGCATATGTGAAGTGGTGGTTTTGTGGATTTTTTAGAGAAGGGGTTTCAAAAAATATTCTATTCTTGGAATTCTAGAAAACAAGAATTCTGGAAAATTTAGTTCAGAGACATTGCAGAGTGAATTTACATAGGGTAGAGTTATCAGAAAGGTCCTTATAAAGATCTCTAAATGTGTCATCATAAGACATTATCTTACTTTGATATGATGACTCTGAATTCTAGACTGCTGGGTTATATTCAATCAAATCTTTTAAAGCTTAACAAAGTTTCTAATTAGCAGATCTGTAGAAGTGATTCGAAGTGCCTCAGAGTTACGCACAAAACAAGCGGATCTTGGCATTTACGAGAAATCTTGCGGCATATGACACAGTTTGGACAACACTGATAAAAGCCGTCTATAAACTTGACGTTACTTGATCGGAAGGTCCGGTTAACACTAAATCGTAAATCTTCAATTAAGCATGTACCGCATAAAATGCGAAATTTTGGATCTTAATGTCTGAACATCAATTTTTTTCAGATCTATAAGTGGCGATCGAAGTAAGTAAAGTAAGGACCTTAATTCAAGATTCTTTAGAACTAGAATAGTCAGAGACCAACGCTCTTTAACAATGTCTAGTGATTCTTTCTAAATCCTCAGTTTGAAGATTCTTAAACAATTATTTGAATTCTATAATCTTTAGTTCCTTCAATAGAACATTTCTATAGCATGTTTTTTAAAGTTTTATAGTAAGCCCTAGCCATAAAAAAATCTCTAATAAGAATAAAAAATAGAGAGTTAAAAAATTTCGCAATACACAGCACAGATTGGGACATAACCCATAAACTCATATGCTCATACAATATCTAATAAAATTATCGAAGGGTCCCTTCCGAAAAAAGAAGACAAAAAAAGAAATCCCTTCCAATTCAACCCGGTGACATCTTCTGGTATATGCAAGAAGTTAATATACCTCAATAAAAAAAAATTTTTCAATTAGATTCTTACCCATTGCAAATAATGTTTTATTGGATTTTATAGATGTTTGAAGAGAAACATGAAATCGCATTAAAGATCCTCCCTATAATGTTTTTTTATATTTCCTTCTTATTCTTCATGTATTACTATGCCTTTACCACACGGCAACCACTGAAATTTACTTTTTCATATTATATCGAATAGGAAAAGGGTTTGGTTAATCATCGAAATGAAATGAGTGTAGAAAGAGAAAAAAATTCAATTCTTCTTATTGTTCCTACTTACAAAATATATGCATGCAAAGGGATTTGTCGAAAATTTTCTCTCGATTTCAGTTTTATAATTAAATTATCAATTTGTTAAATTAAAAGTGGGAAAAATATTTCCACATCGAGTATCAAAAATTTGTATACTTTTTATGAAGGCACCCTCGCTATATACACAAATCCATGACGAATTGTTTGTATGAATATCAACGCATTTTAGGAAATGCATATAAATCTGAATATTTATTATTATTGTTGGAACGGAAAAAATAGAAAATCAAATCAACTTATCTCAATGAGCAATAGTAAGTGGAATTAAGAGTGAGTCAAGGATGTCTCACTTGAATATGCTTTGAGGATGGAAATTATTTTTGATAAATTTTTCGCAATTTTTAGTTTTGAAAGAATTTGAATTGAATTTGAATTATTAACATATGTAGCTCATAGATGAGTAAGTTTTGTATGGAAGGTTCGAGCCAACATTGAATTCTGTTGATTGATAACAATGTAGTTTTCATAATAAATTAATATAAATTACTGTAATCTAGCAAAACTTCATTTATAAAATCAACCGTCAAAAAATGGCAAATATTTCTAAACATACAATCTTGCAATTCTCATTGAAAACATCAAAAACCTGAAGATTATAGAAGACATCGTTCATAAATGACGTCAATTTTTTTAGAAAAAAGGACTTTCTCTTGGCTTGGTTTCACTAGTCGGAGGATCATCAGTAGAAATATTAGTAGACGACACCGAAACTGTTGGCAAACCATAAAAGTTGTCAAAACTGCTCTTTAACCTCCATCTGAATTATTTTATTTTTATTATTTTATTTTATTTTTTTAATTATCCATACTCATAATTGACTTATTCAAAGGAAAAGCCCCTGTAAGTTAAAATACGCGGATTTACTTCTTAAGGAGGCATAAAAACCTTTGGAATAATTTTGCATTTTAGATTAAAGAATAGACATAAAATATAACAACTTAAATAAAAGAGACAGTGAAACATGAGTTTCCTTTAAGACTCTTGATAGAAAATAGATAAAAAATAATTAGCATTAATCATTAGAATTGCTTATTAATAATTGTGATGAACAAGTGTAAGTGAATGTTTTTCCGAGTTGATATGATTAAATAAAGAATGTGAAAAAAAAGAAAAAATGAAAGAGGTATAATAAGAAGAATAAAGATTTAAAATTGGATTAACAAAATATTCAAGCAAGAATTCTTAGTTTGTGTTTTTTTTTTTTGTGAATTAAAGATATTTTGAAATGAAGTCCCCTTTGAAGCAGGATTCAATGAATTTTTCATTGTTGACATAAGTTTTCACCGATCTCTTAAAAGCGTGGACATGAAGAGAATTTTGGATTTGTTCCGGAAGTTCATTAAATATTTTCGGTCCAATCGATGATATACAACGAGCTCCATATTGTGTCCGATGTTTTTGAGGTTTAATATACTTCTTTGCTCTGAGACTTCTGGGAATAGTGAATGAAAAGTTTAGATTAGTATGTAAATTATGCTTTAGACAGTTAAACGTAAAAGTAGCTGTTTTGACGAAAAATATTGCTCTTATTGGAAGAGAATTATTCACTAGATGTTGAAACATATGAACTCTATTCTGCAGTCTGTCCAGGCAATAAACGTTTCGAAGAGCCCGATTTTGGATGACTTGAAGTGTCTTTAGGTCTGCGTCACAGGAACTTCCCCAGATTGGGATAAGGTAATTAAGGTGTGATTCTATTAGTGAGGTGTAAATTATTTTCTTTGTAACTGTTGGTAGTTGAGACTTCAATTTCCATAGAATCCCGGCCGCACTCGAAATTTTTGATTCCACATATTTAATGTGTTCTTTGAATTTCAGCTGCGAGTCGAGTATGAGGCCCAGATACTTAATTTGATCAACTCGCTTTATAATGTATGTTTCTGCCAATTTCATTGTTTTGTTAGATTGGATTAAAATTTCTACTGGATCACTGGAGCTTAAAGGAGATGAATGAAATATTAGAAATTTTGTTTTGGACGGATTTAAAATTAGTCTTTGATAACAAAAATAGTTAATAATTAATATCATATCGTTGCAGATCTTAGAGCTGATTTGTTCGTGCTGGTCGTGGATGTTGACCAAAAGGCAATCATCTGCATATATAAACAATTTTCCGGATAATTGCAGATTGGCTATTGAATTGATGAATATTGTGAAAAGCCATGGACCGAGAATGGATCCTTGCACGACTCCCTGAGAGAATTTGATTGATTTGCTGATTTTGTCTCCGACTTTAACCACTTGTTCACGATCTACTAGATAGCTATGAATCAGATTTAGCGCATTTCCTCTTATTCCTGCATTGGAAAGTGCGTTTAGAAGCTTTCCTACATCAACTACGTCAAATGCTTTTTGCAGATCCATTGCTACCATAGAGACTTTAAGCTTTCGATCCATTGCCTCTTGAATGTATTGTATGAGTTCAACCGCAGCGATTTCGGTATTGCATTTTGGACGAAATCCGTACTGTCTTGAGTATATTAATTCTAAATAATCATGTGTAAAATTTTGTAGGCGCGAGAGCAATGTTTTTTCTATAATTTTGTTTAGAATTGGCAACATTGAGATCGGCCTAAAATCCTTGACATTTGTATTATCACCAGTTTTATTGAGTGGTATGACCAATGCTGTTTTAAAAGCTTTTGGATAAATTCCTGTTGCGAACATTGTATTTGTTAGATGTGAGATTTTTGGTGAAAGATTGTCCGTCAATGATTTTATCATCTCAACGGAAATTCCGTCTATTCCTGGTGACGATTTCTTTAGCGAATTAATAATCAATCTAATTTCATCTTCACAAGTATCGTCCAAAACAATTGAATTTCCAACCGAGGGTGGATCAAAATTGTGTAGGCTTGGATTTAGGTTTTGACGAAGAGAGGACACACTTTCTATAAAATGATTATTCAGTTTATCAGCAATTTCAGCTTCATCCACTATTAACTCATTATTTTCGTTGAACATGGCATTTAAATTATTTTTGGACTTGCGACCCAAAATTTCATTAATGCTCGCCCACATTTTTTGGGATCATTTTGGTTGACTGTTTTTCCAATAAATTTTCTCTTCTCTCTCATAATTATGGATTCAACTTTTTTGTTTGCACGTGTAGCTTTAGCTTGATTTTTACATTGCTTCTGTTGGCCCTATATTTCCTTGCAATCCGGTCTTTTATCGCGATAGCTTTGGCTATTGAGGAATTATACCACGAGCACAGCGGATTATCTTTTACATAGTATTTTGTGGTTTTGGTGGAATATGAGGCCGCTTTTTTGATAGCAGTGATTATGGAATTAGCGATGCTATCGGGATTTTGATTCTTCATTATGGCGTCGTGATCACAATACTTGTTGAAAGTCATCTTAAATTTTTTGTAATCTAAATGCTTTGTTTCAATTACTCGCTTGTTTCGTTTTGTGGTGATATTTTCGATGCTTGATACAATCATATTATGGTCACTAATATTGTTGCAGATAGTCGAATTAGTTACCATAAACCGGTCTTCGAAGTTTGTAGCAATATGATCAATGACTCTGCCACTAGCGTTTCTGGTTTTGTGCGTATTTGAGATCTTGAAGTCAAAGGAGTTCAGAAGCATTACATAACGTTGAGAATCAGGCGTGTCTTCGTTTGCATCTAAATTTGTGTCACCTAAAATGATAGTAGAACAAGAATTTTTTTGGAGGTCACATTCGAGATCTTTGAAGAATGGAGAAATTGATTCATTAACCGGCGGACGATAAAAACATAAAAATCTCAGTTGTGTATTAAGAAATTTGACATAAAATTCAACTTTTTCGAATGATGATGAAACTTTTGTCACATTAAATGCTGCTAAATTCTTTTTGATGAAGATTAGCAAACCTCCTCCACAAAATTTTGAGTTTCTACAGCATTTTAGCGCATTATAGCCATTGAGATTATATATACCGAAAGGAAAGTTATTCTTTAGCTTTGTTTCTCCAAGAACGATGATGTCGAATTTGGTGTTCATTTTTGCAAGCATTAGTTTGATTTTATCGAATTTTTTTATATTATTAATGCCTCCTGTATTTAATTGAAGTATTGAAAGACCCTTGCATTTCATTTGATTTGTGAATGATTTGACAGATGTATAAAAGTAATTTTTGCAAGTGTTGAATTTTATTTCTGAATTTAATGGAGCGGTAAATGTTGGAATATTGACTGATGAAGCGATGTTAGTTAGATTGGGCTTTAATTGCTATGCTTCTTGATGACTTGTAGATGGAGTTGGGGAAGCAACTGATGGTGTGGTCACCGGGTTAGGAGCCCATTCCTTAATTGTCTCAATATCACTGAGATCGTTTATTGCTAAGGAAGTTTTCTCGTCTTTTTTTATGTTGATTTGATCTCCCTTTAAAAAGATGCGGAAGTTCTTCCCCTTAATTGCTTCTCTTGCTTTATAATTTAAAAAGCGATTGAGTGGGGTGAGACTGTTGTTGAAGAATAATTTGCTGTTATCCTTGATGCTGTTCTTGGCTTTCAGCACTTTCATTTTAGTTTCAAATGTTGTGAACTCAACAACCACCACCATTGCTCCAGATTGTTTATTTGAACGAAGAAATGATTGTATTATATCCTGGTCAGTTATGCTAATGTTGAGTGCTTCGATTATTTCAATGACTGCAGACGTTAGTTCCTTGCCTTGGAGCTTTGGGTTAATATTGGCGCCCACAATCTCAATTTTATTTTGAAGCTTGTTTTGAAACAGCATATTTATAGAAGCTTTATTTTGGTTGGCTAGTTTAAGAGATTCATCCGTTTTTACACTGTTCTGTATAATTTTAGATTCCATTTCTCCAATATTCAGTTGAATCGTAATGATAATCCAGAAACAGGCAAAAATAAAAGATTGCTAGCTTAAAACTAAAGTGCCAACAAAAATCCAAAAAAATCTCATCTTTAGATAGACATAATTAATAAATAAACCCATAAACATCTAACCTGCCAATTTTTATTTCAAAATATAAAATAAAAAAAAATCTCACACGAATATTCATAAAAGCCGACTTAAAACACAAAACATGTAAATCAATCAAGACAAGGTAATTATTCAACAACAGCAGCAGCAGCGAAAAAGCAACTCAAGACAACTAATAAATCCTCAATAGTGAAATATCCTTGAATAAAAATTATTTTTTTTCCTCTTCCTTGTTTTTATTTGCGTAGAAAATTTTAGATATTTTTGTAACAAAGATAAAAATGAGATTTATTGTAAGTGCGGTTCTGATTTTGTTGTTCATTCGTGAAAAAAAACATGACTGAAAATTTCACCGCTTGCATATTACGATGACTGCTTAACAACCCCACATAACATGACAGAATAGTAGCAACAAAAAAAACATAGCAAATTGTGTATCAATTTTGGGTTTGTTTTAAAGAATTGGATGGAATGGGAAGTACAAAAATATAAAAATTCATTCAACCACATTGGTAAAGAAATAAAGCACTTTATTAAAAATATGAATCTGACATTACAAGCTGATGTTTCACCCACAACAACAAGATACAGTAGAATGGTGACAGATGTGATTGTGATACATATTCTGATGCTCGTTCCTCCTTTTCTTTTCTAATACTTTATTGATTTTAATGAAAAAAAAAAGAAACGAAAGGAAAAACTAAAAATTCAGCAAATTATTGTAATTTAAAATTATAATTTCACTTATTTGGTGCTGAGTTGTGGTAGAAAGGATCATTTGCATGGTTATGTGTCTTGTTGTCTATTGATATTTAAGGATTTTATGATTATTTAGGTAAGATTCATGATATCTTATATGTAATTAGAACATTAGCTACATTTGCATCATTTTCAAACTATTTTGTTGCATTTTGTCATGAAAAACCTCTTCTTGCCTACAAAAGGCTAGACTTGAACTCGAAATCAGAGCAAAGAATGATCTCCTATCCACAGCTATACAGATTAAAGTTGAAATTAATGATTTGGCTAAAATAATGTAATTTAAGCCGTATTTACTAGTTTTCCAGTAAATTTTAAGAATAAAATCGTTGCTTTTAATATGATGAATGCCTTCCTCAGATGGCGTCTAAAACTGGCTCTTTCGCTGGCTTCCGTCGATCACCTGGTAAAATTTTGTCTCTAACGAGAGATTCAAATGATTGGAAAACTTTTGGAATTGGAATACATGTTACTAACTTAAGAAAATTGAATCGCGAGCGCCACAAATAGCTCCGCCACGAATATCTAATCCCTGATGTCAATAAAGAAAGTTTCGGAGCCTTTAAAGTTCCGAGACCGAACCTTCACATGAAGTGTGTCATTCGGGAACTACACTTTGATTAACATTTTGTTTTGATCAGGTTCTGCATAAAATTTAAAAATCTATGCTAAATAAACATACTTAATCATAATTAATTCAACTAGACCTGATTCCACTCATCAAACCTTCCAAAATTTATTAAAATTAATTCAAACCTTCTGCACCCAAGAAAAATGCGTCAAGATCAATCCATGCATACGTATGATAATTTTTTTCTAGAAAACTTTTTTTTCCTTTCGTCTCGCAAAGTCTCAATTTTTAATAAGTTCAGGTTGAACACTCTACAGCACGAGAAAGAAAAGGAAAAAAAAATTATTCATCACACTTTGTAACAAAAAAGGACTTTCCTTGTCGTGCATAATCAAAAGAATTTCTGCGTCTTATTTGAATTTTAAATTAGTTTTTTATAAAAAAAATTTGTATAACCTTGCAACTCATTATAAAAAATCAGGTCTTTATCATATTTAAGAATGTTAATTGTATGCATGTAGATGATGATGTTGATGACGACGATGATGAAAGGAATGAATGGAAAAAAGGGTCAACAAAATTATTTAAATCGCGGACACGAGAGAGAGATGTCTGCAAGGTGTAGAACAAGGAAAAGTTTAAAGATCCAAAATATATATCGACAGTTTAAAGAGCTAGATGCAGATGTTGCAAGATACAAAAAATACGTTAAATAGCGGTAAGAATCATCTAAGACATTAATTTTAAATACCTTTGTGCATATTCATAAACTTTATGTAAATTTAAATGCCTTCGATACCTGAACAAATACAATCTATCGATCCTTAAATTGCAAAAATTTACGGGTACCATATGGAAATTTTTTGCAACGTCTTTCTATTGTCTGTTCCTCATCTTTTATTTTCCTTTCTTCCGATATCGAAATGAATTTAATAAAAAATTTCCTAATCAATCTGCATAAATTAAATGTCGCATCTTCGCTACGGAACCCTTTTTTTCTTCTCATGCTTTATATAGACTTTTGTCAGTTAAAAGGAAGACGAGAAGGAAGAAATTGAACAACATAAAAGCATCATCTGCCTTAAGTTTGCAAAAAAAAAAATATTTTCTCATAGTTTTGCATATACGCATCTATACATGTGCAATGATATTCAATGATAAATCTCTTCCTTTCGTCTATGTCTATACACATATACATAATATTATAAATTATCGATTTATTTGCATTAAACCGAGTCGAAATTGTATGTATGTGAATCTTAATCAAAAAAAAACAACAAATTTTTTTTTTATTATTTTCTATCGAAAGGAAGACGAGTGAGTGAACAATTGGAAACGCAATAATAAATGAATGAATACGTATGTAGAGGAATGAACGAGATTCATGGGAAATCTTCAACCCTTTTTTTATATTCATGCCTGCGTTAATATATGCAAAATGATGACCCCATACACATCATCTATATGCATATATGTGATCATAATAGGGGATGATATACTGTCATGCTTTCTTTGTAAAGGCTTTAAGACGCGTAACATTGCTAAAAGGTAAATGATTGTTATTTTTTTTTAATATTTTATGTTCCTTCTTACTCTTTCCTTTTGATTTTCATCCCTTTAACCTAAATATTCATCGTCTTTACTCACTTACTTTATACCTTACTCTATTATTGTAATAATAGATTTCCTTTATACTTCGTTTCTTCTTTCTCATTCTTACTTATGTAATGTTACATTATAGATGTGATGTTCATGTGTTTGCAAGGTAATTGTATTGAAATTTTCATTTCCCTTGCTCTTGGTGATAATATTTTTCTTCATTTAATAATATTGAAAGGATGAGTGAAGGAATTTTGCATATCATGCACATTTATGTTGTTTAACATCTATAGATTCACAGAAGGCTGAATAGATGTTTGAGAATGGCATTTAAATTTAAGTTTGAATTTTTGTGATTCGTTTGAGACTTTTTTGAAGTTATTTTGAATTTGAACAGGTGCATTGGGTGAAGAATTCTTTGAATTTTGAAGTCAAATTAGCAATCTGATGTCTTAGATTAAAAATTTTAAAGACTTTGGATAGTTTCAAATCAGGAGAGTCATTTCTGTCGTTATAGACGCTTACGATGCTCAATTAGCAACCCACGGTACCTAATGAGCATACTCATTGATTAGATTCTACCTTTTATCTAAAAATAAGTTCAAAGTTCACGGATTTACAGAAGATTCACTATCTCTTAAAACTATCATTCATGAGAGAATGAATTTGATTTTGATCAGCTTTAGGTCTAGTTCTAGCGATAGCAAATCGATATTAGTTGTCCTTAGATCTCAACATACAACAAACAATACTACAAAAATATGTCCATTCATGATTATACTTTCAAAAATCATAATACTTTCGCATTTAGCTTCATTTTAATTTTAAAAATTGACAAAAAAATTCCTGATTATACGGAAAAACCTATTAATCAAGAATGATCTTGCATATTTTTGAAAAATTGCTACAACAGCAGATGACTGAAAATCCCGGTTCATAATGATTTAAAATGTGCTGCTATCAAATGACGTTCATAATTTTTATAGTTCAGAGTCTTAAGTTTAACAATAAAGATATAAATCCGCAACAAAGCTATAAACAAGCTAAATATGCATGCAGCTAGATCTGATTTTATGATCATTTTCAATTTTAAGTTTCCAATCGTCGCTATCATTAGGAGTTCTTGAGAATGATACTAAGACTTCTCATTCTATCTGCCGAACCCGAGACTTCGAAGAATTCCCTTGTAGTCTTGGTCGTGGACTCTAAAATTCATCGAAACTGAAATATTTCTATAAAAACTTAGTTCAAAGCAGACCTCAAAGTTAATTTAAGTCAACTTCATTCCATACAAAATTCAAGTTGACTTCGAGTTAAGATTCAAAGATTAAAAAATAGCTATATTTTCACTCAAAGATATGAATCCAGTAGATAAGCAGTATGATCATCATTGTAGCCAGTAATATCTAAATTCATCATTTATACACTATTAACCCATCAATCCAATGCCATTTGGAAGTTAAAATATCTCAAATATTTCAAGAATTTTAAAACATTTCCATTATTAAGTATTATCATCTGATTGTTGTCAAGATTAAGGTTTAAGAGTGGAAACTACCAGCGCATGTCTTATTTTTTATGTTTGTTTTGGAATCAGTCTATTTTTAGATTGTTTATCAAAAATACAAAAATCTTAATTAAAATGCTTAAGTTGGCTAAAAATTCTTCACATGACTGAATATCAAGGCTTTTGTGAAAAACAACGATGACGTCACATCACGATTTCTAATTTGGAATTTCCAAAATATGAATTTTTGAAGCAAAACTCATCAATATTATTCATATGCAAATAAAGGTCCTACAAGAAGTAATTTTGCACCCTTTAAGAAATTTAAAATTTTTTCACCCCTAGCCATCCTTCAAAAAAGTACATTATACCCAAGCACAGAGAGATACACACTTACATATTAGACGAAATCGAAATCACATGCGAATTTTTTTTTCTTTTACTTCTCTTCGATTAAATTGTATATTCCATCGTATTGTTTACCTGCACCAAATAAGTGAAACATTATACCCCTTTTTTTTCATCGGAAAAGAATCATTTCATTTTAATGCAAAATAGGTTAGTTCTTCCTTTGAAGTAAAATTGTCTTCTTTTTTTGAAAGGAATCTCTCAAGGAAAAAGAAAAAGAAAAAAAAGGGGTTAGGAAGAGATGTGTGTTTGTGAGCTCACATCATTGTCCTTACTTCTTCTTCTTCTCCTTTTTCCATGAAGAAGAACTTTTTCTTTTTCATCCCTTCACATGTGTAATATGAGATCCGATATATACATGATCTATTCACTTGCACTTTTTCATGCAAAATACGTGATTCTATGAAAGCACGTTTGATGTAAAATAATTTATGTGAATATCTTCTAAAAAAAATGTTTTCTCTTTCATTTGCAAAGGGATTTTAATGTGTTATTTATTGCGGAATCACTATGATTACTTTCAGATGATGCTAAATGCAGAGTGGCAATTTACCAAAAAGTTTTATCAAAGGTACCAGACAGGCATGGCATTATCTAAATAAGGGTAAAGTTTGCTGTGATAAAAATTGCAACCAGAGTTGTAAACATAGTGATTCATGCTTTAAGGCAGATGTACATTATCTATGAACCCATCTTCATGTCTCGAACTCATGATCGCAGAGTCGGTACTGATTAGGTGCTGACTAGGTACCGATGTACTAAAGTGCCGACTAGGTACCAAAGTACTAAAGCATTTTGCCGCCAAGCCACTAAGGCTTACTCATTATCTACGAAAGCAATAAATTTCTCACATTGAACTGAAAGTAAGCTGTGATAAGTCTAATTGAACTGTACTTGTAGTAAAATTAGATATTCTAATTATGAATTGGACAAAGCAATGCTCAAAGTCGACTCGGCATGAACTCCATCAACATTCTGAATAGAACCTAGGTTCTGGAACCAAGGCTTGCATAGTGCACTAAGTTTTAAATTGGAAGTTTAGCCTATAGTACGTCGATCCTCTCGAGTGAACAGGTTAGTTGTAGGTCTGGATAAGTACTTCTCGTACTAAGTTTCACGGTATACTATTGTCTTGGAAAAACTTTCAGGTTTACAGCAAAAAGTGTATTGAGTTAAGGTCTTGTTCTGAACACGATAAACCACATCATGATAACATTAGTCGTCTTTAGAATTAAAGATACAATAAGTCAGGTGAAGCTATGTCAATAAAAGTAATGTCTCGAGCCCTAGCTGGTGCAATGTACCTTACGGACTTAAGACCATCAACTTCTCGGTGCATAGAATTGAATATTATCTAGATTTTGATATTTAATTCTTAAAAGTAATAACAGCTGCTAACATGACAAGGCATCCTACAAAACACATTATTTTTGCCAACTCTGCAAAAATCTTATTTCCAATCATTAATTTATTTCACGAAACGAATTTCTTCATCATCTTCGACAGCATTAAATGCAAACATGTATGCAAAAAAGATTGTCAGCTGACAATAAATAAGGAGAAACTAAACGTCTTTTCCTCAAACTGAGATATTGAATTAAGCGAAACCCCTTTTTTTATTCAGTCACTGCCAAAAAAATCATGGGTAAGAATGGAAGTTCATCAGGTATGATTGTATAGGAAATTATGCAAATTTTTTAATGTCAATAGAAAACTTATTAAGTTTATTGGCAATGTCTTCAATAAATATCCGTTAGAACCCTTTTTTTTAGCAGTGAATTATCGTCACATAATTGCAACATTTTTCAATCCACAATTTATATACACACAGAGATTAAATATATGGAATCTGTGAGTGACAATAAAAAAATTTAATTTTTAGAAAATGCAAATTTGTTTCAATTCAAAAAACCAAGAATGACTGTGAATTGAAAAGAAACTTAAAATTTATTTAATTTTACTGATGAAATGTGGTGTTTGATTAGGTGTTTGTCAAACTAATTGAATCATATTTCTGGGAAGCAAGGAATAAAAGGGGCAACATCGATGTAATAATTTTGCTGATATCGAAGGGTGTCAACAAAATTTGAATAATTTCAAACATTTTCTTTCTAAAGAAGAAAGTGAAATTTTTTTATGGTCGTGGCACATCACGGCAAGAATTATTTCACTTCCAACAATGATTTTTTTTAAGAAACTTTCCCAGTATAATATACAATAAATGTATACATAAATCTTCATAGAGAAAAAAATTTATATTCAACAATAATTTTTACTATTAAAATATCTTCGGCATTTGCCTTTATGAAGTAACCTTTCCATAATAACCGAGTGATACTTTTATAGCTTGTTTTCTTCTTAATCGTGATAGTTTGTATGATTCATTTTGGACATTTGTTTGGAATTTTATGTTTTTTTGATGAATTTAATGTTAAAGACTTTTGGAGCTTTGATTGTTTTAGAGAATTTATATGTTGCTAACCCAATCGGCACATATTCAAATATTGCCAACACGACAACGAGGCGGCAGTATACTTAGAACCAAATGGCAATCATTTGGCAAAAACAACCAAATATGCCAAGTCGCTGCCAATTGATTCTAAGTATACTGCCGTCAAGTCACTATGGTGGCTGATCGGCTAATAGTAGTTCAAATCAATGAATTGACTAAGAATTAAACAAATTACATTTTTAGTATGAATTTTACAATTTTCTCAGAATATTCAAGATTTTTTGCAAAATTGTTGTTCAAATTTTGCTTAACTAAACTCTAAATCAATTTCTTAACTAGTTTTTATTCAACAAACAAGTTGAATGTTGATACTTTCCGGAAAAATAATTAAATTTCACTTTTTAAATATTTAAAATCACAAAAAACCAACAAATGGGTACCAAACTATGATTGTCAAAATTACTTTTAACGTATTTTAACTCCCTTCAAAGAATTTAAATTTCAAATTGGCGTTAAATTTGTTGATAAGAATTTGAATTTCAAACTCCCGAAAATTTGTAGACTAAGCCTAAGCCATGGATCACAATTGATCACAATTGAAGTAAGCCTAAAATTTATCGAAAAATTGAACAGAACTGTAGAAATATACAAACTTAAAAATGCGCTTAACAAACAAATTCCAACAATCTAGTTGAGTCATTCATACTAGTCTCTTAAAAAACGAAACATCCAAATAACACTACTTCATATCAAAAAGTCATAAATTTTGTTTTTATGAAAATAGCTACGGAATTCTTTATATATTATTTTCGGTTTTAATTTTTTTTTCTCCTTTAACTTTCGTAGACCAACACCTGCCTTTATAAAGAAAAAAAAAATATAATAAGATACATTCATATCAGCATTTGAGTGGACACTAACAGAACAGCAGTGAAGGAACGAACGTAGATGTTTAAAATGAAATAAAATAATATAAAAAGCATGCTGTTATGGTTACATTTTAGTTATGGACATACATCAACTACTTAAGAATGCGTCAAATGGACTAAATTGAATTAATGACAATGCGAGTGAATGAGAGAAGGGACACTTAAAAGCAAATACCCTCAAACTATGGAAAAAAGTTATTTAATACAATTTAAATGGCAAGACTTTTAAAAAAAAATTGTTGCTTATCATATAATTTAGATAGATAGCCTTAAAATGATGCCATTAAATAAGTGTAGATTACTTATAGCGGATGCGAAATACAATTAACTTTTTTATTACTTAAAAGTCCTTGGTTTTAAGCATCATAAAAAAATATATAATAAAATAAAAAAATAAAAATATGAATTTCACATGAGAGAGTCATCGTGGCTTTATATATATATGAACATTTTTTTTTTTTGCAATACAATGCGCAGGAAACGTTTGATTTTTAATTAGATGTACATTAATCTACCTCGACTCACTCACATGAAATTGCCTTGTTGATTTTAAAGATAAAGAGATTATATGCGACCAGAAGTAACGTAATAGTGCGCAATTATTTTCGATTCGGTAATTAACCTTATTACGAATGATGTTGTTTTTTTTTTTTCATTAAATTTTCATTTAAAAAAAGGGGGTAAAAATATTTTATATATATATGTCAAGCTGCTCTCAGCCATCAAGAACACCTTGCGTCCTCTCAGAAGGAACCAGCGTTTTTAAAATTGAAGGACACGCGATAAGAATCGGTGGAAAAAAAAATTTTACACTGGACTTAAAAATGCACAATTTTCAACGTTTTCAACATTTAACGCACATGCTGTTTTCGACAATTCTTCTTGTAATAAGCAGCCTTTCGGTCTTTCTTAATAATTTTTTTTTTCGTGTATTCATTTCATATTAACTTAGTCACACACACTGCTTATGAAAGAAAAATAAAAACTTATTAAAATGTCATGGATGTTTTATGGCTGTTGAGTTACAAAAAAGGGTTTTTTTTTTAATTCTTATACCGAAAAAAATATTTTGTGTGACCATTCCTAAGACATTCAGTTTTTAATAACATATTTTACTATAAAATAGATAATTAAGCAGGTAATCTCGAGTGGAGTAAATGCCTGGATTTTTTTATTACAAAATTATTTTTTTATGAATTATGGAAGGACACATGCGTCTTACTGATGATTTATAGTTTCTTTTGCTTTGTCTAATGATTTTTTAAAATTTATCGAATGGTCACACAGCAAGAGGGGATGGATGAATTTGCGACTAGCTTGAATAAATTCTTAGAAGTTATTTAATTGTTTATCAAGATTTGACCATAGAATGAATTTTATAAATTTTGAATTGAAAGTATGAATCAGAGTATGAATTTACTAAGATAGGTTTTGAAAAGTTACGTCATTTATCGTGGTCATTATGAGCTTCTTTGAAAGTTTGAGGAGTCAACATCGAAATGTTAAGATATGATACCAAATTGAGGCCGTGATGAGAAACGATTTGTACTGCTTAAGTTCACATAGGAACATACTTGCAGTAATAAAGTAAGGCGTAAGTGCTGATTATCATCAGAACATCTAGAACATCCAGAAGCGATACAAATTTATTTTTGATTGTAAACCAGTGTTTAAAGAAGACTCAAATTTGGCGTCAAATTTAAAGTCTATTCAGCATTCGTTGAATAATCTAACTTAAATGAGGCTTTTACTTAGATTGCATCACACCTTCCTACTACTACAATATCAGAATTTCCTCGAATATAAAGTAAATTGCTCATTCACTTAGAATACTGTGATTCAATGATGTCAAACTGATACAGGAATTCTTAAATTCCAAGCCTCAATACTATCATCTCTAAATCAATAATTTTGCTCTATTAAAGTTTGCTTCAAATTCCTCCTTAAAGTTCTCTCTATCGACTTAGTAACTCAAAAACAGCATCACCAAACCCATCACCTTGACCATGACACCATCCACATGACTATATCCATAACATATCTTTGCGGGTTGAATGTGAAGCCACAAACTGAGCAAGAAATCATCGACTCAAAAAAACATTTTTTGTCTTCCTATGTATCTTAAAAATTTTGATAAATTAAAGTCAGAAATCTGTTGTAATATCAGCATGTCATGTCATTTTTGTATCAAAAGAAAATTTGTCAAGCTGTGTTTGCCTTTAAAGATTTATTTTATTTCGGAATTGATGCTTTGTTTTGTCATTTTTTTTCACTACATTGGTCATCATTATCGTATTCGATTAGAAACTACAAAAGTTTTATTGTTTTTCTAGAAAATGAATTATTGGACTTAAACGTGAAGGAATTTGATTTGACGTAAATAGGGAAGGTATAGTGTGGAGTCATGTCGGTCGTTCACTTACGTATTTAAAGAGGTATGTCGAGAGATACATCACACTCTATTTAACGTCTTATCAGTTAAATCTCAATTAATTACAACCTTACTAATGTCAAAGACCTCAAAAACTTCTATGTCCAAACAGAACAATAGCCATCCATACCCAAAACTGACTAACAAATTTACGTGTAAGTACTTTATTATCAAAAATATCTAGTGAGAAAGCTGTCTATTTTTATATAAGAAAATAAAAACTTTATTATGCTGCTTATGATTTTTTTGTTGTTGTATATGCCACTGATTGCCACTTTAATTTCGTACTTTCATAATAATTTCTATAAAAAATTTACTAGAATTAAACGATATAAAAAAAAATTTTTTTTTTTCGTCGCATTTTTACAGCAATAAATTTTTATAGTGCCTTTGTAATGAGCAGATTAACAATGAAACTGTTTCAAAAATAAAATTTATGATAGCGCAACGAACGAAAATAAAAATAAAGTTGTGTGTATAAAGAAATTGTGTTGTTTTCACAGTAAATACAAAAAGTAATTGATGCTCACTAGAGTCCAATACGATAAACAAACGGAAAACAGCAAGAAATCTTCCTCTAAAAAATAACTATAAACATATATAAAAAAGAGATATTTAAACACATGAAAAAGCCCCAGCGCTTATCACGCATGATCTTTTTCACTGGCCATAACATTTCATGATGAACAATTGTTTCAAGATTTTTTTCTTTTTCTTTACTTTTCTTTCATTTCGAAGCAATTTTTGTTTGTTTCTATAATTTTTTTTGCTGCCTTTTAGGCCGCTGTTGAGTACAAATTTGATTTTTACATTTTTAGATCAAGATAAGGAACTCGACAAAAGAAGTTTGGATAAATAAGAAGAATTTTTGGGTCAACTCTTATGGAGTAACGTAATTTTTTGGAAGGGAATTGCCAATAGTTTTGGAAGATTTAGAGTTAAGTCTGACAGACAATGAGCAAGTTTACCTGAATGAGCATGCTCATAAAGATATTCAATCAATACAATTGAATATTCTTAATTTAGTGACTATTCGGAATATAAACTGAAAAGTTGTCACCCACTAAATATATTTCAGTAATTTATTAGTCTCTTTCGATTATTAGGAGATTTGAAGCAAGTATCATGTGGCTTGTTGACTGTTACAACAAAATTGAGCGTGGATAGACCCCCTTTATTTAGCAAAATACTCATAGAAATCTGTATTGATATATGGTCTCCCTCAGATGGCGCCTAAAATTGCCTCGATCGCTGGCCATCACTTATCAATTTTCATGGACAAATTCAAGATTTTTCAAATTCAACTTATCAATCTTAATTAAAGATCTGGCAGGAATACTGACAAAGATGATTGAATCCGGCTGTAGATGAATATTTTTAAAGCAATGTCTTACAGCAAGATTTAGTAAAAGGATGTAAAATGTCGAAAAAATTATTTTGAATATTTGGCAAAATAAGAGCTTGAATTCGACAGAAAATGACAAATTGACGATCATAGCTTGGAATTTTACACTAACATGCATTTTGGGTCCCTTAAATTGGACTTTTTAGTCTAAGTATTCAGAATCAGGAGATTTCTTCTATTTTTGATTGCAGGTAGAATGACCTGAATGGGAACACAACGTGAAAAAGTCATAAAATAATGTTTCCTGGTTGGCGTGACTATGGCTTTGATGAGATTTGGCAAAGTTCGATCCAACGCTACAGCTATCTGGTGATCTTAGGACACTTTTTTCTGACTTTTTTACTGCATGTGCATTTTGGAACCTTAGAAGGTATATAATAAAGACTTATTGGCAATAAAGACTTATTACACGTGAATATAAAATTATGAAGATTACTCTTAATGATGCTTAATACAATTAAATTGTTCAAAAATTATAATTTACCATCGCAGCTCCTTCATATTCTAAGTATCCCAAAATTACTTTATTATCTTAAACCATGTAATTTCAATATAGCCCATTCAATTTGCCCAATCCAATAAAGCTGCACCTTACCCAAAAACTTCTTTGAATTAAACACACACAAATTTTGACAAATTTACTTTCAATGGTAATAAAGTAACGAGTGAAACAAAGAAAGCGAGAGTTGGAAGTAAATGAGTATAAAATGAGACATGGCTCATACAAAACATCTTGACGGTTTGCGATGTCATACTGTATAATTATTCGCATGCTTATTATATTAACAAGCGAAATTGAGTAGCTATCATTAAGATGCTTATTTAAAACCATCAAAAAATTTTTTGTTTCAGTTTGTCGAGCGACATGGACGATGTAAAATTGTGCGTGAAACTATTACCCTCATCATATGGATAGTTTCTCGTTCTTTTTTTTTGTTCTGCTGTCTTATCGCAATTGAACAATCACCACCTGTAGAATTAACAAATTGATCGTTCCTTTGTTCTCGACTGCGGATCTGCAGGGCTGTTGACTCTTTTTATTTGGTTGATGATGTTCATACACATAAAAACTATCACACATATTACTTATTTCCTCTTAAACAAAAAATAAATTTTTTTTTGTGTGGTAATTTATGCATACCTTGGATATTATTGAAAATATATATTATTTTTAAATAAATGTGTATTCACTCTGACTCAGACAATTCACTTTTTTTTTCGTTTATATATTCACTCTGATGGTTAATTAAAATTAATTGCTATAAAGAATTCATTGACCCCAAATTATTCGTGAATATGTGTGTTTTTAGTGTGTGTCTGTCTCTCACTTATTTTTATTTATTACTGGGGTACCTGCTTCTCTGTTCTTTTGTTTTCAGTAACAAAAAATTTCATTTTTTTTAGCGACTATTATTGTTTTACAATTTTTTTTTCTTCATTATATAGATCATTGTAGCGAAAATTTGCGAGGTGTGCGCTTGATTGATGCATTTTTTTTGAGCAGAATGGTTTGCTCAGCATTGAGGTTTGTTGGAACTTCATGCTAATGTAACGAAGCAAGGCAGTTTGGAATAGTGATTCTATAGTCGATTCTAGAATTGACTCCTTAGTTTTATCGCTTAGTTAGAATTGAAGCTTCATTTATACGGAATATAGAAGCTTAAATGAGTTTGAGGTATTAAGTCTCATGTTGGGGTTGATTGGGATCGCAATGTCATCCATTTTAGCGATTCTACCGACGTCAAAAGCATAGCTTAAACAGAACTATCAAGCAATATCTAGGCAATTGTTGATATAGTGGGATGAATCTTCTTACTGAGTCTCTGAACCTTTTAAGTAATTCAGGATCAACTACATCTGTTTGATAATGAATAAGTACACAAATTGGGCTTGGCAAATGCTTGTAAGTCGCTGCATCACTTCTCTTAAAATTACTCAGACTACCTAAAAGCCAATCTTAAAGTAAATTCAGTATTGACTGCTCAACCCCAAAATGCGTTCAACCCACTCATAACCAGAACCTATATTCAACCTTTTCTCAATAATGCGACTCAGTAAGCATAAAAAAGATTGCTCTGAATCACTCTCTCGCTCATTCACTCACTCATCTATTCATCAAAATTGAATTTCATTAAAAAAATCTAGTTTATGAGCCAATCTTATGTATCATTCATGATCATGCATTGCAATGCAAGTGTTTAATGTCTTTGGCATGTCTGACAAGTGCAAAAAAATGACTATACATTCGACGATTTTTTTTTCTCTTGAGTCTCTTCATCGCACTCACTTCATGGCACGAATGCTACGTATATTGATGTAGATAATTGATCAAGTTCAAGGCGTTTCTTTTAATTTACATTCATAACTGTGCATTTTCTTTTCTTTTCAATATTTTTATACAGAATGCAAAAAACTATATGTAATATTAATATTAAGAGATATCATTTCCGAGTAGTTCGATGCTCATGAACTGATATCATTCATCAAAAAAATATATTTATTTATTAAAATAATAAAAGGAGAGAAAAGAATCTATTAAAGCACTCAATTATACTGCATTGAATATGT